>NC_138505.1:23485141-24685141 GCF_964252035.2 Podarcis erhardii | reverse complement strand
TCCTAGCTGCAATTTAGCTATTCTGCTAGCACTTAGCACTGTCCAACGGACTCTGGTTACATATGGAGAAAAGATTGATGATGACCATAAAGGACTTTATAGGGGTGAAGCCTGTGGGCATCTTGGACTAGATGGGTCTTTGGCCATGAAATGACCATTGCAATTATAAACCGGATGATTCAATTTTATTATTGTAATACATGTGTATGCTTTTGTTCAAATGTTATGTGGTGCCCACGAAATGTTGCTGAACTACAACTCCCATCAAATCCCAACAGCATGGGGCCAGTGGTCAGAGATGATGGGAGTTATAGTCCAACACAACACCCAGAAGGCACCATGTTGGCTACCCCTGTTTCAACTAACTTATGCTCTCTGGTTTTCTTTTTCCCTTTTAAAATAGAACTTTTTATTTAATTTTCAACTAACTGAACATAAAAGTTCCCCTCTCTCTCTCCCAGAACAGATGATCCGTTCATCAAGTCTTGCCATAAACTTGTTTGTCAATTCGGTGGGTGCTGGTCATTGAAATGTTATTTGACAATCTTATAAAAGGCCACTGTATTTCAATGAAGTCACATGTGCAGTTCAGAGCATGCACCCCTTTTTGTCTGTTTTTCAGACAAAGATTACATTCTGCCATCATCATGCCTTGTGTGGATATTCCAAGTCCTTTCCTGTGGCTTGTGAGATGCTGTTGAGGGTCCAACTCCCATAATCTTCAACCAGGACAGCCGGGGGTCAGGGAATGATGGGAGTTGGAGTCCAACAAATTCTAGAAGGCTACAGGTTAGTCACCCCCAGTATAAAGGCAAAGTAGCCCTGCATCTCTCGGGGGGGGGGGAGGCCTACCTTTCGGGGGACATCTCTGGAGAAATAGCTGTAGGGAGTGAATTTCAGTTGGCATTTGTCTTTTGATTTGTAGTTGATGATTTCTATGTCACCAGACTAGGGAAAAAGAGAGGAAAGAAAATGCAAAGAGATTAGTTCTACATTTCTTCCATATCTACCCCACCAGCAATTCAGGAGAGATTTCTCGACTTTCAAAATAAAAATAACGCAGGTGGCGCTGTGGGTTAAACTACAGAGCCTAGGACTTGCCAATCAAAAGGTCGGAAGTTTGAACCCCCGCGACGGGTGAGCTCCAGTTGCCCAGTCCCTGCTCCTGCCAACCTAGCAGTTCAAAAGCACCTCAAAGTGCAAGTAGATAAATGGGTATTGCTCTGGCGGGAAGGTAAATGGCATTTCCGTGCGCTGCTCTGGTTTGCCAAAAGCGGCTTAGTCATGCTGGCCACATGATCCGGAAGCTGTACGCCGGCTCCAGCGGCCAATAAAGCGAGATGAGCGCCACAACCCCAGAGTCGGTCACGACTGGACCTAATGGTCAGGGGTCCCTTTACCTTAACCTCTGAGTATGTTGAAAGCTCCATGTACGTTACTTTAAACCACAATAGGGCTTTAAATCATGCCTTTTTTTAAGCAACGCCAAACACGTGCCAAAATAAGATTGAATGCAGCTGTTTAAAACACAAGATGTGCATGTAAAATCTATTAAGTTAAAAGCAATAATATATCAACTTGCAACAGGGTTGCTTCCGCAAATATTTAATCATTCCTACATAGAAGTAAGAGAGGCCAATTACTCAGATGCAACAGACATTTGTCTTGCAGGATGGGAAGTCTATTGGGCCATTTCACACATTTGGTGGCAGCGAGTCTGGGCTTGCCATCGAGGGTAAAGTCGGAAGGGAGTCACCGTGCCCTATCTCAGCTTGCCAAAGAGTGTACCTGTTCTGTCGCTCACCTGCAAATGTGTGCTGCTGCTTTCACTCTTTGCACCTTCAGGGGAGCACATGAATGCACAATGTGTGAGAAGACTCACAGGAAGCCTTCAGTAATGTATAAGGAGGCCTACCCACTGTCCCTAGTATGGGCTCCATTCTCGGTGCAGTACATAGTTAAAACTATGGAACTCACTCCTGCAGGGAGGCACCAGGGACCGCCACCAGGTTGGATGGCTTTCAAAGAGGACTGGACCAATTCATGGAAGAGAAGTGGGTACCAGCCACAATGGCTATGCTGGAGTCAGCAGTGCTCCTGGCTGACAGTTGCTGGAAACCACAGGAGGGGAGAGAGCTCTTGTGCTCAAATCCTGCCCATTGGGGCATCCAGTTAGTCACTGTGAGAACAGGATGCTGAACCAAAGGGGCCATTGGCTTGATCCAGCGAGCTCTTCTTGTGTTCTTCCATTAATTCCCACTACCCGTGACTGTGACGTTAACATAGGAGAGTGCTGGAGGTGAAATAGTTAAACAGGCCACCCAATCAGAACCCAGGGGGTGGAGTCAGAGGGACTATAAAACCATCTCTGGGAGGGGCGAAGGGAGAGTTTGTTGGGAGTTGGGTGGTTGGTTGGAGTGGGAGTGAATTGGGATAGAGTCTGTGGGTAGGTTGAGTTAGTGTAGTGAAATAAGCTGAGTCAGGAACAGTTAGGGGCTAGGAAGACAAGTAAATACAGTGGTACCTCAGGTTAAGTACTTAATTCGTTCCGGAGGTCCGTACTTAACCTGAAACTGTTCTTAACCTGAAGCACCACTTTAGCTAATGGGGCCTCTTGCTGCCACTGCACCGCCGGAGCACAATTTCTGTTCTCATCCCGAAGCAAAGTTCTTAACCTGAAGCACTATTTCTGGGTTAACAGAGTCTGTAACCTGAAGCGTATGTAACCTGAAACGTATGTAACCCGAGGTACCACTGTATCTGAGAGGTGGTTTAGTGAGTGAAAGCAGGTAGCGGAAGTTATAGGTCTGGATAGGCACCCCATGATTGTAATGGACAAATACCGTTTATGAAACCACACGCTTGTTAAACTGCAGTAAATAAACAGAAGTTTATGTTCCAATAAACTGACTGGACTCAGTATTGTACCAGGTAGGGCCTGGGTGGTGGCAACGAGAAATAAAGTGTTGGCACAGGGATCAATAGACGGTGAAACGTCCGAGGACCCTGTGTGATCGCCATAGTGACCGCTAGGGGAGTTCTTGCTCAGCTGACCTGGTCGATCCAGAGCTTGCCCACGATGATGTTGTGAACGGTGGAGGTCACCTTCTGCCAGACATAGTGGTTGCCGCTGGAGTGGAATTCCAAGTGGATGTAACCTGCAGGGAAGAAAAGAGAGACTCTTGCTTCTAGGTCCTGCTTGCGGGCTCCTCACAGGCCACAGTGGGAACAGGATGCTGGGCTAGATGGACTTCTGATCTAATCCAGGCAACAGGCTCTTCAAAGGCCTCTCATTAAGGGGTGGGATTTCTGATGAACATCATATGCTTGCTCACTGCCCACCATGGAGATGGACTAAATATTCCATCATGCCTGGGCAGCAGCAGGATTCACATAACAGGGGAAAGGGGACAAAGGGGGCTTCTGGGAGGGTGTTTATTATAGGATCCTCATGCAGGCACATTTTTTGGGCAGGGTCCACACAACATGGTTGACATCAAAATGCCAGCCCACCCACCTATCCCTAATTTGATCCAGATTTACACTTCTGGGGGCGGAGGAGGTGTCGGACTTTGGTAATTTAAAAAAGTCCCAACAAGATCTGTGGACCCACTGAATGGCAGCAGTTTCCCAGGGTTTGGGGCAGGGCATTCCCAGCCCTACCTGGAGATGCCAGGGCCTGAAGCTGGGACCTTCTGCATGCATTGCAAAGGCTCCATCCCTGTGCCACAGGGCCTTCCCCACAGATTCCCACATGTTCCAACTTTGACATGACAGCATAAGCCAGTCTAGAAAGGGGCCTTTCTGCACTTTCTAAAAGATTCTAGCAGCCACCGCTAGGACCAGTGATTAGAGGGAGAGGATGCGGCACTTGGAGGTGGCTCAGAGCATCCCTTCCTCTACCAGCCAACTCCCACTGCTGAGGTTGTCAACTCCTCTGTCAGGTTTAGAATCAGTTCCATGACCTGCTGAATTGCTGCCCGCCATGAACATGGAAAGGCCTTTGGAGAACCTCAAGGCAGTCTAAGGGCCCTCCCAGACTGTCGCTATCTTCATTCAGTCGGTTGCCGGCAAAAATATATATGTTGATTTGGTGCTCTTAAATAGAAGAGGAGATCTCTTAGATCAGGGTTTCCCAAACTTGGGTCTCTAGTTGTTTTTGGACTACAATTCCCACCATCCCTGACCACTGGTCCTGCTAGCTAGGGAAGATGGAAGTTGTAGTCCAAAAACAGTTCGGGAAACCCTGCCTTAGAGATACAAGGAATTCCCCAACAACAATGGGCCTAAGCGTGGTGCAGATAACGCCAAGGTTGAAGGTACAATCCCTGTAAGGGACAGCTGCATAGTCCTGTATTGCAGGGGGTTGGACTAGGCGTCTTCAAACTCGGCCTTCCAGGTGTTTTTGGCCTACAACTCCCATGATCCCTAGCTAGCAGGATCAGTGGTCAGGGATGATGGGAATTGTAGTCTCAAAAACATCTGGAGGGCTGAGTTTGAGGAAGCTTGGACTAGATGATCCTCAGGGTCCCTTCCAACCCTATGATTCTATGATCTATGCCAAGGAATGATTAACTGCCGAGGACACAGAACGTTCTACCTGGGGAACAGGTGCTTACCCAGCGGCATGATGGAGAGGTATTTGCCTCGGAACTTGCTGGCAATGGTGATTTCCTGCCACAGTGTCCAGCCTCGCTTGGAATAGACATGATGGGCCGCGGCGGGAGGGTGATGACTCACCTGGAGTGAGGGGAGATCCAAGGAGAAACAAACCCCAATGGTGTTAGGTCTAAGTGGTTGGCAAAACAGTTCAGCAGGCCCACAACTTATGCAAGGGTTATGTTCCAGGGGTCAGGGGTCTTTTTTTAATTTTTATTGGAAATTTTATTTACAACATAACACAAATCCCTCACCCCCCAACACAGAAATCCACCCCCATCAGACATGAACATAACAAACAACAAGCATAATAAACAACAATACAAACAATCAAATAAAATACTTCCTTTTTCCTGTTTCTGGCATCCTTATTTACTTCTTATAAGCTGTTTCCTTTATGAATAATTATTAAGATTTTTTTAATTATAACTTAAATATCCACAAAGTCTCCTGCAGACATTAATTGAAACAAGTCCAGGTATGAATTTTAGGACACTGTTTTGTGAAGTATTCTCTGCATTTTCCCCATGCTTTTTGAAATTCTTGTCTAGTGTGGTCTCTAATTGCCACAGTTCAATATACTCTAATCTAGCCAGTTCAATCTAGCCAGTTCAATATACTCTAACAGTTTGTCTTGCCATTCCATTTTTGTTGGCACAATTTCTTTTTTCTTTTTTTAGCAATTAGGATCCTTGCCGCTCCCGTGGCATAGAGGAATATATTCTGATCTTCTCTTGCTATACCTGCGTCCATTATCCCTAGTAGAAAAGCTTCTGTATTTTTTATAAAGTTATACTTAAACATTTTTTTTAGCTCATCATATACTATGTATAGTATAGTACACAAGGGACCCCTGACCATTAGGTCCAGTCGTGACCGACTCCGGGGTTGCGGCGCTCATCTCGCTTTATTGGCCGAGGGAGCCGGCGTACAGCTTCCGGGTCATGTGGCCAGCATGACTAAGCCGCTTCTGGCGAACCAGAGCAGCGCATGGAAATGCTGTTTACCTTCCCGCCGGAGCGGTACCTATTTATCTACTTGCACTTTGACATGCTTTCGAACTGCTAGGTTGGCAGGAGCAGGGACTGAGCAACGGGAGCTCACCCCGTCGCGGGGATTCAAACTGCCGACCTTCTGATCGGCAAGTCCTAGGCTCTGTGGTTTAACCCACAGCGCCACCCGTGTCCCTATAGTAGAGTACATAGTATACAATAAAGTTCTGAACATTTAAAAAGGAACAAATAAATGAAACAATGGATGCGAGTAATCTGGGTTTGAGCTGGAAGAGAATGGGAGGCCCACCTACAGTCAAGCAGAGGATGCCCAAGCCCCACCCCACAATGGCACACCAGCTTCCCTCCCCTTTTCCTCACCTGCTCACAAAGAGAGCGAAAACCCAGCTCATCTAGCCGGTCCAGCTCGTAGGTCTCACCCAGGAGCGGATTGAATGGCTTCGCTGTCCGGTGGACTGTCGTCGAGTAGGAAGACACGGAGAAAGCAGCCACAAAGCACATCTGCTCAATGGAGCTCTCGCACTTGACGGCTTTGTCAAGCAGTTCATGGTACTCGAGGTCCTCTGTCAGTCTCTGCAGCATGGATAGCGGCTCATTGAAGTTCACCTGCAGAAAGCCAGAGAGGTTGGTTGCTAACCCACGGGGCGGAGAAGGGAATCGCTCTCTTTCTATCTCATTTTTCATTATTATTTGAAGGCACTTATATACCACTTTGTATTTCAAAAATCTCCGCGCAGCAGTAAGGGAGCAGACACCTTATAATCCAGTCCTATTGGATTGCCCCCTGCAGAATGCAACCCCTGTGATGTTTGCAGAAAGCCAGTGAGAAAAAGAGACCTCCCGTGAGTGGTCTGGGCTACTTTTGCAAGTTGGGACAAGAGGGTTGGAAATCTATCTGCCATCACACACAACCATAGAATTGTAGAGTTGGAAGGGACCATGATGATCATCTGGTCCAACATCCTGCAATGCAGGGATCTTTTTGCCCAACCTGGGGCTCAAACCCACAACCCTGAGACTATGAGGCTCATGTTCTACCGACTGAGCTATTCAGCTGTTTAAATGTCCTCGAGCAACCGCTCCCATAGGCTTCCAGATGATCTCCTTTGCTGTACAAAGAGGAAACTGCCTCTGCTGTTGGAGGCTGCAAATGGGGAGAGAGAGAGAGCTGTTGCACTCAAGTCCTGCTTGCAGGCTTTCTTACCAAGAGGTACCTGGCTGGCCACTGTGGGAAGATGATACTGGACCAGATGGGCCCTTGGTCTGATCCTGCTACTGGACTCTTCTGTTGTTATTTATTAGGCGAGAAGGGATATATCAGGCATAGGCAAACTCAGCCCTCCAGATGTTTTGGGACTACAACTCCCATCATCCCTAGCTAACAGGACCAGTGGGCAGGGATGATGGGAACTGTAGTCTCAAAATATCTGGAGGGCCGAGTCTGCCTATGCCTGGGATATATGGATGGGGAAACAGCAAGCATCTCTCTATTTTAAAAAAAACGGGAGGGGAGTGAATGTTATGCTGCAGCTGAGTGAGTATGATTAGCAGCTTGGCTGGGAAACCCATAAAGGAGCGTGTAATTTATATGTATATATAATTGCAAGTGGTATGTGTCTGTATCTGAAGTCCTTTGTCATCCACACAAAAAGCTCCCCGCGAAGGCGGAAGATTTACCGTCATGCCAAAACGATATTACATTTCCAAGCCTCTCCCAGTGTGGCTTTTCTATGTGAACTTTAATCTCTTTGCTGCCACAGGAGCGGCAATGGCAGATTTAAAGGCCCCACCGAATCGTTCCATTTGGCCCACTGCTGCAATTTTACAGATTGTGTGTATTGAATGCAGGGATTATTTATACATCACAGTGCCAGGGCTATTAAGGGGCCTCTGTGTCCTTCGCCAGGGTCACGTTCCTGCGTAATTGAAGGGGAAAGACTCCCTGTTGACTCAAAGGGGGAGTGGAGACACTGTACAAAGACCAGGCTCTGCTGTGAGCAAACCCCCCACCCCATTTCTCTGCTACCCACTGGGGGTGGGAGGGAAGGAAAGGGCCTAAGACAAGCATAGGTAAACTCGGCCCTCCAGATGTTTTGGGACTACAACTCCAATCACTCCTACCTAACAGGACCAGTGGTCAGGGATGGTGGGAGCTGTAGTCCCAAAACATCTGGAGGGCCGAGTTTGCCTATGCCTGGCCTAAGATTTTGGAACAGCAAGACCCTCTGCAGCAAAAGGGGGAAATGCTGGCGTTAGATACTCGAGGCTAAAGCAGATCCCATTCACCGAGAGTGGGAAGCTGGGGGAAAGAGGCGAACACCTTCATCATTCTGCCCGGACACTGAGGGCCTTCTGGCGGTACCCTCGCTGTGAGAAGCCAAGTTACAGGGAACCAGGCAGAGGGCCTTCTTGGTAGTGGCACCAGCCCCGTGGAACTCCTTCCCACCAGATGCCAAAGAGAACAACAACTACCAGACCTTTAGAAGACATCTGAAGGCAGCCCTGTTTAGGGAAGCTTTTAATGTTTAACAGACGACTGTATTTTAACATTTTGTTGGAAGCTGCCCAGAGTGGCTGGGGAAACCCAGCCAGATGGGCGGGGTATAAATAAATTATTATTATTATTATTATTATTATTATTATTATTATTATTATACCTGTCTGTGTTGGGGAAAGGCTGTAGCTCAGTAGAAAAGCATCTGCTTCCCATGCAGAAGATCCCAGGTTCAATCCCCAGGGAGGGCTGGGAATCTCCTCTGCCTAAAGAGCCACTGCCAGTCAGTGCTGACTGCCCTAAGTTAGACGGACCAATTGTCTGACTTCAGTGAAAGGCAGCTTCCAATGTTCCTACAGGGACTGAGATAACCAGGAGGTGTGAAAGCCCACTTTATTAAATTTAAATGTGCTTCATTTGTGTAGCACTTCATTTGTGTAGCATTAGAAAAATGCACAAGGGTATCTGCACCTGAGTTGGGCATTGGGGATTCCATGCTGACAATCGGGGGATAGATTTTCCCACCTGCCTTGCCCCACCGTCCAACCCCTGGACCTTTCTAAATGAATTTCTTAATGGGATACTTGGACTTGACCTATTGGTAAGCTGTATGTATATGTCAAATGAACTGTTTAAACTTTGTGTTTCTCAAACTCGGGTCTCTGGCTGCTGTTGGACTACAATTCCCATCATCCCTAGCTCAGGGATGATGGGAACTGCAGTCCAACAACAGCTGGAGATCCTAGTTTGAGAAACACTGTTTCAACTGATTATTATTTTTTTTGTGTTACCTTGCAGGAACATCATATGTCCTATTATGTATTGTTATTGTGTAGGCATTTATTGATTTTAATGTGAACTGCTTTAGGCATAGGTTTACTTGTGAGAAATGCAGGCTATAAATATACTGACTATGACAATCTGCAAAGGGAAGAACTGCCAGAGCATCTCTCCTACGGAGAGCATCGGCGGCAGCCATCTGCCCTGCGTGGGCTCAATCAGGAAGCAGCTCTGGAAATGTAACAAGCAAGCATTCAGTTACTTCCTGATTAAACATATCTGATTGTTTCAAAAGCAGGCGCTGCCAGTGGCTTGTGTGCTGCTGGGCCGCTGCCAACCCCGGCTAGCTGTCCAGGCACTCCTGAGCAGAGAATGTAGGTGGCTTTCTTGCCTTTGAAGGCAGAGCTTAAACCTTCCCTCTCCCCACCACCAACTCCCCACAACAGGGACGGACTTGCTCAGCCACACAAGCCACAAATCTTCGCCACTACCAGCCAACCGGGTTCCTGTGGCGACAAGCAGCCTTGTCACTAATGGGAAAACAAAAGGCTGGGATGCGAAACTGCTTTAGTCCTTTTTCTATTGCCAAAGGTCCCATTCTCTCTCTCTCTCTCTCTGCTTGCTACCTTATAGGACCACTTGTAAGCAGAATTAAACGAGCCTTTGCATCTAACAATTGGGTTTCTTGAAATGCCAGGAAGGGAGAAGTGGGTGTTGCAGGGGAGGGGACTGATAAATTAACAGGATGGGAGCAAATATGAAGGTGGAATTTTACCCTTTTCTCCCCTGCTGCAACCCTGAAACTAGTACAGAGGTACCTCCGGTTGCGGACGGGAACCGTTCTGGAGGTTTTGCAACCAGAGAGACTGCTTCTGCGCATGTGTGCACAGCAGTAGAGCACTTCTGCGCATGCAGCAAAAACCCAGAAATACATTTCCGTGTTTGCCGCTTATGTATCCTGAAGTTTATGTAACCGGAGGGATACCTAAGCGGAGGTACGACTATATTTTGTTTCAGGGGAAGTGGGGAAGAGAGAGGATTCCTCCATCGGTGCCATTCAAAACAAATTGCTGTCAAAGAGCCTAAGCGTTTGGGAAATCTCCCTGACTTAGCCAGCGAGATGGTGATTGCTTATCCCCGCTTCTCCCTAAGGTCCCAGGGCAAGTCGCAAAAATCGCAATGTTAAAAGCAGTTTGAAACGACTTACTGTTGCAGGAATAAGGGGGGTCCAAAAAGTATGCAACTCAAGTGTCATATTTCAGGGTAAAGAGATGCACCTCCAACAGATGCCCCACCAGTTGGACTTAATACAAGAAAAAAACCCTTATTGCCTTGTGTGTGTGTAGGAACTAGCATACTGTACGAAGGTAAAGTTTGCATGAATTTCTCTTCCCACTTTTATCTCTGGCCCCACCCAACACTGGCAAGCAGCCCCCGGGAAGGCCACCCAGAAAGAGACTGTGGCCTGGAAATGCCCCACCCCCAGAACCAGAGCATGGGGCAGTGAGGAATCACATACAGGCATGGGAATCTTGGACAGTTCTTTGCCAATGCAGTTCTTCATTATGCTCCAGAGGTTAAGGCTGTAGTTGGGCTTGTCCGGGACCCGAGTCCGCCTCTTCTTCTTATGAATGCCATCTTTGCTTGAACCGTCGTAGCTGGCTTGGTGAGAGCTGTCGAACACCTGGGGAGGAAGCAGAGCAGGAGGGAGAGTTCAAGGGGCCGGTCAGCCAGCAACACACCTTGAGACTTTCAGCTCCCCACCCACCTCTGCATACGGGAAAGTGATCTCCCCAGTAGCCCAAAATTGCAACAGCTGCTGTCTTTAATTCAGCTTGCAAATTTTAGCTGCTTGGCTGTGCTTTTATATGCTTGCCCCTGAATGGCAAAGGCTAGCAGCTGATACAAATAAATGTGTATCATATTGATAAAGGAGCGCCTCTGCCCCCATTGTTCAGCCCCTACACTGAGATCCAGCACTGAGGGCCTTCAGGCAGTCCCCTTACTGTGAGAAGTGAAGTTTACAGGGAACCAGGCAGAGGGCCTTCTTGGTAGTGGCACCTCCCCTGTGGAAAGCCCTCCCATCAAAAGTCAAGAAGATAAAGAACTACACCACTTTGAGAAGACACCTGAAGGCGGCCCTGTATGAGGAAGTTTTTAATGTTATTATGTTTTTAATATTTTGTAGGTAGCCACCCAGGGTGGCTGGGGCAACCCAATCAGATGAGTGGGGTACAAATAATAAAATTATTATGGGGAGGAAGGTATTGTGGGTGGGTGGGTGGGGATTGGCAGGCCAATGACAAGCATAGGAAGCTCATTGTGACTGGAAGTGGTTCTGTGGGATTTCAAATAAGGCTCATCTTCCAGAAAAGCAGAAGCGCTGCCCCATTAGTGAGCCATAACCCTTCCGGCCACCCCAGCCTTAGAACATGCATGGTGCCACCAAGGGGTGTGTGGGGGAAATTCCCATTTCAAACTTTGCAAAATGCGCTTACGTTGTCGTCCAGGTTCCAGCTCTCCCCTCGGCCTTCGCTGGTCCCGCTAACGTTGCTGCCGGCACGCCTGCAGAGAAAACACAGGGGGCAGCGGTGAGTGAGGCGGCGCACAGAAGCCCGGAGCCGCGAGCGAGAGTTACCCATCCACAATGGAAGCCTCTGCTGCCGAACATGCCATTGAGAAAGAGTGTCACAAATGGGGGGTTCTGATATGCAAATGCACGGCTTCACATTCCTACAAAGCCAGCTTGCTAGCCAGGTTGTCCAAAGCCCCAAAGGCAAGATTTTCTGGACCAGGCAGGTGAGAAGAGTGAACTGGGCACAGGAACAGAAGAAGAGGCTGCTGGATCAGGCCAGTGGTCCATCTAGTCCAGCATCCTCTTCTCGCAGTGGCCAACCAGATGCCCCAATGGGAAAACCACAAGCAGGATTCAAACACAAGAGCCCTCTTCTCTCCCGAGGTTCCCAGCAATTGGTATTCAGAAACATTGATGCCTCTCTGACTGAGGAGGCAGAGCATAGCCATTCTGGTATCCCTCTCCTCCACGAATCTGTCCAGTCCTCTTTTAAAGCGTTCAAGTTGGTTCTCACTTCCTCATGTGGCAGTGAGTTCCACGGTTGTTGTTTTTTAAACAAGAACTTTCTTTTATCTGCTCTTTCACTGAATAGGTTGGAGGCACTGAAGGAAAGGGGGTTTCTTTCCCCCACTTCAAGTTGAATGCAACTGGCCCACTCATTAGGGGTGGCCTTCTAAGCATCTAACGAAAAGCCAAACTTGTCTGTTGAAAATGGGCAAGATCTAAAAGAGGCCTGCTATCCATCGCCAAGTGCTCCAAAGAGAGGAAATGGCCTCTTTCACACACCCTATTTGTTTTGCATTCATCCTGATCTGCCTGCACAAAGCTTGTGCAGATGTTAGAATAATAGAATCATAGAATTGTAGAGGTGGAAGAGACCCCAAGGGTCATCTAGTCCAACCCCCTGCAATGCAGGAATCTCAGCTAAAGCATCTGTGACAGATGGCCATTCAACTTCTGCTTAAAAATCTCCAAGGAAGGAGAGTCCACAACCTCCTGAGGGAGACCCTGTTCCACTGTCAAACAGCTCTTACTATCAGAAAGTTCTTCCTGATGTTTAGTCAGAATCTCCTTTCTTGTAACTTGAAGCCGTTGGTTCGAGTCCTGCCCTCCGGAACAGGAGAAGACAAGCTTGCTCCCTCTTCCACATGACAGCCCTTCAGAGATTTGAAGATGGCTGCCGTATCTCCTCTCGGTCTCTTTTCCAGGCTAAACATACCTGGCTCCTTCAACCATTCATCAGCAGGCTTGGTTTCCAGACCCTTGATCATCTTGGTAGATTACAGGTGAAATTTGGAAAATTAGAATATTGTGGAAAAGTTCATTTCAGTAATTCAACTTAAAAGGTGAAACTAATATATGAGATAGACTCATGACATGCAAAGTGCAACATTGTGCAGTATTGCTCTACTTGCAGTCCTTGTTTTGCCGATTTCATTTAATATTCTAATTTTCTGAGATTGTTAATTTGGGGTTTTCATCAGCTGTACGCCATGATCATCACAATTATAACAAATAAAGGCTTGACATATCTCGCTTTGCATGTCACGGGTCTATCTCATATATTAGTTTCACCTTTTAAGATAAATTACTGAAATAAATGAACTTTTCCACGATATTCTAATTTTCTGAGTTTCACCTGTATATCTACTCTCAAACGTTTACTCTGATTTGTTTGTGGGCAGATTATACAACAACAGTCTTCCATTCTTATTTGCTTGGGGGCTGTTTATGCAACTTCCTGCTCATCACGCGTCCATTCCAACTCTTTTGAATGCACTTCCCTGTCACTTCCCTAACAGCAGAAGGTCAGTTTCTTTCTTCTTCTTTTTAAAGTGGATTTTGCTATGCTAGGGTTTCCGACTGCCTGGCGGCTCCCAGGGAGCAGGTGCCATACCTACCGGTGGTGCTTCGATGGATCCGCAGCTACTGTGATGAAAGCTTGTGCGTCCTCCATGGCATCGAAGTACTCCGTCTCCTCATCTTCATCACTGGCTTCCGCTTTCACGCTCTGTACGCTCCCTGCTGGCAGAGAGGCAATAATACCCAGGTGAGCAAATCCGCTGGCTTGGCTGGGGCTGATGGGAGTTAGAATCATGGAATTGTAGAGTTGCAAGGGGCCCCCCGAGGATCATCTAGGCCAACCCCCTGCAATGCAGGCCCCAGAGTCTCTACCGCCAGCCCTCATCCGTCATGCCACCTTGCCAGGGAAAATACAAAACATTAAACAAAGCTACAGAGACTTGCGAACTACCCATCCTAAGATGAACTTATAATGCCTGGTTTCAATACAGTGGTGCCTCGCAAGACGAAAAGAATCCGTTCCGCGATTCTCTTCGTCTAGCGGTTTTTTCGTCTTGCGAAGCAAGCCCATTGACGGCTTAGCGGCTTAGCGCTATTAGCGGCTTAGCGGCTTTTAGCGGCTTAGCGGATAAGCGGCTTAGAAAAAGGGGGGGGAGAAAAAAAAACCCCGCAGGAACTCGCAAGATATTTTCTTCTTGCGAAGCAAGCCCATAGGAAATTCGTTTTGCGAAGCACCTCCAAAACGGAAAACCCTTTCGTCTAGCGAGTTTTCCGTCTTGCGAGGCATTCGTCTTGCGGGGCACCACTGTAGATTTTTCCAATGCTTAACTCAGTCTTTTAGGTAAGTTCACAAAGATACCAACAAAAGGTAAGTTTGGTGTTATTCAAAATACTGAGAGATGCTAGTGGAGTTGTAGATAGATGTTAATGAAGTTGTAGACAGGGTGCTAGCGATTTGCACCTGTTTCGCCCTGGCAGTCCAAGTCATCAAGAGGCTTCTGTTTGCCCCTGATGGGGCCCTTTTACTGGGGCTTGCAGGTAGCACACTCCCAAGATAGTTTTCCGGGCTTCTCCAGTGGTCTAATCTCAAAGTCTTGATACGTATATTGATATCCAGTCTTATAGAAAATACTCTTTCTTGGCTTAAGCTTAAGAGACTGATTTGCTTAGCTGCAGCAGCTCTCCAGGGTTTCAGGGTCTCTCCCTGGAGATGCTGCTGGGAATTGAATCTGGGACCTTCTGCATGCAAAGCAGGTGCTCTGGCCCTTCCCCTTAAAAAGAGTTAAGTTCCTAGTCCCCATGGTTCTAAGGAAAGAGCCGGATGAAGCAAGAACATAGGAGGGCTGCCTTATGCCAAGTCAGACTATTGGTCCACGCAGCTCATTACTGCCTACAGTGGTACCTCGGGTTAAGAACTTAATTCGTTCTGGAGGTCCATTCTTAACCTGAAACTGTTCTTAACCTGAAGCACCACTTTAGCTAATGGGGCCTCCTGCTGCTGCCGCGCCGCTGCTGCATGATTTCTGTTCTCATCCTGAAGCAAAGTTCTTAACCCGAGGTACAGTGGTGCCCCGCAAGACGAACGCCTCGCAAGACGGAAAACCCGCTAGACGAAAGGGTTTTCCGTTTTGGAGACGCTTCGCAAAACGAATTTCCCTATGGGCTTGCTTCGCAAGACGAAAATGTCTTGCGAGTTCCTGCGGGGTTTTTTCCCTTTTTCCCCCTTTTCCTAAGCCCTAAGCCGCTTATCAGCTGATCCGCTGATAAGCCGCTTATCAGCTGATCCGCTAAAAGCCGCTAAACCGCTAATAGCGCTAATCCGCTAAGCTGTCAATGGGCTTGCTTCGCAAGACGAAAAAACCGCTATACGAAGAGCCTCACGGAACGGATTAATTTCGTCTTGCGAGGCACCACTGTACTATTTCTGGGTTAGCAGAGTCTATAACCTGAAGCATCTGTAACCTGAAGTGTCTGTAACCCAAGGTACCACTGTATATTGACTTGCAGCCCTACCTGGAGGTGCTGCAGGGAATCAAACCTGGGACTTTCTGCATGCAACACAGGTGCTCTAACATTGAGCTATGGCCCTTCCCTGCGAAAGGCCCTAGCCAGCTAAGGTGCAGGGCAAGAGCTGCTTGTCAAATATGGAAGCAGTCGTGGCAGCGAGCCTCTTCCTCACCTTTGGACGCACGGATGCTGGTGTTCGTAGAGAGGGAGGGGGCCCCTCGGCAGGCTCTCTCCAAGTTGTTGTGCTGCTTGGCTAGCTGCTCAATGGTTTCCTCCAGGCGGGTCCGCTGCTCCCGCTCATACTGGAGCGCCCGCTGCCATTTGCGGCTGTGGGTCTCGGCTAAATCCAGGAAGTCGCGGCAGGCCTGCAAGCAGAGAGAAGGCAAGGGGTCAGCAGGGGAGAGCTGCAGGAGCTGTCGGTACAGCACGAGACTCTTACATCTCAGGGTTATGGGTTTGAGCCCCACATTGGGTGAAAGATCCCTGCATTGCAGGGGGTTGAACTAGATGGTCTCTTCCAACTCTATGATTCTAGGAGGGTCAGCACTCTATGGCCATCTGAAGGACCGTATTCTCCCATATGAACCTGCCCAGGCTCTAAAATCTTCGGGGAAAGGCCTTCTCTTGCTCCTGCCACCTCACAGGCACGCTCGGTGGGGATGCAGGACAGGGCCTTCTCGGTGGCTGCTCCCAGGCTTTGGAACTCCCTAGAGAAGCCAAGACCAAGGAGAAGAGTTGGTGGAAGAAGATTGGAAGAAATTTAAAGTTTATTTACAGAAACATTGTAAAATTAAGGAATGTTAGAAGGGTGTTGGAATGAAGTTATGTGGTTTTAGCAGAAATGATATAAAGGATTAAGTAAAAATGGATAGTTAATTAGTGAAAGAAGAGAGTGTAAAATTACAGTATGTTAAGATAAATTATTAGGATAAAAACAAAGATGGAGAGGATTTGCTGAAATATCTAATTGAACTAGAATACAAAAAAGGGAGGTGTGAGGAGGTCAAGGAAATAAGCAAATGGAAAATAAGTTACGGGAAGGTTTGACTTGTTTTTTTCCTTTTTCTTTTTTTCTTAATTGTTTGTATTTTTCTGGGTTTTTTATTTTTTGCTTGTCTGTATTCATGGTGATGTATTGTCTTGTTTATTCTTGCTTAATTTAGTGTTTTCTTTCTGAAATTTTAAAACTGGAATAAATATTATTTTTTTTAAAAAAGAGAGAGACTGGCTCCCTCCTTGTCGGCCTCCCAGAGAAAAATGAAGGCTGTTTTCTTCCGAGAATGCTTTGGGAATTGACTGTTTTTTTAAAAAGGAAATGGCTTTTAATAGTTGCTGGAGGGCAGCTGGAGCCTGACTTGGGAGAGGGGGGCAGTGATTTGTGGGGACCTGTACCAGCCAGGAGGCAAGAGATAGAGGCAGGGGAAACTTCAGAGCTGGAGGGTGGAGCACTGGAGGAAGCGGGAAGCCAGGCAAATGAAGGGCTGGATGCTTCCCAACCCTCTCCTGTACCCGTCTCCCAGAACCAGGAGGGGAATGAAAAGGGAAGAGCACAGGCAGTTTCCATGCAAGCGTAGTCTCCGGCTGTGTGCGCACAGCCTGTCGGGGGCAGCTACATAAACTGGTGGAGGAGGAGTAGGGACTAGCCCCCCCCCTGCTTCTCCCCCCCCCCATCTTTCCTTCCTCCCTAGGACCTGAACAGTTCAGCCAATGGCAGCCAGAGGTCCTTTTGCTGCATGCCCTACCTCTCTCTGACACTGGGGCTGCTCAGCCAATCACTGCCAGAGGCTCTGCGACCCCCAGGAAATGCCCCAGCACATGTGGGAAGCCTCTCCAAAAACTTAAAATCTGTTCCCCAAAAGTGAACCTACACAGAAAGATACAGAGTTGCTTCCAAGCGCCTCTTGCTTTTGGCAAGTCTGAAGAGGAAGGGGCCGTCACACCTGCCGGGCAGGCACTAAAAATGTTTGGGCATCATCAGGAGCCAAAATACACAGCTAGAACAATTAAGTGGTCCCTCACATGAGGTTAGAAGACCCTAATGGGAATCCTCATGGGATATTAATCCACTTAAGGTAAAGGTAAAGGTACCCCTGCCCGTACGGGCCAGTCTTGACAGACTCTGGGGTTGGTGCGCCCATCTCACTTAAGAGGCCGGGGGCCAGCACTGTCCGGAGACACTTCTGGGTCACGTGGCCAGCGTGACAAAGCTGCATCTGGCGAGCCAGCGCAGCACACGGAAACGCCGTTTACCTTCCCGCCAGTAAGCGGTCCCTATTTATCTACTTGCACCCGGGGGTGCTTTCGAACTGCTAGGTTGGCAGGCGCTGGGACCGAGCAGCGGGAGCGCACCCCGCCGTGGGGATTTGAACCGCCGACCTTTCGATCGGCAAGCCCTAGGCACTGAGGCTTTTACCCACAGCGCCAACTGCGTCGCATTAATCCACTGAATGGGACATTAATCCACAGGACGTTTTATATGGGTATGTTCAGATTACACAAGAACCTAGAAAACGGAATTGGGTCTAAAATTCAACTTCCAGAGGATCTCAAGTCTTTTCCTTTTCCTTTTCCTTTCCATTTAAAAGTTGGTTACTAGCACTTTAGGCTGTGAATATACCTTTAAGTCTTATCTGTGAATACAGGCAACACCCAATGAAACCTGTAAAGCCAGAGATACGCTGGATGAATAAGATTTTCAGGAGTTGTGGAGGTTCTAGCAAACTAGACTTGTGCACTGAAAAACCATGCAAAATAAAACAACCTATGCACATTTGCTGTGTTTTCATAATCTATATAGGTAGAAGAAGTCAGGGTTTTTTTATTGGGGGGGGCGCGTTGTGGTGGGGGGGTGCCATAAGGTTTGGATTGCCAGGGCAGAGAATTGTCAAGGTTTCTTGCGGAGAGTATGTGGAACCTGGGGCGGGGAGTGGGGACAGCATGTTGAATTATGCTCCAGGAGAAAATGAAGGGACCAGTCCAGATGGGGACATACACACGCATATGTACACACACACACACACACACACACACACACACAGAGGGAGAGAGAGTCCAAGGCTGTTGTTGCAAAAAATAGCTCTCTGATATTCGCATTCTACCACAGCACATGCTATTTAGTGCTCTGACTCCCGCCGCCCCACCCTGCAATCCTAAATCTGCAGCCACGAACCCCTAAATGGAAACAGTCATGAAAACTGAGCTCATATCCCTGTTTAGTTCACATCCTTTATTTAATATATACAGCTGCACAACTGGTGTGTGTGTGTGTGTGTGTTCAGACTGGGGTATTTGAGGCAGACCATGAGCCCCTCCAGGGCCGGATTTAGGTTTGATGAGGCCCTAAGCTACTGAAGGTAATGGGGCTCTTTATATGTCCAGCTGCCCTTTGTCAACAACAAATTGTCACTGCTTTTTGCATTGAATATATGCTATATGGTAGTTTATGGACCTAATACTGTAGGTATCTAAAGCCATTTGCACATGCAGAATGTAGGCCCCCTATATACAGAAATGAGCAAACCAGTGATATTTTAGGGAGCAGGCTAGCAGGCGGGGCCCATTACTTACATCATAGGAGCCTACACAACACAAAACACTGTTGCTGTATGTAGATTTTATTTTATTTGTTTTTTATCTTGTATTTTGGAAATGTACATCCAGTTGTTTTTTTCCTTTAAATTTTTTGGCGGTGGAGCCCTAGGCTACAGCTTGTTTAGCTTACACGTAAATCCGGTACTGAGCCCCTCCCTGGACATAAGCTCCGCTACACACACAGACAGACACACACATTGTAAATTCCTTCCCATCTTCCCTCCCCTCCGAAGCCAGGCAGAATGGCTAGCCCTCTTTTCCTATTCTTAGTCAAGCGGAGTCCAGACAAGACAGGCAATCCCCTGTGTAGCAATTAAAGGCACAATACGGCAAGATGCTCCTGACAGCTTAAAAGCCCTGCTTTTTTGCAGGTGGAACAAGGACAGGTCAGACTCCTGGGGAAACACAGATGTGCAAAGCAGAGCTCTCTAACAAGCGTTTCTAGTTCCGAATGCTCAGTGTTGGAATTCACAATCCAGGCTGAATTTTGTAAGATGGGCTCCTAAACAACTGTTAGCTTATTTCTAAATTTCTAACACACACACACACACAGAGAGAGAGAGAGACAGAGAGAGAGAGAGAGAGAGAGAGAGAGAAGCAAAGAAACACAACATAAAATGCAACCCATAGTTTCAAATTTAACCGCAGCAAACTGAAAAGCAGCACAGATAACAATGTGGCCTTAATATCTTTGAAAGACATTTCTGTTAAAAAAGGTCTCCCTCCCTTGAGAGCGATTGTGTGTGGCACCAAAAGGTGATAAAGGCAGGCTATTTCGTATCTGCCTCCTATTCAGCAAGTCTTTATAGAATCTTCTACTATTTAAAATCAGTTTTTTTTTAATGATTCATGGTTAAATTCAGAAGAAATAAGGGCTGATTTTGAAAGGTGGGGAATTGGGGAGCACAAAATCCCTTTTGAAACAATGCTGGGGAAGCTATAGGAGCAGTTAGTAAAGATAAAACTTAAAGAATCAATCAATCAATCAATCAATCACTCAATCAATGAATTAAAGAAATTGGCAGTTTTGGGGGGTCCTTGAGAGGCCATGGAAAACAAAGTTTTGGCATCACAGGGGGTGTGGACCCATGGAACTGTCAAGAATTAAAACAAAAACCCTAATTAATGACAGCTTTTGGAGGCCCACAAAAACCACTTTTGGGTGGTGGACATAGCAAGTTAACAATCCCTGGTATAGATGCTATTATCAGTTTGCATTTTTAGTGCAGAAAGTGTTGATCTGATGTGTAGAGATCTTTCCTATTCTAATTAATTCAAGAGGCGTCTGGAAGCTTCTCTGTGTGAAAGAAACAAGCAGAAGGTTCATGATGTTTGGTTTATTCCTTCAGAGAAGCTGAGTACATCTGGCTTAAACTGATTGTTATCTCTTGTTGCGAAGGTCATGCTGACTATAATAATAAGGCCAGAAGGAGGCTGAGATTCACTCTTTTTTTTTTCTCTCTCTCTCCTTCTGGTGTGGTGTTCTGTACATAGTATGCTTAGTGTTAAGGTTTTAGTCTCATTGTAAGTTATTGTAAGTTTAAGTTAAGTCTGCTGCAACTGGATTTCTTATGGACAGTGCCAATCCTGAATGTATTGGATTTGTGACCGTTATGCTCATTTGCCTTCAATAGCAGTAAAGCTCTGCTGGATGAAATACAATTGCCTCTGGTCTATTTTTTGGGAATCCTGCAACGTGTTTAAGTTTTTACTCTGCTAACTATACGTTGAAGTTCTGCTCTGGATCAATACTGAATAGAATTTCATGACAGCTATCATGGACCTGGTTTGGCCCACCGGCTGCCAGTTCCTAAACCTTAATCTAGAATGTCAAATATTTGGCTTTCCTATTGTCAAGCACACCTCTCTGGATCAGCAACATGACCCAAACAGGCTGGAACAAACCACACACACACACACACACACACACACACACACACACACACACACCACGCCAGTTGACAACTGCTCAGTTGGGCTTCGTTCTTGATGTCCTTCTGGAGATTACACAAGCCATCTTTTGTTTTCAAGGCTGGAGTAGGTGGTTGTTTTGTGGGGGAAAGAAACCCGGAGCAGGAGGCCACGAACGAGGTCAAAGAAGAGAGCAAAAGAGGGAAAGGAAGGGGGATTAAATAGGTTTTCATAATGCTCATTGCAAATTTAAAAAACCAGCTCTTTAAGCCAAACTACCACGCGGTGTATCATTTCTACATTGTTCCTCTCAACTGTCGCTACCTTGATAGCTGGAGAGCTTCAGGAGCCTTCCAAGAGAGCCCTCTGGGTCTTAGGGAAGGACAGCAACATGTTAGTGACTACATACACACCACCTGAGCTCCTTTATAAATCATGCCAATATTCCTTTCCACCAGCTCCTTACGCTTGCATCCTGAACCTCCAAACATGGTTTAAAATGTGTGCCTTGTGACAAGCATCTCTAAAGCCAGTTTGCAATCATCTCCTTTGCTCTCTTAACACCCGATAGCACCGTAATGGCCATTTTACTGCAAGAGTCTTTCGAAGCTCTTAAAAGGGAGCTGTGTAATTACAGGTGATGTTCTCAAAATGCATTACATGAAAAATAATCCTTTCCTCGCTACTGGGGGACAGCAAGCAATTTCCATATTACGGCTCTGGCAAGTGGTTTTTGGCAGGCAGACTGGTTCTGCAAGGGGGGGGGGTGAATCCTATTTACAGCATCAATTTATTGTTAACAAGATTACTGTCTCGTTATTTATTGGGGATGTGCAGGACCCAAGCACAACAGCGCTCTCCCCTCTTGCTCTTTCCAGCAACTGGTACTCAGAAGCAGTATTGCCTCTAAAACTGTCCAATGCAACCTTGCCCCTTGGATATGCAATCTAATTTAAACTTAAAATAAAAGCTTTGCATTTTTGTTTACAGATGCCAGCTTAAAATCATTGTTGTCTCAGCAAGATGGATGCCGGGAGGTTTTTAAGCAGAGGTCGGACGGCCCCCTGTCCTGGATGCTTTTATCTGAGAAAGGTTTCTAGTTGGCCACTGTGAGAACAGGGTGCTGGACTAGATGGGCCACTACAGTGGTACCTTGGTTGCCGAACTTAATCCGTTCCGTGAGTCCGTTCGACTCCTGGAACCGTCCAAAAACCAAGGCGCAGCTTCCGATTGGCTGCAGGAGCTTCCTGCACTCAACCAGAAGCCGTGGAAGCCCCGTCGGAAGTTTGGTTTCCAAAAAACGTCCGCAAACCGGAATACTCATGTCCAGGTTTGCGGTGTTCGGAAGCCTATTTGTTCGGGAGCCAAGCCGTTCGACAACCAAGTACCACTGTAATTTAAACTAAAAAAAGAAAAGAAAAGAAAGCCCAAGCTTTGCTGTGTTTCATGCTTTGATTTGTCTGCTATATTTTGCACTGGTTTTAAATTGGCACTTTGTAGGCAACTGCAATATAGTCATATTATTAAGGAGAGGGGGGAATAAGTAAACAAAGGCCAACCAAACAAGGCCCAACACAAAAAGACAGGCTAGCTGAAATAAATGAGTCTTAAAGGCACTGGCGCAGTATGAGGGGGCGAAGGGGTGGTGGCCCTGGGTGCAAAATTCTGAGAGGGCAGCAACAAGGGGCCCCTACAAGGCTGTGCGGCTCAGCTCCTGCTGCCTTCTGGAGCCATGGGGAGGCAGGCCTTAGGGGCTGGGCAGCGCCTCCTCCTCCTCATGGCTGGTAAAAGGATGCCCACATGCCCCTTCTCTGAGCTGGCAGAGCCAGGAGGCAGCAGAGCCACCAAGCCGAGAAGTTGCACGACCACTGCCAGCAGCAGCAGAACCCGCAGCCATGTGCCTCATGGGGCTCCATGCACCTCCACCCCAGTCCAGCAGGGGGAGCAACGTTTACCCTGCCCTGGGCACTGGCAACCCATGCTACACCACTGCTTAAAGGCATTTCTCTAAACAAAGGATAAGAATGGTTGCTTCCTGGGTGATGGCCTCTGACCGGTTACTATTTCTCAGCCTTTGTTGTTTAGTCGTTTAGTCATGTCGGACTCTTCATGACCCCATGGACCAGAGCACGCCAGGCACTCCTGTCTTCCACTGCCTCCTGCAGTTTGGTCAAACTCATGCTGGTAGCTTCGAGAACACTGTCCAACCATCTCATCCTCTATCATCCCCTTCTCCTTGTGCCCTCCATCTTTCCCAACACCAGGGTCTTTTCCAGGGAGTCTTCTCTTCTCATGAGGTGGCCAAAGTATTGGAGTCTCAGCTTCAGGATCTGTCCTTCCAGGGAGCACTCAGGGCTGATTTCCTTAGAATGCATAGGTCTGATATTCTTGCAGTCCATGGGACTCTCAAGAGTCTCCTCTAGCACCAGAATTCAAAAGCATCAATTCTTCAGCGATCAGCCTTCTTTATGGTCCAGATCTCTCTTCCATACATCACTACTGGGAAAACCATAGCTTTAACTATACGGACCTTTGTTGGCAAGGTGATGTCTCTGCATTTTAAGATGCTGTCTAGGTTTGTCATTGCTTTTCTCCCAAGAAGCAGACGTCTTCTAATTTCGTGGCTGCTGTCATCATCTGCAGTGATCATGGAGCCCAAGAAAGTAAAATCTCTCACTGCCTCCATTTCTTCCCCTTCTATTTGCCAGGAGGTGATGGGACCAGTGGCCATGATCATACTGGAGTGGCTTGCCGGTTCCTGCTCCAGGTGGATCACGTTTGGTCACAACTCTCCACTATGACCTGTCCATCTTGGGTGCCCTGCTCGGCATAGCTCATAGCTTCTCTGAGTTATTCAAGCCCCTTCGCCACGGCAAGGCAGTGATCCATGAAGGGGATTTCTCAGCCTAACCTACCTCAAAAGGTTGTAGTGAGGATAAAATACAGGAGGGAGAACTGTGTATGTGTTACCTTGAGCTCCTTAGGAGGGAAAACGGGATATAAATGTAATAGACAATAAAGAGAATAAACAGAAGCTAGAGTGGCCTTTGCCGTATGTTTTGGACTACAAACATTTTATTTGTTTTTATAGCCAACCTTTTCCTCCAAGGAGCCCTCCCTCTCTGTGTATTTTCCTCACAACAACCCTGTTAGGTAGATTAGGCTGAGAGTGAGTGATCGGTCCAAAGTCACCCAGTCACCTTCATGGCTGCATGGGGATTTGAACCCTGGTCTCCCAGGTCCTAGTCCAACACCCTAACTGCTACAGCACCCTAGCTCTCAATACCCATCAGCCCCTGCCAGTACAGCACTGAATGAATGAATGAATTTATTATTTTGGTCACAGACCAGTTCCAGCCTACATAAAATATCAAGGAAGTCATAAAACACGATAGGGATACATTTGAATTTGCATTTGGGAATAACAGGGACAATACAGATCTAGCAACAGTTAAAAATATATAAATTAAAACTTAGTCACTAAAATATAACCTAAAATTATCATTTAAGGCCTTAATCATTATGATATCACAACTTGGTCAATACAGCATTGTTCTTGGAGCTGATGAAAGATGCAGTCCGTAATATCTTCTGGAGGGCAAGTCTGAGCTAGAGAATAAACATTTTGAAAGCCAGTAACGGGAGGCGAAATTGCGCGAGAAAAGGAAGACAGTTGACTGGTGCAGAGCAGTCAAAAGCAGACAGGTGCAATCGTGCCTGCAGAAGAACCATTAAGCCGGGAGGTGGAATCCTAAGCAGCGGCAAGAAGCAAGACTGGCGGGACACAGCCCCCTGGAGAGGTTTAATCTGTCTCACAGGTAGCTCCTGCATATTTTTCCAGGTAGCTGACCGCTATCAGGCTGAGGCAGAGCAGCTTGGCTGATCTGGGCTGGCAACTCTTGCATTAATCGCCAGCTCTTCGCAGAAGGAACCATGTCAGTGGAACAGCGCCCAAGAGTCGCTGGCCTTGCTTCAACGAGACTTTTCATCTAGCACACAACCATTTTGAGACTAACCGCCTTTGACGTTCGGTCTTCAGCTTCGTCATATGGATCGGTTTTGGGGGAGGGCAGGCGAAAGCAGCCAGCTTGCCTTTGCAAATCTCACACAGCGGCAGAGCGCAAGGGCCCCTGTGGTGTGAAGACAGCCCCTTTGGCTGGGTGGCCTGAAACACACACACACACACACACAGTGAGAGGACATGCTCCATGGGACTGGGAGGGCGGAAGGCTGGGAGACCAACAGTAGGTGGAGCCAGTCAACAAGAGGTGGAGCGAACAAACTCTAGTTTTATCCCCCACCCTGCTGAGATGCAAAAGGACAACACTGAGATGGGGGGTCATAATAAGACAGGCAGGTGGCAGACTGAGGCTGGTGTAGTGATTTAACAGACAAAAACTTTTACTACACCTGCAGCATCCCACCTCCTTGCCTCTCTCCCCACCCTTTTGAAAATACGATGGCAGGCAAGGCCCTTCTGGTTTGTTTGTTTGTTTGTTTGTTTGTTTGTTTGTTTTTATTTAATTATTTGTTTTATCTTGCCCAAAGCAACTCAGAGCTTTCTGCACTCAATCGGAAGCCACGGAAGCTGAGTCGGACGTTCAAGTTCCAAAGAACGTTTGCAAACCGGAACACTCACTTCTGAGTTTGCGGAGTTCGGGAGCCAAAATGTACAAGGACCAAGGCATTCAAGAACCAAGGTACAATTGTATATTTCAGCGTACCAGGAGAGGCCTGCTCATACTCACAGGGGTCTAATTTGATATGCAAAGTTTAGCAGAGTATAATATCCCAGCCTTCCTTCCCACCCAGTTCCCTCTCCCAGGTGGTCTCATTGCATTCAGATACTGTAGTAGCATTTTTTGTTTGTTTTATAGCTTGGTTATTGACCTCATCTTCTAACTGAAAGAGCAACAACATTCCTGCAAAGAGATGCTTTCTGCTGAAGTACGTTAGCACTCCTCTGGCTAAGGTTGGACACTCCTAAATTAGGATCGGAAATATCTATCCAGTTCGGTTCTTTGAGTTTCACATTTTCTCCCCAATCTTAAACGCTGTTCTCTAAATGTTGTGGCAATTTGCAATGATAATAATAATAATAACGTTCATGAAAACTTGGAAGCATTTTAGTGCAAATTTCTCCGAATACATTATTCATGCAGTTTTTACTAATGTACATATTTCCGGCAGCAATTTTCTCAAATGCAACGTGTTTGTGTATGTTATTTTGACCGATACCTCAATTTTTATACACATATCTTCCTTGATGCATGCATTTTTACAAACAAGACTAGAGAATTGCATTGCAAAATTCAGATAAGTGCAAATTTCAACATATAGCTGTGTTTCGGTTTGCATATTGTTTGGGAAAGCTTGGCTTTGATCCGATTTGGCTTTCAACATATACTGACTCAAATTCCCCCTCCACCCCTTCTCCTCGCCTTTAATGGAGGATAAGGACTACTCCCACCTCAATTTTCATAAGACTATCAACGGCCACTCCTAACTCATCTCGAATTTTGTATTTACACCCCACCGTTTCCTCCAAGGTGCTCAAGGTGGCGTACAAGGTTCTCCCCATCCTCATTTAATCCCCGTGGCAACCTTGCGAGGAAGGTTAGGCTGAGAGGCAGTGACTGGCCCAAGGTCACCCAGTGAGCTTCATGGCCAAGTGGGGATTTGAACCCTGGTCACTCAGGTCCTAGTCTGACACTCTAAGCAATACCCCCACACTGACTCTCAGCTTTCACAGAGGATAAGGCTACTCCTGACTCACCTTTCATAAGACTATCAATGGCTACCAGTCAAGCTGGCTGTGTGATACCTCCAGGATCAGTTCCAGCCTGCCTCTGGCTGCTGGTCGCTGGGGAAGAACAGCTGAAAAGGGGTGTCAGGAACGTGCCCTGCTAGCGGGCTTCTTGGAGGCATCTGATTGGCTGCTGTGGGAAACAGGATGCTGGAAGAGATGGCCTTTGCTCCCTTTTCAAGGCAATACAATCTACCCCTCATCAGCCACTGATACAAGTCATTCATTCTTTAGCAGATAACTAATACTCTCTTTCTCTCAAAGCAATCTGAGAACAAGCACACGTGCCCTCTATTGTTATAGTTCAATGGCTGCAAGTTCTCTTTCCATATTGCCTCCCGCACTCATTCACAAAGCCTGCCCAACGGTGACCCCCGGGCAACTTTATGACTAGAATTCTAGGGTGTTCTGTATGACCGGAACAATTTCCAGAGGGGTAGCCATGTTAGTGGCACTGCAGAATAACAAAGAGCCTTGGGCCAACTTTAAAGGGCTAGCTAATTTATTAAAGGGTCACGGGTGGCTCTGTGGTCTGAACCACAGAGCCCAGGGCCTGCCAATCAGAAGGTTGATGGTTCGAATCCCCGCAACGGGGTGAGCTCCTGTTGTTCGGTGCCTGCTCCTGCCAACCTAGCAGTTCAAAAGCACATCAAAGTGCAAGTAGATAAATGGGTACCGCTCCGGCAGGAAGGTAAACGGCGTTTCCGTACGCTGCTCTGGTTCGCCAGAAGCGGCTTAGTCATGCTGGCAACATGACCCGGAAGCTGTACGCCGCAACCCCAGAGTCGTCCGCGACTGGACCTAAAGGTCAGGGGTCCCTTTATTCCTTTACCTTTAATTTATTAAAGGATGAAGCCAACCTTCCCCAACATCGGTGCCTTCTAAATGTTTTGGACCACAGTTCCCATCAGTCCTGGCCAGCACAGCCAGTTTTGGACTACAACTTCCATCATCCACATGAGATGAGAGGAACTGTAGTTCACAACAACATAGAGGGTACCAGGTTGGGAAGGCCGGCATAAGCATTTGTGGACATCCACTTCATCCGATGTATGACGTGTTATCATAAGTTGCAGCGTGAGGATATACAAGCTACACATGCAAAGAGGGTATTTTGGGGGGGGTGAATAGGGTTGGAAAAAACTATGGTCAGAAGGAAACAAAATGCAGAAAATATGAGATGGCTCCTAGAAACAGATAACCTGGTGAGAAGCATTCTTGGGAGACCCTAGCATTGCAGAAAAAAATTACTCTTCTCAGATAATTCTGTGGGGGGAAACAAACAGGGACATTCAAATGGGGTCAGAGCTCATGCAAGCCACAGGGTCAGCAGGAAACAGGAGGCAGCAGCAGCACTGCTGGGACTGCAATCAGCATTAAGCTGAGAGGATAGACGAGTGAGGTATGTCTGCAGCCACAGAATGATTTTTTTTTTGTGAGGGGGTGGGGATAAGGGACAAATAACAGCACAGGAGAGGAGCAACAAGTATTGCTGCACAGATTTCCACTTGCAGCTGAACACGAATAATCATTTGCCTTACCCCCGCTGCGAATTACACAGATTTAGCCAGGTTATTTGCAGTGCGAGGTGAAGACCGCCAATCTTGATTGGGACGAGGTAATAATCCAAGCACTGAACCGTTCGTGGGTTCTGGTGCGCGTAAGAACCCAAGATAGCTGTTCCACTCCTCTTTGGGGAAAGAGGTGGAAAAGGACCAGGAAACCTTCTGAAACAGACCAGGCAGGAACTCCTACTCTGGGATTCTCAGCTGGCGAGAGGACCGTTCAACACATGCAGATGCTTTGCAGCAACAGAGGCAATAAATCCCTTCTCTAAACTAATGTTGTGCTGCCGGATTAATAGAAGAAGCTGCAGATTGAACAGACAGAAAGCAGCAGCCAGACACAATCAACGGCAGTGATCTGGGTAGGGAAGCAGCACGATACACAGACTCACAGTTCCAATCTCAGCAGCGGGCATTTAAGAAAGCGTCGTAGCTCAGCGGTAGGACATCGGCTTTGCAAGCAAAAGGTCGCAGGTTCAATCCCTGGCATCTCCAGGTGGGGAGAACGCATGGGAGAGCTGCTGCCAGTCAGTGTAGACCAGGCATAGTCAAACTTGGCCCTCCAGATGTTTTGGGACTACACCTCCCATCACCCCAAGCTAACAGGACCAGTGGTCAGGGATGATGGGAACTGTAGTCCCAAAACATCTGGAGGGCCAAGTTTGCCTATGCCTGGTGTAGGCAATACTGATCTAGATGGACCAACAGTCTGACTCAATATTAGGCAGTTACCTACATTCCTAGGATCTGGTCACTTGCTCATGGTTTGTAGGATTAAAAAGGAGCAGAGTTGTACACCAACAGAAGCACTATGGGGCAGGAGGCCACTATCATGCCCACATCCTCAAAAGGTGCTGCAGGCCTTGGAAAAGCCATGTGATTTCCCATTTATATTTTCTCTGGAGAGACAGGCAGTTGAAAGAGCAGCAGCCTGTGGCTTCCCACAGAAATAATAATAATAATAATAATAATAATAATAATAATAATAATAATAATAGTTTATTTATAATACTAGATTCTCCAGCCACTCTGGCCGGCTCCGAACAGAATATTAAAAATACAATAAAACATCAAACATTAAAAACTTCCCTAAACAGCTCCATGAAAGAGAAGGACCAAGACTTTACCTTTTCATACGAGTTGGTACTGGAGGAATGAGAGACATGAACACACAGAACCCTCCCGCTCTTGCATATGGGAAGGAAAAATAATCATCATTCAAGAAACTCAGTTTGCCGTACACAAGGCTGTTCCATTTTATCCTCCTGGCACCATAATTAGGTTCCCGTAGGAACAAAATGCCTTGCACAGAAGCTCACTGGTCCAGCAGTACAGGGAGTGTAGCAGGCAGGAGGCTAGGGAATGAAGGAGGAAGAGGAGGAGGGAGAACAGAAGGTTCATCCTTCAAGCCGGTCACAAGGGGGCAGAGGTTGTAAAAGGCTCAACCTGGAGCTGTTCTTGGTCCTGCAACTCCCAACCTGACTTGCTGCCTTCTCCATGAGATCTGACATCAAACCACAACAAGGCAACCACACACAAAATCCCTTCTTAGTGCTCACCACCAGGTTGGCTTCATATCACAAGCCTAAAGGTAAAGGGACCTCTGACCATTCCAGTCGTGACCGACTCTGGGGTTGCGGCGCTCATCTCGCTTTATTGGCCGAGAGAGCCGGTGTACAGCTTCTGGGTCATGTGGCCAGCATGACTAAGCCGCTTCTGGCGAACCAGAGCAGCGCACGGAAACACCGTTTACCTTCCCCGCCGGAGTGGTACCTATTTATCTACTTGCACTTTGACATGCTTTCGAACTGCTAGGTTGGCAGGAGCAGGGACCGAGCAACGGGAGCTCACCCCGTCGCAGGGATTCGAACCGCCGACCTTCTGATCGGCAAGTCCTAGGCACTGTGGTTTAACCCACAGCGCCACCCGCGTCCCTCTATCACAAGCCTACTTTTGTTTTTTTATGAAGGAAATGAGATTTGAACCCAGAACCCCCTGATGCAAGTCCAACATTCTTTTCACCACACCAGCTCTGCTTTGAATAAGGAAAGGGGCGGGGGGGGAGGGGAAGAATACCGCAACAACTACAGACGCAAAACGTACTGGCAAATTTCACGGACTAGTCACAGCAAATAAGAGCCGATTTCATGGGTTGTCAAGAGTTTAATAGAAACAGCATTACAATTCTCAAGCAATGTACAGCGACCATCCCAGGTTATTCCACATCCGTTGATGCAAACAAACAGGAGAACAGCAGTATATGTCTTTCCCTCCCCAAAAGAAACAGGCTCCCTGTAGTTGGGAAAGCAGCATTGAAAAGTCTGGGATGGGCAAATTATTAGCGGAGAGGCATATACCCAGTTCCCAAGGAAGTCAAGCAGGAGTCTTCCCTAGCTGTCCCTGGGGCCTCTTCCACGGAAGGTAAGACCATTCTTACCTGCGAAAGAGATTTCTATGTGTATCAGCAGGTGAACACAATGTGGGAACATCAGCTCAACCTGTGGCCCCTGTGATATGCACAGAGAAAACACCTTTCTTACCTGTGTAAAGGGATTTCTATGCATATCAACTGGTGACTGACCACAAGTTGAGCTCACGTTCCCAACATGGGACCACCATTACATGCACAGAGAAAGGTATCGCCTCCATCTTTTTTTGTTTAGTTTTACATTAAATGAAACTAGGCTGTACGGAGTCTCGATGGATGTAAATTTCTATCTGGAGCCCCCACGGGTCTCTACTGTGTCTCTGTTTTTTAGTTTGGGTGCAATTTCCCTGATATTCAACATCTAGCAAACGAAACAATAAAAGCCCTTTATTGATGGTTACGATCTCCGTCTCAGAAACACTGAGGCTCTGACTGATGTGTTATTGCCAGGCCTCTGATGTGTTATTGCCAGGCCTCTATTGCTCCCTTGTTTGCTGAAAATGACCTCAAAGAGATGCAGCACAGGCCCTGTCCTTTTGAGAATGAACTTAGTAGTCTAACTGTATGGCCAAGAGGTGCTTGAGCGCTCTCTCTCTCTCTCTCTCTCTCACACACACACACAGCAACTGTCAGAGCATCCTTAGGGAAGCCCCATCTTCCCCCATCCAGGAACTACATCTCTCAGCCCCCTTGACAGAGTTGGCCCCACATAAATACGCAAGCATCCACCGGCACAAATTAAACTGCAAGTTCAGAACATGGTTCCATGGGAGGTACATGGTGCTTTCGGAGAAGCCGTGATCCCAATTACAGCTAATTTGGGCTGCGCAACAGAATAATTTCCCCTCCTCTTCCCAGCAACCTCACAAGGGAAGTGAGATGACAAATTTTGCTCTATCACTGTTCCCCACCCGATGCCTCTCATAAAAATATATATATGAATTATTCAATGCAAACTTCTATAGAGGCTGGAGCAAAGAACAGGTTGTGAAACGAAACAGAATAAAGCATGCTAGCCGTGTGTCCGTGTGTCTTCTGTCCACTCCACAAGATGTCTGCTGGCGAGACATCTCAGAGTCTCTCCCTTCCTCCCTGCCGCAATGTACGATACATTAAATCAAAGATTAGAAGCCTCGGGCAATGGACACCTAGAACGTGGCCCCTTCCAGGACTCTCTTATCTGGCCCTCAGGACATTCGCTAGGCCAGGGTTAGCCAACATGGTGTCTTCTGGGTATTTGTCTCCAACTCCCATCTGCCTCACCAGCAAGGGATGATGGGAGTTGTAGACCAGCAACATCTGGCGGGAGCCATGTTGGCCAATTGGGTATAAGGTCACATGCCTCACTGCTCCGGGCTCTCCTTGAATGCTTTTGCCCTGCTGGAATTTACTTGCTGAACTGTGATCATGTCTCTTGGCTGCCTGCACGGAAAGAGGTGTGTGCAAATGTTTGTATATATAGACACCTCTGACTTTTGCATGGCTGGAATGGAGTCTGCACTAGGAAAGGAAAACCAACACCTCTTTTGCCTCCACCCCTGCCCATTGCTGGCATGTAGCCTCTGCAAGGCTCCCCAAGAGGGAATGAGCACCTCAGCCTGGAAAAATGCTCCCATCCTGCGTTAAATTATTGTTCAGGATTAGGGAGTCCCATCCAGCTCCATCTTCTAATAAAAGCAGCTTCTCTACAGCCAATACACACAACCAGGAGATTTATTTTTAATACATATAAATTAAGAACAGAATGGGGCGAGTAGGGGAGGCATATTTTGTTGGGAAAAGCTCTGGGCACACCCACTAAAACTAACAGCCTTATGGCCAGGGTGATCTCAGCTCCCTGGTGAGAATTCTGCCGCCGGCAAATGTTTTGGGCGAGGAGTAATTTTTTGTTGGGGGGGGGGATGTTATCCCACAATTGCTGAATGCAGAAATGGAGGATTATCCAAGAAACAATAGAAAATCCCTTTCCCTTGGCTTATGTTAGCCGGCGCTGCTTTAATCTCGTCTTTCAATACATGGTGTTGGCTGCGATGAGGGTGGGGTTGGCTGGGATCCCTCATAAAAATAAACTGTGGTGTGATTAAAGGGGGGGGGGAGAGAAGTACATTCATTAGTGAGCTACAAATTTAGCTGCCAAAAGGACACATGCACACACACACACACACACACACACACTCCACCCCCCAGAACATATGGAACGGCTGAGGAGGTGGGTGTTGCTGTGGAACATCTTATCCCAGGGAGGGAGGGGCGATGGGGCTGCACCGTGATCTTATTTGCAAAACAAGTCTCTTCCAGCACGCCCGTCTCTGCTCTGCTACAATTACTGTGTTGGTGGGTGGTTGATTAAACTAGATTATCAATGAAGGGACAGAATAATCCCACAGGGTTCCTGGCCTCCCCCCCCCCCAACCCCACTTCAACTCAGAGAATGTCAAATTGCCGCTCTTGATGCACAGATACTCCAGCCCTCTGCTAAGAAATGGCGCTGCTCTACAGCAAAAGAGCAAATAGTCATGATTTCTGCAGCTGAGCTAACTTCGAAATCACAGGTAGCCACATTGGGCCATTAAAAAACAAAAACGAAAGCTAAGATTACAGATGCTGCTAGAATCGGTTGGCTAAATTAGGACCCTTCGACCACAAGGTAACACTCCTCAGTTTGGCTCCTTGCGACAGTCAGCTAAAATTATTCTCCGGCGTTGATAATATAATGACTTTTTCACCTGCCCCTCCTTCAATCCTGTGCCTTCCACTTGCCTTTGAGAGAAATCCAAGTTAACAGCCGCCTTTTATATTTTTAGGTTAAAAACAACAACACTGTTGTTTCTTGGCCAAGAGTGGTTTCGTTGCTATGATTTTAACAGAATTCATGCTTGCTTGAAAATGGTGATTCTTTCTGTAACCCAACCTGAGACCAGAAATTACAAAACCTACCCTCTGAAGATTCTGCCACAATAGCCAGTCAATGGCCAAAGTAGCCTTCCCATGGGAGTTCCACAATCTGGGAGCAATCACCAAGAAGGCCCTCTCTTTTGTCCTCACCAAACATGCCTATGAGGGTGGCAGGACAGAAAGGCCTCTTCCGCAGAAGATCTCAAAGCCCAGGCAAGCTCATATAGGGAGCCTTTAAGACCTTCAGAATGAGGTCTTTGTACTCCACCTCCTGCACTGTGTCTTCAGACTGCTAAAAATGCAGATTTTGCCTCCACAACATGCCTAGACCAAGTGTTTTCCCTTCACCCTGCCCCACCCTAAGTGTATTTCGCTCAAAATGGCCTGGACACAAATGGGGAGAACCTCTTGCTCCAGGGTCAAACTGGGCCTCCCAGGCCACCCCTCCTCCTTGGCCCTGCTTTGCCTGGCTGGACTTTGCCCTTGAATTCTGCTAACACCTCTTGTTTACCTGAATGGAAGATAAAGAGGGATGAGTGAAGGAACTAGCTTAGTGCGCACAGGTAAATTTTACATTGGTTGCTCCACCCACTTTTGCTGCTGGCTCCACCCACTAGTGGCATGTGGCCCTTAGAAGGCTGAGCAGAAGATAAAGTGGCCCTCAGAAATCAGTTGTGGCAGAGCTCTTTTTAGCAGCCCACCTTCTGGGATAAACAGATAAACAACTCCTTTTAGAATATGCTACCAGGGTACAAATAGGGCAGCAGCAACCGGCTGGCAGCAGCGAGCGTTTTAAAAGGCCTGAAGGATGGTACTCATTAGGAGATAGCAAGGCACCGATGCTTCAGATCTCACTGACTGCCGGAAAAAGGGAAGGCAGAGAATGAAATGGGGCGATTTAAATGGTTCACTCTCCTTAAACAAGAGGCATTTCAGTACATATGCCAATGTGGCATTTAGAGGAGTCAACAAAACTGCAAAATAAGGTTATTTCAACAAGCCAACCTTTAACGGTATGATACGTTTGAAAGAGTCCAATTCTTTGGGAATAGTCAATGTTTAGCATATTTAAGAACAAAAGAACGTAAGAGCATACTCTCCAATATTTCTCCAATGAAAATGGGGATGTCCTACTCTATAATGCTGCTGCTGATTTTATTATCCACCCATCTGACTAGGTTGCCCCAGACACTCTAGGTGGCTTCAAACATATTTAAAAACACAATAAAACATTAAACATTACAAAACTTCCCTATACAGGGCTGCCTACACATGTCTTCTAAATGTTGTATAGTTACTTATCACCTTGGCTTGGGATGGGAGGGTCGCATAACTCCTTACCCTCCGACATTTCTCCAACGAAAATAGGGATGTCCTAAGGAAAAGCGGGGACGCGGGTGGCACTGTGGGCTAAACCACAGAGCCTAGGACTTGCCGGATAGAAGGTCGGTGGTTCAAATCCCCGTGACGGGGTGAGCTCCCGTTGCTCGGTCCCTGCTCCTGCCAACCTAGTAGTTCGAAAGCACCTCAAAGTGCAAGTAGATAAATAGGTACCGCTCCGGCGGGAAGGTAAACAGCGATTCCGTGTGCTGCTCTGGTTCACCAGAAGCAGCTTAGTCATGCTGGCCACATGACCCGGAAGCTGTGCGCCAGCTCCCTTGGCTAGTAAAGCGAGATGAGCACCGCAACCCTAACCCTAACCCTAACCCTAACCCTAACCTTTACCTTTATCTTTAAGGAAAAGAGGGACACTCTGGGATCAAATCAGAAATGGGGATGGCTTCCATAAATCCCTGATTGTCCCTGGAAAATAGGGACTCTTTCCTCAGAGTAGGCCCAATGAAATCAACAGTTCTGCTCTGAATATGACTTGGTTGGATAGCACCCTATTACGCTGAAGTTATTTGTGCCGAGTAGAGAAGTTGTGCTTTTCAGGGTTTGGGATTTTCACAGCGGGGGTGGGCTAGGAATCTGTGGTGAGACATTCACCATAGACAGTGCGAAAGAAACCCAGGGGCTGCTGGAATCCCAGCAGTGCTTTTGAAGAATCGCGCGCACACAAATAGTTAGGAGCATGAATGATTTTTCATAAAATGACAATTGAAAACAGGAGCAGAACCTGAAACAGAAGTCCAGCTTTTCCCAGGCCATTTTATCAATGCACATCTTCTGTCAGGAGATGAAATTTACAGCCTGAACCTATTAAACCTTTATCAATCTGCAGCGACCACTTACAACCTCCTGGCCCCTCGGCAGCTTGCAGGAATCACTCACAACCTATTCACTCTTACCATATTGTGGCAACTCTTCCCACCAAAACAGACTAAGCAATTTGCTCAGTGGGGAAAGCCTAAAGAATTACTGTTAAACTAAAAAAACACGTTAGAAGGTAGCCAAGACTCATTCCAGTTCAATGAGGAAAGAAAGGTGTTTGGATGCAGGAACAGAAGACCTAAGAGAGGACTTTGCCCCCATCTTTTCTCTTCTTTGCACACATAATAATAATAATAATAATAATAATAGCCGCTCAGGGCGGCTAACAACCAATAATAAAAACAAGTTGATTAAAATACAATTTAAAAAGATTAAAATACAACATTAAAACATTAGGATGCAACCTCTTCACAGGAAGAGAAAGAAAAAAGAAAGAGGGGGAGGGAATCAAACTGATTCTAAGCCAAAGGTCAGGTGGAACAACTCTGTCTTACAGGCCCTGCAGGAAGAAATCAGATCCCGCAAGGCCCTGGTCTCATGAGACAGAGCATTCCACCAGGCCGGAGCCAGTGTTGAGAAGGCCCTGCCTCTGGTTGAGGCTAATCTAACTTCCTTAGGTCCTGGGACCTCTTGTGTGTTGCTATATATGGACCTTAAGGTTCTCCGTGGGGCATACCAGGAGAGACGGTCCTGTAGGTACAAGGGTCCTAGGCTGTGAAGAGCTTTAAAGGTCAAAACCAGCACCTTAAATCTGACCCTGTACCCCACCGGGAGCCAGTGCAGCTGGAAAAGCACTGGGTGAATATGTTCCCATGGCAGACACCCTGTGAGGAGCCTCGCTGCAGCATTCTGCACCCGCTGGAGTTTCTGGGACAGCTTCAAGGGCAGCCCCACATAGAGTGAATTACAGTAGTCAAGCCTGGAGGTGACCGTCGCATGGATCACTGTGGCCAGGTCAGGGCGGGAAAGGTAAGGGACCAACTGCTTGATGCGGCAAAAGTGGAAAAATGTCGCCTTGGCTGTTGCTGTAACCTGCACCTCCATGGAAAGGGAGGCATCAAGGATTACACCCAAACTCTTAACGGAAGGCAATGGCACTAATTGGGCCCCTGCAAGAGAAGGGAGTTGGTCCCTCATCCCCATACCATCCCGACCCAGCCAGAGGACCTCTGTCTTTGAAGGATTTAGTTTCAATCGGCTCCCACAAAACCATCCAGCCATCATATCTCATTGACACCCAAGCCTGGTGCCACTCTGCAGGGCTGTGACAAAACAGGCAACACCCATCCCTGCATTAATTGGGATCTGCCGTCAGTGTGCAACCTCAAACAGAAGCCTTATGTGCTGCTATGCACAGGCTGGGGGCTCATTGTCCATTAGCCAAATGCAATCAGCTGTACACACTGGAGTGTTGTTTAGAAAGGCGGCAGTTTTAATTGTCTGCACCAATCGTAAGCGGTCCTTAATCTCTCATTAGGAACTGCTGACTCCCCGTCCTCTCCCAATAATGAAAGGAATACATGGCTGATTGCATTTGCACAAATGGGACCGAGCTAACCTCAGCAATTTCCCTCATGCCAGTGTTTGGTCTGCTTTCGGGTGTTTACAATTCCACTGGACCACTTGCCTCCCTGGGGCTCAAGTGGATCCTGAATTGCAAAGGTATGGGAAGGCTGCTCCCTGACTGCACCACCTATTATCTTCTTTGGTGATCACTCATAGCCGAGTAAGATTGTCTTCCGTGAACACGGTCTTAACAGTGAGTCCATAAGGGCCTGTGGAGGCCAATTCTAGATCCACACATCCTTCCACAGTGGGGAAATAGGTTTCCGGGCGGGAGTTGACCACAGTAATGGTTTGCCAAACATGCCTTCCTCTTAGCATGTTTCTCCCTTTCGTCCTAAGTTTCAGCATCTTCAAAGTCCATGATACCTTTGGGAAAGGCTGTTCTCCAATTGGAGGGCTCACAGGCCAGTGTTTCCCAGTTGCCGGTGTTTATACTACATTTTTTTACATTTGCCTTGAGAGAGTCTTTGAACCTCTTTGACCACTACCAGCATTATTGTAATGGTTCTAAGGGGGTTGCTCGTGTGTAAGTTGCCGCCACTCCTGGCTAGGTTGCCTGGTTGAACCCTTTCTCTCTGGACAGCCTTGCACTCATGGCTGTCTCAGTTGCTGGCAGAATCCGTCAGTGGGTGTTTCTTAAACTTCTTCCAGCAAAGAAGTTCTTTGACGCCAAGTCTCCTCCTACTCTCCCCGTGCGGAATTCTGCGCAGGGAGGGTGTGGGCAGCAGAGTACCCGTGCTCTCCCCACTGGTCTCCGGTGAAGAGTCCTGGAGCCTTCTCTCCAATTCCCCCATCTGCCCCCCTTCACCCCTGGTGTTACGCTGATTTCCTTCCCCAGCAGATGGGCTGCCTCTCTCCCTGCTGGGACCCTCTCCGGCATCCCTCTGGAGCCTTCCCTCCGCCTCTGGCTCCGATGGCAGTTCCCTGACAATTACGCTTTACATTTTAAAGTTTGGAGTAGAGTAATTGCCTTGGAAGACATCCGCACGGTGTGGTTTGCTAAACTCTGGCAAACCAAGCACAAAGTTCCAAGGAAGGAGGCAAGCCAAGAACCAAAGAGAAAAACAAATGGAATGTATAAATTTTGACAATGGCATTTTGTAAGGATGTTGTAAGCCAGCGATGGGGAAGTTGTGGCCCTCCCGATGTTGCTGAACTACAACTTGCATCAGTCCCAGCAAGCATGGCCAATGGCCAGGGATGATGGAGTCGTAACTCAGCAAGATGTAGAGGGCCAAAAGTACCCTACACCTGCTGTAAGCGATCAAACTAGTTAAAGGCTGAAGAGCTGGTAACAGTAGCACAAAAAGGAATCATCATCATCATCAGGGCTATTTTCAGCTGGAACTCAGTTCTGACACCTCTCAGGTAAGCACCATTGCCATTCTAAAAGAATGAAGGAGGTGCCCATGGTGAGTTCTAGCACATCTTTTTCTGCTATTATTATTATTATTATTATTATTATTATTATTATTATTATTATTATTATTATTATTTCTATGCCGCCCATCTGAATCAGTTGCCCCAGCCACTCTGGGCGGTTCCCAACAAAATATTAGAAACAGAATAAAACCTCAAACATTAAAAACTTCCCTGAACAGGACTGCCTTCAGATGTCTTCTGAAAGTCACAAAGTTGTTTATCTCCTTGACATCTGACGGGAGGGTGTTCCAAAGGGTGGGCGCCACTACCGAGAAGGCCCTCTGCTCTGCCTTGTTCCCTGTAGCTTCACGTCTTGCAGTGAGGGAACTGCCAGAAGGCCCTTGGAGTGAGACCTCAGTGCCTGGGGCCGATGGGGGTGGAGACGCTCCTTCAGGTATACAGGACCAAGGCCGTAAGACTGGAGATTCCGTATTCTCTAAAAGACACCGGTCTCTGCTGCAGAAGATGCTGCACAGAGATCCCCACACCCAAACTGCAACTCTGGTAATATTCCAGAAAAATGGTAGCAAATGACTGAAGATGTAGAGCTGAGAAAGCAGTTGCAACAGGCTGCAACAGCTTTAAAGCCCTCAGGTGTGAAAAAGCAGGGGAGTTGACCAACACGTGTAAAATTATGGTTCTCCTGCTCCTCCACATCTGCCAATGTTCTTCCTTGTACAAAATGATTTGTCTGGTAGGCAATCTTGTACCCACTCACAACCTTCCTAACCTCTGTATCAGATTCCCTGCCAGCATCAGCTTCGGGAAATCTGACGAAAGCTGGTTCTTAAAACATTTATGGAACAGAAGCAAACCTGGAAATGGGCAGAGTTGTCTTGTCTTGCATTGCAGTTCTCAGTTGGGATCACTGCACACACAGAACCTTTTTTACTTACTACCAGCCTCATTTTTCGGCCATTGCACAGGCAAGTAGAAATAGGAGATGGTTGGCGAGATGGTTGCACAGCTAAAACCTTCCCTGTGCCTTAAAAAACCAATAAACTGATGCTACAGGAGAGGAGAGGAACGTGCACTATTTTTAGTGCACGTTAACAGAAATATCACAAAATGAGGGATGGAACACAGCGTACAGTTCTGGTCACCTCAAGGATATTGTAGAGCTGGGAAAGAGGCAGAAAAGGGCAACCAAAATGATCAAAGGGATGAAACGACGAGGGACGGCTGTAACGTCCACCCTTACTTTATTTTTATCCTGTCCTAAAAGGAGCCCAGGGAGCAAGCGACAAGGGACAAAACAGTAAAAATGTCTTTAAAACAATTCCAATGAGCCAGTGTGGTGTAGTGGTTAAGAGCGGTAGACTCGTAATCTGGGGAACCGGGTTCGATTCCCCGCTCCTCCACATGCAGCTGCTGGTTGACCTTGGGCTATAGTCACACTTCTCTGAAGTCTCTCAGCCCCACTCACCTCACAGAGTGTTTGTTGTGGGGGAGGAAGGGAAAGGAGATGGTCAGCTGCTTTGAGACTCCTTCGGGTAGTGATAAAGCGGAATATCAAATCCAAACTCTTCTTCTTCAATGTCAGATGCTAGTGTGGTTGCGCAAGAGTAAACAGGCAAGACTCCGCCCTGTCTTTTCCAGGCTTTATTATTGGTGAAGAAGAAGAAGAGTTTGGATTTGATATCCCACTTTTAGTGTTGTGGCACCTGCCCCTTGGAATTCCTTCCCCTTAAATATTAGACCGGCACCATCTCAGTTGTCTTTTCAGAGTCTACCAAAGACCTTCCTCTTTATCGGGAGGTGCTTTTTTCTGAGGGGGTACTCAAGGGTACGCAGTACCAGCAGTTCTTCTTTTGTTATTGCTAAAAAGTGTGACACTTAGTGTAACAACTTCATGATGAGTAACAGTAATATGAGAGGCTATCCTCTCATATTATTCAATTCAATATTCAGAGTTATTGATGAAATGGAATGGGGTAGTTTCAGGAGAGGCAAAATTAAGTATATCTTCACAAAGCACATTGTTAAGACTGTAGTATTTGCCACTGTAAGATGTAGCGACGGCTACCAGCTTGGGCTGCTTTAAAAAAAGGGGATCGGGCAAATTCATGCAGGGTGAGGCTATTAATGGCTACATGTCAGTATCAGCAGCAATATCCAAAGCAGCAAATGTCTCCAAATACCGCACACTCCAGAACGTTTTTCCAACAAAAAGTACCCTATGCAGATTACTCCCAAAGACAGGTTACCAGTGATGTGGGGGTTCCAGGGAGGGCAAAAAACTAACAACAACAACAACAATTTATTATTTATACCCTGCCCATCTGGCTGGGCCTCCCCAGCCACTCTGGGCGGTTCCCAACAGAATATTAAAAACATGATAAAACATCAAACATCAAAAACTTCCCTAAACAGGGCTGCCTTCAGATGTCTTATAAAAGCCAGATAGTTGTTTATTTCCTTGACATCTGATGGGAGGGCGTTCCACAGAGCAGGCGCCACCACCGAGAAGGCCCTCTGCCTGGTTCACTTACTTCTCACAGGCAGGGAACTGCCAGAAGGTTCCCTCACTGCAACAAACAAACAGAATTGGGGGGGGGGAATTTCCCATTCAATATTCAACTGCCCCCCCCCCCGGCATGTACAATCCACAACCCTCCTGCCCATGCTGCTGCTGTCTGCAGCAGCAGAGTAATTCACTCCATCCCAAAATCTATTTCCAGCACCACCCACAGCACTTTTGATAAGCCTTTGCAACAAACTTCCAAGCTGGCCTCATCTGCCACGATCCAGCGACATCTCCTCATGCCTTCTGTCTACAAAGCCACCCAAGGGGATTTTTCTGGGCTCCTTGGAATCCTCTGTGTAATTTACCCTTTACATCGGTTCCTCCGTACTGGAAAACACTTCCCACGCCACCTCTGCACCAGATTGCCACTTATTTCCATCTCGGCGGCTCCTGCTTCTCCTCTGCAGCTCTTGGGCTCGGTCCAGTAGCGCTTAACTTCTTCTGCTTAATTTAGACCAGGGTTTCCCAAAGCGGCTGGTGATGACACCCGGGGAGGTTGATGGGACTGTGAATAAAGACTATGGGGCTAAAAGGGGTTGAGGAAAGGCTCTGAGCCAGTGTGGTGTAGTGGTTCAGAACAGTGGACTTGTAATCTGGTGAACCGGGTTCGATTCCCTGCTCCTCCACATGCAGCTGCTGGGTGACCTTGGGCCAGTCACACTTCTCTGAAGTCTCTCAGCCCCACTCACCTCACAGGGTGTTTGTTGTGGGGGAGGAAGGGAAAGGAGAATGTTAGCCGCTTTGAGACTCCTTCAGGGATATCAAATCCAAACTCTTCTTCTTCTTCTTCTTTTTCTCTTAAGGGTGGAAAGGTAGTTTACAAGGTATAGTGCAAAAAAGCCTCAAAAATAAAGAACACGGGCATGTACAGAGCGCACTTTGCCAATGAGGAACCCCTGTATTTAATAAGGCAATTCCGCAAGATCGCAGCATTCCCAGACCATGCTGCTTTTTCGCTTTTAAAAAAGGAGGGTATACAGGTGCACTTTTGCTTCGTGTATATATAAATTTTTGACACGTCGTGATTCCTAGTAAAGGTAACTGATGATTCATAAAAGTTGATCACGTGTTCTTATTTCTTGACTTTTATGTCATTTACATTCTCAAGAATTTAGAATGGGGTCAGTGACAACTTTATGAGCTCATCAAGGGGTCAATCAACTCAGAAGTCTGAGAAACCCTGATTTATATCGTAATCCCAAGTATGTTTATGAAGATTACAATGATTCACTATTTTGTGCTCTAGAAGTAGGGAACCTCTGCAGTGGCCAAGAGTTGCGCTGCCTCCCCCCCCCCCCATTAATGTTGCTCCAACGTTAAATGAATGAGTCTATTTCTTTTATATAAACATCCTGGCAATCTCTGTGCAACCAAAGTTTTGAGAAGCTGCAACTGAAAACTGGAAAGGAGTATGGGGAAGAAAAACATCACAAGAAAAATCATTATGCATGTATTATAAACATCCAGCACCGGATGGCAACAGAGAGCAAAAAAAAAAAAAAATTCTAACTGATCTTCCATGGCATTTTTTTAAACGATTTAATTCCTGACTTATTTATAGCGGCTTATTCCTGTGTGTAGATCCACTCTAGAGCAAACTTTACAGTGAAAAGGTATAAAACTCCAGACAGTATAGTGCTTCACAGCTGCTCTTTGACCCTTGACATTTAAAAATGTGTCTTCATTGTTAAAATGGGTGCTGTCACTGTTTTATCAATCTGTTATGCTGTTCTGTAATGTGTGTTAGATTACAGTTTTAAACTGCACCATCTTTTTGTCATAAGTTTGGTTGTATGCAAGCCTCTCAAGAGAGCCTGCTGAAAATGATTTATTTGTTTTTATAACCTTCTTGTAAGATGACCCATTTTTCTACGACTTCAATTTATTATGCTTTGTTTTTATGCCGTTTTGGTTTTAATTGAGATTCTGTACGCCACATTGAGATAGATAGATTTATATGAGTTGGCAGTACATAAATGAATAAATAAAAAGAATAATATTGCATTTTTAATCATGTTATGTTGAGCCACCTTCCGGTGGGGGGGGGGGGAGTGTCACCCTGGTAGGGAGCATAAAGATATTAGAAATAAAGGATTAAAATAAATATGCCAGGATTTTATGCGTTGACATCTGTGAGAGAATAGGCCCTTTCTCAGGACGAAGCAGGTGGCAAAAAACTCTGAATACGTCACTCTGAAAGGGAACAACACTGATTCTTCTGGAAAGAATTCCATTACAAAATCAGTAGCTTCGGGAAACTGGAATAACTGGGCATGGCTAATAGGTAGAGAGTTGTGGAAATGCAGGTGAGAAGAGAGGCTTTATATATTCCATTTTCTGAAAACCAGGTAGGGTTTTGTTTTTGTTTTAAATCTACCACAGCGCTTTGGGCCTTTGAGGCTCAGAGAAGCATCAAGACTTTTACACAGCTAACCAATTAACATGAGCTACTTCGCTACCGCTGTGATGGATTAGTGGACAGACATTGCAACACACTGTTTTTTACAAGATTGCTGCAGCATACACAAAGACCTGGGATGCATCTGCCAACGGCCTAACTACATTTGCGTTTTCTAATCAAGATTATCCTAATTAAGTCATCAGGAGGGAAAGAAGACAGGTCTGTACCTGCAGGCTGATCTCTGAATGATTTGCAGTAGCTTCGGCAAGGACCGCTGACTCCGAAATGTTTAACAATAGCAGTGACAAAAATGACTCCCCCACCCTGATTTTTATTCTGCTGAAATGAAGAAAGTTTGGAATACACAGAAGTGGATCGGTTTTTTTATAGCTCTCCGTTTTGGGAATATTCCTGGGTTTAGAAAGAATTTAATTCTAAGTATATATATTTTGCACTAGCCTTTGGTTAGTAGATTATTGGGATTCTAGTGGGGGTTTTTTAAAATAAAAAACAACCAACAGAGTTGATCCTGTAAACATGAAATCTGCCCAGCCTGGCATTAGAAGTTTGCTACATGCCTCACAAATGAAGTCCATGTACAAAGCTGAGCTGCCCTGGCCATCGTTTTTGGTGGGGGTGGAATAAAGCGATCCAAATTCTGCTCTCGGTTACAAGCTTGATCCAGAAATTACAGCTGATTTATCTCAGGATGCATGACCCGTTTTACTTCCGATTTTTCAAATCTCTTCTTTGTGGTATTTGCATAATTGGATCACAAACGCAGGGAATAAAGCACAGAGGACTTTGCATTAATGAAACACACAGAGACACACATCTCCCTCCCCCTTCTCACACACACAACCCCACTCACAGCAAGTCTGTTTTAGAGTTAAGAAGCCTCTTCTCCCTTGCAGCGCCAGCCTCTGAAACGTGGGCATGGTCTCCCAAGTTGATCGAAGCAAAACTAGCCCATCCCAAATAGACCAAACCAGCCCACTCACATCTCTGACATGCCTTTCGGAGGAAGAAAACTCTTTGTTCCTCTTTCTTTTTTTAAAACTGGGGTGTGAGCAGAATAAGAAAGTATTGACATTTCAGCTGAACTCCAGGCCTTCAGAGCCCCAATACCAATTCTGCTAATTGGAAGCAAAAAAAAGGCCGGCTGAATCAGTTTTGATTTGTGAGGAAAGCATTGAGGCATGGAAAGGAATAAGAAGGCAAGGAGAACAGTAGGGCGAAGGAGGTTAGAGAGAAGCACAAGGCAAAAGGAGGGCTGTATCTCAGTGCCGGGGCCTCTGCTTTGCATGCAGGTCACAGGTGGGCATCTCCAGGTATGGCAAGTCCCTTGTCTGAAACCCTGGAGAGCCACTTCCAATCAATATAGACAATACTGAGCTAGATGCACCATCAGTCTGACTTTTTCCACAGCCTCCAATGAAGAGGTGGGGGTCAAAGCTCAGTGGCAAAGCATCTGCCTTGCATGCAGAAGGTCACAGGTGCAATCCCCAAGCATCTCCAGGTAAGGGCTGGGAGAAACCCCTATCTGAAATCCTAGAGCAGCCTTTCTCAACCTGTGGGTCCCCAGATGTTGTTGAACTACAACTCCCATCTCCCCTAGCTAGCAAGGCCAGAGCTCAGGGATGATGGGAGTTGTGGTCCAACAACACCTGGGGACCCACAGGTTGAGAACCACTGCCCTAGAGAGTCAACTCGGGCGACAATGAGCTAGATGGACCAATGACTCTGCATAAAGCAATTCCCAATGTTGCTGTGAGTCAGCAAACCCACATAAGAAATGATCAGGTCCAAGCATCAGCAAGATTCGACTCTCCACCACCGAAGGGAAGAAAGTAGTGGTGGGGAGACTGGTGCAGAGACGCCCTAGTGCAGGCACCCCCAAACTTGGCCCTCCAGATGTTTTGGGACTACAATTCCCATCATCCCTGACCACTGGCCCTGTTAGCTAGGGATCATGGGAGTTGTAGTGCCAAAACATCTGGAGGGCCGAGTTTGGGGATGCCTCCCCTCCAGATGCGTTGGACTACAAGTCCCATCATTCCTGACAACTGGCCATGCTGGCTGGGGGTGGAGGGCACCATGTTGGTTACCGCTGCCCTAGCAATTCCCACGGCAATTAGTTGCCCCACAACAGATCTTGGTGGGTTTTGGTTTTTTCACAGCTGGCAGTGGTACATGATGGCCCCTTCCAGAATCAGAACCAGGAAGATCGTGGCATGGGATGTTGGCACCGCAGCTTCAACCACCTGCAATTTGAAGTCTCCAGCAACTTGGTGTCCTCATCGGTTCATTTCCCCTCCTCTGTCTCATGGTTAAACCATGTTCAAAGCTGCTGACAACATTGCCAGGAAAGTTTACGTAACGAACTACAGCAGCATTTCAAGAATTTTTTATTTTTTTTTGTGACGGCTAGCAAGTTGGCAAAGAAAGCCATACGAATATCAATAGCCCAAGCAGATTTTTCATATGAATAAAAAATACAGTAAGGTTAAACAATCCGCTAATAACTGATACGAAGGCCTAGTAGCAGAAGTACAGAAACACAATCCAAGTAACGGCAAAGACACTAAATCTTATTCTGTAATAAATGTTGTCCCCCAGCAACAACCCCTAAGTCAGCCAGGGCCCAGTCCTCTTAGGCATGTCTAACTGGTAGCAACAGGCAAGGAGGACCAAGGAAGGAACGGACACTCTCAAATAAACATTTAGCTTAAGAGCCCTTAGAAAATTTAGCACCACAAAGTCAAAAATTCACCAGTCTTCTGGTACTTTCAACAAACAATGCAATTTGCCGGCGTATCTCATATGCTCTTTCAGCTATTACTATAGATTGTGTGGACACCTTTTTTGATTTACTCATTCCATTTATTGGCTACCCTTTGTCCACAGGATCCCAGGGCAGCAGACAGAAACTAAACAGATTAAAAAAATAAAAATAAAGCCATACTAATATTAAACCAGACCCTCACAACCTAGTCTTGCAAACGGCAAACCACAGCAATACACCTGACCTTGAACTGTATCAAGCACTACCAGGGACTTCGATAGATGAGACAACTCAAGACGTGCTCAAGGCTTCACTTTTCACAGGTAAACCTAGACTACTCAAATGAGAAACACGGCAAATCGGGGATTGGAATCCTGGCGTTTCATATTCAAGGCTGAGATGTTCCGAGAGCTCGAAGTGGAAGAGAATTAAAATTTACACGTCCAGGCTGCAGAAGGCGTCTTGTGAGAATGTCCATCCTGGCAGGTTCCTATGACACTTACCTGCCTACTGCTACCACTGCCTGCCTGCTGAAATCCTGTGTTGGGTAGGAGAGGCGTTGCGCACCTGCCACCAGCCTCTACAGCCAGGACCTGTGCTCCACTTACATTTATCATAGCATTGGAGGTGATCCTGAAGAGGGTGGCTCTCTCGTTGACCGCCTTGATCTTCTCCCCGCTCTCGGCGGGCAGCTTGAGGTTCTCCAGCTCACTCAGGGACCTCTGGAGAGCTGCCCCATGCTTGGCGATGAGGTCGTTGCAAGTGCTGAGATCCTCCAGCTTACTCGAGAGGCTTTTCAGAGTGCCGTGCAGTTCGCTCTTGTCAGACTGCGAGGCTGGCTCCTCATCGCCAGAGTCATCTGTAGAGGGGAACGGCAAAAGAGGGAAAAGGAGGGAGGGGAAGACAAAATGGTTTCCATGGTTACCGGCCGGACTGCAACGAAAACAGAGCGATGGTTTGTGCAGCGAGAAGTGAAGCAAGACCTCTGTTTGCACAAGGCGCCAAATCTCTGACTGTCCTTAGGTTCGGAAAAGTCACAGCCCAGAGAACACACTGATTTTCTCCTGAACGATTCCCCTCTCTGCAGAGATTTTATCTTATTTTATTCCTTCTCTCCAGCAACTGTAAATCCAGAAACACATGGCTTGGAAAAGGAAGCCCCATTGGTTTTCAAGGGAACTTACTTCTAAATAATTGTGTTTAGGACAAGGGACTACTGTCAACATCTACATTGTAGACTGAATCAGGCCAGAGGAACCAGCACCTCCTTCAGTGGCCCACCTAGTCCAGCATCCTGCTCTCACAGTGGCCAACCAAATGCCCCAATGGAAAGCCCGTTAGCAGGATCCGAACACAAGAACCCTCTCCCCTCCTGCAGTTTCCAGCAACTGGTACTCAGAAGCATTGCCTCTGACCATGAAAGCACAGCCACAGGGGCTGGTAGCTGTCGACAGCTTTATTCTCTAAGACAGGGCAGGGAATCTCTTCCACTCAGCAGGCCAGATCCTGGGTTCCCCCACCTGTCCATCACCTGACATGTTGTCATGTGGCCTGTTTTCTTCCTTTGGGGCATGGCTTGCTTTCAAGCTCTGATCCAAGAGGAGCTGACTTCAAGCTGGGGTCAACTGCACTAAGGAGTACTGCAGCCCCTTAGTAATGGCAGCCCCCCTGTATCCGCCAGAAGAAAGGATAGCTCAGTTGGTAAGAGCATGAGGCTGTTACTCTCGGGGATGTGGGTTCAAGCCCCACGTTGGGCAAAAATATTCCTGCTTTGCAGGGGGGGGGGTTGGACTGCACGACCCTCATGATCCCTCCCAGCGCTATGTTTCTGTGATTCCACCTGTCTCCAATGCCCAGCCTAACTTTTAAAACTGCAAGGCCTGGATCCAACCAGCCCAGTAGGCAAGCAGATGTCAATGCAAAAGCTCCTGCTGGTGCAACAGGGGATCCCCAAATCCTCTCTGGAGAGCCAGGGGAACACCCAGAACAGCACGTTGGGAGGCAGGGAAGAGAGGAGGATTGTTGCATCTGGCCAGCGGAAATGCTTCCACTGATGAAATTGAATTCCTCCCCTAGTCTGGAAATATACATTCAAGTGTTTTCAAGGCAGCACTGGCTTAGTTAGACTGATGTTCAGCTTATTGTTCCAGAAGGGACTACTGGTTCTCGTTCCACTCAAGGGCTGCAGAAACAAGCTGAAAAGTCCTGGATTTAACAACAGCAAAGTAACACAGCAGAACCCCGAAAGGGAATAAGGAAATGTGGACAATAACATCTTTAAGTGCTAACACAGGGGTGGAAAACATCAACCCAGGGCCTCCAGAATGTGGCCTCCAATTCCTGTTATTTGGCCCTCGGGACTCCCAAGGGCCACATCCCTGCTGACCCTGCTTTGCACCCTCCCTGGGTGCTTTTGCCTGGCTGGAATATATCCTTGAACCTGGAAATGTTTCTTGCTTGCCGCAGTGTTAGAAACTCATATAAATAAGTTAGGCGCCAAATGGGTCCTTAAACCAAGGCTGCAGTCACCAAAATGGAATGTCTAGTTTCCATCTGGGGGCAAGGTGGATCCAAAGTCTTATTGTTCAAAAGATGGCCAGACTGTGATTGATTATCGGTTAAACATCTGGCTAGTTCGGATGACAACTCTGAGCTAGGTCAAGAACTTAAGAGAACTTAAAGAAGAAAAGTCATTTGATCCAGGGACAGTCCACATATCTATTGGCCTATTCCGACCTCTTTTTCTTAATAGTGACTGCTCCTGCTCAGGTTGCTCAGAAAAAGCAATCTGGATCCACAAATTCATTCTGATTGTGCGGATAAAATATGACTGATAGAATTCTACAGGATGGGGTATAAGTGTGTGAAAACAGTCCAGATCCAATGATCCCCAGATGGTGGAGATGTGGCCGCCGGGACCACATAACACCGGTCCTGAGAGATCTGCATTGGCTCCCAGTACGTTTCCGAGCACAATTCAAAGTGTTGGTGCTGACCTTTAAAGCCCTAAACGGCCTCGGTCCTGTATATCTGAAGGAGCGTCTCCACCCCCATCATTCAGCCCGGACACTGAGATCCAGCCGAGGGCCTCCTGACGGTTCCGTCACTGCGAGAAGCCAAGTTACAGGGAACCAGGCAGAGGGCTTTCTCGGTAGTAGCGCCCGCCCTGTGGAACGCCCTCCCTTCAGATGTGAAGGAAATAAGCAGCTATTCTATCTTTAAAAGATATCTGAAGGCAGCCCTGTTTAGGGAAGTTTTTAATATTTAATGCTGTATTGTTTTTAACACTTGATTGGAAGCCACCCAGAGTGGCTGGGGAGACTCAGCCAGATGGGCGGGGTATAAATAATATATTAGTAGTAGTAGTAGTAGTAGTAGTAGTAGTAGTAGTAGGCAAAGGCATCTTTACTCAGTCACAAGTGATCGAAAGTCAGGTGCAAAATGCGCCTGGCTAATTTCGAACACTGGGATGGAGGATAGAGAGAGGTGTGTGTAGAAATAAGACCACTGTGGAAAAGTGGAATTTCCATCCATTGCTCCACCAACCTTTGCTTCTCACCCTGCCAATTACTGGCATGCGGCCCTCGGAAACCTGCCCAGAAAGGAATGCGGCCCTCAGACTGAGAAAGGTTCTCCATGCTTTACTTATGGAAGCTCAGCTAACAGCACCAGCTGCTCCAAGCTTGTGTGGCTTTAGCCTTTATTAGCACAGGGCAGGCTGGGCTAGAGGGTGCATGGAACATGTGTCCGAAATGTCACAGCATTCAGACCAGAGGCAGGTAGTTGTTGTTTTTTCCCAGGATCAAGGACCCATCTGGAAATATCATCAGCTGCAAGGCAGTCACTTATGCCTTTTTGCTTTCCGGAATACACACACTGATAGAATTAGCACATTATCCAAATGAGTAAGGCGTGTGTGTGTGTGTGTGTGTGTGCATCTCTGATGCTTCTATTTCAAAAATCCATTTATGGACTGAATTGAGAAGTAGAAGGAGCTCAAACTATGCTTTTATGCTTTTTTTTTTTTGCTTTTTTTTTGAGCTGAGGAGAAGATGGACATCTCAGGGTAAACTAATTAAGGTCCCAGCAATTAAACAGTTTGCCAACAACTGAAGAAACTGCCTCGCCAGCTGCAGACAGAGTGCAAACACCCACCAACATCATCTGCAGAAATCTGCTCATGCAGAAGCAATTGGGTTAGAGCTATGGCTCAGTGGTCGAGAATCAACTTTCGGTGTAGGAAACTCAGGTGTGTAAGCTATTTGCCAAGTGTGCTGTGCTGGAGGAGACTCTTGAGAGTCCCATGGACTGCAAGAAGATCAAACCTATCCATTCTGAAGGAAATCAGCCCTGAGTGCTCACTGGAAGGACAGATCCTGAAGCTGAGGCTCCAATACTTTGGCCACCTCATGAGAAGAGAAGACTCCCTGGAAAAGACCCTGATGTTGGGAAAGATGGAGGGCCCAAGGAGAAGGGGACGACAGAGGATGAGATGGTTGGATAGTGTTCTCGAAGCTACCAGCATGAATTTGACCAAACTGCGGGAGGCAGTGGAAGACAGGAGTGCCTGGCGTGCTCTGGTCCAGGGGGTCACGAAGAGTCGGACACGACGAAACGACTAAACAACCACCTTAAACTGAGGTTGTGGTCGCCACAACGGAACGTCTAGGCTCATTTTTTTCTTCTTCCAAGGTTGGAAAATATATATAAAAAATGAATCATGTTCAGTCACACATTTTGCCAATTACAGTAAGCTTTCCCCCCAAAACACGTGAACTAACACTCAGGGTTGGAAACTCAAGATACATAAGCTAGGTGCACCTTAAATCTAGGTTACAGACCCCTTCCAATGCTACGATTCTATGATCTCAACTAAATTGCTTGGCTGTAGTGTGCTCTTACAAGAATTCGCTTGTCTCAGAATGCAAGGAGGAGAAACACATACAGTGAAAATGGAAAAGGTCTGTGAACTGTGAACTAAAGTCTGTGGTTGCCAACTTGGCGCCCAGAAACCTCAACGCAATTGGACCTGCGCCAGTAGCAAAACGTTTTCATGGTGGCCAAACAAATGCCTGTGGGAAACATTCAAGCAGGATCTGAGAACAAGAGCCATTCTCCTCTCCTGTGGTTTCCAGCAACTGGGATCCAGAAGCCATAGGGGCAGAGCAGAGCCATCAATGACCCTCTCCTCCATGAATTTGTCCAATTCTCTTTTAATGTCATCTATGGTGGTGGCCATTGCTGCTTCCTGTGGAAGCGAGGCCCACAGTTTAAACTAACAGTACGTTTCAGAGCACAATTCAAAGTGTTGGTGCTGACCTTTAAAGCCCTCAACGGCCTCAGTCCAGTATATCTGAAGGAGCGTATTCACCCCCATCATTCTGCCCGGACACTGAGGTCCAGCGCCGAGGGCCTTCTGGCGGTTCCCTCACTGCGAGAAGCCAAGTTACAGGGAACCAGGCAGAGGGCCTTCTCGGTAGTGGCACCCGCCCTGTGGAATGCCCTCCCACCGGATGTCAAAGAGAACAACAACTACCAGACTTTTAAAAGACATCTGAAGGCAGCCCTGTTTAGGGAAGCTTTTAATGTTTGATGCATTACTGTACTTTAATATTTTGTTGGAAGCCGCCCAGAGTGGCTGGGGAAGCCCAGCCAGATGGGTGGGGTATAAATAAATTATTATTATTATTATTATTATTATTATTATTATTAGGCCTTCCCCTTGAGAGCAGTTTGGGAGGTGCCTACTTTTCGTAACTGCAGGAAACAGAGCATCACCACAAGGTACTGAGTGTGTGCATATGCACGCTGGGAAGAGCATGTGCATATGTGTCTATGTGCTGCAAACAGTACAAACCAATCTCAAAGTCAAATCCATCCCTGTGCCCAGAGGACACAGAGGCAGATGCTCTGTGTTCAGAAGTAATTAAAGACAGAAGGTGAGATGACTTCAGAGGTGGAGAGGGGGAAAAGGCAGGCACCCAAACCTGGCCTCTGCTCCCATAAAGGAAGGAAGACGGCATGAAAAAGCCAACCTTGAAAAGGTTGTCAAGAAGGCCAATTAGTCAGGCTTGAGGTGGCCAGGGACGGCGGCTGGCACAAGGACACAGGCAAACGGCTGGGCTGCCATGACGCTCACGTTACAGTTTGCAGCGCCGAGGCCAAACCTCTGCCCCTCTAGAAGGGAAGGGCGGCAGACAGAAGCAGCAGCAGCTGAAGACACTTTATGTTTACAAGAAGACAGAGAAGGACAAAGAGGGAAGGAGGGAAGAGGCTCCAGCGCTCCCAGCTTCTGTGGCAGTGACGCCACCGAATGCACAACAAAGGAATCCAAGCTGTGGTTGTTATGAAGTTGCGTTTTTGTTTTAAACAACAGCCTCACTGTGTGATCAAAGCCCTACAAACCTTTATCGTGAATCTAGCCACCAGGACACTAAAGATTTGTTTGCTTGCTTCTTGCATTCCTTTCCGCCAAGGAGCTCAAGGTGGAGTATGTGAATTCTCCCCCAAAACCCATTTTATCCTCTCAGGCTGAGTTACTGGGTCAAGGTCACCCAGTGAACTTCATGGCTGAGGGGGATTTGAACCCTGGTCTCCCAGATCCGAACCACACTGGTTTTCTCCCACTGAATCATGTGCAGCCTCCATGAGAGAAATGAGGGCTCTTCCAGGCAACCTATTTATTGAGCATTCGTACTGATTTGTTTCACGAAGCTTACGTGGAGGTTAGATCGTATCTGGTCTGCAGTGAGCATTTTTTCTGATTGGTTTGTGGGGTGAATATAGTGGGGTATTGCTTAGGGGTTTTTGTTGCTGTTACTGTATTATATTTTGTATCTTTATTATGATTTCTGTGGAAATATTTCCATTTGACTGTGTACTTTTTGGATGTTTTATTTATTGTTTATGACTACTTTTGTTAGGCTGCAGTTACGTATTTTTTCATGTTGTCAGTTGCCTTGAGCATGATTTGAAGTGTGGAAAGGCGGCATACACACACACAAAAAGACAATGAGCATTCATCCTGATTTGCTGTGTTTGCACATCTTTCCTTCAATCGTTCATTCATTCCACACTTAATGACAGAAGCCCCCACCTGTTTCTTTTTGTAAAGTGATTTGTTGTGCTAGGGCGACGGAGCGCTTGAATTCATTTTAATTGTGCAAACCTAAATGGAAGAGGATGTTGAACTCGATGGGCCCCCATTGGCCTGATCCAGCAGAAAAGCTCTTCATAGAACTGGATATGGAAGAACTGATTGGTTCAAAATTGGGAAAGGAGTACGACAAGGCTGTATATTGTCTCCCTGCTCATTTAACCTATATGCAGAATTCATCATGTGAAAGTCTGGGCTGGATGAATCCCTAGCCGGAATTAAGATTGCCAGAAGAAATATCAACAACCTCAGATATGCAGATGACACAACCTTGATGGCAGAAAGTGAGGAGGAATTAAAGAACCTTTTAATGAGGGTGAAAGAGGAGAGCGCAAAATATGGTCTGAAGCTCAATGTCAAAAAAACGAAGATCATGGCCGCTGGGCCCATCACCTCCTGGCAAATAGAAGGGGAAGAAATGGAGGCAGTGAGAGATTTTACTTTCTTGGGCTCCATGATCACTGCAGATGGTGACAGCAGTCACAAAATTAAAAGATCCCTGCTTATTGGGAGAAAAGCAATGAGACAGCATCTTAAAAAGCAGAGACATCACCTTGCCAACAAAGGTCTGTATAGTTAAAGCTATGGTTTTCCCAGTAGTGTTGTATGGAAGTGAGAGCTGGACCATAAAGAAGGCCGATCACCAAAGAATTGATGCTTTTGAATTATGGTGCTGGAGGAGACTCTTGAAAGTCCCATGGACTGCAAGAAAATCAAACGTATCCATTCTGAAGGAAATCAGCCCTGAGTGCTCACTGGAAGGACAGATCGTGAAGCAGAGGCTCCAATACTTTGGCCACCTCATGAGAAGAGAAGACTCCCTGGAAAAGACCCTGATGTTGGGAAAGATGGAGGGCCCAAGGAGAAGGGGACGACAGAGGACGAGATGGTTGGACAGTGTTCTCGAAGCTACCAGCATGAGTTTGACCAAACTGCAGGAGGCAGTGGAAGACAGGAGTGCCTGGCGTGCTCTGGTCCAGGGGGTCACGAAGAGTCGGACACAACTAAACAACAATGCTCTGTAAAGAACAGTATTATATTCTTTGGGATGACTGCCAGCTGAGGGGGTGGCTCCAAGAGACCAGCTTGCCTAATGTTACCTGCGGGCTACATTACAGAAGCAAAGTTGGAATCAGAGACTTCTTGGTTCATCCTGTCACTTCCACACTACGCTAGCCCTCATCGCAACACAGCGATGGGAAGGCTGTGCTGGAGCACTATTCTCCATCGAACAAGATAGTAGGATTTCAGATGAAAAAAGGCCCCAGAGTTCCATCTGAATATCAAGACGTAGTTCTGCAGCAATTGTACCTTTGCAAAATGTTTTGATGTATATGTAAACACGCTCAAAACACACACTTTTAAAGAAAAGGCAAAGCTAAAAACAGAACCACAGCTTCACTGGGGAAAAGTCACGGAGGCAGATGAGTGCCCACTGATTGGAGGAGTAGACCCAGATGAGAAGGGAAATGAAACAAGCTTCAGGAGGTATGAGATTCATTAGACGGCCCTGGGTGGTAGAAAGGTAAGGTGCAGCCGTTCTGAAAAAGTTCCAATTAAGGGGATACGTTCGCCTTGCAAACAGCCTCTCGTTCTCTTGTCTGGTGCCAGCTCAGTTGGCAAAGTCAAGCAAACAAGGTATAGCATAGCAAAAAGCTAAATGAGAATGCAGTTTCCTACTGGGAAGGGTTTTAATGACTCCTCCGAGGATCAAACATTTCTCTGCACATCAGTGCAAATGCTTTATGCATGCATAAGCAGCAGAGTCCATAATAAACTGCTGTGTAGAAACACCCTCAGACATTTCTTCTTCTTCTTCTTCTTCTCCTCCTCCTCCTTCTTCTTCTCCTCAGCATAATTAGTGTTTTGTTTTTACCACAGTCTAACACACTTTCAGATAGCCTCCGAAACTGGAGATCACAGCCCAATTCATTTATTAATATTTATTAGTTGTTTTCCCCACAAGTGTGACCCAAAGCGTCTTACAAACATGATGTAAACACTAAAACCAAATACAGCAACTAATAAAAACTTTTAAAAACACACCTGTACAAATAAAATACAGCACTTATAGGATCCTGACCTAATAAAAAAGGCCACTGAAACCCTTCAAATTAAGGACCAAAAGCCCAGGTAAAAAGGAGTTATTGCCTGGTGTCTAAATATAAAAATGACGCCAGCCCTACCTCCCTGGAGAACGTATTCCACAAGCCAACAATGAAAAGGCCTGTTCTACTTGCCAATTCTACCATGAGGTTTAACAGGAAGATTTGGACAGAGATTTACACAGCCTACCTCACAAGGATGCTATCAAGATGATACATGCAAGCACAGTCCTTGAGACAAAGAAGGAAAGCAATATAAGACAGAAATAACTAAGATTATGCTCAGTGTGTTACGTTTACAGATCTGAAGTTAAACCATCAGTAAAAAGTGTTTCCAGGCAATGGGATGGGTTTGAGGAGAAATTAAATGTGCTCTGTTCTTGGGGAAAAAATTTTATTCCTGCAATGCCAAACCATGCCCAGGGGAAAAGAGGGCATCAATATGAAAACAGAAACGACAAACAAAACAAAATGCAGAAGACAAAAGCCGCTGGTGTTCTTCTGAAATGCTTCCAATTATCCCGATGTATAACATCTTGCTAAATAGGTTGTCTTGCTGTTGCAAGAGACACTCTGGGTGTTACTTGTTATTGTTTTGGACTAATCAAGGTTGCAGGTTCGATCCCCGTGTGGGACAGCTGGATATTCCTGCATTGCAGGGGGTTGGACTAGATGATCCTCGGGGTCCCTTCCAACTCTACAATTCTATGACTCTATGACTCTAATACTGATAGTATGTAGATCTCATGCTTAAAAAGTTAAAGGGACCCCTGACCATTAGGTCCAGTCGTGACCGACTCTGGGGTTGCGGCGCTCATCTCACTTTATAGGCCGAGGGAGCCGGCGTTTGTCCGCAGACAGCTTCTAGGTCACGTGGCCAGCATGACTAAGCCGCTTCTGGTGAACCAGAGCAGCACACAGAAACGCCGTTTACCTTCCCACCAGAGTGGTACCTATTTATCTACTTTCACTTTGGCGTGCTTTCGAACTGCTAGGTTGGCAGGAGCAGGGACCGATTAACGGGAGCTCACCCCGTTGTGGGGATTTGAACCGCCGACCTTCTGATCGACAAGTCCTAGGCTCTGTGGTTTAACCCTCAGATCTCATGCTTACCACACAGACAAAAAGTGTCGCTGAAGAATTCAGGAACACAACTTCAGTAATCATAGAATTGTAGAGTGAGATGGGACTGCGAGGGTCATTGAGTCCAGCTCCCTGCAAAACGCAGGAAGCTTTTGCCCAACATGGGGCAGATCAAATCATGATGAAACTAATGTTTCATTCAGAAATTTTAAATTGGATGCCCAATTTCCAGGTTTTCTATAGCTGCCTTTTGGAGGAGGATTGGAAGTTAGCTCCTGACCTTCTCCCCCCCCCAAAAAAAAACCCCCCAGCACACTAAGCATTTCCATTTTTGTTGCTGCCGACTCCATGGGCATAATGAGCAGCCCAAAGAAGAGGACAGCCTTGGCACTGGGACCCCAACAGTGCCAGCTTGCTCAGTCTCGGCTAGTTCAAATGAGGACAGAGTCCTTTTAACAGGGAGGCTTACATAACAGCTGCAGCTTGCAAGAACTCTGAGCTACCAAACACTGCTCCCCAAGTTCAGAGGCTCAACAGAAGGTGGCTTATGAAAGAATATGGAATTTGCAGGTGCATCAGCAATGCTTTGCGGCGATTAAAAACAACAACAACTTTGTGAGCCCTGCTCAGTGGAAAGGCTGTCGGTCAAAATACTTCTGTCTGCTTTGAAGAGCTTGTGGACATTCTATTTCCTTAGAGATAGATTTAACCAACAGGCAGTTCAGAACATCAGGATTTGCTTCTCCCCACCCCACCCACAAACCCCTAATCTGCTTTCTCGATGCTCATCACTACAATTTCTCCCCAAGCTCCCCCTCTTTTATATTCCAAGGGCTGTCATTACAGGCATTCAACCTATGAATTCCTTTTAAAGCATTGCAACAAAAGGGGGGGGGGGGAGTTTACAGTATGATTTCAGAGAGGAAGCCTTTATTTCTTTCTATGGTGAAAACATGCCACCGGCATTGGCAGCTGCTGCTGCTATTATTAAGACAAGAAAAAATCTCCAGAACGTGACTAAATCTGAAGGAACTGAAAATGAATGAAAAACACACCTCTGCGCACACATACAAACACACACACCCTCCAGTTCTGAAATGGTGGCCAAGTGTGTCAAGAAACACCAGCCACCAAATTTGCTGGAGCAATTTCAACTGATGTCGTAATATGAACCTTCTGGGTTTGGAAGGGATGCTCCATTCGGGTTGGTTTCACAGAAGCAGTGGCATTGCTCCTCTGCTGTCATAGCAAGCTGCCCTGGTAAAGGTGCAAAGGCCTATGGCAGGGAACAGGGTCACACTGAAAGACGCCTGTATTAGGAAGTCTGGACAGGAAGTCTGGTGTAAGTAAAGGTAAAGGGACCCCTGACCATTAGGTCCAGTCGTAGCAGACTCTGGGGTTGCGGCGCTCATCTCGCTTTACTGGCCAAGGGAGCCGGCGTACAGCTTCCGGGTCATGTGGCCAGCATGACTAAGCCGCTTCTGGCGAACCAGAGCAGCACACGGAAACGTTGTTTACCTTCACGCCAGAGCAGTACCTATTTATCTACTTGCACTTTGATGTGCTTTTGAACTGCTAGGTTGGCAGGAGCAGGGACCGAGCAACGGGAGCTCACCCCATCTGGGGATTTGAACCGCCGACCTTCTGATCGGCAAGTCCTAGGCTCTGTGGTTTAACCCACAGCACCACCCACGTCCCCTGAAGTCTGGTGTAGCAGTGGGCAAAATTATTCCCACATGATCCTGCCCCTCTCCCACATGGCTTCTGCATTTCTGGGGAACGTAGGAAGCTGCCTTACACAGTGGTACCTTGGTTCTCAAACGCCTTGGTTCCCAAACACAGACAACCTGGAAGTAAGTGTTCCGGTTTTCAAGCGTTTTTCAGAAGCCAAATGTCCAATGCGGTTGTCGGCTATTGTTTCCGGGGTGCCTGCACCAATCAGAAGCCGTACCATGGTTTTCGAACATTTCGGAAGTCAAAGGGACTTCTGGAATGGATTAAGTTCAAAAACAAAGGTGCCACTGTATTTGGCACTTTTGTTTTTGCTATTTATTTTGCATTTTTGTTTTTGAGGCTTTTTTGGTTAATTTGTTTTTGTGACTGTGTGGAACCGAGTTCAGCTACTGATTGATTGATTGATTGATTGTGTGACTGTGAAAATGGATAAAAGCCCCCCATCCAAACAATGACTATCATCAGTGCACGTGAGAAAAAAATTAATTCTAATTTTTATCATCTACAATACTGTCTTATTTATTTTATAGTACAGTACATTAATTACTGCTTTCATTTTATGGATCAATGGTCTTGTTAGATAGTAAAATTCATGTTAAATTGCTGTTTTAGGGGTTGTTTTTAAATGTCTGGAACGGATTAATCTGTTTTGCATTGCTTTCTATGGGAAAAGTGCACCTTGGTTTTGGACTTCCAGAACGGATTAAGTTTGAGAACCAAGGTACCACTGTACTGTGACATGGTTGGGTCTATCTAGCTCAGTACTATCTAGGCACCAGGCACCCCCAAATTCGGCCCTCCAGATGTTTTGGCAGATGCTTTGGGACTACAATTCCCATCATCCCTGACCACTGGTCCTGTTAGCTAGGGATGATGGGAGTTGTAGTTCCAAAACATCTGGAGGGCCGAGTTTGGGGGTGCCTGGTCTACAGTGACTGGCAGCAGCTCCTCAGGGTCTCAGGAAAGGGCTCCTAACCCAGAGATGCAGCTGGGACCTTTGGCATGCAGAGCAGGTACTCTAATCACCGTGACATTTCCCCTCCCTTTGAGCTGTGGCACTTCTGTATTATGGAGGGTAAGGCCCTGCCATTAATGCCTTCACAGTCAAGAGACAGTAATGATTCTGAATCCCAGTTGCTGGAAACTGCAAGAGGCGGGGAGGGCTCTCGCACTCAGGTCTTGCTTGCAGGTTGCAAAGGATTGTAGAACCACAGAGTTGGAAGAGACCCTGCAGATCATTTAGTCCAAACCCCTGCAATGCAGGAATATGCAGCTGTCCCTTAGGGGAATTGAACCTGCAACCCTGGCGTTATCAACACCACACTCTAACCAAATGTGCTATCCAGCTGCATCTGGCTGGCCCCTGGGAGAACAGGGTGATGGACCCAATGGGCCACTGGCCTGATCCTGCAAGGTTTCTGGGCTCAAAGGAGGAACGCCAACAACAGCCTGCTAACTTATTTCTGCCCCATTTTTCTGCATCCCAAACTGGCTTACAGTTTTTTCTTTTAATTTAATTAAATTAATATTCCCATCCTTCCTCCGGAAGGAGCCCAGGGAAGCAAACAAGTGATTAAAACAGTAAAAACATATGAATAGCACCTTTAAAACAATTCAGATGCAGATCGGGAAAGAGCTCGACTTAAAAGGCTTGTGAGAAGAGTAAGATATTCAGTAGTTGCAAAAAAAAAAAAAAAAAAGACGACAGATCCAGCTCCTAATTTTTAGCAATGTTAACTATCAGGACTTTTCAGATATCATTAGATCGAAGCTGGTCTTGAATTCTGTCTGGAATAGTTCCTTTTACTCTGAGATCATGCAGAAAGCGAAAGACCAAAGTCTCTTGTGGTTCTCTATCTGCAAGAAAAATGAAGGCCTAAGTAACAAGGCACTCTGGGTGGTTAATGCAATGGGCCACATGGATTTCCATTAATCACCCAACAGTAAAAAGAAGCAGCCCTCAAACAACTGATGCATTTCCGAAGGGCTTCTCAATGCCGAACAAGTTGATCTAAACAGACAGGACAGACAGATGGAGAAGGATAAACAGAGCTAAATAGTAACACAGTTTGGGGTTTAGCTCGGGTTTTTCCATCAATTACTATATTAACCACTGTTTTATCATGCTCAAAAATAAGTGACACTTACAAGAACTGAGAGAGCGCACAACACCCGCACACTTCTTGTCCTTGCAAATCAGAGCTGCCAACGGAGTGCCACTAACCAGCAGGGGTATCTGACAACAGGGATGGCAAGGAAAACCATGAAGGAAAAGCTACAAAATTTAGCAGAGGTGACTCACATGAGTGATGTTTGGGAAATAAACACACACATATGGATTTGCTTTCAGAATTTCAAATGGAGAAATCAGAGATAACCTTGCATTAGGCTTCTCCAACCTGGTGCCCTCCAAATTCTTTGGGCTACAGTTCCCATCAGCATGACTGTGCTGGTTGGGGCTGATGGGACCTGCAACCAGCCTAGCCGTGTTGATGGGAACTGCAGTCCTAAGAATCTAGAGGGTGCAAGGATGGAGAAGGCTGCCTTCCATGACATCCAGCTCCATGGCTGTGTACACTCCACACACTGAAAGCATTACCCACCTGAATTCTGGGAACTGTAGTTTACCCCTCACAGTTATAATTCCTAGTCCCCTTAAACTAAAACTCCCAGGATTCGTGGAGGGGGAGAGATGTAAGGATATGCTTTAAATCTATGCAGTCAGTGCCAAACATCAATATAGGAACATGAGAAGAGCCTGCTGGATGAGGCCTATCTAATCCAGCATCCTGTTCTTACAGGGACACGGGTGGCGCTGTGGTCTAAACCACTGAGCCTCTTGGGCTTCCCAATCAGAAGGTTGGCGGTTCAAATCCCCACGACAGAGTGAGCTCCAGTTGCTCTGTCCCAGCTCCTGCCAACCTAGCAGTTTGAAAGCACACCAGTGACGAGTGCAACTAAATAAATAGGTACCGCTCCGGCAGGAAGGTAAACAGCGTTTTGTGCGCTCTGGCTTCCATCTCTGTGTCCCGTTGCGCCAGAAGCGGTTTAGTCCTGTTGGCCATATGACCTGGAAAGCTGTCTGTGGACAAACGCCGGCTCCCTCGGCCCAAAAGTGAGATGAGCACCGCAACCCCATAGTCGCCTTGACTGGACTCAACCGCCCAGGGGTCCTTTACCTTTTACAAGGGGCAACTAGATGCCTGCAGGAAAGCCACAAGCAGGATCTGAGCACAAGAGCAACTGGGATTCAACCATGGAGGCAGAGCTCAACCATCACGGCTAGTAGCCACTGACAGCCTAATCCTTCATGAATTTGTACAATCCTCTTTTAAAATATCTGAGTTGTTGGCCATCACTGCCTCCTGTGAAAGCAGGCTTCATAGTTTTATGCACAGCATGAAGAAGTGCTTTCTTTTTTTATAGAACATATTGAAAGTGTGTCCCCGAATTTTTATTCTGAAAAGCCACTGAGTGCCGCCTGGGTTCTAACCCATAACCTCAGACCCAACTTCCTGATGTTCCAGAGGTGAACCAGTGGGCCAGGAATAGCTCCCCTTATAGAACGGTAGAATTGTAGAGTTGGAAAGGACGCTGAGGATCATCTAGTCCAACCCCTTGCAATATATTAAGAGAAGAAGAAGAGTTTGGATTTGATATCCTGCTTTATCACTACCCTAAGGAGTCTCAAAGTGGCTAACATTCTCCTTTCCCTTCTTCCCCCACAACAAACACTCTGTGAGGTGAGTGGGGCTGAGAGACTTCAGAGAAGTGTGACTAGCCCAAGGTCACCCAGCAGCTGCATGTGGAGGAGCGGGGAAGCGAACCTGGTTCACCAGATTACGAGTCCACCGCTCTAACCACTACACCACACTGGCTCACATTAATAAATGATAATAATAATAAATTTTATTTATACCCCGCCCTCCCCGGCCAGAGCCGGGCTCAGGGTGGCTAACACCAGTAAAATTACAATAAAATCATAATAGGGGGGAAAAACCAATTTAAAATAAAGGTTAAAATGCAATTTAAAATGCAGCCTCATTTTAAAAGTAGCCCATAGATCAAAACCATAAGGGGGGGGGGAAACATAAGGGTCAGACTGAGTCCAAACCAAAGGCCAGGCAGAACAGCTCTGTCTTGCAGGCCCTGCGGAAAGATGTCAGGTCCCGCAGGGCCCTAGTCTCGTGTGACAGAGCGTTCCACCAAGTCGGGGCCAGTACTGAAAAGGCCCTGGCCCTAGTTGCGACCATTCTAATAGGAATATGCAGGTGTCCCCTACAAGGGGATCCAACCTGCAAAATAGCTCTGGACTCTGCACAGTCCAACTGCATCACTGCGTCACGCACATCTGCAGGAGAACCCGACCCACCACTTGCCTCCCCGGAAGGCATCAGCCTCCCCATCAACCGAGGCCAGCAAATGCTTTCGCAGGAAGCCATTCTCACCATGAACTGAATGCCGGCGGATAAAAAACGCTAAGAATAAATTGGCGCAGATTCTGTGCGTGTCAGGAAGCTATGCAATGTTTAGAAGGGGGAGGATGAAAACCACAGGTGATTCTACACCAGATCAAACACAATGTCAGAACCCTGAGTTATTAGCAGATGTGTACAAGCGCATATTTTGTGATTTACTGCATATTTTGTGATTTACTCCCTGTACATTTAAATGGAAGACAAAGCTGTTGTTGTTTGTTTGTTTTGGCATGCTCAACATGTACTTGAGCCAAACTCCACATGCAAACCCAAAACACACTTGCCTGTTATTCCCCTTGCTATTATGATATCTTTGACAGACAAGGGTATGGGCGATGGGTGTTTTTGGTTCTGATCTGCAGGACACCTACAAATGAATCGGTTGCCATAGGAACTGCTTGCCTCACGGAAAGCCAAGGCTGCTATTCTTAGACACCTGACGCTATGATAGTCTCTGGCGTACCGTGGCTCAGAAGCTACTGGCCCTAACCTCCTGTGAGGTGTATCTCCAGCCTGCTGTCTCAGGGGCACCGCTGAGCACATCTCGGCTCAGGAAACCGTGGCGTGGGCACAAGCCAGGCTGTTGGCGGAAAGGACTGCAAATTCTATTTTTAAACCACCCTCTCCAGCCCTACTTGCTGCAAACTACAGATTCTTAGGTCTCTGCAAAAAGACAATGCCCAATCCCCTGCCTTGATGGATAATCCTAGACAAATTCATGTACCAGCTTATCCCATGGACACAAAAGGAGCAACCTCTGGGTCTGTGTGTGTCTTTGTTAAATACCAAATAACCCAGTTTCGTAAATGGAAGGAATACGTTCAATGTTGTCTCCGTTTTGCACACTCTGTTCCTTAACAAATGCCTTTCTATTCCAGGCATTTTAAGAAAGCTTCCTGGTTTCCCCCCATATAATTGTAGAGTTGGGAGGGACCCTGAGGGTCATCTAGTCCAACCCCCTGCAATGCAGGAATCTCAGCTAAAGCATCTCTGGCAGATGGCCATCCAATCTCTACTTTAAAAACCTCCAACAAAAGACAGTCCAAAATCTCCAAAGGGAGTCCTCGTTCCACTGTCAAACAGCTTTTACCAGCAGAAAGCTCTTCCTGATGTTTAGTCGCAATCTCCTTTCTTGTAACTTGTAACTATTCATCGTTCATTTTAACAGATTTTATCCACTTTGTGCTTTTTAGCTCTTTTTATGTACGCTGCTTAGAAGACGCAGAGATTAAGCCCAGCTGAAATGAAATAAATAGGTGAAATAAAAGGAAGAAACTAGTGAAATAAGTGCCGCAGTTCATATGCGAAGAGGGCAGGTAATTGAGAAGAAACCAAGGCATTTAGGGAGCTCCTGCGGTTCTAAGAGCACAGCCTGTTCCTGGCCTAAAAATGATGTTTCAAGCAGCCTTCTCAGCCCAAGCCATTGCAATTTGACATTCCTGGCATGGCTTTGGCCTGTCAAAGCAGCAACCCTGAATCAAAAATGGCATCGTCTGAATTTTAATTAGCTGCTGTGCAAGTTGCAAGCAATGAGACCAGATGCTGTTGCTGATTTTAAATCATTTCACCTTCAGGTGATGATGAGCCCACAGCAGTCACACACACACACACACACACACACACACAGAGAGATAGAGAGAGATAGAGAGAGATAGAGAGAGAGAGAGAGAGAGAGAGAGAGAGAGAGAGATGTAAGGAATCAGAAAGGCTGATTTACCGCAAACACAAACAAAGATTAAGGTAAAGTAGAGATGACGGACCGGTTGCTTTCCGGATGTTGCTGGACTTCAGCTTCCATCAGCCACAGTCAGTGCGGCCAACAGCCAGGGATGATGGGAGCTGTTGTGCAGCAGGCATCGGAAGGCCACAGATTGCTTAGCCCTGAGCTAGGATCCTGTTCTTGCATTCTCAAGGGGGCAATGTATTGGACACAGAAGGCAAAAAGGCAGACCGATATTTCCTACCCCTGAAAACTGTTACTAAAAGGGATCATATCCTGCTCTTCAGAGGTCTCCCTGAAACCACACCACATGGTCCTTCCCGCCACTCTCTATTGCAAGGTGTGCTTGGCACTCAAAGAACAGCAGCCGACTCCAACTATAAAATCCTCCATCCAGTGTCAAAATTAGCCAGGCGCCAGGCGCCTTTTGTACAATTATCTATCACTTGCGACCAAGGGAGGATGCCTGGGAGCCTGGATGACGCCTGACATCCCCACCATCTTGAGATGCATGCCTGGGGATCCTTGGATCGGGACTGTTTTCACACAATACCACATCCTGTATATTTTCTCTGCACAATCGGAATGAATTTCAGGAACCAAAATGCTTTTTCTGTGTCGCCTGAACAGGAGCAGTGAACAACATTATAGTCACTTGTAGCTTGTTTTTACTTACCCTACCACTGCCCTGCTCACATTATGAATGGTCCGTGAAACCATTAAGAAAAAGAGGTTGGAATAGGGTGATATATGTGTGGACTTTTCTTCTTTAAGCTTTAAAAGCACTTAATCTTTAGGCTCAAGGTTGTCATCTGAACTAGCCGGATGTTTAACTGATAATCAATCACAGTCAGTCCATAATTTGAAAAAAATAAGACTTTAGAGCCAACATAGCTGCTAGATGTTCCCTTTTGGCAACTACAACTTTGGTTTAAGGTGCCATTTGGTTCCTAGCTTATGTATCCGAGTTTCTAACACCACCTCCATCACTGAGGAACTTCCTCAATGGGTTGACAAGGTGTGAATGCCATACAGACAACTAACTATGGCCATATTTCACCATATATATGTCACCTATTTCATGACCTAAAAATGAGAGGAGCACCCCCCCAAAACATGGCACCACTCCAAGATTGTAGTCATCTCAAAACCATATAAAGACCACCAGAACGTAGAATCTTTTCAGACAATCTCTCTGAGTAATCAGGATCGTAACATATTTACATCAGGATTAAGGTATTTCTACAAAAAATAATAGCCCCAGATCAAGCTGGTTTTGTTCCCTGTCAAAACATCACAGAACCAATCAGAATACTTTCAAACATAGTAAACAAACAAATTTCCCCCTTCTATTCAGGGCCTTGGAAATTCACAAGGCCTTTGACTGCCTAGAATGGGATGACATGCTGACAGTCCTATCTAAAACGCAATTTGAGCCCAAATTCATACAGATTTTGAAATGAATCCACTCTAAAGCTACAGCTACACTAAAAACAAACAATATAAATTCATCCCCAGTGTTTAATTAATATCTTCACTTTGAACCCCCACCCACCCCGCACATTCATCAAGATACCAACACTTTATGTTCATTGGCAAAATAAGCACAGCGTAGGCACCTGCCTGATGTCAAAAGGCAGCGAGTACCAGAGTGCCGTTGCTGCCACGCTAAAAGATTTGAGTTCTCACAAATGCAGAGCAGGTTATTGTGCGGCACCTAAAACAGTGCCAGCTCTGCCGATCAAAACCGTCAAGCGTTCGTACGTGTGGTAAGACGATCTCCTACATACCCAATAGATCAATGCGTTTCAGTCAATATTCTGCCTCCGCCACGTAGCCCACAGGAATTGCAACAGAATGCAAAATGACAGCTATTAATATATGTTGCCGTATCTGCACGCCTCCAGTGTGGAATGCTAACCCGGCTCCTGTCCCACAAAGAAACTTAATCTCTTTCATTCTGTCCTCACCCACATCCCTTTCGTCTCCCGCTTGTCTGTAAAGGAGGAACATTAGTCATTTTTCTAATGGGGGGGGGGACTCTCAATTGTTTTTCACTTCGTTTTAATAGCTATGAATATTAAACAGAAAGCCTCATTCATATTTAATGGCCTTCTAGTTTATATATTTGAGACAGCTGCCTTGTTTTTAATAGAAACCACAAATAAAAGGCAGAGGTAGGAAATTCTTTCAGCTTCTCAAAATTTGCAATTTAATGAAACCGACAACGTGGAACGCAAATTGGCGACGGCAAAATTAAACAATTTCTTCGCCGTTACAACATTGCAAGCAGAAGACACCCCACTCTTCTCCCCCTACCACAAGCACCCGCTTTCAGAGTTAATGCATACCTATAACATTTGGCACAAATAGATTGCACGCGAAAATAAAGAGCGATTTCTCATGGCTGGTGAGAGACGGCTCTAAAAAGTCAGCACTTCTGAGCACAGCAGAAATGGGGAAAGGATGCGGTCAGCTCAGCCGAAAGGGGAGGGCAAGGCTAGCCTGACCACGGCACAGATGGGACCCTAGCCCTAGCGGGAGATGCACAGCCCAGCCAGATGGCTCATCGCTGTCCTTGCTTGTGCACTGAAAAGCATGGTCCGTAGGGAAACGAGTCTGTGGGTTTTTTTAAAATAATAATAATATTAATAATAATAATAATAATAATAATAATAATAATAATTTATTTATACCCCGCCCATCTGGCTGAGTTTCCCCAGCCACTCTGGGCGGCTCCCAATCAAATGTTAAAAACAGTACAGCATTAAATATTAAAATATTCCCTAAACAGGGCTGCCTTCAGATGTCTTTTAAAGATAGATTAGCTGCTTATTTCCTTCACATCTAAAGGGAGGGTGTTCCACAGGGCGGGCACCACCACCGAGAAGGCCCTCTGTCTGGTTCCCTGTAACCTCACTTCTCGCAATGAGGGAACCGCCAGAAGGCTCTCGGTGCTGGATCTCAGTGTCCGGGCTGAACGATGGGGGTGCAGACGCTCCTTCAGGTATACAGGACGGAGGTCGTTTAGGGCTTTAAAGGTCAGCACAACACTTTGAATTGTGCTCGGAAACGTACTGGGAGCCAATGTAGGTCTTTTAAGACCGGTGTTATATGGTCAGTCCCAGTCACCAGTCTAGCTGCCGCATTCTGGATTAATTGCAGTTTCCGGGTCACCTTCAAAGGTAGCCCCACATAGAGCACATTGCAGTAGTCCAAGCGGGAGATAACTAGAGCATGCACCACTCTGGCGAGACAGTCTGCAGGCAGGTAGAGTCTTAGCCTGCGTACCAGATGGAGCTGGTAGACAGCCACCCTGGACACAGAATTAACCTGCACAGCTGTGTGTCCAAAATGACTCCCATTTTGTTTTTTTTTTTTTGGGGGGGTGGACTGCTTCACTGTCCCCACTCGCTGCTGTTTTCACCAGCACCTTCACAGAGGCCATCAGAACCAATGGCCCCGTGAGGAAAAGGCGATGCAGAAGGCAAAATCTTTCCCTACCTCCACTAGCTTGGTCCTTCTCCTTTCAGAACCAACTCCTCTGCAAGGCAGGGCAGGAGGAGGATCTGCTCAGACGTGGTGGTGCTGCTGTCATCATCTGAGTTGTCCTGAGCCTTTCCTGCCACAGTGGGTGGCTTCGCTCCAAGCCCAACCAGAGTGTCAAGTCCAGCAGATCCAAGCAAGGTCCCAGAAGGCAGTCCGCAATCCGTCTCTCTCCCCCACCCCAAGTAAAGCCAAAAATTTCAATACATTCCTTTCTGAGAAGGCTGAAATGCAGGACTCTACTGGCAAAGAAGTGGAAAAAACATCTTTATGTACGTCACAACAGCGGCGAGAGTCTTAATAGCACAAGGATGGAAGACTGAGGAGACTCCGACTAAAGAAGTATGGCAAGAGAAACTGACGGACTATGCAGAATTGGCAAAATTGACACACAAATTACGGGACAAGGACAACTGTGACTTTAAAGATGAATGGGAACCTTTTACAAAATACTTAAAGATGCAGCAAAGTGAATTGGACTCCTTGGCAGGTTTTGAATAAACACTCACAAACTTTTCATTGATAATAACCAGTTAGATATATTAAGGATCTATACAAATTTGTAACATGCAGAGAATAGCATTCATAGAGAAACCAGAGATTGGAACTGAGGGAAGTCAGGATGGGGGGTGGGGAGGGGGGTTGTTTTATGGGAGGGAGGGGGAGGGGGAAATGGGGGAGAATTAAAGATTATATGATTTAAGATAATACGTTTTGTTTAAATTCCTAATAAAAAACTTATATATAAAAAAAAGAAATGCAGGACTCTTCTCTTAAGTAGCCTAGCAAGACCTACTTTGAGTAACAAGCAGCCTCTGGCAACCAGCCTCATCCACACAGGCACCAGGTGTGTCATCCGGCCACCAACCCCTGCCCTAAATCTTAATTTCTATGCAGGGGCTAACGAGGGGCTGCCCATATCTCTTGCCCACATCAAGCTCCATTCCTTCAGCCCATGTTATTCCTTCCTTCCAATCCAAGCCAGTTTTCATCAACCTGGATAGCTCAGCAGAATGGCCAGGGGCAGCTTGAGCACAGAATGGATGGGACTCCTGCAGAGGGATGGATGGCCCAGCCAGCTGGTCCCTCAATGTCATGGCTTTGCTGAAAGCAGGATTCTTGGGGAAACGAGTCCATGTTTTTCACCTGTCCAGCTTCAAAATTTCCCACTGGCTGCTGCTTTCAGCAGAACCCTCACAGAAGCAATGGGCTCCTGGCTGGCTGGTGCTGATGGGAGTTTCAGCCCCAAAGATATGGAGGTCACCGGGTTAATAGAATAGAATCACTGAGCTGGAAGAGACCCAGAGGAATATGTAGCTGTCCCCTTTTGGGGATCGAATCTGCAACCTTGGTGTTATCAGCAGCATGCTCTAGCCAACTGAGCTATCCAGTTGCCCAAATAAGTGTTCCCTGCCTGGATTGGAGAAGGCTGATCTAAGCCCCTAATACAGAGACTGTGTGTGGGACGCGGGTGGCACTGTGGGTTAAACCACAGAGCCTAGGGCTTGCCGATCAGAAGGTTGGCGGTTCAAATCCCCACGACAGGGTGAGCTCCCGTTGCTTGGTCCCAGCTCCTGCCAACCTAGCGGTTTGAAAGCACATCAAAGTGTGAGTAGATAAATAGGTACCGCTGCGGCGGGGAGGTAAACGGCGTTTCCGTGCGATGCTCTGGTTCACCAGAAGCAGCTTAGTCATCAGCTTATTGGCTCCCTCAGCCAATAAAGCGAGATGAGCGCCGCAACCCCAGAGTCGGCCACGACTGGACCTAATGGTCAGGGGTCCCTTTACCTTTTACAGAGACTGTGTGGACCATACACATTAGATTGCAAAGATCAGGCATAGGCAAGCTCGGCCCTCCAGATGTTTTGGGACCACAACTCCCATCACCGCTAGCTAACAGGACCAGTGGTCAGGGATGATGGAAGTTGTAGTCCCAAAACATCTGGAGCGCCGAGTTTGCCTATGCCTGGCAAAGATCAACCGAAGGGTGGGGGCTCATATACAGCTGTGGGTTGCAGGGTGGGGTGTCCTAAGACCTGCTGCTATTTCTGCAGCAAGGTTCCATCAGGATCCCTGTCTCTAGTGTCCTAAAGCTGCCCAATCAGAGAGAAAGAAAGTGAGCCAGCCACTGAGGATGGGCTCATAGGGTCCTTCTGGAGAAGGAACATGGGAAGAACACCAAGACGGAGCTGTTCTGTATGCTCCAAAGCTAAGCATTTAGGAACAGTGAAAATACCAGGTGCTTCAGTTTCACGAGAAGGGCACGCATGTTTGGCTATGTACAATGGAACTTCAAAGAAAACACAACTTAAGTCACTCCAAAAGATTATATTGAAGCACTTGCAATCATTTGCCTATCTACATGCACAAAAAATAATAGATCTGGCCAAAAGACAACACATGGAGATCGGCATTCATCAATGCAATGTATCCTGAATTAATATTATTATTATTGTATAATCTTTGAAAGCTGTATAATCTTAGAAGGGTCACAGCTGTGACTATCATGTAGGGACCCTGCACTTCTGGATTGGCCACTAGACTACTGCTCATATATCTGGCAGTGCAGTCACAAATATAGCCTTTCTGTCACAAAATTATTAGCCCTTCAGCAAGAATAGGTGGGAAGAATAGCTTCCAACTGCAAATTCTGGCTTCATTGTCCCAACTCCATGAACAAGCTGCAATTCTCTCCACAATAAAGGAAAGGTCACAGGCAGCTCAGGTAACACGTCAAAGAGAAAAGCCAACATCAGGAACTCAATAGCTACAAAGCTGACCCAGAGAACAGCCAGAGAAATCAGCAGGAAACATAATGAGGCCCAAATATAAACCAAGCCAAGCGCATTGTTAGAAAAACAAAGGAAGAGACTCATTCTCTCCTGTACAGAAAATTATTTATATATCTGGATGAGAGCGGTTTTCAAAAACAGGTGGGGCACCCTCCCAGAGATGCATGTGTGTGTTGAATGGTTTCTTTAAATGTAAAGGTTCATCATTGTTCCACTCGATGTGTATGTCTTTAAAGGGCCAGAGCAAAATAACGAGACCCAGCTTTACAGCTGTGAAACATAGCAGGTGCTGCTGAGTTGTATTGATTAAGCTGTGTCAGCAATTGGGTAGAGTATATAAGGAGCAGCACCTAGCTTTCCCATTATCCTGGGGGAAGGGTTGGTGGTTGGGTCTGGTTTGTTGTTGATGTATTTAGTGTATAAGGAGTTTTTGTTTTTGTTATTAAAACCTTGTTTAAGTTATTTTTGAGTCCCTTTTTAATGCATGGTCTCCCCAGCAAGCTCTTTGCAGCGCTACCATACTGCAAATAGCCAACAGTGTGGTCTTGGGCTTAGCAACCATGAAGTGAAACTGGACAGAACAGCCTGTTTCTGATTATGAGGTTGCATTTCAGGGGTGGAGAGCCTCAGGACTAGGGGAGAAATATGGCCCTCTAGACATCTTCATCTGGCCCTCAGAACTCTCCTCAGGCTGATCGCAACAGCACTCTGTCCACCTGCAATTCTCAGCAACTGATACGTTACCTGAATGTTAAGGATAATGGTTTAATTTCCAGAAATGGGAATGTTTACTTATGTTGGATTACTGTGTATTTTTATTCTGAAGAAGTGTGCATGCACACGAAAGCTCATACCTAGAACTAACTCAGTTGGTCTTTAAGGTGCTACTGGAAGGAATTTTTTTATTTTGTTTTGTGTATTTTTAGCATGGGGTTTATCCTTTGGCACTAGCTGTCATGTGATTGGCTGACTGTGAGTCACATGAGAGAGTCACATTCCATTCTGTTGTGACTGTTATTCCAGTAACTGTTGTTTTTAACTGTTTTCTGCTCGCTCGCTTACTCTGTATGAGGGGGAATGGCTGCTGAGAGAGGCTTCTCAAGATACTGCTGAGTACGGTGTGGTGTCAGTGTGATCCATCTGAAGTAAAACAGAGGAAGATCCCTAAACATTAATATCCTGTGAACTGCCCTAAGACCTGCAGGTATAGGGTGGTTAGTTAGTTAGTTAGTTAGTTAGTTAGTTAGTTAAATAATTGAGAAATCTGTGCAGCAGCTAGATTGTAAATATATTCTTCTCAGTTATATGTTTATGAAAGCAAAGTTCTTTTTGAATATAAAGAGTCTGGACATTGTATAGTCTTTACAAAGAAGTTATCAATCACCCAGAATACAGTGGTACCTTGGGTTAAGAACTTAATTTGTTCTGTAGGTCCATTCTTAACCTAAGGTACTTTAGCTAATGGGGCCTCCCTCTGCTGCTGTGCCGCTGCCACACAATTTCTGTTCTCATCCTGAAGCAAAGTTCTTAACCCGAGGTACTATTTCTGGATTAGCGGAGTCTGTAACCCGAAGCATCTGTAACCCGAGGAACCACTGTCGTTATTTAGCTTCCTAGCTGTAAGCTACTCTGTGTATCATCAGAAATACACACACACACACACACACACACACACACACACACACACACACACACTACTCATATTGAAATGCTGCCCCTCAATGAGGCCAAACTTAGATTCACAAAAAGTTTAGGGCTATGCGTACCCTTGCATACTCCCAGAAAAAAGTGTGTTCTCTCTCTCTCTCTCTCTCTCTCTCTCTCTCTCACACACACACACACACACACACATATACTGCCTCTCTGACAGTGGACAGAATGGACCAATGCTTCTGAGCTTCCCAGGGCATTGGGCTGCCCTCTGCTGGAAGCAGAATGCTGGAGCAGATAAGACACAGCACAGGCAACCTGAACATCAGTTTAAACACACACTGCAACCTGTACTGACTGCTGGGAGGTAAGCCCATTTAGCTACTTCTCAATGTAGCAGCCTCTTTCCCAATTAAACCACCACAGGGCAAAACACAGTTGCTTTGCACAAGCCCTGTGCAACTTCTGTGTCTGGGGGATAAATAATGCTGGCGAGGCAGAACAGGAGCCCCGAGGCCTGTAAGCAACACCAGTGCCAGGACGTCATTTGGAGTCAGGTCCTTCTCACTAACTGGGGCACAGCTCAGCTCACTTGCAAGCTCCCCCACGGATATAATTTCCCAGTAGGCAGATAAAGGCGATCTATCTCTCTCTCTCTCTCTCTCTCTCTCTCTCTCTCTCTCTCTCTCTCTTTCTCAAGCTTTTCTAAACGTGTCACCGAAAATAAATTTTTAATCATTATTTAAATACATTTTCCACCCTCAGGACGTTCTAGGGTTTCACCATCTCACAGGAAGAGAAGGATGCAAGAACAGACTGACCCCCCTTTCACACTTTTCCCAGGGGGCCAGGAGAAAGAGGAGACGCGGGGAGGACGGGGCCCTGGTAACAAGCTTGAACTCTTTTGTTGAGCATCAAGCTATTTCAGCCGTTTAAAAACAACACAGAAAAAGATCATACAGGCTTCCTTCAGTTCACTGCTCTTGGGAGTTGTTCTAAAACTCCCTGCCAAAACTTTCCTAAATGATCATGCAAGTACAGCAGGGAGGAAAGGAGTCTGGAATTTGTGGGAAGGCAAGCAGGCAGGCGGGACGCGGGTGGCGCTGTGGGTTAAACCACAGAGCCTAGGACTTGCCAATCAGAAGGTTGGTGGTTCGAATCCCCACGACGGGGTGAGCTCCCATTGCTTGGTCCCTGCTCCTGCCAAACTAGCAGTTTGAAAGCACGTCAAAGTGCAAGTAGATGAATAGGTACCGCTCCAGCGGGGAGGTAAACGGCGTTTCCGTGCGCCGCTGTGGTTCGCCAGAAGCGGCTTAGTCATGCTGGCCACATGACCACATGTACGCCGGCTCCCTCAGCCAATAAAGTGAGATGAGCGCCGCAACCCCAGAGTTGGCCACGACTGGACCTAATGGTCAGGGGTCCATTTACCTTTAAGCAGGCAGGCTGGTTTTCAGTTGCAACGCATTTGACCTTCTTGACATAATCACACTGAGATAAAATGGGTTGTATCTAACATTAGACAGACTCAAGAGCAGACCATTTGAAATTAATGGACATGACTCATTTAGGTCCATGGATCTACTTTGAGTAGGTTGGTTGCAGCCTAATAATAATAATAATAATAATAATAATAATAATAATGGCAACATCACACACCCCCTGCCATGTGGACATCCCTTGCAGGCGACCACTGTGCCTGGAGGCTGCAGACAAGTTGTACATCCATGGCAGTGACCAGAGGAGAAATGACCGCTGGGAGGACAGCAGAGAGAAGAAACGCTGTGGTGCATCTGCAGCAACACGACCGGACACCTTCGTCTGCCCCAGCTGCAACAAAACATGTCTCTTCCGCATCTATCTCTGCAGCCATAGCTGGCGCTGCAACCTTCCAACAGCTTGATCTCACCCCCAAAGTCTCACTCCTCCATCATCTCCGGAGACAGACCAGCAGTGATGATGATAGAAATGAGTTGCTCCCTCTAATGCTGGGTGAGATTGCAATCCCAAACCCCTAGGTCTTTGCTGTTGGAGGCCGCAAGAGTATAGCCATCTGCTGACCTCTGGCGCCACAGAGCTTCCACTTATTGTGTGGGGTCTTCAGGGGGAGAAGAAGACATTTCCAGTCTGGCCAGGGCAGGCCTGGGCACAAGATGTATCACACAAGGTAGGACAGAACCAGCATTGCCCGAAATCTTAAGAACACTGCTAGGGTCTTGCCCTCTATTGGCTCCACCACCTTGGGAGAGCAGCCTGCAATCTTTAAAGCGCCTACAACCTATTCTGTATTCTCTTTCCCACATGGGCCAACCAAATGCCTCCGGGAAAACCTCAAACACCTTGAGGTCTGAGCTTCCACGCCTCTATGGTCTTCAAATAAAAACATCTTGGAGATCCTGGGCCACAGGGATGTCAGGCTGGCCTCAACCAGAGCCAGGGCTTTTTCGGCCGTGGCCCCGATCTGGTGGAACGCTCTGTCACAAGAGACTAGGGCCCTGCGGGACTTGACATCTTTCCGCAGGGCCTGCAAGACAGAGCTGTTCCCCCAGGCCTTTGGCCAAGGCACAGTCTGACCCCCTCCTCCTGTAATCCTCATGGAACTCTAGCCCAATGGTTGCCATTAATTTGATTCTGAATTGATTTTAGAATGTATTTTAATTAATTGACTGTGATTTTACGTAAATTGTGCTATTTTTACTGTTGTTAGCCGCTCTGAGCCCGGCTTTGGCTGGGGAGAGCGGGATATAAATAAAATTATTATTATTATTATTATGGTCTAACTACACATTCAACATTTTAAACATGGCTGAAAATTAAACCCATTAGACTATCTGAGAGCAATATCCTCTTTTATGCATGACCAAAAAAAAAAAGCAAGAGTAAGTTCTAATTATATAATGCACAGATTGCATGTATGTGTGTATATGCACAATTATGTAATGGTGGGATAAAAATAGCACCTGGCCACCACATCACCAAGAGTGGAAAATGATCAAGCCAGCTGAACCCTAGGATGGAAGGCAGTTTCCATCACTGTACGTTTTTAAGCACCTGCTAAAAAGATTTTTTGTTTAGATAAGCCTACCCAGATGTTTCGGAACTTGATGAAAGCCTTAATCCATTTTTAGCCTATTGTTATTTTAACTTTTCAAAAGTCTTAAATTATTCTTGCTAAGTTTTCCTACTGATAATTTTGCTGTGCACTGCTTTGTGGTGTTGTTGTTGCTGTTTAAACATTCAAGCAGTGTATAAATTTTATGAAACAAATAAATAATAGATCCCCCAAAAGGTGTCCATGTTGGTCCATTGCAGCATCTGAGCAGCTGACACTGTTATTTCAGCCCAGGCATTTGTGGGCCAGAACCTTCTGCAGATGCAAAAGAAATCCAAGCTGCGTTGCTCGTAGAGGAAAAATACAAAATCAATTGTTTAAACTTTGGCCGGATGAACTACTGCTGCTCTCAGCCCATTCATTAAAATCATATGAGTTTTAGTCCATTAAGCCGGGGGGGGGGGGGAATTCTCAAAGCAAAATGTGAACTTTGCTTTTCAGTAGTTGGAGCAGGCACCAAGATAGAAGATGCATTACCTCCTCCTTACATGAGAAATGTATGGGGATGGAATAGGGTGGAGGCCTCTCCAGACAGAGACTGCCATCTGCAGCCTTTCAACATTGCCATTCAGAGAAAACAGCATATTTGAGCATGTTGCTGAGCTGCTTAAGAGGGCCGGGAATTCTGCAGGTCGGAGAAAAACACATTTACAGGGGAGGCTGGTCCATTAGGGCACTGTTCCACCAACCTCAGTCTGCCTGTAGCCAGCCCTCATGTATCTGCTTTGCATGCAGAAGGTGCCAGGTTCAATCCTTGGCAACTGCAGGTAGGTCTGGGAAAAAATCCTAGAGAGCCACTGCTAGTCATTGTAGATAATCCTGAGCTAGTCTGTATAAGTCAGCTCCTTATGTTCTCACAATCAGTCCAGGGGATGGCACTGGCCACCAGCTTCTTCTTCCTTAGTCTCAATGCTGCCCTTGTAGGGAAGAGGATGGGGGCAAAACTGGAATCAGTTGCCACTGCCTGTCATTGTCTCTGGCGCCACCTACTGCTGGGCTCCCTGCCTACCACCCAACCAGTCCCAATTGGCAGCAGCCACCACTGTACATGTATGTGCCAGTGGACCCTACACACTTCCTATTTCAATTTGAACTGCACACAACAGCAATGTACTGAATAAAATGGAAAGGGTATCACACTCTCCAAACGTCCATCATCAGCATGCAAAGCTTACAGATACATAAACATTTATTCAAATTTTAAAACCTTTAAAACCTTTAATGATTAAAGAAAGAGTGGGGTTGTCCCATTTTTAATAGCAATAAGGTAAAGGGAATCTCTCAGCCCTCCAATTATTGGAAACAGCCTAAGTGCAATTGCCTATAATTTAGGGGCCTAACTGGTAATAGTGGCTAAAAGACTGCAACTGTCAATCAGAAGTCCCAGTGCAAAATTAAATGTCACAACAAACTCACTGGCTGGGTTCAGATGTCACAGTTAACATGAACAAGCAGCGTGTTTTGGTGCTCACTGCTCATCTGTCCCTGCTGCACCCCACTTTTTCTTTTCTTTGACATGTTGGAGAAGAAATCAAACAGGAAGCCTGCTTTGCATTATGTGGGAACTGGCATTCGTGGCTTTTGCTTCTCTCCAAGCAAACCACGATTAGAAAACAAGGGTTAAACCTAGTTCACACATTCTGTTTGGTCACGTTAAGCCACAGTTGAATGATTGCTATTAATATCAATTACATTTATCAATCGCTTTACACAAGGAAAAGAAACCTCAAAGCAACTTAGCAAGAGCAAATACAACAGATAATAGCAATTAAAACCATGAAAAAATGAACACTGCAGATGCATTAAATACTCATCCAGCAACATATTCATAAGGACAAGTCCTACCCATGCCACTAAAGGATGAGACCACCACAGGATGCAATCTAATTAAGCAAAGGCCTGGGGAAACAAAATAGCTTTAGTCTAGTGATTAAAGAGGGGACGTGGGTGGTGCTGTGGGTTAAACCACAGAGCCTAGGGCTTGCCGATCAGAAGGTCGGCGGTTCGAATCCCTGCGATGGGGTGAGCTCCCGTTGCTCGGTCTCTGCTCCTGCCAACCTAGCAGTTCAAAAGCACATCAAAGTGCAAGTAGATAAATAGGGACCGCTGCAGCGGGGAGGTAAACGGCGTTTCCGTGCGCTGCTCTGGTTCACCAGAAGCGGCTTAGTCATGCTGGCCACATGACCTGGAAGCTGTACGCCGGCTCCCTCGGCCAATAAAGCGAGATGAGCGCCGCCACCCCAGAGTCGGTCACGACTGGACCTAATGGTCAGGGGTCCCTTTACCTTTACCTTTAGTGATTAAAGACTGACAAGGATGGGGCCAGGTGGGAAGAGCATTTCAGGTGAGGGCCACCACTGAAAAGGAGCATTCTCATGCAGCCATCCTCCACACTTCCCATAGGTGGGCCACACAGAGAAGAGCCAGTGGTAATAAAAACAGCAGGGTCTGGGCTGGTTCATATGGAGAATGGCAGTCCATACTAAACTACAGCTTATCATGATGTCCAAACCAGGCCATTATTTGCCCTCAGGCAAGGCACTATATCTTGGTACTTGGCCCACTTCAGAAATAGGTCAATAATAGTACTGACCTGATTTATAATGCTAATACAATTATTGCGAAGAGGGTGGATTAGATCCAAATAGCCGGGAAGTAGAAGGAAGGAGACATTCCACAAACACTTGCACAAAAGTTTGTGCAGGTGTAAAATCCAGGATAGGTCATTCACATCCTTCCTCTTGGGAAAGCAGTAGAACAAACTTGGATTCCTCTGCAATGTTCAAGTACAGTGGTACCTCGGGTTACATACGCTTCAGGTTACAGACTCCGCTAACCCAGAAATAGTACCTCGGGTTAAGAACTTTGCTTCAGGATGAGAACAGAAATCGCACGGCGGCGCAGCAGCAGCGGGAGGCCCCATTAGCTAAAGTGGTGCTTCAGGTTAAGAACAGTTTCAGGTTAAGAACGGACCTCCAGAACGAATTAAGTTCTTAACCCAAGGTACCACTGTACTGCCATGAGGCAGCTGTAACCCACCAAAAGTATTCCACATGCAATGCCATAGAGCGCTGTGTCAAGCACCCCATCAACACTAAGCATTATTCTATCATATAAGGAAGACTTTGCCAAGCTGAGGCCCCCTCCAGATATTGGCAACTACAACTCCCATCACCCCCTGCCAATTCGTACTGATGGGAGTTGTAGTCCAAAACATCTGAAAGGTACCAGGTTCCTGAAGGCAAAGATAAGGAAGGGAGCAGAGACCACTTCTTCAGAGACAGAACCTTTCCCATATGTTTGCTTCAAGGTATATACTTTGCTACAAAAACCTCAAAATACCACTTTTCACATTTAAATGCCACCGCCCACATATTTTGCGCTTTGGGAAATGTTTTTTCACCTTCCAGGTGAATTCAGAGCATGCTAGAGTTATGCAAGAGCCAGTTCTTCAAGAACTCACCACCTCGTGCCAGTTAAAACAGGCAAAGGGGCAGGTGATCGGAAGTGTTAGGAGTTAAGTTTGGTACACAGAGATAAGTTGGGGACGGGGGTGGGGGTGGGGACTACAGTGTTGTACAGTGGTACCTCAGGTTAAGTACTTAATTCTTTCCGGAGGTCCGTTCTTAACATGAAACTGTTCTTAACCTGAAGCACCACTTTAGCTAATGGGGCCTCCTGCTGCTGCCACGCTGCCGGAGCATGATTTCTGTTCTTATCCTGAAGCAAAGTTCTTAACCTGAAGCACTATTTCTGGGTTAGTGGAGTCTGTAACCTGAAGCGTATGTAACCTGAAGCGTATGTAACCTGAGGTACCACTGTACTTATAAATAGGATGTTAGTCAAAAGAGAAACAAAGTAAGCCACATTCTCCACGTTTATGAAAAGTGTGGATTTCCCCCACTCTGATCCATGACAATTTCACACTCTTCACGGCTGCCAAGAGAAGAATTCTCTGTGCAGACATAGTTGATGGTCTATTGCTCTTGCTCCCTTTCATTCCGCATGAAATTAACATGCTTTTCCCAGCTGCAAGGCAACCTCCCCCCCCCCCGACCCCCACAATAAGGCACAACACTTTTTTCCCTTTTCTTTTTAAAGTACACAAACATCCCCATGAATTGATCATGCAGTGAAATATACCAGTTAGTGGAAGCCGGAAGGGCCCATAGATAACCGAAGGCCTCTGGAAAGGGGGTGGTGATGGGGGGAGAAGTCCAGAGAAGGCCAACTAACCCTTCTTAATTTTATTCAGGCAGCCCGAGTTGCAGAAGGAGCGGACGGATCCTGACTCCCAGCAGCCCCTCCCCTTCATTCCCGCCGTCAGAGGGGTCTGGCGGAAGCTCCAGCTCAGGGCATTGCCTGAGGTTGTTTATAAAATAAAAAATAAAAATGGAAGACACTAATATTTAAGAAACATCCTGATTCAGCAGGGAGATGGTGGCCTGATGCATCACCGCTCTCAGAGAAAGCACATCCCACATTACAGATTCTGGCCACATGCTATCCCTCTCTCTCCATATAGTTTAGCCCCATGGATCTCCCGGCAACCATGAAAGCTGCCTCATTATACCACAATGCACCACAGCCTCTCTTTGGGAGCAATAAGGCAAGGCTTAACTCCATCCCTGCTGGGGAGACAGGAGTTCTCTTGGAAAGTAAAAGGGGAATGGAACAGGGAAAGGAGAGAGCCGCATATGAAACGCATAGGCTGCATTGCCGGCTTGCTGCTTCCCCTTTATGGAACATGCGCTTTGCAAAGTCACATGGACCACAGGAAGCTGACAAAGGCGATCTGGGAAGGTAATTGGGAAAGAGCCCTGTCCCTTTAAATCCTCGCTAGAGGTTGTTTTTAGGACGTTTGCTGGAATATGCATCAGAGCTTAAAAACACACACACACACACACACACACACACACACACACACACACACACAGAGCCTGGAAGAGTGATTTCTACATCATTCTGTTAAATGAAAAATGACCCAAAAACTACATTCAGAAAATGAGCAATTCTGTATTCGCCCCCAAAATAAATTCCATACCCAAAGGGAAAGGTTTCTCACCCCTCTACTGGAGGAGAAATCTGGGCTTTCCCCCAAACTGAATATGCAGCTTCCCCACCCCACACTCTACCCCACAGAAGGAATTTGACAAGAGCGAGAGAGAAAATGCTGGATAAATTCCTGTTAGGTGTGAGCTACAGTAACCTCACTATGGAAAGGGTATTTGCTGCTGAATAGGAGTTGGGAGAGATGAGGGGGGGAATGGGGAAACCACCTATAAATGCCTACAAGCATTTTATTTTATTATTCCCAGTCCTTGTAACCTTTAGGGGGACATCCTAAAGTCTGTCGGACCACAAAGTAAAGATTCGGAGCTCAGAGTAAGAAGAAAATGTATAGACTAACAGCACACATTCGCGTTCCGGGGAGCGGTTGCAGCTTAGTGACAGAGCAACTGCTTTGCATGCAGAAGACCCCAGAGTTGATCCCCTAGGAAGAGATTCCTTGTCTGAAACACTGGAGGACTGCTGCCAGTCAGTGTAAACAATACTGAACTAGTGGGTGGTATAGGTTGTAGCCAATGCTAGTCCTACTCAGAGCAGTCACACTGAAACTAGGTTTACATACATAGCTCAGTCTGTAGCATCTCTTGGGATGTTGTTGATTAGTCGTTTAGTCGTGCCCGACTCTTTGTGACCCCCTGGACCAGAGCACGCCAGGCACTCCTGTCTTCCACTGCCTCCCGCAGTTTGGTCAGACTCATGTTTGTAGCTTTGAGAACACTGTCTAACCATCTCATCCTCTGTCGCCCCCTTCTCCTTGTGCCCTCCATCTTTCCCAGCATCAGGGTCTTTTCCAGGGAGTCTTCTCATCTCATGAGGTGGCCAAAGTATTGCAGTCTCAGCTTCAGGATCTGTCGTTCCAGTGAGCACTCAGGGCTGATTTCCTTCAGAATGGATAGGTTTGATCTTCTTGCAGTCCATGGGACTCTCAAGAGTCTCCTCCAGACCATAATTCAAAAGCATCAATTCTTCAGCGATCAGCCTTCTTTATGGTCCAGATCTCACTTCCATACATCACTACTGGGAAAACCATAGCTTTAACTATACAGACCTTTTTTGGCAAGGTGATGTCTCTGCTTTTTAAGATGCTGTCTAGGTTTGTCATTGCTTTTCTCCCAAGAAGCAGGCGTTTTTTAATTTCGTGGCTGCTGTCACCATCTGCGGTGATCATGGAGCCCAAGAAAGTAAAATCTCTCACTGCCTCCCCTTCTATTTGCCAGGAGGTGATGGGACCAGTGGCCATGATCTCTTGGGATAAGTGGCTTCAAACAGACTACAAGGCTTGTTGAGTGCCCCGTCTTTCCAAACAGTAGTTAAAATACACTTCCCTTAACAGCCAACAGGAGGAGGCAGTGTCCCTGTGGTCAGAAACAAAATGGCCAGTTGTTCAGCTGTCTCATCCATAAACTATGGCTTAGCACCAATGCTCAAGCATTTGTGGGCTCCCGGAGAGGAGATTCTGCTCCAGACAAACCATAAGCTCAGATTCAGACAACATATTAAGCTGAACCAATACAAGGACCAGAGAAAGCAGGAAACAGCCAGCACCGCCTCTCCAGGAACCCTCTTGCTACTGCGTTCCCAATCAACCATAGTTTGGCTTAAAGTTATGCACAGACCAACTCTCTTATCTTGGTTTATTAAGAAAAGCATCCAAAAGTCATGGTAGGGCAATATAGCCATTAAGACCGACCGAAAATCCACAAAGAAGAGGACAAGCTTGTGAATTCACCAGAAGTATTGCTAGGCAATACGAAAACGAAATCAACTTATTCCGCCTAATAATCTTTAAATGGACTGTGGGAGGTGGGATGCCAGCTAAATTAGATTAGGCGGTACTTGATGCAGAAACATCTCAGGTTGCACCAAAGGCTAAAGAGATTGAAACACAGATGCAGCCAGGAGCAGGGGCAACCATAGACAGACATATTCTGAAACATCACAGGGATATATAAACTACTGCAATCTCTTGCACCAGCTGCTGAAACCATCTTTTACATAGAGTTTATCTTTTGTTTCTATTTAGATCTGCATGCAGAAATCTGGGGGTTGAGGGATGAGAAATAGGAAGATCCTACCATTAATATTACCAGAAAAAGCCTGAAATAAGTCTGTAGCTCCATCTGGCTGGGCTTTTATTAGTTGTTATTAATAATAAATGTGCATATTGACAGCTTTATAATTAGCTCCTGAATACACCCTGGATCCTTGCAGGGAGATTGATTTCCTCGTGCAATACTCGTTCGACTGCCAGCCTTGTCTCCCAGCTTGCTGCCTCCCACCCACCCTCTTTGTTCCATTCTTCAACCCCACCCTTGGCCAACAACCCAGGGACACAAACCTCTGTATTCTGTTGCACCAGCAAAAGAGCTCATGCTGAGTTCTGAAAGGTCTGTGTTTTTAGCCTTACTTTATTTATGTCCCGCTTCTCCCCCACCCCCAATAAAGGAATTGGAGAGTGCCAGGAAGGACCCACAACAATAAAAGAAGCCCACAGTCCTGGGTAGTCCATGGGTAGGCAAACTAAGGCCTGGGGGCCAGATCCAGCTCAATCGCCTTCTAAATCCGGCCCGCGGATGGGCTGGGAATCAGCATGTTTTCACATGAGTAGAATGTGTCCTTTTATTTAAAATGCATTTCTGGGTTATTTGTGGGACCTGCCTGGTGTTTTTGCATTAGTAGAATGTGTGCTTTTATTTAAAATGCATCTCTGGGTTATTTGTGGGGCATAGGAATTCATTCATTATTTTTTTCAAAATATCGTCCAGCCCCCTGCTGAAAAAGTTTGCTGACCCCTGGCTTAGAGTGTGGTGCTGATAACGCCAAGGTTGCAGGTTCGATCCCCATTAGGTACAGCTGCATATTCCTGCATTGCAGGGGGTTCTGACACGAGATAATCCTCAAGGTCCCTTCCAACGCTATGATTCTACCCCTTCTAATTATACAATAGAAAGAAAACAGCGTACATTTCCAAGTTTGCACCAGTACGCTGAAATGAGAACTGTTATATAGAACATAAGAAGAGCCAGATAAGGTCAATGGCCCACCTAGTCCAGAACCCAGCTGTGTCCCAGCCTCCTGCTACTAATGCATTTAAAGAATGGAAGCCAGTCTTCTAATGCTGCCTGGAAGCCTGAACTCCAGATGTTCTCAACTAACAGCCCCATCAGCCCCAACAGGCACAGCTGAGCTAGCTGAGGCTGATGGGAGATGATGATGATGATGATATTTACTTGTACCCTGTCCATCTGACTGGTTGCCCCAGCCACTCTGGGTGGCTTCCAGCATATATAAAGACATAATAAAACATTAAGCCTAAAATACCTTCCTTATACAGGGCTGCCTTCAGATGTTTCCTAAATGTTATATAATTACTCATCTCCTTAACATCTGATGGGAGGGCATTTCACAAGGTGGGCGCCACTACCGATAAGGCCCTCTGCCTCTGATGTAGTCCCAAGCATTTGGAGGGCACCAGATTTGGTGAAGTGGGCCTTGTGTGGGGCGGGGGTGTTGATCAGAAGTGATGCCGCCACCACCCATGCCTTGCTCTTTGAAACTGCTAATCTAACTGCAGACAACAAAGATGCACAGAGCACTAGATCTTCCTTGCACATCTAATAATGAACAGGGCTAGAAAGCTGACATCAACATTCAAAAGCAAACAATTAAAAAGTTTGAGACTGGTGGAAAAGGTAGTATCCTGCCACAACTGTCCCTGGACGGGCTCGAACCGCCAACTTTCAGATTCACCTTTTCTATGTTGGGTCTACCCCAACTTCACCCCAATCTATAAATTAGGGGGTGAGGAAACACTCGGGTAAGGAATCACGAGTCTATGAGCCAGATGCAGCCCACAGTGTCTCTTGAATCCAGCAAGCAGCCTCTCATCCTTGGCCCTGTCCACCACATGCCTATTATAGCTTTAGGGGGTGGAGGAAGATCCCATTGGTACCAATGGAAGCTTTTTTTCTTAATCTAATTGTTGAAGGGGGGATTTGCAACCGCCTCCGCCTCCATTGTTCTGCCCGAACACTGAGGTCCAGTGCCTTCTGGCGGTTCCCTCACTGTGAGAAGCCAAGTTACAGGGAACCAGGCAAAGGGCCTTCTCGGTAGTGGCATCTGCCCTGTGGAACGCCCTCCCACCAGATGTCAAAGAGAAAAATAACTACCAGACTTTCAGAAGACATCTGAAGGCAGCCCTGTTTAGGGAAGCTTTTAAAAAAGGGACGCAGGTGGCGCTGTGGGTTAAACCACTGAGCCTAGGATTTGCCGATCAGAAGGTCGGCGGTTCGAATCCCCTAGCTCGAAAGCATGTCAAAGTGCAAGTAGATAAATAGGTACTGCTCCGGCGGCAAGGTAAACGGTGCTTCCGTGCGCTGCTCTGGTTCGCTAGAAGCGGCTTAGTCATGCTGGCCACATGACCCGGAAGCTGTATGCCGGCTCAGGGCAGGGCAGTGGATGGAAGGGCTGGGAGGGAAGAGAAGGGGAGAAGCAGGAGAGGGAGGGAGGGAGGGAGGGAGGGAGGGAGGGAGGGAGGGAGGGAGGGAGAGAGAGAGAGAGAGAGAGAGAGAGAGAGAGAGAGAGAAGGGGAAGGAGTCATCATCACACACTCTTTTGAGGGGTAGATGACTTGTGTGAGTGTGTGCGGGAGCGTTCACTGTGCCCCGAGAGCAATCTTTCTTTTTTAAAAGACAGAGCGAATTACTACAAAGAATAATGGAAATAATGAAAGCAGCCATAGATCATAGCATACCGAAGGAACAAGTTATTTCAAGTCAAAGATTTAAGCGTTCACGCCATCGGGCACAAGCGAATGTTTCAATTTGCCAATGACTTAGGAACGATTCCTGATTTTCCAAGAAGCTATAACAACGCTATTTTCCTCCCTCCACTCTTGTATAGCTGGCTCATTTAAACATAACAACGCCATCGTGCTCCACTTTCCCATTCTGTCATTCTCGGGAGTATTTTCCTTTAACTTCACGTATCAAATCCTTGTGACTATAATCACATACATGGCTAATGCTGCATCAGTTTAAAAGTAATTTCTTTATATAATTCAGGAGAAGCAGCAAAGGATCCGGCATTATATAGCTCATCTTTTCTACAGCAGTTCCAATTTTACTCCCGTATCTGTTTGCAACTGAACACATCCCCCACGTATGATAAAAAGAGCCCCCCCCCCCAACTGTTATGGTGTTGCTTAGATGTGTTTCTCTATCTTAATCTTAACGAGATTATTTCCTTTTTTTCTACATATATATTCCCATTCATAAAATGTTTTGAACTTAAGAACAGCCCTATGGCCAATCGAAGTTCAGTATCCATTCTCAAAGTGGCCAACCACATGTCCATGGGAAAACCCCAAGCAGGTTCTGACCTAACAGCAACACTCTTCCTTCCTGTGGCTTCCAGTAATTGGTATTCAGAGGCAGAGTACAGTCATTGTGACTAGTAACCACTGATAACCTTGCTCCAATGTGCATTTATGCATTCAACTCGATACTGTAATTTTGACTCATTCACCTTCTCAGTGAAAACATAAGATCTTACAGAATTCAGATTTAAAACGTTTTTACAACCTTGAACAAGCACCCTTTCAGAATTAGCAAAGTTTGTACTTCAGAAACCGTGCTAATTCTGAAAGGCTGCTTATTCAAGATTGTAAAAAAAACCCAACAACATTCAAAACCTGAACTCTCCCGATCTCATTTTCATCTGATATTTACAGACTTGCAAATATTCAGAATGTGAAAACTGGATCGCATTCATGAAAGGTTTTCACTGAAGGCCAGGAAGCACCTATTAGCAAAGAAATCTTTATTTTCATACATGCAGTTCACTGAAAGCATCTTAATGCTGCCACACTCGGGCCCTCAGACTCCAGTCATTATCCCCCAAAGCTACCCGTGCTTCAGGTGGATCGATGCATAACGACAACGTGGAAAATTAGAGACTTCAGAGGGCTTGAAAAGTGAGTGAAATCGGGCCTTGGCTATCAATGCCCTCCAAAAGCAACACAAGAATTCTATATTTCACATCAACTAGTCATCTCATTCAGGCAAAACACGCTGTTCAGAACCTGCTCCGACGGTCCGTTTCTGTTTTCAGAAGCAGCATATTAAGCTCACAAGCCACTCATTTTTGTTTCCATCTGCACTTAGCTCTTGACAACAAGAGTTTATCACTCCCCTGATATTCCTCTAGAAGATGGAAAATTGAAAGTGGTTCTATTTGCACCAAATTCCAAAGCACTAGAACTGGATTTATCTCCCAGGTCAAACTTAATGTGCTAGTTGTTTCCTCTAAAGTTCTACAAAGTGCCAAAGAAGATTTGGAGGGTGGAGGGGGATAGAGGGAATTGAATGCTACTGAATAAGTTAACTGGGGCTCTCACAAAGCAAACCCCCACACTCTGGAATAGTCTGGATTGCATGGAAATCATAGAATCATAAGAGTTGGAAGGGAGCACAAGGATCATCTAGTCCAACCCCCACAATGCAATTTTTCGTCCAATGCGGACCTTGAACCCACAACCCTGAGATTAATAGGCTCATGCTCTAACGACTGGTCTAGTGCGGTAGCTCATCTAAAGTCCAGTTTCCCAAAGCAGCACATATTTAAATGACAACATTCTTATTTTCCCCATATAATGTTTGTTTAGTTAATAACAACAATCTGATTAGCTTATTTTTTTTTTCTTTTTAAAGGCTGCTAAGGAAGTTGAATAGACTGTGACTATACTAATCCAGCGAAGCCATGATGCATCATTTCTCTACTTCAAAACCACGTCACACATAATAAAGTGCGTTGCTGCTCTTACTAAATTCTCAGCCTCCAAATCAGCCACCTCAATATCAAATCATAAATCCAAGAAATAAAAATAAAAGACAATAAGATGCCTAGTATCTTACCTTGAAAAGCTCATTTGTGGCAACCAGCCTGACTCACCACCATTTTATTTTTGGTCCTACATAGTGGTGGTTCCCAAACTTTTTGGTATGGTGATCCCAGAAGCCCAAATTTCCTTGCTATGACAATTTACTGTCATATGAATTTGGGACGTTGGATCTTCTGCAGCAGTTTTGTGCATTTTAACTGCAACTCTGCCTCTTTTGTTAACAATTCCTTGAGGCATCCCATAAAATTCTTTACTCAACGTCCCTATCGATGCAGAATTTGTTGAAAGAATTATACCTACAAAGTTATTCACAGTTTTGTTTAAGGCGATGTATGAACCCCATCTGTTGGTGGAAAAAGATGCACCAAACAGAGGCAATTGTAGGGAGGAGGTATTGTATATTTCTCACCCAGAAGTGAAAACAGTGAGCTACTACAGAGAAATCTGTATATACTTCATAGTAGCTAGCTTGTAGTGGGATACATTGTCAAACCAAGGTGCACAGTTATTTCCTAATGATGAGCTTTTGCAATTAGTAAATCATGTTCTGATATGGGCACAATCCACTCAAAGTGAAACATGTTATGGCTGCTATCCCAAGCATGCTTACCTGGGAGTGAGTCCTATGGAACTCGCTGCTACTTCTGAATTAAACTGGCTGCACATTCTATTGGTTTCAATGGGAAAGCTCTAACAGATGTAATGCGACCCTCCCACTGGAACCCATAGGAACTGAAAGTGTATATATTCTGGCTGGATCATACCCTCTATCAATTAAATGCTAACTTTAAGCATGGCTAAAGAAAATACATTATTGTGATTAAAGCGTCCCCTTTAATGATTATTAACTTATTAAATCATTCACTCTGATTACTACTAATTTAGTAACAGTTAGACACAGTTAAGCATTTCTGTTAAAACATTATGGTAAAATGCCCCATTGAATTAACCGAGAGAGATTTACAGCCTATGCACGTCTACAGGGAAGTGAAGCAAATTCCTAGGGTGGCTGAAATCTTAGCTCAATGCTGACCGAGTGATGCCTGACTGTTCCGGACAGACCAGAGGAGGCTCACCTGAAGCTACCCAGGTCCAAGTGCTGCATCACCAGGGGAGGGTGGGTGTCACTGTCAGAAGCCAGGCCCCTCCCTTGGCTTCCCCGTGTGCCTGCCACCCGCTTGCGGGTCATGGCCCACAGGTTGGGAAACGCTGCTATAGGAGGACAAGCCTGTGTTAGGGAAACTGCCCCGTCCCCTCCCCTCCGAAGGATGCTTTGACACAGCACTTCCAACCAGCAAAACTGTACCCTGCCAGTATTGCAGTGCTTCTCTCTTTGACTAACAGAGAATCAATACTGGGCTCCACCAACCCTCCCAGAGGAACCGGCAGGGTTTTATCCAGAGCCGTACAAATTCACGGAGGGTTTCTGTTTTTGTTTAAAGCAACCTGATCTAAACAAGAGGACAGCTTTCTGGAAGCAAGAAGTTACAATACACAGGTGATTCTCCCCCACACACTGCAGGGAGTATCAAAATTCCCAGTGCCTTGTCTGTAAAAGAGCCAGCGTTCGTTGCCGCCACCCGCTTCCAAGCTGCCACATAACCTGGCATGATAAGCAAGTCTCGGTTTGGGCAGCAGGAGCCTCCTTTGCCCCCACCCCAGCCCCCCACGCGGCAGCCCATCGCCCCTCCCCTCCCCAGCTTTGCTCCTATGCTTCTCTGACCTTGCCACGTGACGGAGACCTCACTCTGATGGGGCCGCAAGCAGAGGTGACCCATAAGGTTAAGGCACATTTCCCCCATGGAGAGCTGGCAGGAGAGGGGAGGCTTAGGGGGGGAGGGGGAACCAAGGCTTCTTGTGCAGTCCAGCTTCGCGGAGAGACTGGGAACCAAGTGCTTACTCAGAGAGGCACTGCCCAGGCAAAGGGGGGGGGAGAGAGAAGAAGCAGAGATCGCCTCTACGGAAGGGGGGGGTGAGAAAGAGAGCAGGGGTCCTGGCCAGGAAACGGAGCATCTCTCATGAATCAACCCCCTCCTCCCAGGACTTGGGCTCCTTACTCTTCCGCCACCCCCAACCTGAGAGGTCGGAGAGAGATGCCCTGCTCAGATACAGCTTTTTACAAGAATCCTTAAGAGTTGCAAAATAATAGTAATAATAATAATAATAATAATAATAATAATAATAATAATCCCCCAAACCACTGGATTTCCTTTCTCCACCCACCCACCCCCACTTTCCACTTTGTATATTTTCATGTCAGAAGCAATAGATGGGAGGGTTCACCTAAAAATATTAGGGTAGGGGGCTGCTGTTCCTCTCCAGAAAGTGGGTTCACCCACAGTGCTCATGAAAGCCAAGCAGTTCAAACTCTCCCCCCCCTCCATTTTATACCTCCATCTCTTCCCCAGTTCTCAGCCTGGACAGCTGCTCCACCCTGAGGTGCCATTTCCATACAGCGGGAGAACGGGGTAAGGAGTGGAGCTGCGTGCAAGAGAGAAACAGGAGGGGAGGAAAGAACCCACTCCCCTTTTGCTCTGCTTTGCCAGTCCAGCAATAGGGGGTGGGGGTGGGAGAGGCTACACTCCCCGATCTCCCCAACCCCTCCCTTACTCACCCAGCCAAGTCTTCCCCTCGCAGCAGCTAGAGAGACAAAGGACAAGTCTTCCTTAAACCTGCCGTGGGGTGGGGTGGGGTGCGCGTGTGGGGCTTATAGTGGTCTTCCACTCTGGTATGTTTCCTTTCCCACCTCAGTCCATCCGTCTTCAGCCCCTCCCTCGCCTCGGTTGCCGAGAAAGGCAGGCGAAAGCAAATAAATACTGGCAAGTGAAATCTCCGGATGAGGATCCGCAAGGAGCTCTCATCAATCTCCACCCAGGAGAGGAGTCGCAGCTGCTGCTGCTGCTGCCGTTGCCGCCGCCGCCGCCGCCGCCGCCGAGGCTGCCTAGGGCAGCGATCTGATCAGCACCATGGACAGCCGCCAGATGGATGGGTCTCCCAAAAAACCACCCGCACACACTCAAGGAGGAGGAGAGGAGACTTATTGGGCAGTCATGTGTTCTGCCGGGTGCTGGGCGGCCCCACCCACTCCCAATTCTCCCTTCCTGGCTCTTGGAACATCGCCGCCCTCCCCTTCGCAAATCTGGGGTGTGACAAACTGATCAAGCCACCGTGCTGCTGCTGGCTGCTCCCTTCTTCCTTCCCTTCCCCACAGTCCACAAAGTAAGGAGGTTTTTAAAAAGCACCAACTCAACTTGGTGATCTTTCTAAGGTCTTGAAACCAGAGCAAGTGGGACTTCTTCAACATTTCATATGTAAGCTTTCAGGCTGAGGCTGGCTGGCCACCTCCTCTGTGGGACGGTTTTGTTGTGGTTTTTTCCAGAACAGAACAAGCTACCATCTGGACACATCATATCAAGGCGTTTTGTGAGACCATTTCAACTGATGGGCAAGTCTGCTGAAAACATCCACTCCTATCGAAGAAATACCTGGAGATGAGCTTCCGAAGGTAGCCTTTGTGGTTCTAAAACGGAGAGTTGCCGGAGGAAAGCAGCGAAACATTTGCACCAAAGGATATCTTGGTTTGGCCTACTTGACTCAGGTTGCATATAAATTGGACACTGAATTTACTTCCATTTTGCTAAGAAATAAAACCAGGCACTGACTCTGTTGCAGCTCAGGTACGGGCTGAAAGACTTTTTCGCCAAAGCATGATAGACATACTCAACCAATCACAGTGTTCTGCAGGAGAGGGCATCCCACAGGTGCTGTCCAAAGTCTGTTGTGTATGATGTCAGAATCAGAACTTTAATGTGGTAGCAATTAAATCCTTTGGAACTCCCTCCCACTGCATAACAGACAGGTGTCTTCTCTATTAGGTTTTTGGTACCTGCTAAATGCATTCCTCTTTCAACAAACCTGCTAAAATCTTTATCCCTGTTGATATCTGCCTTTGATGTGAATTGATTTTATGTCCATGCCACTGTCGTTTTTAACAGTTTTTATATTTTTTGTTTTTAAAATTTGTGATTTCTTAGATTTTTTAAAATATATGTAACTGTTTTGTATCTCTTATTATATTGCATATGCTTAAATTGTTTTTAATTCTGAATTTTTAATTGTTGCAACACGCCCTGGGACTTGCTGGTGAAGAGCAGGTAATTACTTAAATTAATAATAATAATTGCAGCCTTATGGGAAGCAAATAACCATAAAAAATATATGTTCCCATCCACTGTTTTATATAATATTTGGCTTTTACTATATCATTATATTATTGTTGCAAAGACCCCAGACATGTTTTACATGCCTAAGCGGTGTATAAATCTTTTAAATAAATCTTTTAAATACTGGGAGAGGTGAGAAGCAGGGCTCCCTCCATCTGCTCTGCTGTGCCAGGCTAACCCCACTGGGCCTCCTCTTCCCTCAACTGACACCTGGGATAGCCATTCCATCAGACTGCCTCAAAAGGAGAGAGAGAGAAAGTAGAAGGATCAATCCATCCGCTTTGCCCAAAGCCCAGCACCATTAGGCAACTCCTACCTCTGAACTAGGGACGTGGGTGGTGCTGTGGTCTAAACCACTGAGCCTAGGGCTTGCCAAACAGTGGTTCGAATCCCCGCGACGGGGTGAGCTCCTGTTGCTCTGTCCCACCTCCTGCCAACCTAGCAGTTTGAAAGCACATCAAAGTGCTAGTAGATAAATAGGTACCGCTCCGGCGGGAAGGTAAACGGCGTTTCCGTGTGCTGCTCTGGTTCACCAGAAGCAGCTTAGTCATGCTGGCCACATGACCCGGAAAAACTGTTTGTGGACAAACACCAGCTCCCTTGGCCAGTAAAGTGAGATGAGCGGGGCAACCACAGAGCCGTCCGCGACTGGACCTAACAGTCAGGGGTTCCTTTACCTTTACCTCTGAACTATGCAAGCTGATCATTAGAAGAACAATTGTTTAAGAACTGGTCTTGTGTTTCTCTTCCCCTCCCCATCCCTTCTCCTTGTATGGTGTGGGGTTTTATTTAGATGGCAAGCCTGCGGGCAAGAAGGGATTGTATTGCTTTGTTTGATCATTTGTTGTAAGCCACTCTGGGAGTCTTTTTTGCTTAAGAGCAGGTTACAAATGCTCTAAATAAAATAAAATAAAAATGACTTCTCATGTGGAAAAGGGGGAAAGAGTGCCACGCCCATACCTGCTGAACCTGCTGGTTCAAGTTCAACCTGGAATTTCGCCAACGTGATGAAATTAATTGGTTTTGTACAACCAGGGTAACCACCAGGAAAGCTCAGAGCATGTCCAGTTGCTCATTCAGCAGCAGAAGTAAAAGTTAATGAACTATTCTCTCTTTTCGTAATTGATTTCACGAGCCCTCCCCCAAATTATTTTCTACATTTGGGGGTTCTCTCAATAGATTAATCATTTGGGTTTTTTTGCTGTGGCACAGACTTCAACCTTATTGGGAGGAATTACATTTAAATTATAGGAATTTATCATCAATTATAAAATCCAATTAAGGCTTTCTATACTAATAAAATTGGGGCATCCTCCTTATTTGGGGAAGGTTGGTTACTAAAAAACAAACAAAAAACCCAAGTCCACTTCAGCACAAAAAAAGTTGTGTTGCGGAGCCATGAATGACCTAGCTTTTCATTTTAAAGAAATAAAGATGATTGAGAGGGTAGAATCATGAAAGCTCCACAAATAACTCCATCAGGTGAACTTAACACAGCTGAACACAATTTAACCACACTCTTCCGCGGTTCCTTTCTACTTCCTTCACTAAACATTCTTTCATCTCACCAATCTAACTAAAGGGCAACTTCCTCACTCTTTATCCTAACCTGCCTTTGAAAATATATCCTCTGGTTGGAAGCCTGAGCAACTCCAACAAGTAAACTGAGGAAGAGCAGACATGATGATAGAAGCTTATAAAATAATGCCTAAAGGTAAAGGTAAAGGGACCCCTGACCATTAGGTCCAGTCGTGGCTGACTCTGGGGTTGCAGAGCTCATCTCGCTTTATTGGCCGAGGGAGCCGGCATACAGCTTCCGGGTCATGTGGCCAGCATGACTAAGTCGCTTCTGGCACACCAGAGCAGCGCATGGAAACGCTGTTTCCCTTCCCGCCGGAGCGGTACCTATGTATCTACTTGCACTTTGACATGCTTTCGAACTGCTAGGTTAGCAGGAGCAGGGACCAAACAACGGGAGCTCACCCCATCGCGGGGATTCGAACTGCCGACCTTCTGATCGGCAAATCCTAGGCTCTGTGGTTTAACCCACAGCGCCACCCGCGTCCCTAAAATAATGCCTATCACGGAGGAAATGGATAGAGAAAAGCTTCCTTCCCTCTCTCATAAGACTAGAGGCCATGGACATCCAAGGAAGCAGAGATAAACTGTGCAAATTGCTCCCCCAGGAGGGCAGTGACAGCCACCAACTCAGATGGTTTTAAAAAAAGGACTGGCCAAATACATGAATGAGAAAGCTATCAATGGCTACCAGCTGTGATGGCTCTGCTGTGGCTCCACAACTGGAGGCATTAATGCTTCTGAATACCAGTTGCTGGAAGCCACTGGAGGAGAGAGAACTCTTGAGCTCAGGTCCTTTTTGCGAGTTTCCCACATGCATCTGGTTGGCCACTGTGAGAACAAGATGTTGGACTAGCTGCGCCACTGGCCTGATCCAGCAGGGATCATCCCTGCTCTCCTGAAGGTATAAAAAGAGGATCCACAGCAGGGAGTCTCCCCACAGCTGAGAGACTGTTTGGTTAACATCTTTTCTGCTGCCATCTCTCAGCAAGCAATCCTGAGTTTTCTCCATCTCCATTAGCAATGGGCTCTTGATTAAGGGACAATGATGCATGGAACATTCTCTCTATGTTCGCCGCCACATTTTAAATACACTCAGGAGTGCCACCAGGACAAATTGCAGTAAGCCCTTTGACGGGCTGCTACACTGATGAGGCAAAGTAAGTATGCAAACGGGCACTCCAGATGCCTAAAGCTGCAATCTGCAAGTGATATATTTCAAAGTAATTACACTGAAGCCATGGCCTCGGCGGGGCAAGTCACGGATGGAAAGGAGGCAGTGGAGCTGAGCCTAGGAGAGTGCACAGAAGGGCTGGCAATGAGGAATAATGGGGGGAGGCAACAGGAAACATCCATCGCTCAGGTGGTGGAGCACCCACTTTGCATGCAGAAGGTCGCAGGTTCGATCCCCAATGGCATCACCAAGAAAGGCTGGAAATCTATTTAAGCAATTGACAGAAGCGAGCCAGCAGTAAATCACACCGAGCAAATGGGAGTTAACTCTTTATTAGTAAAAATAGGAGAGTCTCATCTCTGAACAGGAGTGTTAGGCCTCATGAGCACAGCAACTGATCTCAAAGCAGGTCTTGCCCCCATGAAGCACTTGCTGAGACTGAAGGTCTCCCAGCAGTTGCCCTAGTCTCCTCCCTCTCTAGGGTTTTCCACAAGCAATCAGAGACTGCATCTTCGTGAAGCTAACTTTTTCTCCGCCCTCTTCACACCTGTCCTGGTTCTGAGAGACCAGGTGGGCGAAGAGGAGACCAGGTGGGTGAAGAGGAGTTGTAGACACCCATGATGCTTCACCAGGCAGACTCATCTCTACCTCTTGGGAGTTCCTTCTCTCCTGCTTCTGATTCTGCTCTTTGCCACAGACTCTCTGCGCTCACTAAATCCTATTACCACCTCAGCTTCTGACATCTCCTCATCCCAGTCTTCTCCCTCAGATCACACATCGTCATCTCACCACGAATCCTCTGGCCCTGAGCCTTCTTCCCTTGGGGGCTCCCCAGCCGGTTCCTCCCCCCATCCCTCTGCATCCAACCAGTCGTTGACAGCAATATACTGCTTAATTACAATGGTCTCTAAGCAGTTTACAGAGACACAATAACAAAACAAAAAAAATCAATTAAAACGATAAAATCAAACTTTAATTAAAATGCCTGCTGGAATTTTTTTAAAAAAATATTCTGTAGGTACTGGAAGTTCAACTGCAAGGGAGTTCCAGAAAATTGGCCCTCAATACTAAACGCACAACTCTTGGCAGATACAAGCTGCCATGGGGGACCACTGATAATGGATCTCTCGAAGACTTCATCCATCAAGCAGGGATATGAGGGATTAGGAGGTCCTTGAGGTATCCTGGGCCCAAATTGTTAAGGGCCCTGTATATTAATGCATCACCTTTTAACCTGGCCCAGTAGCACGAGGGCAAGCCAGTGGAGAGTTTTGAGCACCTGAATTCTATGCTGGCAATAGTCTGTACCAGGCTTCCTCAACCTCGGCCCTCCAGGTGTGTTGAGACTACAATTCCCATCATCCCTGACCACTGGTCCTGCTAGCTAGGGATCATGGGAGTTGTAGGCCAAAAGCATCTGGAGGGCTGAGGTTGAGGAAGCCTGGTCTGTACCCACCAACAGTGTAACTGCAGTGTTTTGTACCAGCTGGGGTCTCTGGACTATGCCCCCTAGGGCAGCCCCACATTTGGCCCCTGAGCCCACGGTTCTCCACCCTGGGTTTCTTGAATAAGCGGTCTGGATCCAGCATCAGGCATCTTCCTCTGCTTTAGAAAAAAAGAGAAGGGCAGCAATGCATTGCAAGAGACTGTAAGCTCTGCAAAAGCACGGCAGGGAGGCCTGTGTGGGAAGAGAGCTATGGACCCCAAACTGAGCACTTTTCTCCCCACTCCCAGAAACAGTGTCTTGCTTTATTTTGCTTTCTGAGCTTGCGACATCCACGCCCTGCTTTGTTCCTGGGTGGCAAAAGTTAAATCTTGCCACATCGCTCAAGTATGGAGCTGCCTCAGTCAGCAGTTTGTACTCCCATTACTGCCCAGCGGGGGAAATAATAAAATGGATTTTTATTGCAGCCTCGTTCTCTCCCCTGCCCCCGCCCTGCCTCCTCTCATTGGCTGTGAATATTAATTTTAGTTTACAGCAAGGAAGCTTGTGGGGTGGGTGCCATCACTGCCTTCCTTAAAAATAAACTAGTGTTACATTTGCCAAGAGGACAGGGAAGCACTCAATACTCTACACCTGCTCTAAATGGGATCAAAAGCCCCTATATTTTAAATGTGCATTGCCCCTACTAGTACAGTTGTTGTTACATGCTCTTGGGCTGGGGTGTTGTTCTGGGGGGGGGTTGCTGTTGGTTTTTTGTATCTTTATTTTCACTCTTGCTGTGATTTATGTGGAAATTGTTCCGTTTGGCTGTATATCGTTTAATATTTTATTTATCATGATCACTTTTGTTATGTTGCAGTTATGTTGTTGTTTTTCATGTTGTCAGTCACCTTGAGCATGATTTGAACTGTGGAAATTATTGTTATTTATTTAATTTAAATACCGTCCTTCATCAAACAATCCCGGGGCGGTTCACAGAATAAAATACAAGATAAAACACAAGAACATTTCCTAAATAAAATTATGTATGTAGGTATGTTATTACACTGAAGTGGAACTGAATTCCATGCAGAATTCTGTGTGAAGATTTATACGATGTGATAAATCACTACTTAGTTTGGTGTACCCAAACAGATGACCGTACTTTGCTTTGTGGAAAGAGAGGTTCAGAAGTGGCACGACATAAAGTAAAGGTAAAGGGACCCCTGACCATTAGGTCCAGTTGTGGCTGACTCTGGGGTTGTGGCGCTCATCTCGCTTTATTGGCCAAGGGAGCTTCCGGGTCATGTGGCCAGCAGGACTAAGCCGCTTCTGGCAAACCAGAGCAGCGCACGGAAACGCCGTTTACCTTCCTGCTGGAGCAGTACTTATTTATCTATTTGCACTTTGACGTGCTTTCAAACTGCTAGGTTGGAAGGAGCAGGGACCGAGCAATGGGAGCTCACCCCGTCACGGGGATTCGAACCACCGACCTTCTGATTGGCAAATTCTAGGCTCTGTGGTTTAACCCACAGCGCCACCCACGCCCCTGTGGCAAGACATGCTGAACTGGCAACCAGGTGGTTGCAGAGCCCAAATCAAGCTGCTCATTTTAACTTTTTAAAAGTGCCAATGAAGCCCACTGTGACTTTGGCTATGTCCTGGGACCTCCCTTCCTTCAGCTTAGGGGGGAAAGCTCCCGCTGCTGCCAACTCAGTGGAAGGCAACCCGCAGAGCACATATTTTTAAGTTGCCTGATATTTCGTTAACAGTGGTAGCTTCAATTTGCTTTCATGCAGTTGATTATTTTCCTCCATTTCCTTAAATGTTTTTGTTTGTTTTCATTTTGGGAATTTAGCACAAGTCATACAGTTCTGTAAGCCATTCCCTCCATTTTAATTTGCTCCTCAAAATGAAGAGAATTGCCTTTAAATAAAAACAAAACAAAACAAAAGAGAATTGCAATCCATTTGCTGCTGATTCACAGCAGACTTGGTGAGCGTGCGTCACACAAAGCGACGAAGCTCAGCAGGGCCCTATTTGTGTTTATGTGGCACTTCCAAAAAACGGCAACAATACTGCAACTTTAAAACCCAGCAAGGAACACAATAGCCTTTGTGCATCATAAAACTGGGCTCTTAACTGCAAACACACAAACGGTTGCTCAGCTTCTCTAAACACCCATCCACTACTGCAGCGCTGTTGCCCCCTGCTGTTGCATCTAGGCTTAGCATCCGCTCCCAATTTGTGATCCATACAGAAACTCAAGAACTAGCCAACCTGTTGCCCTCCAGATGTTGCTCTCCAGATGTTGCTGCACCCCAAACCCCAATCAGTCCCAGCCATCATGCTCAATGATTAGAAATTATGGGAGTTCAAGTCAATTCAATCACAGGTCCCCAATCCGTTTCGTTTCATGTATAGGATGTGGTGAGCTATTGCAAAGCACTCCAAGGAAGCCAAGTGTCCCTGCTCTCTCTCCCCACCTTTTGCAAACATTCTTCTTTAATAAGGTGCAAAATAGTTCCATTTACTTTTTTTGGGGGGGGGGGTGGAATCTCTACTCCTTCCCTGCAAGAACAATTACACATCTCACCAAGCTGCTTCTAGCTTTCCCTTAGCTGCAAATTGATTAGTCTGGTATTTTACACTAATATGGAAATACTGGGGAAATGTTCTTTTGTTTAAACACACATTCAAAATAAAACTCTGTCTAGGAATTTAGTCTCCTTCTCTCAAAGAATCAGCAAGGCCACAATCAGCCTACGGTAGTCGCTACATTTTTTCCTGCTGCCTGGGAAGTGGCTCCATGGTTCTTTGTCCTTGCTGCCTCTTTTAATCATAGAATTGCAGAGTTGGAAGTGACCACAACATAGGGCTTGAGCCCTCAACGCTGAAATTAAAAGTCTCATGTTCTATAATGTTTGGGAAGGATTGGACTTTGCCTTTACTGACAAGGAGGGTGGGCATATTTGGGACATCTACAGGTATAGGTAAAGGTAAAGGGACCCCTGACCATTAGGTCCAGTTGCGGATGACTCTGGGTTGCGGCGCTCATCTCGCTTTATTGGCCGAGGGAGCCGGCGTACAGCTTCCGGGTCATGTGGCCGGCATGACTAAGCCGCTTCTAGTGAAGCCATAGTGGTGCACGGAAACGCCGTTTACCTTCCCACCGGAGCAGTACCTATTTATCTACTTGCACTTTGATGTGCTTTCGAACTGCTAGGTTGGCAGGAGCAGGGACCGAACAACGGGAGCTCACCCTGTTGCAGGGATTCGATCCTCCGACCTTCTGATCGGCAAGCCCTAGGCTCTGTGGTTTAACCCACAGCGCCACCCGCATCCCTTTTATTCCCTACAGGTATACACACACACACAAAAGCCCCATTCCTTTCATTACCCAGAGGCCCCAGCTGCAACCCACCCCTCCACATAGACTTTTATAAATAGTCCTTACCTGCTCCAGCAGCTGTAGCCGTGCTGGCACAACTTTGCCAGTTGAATCAGTGAGGGCACCCTTGGCATTCGCTCCTTGCACTCAGGAAAGAAATGTGATGGGGATCTCTCCCTCCCCACCCCCTGCCGTCCCCAAAACAGCAGGGTCCCTTTCAAAGGAGATTGTGGATCACTCAGCAGGTCTGGTTAGAAACAGCTTCTAGAAACTGAAAGTTCATATTTGAAGAACCGCAGGGAGAACATCCCAGTGCTTGCAAGATGGTTCTCTCACACAGAGAGAATTCTGCAGGCACCAAACAGTGCGTCTCAGCTTCTTGGAACTTCCGGAGTAATCCTATTCCAACAGGTTTAGCCAATAAACTGAGGGTATGTATTAGCTAATACCCCTAAGAATGCTTCCCTGGGCTTGTTGGTCAGCGAGGTCACCAGGCAGCTTATGCCATGCAACTTCCTTCTTATACAGCCTCCCTCCTCCCTTCCTGGAAACCAGCATAGTGGTCCTACAGGGTGTGGGTTGAGAGCAACTGCTACTGTCCGAAACATCTGGGAGATATCATGTGATTTAGGACCCACCCGCACGAAATATTTAAAAGCAGCAGGATCCCACTTTAAACCGTTGTGCCTTCCCCCAAAGAATCCTGGGAGCAGTAGTTTCTTAAGGCTGCTGAAAGTTGTTAGGGGACCGCTGTTCCCCTCACAGAGTTACCGTTCCCACAGTTCCCTGGGAAGAGAGATTGGTTGCTAAACCATTCTGGGAGTTGTAGTTCTGTGAAAGGAATAGGGGGTCTTCTCAACATCTCTCAGCAGCAAACAATGAACTACAGCTCCCAGGATTCATTGGGAGAAGCACAATTCCTTAAAGCGGTATGCAACTGCTTTCAATGTACAGTATTAAACCAAATATACTCTCTCCCCATCCTGCATTCCCTACGATAAAGACAAATGCAACACAGCCACCTTGTGGCCACCAGCATAATGTTCAAATTTCTATAGGGAGTAGCTGTCCCAGACATTCTCTCTTGCATAGAAACAGTAAGCCATGTTTTGTAAGCTTTGTAATTCTTACGAGACCCCCAGAAAAAGCTGGTGGGTCCAGCAACCTTTTCATATCCTGGAATATTGCCTGCATGTTATATATTTCTTCTCTCCAGTACAAATAAATTATCACAGCTGCTGCTGCTAAATTCCAGCTTAATTTGCAAGGAACAGCTGAACTGAGGCAGGGAAATATTTGGGCTATATAACTATTAGGAAGCATTCCAAGCAGGCAAGGTATAGCACCAGAGGTTGCCCTCATTGGGAGAGACTTCTGCATCTTCCAGAGGGGTCACTCTGTGTTAGTCTGTCACAGTAAGAACACCAGTCTTTTTGTATGCAGTGCTAGTATTGCTCAGAGCAGACCCAATGAAATTAATGGATATGACTGAGGTCCATTAATTTCAGTGGTTTTACTCTAAGCAGGGCCAATCCTAACAAATTTATTACAGAGTTAAACTACAGTCCAGAAAAAGCTTACACTGTAATAAATTAGTTACGCTTTAAACGTGGCACTGAATTGCTGCATTAGCATCTGTGTTGGTCAACTTTTGAGAAAGCCACATTCTGTGTGGTTTTGCCCAACAACATATTTTGGTATCAAAGCAAGCAGGGTAATCAGGCACTATGCCCAGAATTGTGAAAGCAAATTTTCAGAGAAAAGTAAATAATGTTCCAAGACCTTTGAACAGTCTTAATCAGTTTGATCACATACTGTTTTAGCGACAGTGTGGTAAAATGGTTAAGTGTTGGATTAAGACCTGGGAAACCAGGATTCAAATCCCCACTCAGCCATTAAGCTCACTGGGTGACCTTGAGCCAGTCACCATCTCTTAGCCTAAGCTACCTCACAGGGTTGTTGTGAGGATGAAATGGGAGGGAGAACCAGGTTCACCACCTTGAGTTCCTTGGCAGATAAAGGTGGTACATAAATGAAATGAATGAATGAATGTCATATGAATGTTCAGGCAGCCCTACAAGTTGAGAGGACCCAAACAGGGATGGGGTTTACCCTAGCACAGAGCCTCACAACTTTCCCCACAAAACATCAGTAGGCCAACCCCTCTCTTCTCTGCTTGCTTGCTTGTTTATTGATTGATTTAATTGTATTTATATCCCACCTTTTTCTCCAAGGAGCTCAAGGTGGCATACATGGTTCCCCCCTCCTCATTTAATCCCCAGAAAGAACCCTGTTACGTAGGTTAGGCTGAGAAAGGCAGTGACTGGCCCCCAAAGTCGCCCTGTGAATTCCATGGCTAAGTGGGGATTTGAACCCTGGTCTTCAAAGTCTTAATCTGACACTCTACCCATTATACCACACTGGGGACTAATCTACACTGGTGAGTTATGACGTTTAAAATGCATTATAAAAAATGTGACACCAGAGGGCGCTGTAGAGCAGCAATCTGTCACCAATGGCAAATTGCATTGGGAGCTGTATTTTTTAATAGTGTTTTTAATAGCCTTTTCCAGATCTGTGTAGATCCGGCCTGGGCTCTATGAATCATACCTGTAAGAAGGGGCTACGGATCTGCTTTGGAGGAGACAGAACACTGCTGGCTTGCCAGCAATTAACCCTCAAACACATCAAGAGCCAACACCATCCTTTGCTGTGGAAAGCAAAACTCAAGCTTTTATGTTACCATAAAAGCTTCCTGACAATGCTACTTTAGGGCAGACATAAGAGAGTCAGGGATCTACCAGAAGACCAATGATTTACAGGAATATTCCCCTTCTACACCCAACTTAGCCTTGACCCTCCCAGCCCATAACCATTAACCCCCGGTTCTCACAGAGAGAGCAGGGGGCTTCCCTTTCCACTGCTGGTCCCATTGCCATCCCACACTCCATGCTTCTGTAGTATAGCTGGGCAAAAAGCAGATTATTGTGTGGTGTTAAAGCAGGGCAAAATTGGTGGTAAACATCTGGTGGAGAACAGAAGACTGGGAAGGTTGATGCATGTTTAAAGCAAACTGGAGAATGTGTCCACTTATAGCATGCATGTGCACTTCTGAGAAATGTTGCTAAGCACATTCTGGGAGTTATAAGAACTACTGCTTAACTTTAATAATGTGGTGCTTGAGTCTGCTTTCACCCCTCTTCCCTCCTTGCCCTTTTTCCTTATGTGACATGTCTTTTAAATTGTAAGCCTGCAGGCAAGGACTGTTTTAACTAATCACACATATGCCACCCTGGAAGCATTTTTGGGTGAAGAGTTGGAGTACAAATGCTCTAAACCAGCGGTTCTCAACCTGTGGGTCCCCAAATGTTGTTGGACTACAACTCCCATCATCCCTGAGCTCTGATCTTGCTAGCTAGGGGTGATGGGAGTTGTAGTCCAAGAACATCTGGGGACCCACAGATTGAGAAAAGCTGCTCTAAACAAATACAGAAATGAAAGCTTAAAGAAAATGGAAAATAGGAAGGAAACCTTGACCGTGTGTGGCCCACAGAATGAAATTCTTAGGTTTTGCTATTTGAAGCGGGGAAAAGCAAACGAACAAAATAAGCCACAAAAGGTTACATGCATGCAACATTTATTGATGAACAGCAGAAAAGATGGAAATGGTAAATGTGTGACACAATTATGAATGGCATCAGTAACAGTGGAAGAGAGTGGATATATATGAACCCAGCACCTGAAATGAACACACACATACATACATATATACATCCCTCCACCAAAAAGTTTTACAGTGGCAGGAAACATGAAGGCAAAAGGACATCAAGGAAAAAGACAAAATACAGAAAAATGTTTTCAAACAGGCACAAATACGTACAATGTTCTAGACAAAACAGAAGCTTTTCAGGCAAACAGGGCAGTGGAAGAACAATATGTGACACTGCATTTCAATTCCATGGCACCTCTTTCAAGTAATGCAGAAATGGGGAGCCTTTGGCCCTTCAGATGTTGCTGAACCACAACTCCCATCAGCCCCTGCAAGTGTGGCCAATGACCAGGGATGGTGGGAGTCGTAGTTCAGCAATGTCTGAATAGCCAAAGGTTCCCCATGGCTGAAGTAATGGCTCAGTATTACAGCTCTGATGCTGCTGTGTTTTATATTCACCAAGCAAATAAATCACTGGAGGACTATTTGATCTAAATGCTTCCATTTGAAACAGATATAGCTGGAGATTTTCACAACCGGGATGTCCATCACAGGGCAGTAGGGGAAAGAGAGGGAAAGCAAGGGTGAGTGCGCGGTTAGAAAAAAGCACTGGAAAACATGGAAGGAGGGCACAGATTCTGGAAGGTCAGAACTTTATTCCTGGAAAATCCCACAAGTAAAACAGCTGCCACTAGGGGGCACCAAGGACACAGCAGGGAGGAGGAAATGCACAGCTGAGCAAAATCACTCCGAAAAGCCTGGGGTGAAAAGCTTAGCACACCAGCCCCCAGCCCCCAGCCCCCAGGCAGGCACAATACACACACACACACCCCAGAGTTTGGTGTCATGCTGGAAACTCTGTTGCTGCCAGGGGTCAAGAAGATCCTAACTCACAAGGGCTTGTCTGGGTGGCATCTTGTGCTGCTAAAAGCAGAGATCTGCCCTTTGGCCAAATTATATTGAAGGGTACTAGATCTCATGTTCACCCACAGTGTTCCTGCACCCTTATCCAAGACTTGGGGGGGGGGGAGTGTCACAAGGCTCTGAACTGAGTCAAGAGACAGAGGATGTAATGAGATCCTGGAACACAGCGGCTAGAGATTGGTCAAGAAACTGGTGGTTGATTGATGATGATGCTCCACCTATCTGACTGGGTTGTCCCAGCCACACAAGGGCCCAATTTCCCACCTGCTCTCCTGCTGGCAGGGAACTTATTGCTAATAGGCAGTATTAAAAATCTGTAAATAAAACGTGAAGCCAATGGACTTTCGACTGTGATGGGGTTTCATTTACTTATTTTGTCACTTTACAGTGGTACCTCTGGATACGAACAGGATCCGTTCCGGAGCCCTGTTCGTATCCTGAAGCGAACGCAACCCGCGTCTGCACGTCGCGATTCACCATCGCATGCACAATGACAACATTTTGACCGTCTGCACGTGCGCAAGCGGTGAAACCCGAAAGTAACGTGTTCTGTTACTTCCGGGTCGCCGCGGAGCACAACCTGAAAATGCTCAACCTGAAGCAACTTCAGCCAGAGGTATGACTGTATTGTTTATTTAATAGGTTTATGTATCTCATTAGACTGTGCTGTTGAGTGTGCTGAATTGTGTGGCTTTTAAAATAAAACCCACCTGAAGTTGGAAAGAAAAAAAGAGGGGTAGCACCACCATATTACGAAGCAACCCAGGTGTGTGCAGAGGCTATAGTGCAGTTAAGGAATTCTAACACACACAAATTGCACTTGTACTGTTTCCTTGCACACTCTTCTGCCTTCCCTTCCTCTCCCAGGGCACAAGCACCAAACAGGAGTGCCAGGTTCAGAAAGGTTTGCCAGCTGGCAAGACAGGGCGTGCGCAAATGGATCAAAACAGACTGCATGCAGTCTCCCTTGAAGCGCAGAGAGTCAGCCTACAGCTACAACAACCCTCAGATGTGAATGTCAGTATTACAGCCCAGCAAGGTGTATGAAATGTGTAAGCCAGCATCTCCATCTGCGCAAGGCTCCACATCGCTTTAAGAATGTAAGAACCACCAATGGCCCATCTAGTCCACCATCCTGTTCTCACAGCGGCCAACCAGATGCCCTAACAGGAAGCCCAAAAGCCAAAGGCTCTCATTTAAATTCACACTAAAGATTCTGATTTAAAGTCATGCTACTGTGCAAAGGGCATCATGCCCTTTCTCCTCCAGCCTTAGAAAGATGGCATTTACGCTCTAGTCATTTACTGATGAGGGGAAATTATTATTTTTTGCTCATCGGGACTCTCTTCTTCAGCCAACACAGGAAGGAAGCCTCAGGCAACAGGTAGGAAATTCAGGTTCTGGAGCCACACACAAAATTCCTGATCAAATGAAACATTGTTCTATCCCAGATGAGGCAGCTGTGATTTTGCAAAGGGATCTGCAGCTGAAGGGCATCTTGATGATGCAACCCTGCCTTTATACTAGGTGCAAAGCTTTGGAACTAGATTGATGGAAGTGAGGGGGCAGATCCTGATGCTCACTGGGGGGCAGGGAGCACGTGCCAGCTCTCAGAGATGAGAGCAAGAGAAAAGACCCTTCATTCAAGGAGGCTAGAAGCGAGCAAGTGGCAACCCCAAGTGACCCGGCAACCAAGCAGCCAGCTCATGTTGCATAATGTTCACACCCATTAAGCCCAAGCAAACACAACCAGCCTGTGTGATGAAAAGAAGCAGAAATAACAGGAGGGCTTGTAGGGCATGATTAATTAAAAAGATGCCCAGCAGCCTCCATAAAAGGGCAACATGCTCCTACGTCCCTTGGGCAACCCCCACCCCACCAGCTTCTGCAGGGGAGACTCGGCAGGTTTTTATACCAAACCGCTATACTTATTCCATTAAAGTCAGCAGGAATTAATCAGACTTGCAGGCAGGCAGAGAGAGAGAGAGAGAGCACTGAAAAAATCCTGGGGTGGACTGCTTGTTTATTTTTAGTGCCAGATGTAGGCAAAACGTGGTTTTATGGTCTCTAAAGAGGATTAAAAATCCCTTTAATCTGTGTTATGACATTGCTCTCCTTCAAAGTGGAATGAAACTGGGGCTTCCTGAAGTCAAGAGTGTCAGAAAGGAGATAGCAAATGCATCCATCCCTGCGAACAGACAGAGGGGAAACAAGTCTGGCCAAGTTGACAAAGTACTGAATTTGGATCTAATGGGTGTGGATTTAATGAACACATGGCTGAGGGGGCCTGGGCTAGGGAAAAGAGAGGAAAAATAATGTGACATTCTAAAGGAATCTGTGTGCATGTGTTGGTGGAGGGGAAAGAGAGAGAGAGAGAAGCAGAATCATCTTTGGTAGAAAGTGATTCAGGGCAAGGTAATAGCACAATGACAGGCTGACAGCAAAAAGGTTCAGGAAGGGTGGGAAGAAAGAGTTTAATAACTTTGTTTACATATAATTAATTGAGAACCACTTCTATAGCAAGAGGTTATCAATATGGTGCCCTCTAGATGCTGTTGGACTACAATTCCCATCAGCAGGACCAATGGGCAGGAGTTATGGAAACTGTAGTCCAAAGTATATGGAGGGCACCACACTGGTCACACCTGCTTTACAGTCTTGGAAGCTGTGCCTAAGACGTTGACCCATTGTTTATGTTACTATTTTCATACCTGCAGAAGCATTCCTAGAAGCCCTGGAAATGGCCCTGATGTATCTTAAATGTTTATTATCTCCATACAGCAGTCCCAAAATATAATACCACCACCTTCCTTTCATTACTCAAGCATGTTGCTTAGGAGAACTGTTCTATTCATTCCAAAGGAAGGTTCTTCCAGTATTACTCCTAGGGCAGCCTTCCCAAACCTGGCACCTTTTGGACTACAACTGCCATGAACCCTGGCCATTTGCCATGTTGGCTGGGGCTGATGGGAGCTGTAGTCCCCCCCCCAAAAAAAAAAATCTCTAGGGTATCAGGCTGGGGAAGACTGTCCTGGGTAAAGCTGTTTTCCCCTGCCCTCCTACCCCACCCCCTTACTGCAGCCTTGAATATCTGTTTTTTAAGATTTTACAGTTCCTCTATAAATAAACCTGCTGCAAATTTACCTCCTGAAACTATATCACGACAAACGTTCTCCTGTAGAAACCCTCAAGTGGCTGGAAATTGTGAGGGAGAAGTAAGACTGAGGGAGGGGTTGCATAGTTGTACAACCTCTGACCCCTTCAAACCAAAACACAGGAAGCTGTCTTATACCAAAGTTGGACCACTGGTCCATTTAACCCAACACTGTCTAGGCCGAATGGGAGCAGCTGTCCAGGGTTTCAGACCAGGGGGACATTCCCAGCCCTATCAGAAGACACCAAGGATTGAACCTTGGGTGTATGCTGGCTGCTTTGCCATAATAAACATTGACTGATTGGACCTGGGACCTTCTGCATGCAAAATGGGTACCCTAACCAGTGAGCTATGGCCCTTCCCAACTAGTAACTGCAGAGACGAGGAAAGAGAAGAGAATACAGGGACAACCTGTCCACTTTTACATCCACATTACTTTTCCCCATTTCCCCCTGCACACTTGTCTGCCATTCACAACCCCTATAAGGCTCTCTGGGGATTCAGGCAGGGGTCTCTCCCAGCCCCTCCTGATGGGATATGTTCTACCACCGAGCCACAGCCCTCGCTCAAGTCTCCAGCCACACACAGGGGCTTGTCAGGTGCTGCCCTGCTCTTTCAATTAAACAGGCTGACAACGTGCCTTACCAAGTCCCTGGCTGGTCGTGAGGCACACACGGCTGGTAGTCATTGCTTGACCTGTGGCGGAGGGTGAGACGCGACACAGCATCCCTGGGCCTTCACCAACAGCTTGCACACTACCGAAAAGGAAGCGTGAGTTGTGCAAGGCAGCTTCCCACCCCGCAAACCTGAAGCCTGATAAGGTCACCACCGGTGGGCACCGTCTTGAAGACTGTGTCACAGAAAACCAACACCTCCCAAGTTCATTTGCTAGCCTGGAAAGCCCTCTTCATTCCATCTCGGTCAAATGTAACATTAGTATCGCTGTCACTCAACACAGCGGCAAGAACTTTATGCCACCCTAAGACTGTGCGTTTGTGTCGAAGGTATTAACAGTTAAAATAAAGAGATTCTGGATGGAAGGTCTGGTCAAGATATAACGGGCCCTGTGGATTTCTGGTTTTAAAATGCTGAAGTATTGCTTCTGAACTCCTTTGGGCCCAAGCTCACAGCTGTGTGGAAAAGCTGCTTGCTCTGCTGATTCATGCTGACCTATCCAAATTCTTAGAGGAGACGGTCAGGCATGCAAGGCACCTCCCTCCGGCTGCAGAACCTTAAGGAGCCTTGCATAACCAGCCCCTGCAGCACCCACATTAAGGATTAGAATCTAGTGATTTGTTTAGTTTTCTGGTGTAGGAGCCAAGATTTAGCTCAGTGCTCCTTTTATGACATTGCACCTCCACTAAGGACGGTGCAATTCTCAAGCAACAGTGCAATGCTTCCTCGGACCCCAGTTTCCCCTGCAACTTCTGCCACTGGGGTGTTCTGCAGGAGAGGAGGGGCCTACAGAAAGATCCTCCCCACCAAGCACGGACTCTACCTGACTGGTTGTTCCTCATGCGGATGGCTTTGGACTTGGCCAGCTCCAAAGCAGTGACCCATCGCTGCCGCTCCACTTCTGAGTGAGCCTTCAGGTGGTATGTCCTTCCCCCATTGGAAAGCACAATGTTACAAGAGTCCTCCGTGTCGATGTGAGCCGTTGACAAGTTGATGGTTCCCCGACAGGTGTGAGCCATTTCAGCTTGAGTCCTGCAAAAAGGAACAAGGGAAGAAGCATAAGCAAGCGCCTTGGGTTTCACCTACTGATCAAGGCTAGCAAGGGGGGGTGGGGGACCTCCCCAGCCAGGACTTCCCTAGGCACTGAAAGCAGGATTCCCACATGACTGAATCAAGAAAAACTTCCTTCAGGCAGCAGGTCCTGGTTTGAACTGTGTCAAGAAACACTGAACACCAGAGCTTTCCAAACTGTGTGTCGCGACACATTAGTAAGTCAGCTGCAGTCTGTAAGTGTGTTGCATGAATGCTCCTCTCGGGGCTGCAAAGGGGTTAGTTTAACCTCTGGTTTGCTAGTAAAACTGAATTACTGTGTCACAAAATGATGCATGTCTACAAAGTGTGTCACTAATATGAAAAGTTTGGAAAGCTCTGCTGTGCGCAGTGCCTTCACTGTGGAATCCTGGATCTATTAGTACTGTATATCTCTGGGTGATTTGCCATAGATCAGCAAGGCTTCCTGATGCCTCGTTTGTTTTGAATATATACTGAAACCAAAACTGGTAACACAGAAATAAAACCCTAGATTTCAGTACAGTGGTACCTCGGTTTACGAACAGTCCTGTTTACAAACTATTCGGTTTACGAACACCACGAAACCAGAAGTAGTGTTCCAGTTTGCAAACTTTACCGCAGTCTACTACCGGAAGCCGAATGGTGGAAGGGCACAGGCAGCGGGAGGCCTCATTAGGGAAAGTGCGCCTCGGTTTAAGAATGGATTAGGAACGGATTAAGTACATAAACCAAGGTACCACCGTATAAACTTAACTCCAAGCGGCACCTTAAAATGAGCCTTCACCAACCTAGTGCCTTCCAGATGTTCCGGACGACAACCCCCATCAGCCCCAGGCAGCTATGCACTACAGAGTTGTAGTCCAAACATCTGGAGCACACCACACTGGTGAAGGCTGCTGTGCATCTGCTAAGGAGTCACCTGTGTATGACAAATTGGATGAAACCGAGTGTTTTAGCCTTGACAGACGAAACTACAGTAGTGGGTGTGCCTTAAGTAATGCCAACTGACAATGTTATATATCAAAAGAGACACATTCCCCCTCAAGCAAGCAAGAAGTCTAAGCTCCTTGTGAAAATGTTTCAATTGTCCTGCGTACCTGTTGTCCTGTTGCAAAGCATGTATTTGCCAATAAGTTGTCAAAGAACAAACAGAATTATCCGGAAACTCAGCTCTGTCTGCTACAAGCCCATTCAAAGAGTAGCAGCCTGTTTACTTTGCTGGGGAGTCCCTAAGCCTCAAAAATAGCTGGAAGGTTTGACAGCAGGAAGACTATAATTTCCCAGCACTAGTCATACTTAAGGCAGCAGAAACAAAAACAAAAAACCACAGGGTTGAGTTTTGGAAATCCCTGGGCGTGTGAAAACGGTGAGACTGTGAGGAAAGTGGTCTTTTTCTCCGCATAAACTAGTATTGCTGCATATTATTCTAATCCTGCTGTATGAAGAGTCCAAAGTGTTCTGGGTACTGCACAGATATTAAAAACAAGTCAGCCCCTGCCTCAGTTTCAAAATCTAATTATTAGATTTATACCTAAGAACGTAAGTGCAGCCTTGCTGGGTCAGGACAAAGGCCCACCTAGTCCAGCGTCCTGTTCTCACAGTGGTTATCCAGATGCCCGTGGGAAGTGTAACAACACTCTCCCACCCCCACCCCAATTCCCAGCAGCTGGGATTTGGACCTCCAACAGCAGAGACAGAAGACAGTCATTCTAGCAAGTAACTACTGAGAGCTTTAAACTCCATGAACCCTTTTTAAACCCATCAAAGTTGGTGGCTGTCATTACTTCCTGTCAGGTGGTGAGGTGGTTGCTCACGAGTAACCAGGCAGGACTCCGACCTGTCTTTAACAGGTTTTTATTTGTGCAAACTATTTACAGTGCAGAACTAGAAAGTTCATGTCCGTCTCAGTCACTTGCAGATTCCGGGAGTGGCCTCTTCCGGTCCCCCCCCAGCATAAGAACTTAGACACCCCAAATCTCCGCCTCCCTTCCTTACGTTTCACCCCTGTGCGCAAACTGGGCGACGGAAACGGCGTGCCTGTTTCCTGCCTGGCTGGGCTAGGAGAGGTGCTTGGGCTCTCAGTAGAATCTTTGAGCCCTCTCCTCGCTCGGCTTTCCCCCTCTGCTCTACTGGAGGTATGGCTTTCCCCACTGTTGGACAAGGAGCTGCTCCTCAGAAGCATGGGAGGCTCTCTGTATTCCTCTGCCTCCCACCCGTTCTGATGGCAGTCCCCTGACACTTCCTGTGGAAGCAAATTCCATAGTTCCCTAACCTTTCCTCATAGGGGAGCTGTGCCACCCCCTTGAACATTTTGGTTGCCCTTTTCTGAGTACACTCTGAAAAAGATATTAAGAAGGAAGACAAAAACAAGCCTATTTCCTATGTCTGGGTAGCTTCCAGATTGTCACTATTTTACAGGGATGATTCAACTGTATTCTGGCGCACTTGGAACATTTATGCAACCCGCTTCTATCTCACTCTGTACTGTCGACCCTGACTGGCAGCGACTCTCCAGGGTTTCAAGACAGCACATTCCCAGCCCTGCATGGAGATGCCATTGGGAACTGAATTTGGGACTTTCTGAATGGAAGTTGCTCTACCAACTCAGCTAAGCAGAGCCTAAGCCGTGCGCAATTTCCTGCCTCTGTAGGGCTGCTTAAGACCTTCCTGGTTATTTTCACTAAAGGCATCACAGTTTTGCTGCAACCGAAGCAAATGCAAAATTATCAGAAATGAAGATGTAAAATCCCAACAGCTAAGAAGCTGCTAAATTTAAGTGCAGGTTGCACAGTCCCAGGTGCCCATCCAGATGGTTAAGCGAATCCAACCCACCCACCAGCTTCCGTTTGGCATCTGAAGCCATATTCATGGAAACCATATGCAAATGTAAACCTGCAAGGAAGATATGCAGAAAACTGCAATTATTTCATAATACGGCTGCTACAGTCATACCTTGGATCTCAAACGCTTTGGCTCCCGAACAAATCGGCTCCCAAACGATCAAAACCCAGTGATTGTTTTCAAACAGTTTTTGGAAGCCAAATGTCCGGCGCAGCTTCTGATTGACTACAGGAGTGTCCTGTAGCCAATCAGAAGCCATGCCTTGGTTTTCGAACTGTTCTGGGAGTCAAACGGACTCCCGTAACACATTCTGTTCTAGAACCAAGGTACGACTGTACTGGGATCAGCTGCTTTGAGCAGTTCAAAGTTCTGGTCCTGACTTACAAACTCTTAGTGTGTTGGGGCCAAAGTACCCATCTCCTTATGTGCCTCTGCTATCCTTTGAGATCCTCAAAGGTCTTTCTCTGGGTTTCCCTGTCCTCCCAGGTGTGGTGCAGGTGCTACTGGAAATAAGGCCTTCCCAACTAGTGGCACCCCAGTTCCAAAATGCTCTCCCCAAGAAGCTCACCTGCTCCAATGCATTTTCCAGCATCAAGCAAAACCTGCTTTATTTTACCAGACTTTTAAATGTTTTAGCACGCTGGCCGGTTTAATCTCAATTAAACAGCAACTTGCAGGTTTTTTTAGCTTATTTTAATGGATTAGCTGTTTTAAGAAGTTTCTAACGTTTTATTTTAAGTTACCCAGATAACTTGCGTTTCAAAGGGAGGTAACTTGGAACAAACAGAATGAGCACAGCTCACAATGCTGCCAACGTGGATCGCAGTGCTCAGCAAGCTGCACGTGTCTTGCTCAAGACTTTGCTTGGAAATCAGTCATTCGTGAATTACTTCCAGACACATGCACATTCCCAGAGGATAACTTCAACAAATCAAAACAGCTAGACTGCATTCCAGAGTATGTTGACCAGCTCCTTTACTCTCAAAAAGGGATTATTTTTTAAAGGGAGATTTGTTTTTTTAATGATCACTTTTAAAGATAACATGGAAATCTATTTTCCCTACTTGCACGCAGACACTCCCAGAGTGCTCTCAGCAGACACTTCCCTATCTACTGCTATGCACAGAGCCGTAAAGGTGCCCTTCAGCAGTGAATAGCCCAGTATCTCGACAGATTTTCCTACTCAGTGTTAGCATCTCAACAACTGAATAACAAAAATACATGGGCAAGTTTCCAGTCTCAAATATGAGATAATCCTTAAGAAGCATGCACGGAGGGAGTAGGGGAGAGACAGTCCTGGATTACTATGTAGGCGCGCGCGCACACACACACACACACAAAGATAATGCTAGAACTGAACATCAACCTTCGGTCATTTTTGCTGGTATTAACAAACAGAAGGATATTAGCAAGAGGGCATCTAAATAAGGAATTGAGAAAAGAATGCTTCTCCAAAATACACATGGAACACTGTTTTAAACACCTAATGTTTATCACTTGGTTAAGTAAAAATTGTGTGAAGAACTTCATACATTGTTAATTGCCACCTCAGATATAAGCTGAAACCTTATAGGAGCATGTTTGGTTGAAAAGATTAATTAAGGTCACTTCCCAACCGTGTCTGAGCAGGCATTTCAATTTTATTTTGCAGAGAAGTTATACCTTACTGATTTTTTGTTTTGGCTTCTTATTTTTGGAAACATGTTTGTTGCACAAGAGCACCAAATCCATGTTCTGTAACCTGAATTTGCTGGACTACAGTTTAATCCCACCTGCAAAATGGAATTGGTCTGGAAGTGTGCACTGCTAGGATAATGGAAGCCTATTAGGATGGAGAAAACCAGTGGGACACTTATCTCTTGAGCATAGAAGCACATGCTACAGTACATCAAAGAGGACACAAAGTCAAAAGAAGTAGAAAAATTAAAAGGGACAGAATTGTCCACTGAATCACTGTGAGTGGTAGCACATGATTCCAAGACTCATTTAGTCCTGAGGACTTACTGTCTCCAAAAGGTTCAGGGTGATCTTGACACCATAATGAAATCAGTAAGCATTGTTAGAAACTGGGATAGAAAAGCTAGGAGCCAAATAGCTTCTGGGACTTGGATTGTGGGTGCCAGAACAGAATGTCTAGTCATCATTTGGTGAGGGGGTGTCAGCAAAACTTTCTTTTTATTATTTTGATAAGCATAAACAAATATGCAATTCACATAAGTGACACATTGTGAATATCACACTTTTAACAGAAATTGTTAATACATGTTTAATTTGGTGTTTACAATAAAAAATATTGGTACCATACTTCAATTTTCAAAACACTCTCGCTCTTTATTGTTAAACTCCTTAACATATTGTCTATCTTTAGCATATACCTCGAGGCTTCAAAGCACATACATTTCAGTAATCCTTGAGTGTCAGCCAGGTGCAAAAATGGCACCCAGACTTTTTGAGGTGCTCACAAATGGAGAATCTTTAGGCACAAAATGCACCTGGCGCCCTGCTAATTTCAAACCTTGTCAAGAAGGCATCCCAAAGAGTAAGTGTTGTATGAAATGGGTGACTGCAACCACGTACACATATCTTCTGGTCACAACAGTGAGGTATAATTACCAGATACCCTTAATGACTTGTCTGTCTAGTCACCAATGCTTGCTTGTTGCATTTGGGCCAGGGCACTGGGGCTTTCCCCCCAATATTCACCTCATTTTTAAACGAGAATACCTTTTTGATGTTTACACCAATGTATGATACATGCTGTATTTTGCTGATTCTCAAGTTTAGGGAAGTGATCTCATCTGTTTCCGATGTCTACGAAGCTGTTCTGAAGCCAATATAGTTGATTCATTAAAGGATGTGAAAAGGATTTGCAACTCCACCCTACAAGGAAGCTGGCTATATGCCGTGTGTGTGTTTTAAGGGTCAAATTTTATTTGGGTTTTTAATTTTCCTAGAGACCATTGTCATGTACTAGCAGATGAGCGAGTTTTAACATTCTGCCGAAAAATCCAGCACAACTGCTGCAGTAGCGGAAACTTACTGAGCAACAGATTGCAGAATCTATTGTGCAACAACATTTCCCTGGTACAAAACAGTTCAAGAGCAGAACATGTATATCGCTAACCGTGTTAGAAACTCTAATATATAAGCTAGCTAGGCACTAAATGGCTACTTAAACCAAGGTTACAGTTGCTAAAGCAGAATGCCTTGTTGCCATTTTGTGGTAGGATGGCTCCAAAGTCTTATTTTTCAAATGATGGACTGACTGTGACTGAATCTCAGTTAAACATGTGCCTAGTATAGATTACTTAAGAACTTTGAGAACTTAAAGAATTAAAGACACTTGGTCCAGGGACAGTCCACATATATACTGTACTGACCTACTCACACCTCTATTTTTTTAATGGTGACTGCCCCCGCTCAGGCTGCACAGAAAAAGCATTTTGTTTCTTGAAATTCATTCCAATTGTGCGGATAAAATACAACTGACAGAATTCTACAAGATGTGGTATTAGTGTGTGCAAACAGTCAAGATCCAATGATCTGCAGGCACGCAGCTCCAGATGGTGGAGATGTCGGCAGCCATCCTGGCGCCCAGGCATCTTCACTTGGCTGCAAGTGGTCGACAGACAGGTGCAAAATGCGCCTGGCACCTGGCTAATTTCTAACACTGATCCCTTGAAGGCTGCTTGAAACCCAGCCTAGAGTTGATCCAGGTGGACGTCACCCCACACTGCTATTCCCCCTAAAGAAGCCTTCACCAATTTAGAACCCTCCAGCAGTGTTAGAAACTGAGATATGAAAGCTAGGTGCTAAATGGCACCATACATCTAGGTTATAACCACAGCAATGGAATGTCTAGGCATGCTTTTTTAATAACAAGAATACAAAGCTGAAAACGAAGGAACTGCAGCTTAAATATTATGTTCATTTTTCCCATAGTCTAGTCCAGGCACGTCCAACAGGTAAATCGTGATCTACTGGTAGATCAATGGACGTCTGTGGTAGATCACTGGCTCTCCACACAGAAGCGCAAAAACTTTGACTCCCCCCAAAAAAGCTCAACAACTTTGAGCTGAAAGCTGAACCCCTAAAACACGGGGCTTTCCTCCCCCTAAAAAAACTCAACAACTTTGAGCTGAACCCCCAAAAAACGGGGGTAGATCACTGCCAGATTTTAATTCAGAAAGTAGATCACAGTCTCTTGGGAGTTGGTCACCCCTGGTCTAGTCCTTCCCCTGCCCACCCCCTTAATATTCTTAAGAAGGTCTCTTCACCAGTCTTCAGAGAGTAGATGTAAGTGGGGAGGCAGAAAAAGGTCCTCCTTTCCTACCACTCTGCAGTTTTCATCTGAAATCTTAGGCATAGTACTGCACCCAGAACTCAGAAACTGCTCACGCTAATGAAATTCCCTATCGTAAAATGCACCTAGAACAATGGGAATTTGTGAACACTGCCCTCCAGATGTTTTGGACTACAACTCCCATCAGCCCACAGCCAGCAAAACATCTCAGGACTTCTAGAAATCTCAAGTCTTACAGAAGAGAGTAGATTTTGTGATTCTGTTACTGTCCTAATAATACAGTTTCTGAAGACACTCGGCAAGCATCTGACCCACCATATACCATCCTTGGAAGCTGCACTACACATAAGTCCTTCCTCTTCCATTGGTCCTAGGCAAATCAGAAACTTCCGGTGTGGCCTCATTCTCTCAGTCCCTCTCTTACATGCAACCCGAAGTGGCCTTGAGCCCAAGCGCTGCCTCTCTGAGACTCCCACACACCCAAGGCAGAGTGCTTTGCTGTGTTTCTGATCAAGCCGCATCACATGATGACTCAAGGACTCCAAGCAATGCTGCATCATGGAACGCATCTTTTCGTCTCCAGAGCCACAGAGTAGGATGATTAATAGCCTTGGAGGAGAAGCCAGGTGCTCAGATACACTTACATCGACAGGCGATGCATGTCCTAGTTTCCCTCTCTCCAACTGAAATGAAAAATGCAGGCACAACCTCTGAAAACAAATTGTGCCATGTGGCTACTCAAACAAGTTTCGAGCACCAGACTGCCTATGAATCAGAACATAACACTGTAAGAACAGCCCTCCTGGATCAGGCCAATGGTTCATCTAGTCCAACATCCTGTTTTTACAGTGGCCGCCCAGATACGTGTGGGAAACCCACAAACAGGGTCTGAGCACAACAGCACTCTCCCCGCTTGTGATTCCCAACAACTGGTATTCAGAGGTATACTGCCTCCAACAGTGGAGATATAACAGAAAGCTTAGCTGATATCACAACATCCTCACTACCAGCGCTAGAAACTCAATTTTATAAGATAGACACGACATGGCTCCTTAAACCAAGGTTACGGTTACCAAAACGGAATGCCTACTTGCCATTTGGGGGCAAGACGACTCTAAGTCTTATTTTTTTAAGGATGGGCCAACTGTGATCAATTCTCAGTTAAACACCTGGCTAGTTCAGATGACAACCTTGAGCTAGGTTAGGAGCTTTGAGAACTTGAAGAAGAAAAGTCACTTGATCCAGGGACAGTCCATATATATTGGCCTATTCCAACCTCTTTTTCTTAATGCACCTGCTCAGGCCACACAGAAAAAGCCATTCGGTTCAACAAATTCATTGTGATTGTACAGATAAAATACAACTGATAGAATACTATAGGATAGGATATTAATGTGTGGAAACAATCCAGATCCAATGATCCCCATATGGTGGAGATGTCAGGCACCATCCTGGCACCCAGGCATCTTCACTTGGCCACAAGTGGTCGAAAGCTAGGTGCAAAATGCGCCTGGCTAATTTCGAACACTGCCCACTAAACTCCTACCACAAGCACCGAGGAGCACAAAAGGAGATTTATATACAAGACAGCAATGTGGGTTTTGCAGAATACTTTGAATTTCATGCTGCTCAAATTGCACTTTCACTGCTCCTCCCTTTGCTGCACAGTGCTGCCTTGGAGTTATGTGTGGACAGTTGCTTTGAGCTTCTCTGCAAACAAACCGCAAGCAAGAAGTCAAGGTCTGCCTGGGGGTAAACAAACCACAAGCGCTGGTTTGCACATAATGCAACATCCACAGCTGTTGTTTCCTTCCAATTCAGAAAATAGAGTTTGTCAGGATTTGACCAGCATGCAGGTAGGTAGCATGCTGCTTATTCATAGTCAGCCATAGTTTTCCTAGGATATGGTTTATCATTATAGGTGAACATAGCTATTCAACTTGGTTCTTTGCTTAATAAAAATATTGTTATTGTTATTATGTTGTTATTGTTATTACAATAAGTGGTAGAGTTCAGAAGGGGGCAAGACAAGACAAGACAAGACAAGACAAGACAAGACAAGTATTATGTAGAATCAAACCAAATAAAAAGAATGCATGAGCTGGTGGCAACTGGTTCAGGCTGGGGGTTACAAAAACAAAGGCCTGCTGTGCTTATTATAAAAAAGGGCAGCCTGAGTTGGCCCACCTACATGCCCAAGTATCTTCGAGGTGGGGTTGAACTATTCCTAACCCTGCAACAATTATTCCCGGAATGCAATTTTGTAAGGCCAGTGCTTTTAAAACTAAGTATACATTACTTCACATGCATTTTAAAGTTGTTGGCATCCATTTTTCTTGAGAGACCATTAATGGAGTGTTCCTCTGGGGGTGATGTCAAACCGCTGCCTTAGCAGCACAGACATGATTTCCTTGGGGCGCAAGCCTGGGCAGTGTGTATGGAGGTCCCTCCTTTTGACCTCTCTGATGTGGTCCAAAGGAAAGGAAAGCAATACGTTTGGTACCAGCTTGGCTACAGGAGTTGCCAGAAGGAGGCATATAGGGCGTCACCCAACCGTCTTAAGGATGCCATTCTGGATTTGTGTAGGTTTTACTCCTTGGTCTTTTCTTCTCCTGAAGATATCCCACAAGGCAGCGGAAATTTAAGGTCAGAGTTTTCCTTCTCTGAGAGGGGCTACCTTTCCCTGGTGGACGACCCACATCGGCCCCTCACTTCCCTGTGCAAAAACCGTCTTCTTTACCATTGGAGCCACTCTTGGTCTTGCCAGCTCAATCTGCCAGAACTTGTCTTTGCATGCAGGGGAAAGCCCCCAGTTCACTGAGGGTTTGAGACCCATCAGCTACCCTCACCAGGTTTAACTGGCCAGTCGAAGCCAAATGTTCTACTATGACTGTTACAACAGATGTAATTCCTAAATTCATTGTTTGAATGCTGTTAGTGCAGCGGCTCTCCACCTGTGGGTCTCCAGATGTTGTTGGACTACAACTCCCATCATCCCTGTGCTCTGGCCTTGCTAGCTGGGGATTATGGGAGTTGTAGTCCAACAACATCTGGAGACCTGCAGGTGGAGAACTGCTGCGTTAGTGGAAGAACACATAAAAAAATCAAGTGCACATCATAGCTCAGGGTCAGGCAACATGGTGCCCTCCCAATGTTGCTGGACTCTGACTCCCATCATCCCTGACTATTGGCCATGCTGACTGGGGCTGACGGGAGCTGGAAGTCTAACGACAACTGGAGGGCGCCACGATGACTACCCATACAGTGGTGCCTCACAAGACGAAATTAATCCGTTCCGCGAGTCTCTTCGTCTAGCGGTTTTTTCGTCTTGCGAAGCAAGCCCATTGACGGCTTAGCGGATTAGCGCTATTAGCGGCTTTTAGCAGCTTAGCGGCTTAGCAAAAGGGGGGGGAGGGAAAAAACCCCGCAGGAACTCGCAAGACATTTTCGTCTTGCGAAGCAAGCCCATAGGAAATTCATTTTGCGAAGCACCTCCAAAACGGAAAACCCTTCCGTCTAGTGGGTTTTCCGTCTTGCGAGGCATTCGTCTTGCGGGGCACCACTGTATCCTACACTTTGTAGATTTTACATTCACAGAATATTCTTGCAGCATAAAGCAGACAGAGGAACATTCTGCACTTTTATTCCTAGTTATTGGATTTATTTCCTGCCAAAACAGCCCAGGGCAGCAAGCAAGATCCACCATTTTTAAACAAAACAAAAACATTCTGAAACCGTTAACACATTCTAAAACCAATTACACTCATCTAAAGGCAACTGCGGTCAGAAACATTTCGAAATAAGTTTCAGGTAAAAAACCCACATCTTTCTATCAAGGGATCTGGGGGTTTGCCAGGGACAGTATCCGTCAGTCACCAAAGGTCTAGAAATGTTTTCCTAGTGATGAAAACGGGGCACTTCGCTAGGGAGTCATTCCATAATTGGGGAACTACCAGTCTCAATTGCTGAAGACTTCTTTTCCCCACCTGCGAACTGCTTTGACCACAAATGCAGTATATATAAAAAAACCTGATTATGCCATTCTGCCCTTTTCCCCTGTGTGGCTGATGGGGCTCCAAATTGTCTCTGACAATCCTGCTGGTCTTCACCACCACATGTAGCAATTATATTTTTATAACTTGCTGATCCAGCAACTCAGCTGAGAGAGAAATAGGCATGTATTTATATTTGCACAATCGGCTTCTGGTTGACAGTGCTGTAAAAGTAACACAGTGAGTTTTTCATTTTACATTTGCGTTTCCATTCCTCTGGCAGAATTATTAATTTGTATGGGGCTTTGTCTTAAAGAACAAATATTATAGTAGCCACACCAAGACCTCGTCTAAGTTCTCCAAAATTATGTTACAGCAAGATTGATAAAAAAGAAACAAAGAATGTTGAAGTAACTTAAAAGCCTTAACTAAATATCCCAGAATGCCAAATTAAGTTTTTCAATGGTTCTGTGTAAACTCTGGTGCCTCTGCCTCTCCCACAACTTGCAAAATGAGAACAATGCAAAAGAAAAATAAAATAAAATCATACTCAATTTGCTTAAATTGCAAAGTTGCAGTGGGCACTTTATAGCAGAGATGCAAAAAACGCATAACCTTAAACAACAACTTATTCACTATCCTCTTCAAGTATTCTTACAAAAGCTCAAGCCACAGTAAGTTGGTTGATCTTTATAAGGTGCCACAAGACTCTTCATTGCTGCAGCTGTCAAACAAGGCTGCTTTTCTTATACATGCTTATGAAAATAAAATGCACACCAAACATCTTGCAGGCTGCTAACTTGTAGACATACTTACAGCATCATATTAATCTCATCGCTGCTTAAGACACTCTTTCCAAAACACATCGTGTTTAAGACACTTTTTCCATATAAAGCAGAACATCCATAAAACAAATTTGCAGAGTTTACTGGATTTATTAATTTCTGAGAAAAATACAGCTCATTCCTGTAGTTTTGCCAAAGGCAGATCTAGAGTCTATTGCAGCCTTTTCCAACCTGGTGTCCTCCAGATGTTTTAGCCTACAAATGCTATGAGTCCTACTTAGGGATGGTGAGTGATGTAATCCAAAACATCTGAAAAGCAGCAGATTGATTAAAAGTTTTAACACCACTGGACGTGACTTTACCATTATAGAGTTCACACTGTCCAAGGGCCACTTCAGCATCTACTGCAGAAAATGTTTCAAGAATACCATAGGCCAATACAGGGCTAATCTGAAACAGCTCTATAAATTCACTTCCCTCCTCTCCCTTTTTCAGAGAATTTCCACCATCACTATAGATTGCACAATCTTGTGCGCACCGACCCCTCTCGCTCTCCAGGCTTCAAGGACAACCGCCTAAAGCCTCCAGAGTGCGGCGGGAGCTCCTGCTGCGCTCCAGAGGCTTCGGGTTCCTTTCGCTGAGGGGTAGGTGCCCCTTCAGCTAAGGCGCAGCGCCCCTTTAGCTAAGCGGGAGGAGAAATGGAAGGGGCTCCGTTTCTCCTGCCGCTTCACTGAAGGGGTGCTGGACAGCGAGGGGGAGATTTTTTTTTTCTTGTTCTCCCCCTCTAAAACAAGGTGCGTCCTATGGAGCGAAAAATACGGTACTTTGCTCCACAACATTAAAACTCACCTGTCCCTTGCACTAATGGGCAGAGAACTGAATATAGCCCTACTGTTCCCTTGCAAACGAGGGTGAGAAATCATGGTTTGAAGTGGGTCTGCATTTCCCACCCACATGAGCTCTTCCATTTATTATCCATTATTATCCAGTCTATATTTTGGTAGAGGAACATAATGAAGAGAAACTATCGAATCTTCACATTTTCTTGATGCATTCTTAACCTGTTCTGTGCCCAATATCTGCTATCATTTGAACCTTCTCTTCATATTGCATTGTTCTATTTTATCAGTCCTTGTTGGACCTAGACATATAAATATATAGGAATATGTATGTAGACTGCTTCACTTTTAAGCAAATGCAGTGAAAGCTGCCTTAACAACAGACCAATAAGCACACTACAGTTTGTTCACACCAAGCACTGGGATGCCCCATTCTGGACCAACTGTAGTTTCCAAAACATTTCAAGGGAAACCCACCTAGTGAGAATGTTTAATCCAGGACACGAACAGGGTCCCTAGCACCCAGGAGTGCTCCAACAAGACATAATCAATTTCTCCCTCATAGCTCCTTTGTCCTCATAATCTCAGTGAAGACAAGAATTTCCTGTTCATTCAAATGAGTGCAGAGTTGCCCTCAAGTGTGGGCTTTTTTTCATGGCCACTGTATGCCTGAGCTCTATGTGCGTGTAGAACGGTATAGAAGGGAAATTCCACCTACCCAGTCACAAAACAAAGTCATAAAAATGGGCAGAGCAGGAGACTTGAGAGCAAAACATTCTTGGGGGAAATGGGGAGGGGGGAGGCAACTAGCCTCTTCTACATGCAGTCCACAAAAAACAATCAATGCACTGGCTATTTTTAGGATGCTTCTGAGAAATGCACCCTTTTCCTGCACCTTTTCCATTGTGAACCCACCTGCAGAAACCTTCCATTATAAAACTTGTCACCACTTTTGCAGCAGGGGCAAAAGTCCCATTCTGGGACAGAGCTATAAATGACAAATACAGTGGTGCCTCGCAAGACGAAATTAATCCATTCCGTGAGACTCTTCGTATAGCGGTTTTTTCGTCTTGCGAAGCAAGCCCATTGACAGCTTAGCGGATTAGCGCTATTAGCGGTTTAGCGGCTTTTAGCGATCAGCTGTTAAGCGGCTTATCAGCGGATCAGCTGATAAGCGGCTTAGCGGCTTAGGAAAAGGGGGGGGAGGGGAAAAAACCCGCAGGAACTCGCAAGACATTTTTGTCTTGCGAAGCAAGCCCATAGGGAAATTCGTTTTGCGAAGCGCCTCCAAAACGGAAAACCCTTTCGTCTAGCGGGTTTTCCGTCTTGCGAGGCGTTCGTCTTGCGGGGCACCACTGTAAATGTTGCTTGTAGACAAAATGCAGGCAGTAGCATATTCATCCTAAAGAATTCTCTTAACCCATCTTCAGTGACAGGTGCTGGTGTGGTTGCTCAAGAGTAAACAGGCAAGACTCCGACCTGTCTTTTCCAGGCTTTATTCTTGGAGCAAACTATTTACAGTGAAGAGTGTCTTAAGTTCATGTCTGGCTCAATCACTAGCAGAATCTGGGAGTGGTCGGTCTTTGTACCTCCCCCAGCATAAAAGTCACCCCCAGCCTTTTCCGCCCCTCCCTGCGCCAAAGCCTACTGCGCAGAATGGGTGCTGGCAAGGGCGTACTTCCCGCCTCTCCGGTTTGCTCAGGCTCGGTCTTGAGCTCTCCCTAGCATCCCCTGGTCCCTGCACCTCTTCTCCACTGGAAGTAGGGCTTTCCTCCTCGCTGGAAGAGGAACTGCTTCGCAAGATTTTCAGAGGCTCCCTATAACACAACTGCCCTTCCGTCTCTCCCCTCTGAGCTGATGGCAGTTCCCTGACATTCAGGTTAATGTATTTGAAATAAGTCATCCAATAGCGCATAAGCTCTGGGCTTAAGCTTCTTGTCTCATCTCAAGTACTTGGTTTATTAAATGGAAACTGACAGATCATGACTGTCAAATATGAAATTAAGTTTCCTATACAAAGGACTGCTGTACTGTACAACAGAGCTCAGAAGGAGAACCCAATTGTGGGAAGCTGCCATAAATGTTGCCCCTTCCAATGTCTCCAAAAAGCAGTGGAAATTAGGGACAACGTTAGCCTTGACCAACCAGGTGCCCTGCTGCTGTTTGAGGCTACAAAGAGCCCTCACTACAATTACATCTGGCTGCCGGCCAATTTGAAGAATGTAAGTAGAATGAATTTCATCCATTTACTTTCCAGTTTGTTCATAAAAAAGTATTTATATTACACCATTCACCTAAAAAGTATTTATTTACTCGCTTACATTTATAATCCGTCTTTCTCCCATCATGGAATCCACGGAGGCCTACATGTGGTTTTCAGGCAATCATCTATCCAAGCACTGCCTAGACCTGGACTACTTAGATTCAGCAAGGTGGTCTCCTATGTGTCATTCAAACTATACTCTGGGACTTCAACAAGAATAAATGTTGAGAAAGCATTTCCAAGCAGAAACCCTGAGCACCAGGGCAACTTCAAAACTTGCATAAATAAGGAACAACTAAGAAAAGGGCATGTTGCTCTATGACTTTTTTTTTCTTTTTAAGCAAAATGTGGCAATGAACACTCATCGCTTAGCATGCATGGATGATTTTAAGGGTTGGTGTGCTGCCAGCAGCCCATAAAAATGTACTCTGTGATCCTGGAGATAGTACAGAAACATCCAGCTCCACCTATGCCTTATAATGCTTCCCTGACAGCAGCATCAGAAGAGGGTTCTGGTAAGAGGAACCAGTTGCCGCATTTCTCATGAGTGACTCCATGCCCACAGATGTAAGCATTCCATTGCCCAAATCATCTTTCCCACAGCAATGCCTCAGCAGCCTCATCCTAAATTTGACCATGCACAAGTTCAGTTGCTGCAGCCCTGGTTGCTTCCTTAGCCTCCGCTTCCAGATATCGCCTCTCTTTTCCTTCAAATCCCTCCTCAGAAGCAGCCACAAAGCCACAAAGCAGTGATGCAGGGTGAGAGGCTTAAGAAATCAGACCACAGGGTCCACCTGTCTAACAGGCTGGCAATGGCTCTCCAGGGATTCAGAGAAGATTCTCTCCCCGCCTTACCTGGAGAAGCCAGGGACTGAAGCTGGGATTGCCTGCATTTATTCAATTTATACACCACCCTTTATCCAACACATTACAGAACATCAGTGACAACAAAACATAATAAAAAGAATACTGACAGACAGCCTAAAAATAAAATAGTCATCATAATAATAGTCCTCTCTTTCACACTTTTACAGGCCATAGATTATTTAATAGCTATAGGATTGGGTAAAGAGGAATGTTTTTCCCTAGTTCCTAAAGGCATAAAATGATGGTGCCAGGCGATCCTCTTTGGGGAGAGCATTCCACAATCAGGGAGAAAGAGCCCGTTCTCTTGTTGCCATCCTCACACAGCACAGAACCTATATGGAGGGAACAAAGTGAACTTAATTCACTGACACACTGTTTTCATTGCACAGCATCCCCTTGCACACTCATCTCTACTCATTTCAGAATGAAGCTTCCACAGAACGAGAGTACAGAACAGTCTCCTCCATCAACACACACACACACACACACACACACACACACTCTCTCTCCAGATGTTTTGGACCACAACTCTCATCTGAACATAGAACATGACACGGTGTAGGCGCAGTTTGCTGCCAAACAACAGCAGAGCTGCCAAAATCAATCAGATTATTGCTCTTGGTTTCTGGCAATGCAGAAATAAGGACTCAAGTAAGCAAACACCACTGAGCAGCCAACCGTAATGCTGTATGGAATACAAAGGTGGGAAACCTCAAGCTCTCTACATCTGGCCCTAGCCATTCTTTGTCTGTGCCCCCACTTCACAGGACACTTCACAAATTTATAAAACATTTTTAGCAGTACAGTGGTACCTCGGGTTAAGTACTTAATTCGTTCCGGAGGTCCGTACTTAACCTGAAACTGTTCTTAACCTGAAGTACCACTTTAGCTAATGGGGCCTCCTGCTGCTGCCACGCCGCCAGAGCACAATTTCTGTTCTCATCCTGAAGCAAAGTTCTTAACCTGAAGCACTATTTCTGGGTTAGCGGAGTCTGTAACCTGAAGCGTATGTAACCTGAAGCGTATGTAACCTAAGGTACCACTTACAGATAGGTAGCCGTGTTGGTCTGCCATAGTCAAAACAAAACAAATTCCTTCCAGTAGCACCTTAAAGACCAACTAAGTCAGTTCTTGGTATGAGCTTTCGTGTGCATGCACACGAAAGCTCATACCAAGAACTGACTTAGTTGGTCTTTAAGGTGCTACTGGAAGGAATTTGTTTTGTTTTGACTAAGGTACCACTGTACAAAGTAAAAACAAAATGCAAAATGTAGAAGCTTTTTTTTAAAAAAAAAAACTTCTATAAACTCTGAAATAGTAAAGCCATTTAGAAAGTATAAAAATATTTAACATTGTTTCTAAGAACGTAAGAAGAGCCCACTGGATCAGGTCTGTGGCCCATCCAGGCCAGCATCCTGTTCTCACAGCGACATAACCAAATGTCTATGAGAAACCCTCAGAGCACAAGAGCATTTCCCCACCCCATCCCACCCTGTTTCGGTTTTCAGCAACTGATATTCAGAACCATTACTGCTTCCAGCCATTGTACATTCTACAGAACTACAACTAAAATCCCATATGTGACTAGGTCACACCTTGAGGATAGCCTTTGATAACACCTCCTTCTTGCCTGGATGGTGAAAGGAGGGATATATGCATACGAGTGTGTATGCTTAAGGAGTGTGTGGCTGGAAAAAAGTCTACTGTACAAAGGTACAAACCCACTTCAACTCCCGACTCTGTCCATTATTTGCATGTGGCCCCTGGAATGTTCCCCATGAGGGAATGTGGACCTCCGGCTGAAAAAGCTGCTCTTCACCCAAAACAGAACACAGACACACATTCTTGAAATTCAGTCCGCTTGTGTTTAATTTCTATGCTTAAGCTAACAAGAGAGTCTACTGTTTTGGTAACACTTAACCAGGTTGTTTTCCAGAACTGACAACTTAATTCCACCTACTCAATACACTGCTCAAAAGGACTAATTTCAATGACTATGAAGTTAATGGACTAGGGTGGTAGCTCTGACATGAATATATATGCATGGCAGCTTCATGAAACTTCCGAGTCTAGTTCCTTGAGTAATTCTTTGTCCAAATCATGGATCATAAAATTGTCAGGTTGGAAGGGACACCAAGGGATGCAACAATGCAGGAATCACAGCTAAAGAATCCCCAACAGATGGCCATCCAACCTCTGTTTACTTTTGTTTCACTTCTTCAAAAAGAATACAAAAGCAAAAGTAACAAAACAAAACAAAATTTCCTCTTAGACTGAGAAAAAGAAAGAAATGAAATTGTTGGTACTGGGTACCAATGCAGCACTACCTCGATTTTCCCTCAAGCACTAAACTAGGTCGAAAAAGATATTTGGTCAAATATTGCCAAAGCCCTAACATACATACTCTTATAAGCAATTGTTAAGTTAGCTATTACTGTTAAAATGAAATTTATTTTTCTTTAAATTACAATGAATTGTTGTAGTGTTCTTGGTCAGGATTTCTATAAATATGAATGATTCACTCAGCTGTTGTTCTTTGGCTTCTATCCTAGAATACCAGGATCAGTCAGCCTACAGTTACAATTTTTTAAAAAAGGAAATAGTTGGATAGCTCAGTTGGTTAGAGCGTGGTGCTGATAATGCCAAGGTCACAGGTTCAATCCCCGTAAGGAACAGCTGCATATTCCTGCATTGCTGGGGGTTGGACTAGATGATCCTGAGAGTCCCTTCCAACTCTATGATTCTATGATTACAAAAGCAAAGCAACATGAAGTCTTGTTTAAAAAGAAACACAGTTCAGTGGTGGATCATCTGTTTTGCATGCATAAGGTCTCAGGTTCAATTTCCAGGTAGGGCTGGAAGAAACTTGTATCTGAAACAAAGATCTGCTGCCCGTCAGTGCAGAAAATATTGAGTAAGATGGACCAATGATCTGACTCAACAAAAAACAGCTTCCTGCATTCCTAAGTCAGGCGTGAGAACCTATGATCCGTCCAGAGATGTTGCTGGACTGCAAGAACTACTCATTTTTAATGCATTTACTTTACTCACATTTACAGGCAAAACCTTCTTTAAAACATGCTCAACATTCTACACCCTGATTCACATGTTACGCCCCTGAGCTGAGGTGTATTATGTTGGGAAGATTAATAATAATGAACACTGAGGGACCAAAAAACTCTGAACATATGGAAGAATGGGACGGAAGAAGGTCAAATGTGTTTCTAAGATAGGTACTCCCATGAATGAGTTCACCATTTACCCCCATTGAAGTTATGTAACATAGAAACATCTTGCAAAGTTTCCCAGTGTATAATTACGGTTGCTATGGCAACATGTTTTTATATGAATTTTAGTACGGAACTGGTAAGAACCACAGCAATACAATCCTTGCCTTAAGAGACAGAAAGGGAATAAGAGGCACCTAAAATTGTCCACAGTCTTGTGGGCACCTTGAAGACTAACCAATTTATAATGGTGGAACCCAGCAGTAGTCAACCTGAAGCCCTCTCAAATGCTATTGGGTGTCTTCCATAATCACTGATGGAAGGTATTCAGCAGTTGGCCATGTTGGCTGGGGGTTATACCAGTTAGCAGTCCAAAAATGCCTAGAGGGCATCACATTTGCTACACCAAGCATAAGCTTTCATCAACAACAGTCCACTTTTTTCATAAGTTGCATGAAGAGCTCCCTTGAGATGCAGGTAAATAAATGTATACCTGGGTGATGACATGGTAAAAAGCAAGGTCAGGGGAAAATGAAATGCAGAAAAGTACAGATGGTTATTGTTTAATTACATAACACTGGTAACTCAAAGAACAGTTTTCTGATACAGACACCCTAGCATTGGTTAGCCAATTAATACACATAACTGTCTCCATTCAATTCACAATGCAATGTAACCCTTGGTGTTTTGTAATGCACGAGTTTCCAGTTTCCCTTTGAAGCTCAGTCTCTAAAAACACCATGCTAACTGAACCATAACCACCATTCATTCTGGTCAAAAGGGGACAGAACTCATGCGTGTAATAAATATTCTGGTGTACAGTAGGAGATCGTGAACTGCAGCTCTTGGAAGAAGGCCACTTCCTGATGCGAGGCTCCCCAGTAAACAATTGCTCACACTGCCTTTTAGAACATCAGTGACAGGCCTTGCAACGTAAAGAAGGAGGACACACCCTGTCACAACATCCCCATACGTGGCTGCTGCAACCACATCTGATCTAGGGTGGGACTCCCACTCTCATCAGTCCCTGCCAGCATGACCAATGGTCACAGATTATAGGAGTTGTAGCCTAACATCTAGAATGCACCACAGTGACTATTCCTAATTTAAAGAAATAAAGGCTAGACAGGAGCTTAGCAAAACTGTAAGTTTCAAATGAAAGATTGCTTTGCAAGGGCACAGCATTAGAAATTACACTACAAGGCACTGAAGTTAAAATATCTCTGTGATTGTTAGTCTACAAACAAAGCCCCTTTGTAGTTTCTCAATCCAGCTGGCAGGCAAGTGCTGGTCACATGAAACCAAAATGGGGAGGTTTCCAGGACTACATTTCAGGCAGAGTGGCTGTCTTTGTAGTCAGCGGCTACTGCTAAACGCTGACCTGGTTCACGTGTCATGTTAAACAATTGATAAAGTTTACCTATGGTATAAACACAAATGAGCAGCATGCTCGAAAGTCCCCCACTTTGCACCTCCCCTAGGCCAGGTGAGGTCGTCATGCACCAGGAGCAACAAACCATAAAACCACAGCTTATCATGTTATCTGAACCCAGGCTCTAAGTTCTGCTCTGAGCCCCATCCAAGTTTCTGTCATTGGCTTATAAAATTCTAATACCTTGGGGTCCCAATGTACATGACAGAGTGCATCAGCCTCTCCATTTAGGTCAAGTATAGCCAACATGGTGCCTGTCAAACGTTGGACTACAATTCCCTTCATCCCTGATAATGGGCCATGCTTGTTGGGGTTGATGGGAGTTACAGTCCCAGAACATATGGAGGGCACAACAGTGGCTACTCCTAATGTAGCTCATGGGAGAAGGTTCTTCTTAGGGCCTTACTAAGTGGACATCCCTAAGGAAAATGTCCTGGGTTGAGGGCCTTCATCATATGAGGCCCTTCTCTATGTGCCCGCTCCACTCCTAGGTTTGGCAACAGGAGTATGGGGCTTTTCAGTGGTGGCTCTCGGTTGGTGGAATGCTCTCCCCAAGGGATGTTTGCCTGATGGCACTACAATTACATAGCTTTAGGTGCCAGGCAAAAAGCATTTCTTTTTTGGCAAGCCTTCAGTTCTTAATTAGCTGTGGCCTCCTTGAGCAGGTGGCAAGTTTTACTCCTGCCTTTAAAAAGAAGGTTGTCTTTTAGATTTTTCTTTTCTTTTTCTTTTATGCCAGTTCTAATGTGTGTGTTGCTTTGTTTATATATTGTAGGTCATTTTGAGTTACCTTGGTTAAAAAATGACCAATAAATTTAAATAATAATAATAATAATAATGAAACACTCATGCTCACAGCCTACCCCAGGCTTATGTTTCTCATTTGTGGTTGTACCAACTTGGATTTGCCTGCTCTCTTGCTGCCATGTCACAGATTTTGCCTGATTAATAATGCACACTTCTACCAAGGTCTTGTTTCAATTTTCTGTAGCGTATCAAGCACATATTGCAATGCTGCCAGGGTGCATGTACTTGCTTGTCAACATTTGGCAAGTTGTCCGCTATAAATACTATCGCAGCACATTCTTGAATTTTTGCAAAGGCAAATATAGCTGCACTTGAGGACATTAGCTACGCGGGGCCAGGCACAGCTGGAGGATTCCTTCAAGGACTGCAGTTCGCACGAAGGACGTTTCTTAAGATGAATTATACAAAATAGTTCCAGACAAAGTCAACGTGCTGCTTATTGGGGTTCTCATTTCAGATGGCTATCTGAGCTCTAAATCATGCTGCTAAGTTCACTGACATTGTGCTTGTGTGAGATGCTGTTCTGTAAGCAACACTACTAATCGAAGACCCACCCAAACAGAAAGCATTATGAAACTTTCCGTGGAATATGATTGGTTAATAAGTTATGGGTGAGCTAGAGGAGTAGCGGCACTCTCCTTGAGTGAGAATAAAAAGGCTAGTTAGACTCTCTTTTTTCTGTTCACCTGATACACTGACGACGCGACAGGAGTCAAGAATACAAGAGTCCCACCTGCATTTGGCCAGTGGGAAAGACTTCTGAAAATCTCCATCAGTTGCAGAGATATTGACTTCACTGGGAAATATTTCAGCTGGTCTATTGGGTTAAATAAACTGTGTCTGCACTCTTTTGCATTTCCTTGTTAACAAGGCGTTTTACCTCCCACACACCAAATTTGCTGTAAATCATGGTGGCTAATCTCTTGCTGAACTACAACACCCCTGGCCCTTGGCCATGTTTGCTGGGCCTGATGGGAGCTGAAGTCCAACGCCACCTGGGAGCCACAGGTTTGCCATCCCTACTGCCCAAAGAAGGGTGCTTGTCCCAATGCATTATTGAATTAAGGTTTTCAGCAAGCACTATAGAAAGCCACACAGGAAAGAGGAACATACAGCTGCAATTCAGCAGTGTTGACTGATGCTTAGAAATGGCAGCTCTCGATATTACCAAGTGTGGCGTAGTGATTAGAATGTCGCACTAGCAACTGGGAGACCAGGATTGAACTCCTCACAGAGGCATAAAGCCACCTGGGTGATCCTGGGCCACTCATTGTATCTCAGCCTAATCTACCTCACAAGGTTGTTGTGAAAATAGAATGGAGAGTGAGAAGCACATATCCATTTTGAGCTGTTTGGAGGCAAGGTGTAAATGTAAAGATGAGTATAAGAACAAATTGCTCTGGGCTTCCTGCATTTTTCTTACTTTCCTAGCTACAAAGTTCTGCCTATTCAGAAAAGGGAAACCAACATGATCAAGGAGCTGGAAAAACTCCTATATGAGGAAAGATTGCGGCATTTTTATTTATAGAAAGAACGAACAAGAAGCTGCAAAACAGAAGTGTATACAATTATCCACGGAGAAAGTGGGTAGAGAAAGGTATTGCTCTTTGCCTCATAGCACTAGAACTGGTGGATATCCAAAGACGTTGAACATTGGAAGATTCAGGACAGGCAAAAGAAAGTCCTTCTTCCTGCAGCACTTAGTTTAACCATGGAATCAGCTCCCACAATAAATAGTGACAGCCACCAGTTTGGGCAGCTTTAAAAGAGGAACACAGGAATACAAAAAGGGAGGTGAGAGGAGGTCGATGAAACAAGGGTATGAAAGACAGAGTACTGAAATGGTATGATGTATGTTTTTAAATTGTTTTTGTTTTGTTTTGTTTAGGTCAATGTGTCAATGTTGTGTTTTATATTGTTTATATATTGTATTGTATTGTTTTTCCCCTTTCTTATTTTTTTTTCTTTTTGTCTTTTTTCTTCTCTTTCTTTTTTGTAAGTTTTAAAAGTAATAAATATTTTTATTTTTATTTTTAAAAAAGAGGAATACAGAATACTTGGAGGATACGGCCAACTATGGCTACTAGCCACAATCGGCATACTCTGCCTCCACAGTCAGAGGCAGTTTGTTTCTGAATGCCAGCTGCTGGAAAAACTAAGGGTGTGGGGAGAGTGTGGCTGCTGCTCCCAGGTCCTGCTTGTGGGTTTCAGGCTAGCCACTGCGAGAACAGGATGTTGGACTAGATGGGCCACTGGCTTGATTCAACACAGCTCTTCTTATGTTATTATGACATTCTATGAAAACAAACCTGTTTACATTTGCTACTCAGCTCAGGGAAAGGTCATTCTCAAACCAGTATGCAGTCTCAATAGTTAATGCTGGCAATTTGATTAGCAGCAAAGCAGTGTTCTCTCACCTAGTGTGTGTGTTAAATGGGAAAATAGCTTGGGGCTCCGTTCTGTACAGGTGGTTTTTGATTTCCAATGCATCTGAAGTGTTGACCAGGAACACTTTCTCTATAAAACATATTAAAGCCCTGCAGGACACAATATGTATGAAAGCTTGCGCTGTGTTCTAGGAATCCTGCCTGGAGAGCAAGGATTTTCACCTGAAGTATCAATAGAAGTTATTAAAGGCTAGTTGATAAGTAAGTTGATATATTTCTTTCTGATAAAAACTTTTTATTGCTTTTATCTATCATGTTCCTGGACCTAAATACCGTATTTTTCGCCCTATAGGATACACCGGCCCATAGGACGCACCTATTTTGGGGGGGGGGGGAATAAAGAAAAAAAAAATTATTCCCCGCCCCCCCCAGCCATGGGGGAAGCTCGAGCTTTTAAAAACGCACCTACCATAGTTTTTAGAGGAGAAAAGGATATCTGCCCGAAGCGCGGGGCGCTCTGCTTCAGCGCACCCCGCGCTCCGGGCAGCAGGCTGCTATCCGCAGCCTAGGAACTCCCACAGGGCTCCCTAAGCTGCGGATATCTTCCCGAAGCTCGTCCTATAGGGCGAAAAATACGGTACTTCAGCTATGAAAGAAACAAGATCATGAACTCACTGAAACAAATAATTCATGGGGAAATTAATTCATGGGAAACCCAAACTGGAAGAAAGCTATTGCAATTTGGTCCTGCTAGCAGGGCTTCCAGAGGAGAAACTGGTTGGCCACTGTAAAAGCAAGATACAGGGCTAGATAGACCTTTGGCCTGATCCAGCAGGGCTCTTCTTGTGTTATTGACGCAGGGATGCCCCTAAAGCTGTCAGACAGAAAACATTCCACAAAATTTTATGCTCTCACAAATTACACTAGGTGCAAAAGCAATAAAAGGAATACAATCAGTAAAACCACATTCATGTGAGATACCTAAATAATATAGTAGCAGAATCAGGCTTAAAAACTGACTTTATGCATCACATCTCTCCACCTCTAAAATCCTGACAAAAGATATGCTTCTTCACCTGTCACATTTGTTTTGGTCCTAAAGTTCATCGATTCTAATGGTTCTATACTCTAAGTCAGTGTTTCCCAACCGGTGTTCCGCGGCACACTAGTGTGCCGCGAGACGTTGCCTGGTGTGCCGTGGGAGGGAGGCGGGCGAGTCGGGCGGCGAGAGGCCTTAGGCGCCCTGCAGAAAGGCGTCTTCTTTGTGGGTGGGTTCTCCCCCCTCCCTTAGCGCATCGTATTTAGTTGGGGATTCTGGAGAGGGGGGCGGGGGCGCGCTGGCCCCGAGCGGAACAGACGCGCCGTCGTCCCCACCTCCCTCTCCTCAGTAGCTCCGAGCCGACTGACTGAGGGTGGGACGCAGCCAGCGGCTTCCTCTCTCTCTCTCTCCGCCTCCCAGCACCGCTTTTCCCGAGGCGGGCGCGCGCCTAAGGCTGAATGGGAGCAGCCTGGAGGCTTGGCGGCCTCTCAGCGGCTCATGATGGGCGTCCCCGAGGCGGGAGGTGCTGAGCAGGGGCTCTGCGAGAGGGCGCGAGGGATGTGTGGTGGTGCCTGCGCGCGCGTGACTTAAGAGGGCGACCTGCTGCCTCTCCTCTCTCTCCCCTCCTTCCCCTCATGGGCACGGAGTCCCCGGCACAGCTTGGCGCTACTACAGCTACAGCTGCTGCTGCTCCTGCTTGGATGAAGGTGGCTGCTTCTTCCTAACGCCCAGCCTCTGAGGGACCGCAGTCTCCCGCCCTCTTTTTTTTTTTTTTTTTTTTTTTGGCGGGATGCTGAGGTAAAGGATCCCCTCGCGCGCGGGCGGGCATCTCTTTGGGCAGGGCGCGTGTGGAGGCTTAAGGTGGGGAGTGTGGAGGGGTTGCCGCTTGCGAGGGGAGGGTTCATATTGTATTGGGCTGCGGTGTGGGCGACACGGCTCTCCAATGGCCAGCCCGCGGAGGAACATTGAGTTGGAGCATTTCGAGGAGAGGGACAAAAGGCGCGCTGAATAAAGTATTTTATAATTTTTCATATTTCTGTTTACTTACTATTTCATAATAAAGTAATTATAAAATACTTTCTTTGTGTTTATTTGATTCCTATTAAAGAGAGTTACTTTATATATAGTCAATATAGGCACAGAGTTAATTTTTTAAACATTTTCTAATGGTGGTGTGCCTCGAGATTTTTTTCATGAAACAAGTGTGCCTTTGCCCAAAAAAGGTTGGGAAACACTGCTCTAAGTAGGACTAATATCAGATACAACCCATAGCCACACAAGAGTGTAGCTGTTAAGAACCATTTCTACCCCAAAATAGAGGTGCAGGGATGCAAATTCCCCTTGACTTCTCTCTATCACAAACAAAAGCCATTAGTGGTATATGGAAAAAGCAATCAGCCACCTGAAGGCAGGAAGTTATAAAACTGTTCAATGCAGTCATCTTACAAATGCTGCTTATTCCATTCAACAGGCTTAGGGAAGCTTACAACACAGTACTAAAAATATAAGTATCAACAGAATAAGCCACTGCTCCACACCAAGCAAAGCCTGAATAAAAGCAGCTTGAAATGTCTGGTCTATGTTATAAACCTGTCATTTCACAATATAAAGTGGATGGTTTGGTGCGAATCCAGAATCTAAGAGTCTGTGATTGTTTCCAAGTAAAGTGCAACATATTTTTCCACCCACTGATCCAAAAGTGCTAACACATGAAGCAAAGCAATGAGTAAATGAGTAAGTTGACTTGAGCAGCAACTTGAAGATGGAGTAAAGTCACCTGACAACGTTAGCCAACCTTACCTGTGCCTGTTATCCAGACAACCCAAAGACCGCAGACAATTTTATTGATTCTGTTCAGTTTTAACATTTGTTGCGGATGCCACAAGAGCACTACATGAACTGAAAGGCAGGATATAAATATTTAAGCAATAATTTGTTATTTATTTCCTTTCAGACTTTGCCTATACAATACTCATTTGGCTATTTCACAAAAGTAAACTAGAAGCATTCTTCATTCAAGAAGTTTTTGGAGAACCACTGCCAACATGCATCTGGGAAGACAATTTTCCTGTTGTATAAGAAGCCTTGCGTTCCCAGCAGCCGTCACTGGTGCAACAGGAAACAAACTTGTATTTAAATACTTATATCTGACAAAAGAGTGCCTATTCTTCTCACACTAAGCAAGAAGACAGAACAATACCAGAGCTCTTTCCAGCCATTGCAACTTTCTACTAAAGGCCTAGAAGACCATAGTGTGGAAATGACCACAACTCCAAAACATAAAGAAGGCACCAAGTTTCCAAAAGCTGGACCCACAGCTTCCAACCTAACCTTTCATATTACAAGAATTCAGAAATTCATAAAGCATTAAATTGATTAAGTAGTACAGTTTTACACTGGAAGTCGAACGGAATCCATTCCACTTCCAAAACATTCGGAAACCAAAGTGTGGCTTCTGATTGGCTGCAGGAAGCTCCAGAAGTCGTGGCGGACATTCGGCCTCCAAAAATAGTTCGCAAACTGGAACACTCATTTCCAGGTTTGCAGAGTTCAGGAGCCAAAACATTCAAGAACGAAGCTGTTTGAAAACCAAGGTACTCATTAGCAAATTAGGTTAAACTAAGCCTAATCAATAATTGAAAGCAGTTCTCTTCTTAGGCAAGAAATTAGCATGGCAAAAGCATTACCTGCAGAATCTTCTATTCTTATCAGAGAGAGAACTATCACTACCATCTGAATTTCATGGTCTTTGTCTCCATTGTTTATAACCCATTTTTCCTCTGTGTGCATCTGACCAAGTGAGCTTTCACCCAAAAAGCTTTATGCCACAGATCTCTTGTAAGCCTGTTTTTGCAAAAACAAAAAATACCCTTTCTCTAGAAATTAAGCACAAAGATATTGCTAACTATTTGCTCCCGTCTTCCCCGTTCTCATTGTATCCTCCCCCCTTTTTTCTTGTATTTGTTTTGTTACCCTGCCACTCCCCTCCCTTCCGTTTTCCCAGCTGCTGAAGCTTAGACCATAAACTCCTGCAGGCAGGAACTAGTTTCTTCTTGTTACTGTTATTGCAAAGTGCCTTCACCTGAAGCGCTAAAAACACCAGGAATTTTCAGGATGATCCCTCCACTAACACAACTGGTACTCTGACTGCAGCTACTAATTCAACAGACAAGAGACCTACATTGAAGGCATGTTTTACAGTGTGGTGGGACACACTACCACATGCTGCTTGTAGAAACTGCACTACTCCATCTTTCATTTGTCACAATTCAGACAGTAGCTGAGCATGCAGGCAAACACACACAGCGTTAACACAATTTCCCAAAAAGGTATAGGAGCCTGCCTTATACTACACATCAGATCACCTAGCTCAGTCCTGTCAACACTGACTGACAGCAACTCTCGTTTCAGTCAGGGGTCGTTCTCAGACCTACCTGGAGTTGCTGCTGGGGACTGAGCCTTGGACCTTTTGCCTGCAAAGCACACGCTCTAACAGTGAGCTGCCTACATCTCTTCCCCTATCAAAGAAGGCAGCTTTATATGGAGTCAGGTCATTGGCCCACACAGCTTTGCACTGCCTACACTGAGTGGTAGCAGCTCTCCCAAGATTTCAGAAAGGGAGCTTCTCCTAGCCCTACCTGGTGATGGCAGGGATTGAAGCTGGGACATTCTGCATGTAAAGCAGGTGCTCTACCATTGAGCTATGGCCTTTCACTATACTGAATCCTACATTGTAGGGGGTTGAAATAGATGACCCTCGGGGTCCCTTCCAACTCTACAATTCTAGGATTCTATGAGTCAGACACATTGGTCCATCTAGGTCAGTACTGTTTGCACTGACCGGCAGTGATTCTCTGGGATTTTAGACAGGAGTCTCTCCTAGTCCTACCTACACAGGCCAGGGATTGAACCTGGGACTTTTTGCATGCAATTCAGATGCTCTGCCATCGAACTAAGGATCACAGATACACTCTGGGTGGCAGGTTGTTGCTCGTGAGTTTTTGGGTGTGGGAGCATCAGCAGTATTCGGAAATCAACTGAGTTACTGTAGCAGCTGCACAGCACCCATGTCACACGACCAAGACCCCCTCTCTCGAGTGCTATACATTAGACAGTCAGCGTTACCGTAATACTACTAGTAACGGGCCGCGTCGACTTCTCCTACCCCCTAGTCTGCGGCAGCGCAGTACTCGCGCCCCCCACAAGCGCCTGCCCCCCTCCCTTCATCAACTACCACACTGCCCCTAAAGTTCGCGCACTCACAAACGTTAGCAAAGGAATGCCCGGGCAAAAAAAAAGTGTACCACGGTACCTGTAGTAGCTGAGCAGCCCGTTGCTAAGCACGAACCAGCGGCGCTGGTAGCCCTTCAGGTAGTTGGTCCACTTGAAGAGCCAGCCTTTGTACGTGTCGGGCCCGGGGCCGGCCGAGGTCGGGGTGGTCGCGGGGGTGGAGGGCAAGGGCCCCTCGAGGGTGGTGGCGCCGGCCAGGCTCATGGCGACCAGGAGGGCGGGGGGCGGAGGAGGGCGGCGAGGGGGCTGCTTGCAGGCCAGGCAAGGAACGGCGCTGAGCAGGGAGACCAGCCCGCGGGTGCCGGCGCTGCACAGCGGCGCGGCTGCCTTCCCCATAGGCGACGCCGCCGCCGCCGCTGAGGCTGCGCCCGGCCGCCCCGCCTCCTGGCTGCTTCGCCTCAGCGCCGCCGCCAGGGCTAGCGAGGGGGCGGGGCCGCGGGACACGTGACGGCGGCAAGCCGCGCCCCTCCGCTCCTGGCCATGTGACGCGCCACCCCACCCGAGGGAGCGGCGTGACGCGGCCGCTACGACAGCGGCGCCCCGCGTTCTGTTCTTTCCCCTCTCCTACGGCGAGGGCGCCGAACGGCTCCCGGATCACGTGCGCCTTGTCTGCGAGGCTCGTCGGGCTGCCGGAGGGTCGGAGATCTCGCGGGAGTTGTGTGGAAGGCGGGGGGCGGGGAATGGGAAGGGGGCGGGGCCGGCAAGGCGCCAATCAAGGAATAGGGATGGGGACGCCGCTTGATTAGAATAAAAAAAAGGCGGGAAGCTGCTCGAGGCTCAACGGTTCGCTGTCCAGGTGGAGGCGCCGGCGGCCATTTTGGCACGCTGTTACCTCAGATGACAGGGCGGCAAAAGCTTCGTCTGGCGACGTGGCCAGGACGACGCAAGGGAAAGCTTATACAAAAAAAAAAAAAAAATCGTTATATGTTATTTATTACTCATTTATCTATAAAGAGCCCTAAATCCAGTCAGTTTTAAACAAGACAGTCGCTGCCCTCAAGGTTACAATCTAGAAAAGGGAAAAGGAATGCAGTCTGGAACGGATTAATCCATTTTGCACTACTTTCTATGGGAAAGCGCACCTTGGTTTTGGAACGCTTTGGTTTTGGAACAGACTTCCGGAACAGATTAAGTTTGAGAACTAAGGTACCACTGTACTGTAATCTGTTCTGGAAGACCGTTCGACTTGAAATGTTCGACAACTGAGGCACAATTGCCAGTTGGCAAAATCCGTAGAAAAAAAGTGGAGAGATGCGTCTCAGAAGCCGTTCAACTTCCGAGGCACGTTCAAAAATGGAAGCATTCACTTCTTGGTTTTCGGCATTTGAAAGCTAAAATGTTCGGCTTCCAAAGCAGCATTCAACAACCAAGGTTCCACTGTACATGAAACACACATCTAAACTGTGCTGAACTGTCACTCCATCCAGACGACACCTGACTGCATTTTCTCACACCGTTTTACAATTCTGCAAAACAGAGGTGTGGTAAAACGTGTATGTGGACATCTGCCACTACAGATGTTGTTGGGGGATCTCATCAGAGAATCCTTTGCTAAGGCTGCATCCTAAGGGTCAAGGTAGCACAATGTACCTGGAGCTATCCATGGTCCTGACTGCTGATCCCCAGAGAATGCCGCGGCCGAGTCAGCAGGCTTGCCCTGCCCTGACTTGTTATGTCTGGGCTTCCTTCCACCTGAATCTGTCCAACTCAGCCTGCCTCACCCCTTGGGAGCCCCAAGTCCCAGCTACAGGATTGATGCAGGAACTGAAGGCCAGTCGGAAGAAACAACTGCAGGAGGGGTCACTGTTGCTTACAGTAAGGGGACAAGGTGGAAAGGAGATTGGCACAGTGCAAATGTGCCAGCAAAGCCCATCCAGCCCGGGTGTCTTTAATAGAGGATTAGACAGATTCATAGAGGATAAGCCTATTAACAGCTACTAGCCACAATGACTATAGTCTGCCTCCATGGTCAGACACAGTAATGCTTCTGAGTATCCGCTGCTGGAAGCCACAGGAGAGGACAGGGCTCCTGTGATTGGGTCCTGCTTGACTGTGAGAACAGGCGCTATACTAGATGGCTCATTGGGCTTATTCAGTGAACTTTGCTTATTATTTTATTTGGCACATGCTGACCTGCACACTGCTTTGGCCCACCTGCAAGGCTCATTTAGGTCTGACCTGGGAGCTAGGACAAGTCAGGAGCAACAACCATTATAGTTCTAGGGATAGGGCTTCAAACCTGCAAGTGAGTTGGTGCCTCATAGGAGTGGTGGCCACCATATCTCCAGTCACCTAGGTCCTGCACTTTCCTTTCTTTCTGGATGATCAAGGGACAGGAAGAGACTTCACCCAGAATGCCGAAAACAGACAAGTCTTTAGCAAGAACACTGCAGGCAGGGTTTGTGTCTAGTACAGGCATGAGCAGAATGAATTGTCAGGCACTAAGAGGCAATTTGCAGTCAGTCCTGGTGCTATCTTTTAGTGTGAACTTGAGCCAGGATATCCATAAGCTGGTGGGAGGCCCCTGAGAGAACAGAACCATTATTGGAAGGCAGTCAGCTATCCAGTTTTCTGTGCAGGTGTGTGACATGCACAGACAAAAATGTGTACTCTGCTAGCAGCCTGTTGTGATGTCAGATGAGAAAATTCAACTTGCCAATCTCAACTCAGTTGTGTACAGACCAATTTTACCATATGAGACTGCGCCTTTAGCACAGATGATCAATGTAGGCAATATCTTCCTGTCTTAATCCCTTGCAAATGTATGTCACAGAAATGAATTAGATCTTTATTGCTTTTGCAAGTCAGGTGTCTACATCTTTTGGATGCTTTTCAGATGGAAGCCAGTTTGTCTCTGGAGTAAACATAAAGGACACCATTCATTGCCTATTCAGCTCATCAGACATCTCTGCTGATAGCTGGCAGCATCTTTTGGCCACATAGAGAAATAAATAAAAGAAGTACTTATTAGTAATTTCTCTATGTGAGTGGTATAAGAGGATTCAAGTTCAGGGATTCCTAGTGGCTCACCACTAGAGAGCTATTGCTGCTTGCATGACATGAAGAGGAGGGTGCTAAATTGTTTGTGTGTCTGGCAGATTGAGAAAAGACTACATCATCAAGGGGTTTTATTTTAAGGAAGAAAGGATGGTAAGCAGAGATGATACAGATGTATACATTTATTCATGGTGTGTGCCAGTCATTGTAGACATTACTGAGCAAGATGGACCAATGGCCTGACTCTGTATAAGGCAGCTTCCTGTGTTCCTAAGACCAGCTTCATCAGGCATCTCTGGCCCCTGAACTGTTAGTCAGTTAGTCATTATAAGAACTACTTTTTTACTTTAAGAAGTGCTCTTGGGTTTGCTCTCTTCCTCTTCCATCCCTATACTTCTTTCCTTGTGTGCCATGTATTTTACGTTGTAGGCCTGCAGACAGTGACAGTTATATCTGATTGTTTGTAAACTGCCATGGGAGTCTTTGTGACTAAAGAGCAGGGTACAGACACTAAATAAACCCAGGTACTTCTGTCTCCTTCAACGTGTGCTATGCACAACCTTGGCTGCAATGCAGATAGAACTGGTGTTTGGGAATGGGGGTGTTGTGTAGTGCCATGCAAATTTTGCCGACCAGCTGCACACCAGAACACCAACCTGCAGAAAAGGACCCCACATACCCAGCATGTTCCATTTCAATGCACTTTCCAAATGCATCTTCTTTTGCAAATACGCCCCCCCCCCATGGTCACAGGCTCACCTTAGGCAAGTCACGATTTCTCTCTCAGCCTTAGTCAATCAACTATCTGTAAACAGGGAATAACAGGTTGCAGAGAACCAAAAGACCAGGACAGTCCAAGACATCATGCCGCTTGTGGCAGAGCAGCCTGGTGCCCCCTCCCACCCCAAGTCAAGTTGCAAAGCATCCAAGGCCAAGCTGAGGTATTTTAACACCTGAGGCAAAAAAATCCAAACCAACCCACAAGCACCTTTCCCCCTTACTGTCAGTAAGAATACAATAATAATAAATGGGTCAATAGCTAACAATTTGCTACTTTTCCATAACACTCAAAATCTGCTGCTGCTTTTTGCCTAATGGTAAGGCTGGACCTGCAAAAAGACTGTAAAGCCCTCTGAACATTAAAAAAAAAAAATCCAATTAAAGACCTACAACAGAAACATTTGTGCCACATGAATGCTGTGAAGGCCTTGTATTAACTTTAATTCTATTAACTCAATGAGACAAGCCAGCAGGAAAGCCTATGGGGCAGTGGGGGGCGGGGCGCATGGGTCTTTTTCCTGATGATTTTCTGTGCCAAGTGGAACCATGAAGCCATTCCTCTCGCTCATGGTCACTCACGTTACCTAAGCCTGTTTTGCTGTGGCAGGTTCACATTTTTCCATCCTGTGGCATCCTTGGCCTTTGTTAGCTCCGGCAGTGCAAAGGTTGAGGCGTGGGCTTTGAGCCAGGCCCTCTGGTCAATCTTCTCCAGCATTCTCTGGTAGTGGCCATATTCCTTCTTCCAGCGGTTCATTTTCTTCTGCTGGTCATGCACAAACTTCTTCATCATCTGGTCAAAGAGATTGCCCATCTTCCTTTTGCTTTCTTCAATGTGCTTGAGCTTTAAGAAATCGGAAGCAACTGTTAGCAAAGTCACTTAAATAAACACAGACAAAACTCCAGAGAGAAAAGCCTTAATAACACTCTAAGCAAGCTGAACCAAACCGGTGCATAATCTGAGGATTAAGGAACAGAGAGGTTCTGTCTTTCTCCATTCATGGAAGAGAGACATATAACCAAACATACAGAAGGAAAAGCCCTACAAACTACTCAGCCAATCAGAGCTTGTGTGTGTAATTCATGCCACTCTACCTGGTCAGAAGCGGGTTTGTTGTGCTTGAACACAAAATCCAGTTGTGTAACCTAGGGGTGCATTCAGTCATGAGAAATATTACATTAGTTTTCCTGCTTATAATGCTAACACTCCTTTTCCGTTTTCTAATGCTCCTTTGATGTTACAGTAGCTGCTGTGTTATGGAACTGTGGCTTTTTGACCGATACACCGGCAAATCATGCTAAATTTCATCCACACCAATGGGCATGGCATGGCACAACCATGCATGTCACTGGATAATGTCATTAACACACACACCCCGCTGCCGCCACCCTTTCCACATGTGTGTGCTTCTTTTCCCCCATGAAAAGAGCAGGAAAAAAACATATGCAGTATATTACCCCAAATTTCATTGCTTTAATCCCACAATTTTCCAGGTAAACTGGGGGCTGCAAACACATTTTGGGGGGCTCAAAAACATGGAAACAAAATGCCCAATATGCACTGTATTCCATTAGTTTTCCAGAAGTGGCTTTTGCGTTGTATGAAAGCTCAAATATAATGCTGAAATTAACAGGGAAGTGCTGGGGAAATGGGATAAACTGCTGTGCGAATGCAGCCAAAGTATTCCTGGTTCGGGAGCCACGTGGAGCTCTTTCCCCCTCCACAACTCTGCTCATTCCTGTGGATGGAGTTGATTTGCAAGGACATTGTGTGCACAGAACGCCTTCTTCCTCCATTGACACAAAGAATGTCTTCTTCCTCCATTGACACAAAGGGAGCTTCTTGAACATAAAAGAGATAGAGGTGTACAAACAAGTTCCCAGATACACAATAGCTATTTGGCTCACCAGCCTAAAGAAACATTCTCTTGCATTTGAAATGTAACACAAGCAGGAGGGCTCAGGTAAGGAGGTTCAATAGCGAGATTTACGGTACCTTGATATCGTGCACTCTCTGGACACTGATGTTGTCACGAATGATCACCTTAGAAAGATGACTCTTGGGTAAAAACCTCTTTAAAACTGCTTCACTGCCACTGAGTAAACTGCATGGGAGAAAGGTGCCTGGTTAGAACTGCATTTGCTACTGCCTCCCTCTAAAATTAAGAAAGCCTGTTGTGTAAATACCACCAATTTAGGAATATCCGCCTAGCACTTTTTTATTTCATACATTTATATACCTCAGGGAGCTCAAGGTAGTACACATGGTTCTTCTTAATCCCGATTTTACCATCACAACAACCCTGTGAGGTAGGTTAGGCTGAGAGACAACAACTGGCCTGCGGTCACCCAGTGAGCTTCATTGTGGCTGAGTAAGGATTCAAACCCTGGTCTCCCAGGTCATAGTCTGGCACAATAACCATTACACCACACTGGCTCTTCACACTGGTGTATTCTAGGAGCTAGGAGGAGGCTGAACCACATGCAAGTTAATTTTCCATGAGCCAGTTCCTCCTGCTCGCTGGATGAAGGCTGAAATATTATGTTATGGAAGATTTGAATGTGTTTTTATCTTTTTCCTGCAACACTGATACAGCTGCCTTCTTATTTTTGTAAGCCTCTTTGGGGGGGGGGAGCAAATAAACATTTTAAGATTTAAATAAACAAGGCAGTCCCTGGTTCGAACCTTGCCTTTCTAACCTCGTGTCCTAAAGAAAAGTCAGGCCTTCTTTCTTTCAGTCTCAGGCCCTCTGCAATATCTGAACGATATTTATACTGATATACATTGCATGGTTATTGTAAGAATTTCAAGAGCATATGCAAAGTGCTTTGAAAATGCCCATTATATAAGGGTGTTGGGAGATCTGTTTCTGGGTCACTAGTTTTTTGTTTTAACCAATAGCATCTGTTATACGCACGACAGAGAATATTATTTTTTACACACACATAATATAAAACTTTATGTTTGTGGAAAGACAAAAAAACCCCCCAACCCTCTTTCCTCTTCTTTCAACGAAAAAACTCTCAGAGAAGCTGAGCCACGGGTATGCCTTGCAACCCCTAAAGGAGACACATAAACAAGCTTTTTATGTGAGGAACAACAGACAAACCCTTCTTTCCTCCTGAAGCAAAATAACTCTGCAAATGCTCAGAGGCATGTCACATGTTCTTGCTACCCCTGAACATGGCATGCAATTCATGCAGACACAAAGGGGGAAAACGCAACAAAGCCTCTTCCCTCTTCTGTCAGGGAACGAAAGAACTCTGCACATGTTCAAGGGACCTTCATCGGGACTGTGCAATATTTACATTTGCGAAAGAGGGATCCCCCCTCCCTTTGGGGGAGGAAAAGAACTCTGCACATGTTCAGAGGCAAAACGGGGCAAACTCCTGATTGAGAGGGGAGGGTGTCACGAGTGAAGCCCCTCCCGTACCTCCCTGTGCCCAATAAAAGTATTTTCCCCTTTGGGGGAGGAAAAGAACTCTGCACATGTTCAGAGGCAAAACGGGGCAAACTCCTGATTGAGAGGGGAGGGTGTCACGAGTGAAGCCCCTCCCCTACCTCCCTGTGCCCCAAAAAAGTATTTTCCCCTTTCGGGGAGGAAAAGAACTCTGCACATGTTCAGAGGCAAAACGGGGCAAACTCCTGATTGAAAGGGGAGGGAGTCACGAGTGAAGCCCCTCCCGTACCTCCCTGTGCCCTGAGGAGGGGGGGGGGCTTGCCCCGCTCCCCCCATCCATCCATCTACCCCCTTTACCTGAAAAGCACCAGCACTTGGCCGCCGACGTGGGGCTGGAAGAAAGTGACCACGGCCGGCGGGGCGTCCTCGGGCTTCCCCGCCTCCATGGCGCCTCCCCTGCCCGGGGACTGGACCGGACTGCGCTGAGCCATGGCTGGGCAATGCCTCCCCGCTGGAGGGAGCGGAGGTCACAATGGGATCGGGCGTTCAGAGTTGCCCTGGAAACCGGCCCCGGGGCTTGGAAGGGCTCAATGCCTTCTCGTTGCCGCCGCTGCTTCTGAAGCAGGAGGAGGAGGAGGACGAGGGGGCACCGCAGGAAGCGTCTGGGGCGGGCGGTGGGTAAGGAGAGCTCCCCATCGCCAGGTCGAGAAGGGGTTTTGGTGGGGCGAGTGGGGCGCGGAGGAAGCGCTGCGCAAGAATCCAGCCCCAAAGTCAGGGAAGGATGGGGGGGGAAGAACCTCCATGTCCAAAGGCAGTCTATAGTGGTACCTCGGGTTAAGTACTTCGTTCCGGATTTCCGTTCTTAACCTGAAACTGTTCTTAACATGAAGCACCACTTTAGCTAATGGGGCCTCCTGCTGCTGCTGCGCCACCGGAGCAGGATTTCTGTTCTCATCCTGAAGCAAAGTTCTTAACCCGAGGTACTATTTCTGGGTTAAAAGAGCCTGTAACCTGAAGCATATGTAACCTGAAGCATCTGTAACCCGAGGTACCACTGTATCTCTGAATGGCCATAACAACGTAAGGAGAGCCTGCTGGATCCTGCCATCTAGACAGCATCCTCTTCTCACAGTGGCCAACCTGAGGCCTGAGTGGGAAGCAGGATCTGAGCCCAAGAGTACAGTGGTACCTCGGGTTACATACGCTTCAGGTTACAGACTCCACTAACCCAGAAATAGTACCTCGGGTTAAAAACTTTGCTTCAGGATGAAAACAGAAATCGTGTGGCAGTGGCGCGGCGGCAGCAGGAGGCCGCATTAGCTAAAGTGGTGCTTCAGGTTAAGAACAGTTTCAGGTTAAGAACAGACCTCCAGAACGAATTAAGTTCTTAACCCGAGGTACCACTGTACTCTCCCACGGGTTTTCCAGAAGCATTTCTGACTCTGGCTGTGGAGGCACAGCAGAGCTATTGTGGCTAGTAGCCATCAACAGCCCTCTCCCCCATGAATTTGTTTGATCCTCTTCAAAAGCCATCCAAGTCGGTGCCCGTCCCTGCCTCCTGCAGCAGGGAGTTCCATAGTTTGTGCTGTGTGAAGAAGTCCTTTCTGTGTAGAAAAAGAATAGAGATATCAGTTATGAGATTTGAATGTAATAGGGAAAGTAAGAAATGTATACGAAGAGATTAGATTGGAAAATTTTCAGGCAGGATTGATGGAAGTCAAAAAATTGTATAAGGTGTAAAAGTATGTTTAATTACTGTTGAAAATGATATGTCAAAACACACACACACACACACACACACACACACACATATATAAAGATATATATATATATATAATGTCCTTTCTGAACCTTTTCCAACTCTACAATGCCCTTTTTGATGGGAGACGACCAGAATTGTACATGGTATCCTAAAGATGGGATGCGGGTGGCGCTGTGGATTAAACCACAGAGCCTAGGGCTTGTTGATCAGAAGGTTGGCGGTTCGAATCCCTGCGACGGGGTTTGCTCCTGTTGCTCGGTCCCTGCTCCTGCCAACCTAGCAGTTCGAAAGCATGTCAAAGTGCAAGTAGATAAACAGGTACTGCTACGGCGGGAAGGTAAACGGCGTTTCCGTGCGCTGCTCTGGTTCGCCAGAAGCGGCTTAGTCCTGCTGGCCACATGACCCGGAAGCTGTACGCCGGCTCCCTCGGCCAATAAAGCGAGATGAGTGCCGCACCCCCAGAGTCGGCCACGACTGGACCTAATGGTCAGGGGTCCCTTTACCTTTACCTATCCTAAATATGGTCGCATCCTAGATTTGTATATTGGCATTATGACATGGGCAGTTTTGTTTTCAATTCCTTTCCCAATGACAGTGGCGTAGCGTGGGTTGTCAGCACCCGGGGCAAGGCAAGTAATTTGCGCCCCCTAACCCATGGATTTGCGCCCCCAACCCTAACCCCCAGATGTTGCGCCCGGTGCGGCCGGCCCCCCCTGCACCCCCCACGCTACGCCACTGACCAATGATCCCTAGCATGGGATCTGCCTTTTTCAAAGCTGCCATATACTGTATTGGGTTGACATCTTCATCCAGCTATCTGCTGTAACTCCAAAGTGTTGCTCCTAGGCTGATTCAAACCAGAGGAGGATTTAGAGGAGAGGGACCAGTTCACCCGCACTGGGTGCCTAGCCAAGAGGGTGCTGTAGGAGCCCCTGCAACAGTGACTTGGAATGGAAGACGAGAGGCAGGAGGGCACCAAATTTTGGCATTGCACAGGGCACTGCTAAAATCTGGAAAAAAACCAAGTCCACCATTGTTCAGACCCAATGATAATATATGTGCCCATTCACTCAGTTTGGAGAGGGTCCCTCTGCAATCTCTCTCTCCCTCCCTCCCCCCCCCCTCTCTCTGTCTCTCTCTGTCTCTTTAACAACCCTGCTGCGCAGTTCAGCAAATTTGGCCATCTCATTTCTCTGGCATATCAGTTTCTGAGCCTTGACAGGATTTGGGATTTGGAGAAGGGTTGTAGCTCAGTAGCACACCACCAGTTCAGCCCCTCGCATCTCCCGGTGGGATTGCAAAGATCCTTGCCAGAAACCCTGGAGAAGGGGAGCAGAAGGGCCATTTAGCCTGGAACCTTGAACTCAAAATGAGTCCTTAAATTCTGACACTTAATTCACAGAAACAGAGAATCGCAGCATGCTGATTTCTAGGTAGTTAAGAAGGTGCAAGGCTCCTGATGCAAATTTGCATGTGCTGATTTAAACACATAGGTGCACAAATGTACAGGTCTGAGCAAATTCAAAGATGGCGAGGGTAATCAAAATAACCACCATGCTTTTAAAGGGTTGCATCCAACTAGGATGCAATTTACGAGGATTTGCACTTGCGGTGCTAGCGAGGTGGTCCTAAACAATCCTGCTTTTGCATCTTCAGAAGCTTTGGGGTGGTCTTACTGTTTCATTTTCCAAAGGGTGCACATCCTGTAAGTTCCTGCTGGTAACTTTTCATACGACAAATGTTCAAAGTCATTATCCTTCCCTCCCACTTTTACTTGTATTATGCAATAAATAAGCAGCTATCCTATCTTTAAAAGACATCTGAAGGCAGCCCTTTTCAGGGAAGTTTTTAATATTTAATGCTGTAATGTTTTTAACATTTGATTGGGAGCCACCCAGAGTGGCTGGGGAATCTCAGCTAGATGGGCGGGGTATAAATAATAAATTCTTATTCATCTTATGCACTATACATTTAAAGCAGTATTGTTCCACTTTAAATAGTCATCATGGCTCCAACCACCCAAGAATCCTGGGAACTGTGGTTTGTTAAGGGTGCAGAGAGCTAGGCCTTGGCTACCAAGAACTTCATTTGAAATAGCTCCAAGTTTTCAATGTCTTTTTCTCCTTTTAGTCACTATTGAAAGACTATGATGTTCAAGAAGCAAACGACTTCCTGAATCAGTGTGTCTGGGGGCCACGATAGATGCCGGTGGTGTTTGACCAGGAATATATACAGGTACAGGCAAAGAGGACTCACAAAGTGCTGCTGTTTTCCCTGGTAACTTTGGCAAGATTTGCAAGATTTTTATATAACGGCATATATCCCTCTAGACATTGTTGGACTCCGACCTCCATCAGCCAGCAGGGCTAATTGCCAGGGTTGATGGGAGTTGTAGTCCAACAACATTTGAAGAGCTGCAGGTTCCTCCAGCCCTGTTCTCTGCAAGGGAAACCAGAAAAATTGGCAGGTATTTTTTTTATTCTTCAGTGCCTTCACATCTTTAATCCTAACGCTTTATGAATAATTCCCAACATTGAGCAATAGCCAGTACTATTTTTCTAGAAAATGAGGTGCTAGGAACTTACTAATAATTTCTCCCTTGTTCTCTTAGAATGGTGATGGCGCCTACCTGGGAGGTAAAAAACCCCAAAAACCCTGGTGATAGCCACTGCTGGATATTGCACATTCAGTTTGCTTTTTCCCTCATTGTCTATTTTTTCTAAAATATGTTTATACTTTTCAGATTTATACATTTCACTGATTTTACAATCCTTTTGACATTTCAAAACTTGACTTCCTTCCCCCTCTTTCTGCAGTTCCTTAAATTTATTTTTAACTTAACTTAATTTGCTCATTTATTCATCTTCTTTAAATATACAGTGGTACCTTGATTCTCAAACTTAATCCATTCCGGGAGTCCGCTCAACTCCCAAAACTGTTTAAAAACCAAGGTGCAGCTTCCAATTGGCTTCCAATTGGCTTCCTCCCATCCTGCACTCATTCGGAAGTCACGGAAGCCGTGTTCGGACATTCGGCTTCCAAAAAATGTTCACAAACCGGAACACTCACTTCCGGGTTTGCGGCATTTGAGAGCTGATTTGTTCGGGAGCCAAATCATTTGAGTACCAAGGTACCACTGTATACTCTTATGAAACTGCAGGTTAGTATGATAATCCTGCCAGTGTTTTTATCTGTTTACAATGTATCTGTAAATATTCAATAAACCATTTCCATTCTTTTATAAAAAGCTTGTTATCTTGATTTCTTACTCTAGGTCAGTTTTGCCATTGCTGCTTATTCCATAAGTTTTTGCATCCATTCTTCCTTTGCTGGGACTTCTTCTTCTTTCCATTTTTGGGCAAGTAACATTCTTGCCGCTGTAGTCGCATACATGAATAAGTTTCTATACAATTTAGATAGTTCTGTCCCTATAATTCCCAAGAGCAAAGCTTCTGGTTCCTTTTTCCTCGTTGTCTAACCAGAAGCCTCATTTGCCTCCCTAAAGCATAGCGAGCAAGAATGATGCTTCCTGTCATAGCTGATGTCTAAAGTTCGCCTTGATGAATGCAGTGTTTGGAACCATCCCTATCATACTCAGGCACCCGTCTGTCTACGGCCTTTCCCGGATCACAAACAGCCTGTTCCTCAGTAATGGCGAGGCCGCCAACAACAAACTCTTCCTCTACGCCAACCAGATCACCACAGTTATCAACGTTTCGGTGGAGGTGGTCAACACTTACTTCCCAGACATTTACTACATCCACGTCCCCATAACAGACTGCCCCTCATCCCGCCTTTTGGATTTCTTTGACCCCGTAGCCGATAAGATCCGCGCTGTGGAATCAAACCAAGGCCGGACGCTAGTGCACTGCGCTGCGGGCGTCAGCCGCTCTGCCGCTCTGTGCATCGCCTACCTGATGAAGTACCACTCAATGTCTCTGGCAAACGCCCACGCCTGGGTCAAGTGCTGCCGGCCCATCGTCCGGCCCAACAACGGCTTTTGGCAGCAGCTCATCCAGTACGAGCAGAAACTCTTTGGGAAAACCAGCGTCAAGATGGTCCAGTCCCCGCTGGGGGTGATTCCTGACCTCTACGAAAACGAAGTCAGGGTCATGATAGCCTTGTGACAATTACAGAACTCGCGCCCACCGGGAGAAGGGGGCTCAGTGGAGCTTAACGAACCCCGACGCTATCTTTACTAAGTGTGAAATTTTGCCCAACTCTGACCAGTGCAGAGCCCTATTGCCTGATGAAGAAGAAGGGGGTGGGATTGTCGATAAGGGGATGCTCTGTGTGTATGCATGTGCCTTTTTCTTTTCTATACATAAAAGCGACAAAAAATTGAAAAAACAAGCAAACCGTAGGCAAGCTCAGTTTGTGATTCCTTTGTGTCTCATTCCAAAATAACAAAGCCTTCAGTGAAGAGGGAGAGCTTTTCCTTTGGGAAACACCCAATGTTGCAGCAAAGCAGGACTGTAGTGCCTACGGTTACCAGACCACATAGGTGCCAACTCTAGGGAGCCGGGGTCCCTTGCCCCCCACCCAGTAATTTTTTTTCTGAAGGATGCAGGTGGCTCTGTGGTCTAAACCACTGAGCCTCTTGGGCTTCCCGATCAGAAGGTCGGTGGTTTGAATCCCCGCAACGAGTGAGCTCCTGTTGCTCTGTCCCAGCTCCTCCCAACCTAGCAGTTCGAAAGCACACCAGTGCAAGTAGATAAATAGGTACCGCTGTGGCGGGAAGGTAAACAGTGTTTCCGTGTGCTCTGGTTTCCGTCACGGTGTCCTGTTGTGCCAGAGGCGGTTTAGTCCTGCAGCCCACATGACCCAGAAAGCTGTCTGTGGACAAACGCCGACTCCCTCGGCCTGAAAGTGAGATGAGCGCTGCAACCCCATAGCTGCCTTTGACTGCACTTAACCGTCCAGGGGTCCTTCACCTTTATCTTTATCCACATTAAAAAATGACCATAATAGTTGTTGTTGTTAAATTTATTGCCTTCCCTTCACTGGCAGGTCCCAGGGTGGGTTAAAGGTAAAGGTAAAGGGACCTCTGACCATTAAGTCCAGTTGCGGACAACTCTGGGGTTGCAGCACTCATCTCGCTTTACTGGCCGAGGGAGCCGGCGTTTGTCCACAGACAGCTTCCGGGTCATGTGGCCAGCATGACTAAGCCGCTTCTGGCGAACCAGAGCAGTGCATGGAAACGCCATTTACCTTCCCGCCTGAGCGGTACCTATTTATCTACTTGCACTTTGACGTGCTTTTGAACTGCTAGGTTGGCAGGAGCAGGGACTGAGCAACAGGAGCTCACCCCATCGCGGGGATTCAAACTGCTGACTTTCTGATTGGCAAGTCCTAGTCTCTGTGGTTTAACCCACAGCGCCACCTGTGTCCCTTTTTCAGTGTTTACTGAAAGCTGAAGAATGAATGTGCCAGGCACACTTCTGTGGGGCACAAATGCACTGCAGCATGAAAACAGAAGAATACCCTTAACAGCCACAATAAGCTTGGGGAGCACATCTTAGTCTATGAGATGCCTAGGGGAAAACACAATTCTCTAACTGGCATTGAAAAGATCTTTTTTACCTTTCATTTTCTTCTGGGGGCACAGCACCCTCAATATTCTCCTGCCCCCCTTCCTGCTTCACTCCCTCCCTCAGTCTGCTGCCTCCCCCCAGCCGGGCGCCATCCTCTGTTTGTGACTTGCCTCCCAGAGGAGCAAGGGGGCACATGTGAATGTGCAACATGTCTGTCCCCTGCCTGGCTGTCCATCCCTCCTTTACCCACTTCCTTCCTTCCTTGCTTGATCTGTGTGGCTTGGCAGGGAGCTGCCCAGAAGGAGCACACAGGCAGGCAGGCCGGCCAGCCAGCAGAACTAGTATTAGGTTCATCAATTGACTTGCACACAGAGCACCTATAGTAATAAAATTGAACAATACGTTTAATTAGTAAAATGAAAGACTGCTTGCATTTTACAGTATTTCCTTAGGCCTCTTTACCCTCACCTTATTTCAGGCTATGGACCTGCATTAAGTCTTTATTTCGCGATACTGGTTGCAAATGTCATGCTTTGTACTTACCCAAGGTAAAGGTAAAGGGACCCCTGACCGTTAGGGGTTGCGGCGCTCATCTAACTTTGTTGGCCGAGGGAGCTGGCGTACAGCTTCCAGGTCATATGGCCAGCATGACTAAGCCGCTTCTGGCAAACCAGAGCAGCGCACGGAAACGCCATTTACCTTCCCGCCGGAGCGGTACCTATTTATTTACTTGCACTTTGACGTGCTTTCGAACTGCTAGGTTGGCAGTAGCTGGGACCGAACAACGGGCGCTCAACCCGTCACGGGGATTCAAACCGCCAACCTTCTGATCGACAAGTCCTAGGCTCTGTGGTTTAACCCACAGTGCCACCCGCGTCCCCGTACTTACCCAAGGGCAAGGCTAATTCAATTAGTCGGACCAAAGTAAGATGGCATAAAATTGGCAATGGAGCAAAGATACCAGGGATGTAAATCGTGGCTGCCCGGGTCAGGTCTCACACTGCTAAGCCCTAGCCCAGCCTGGTGACCACCAGAAGTTTTAAACTACAGTACAACTCCCATCACTCTCAGCCAGCATGGCCGTATGGTTCTGGAGCTGATGGGAGTTGTAGTATAAAACTTCTGGTGGTCACTAGGCTGATAATAATTTTTATTAATTTTCAATTACCATCCAATAACAGCCTCATTGTAACAATACCAAATTATAATACAATTGCTAATACCAATCTTTCAAATACCGAATTATATATTGTAGTCCAAAACATCTAGCAGACATTTGGTTGGGTGGGCAGAAAAGGTCATAGCAGATCCAAAAAGCTGTCACTTGAGGTAGAAGCTTCACCAACAACATCAATTGTGCAAAAAGATTCTGCATGGTCCCATTGATGCTCACAGAAATGAACCACCACTGATTTAGTCTGGATGCAAACCCACAGAATACAGATAGAGAAGTGCTTGAAATAAATTAGAAAAACAGGTTGTTCCTGGGCACATTTTAAGGCATCCTACAAAAACAAGATTGTTTTGATGAACAGAAACGTACAAGTCTGGTTTCACGCAATCTTGTTTTGTCTCTCCAAAGATACTTCCCACCAGCAATGAAGCCTTGGGAGATGATTCTGTAGCCTTCCAAAAGTCTCTGTTTGTGTCTCCAGATCTTCTTAACCTTCAAAGAAACTGATGACTGGAGTACATTCAGAAAGTTGTGGGCGGGGGGGGGGGGGAGAATCACGTCCCTCCTGGCAAAGTGGCCTCCACACAGTTCAGCCAGAAATTGGCACAGCTGGCATGATAACAGCTACCTTCATACATAATAGGATCTGAGTTTCCAGAACTCACCTGAGAAGGCAAAGAAAAACAAATAAGGCCTTTTTGGTCATGGCTCCCTGTCTACAGGATACCCTTCCCAGAGTAATCTGCCTGAAACCTTCATTAAGATCTTTTCAACACCAGTTAGAGAATTGTGTTTTCCCCATGGCATCTCATAGACTAAAATGACGTTTTGTTAGTAGTGCTGCTAAAGCTTATTGTGGCTGTTAAGGGTGTTCTTCTGTTCTTCAGCTTTCAGTAAACGCTAAAATTCTCCTCTTTAAACAAGCCTTGAACACCTGAGGTGTGAGTTTCCAGGACTCACCGTATTCCTCTGACTGTAATGTTTCAACAGTTTTTAATTCTGCATTTTAAGCTGATGTAACCCACCCTGGGACCTGCCAGTGAAGGGAAGGCAATAAATTTAACAACGACAACTATTATGGTCATTTTTTAATGTGGCTAAAGGTAAAGGTAAAGGACCCCTGGACGGTTACCGGTAAGTCCAGTCAAAGGCGACTATGGGATTGTGGTACTCATCTCGCTTTCAGGCCGAGGGAGCTAGTGTTTGTCCACATGCTGGTCTTGTGGCCAGCATGACTAAACCACTTCTGGTGCAACGGGACACCGTGACGGAAACCAGAGTGCATGGAAACACTGTTTACCTTCCCGCCACAGTGGTACCTATTTATCTACTTGCACTAGTGTGCTTTCGAGCTGCTAGGTTGGCAGGAGCTGGGACAGAGCAACGGGAGCTCATCCCGTTGCGGGGATTCAAACCGCCAACCTTCTGATCGGTGAGCCCAAGAGTGGTTTAAACCACAGCGCCACCCGTGTCCCTTACATTTGGATAACAGGCAACTAAAATACTACTACCAAATAGTAGTAGTCGTGATGGTGATAAGAATAGACATGATTATTATAATCATATTCCAACCTTTTTTCCCAAGGAGCTGAAGGCAGTGTACAGTACATGGTTCTCCTCACTTAATCCCCACAACAACCCTGTGAGGTAATTTGGCTGAAAGGCAGCAACGAGCCCAAGCTTCATGGCTGAGTGGGGATTCAAACCCTGCTCTCCTGGGTCCCTAGTCTGGCACTTTTAACACCAGCATCTAGAGAACCACAGATGCCCCATTCCATGTGTGAAACAAATTAAAAAATAAATAAGCTCACCTGGGGCTCCCGCTTCACCTCAGTTAGGCAAACCCCACAGACTGGTTCGGGTGCTAGGTCAGAAGCTGACAAGCGAGAGTCACTTTCACCAGACGGCTCCAGCAGGTTAACATTCTGTAAGCAAAGTCAACACGGGGGGGGGGGGGGCGGACCCAAAGTGTCAGAACCTGGCTTTCTCTGCCCCACAGCCCAAATCTGCAACCCCAGGCACTTGGTCAAGGATCAGAACTCTGAAGAGGCATGCTGCCAGTCAGAGTAAGCAATGCTGAGAGAAGATGGTGAAGAAGGTTGTAGCTCATTGATTGAGCACTTGCTTTGCATGCAGAAGGTCCCAGGTTCAAACCCCACCATCTCCAGGTAGGGCTGGGAAAGACACCCTGCCTGAAACCCCAGAGAGCTGCTGCCAGTCAGTGTAGACAGCACTGAGCTCAATGGACCAAGAGTCTGATTCAGCACAGTGAATGGCTGTAGCTCATTGGCAGAAGACCTGCTTTGCATGCAGAAGGTCCTGGGTTCAATCTCAGAATTTCCAGGTTGGGTTGGGAATGTCCCCTTGCCTGAAACCCTGGAGAGCTGCTGCCAGTCAGTGTGGGCAATACTGAGCTAGATGGACCAGTACTTTAATGAAAGGCCATGTACCCAGAAGAACAGAATGATCCGATGGTGTGGACATTCCTGAGCTAGATGACCCAGTTCTGTTTGACAGCTTTCTATCTTCCTAAGGGACAAATAAATAAGCTGCTGCTTATTTCACTGCCGGAATGATGACACCATTTCCCAGAGTGCTATTGACCAAGCCTCAGCAAGCCCTCCAAGTGTCCCAGTTTTGACCCAGGTTTACAGAAGCCATCCCAGTTTCTGATTGGATCCCAGAGTGTCCTGCTGTTCCTTAGGATGTCCCTGTTTTCATTGGAGAATTGTTGGAGGGTATGTAAACAAGCTGTCATCAGAGAGAAACCCACCAAATAAGCTAAGCAGAGGGAGAGGTGGGGTCAGCACTAGCCCTTGTCTCCGGTGTTCTTCATCTATCCACTAAGACGTCCTTAAAGGTAAAGGGACCCCTGACCATTAGGTCCAGTCGTGGCCGACTCTGGGGTTGCAGCGCTCATCTCGCTTTATTGGCCGAGGGAGCCGGCATACAGCTTCTGGGTCATGTGGCCAGCATGACTAAGCCGCTTCTGGCGAACCAGAGCAGCGCTCGGAAACACCGTTTACCTTCCCACCGGAGTGGTACCTATTTATCTACTTGCACTTTGACATGCTTTTGAACTGCTAGGTTGGCAGGAGCTGGGATCGAGCAACGGGAGCTCACCCCGTCGCAGGGATTTGAACCGCCGACCTTCTGATCGACAAGTCCTAAGCTCTGTGGTTTAACCCACAGCGCCACCCACGTCCCAAGAGGTCCTTACCAGCATCTGGAATACAGAATGGCCAAAGGCGAGAAAGGACAGGAGGTTGTTCCAGGCCAGATCCACCTTGCGCAGGCAGTGCAGCAGGGCTTCGCTCTCCGCTCTCTGAGCCTTCATCCCTTCTTCCAAGCGCTTGGAGACCCGGTACACTTCCGACAACCCTGGATGCAAAACAAGAAACAGCAAGGAAAGTCATCCTCTGCAACTGTTGGGATATAGATTTGCACGTGCACAAGCATAAACCAGTGGAGTGGGGTTACTTAGAAAAGAATTAGAGAGGGAGGAAATCACCTCTGAGGGTTCAAGTCACATATTGCAAGCCTTGCTGCAACAGCCACTTCCCAAAGGCCACTGTTTTGTGGGTGAGATCCAGCTTGCATATCGGCAAATTTAACCTGCCATTGGTTCATCTAGGTTAGCATCCTGCTCTCACAGTGGGCAACCAGATGCCCATTATGGGATGTCCACAAGCAGGACCCAAGCACAAGAACCCTCTCCCCTCCTATGCAGCGGTGTAGCATTGGGGAGGGGCTACAGGGGCAGTTGCAAATTTGTTAGGGGAGCAAAATTTCACCACCTGGTGCTGTCTCAATACAGCTGTGCAGAAAGGTAAAGGACCCCTGGACGGTTAAGTCCAGTCAAAGGCAACTATGGGGTTGCGGCACTCAGCTTGCTTTCAGGCCTAGAGAGACAGTGTTTGATGCAGACAGCTTTCCAGGTCATGTGGCCAGCCTGACTAAACCTCTTCTGGCACAATGAATACCGTGACATAAACCAGAGCGCATGGAAATGCTGTTTACCTTCCTGCCGCAGTGGTACCTATTTATCTACTTGCACTGGTGTGCTTTCAACCTGCTAGGTTGACAGGAGCTGGGACAGAGCAATGGGAGCTCACTCCGTCGCAGGGATTCAAATCGCCAGTCTTCTGATCAGCAAGCTCAAGAGTCTCAGTGGCTTAGACCACAACGCTACCCACATCCCTTTTTTCTTCTTCCCTAGCTGGGGTCTAATGAAAATGGCTTCTCCATGCGAACCAGGAAGTGACCTCTCTAGTCAATGGAAATGACTCTTCTTATCTCTACAGCTGCAATCTCCAGTGAATTCAGCTGAATTTGCATGCATATTCCATCTTTTCCCATCCATTTCCCTTCCTTCCTTCCTTCCTTCCTTCCTTCCTTCCTTCCTTCCTTCCACATGGCCCCAGGCCTTGGCAACCCATGCTACGTCACTGCTCCTGAGCTTTCCAGCAGCTGTTATTTATTGTCTCCAACCATGAAGGCAGAGCATAACCATTTGTTAGCCTTTTCCATGAATTTGTATGTTTTTTAAAGCTATCCAAGTTTCTCAGCCCCCACTGCCTCCCGTGGCAGCGAGTTCCATAATTGTGTGAAGAACTACTGCCTTTTGTCTGTCTCAAATCTTCCAATAGTCAGCTTCACTGAACGGCCCCCCAAGTTCCGGAAAAGGGAGACCAATAGGCAGTAGAGGTTGTGACACTGGGCCTTTTTTTATAGGCACAAATCCATACCATACCCAGGATATATGCAGTCCCTGGTGCAGACAGAAGCACCTCGCTGCACACAGATGGCTGACTGATGCCTGCGAGGATTTCATTAGCATTGCTGAATACCTGCAGGGGAAAGAGGGAGAGAGATACTGCAACCAAAGTCCTTGGTATGTTCATCTCTGCACACCAGAGCTGGTTCACTAGCAACAGCAAACTCTGAAGTGCAGGCAGTCGTCACAGCAATCCAAACAGCAACACTCCTAAGACAATGCGACAAAAGTGAGCTTTTGAACCATGCAGACATTGTAGTTTCTATTTTTATAATATTTTTTATTAATTTTAACATATAAATTATAAAATGTACCACAAAACTTATCACTTATACAATCTTTTTAGACTTCCATCAGCACCTCTGATGAGCCACCGTTTTAACCACTTCATATGCATTTCATAACTTAATATTGCCTTTACATCTCTTAACAAATCATCCTCCCCCTTGTCCATTTTTACAATACTTCTAATAATACTCCTCACAAAACTTATTGCAACCCTACAAACGTTGTCTGTTCTTCACAATTACTTTTCAGATAGTCCGTAAATTTACTCCAGTCTTCCGTGAATTTCTGGTCTCGCCAGTTTCAATCCTTCCTGTTAGTTTATCTAATTCTGCATTATCTAATTAGAAGAGTCCATTAACTTCATCCTCCATTCTTCAATCATCGGTAACTCTTCTTGCTTCCATTTTTGGGCCAATAATATTCTTGCTGCTGCAGACATTGTAGTTTCAATAGAAAGTCAGCTTTCTCCCTCATTCCTGCATTGCTTAATATCCAAACCGATGAAGAGTTCTGCTGGACTCAGAAGCTTGCTAGCTACTGCATGACGTTTTGGAATCTTTAAAAATAAAGGTTTCTTTCTTTTTTCTTTTTTTCTCCCCAAAATGAAAGTGGCAGTTTTAGCCCTTAGCCACACATGCTAATACCCTGCCTCCTCTTCCTTGATTTCGGGTGCTTCCAGACAGCTGCTGCTTTAGCAGTGGATCAAACATGCATATCAGCAGATTCAGCTTGTGCTACTGAAGTGGGCTCTGGTGCACCAAACTCTTTTCTCCCTCAAAATAAAAATCACACTTTTTGCAGTAAGGAAAGTGACAGGGAAATGCATGGAAAAAGCATGGGGCAAGAATTGCTTGGTGCAACATCTTATAACCACCCCACCAAAAAGTCAGAATGAACGCTCAGTAGAGAGGATTGCCTGGAAGCAATTTTGGGGCACTTTTCTCTAAGAAAAGTTAAATTTGCCTCCTTCCTTTAAGGCAACTGCCTTGAGGGCTAGAAGCTTTGCCAAAAGTGGGGAAAGCAATGAAGGTTTCCCCCCACTTTGTAAAGCAAGCTAGTTTCGGCACTCTCGGGCACCGTCCTCCATCCTCTATTCAGTCAAGCAAGAAGCATTATCAGAATTCAAATGCCCATCCCAGCCAGCTAGGTGGACCAATGGTCAGGTTCAACATTAGACAGATGGTTCATGGGGCAGGGTGTGTCCTGGGGAGAGTCTCAAGGGCCATATTATTATTATTATTAATGTCATATATATATATATATATATATATATATATATATATATATATCAAAGTGGTTTACAGCATATTAAAACATAAATACTGTAAAACAATCCAGAATCAAACATTTCTGAAGAAAGTCAAATAAAGAGTATACAGTCAAAACAACAGCTGTGGGTTAAACCACAGAGCCTAGGACTTGCTGATGAGAAGGTTGGTGGTTCGAATCCCCACGACAGGGTGAGCTCCCATTGCTCGGTTCCTGCTCCTGCCAACCTAGCAGTTCAAAAGCACATCAAAGTGCAAGTAGATAAATAGGTACCGCTCTGGCGGGAAGGTAAACGGCGTTTCCGTGCGCTGCTCTGGTTTGCCAGAAGCGGCTTAGTCATGCTGGCCACATGACCCGGAAGCTGTACACCGGCTCCCTCAGCCAATAAAGCGAGATGAGCGCCACAACCCCAGAGTCGGCCACGACTGGACCTAATGGTCAGGGCTCCCTTTACCTTTTTAAAATATTATCCTAAAGATTTCAAAATAAAACATTACAAAGGTGGTCAACTACAGAATACATATTTAACACAAACAAAGTTAACAACAACAACAAAAAGATTTTAAAAAATTTTAAAAACACAACAGGACTTAAGGGCCACATTCAGCCCCTGGTCCAGCCCATCATTCAGAAACTGGTTTTGGGAAGAGCAAATATTTTGCCAAAGAAGAGTTGGAAAAGCAGTTTTATCCTGGCTGCATCTGTTGAATGTGCAGGAATTAAACAGAGATTTGAGGAAGGCTTTTAAAAAATCCTCTCTTAGGGCTTCAAGCACACCAAAAATTCCTATTTCTCCAATCCATTGGTTCCCATATAAGATGATGAGTGCCTTCTCTCCCTCCAGACTTGACACTTGCCGCAGAGAAGGAAAAACAATACACTTTTCAAACCAGAACCTGTGAGCAAAAACCAAAGTTATGCAACGCATAAAGAACACTTCTTTGAAGGGCGCTGAGTCCCCAAGAGAATTGAAAAGAATCAAAGGGCTGACCCACATATGCCGGTGCAATGACTAAGTTCAACCAGCAGAGGGGGGAAGATGCCAAACACGCAGCCAGGCAGTAAATATTAATAATCCTGCAATCAGTATTTGAAAGGTTTTTTGGTCCCAGAAGACTGATGGAGTGGAGAAAGGGACAAAGGACAGGAACGAGGAACACAAAACAAGGCATAGGTTTAACTTGTAAGAATTTGAGAGAAGAAAGGCTCAAAACTGCCCATATAAGCCACATCGGGCTAGAAGGTAAAAAGGTAAAGGACCCCTGGATGGTTAAGTCCAGTCAAAGGTGACTATGGGGTTGTGGCACTCATCTCGCCTTCAGGCTGAGGGAGCCGGCGTTTGTCCACAGACAGCTTTCTGGGTCATGTGGGCAGCAGGACTAAACTGCTTCTGGCGCAATAGGATACCGTGACGGAAACCAGAGCAGCGCACGGAAACGCCGTTTACCTTCCCGCCACGGCGGTACCTATTTATCTACTTGCACTGGTGTGCTTTTGAACTGCTAGGTTGGCAGGAGCTGGGACCGAGCAACAGGAGCTCGCCCTGTCACAGGGATTTGAACCACCGACCTTCCGATCGGCAAGCTCAAGTGGCTGAGTGGTTTAGACCACAGCGCTGCCAGCGTCCCATACCTCCAGCTGTGTCCCCCCAGCTGTTTTGGACTACAGCTTCCATCAGCCCCAGTCTGCACAGATGTTTATTGATTATAGGCTTTTGCTGTTGTTTAACTGGGTCTCTTCTGAGGGTTATTCTATGGATTTTATTGTAATGTATTGGTATTTTCATCTGACTTTATGCTTTGTGTTCTAAAAGTGGCTCTTTACACAGCAAGCAGTTAATCAGTTGAATAAATAGTTGCCCGAAGCAGTTGGAGGGCACCAACTTATTTCCACAGGGTGGGGAAGAAGATATGCCTCTGCTTGTAGTGGCAGATCAATCACCATAGCTGGGCCGGTAGCCTACTAGCAAATTCAGAAGTGTAGGGTCCCTTAATTATAGATATGAGAACATTGTGGCTAATAGCCACCAATAGCCTTACCTCATGGATCTGCTGCAAGCATCTCATCAGATGGGCAGCCTCAGAGTTCATCAGCCTTGACAGGAATGAGGAAGAAGTTAAGAGTAATGTAAACTGTAAGTGGTGGCGGGGTTTCACCGACCATTGCCCCTCTTCCTCCTGCCTCTGGCCATGGGCAGATTAACATAAAGTACCGTATTTTTTGCTCTATAAGACTCACTTTTTCCCTCCTAAAAAGTAAGGGGAAATGTGTGTGCGTCTTATGGAGCGAATGCAGGCTGTGCAGCTATCCCAGAAGCCAGAACAGCAAGAGGGATTGCTGCTTTCACTGCGCAGCATCCCTCTTGCTGTTCTGGCTTCTGAGATTCAGAATATTTTTTTTCTTGTTTTCCTCCTCCAAAAACTAGGTGCGTCTTGTGGTCTGGTGCGTCTTATAGAGCAAAAAATACGGTAAGTGTAGCAGCTGAATCTTTCCCCTTTACTTTATCTCCATGTCAGGGAAAGCTTTGCCAGTGCATCTGTTGAAGACACTGGAGGAGTATGAGTTGTAGCTCAGTGATAGAGCATCTGCCCTGTATGCTCTGCCACTTTTAAAACCATAAGGGCTAGAATCTTAATTCATTTTTAGGGGAAGGACGGTAGCTGAATGGTAGAGCATCTGCTTTGGACGCAGAAGGTCCTAGGTTCAAACCCCAAGGGCATCTCCCAGTAGGACTGGGAATGTCCCCTGTCTGAAACCCTGGAGAGTTGTTGCTGCTGCCAGTCAGTGTAGGCAATACTAAGCTAAATGGACCAGTACTTTAATGAAAGGCCATGTACCCAGAAGAACAGAATGATAAGATGATCTGGTTTTCCTGCAGTGAAAAGAAAACCCGAAAGAGTCCACTGGTACCTTTAAGACTTCATCTTGACAAAACAGGCAGTGGTCCATGAACGTTTTTTTCTTACCCAGAAGGTTTGTTAAGTGTTCAAGGAAACACAGGAGCGTGAAGATAAAAACAGCCACTAATTCCCGCTGTTTGCAGCAGACAGCCAGCTGAAAGGTGTGCTTTCCTCTCGCTTCTAAACAGCCTGGCTGCTAACTTCACATCTGAGTGTTTAATGCAGTCTGTGCTCAACCTGGCAGTTTCCAGATGTTTTAGCCTGTTGTTCCCATCATCCCTGCCCGAGGGCTGGTGGGCACTGCAGTACAAAACATCTGGAGAGCACCAGGTTGGGGAAGGCTGATGTAATTCCTCCACACCCAAAGGGGATAGATTTCTTGGATGCCAGAATGCAGCACTTACTGCTTTTTTAAAAACAAAACAAACAAACTATTAAGCACGGCTTCATGGGTTTTGAGCACACCACACATCCTTATTGCTCTGAATTTCTCTCTCCAGCAACACACACACACACCTGTCAGTCCACCTCAAAACAAAATCCACAGCTTCTTTAAACTCCTGTAAAGTAGGAGGGAAGCCCTTCACCTACCTGGAGAGAAAGGTAAGTCCTCTGCAGCTGGAATTCAAAGGTGTTTTCTGGATGAGATATGTGGGCAAGCAAACGACTTTATTCCTTTTTCCAAAGGAAAAGTACTGAACAGGAACCTGGCTGATTCTTTAACGTCTACAGGAAGTTTGCTTTGTGCTACTCCAGAGTCAGCTGACAAACTCTGGATTCTGAGCGGGCAAGTTTTCCCACCTGAGCTCAATGTAATCTCCTGCGGCTCTCAGGCGCAGTGCAGAGTGAGAGTTTGCCACAACTCAATAAATTCATTCCTCTCAGGAAATTAAGGACAGATCCACACCATAAATTTAAAGCATAAGACTTCTCTCAAACAATTCTGGGAACTGTTGTTTGTTCAAAGTGTTGGAAACTCTAGCTCTGTGAGGAAACTAAAGTTCACAGGATTCTGTCAGGGAAAATCATGTGCTTTAAATATCTGTTGAATAACTGGAACACTTTAAAAAACAATGTAGTGTTTAAGGCTGCATTCTTAACCCTGCTTGACTGGAAGTAAGCTCTTAGGACTTACTTTTGAGTAGACATTAGGTTAGGATTGCGCTGTTAATGTTTCTCTTTGAAGAACTATAATCTAGGCATGCTTATGTTACTGCTTTTTATATAAACTGCTTCAATATGTTTATTATATTAGGTTTATATAAATATAGAGTTGCCAGCAAAGCATTCTGTCTTAAGCAATGGCAACCATGATGTAATTAAGCAGGTAACACATTCTCTCCCTGCCAGGAAAAAACTCCCCTGCCTAAATTATTTGTGTTGCTCTGTCTGCTGTTAGAGGAGGAGGAGCACAGCCAGGATGGAAAGGTGGCAACTTGGGCACAAGAATATAATCCAAAGAGCTCCACTGTGTTTACAGAAAGCCAGATGTCTTTTCCGACTAGCTGTAAGAATTCAGACACACAGATAAGCAGCAAAAAAATATTTCCAAAATAGGAAAAGCCTCATATCACCATGTCCACCGTGTTCCGAAAAGCTAAAGCCAAGAATGCGTTTATCTGTTGCTGGTTTTTAACTCTTTTATTTTGCAGCTGTTTCCAGTAGTTTTTAACGTGCTTTTATTACATCATTTAATTTATTAAAAATTGTGTGCTACTTTGAGAGTCCTTGTCCTTAAAGGCGATTTGTACAGGGTATAGGAAAATAAATAAGAACTACAAAACCTGCAGGATGGTTGGTGCCTCCAGGTGACCAGTTTCTTGAGCATCGAACCTGATTCGTTTTTAGGGAGGTTAGACGATGTTGGCTATTTATTTGCAGTGAGATCGCACGACGTTGGCTGTTTAATGAGATTCATTTTAATTTGTATGTTGGGGAGCTTAGATGACATTGCATCAAAACAAGGGTTTTCTCACCGTTTCCAGTGCATTTCCCCACGACCTTCATTATTGCAAAAAGTCTAATCTTTTTGTCAGGAAGCGACTGAATCTCACCTGAAAACAGCAACAGTCTGAAAGCAGCCTCCGTTCATTCAGAGATCCGAGTGCTAAACTGGGAGCTCTTTTAAATGACCCCTCTATTCAGCCTCCATCCTGACTTGTTTGAACAAAACTTTATAACATGGTGCTTTAAATGTACAGTGTTTACAAAGCCTCCCATTGCTCTGTGTGCGGCAGCTTTGGGGATCCCTTGCCCTAAATCTCTTGCCCACTTTCCATTTCCTTTTAGAGCTCTGATGCACTCGAGTGCCGCATGCAGGTCGGATGTGTGACATTACCTGCCATAAGGATCCTGCATACGTTGAAAGGCACAGGAGCCCTGCTGGAGAAAGAAGGTGACAAACCAGGAACAGAATGTTCCCCATGCCGTGCGGCTCCCGGGAGGGCGAGATCATGCCAAGACGTTAATCTTGTTAATCCAAATTGGGAGAGGGGGGAAGGGCGATAGGCAAGGGAGAATAAGCACCAAGCAATATTATTTCCCCTTTCGTTGCCTTCCTGGGCCCCTTACTGAAGGGTGGAAACCAGGGACAATTAAAGATCTGTTTTAAACTGGGATGAAACTAAGCTCAAATATATAGCCAGTGGACAGCTCCTTATTGCCTCAGGAGCTCAGTAAGAAAACTGGCCAGATCCGCTGAGGGAAATCTGAGGAGGAGGAACAGATGGCCTAAGCCCTAAGACATTGGTAGGCCTGGGGGCCGGATTTGACCCAATCGCCTTCTAAATCCGGCCCGCAGACGGTCCAGGAATCAGCGTTTTTTTACATCAGTAGAAAGTGTGCTTTTATTTAAAATGCATCTCTGGGTTATTTGTGGGGCATAGGAATTCGTTCATTTCCCCCCCCCAAAAAAAAAACATAGTCCGGCCCCCCACAAGGTCTGAGGGACAGCGGACTGGCCCCCTGCTGAAAAAGTTTGCTGACTCCTGGCCTAAGATGTGGCTTGATCTGCCGCCTCCATTTATTCCATACATTGGGGGGCGAGGAACCTCAGGCCTGGCGGGGAGTCAATGTGGCCCTCCAGGCCTATCTGTCTTTTGGAATGCTCTCCAAGCTACACTCCCTGTCCCCAGGCCCTGTCCTTCACAAGCTTTGCTTCCTACCCGGCCTTGAGTGTTTTTGCCAGGCTGGAATGTGCCCTTGAACTCCGATAACGCCTCCTGCTTGCCTGAACGGCAGATAGAGCGTATTTGAATGTGAGTAGGAACCTGCCTAGTATATATAAATCAGAACTCATATTTGTTTCTCCACCCATCTTTGCCTCCAGTCCTGCCTACCCCTGGCACCGTTGCCCGGAAGAGAAGATGGCCGTCGGGCTGAAAAAGGTGCTTGACCCCTGGTGTAGGATGAAAAACCTCCCCTTGAGTTTGCTGCTGGCAAAAGCAGGCCTTTCATGAGACCGGCTGCCATGGCAACCGTCCGTGATGGGCAGGAACAGGCATTTTCCTGCATCGCCCGCCTTCTCTGGCAACGGAAGGGCAAAGACCTTGGGGAATTATCTTCTTTCCTGATGTAGAGCTATTTCTTTTCTCAAAACAGCTGCTGGAGGTGGAGGAGTGGGCTCTGGCTCTCCCTCTCGCCCACATCTCTGTTTCCCTCCCTTCCTCGGGTCGTTCAAGGACACAAGCACAACCGCTCAAGTAAGACAAAAATAGAGCTTTATTTGAAGGGCAAATGAAACCGGAGAGGCCGGCTTGGCCTTCTTTGTGCTCTGGTTACGCCAGAGGTTCCCTCAGTCGCCCGTTATCTCATTGATCGGATGGCATGACCCGGGCGGTTCACGAAAGGAGAACTTGACACGTGTCCCTAGCTGGGACGGTTCAGGCTGGGTGTGGTACGGCAAGGATCGCTCACTGCTGGAAGGAAGGGTCGGGGGCAAGAGCGGCGACGGCATCACCAGACAGGAAACCGGACAGATACAATTCCCCAGAGCTGTGCGTGCAAAAATGGCGATGCCTCCACTACGGTGGTGATTTTGTTAACACTCTCCCACTGAGGATCTCAGCTTGGCATATGAGGTCCTCTGCCTACCCTTTAGATGCTTACCACAAAACCCTGTGAGGTAGGCTAAGCTGACGATCCTGGCGTTGAAAACCATGGTTTGTGAAACCGAGCCTCCATACTCGTTCCCCTCCCCTGGTGGCTTCAAGGAAAGGGCCGTAGCTCAGTGGCAGAACATCTGCCTTGCAAGCAGAAGGCTGTGGGTTCAATTCCTGGCATTTCCAGGTAGGGCTGGTGGTGATGTCTCAGATCAGAAACTCTGGAGAGTCGCCAATAGCCCGCGTAGGCAATTCTGAGCTAGGTGGACCGGCGGTCTCCGATACTGTGTGAGGCAGCTTCCTGTGTTAATACTGGTGAACCAAACCACAGTTTACCACTACACACAAAACTGTGGCTTTCTGTTACTAGCCAGAATCCAAAAACCGTGGGGTATGAAGCCATGATAGTTATGTCCAGAGTGTGACTGGCGTGAAGTCACCCAGTGGGCTTCATGGCTGAGTGAGGACAGGAACTCAAATTTCCCTGGGTCCTGATTAGACACTTTTCACAACTACACCACTCCGGTTGTCACAAAATACCTTGTGCTTTATGGACAACTCAGGCGGCAGATAACAATGACACAGGGCCCACCTCACACCATAGAAATCTGGTTTTATGAAACAAATGGTATTGTGAGGAGACCTCTGCCCTTCTATCAATACATAAACAGGGGGCTAGAAGAGACCAGAAGCCCAAGAACTCTCAATACTGAATTCCTCAACAGTGGTGGTGTTTTTCCTACCTTCCCCTTCATACTGCCTCCGACAGTGGACAGAGGACAGACACTAGGAGTGCCTGTTCCAGCCGATATATTTTGGGTACTAGTAGGACAGACAGACCTGATTCACCAGCACTTTCAAACACTTTTACTCAGCCCTATATGAACGTATCCAGAAGAATCGTCATATTGACTTTTCCTCATGTCAGTGGACAAAAGTGGTGCCTTGCGAATTTTTATCTCAGGCACAAAAGTGGCTAGGGCTGAACCTAATTCGACCCTTCCCCCCTGCCAAAAAAGACACACACGTATTGTAAATTTTAAAAAGTTGAATAATTTACACACTGGGGAAAACATTTGGCCACACACACACACACCCAGCACTGCTGAGTGCTCACGGCTAGATTTCTAGTGGCAATCTTATTAATCTGCTAACAGTTCTTTCTGCCGCACCAAATTGATTCTGGCAGGCTATATGGGGGTCAGTTCAGCCTTTATGTTTCCCTTTACACTTGAGTAGGGAAACGTCTGTATCCACAGCCTTTTCACCAGGGACAAATGTGTTGGCTCTGCCCTTGATATCCGGAACCCAGCCTTCCTCCAAAACATCCTCTTAGATATTTTGACTACAGCTCCCAGCAGCCCCCAGCCAGAATGGCTGTAGTTGTAGTTCAAAACAAGTGTGCTGGTAGGGTCTGGTAGAAATGGAAGAACAAAACATCTGGAAAGTGCCAGGTCAGAGAAGCCTGACCAACACACACACACACACACTGATTATCGAACCCCCTTTGCTATAAATGACAGCAAGCCGACATTGGCGCATCTTGCAGACATTACGGATATGTACATTAACCTCCACTTGCAGAGAACGAAAAATGCAAAGCAGGACAACCAGTGTCGTAAGGGGGAAATGACAATCCACTTCTATAGGAGTGGCTGAAAGCCAATCAACACTTGCTGGTGAACCATATGACACATGAGATCCACATCGAACCGCAGGAGCGAACACCAAAGTATTCAGAGCGAACACTTCCCTGTGTGTAGAAAGCTAGCCTCCCAGGGAGTTTGGGTGGGTTAGAACTCTCACCCCCTCGCCTGCTAGACTTCCATGTTCAAGCAGAAATTGGTCCAAGAGAATTCTGCGCCATGTGATTAGATCTGCATGCACAGATTGACCTTGACTCCTTCAAAAAACGGGGTGCACCCCCACCCTGCAACAACAAGTAAACAAATACAAACACGTCCAAAAGCATTTTACCCCATGGAGAGTAATACTGACCATTTTCACCCACTACCAGTGGGCTTAATGGGTGCCCATTCATCAGAGGATTTCCAGTGAATCTGGTGGGCAGGTGCAAAATGCCCTTCGAATATATCCACACAAGCCAAATAGTAAAGATTTTCTTCATCCACCGAAAGCAAATGAGCACCCTAAGGTAGAAGAGTTACCTAGTCCAGGAACGGGGGACCTCTATAGTCCTCTAGATGCTGGGACTACAATTCCCATCATCCCTAACCATTGATAAGGATGGCTGGGGCTGATGGGAGCTGTAGTCCAAAGGAACCTGGAGGGCTGCAGATCTCCTCATCCTTGATGTAGCCCATTGAGGATAAGGAAATACTAATGGGTGTCTACTCATAAGCAAATGTGCATGAGCTCTCTCTCTCTCTCTCTCTCTCTCTCACACACACACACACCCTTAATCCACTAGCAGGCAGCACAGAAAGAAAACATCCATCCATAAAAATTGCACTATACGCCACCCCACCAGGTGGCAGTAGAGAACGGAAATAGACACACACACACACACATGCACAGACATGCATGCCCTGAACACACCACTTTTCATCTCCATGTTCCTCCTATATGGGAGCTCCTCCTCCCAGCACATTCAGTACTTTAGTACCAAGTGGGGAGCCCTGCCCAAGGAAAGGAGGAACTCTGTGCCACCTCCCTCTGCGGGCATCAATCCCACAGTGCCCTCGGAGGGGTTGGGAAGGAACTGGCACGAGAATTGGCATGGCTGCAAAGCGACTTGCGGAGATCAGAGGTGTACTCCAGCACACATTCAAGTCTCAACATTTTTTAAAAAGAAGGAAACACTTGGTTTCCCCCCAATTTTTAGCCCTATGAGAAGTAGCGGCTGGTGCCAGGGAGCTCTGCTGAGGCAGATCCGCTCTTCCTTTCTCTCTTCCCCAGAGTCTGCATGTTTGAATTATCTGCCTCGGAGGAGCTGGGGAGCCTACCTGCATGTAGAAATCTAGCACATCAAGGAGAAAATGAGAAGAGAACCCTCTCTCTCCGAAGGTGCTGGCTTTCTAGGGACAGGGATTTTTAAAATATTTTTTTTTAAAAAAAAGATTCAATGTAGGTGAGAATTCAGATACGCGGCATCTAATCCCTGCACCCCGTGCCGTCAAATCCTTCGGTGGGCAGAGGTGGCGTCTCCTGGCTTCCTCTAAAAACCATCTGCTGTAGCTCTTGCCCAGTGCATAAAATGGCTCGGGGTCAGGTGGGGCTGAGTTATTTGGGGGAAGATAAGCCTTCCCATAATTCTTGCATCTGCTGCTCATGAGTGCCCACTGTCCCCCTGCAACATACCAGAGGAGTGCTATGATCCATCAGAGAGGAGAGGCACACCTTCCCACAATGGCAGTAGTGGCTGGCATCCATTGGGATTGGCAGGACAGAAAGCAGGGAGGCCCAACAGTAGGTGGCGCCACAGCCAACGACAGGCAGAGCCAACTAACTGCAGCTTTTGTCCCCGTCCTCCATTCTGCAGTTCCGCAAGGGCAACACCGAGGGGAGGAAGCTGGCCGGCAGTGCCACCCCCTGCAGTGGTGGTGTAAGAACATAAAAGCAACTCTGCTGAATCAAGCCCATCTAGTCCAGCATCATGTTCTCACAGCGGCCAACCAGATGCCCTAACAAGAAGCCCGCAAGCGGGACCTGAGCAAACCAACACTCTGCCCACCTGCAACTCCCAACAACGGGTATTCAGAGTCACCCTAACTCCCCGTGGTGGCCGGTGCCCACGGGTAGGGCAGAAAGCAGGGAGCCCAACAGTAGGTGGCGCCAGAGAGCAGGCTGAGTCAACTCATTCTAGTTTTGTCCCCATCCTCCTCCCAGCTGAGCGACATTGAGACCAGGGAGCAGGAAGCGGGCAGCCAGTGCCAACCCTCCTGGACCAGATGGGGGCTGGACAAGAGCAGGCTGAGGTTGGCGGGGCAGGCCCCTACCCCATTGGCTCCCGCGCTTGACAGTCACAGCTCCAATCACGTCCTCCCTCTCTCCGCTTACTCCTCTTTGCCCCGCCCACCCCTGGAGCGCCAGCAGGAGGCGATGCAGTCACAGTGATGGTACATGAAGACCCCCGAGAGGGTGAGGGCGATGCCCGCGTAGCTGAGCAGCGTCAGGCGGCTGCCAAAGAGGAAGTGGGATAGCAGGAGGTTGCCCACCACGTTGAAGTTCCCCAGGACGTGGATGGTGAGGGCCGACGTCAGCGAGATGACGTAGAAGCTGGCCAAGTTGTACAGCACCGAGCCCAGGCAGCTGAGCAGGACACAGGCCCAGAGGCCCCCTCCGTAGGCCAGGGTGCCGTCCCAGGCGGGCCCCACCTCCAGGACCAGGGCGGCCGCAAAGAGGATGTAGAAGCTGGGCAGGGAGGTGAGGCAGAGCAAGGTCAGCGAGTCCAGGCGCTCCTCCTGCAGGAAGGTACCTGGGGTGAGATATATAAAATAATAATAATAATAATAAGGGACGTGGGTGGCGCTGTGGGTTAAACCACAGAGCCTAGAGCTTGTCGATCAAAAGGTTGGCGGTTCGAATCCCCACAGCGGGGTGAGCTCCCGTTGCTCGGTTCCTGCTCCTGCCAACCTAGCAGTTTGAAAGCACGTCAAAGTGCAAGTAGATAAATAGGTACCGCTCTGGCGGGAAGGTAAACGGCGTTTCCGTGCGCTGCTCTGGTTTGCCAGAAGCGGCTTAGTCATACTGGCTGCATGCCCCGGAAGCTGTATGCCAGCTCCCTTGGCCAATAAAGTGAGATGAGCGCCGCAACCCCAGAGTTGTCCGTGACTGGACCTAATGGTCAGGGGTCCATTTACCTCTAATAATAATAATAATAAAAATAAAAATAAAAATAAAAATAAAAATAATAAAAAATATCAAACATTTAAAACTTCCCGATACAGATGTCTTCTAAATGTCATATAGTTGTTTATTTCTTTGACATCTGATGGGAGGGCGTTCCACAGGGCGGGTGCCACCACCGAGAAGGCCCTCTCCTTGATTCCCTGCAACGTCACTTCTCGCAGTGAGGGAACCGCCAGAAGGCCCTTGGAGCTGAACACCAAATTCACAAACAGCAAATTCAGAGAGGGGCTGAGGAGGGAAAGAAAAGCACACAGGAGGCAGGAGGAAACTTCCCCGAGGGATGGCCCCTCCTCGACATGGCATGGGCTTCTCCAATGTGGCACCCTGCCGTTGTTTTGGACTACAACTCCCATCAGCCCCAGCCAGGACGCCCAAGCAACCCATCAGTCCCAGCTTCATACAACTGTTTTTCGATATGTTGTAAGCTGCCCAGAGTGGCTAGGGGAACCCAACCAGATGGGAGGGGTATAAGTAGTAATATTATTATTATTATTATTATTATTATTATTATTATTATTATTATTATTATTTCAGATTTTGGGGGAGGAAGCTTCATGCCTTGAAATGCTCTCTCACAGGTAGGAAACTCCCCACACATAGAAAACCAGCAGGTCAAGGAGAAGGTTCACTGCTTATGTGCATTGAATCATTTTGTACAATTTGAAGCAGTACAGCCCTAACACTGGTTTACCACCTCACTGAGAACTAGGCCCTTGAGTCCTGAACTTTTCCAAACTGTATATGTTATTGTTTTTTTAAAAAAAGATGTGTTTTTGAAATAAAAATAAATCCATCATAAGCCCCCAGTGGCCTCTCCTCCAAAAGTAAACAGCCACTTACATTTCTCTGAGCATCTAGATGACCAAGCAAGAATGAGGAAGTACATGTTAAATTTGCACAACCCTGCATTGGAGACAAGAGTCCAGCCCAGATATGATGTTTTAGGGAGTAGCCTTTCCCAAGTTGATGCCCTCCAAGTGTTTTGGACTATAGTGCCCATCAGTCTTAGCCAGCATGCCTGTTGTGACCGACAGCTCCCATCAGCCCTGGCCGGGACTAATGGGAATTGTAGTCCCAAACGCCTGCCAGGCAGCAGCTGCAAAAATGCATAGAGCAGTGATGGCCAAACTTGCCCCTCCAGCTGTTTGGGAACTACAACTCCCACCATCCCTAGCTAACAGGACCAGTGGTCAGGGATGATGGGAATTGTAGTCCCAAAACAGCTGGAGGGCCAAGTTTGGCCATCACTGGCACAGAGATTCATTGGTGTATGGTCACATTCACACCATCCATTTAAAGCACTATGATCCCACTTTAGTCATGGAACTGTAGTTTGTTAAGGGTGTTGAGAGTTGTTAAGAGAAACCCTCCCCTCTTCCCCGAAGCACTTTAACAATCAATCCCTCTTCCCAGGAAACCGTGGGAGCTCCAGCTCTGGAGGGGAATAGGTATCTCCTAACAAGCTCCCAGAGTCCTTAACAAACTACAACTCCCAGAATTCCTGGGGGAAAGCCTTGACGGTTTAAAGTGGGATTTGTGGTACTTTGAATAGATGGCATTAGAAGGTTCAGAAGGCTGCATGTTTAAGTTACACACAAATTGGAATGAGCTATCCCATTTCCAAGACAACAGCACAGCGAAGGATAAAGTATTCCCTTCTGAAAACCTCCCAGCAAAGATTTAGCATCCCAAAAACAAAACATGCCATCTGCCCTGCTCAGCGTTTTAAGTTTCAGCACACAAATGAAACGAACGATTCCAGGTTCGAATCTGGCTCTGGTTTCAACGCAATTAGAATTCTGGGAAGGGCTGAACTTTGCTTAATGCAAAACAAGAGACGTTTTGCAGATGTGCTCGATTGGTATAATTCCTTCATTATTTATTCCCAGGGAGAACTAAAACAGAGCGCTCATATTCTTCACCCACATGCTTTCAAGCACATCTCTGCAGCCATAAGGACTATAATAATAATAATAATAATAATAATAATAATAATAATAATAATAATTTATTTATACCCCACCCATCTGGCTGGGTTTCCCCAGCCACTCTGGGTGGCTCCGAACAGAATATTAAAAACACGATAAAACATCAAACATTAAAAAACTTCCCTAAACAGGGCTGCCTTCAGATGTCTTCTAAAAGTAAGATAGTTGTTTATTTCCTTGACATCTGATGGGAGGGAGTTCCACAGGGAGGGCACCACTACCGAGAAGGCCCTCTGCCTGGTTCCCTGTAACCTCACTTCTCACAGGAAGGGAACTGCCAGAAGGCCCTCAGAGCTGGACCTCAGTGTCCGGGCTGAACGATGGGGATGGAGATGCTCCTTCAGATATACTGGGCCAAGGCCGCTTAGGGCTTTAAAGGTCAGCACCAACACTTTGAATTGTGCTCGGAAACGCACTGGGAGCCAATGTAGGTCTTTCAGGACCGGTGTGATATGATCTCAATGGCCAATCCCGGGCAACAATCTAGCTGCCGCATTCTGGATTAGTTGTAGTTTCCGGGTCACCATCAAAGGTAGCCCCACATAGAGTGCATTGGAGTGGTCCAAGCAGGAGATAACCAGAGCATGCACTACTCTGGGGAGACAGTCTGAGGGGAGGTAGGGTCTCAGCCTGCGTACCAGATGGAGCTGGTAAACAGCTGCCCTGGACACACAATTGACCTGCGCCTCTCTGGACAGCTGTGAGTCTAAAATGACTCCCAGACTAGAAGCTCACTTTTAAAAGGACCCTTAAGAAGGGTCATGGGACATGGGTGGTCTGTAGGTTAAACCACTGAGCCTAGGATTTGCCGATCAGAAGGTCGGTGGTTCGAATCCCCGCGACAGGGTGAGCTCCCGTTGCTCGGTCCCTGCTCCTGCCAACCTAGCAGTTCGAAAGCACGTCAAAGTGCAAGTAGATAAATAGGTACCACTCTAGCGGGAAGGTAAATGGCGTTTCCGTGCGCTGCTCTGGTTCGCCAGAAGCGGCTTAGTCATGCTGGCCACATGACCTGGAAGCTGTATGCCAGCTCCCTTGGCCTATAGAGCGAGATGAGCGTCGCAACCCCAAAGTCGGCCACGACTGGACCTAATGGTCAGGGGTCCCCTTTACCCTTTACCTTTAAGAAGGGCCAATGTTCCACACAGGCCACCCTGCGGCCCACGCGCAGCCATGCAAGACACTTACTTTGCTGTATAGACTTCAGCCCTCGGAGGAAAGTGGCGGCAAACAGGAAGCAGCAGCCGGCTTGGTCAAAATGCACCTCCCCGACGATGCTCAAGGAAGCCCCCAGGCAGATGGGCCCCATCGCCACGTACTGCAGGGGGTGGTGGCGTTTCCCCAACAGCACCTTGGAGAGAGTCAGGGTGAAGAACGGTGTCGTGGTGTAAACCATCTGGGCAAAGTCCAGCTGGACGTAGTTCAGTCCCAGGTTCCCAAAGGCCACACTGGCGCAGAAGGTCAGGCTCAGCAGGAAAACCCTGCCCTTGGCTCCAGGGCACGGGGCGGGGTGCCCGGCCCTGCCGGCCCGCAGCTTCGCCAAAGGGTTGCCCACCACCACGGCCGTCAACATGTGCAGGGAGGAGAGCAAGACCGGGTAGCGGAAGTTGTGGACGGCAAAGATCCACTTGTTGAGGCTGGACATGGTGGTCCCCGTGGCCAGCCAGACGAACACCGTGAAGACCAGGGGCAGAGCGTGCCGGGACGGTTCGGGGGGCCTTTGCCCCCCACGCGGCAGCGGATCCAGCTTCCAGGGAGAGAGGGGTCGTGCCCCATTGCCAGCGTTCATCTCTGCTTCATTTCTTCTCCCTGGAGAGGGTGGGCACATCGGGGGCGGCAGCCTGGCATCAGCACAAGGGACAGAGTCCCTGTGCAAACAGCTGTGAGCCTAGAGACAAAAGGTTATCCTGAAACAATCATCCAACTAACCCAGGTGTCAGTCTTATACGGCTTAAGCCCAGGCTATCTCAAGGACCGTATTCTCCCATATGAACTTGCCCAGGCTCTGAGATCTTCAAGCAAAGCCCTTCTCTCGGTCCTGCCACCCACAAAGGAACACTTGGTGGGGGACATGGGACAGAGCCTTCTTAGTGGCTGCTCCCATTGGAGCTCCTTCCCCAGGGGGGCCAGACTGGCTCCCTCCTTCCTATCCTTCCAATGGCAGGTGAAGACTTTTATTTCAACAGGCCTTCGGGAAATGACGTCTTTTAATGTGCTGTTTTTACTATCAGCATTTTAATAGATTTGTTTTAATTCTGTTATGGAGTTCAAGTCCTTTTTAACAATTACCTGTTACACATTTTTAGCTTTTTGCATTTTTATTTATTTATTTAACATAAAAAATAGCATGTTTATTCATTTATTTCATAAAATGTATACACCGCTTGGTTCTAAAAAGCCTCAAAGTGCTTTACAAAAAAGAGATGGTAATTTATGGCTGAAACTTTAGAAATAACTTGCTATAAATCAATGAGAAAAAAACACTACTTTCCACCACTATGGGGTATCTAGGTATCTGCAAACCCAAGGACCTTTTTGCATTTTATCAGTGTTGTTCTAATTTGTGAAAGCTGCCTTCATGAAGTCCCAGTCTGGGGGAAAGCTGGCTGATAAATAAATAAATAAATAAATAAATAAATACCATAATACAGTGGTACCTCTGGTTACATACTTAATTCATTCCGTAGGTCCGTTCTTAACCTGAAACTGTTCTTAACCTGAAGCACCGCTTTAGCTAACGGGGCCTCCCGCTGCCACCGAGCCACCACCGCACAATTCCTGTTCTCATCCTGAATCAAAGTTCTTATAACCTGAAGCACTATTTCTGGGTTAGCGGAGTCTGTAACCTGAAGTGTCTGTAACCTGAAGCGTATGTAACCTGAGGTGCCACTGTATTGCCTGAGCTCACTGTCTCCTGGCTGGTTTTGGTGCCCACACAAAGTTTGCCATGTCCCGCTCAGCTATTTCCCCCTTCCTGTCTCCTCTCCAAAAGTCACTCCCAGTGACTCACCAGTATCCAATTTCCAGTCCCGGCCGGGAGCGAGCGAGGATCCCTCTGGCTTTCTCAGGAGGAATCTGGAACAGACAGAGAAGAAACGCCCTGGATGTGCCTCGACGTTGTAGAATCACCTTCGGTTGCGACCTCCAGCCCCTGCGACGTCCGGCACCTTGTCAGCTCCGGTGGGATAGGAATCCAGCGGCTTCTAGACACTCGGCAAGCCTCATTCTGTAGGACGACACACAACAGATGAGATCCCTGGAGTCTCACTTAAACCAGAGGTCTTTGGGCTGGCCTGCCGCCTACGGAGAGAGATGCTGTCCCACTTCAGGAGAGGCTGAGCCACTTCTGCTGCCAGCTAGCCTTGTGTAAGGATGCCGGGCGGAGAGGAGGAAGGCAGTGGAAAGTGCGATGGGCTGGCTGAGAGGTTGGCAGCGAAGCTCCTCCCACTCGTATCCTGGGACTGCGGCAGCAACAACAACAATGGGTCATGTGTCTGCCTCCTTAAAGCCAGGCAGCCCAAGCGGTTTGTGGGCCCGCCCAGGCCGACTCATCTGCGGTTTGTCCCTGTGGGAGGAAAAAGATCATACAGACCGGCTGCAGCAGCGGAAAGAAAGAGCAGTCAGGAGAGCATCCTAAACAAAAAACCCAGTCACCATGGAGACACAGCAATCCAAAAGAGAGACAGAGAGAGAGACTGTGCCATGCTGTGCCTTTAAAACACATGGCTTCCATCCCACTCAAGGATCCTGGCAACGCTTGTTCCCGCCAAACTACAATTCCCAGCACCCAGAACAAACTACAGTTCCCATGATTCTTGGAAGGGGGAAACTATGTGCTTTCAATATGTGTCCAAAAGTGCTTCCAAAATGATGGAAACTGCAGCCGTTTAAAGCACGCATTCATTGATTTCTTGATTGGTACTATTCATAAATTTATTACTTGCTGTTTGGCAGGAAACTCCAGGGTGAGTTACGACAATTTTAAATTAAGAATATAAAAAGAGGAGATATGGTACAAAAAGTGACTAAGGAGTGGGCTGTCTTTAAGGAATACATCAAAATCTATGTGGAAAAAGTAGAACTTTTGACAGATATTGAGTGAATCCAGAAAATGATTCGAGCAAAAGGAGAGTAAAGTTAAGATAGAAGAAGAGATTAAAGAAATAACGAAATGCATTTAAGCTAATTGCTAAAATAAAGTAGCGTAACAAGAACGGCTGGAAGTCAAGCCACTTGGTGGGTGTCCGTGTGGGGTAGGTATGTTGATATGTATAGTATACGTAGGTATTATATAGAGTTTTACACTATGAAAATAAGGTAGTGTGTTGTGTATATGTATTGTGTAAATGTAAATGTATGTGTTTTAAATGTTAATAAAATAAAATAAAATTAAGAATAAAAAAATGCAGATTGCTGTCACGGGAATAGGGTAGGCCTTGAAAACACACATATTTCAGGTGTCAAAGAGGTGTGTCTTCAGCATTCTCTGAGAGCCATGTAATGAAGCTGTCAGATGCACCTCTGTGGGGAGTTCCACAATTTAGGGGCTCCCACTGAGAAGGCCCCGTCCTGGCCTGCCACCCCCACCAAACTTCTGAGGGCTGTGAAACTACCAAAATTATATTCAATATACATTTAAAGCACATGGCTTTCACCCAAGGCATCCTGGGAATGGTAGTCCCCCCCCCGAACTTTAATTCCCAGCACCCAGAACAAACTACAGCTCCCCAGGATTCTTTGGTGGGAAGTCACGGGCTTTAAGCGTGTGTTGAATGTTCAGTACTTTAATATATGGGGTGGAAATGCCATAAGCAAGTGATACATGCTGCTTCAAAGCAGCGGTGTTTGCTGGGGCCTCATGGGAATTGTAGTCTAAGGCTCTGTACTCACCATGCATTTAAGGCACATTTAAACCACCCATAAACCCCAAGAAACCTGGAAATAAAACAGCTGGAAATAAAATAGGTTTAGGAAGGTTGGCTTAAACCAGCAACCTTTTTCAGCAGGGGGCCGGTCCACCGTCCCTCAGACCATGGGCGGGGGGCCGAACTATATGTTGGGGGGGGGGTGAACAAATTCCTATGCCCCACAAATAACCCAGAGATGCATTTTAAATAAAAGGACACATTCTATTCATGTAAAAACACACTGATTCCCGGACCGTCCGTGGGCTGGATTTAGAAGGCGATTGGGCCGCATCCGGCCCCCTGAGCCTTAGGTTGCCTCCCCTGGTTTAAACCCTAAACAGATGGGGACCTGGGTGAGAAAAGCAACAACTGACACTTATTATTATTATTATTATTATTATTAATTAAATTTTGTATATTGTCCTTCCTCCATAGGCTGACCTTTTGCCTGGCTTCTCAACCGATATCAACATCACAAGGCAAAAACCCCTGGGTGAACTGCACACAGATTAATACCTGGAGCCCAATTTGCACAGACCCAAACTAATTAGGAGTCAGGAATCACAGATTCTCTAGTTCTGGTAGCAAAAGGGGGAAAGGCCACACAGCTGGATGGAAGAGCATCTGCCTTGCATGCAGGAGATCCCGGGTTCAAATTCCTTGGCAGCATCTCCAGCTAAGGCTGGGGGTGGAAAAGCTGCCTGCCTGGATCCCTGGACAGCGGCTGCTGCTGCCAATCAGTGCAGACAGCACTGAGCTGGCTGGACCCATAGACCTGACTCAGAACAAGGCAGCATCCTGTGTTTACTCAGAAGTGTTAGTGCTGACCTTTAAAGCCCGAAACGGCCTCGGTCCAGTATACCTGAAGGAGCATCTCCACCCCCATCGTTCTGCCCGAACACTGAGGTCCAGCGCCGAGGGCCTTCTGGCGGTTTCCTCGCTGCGAGAAGCCAAGTTACAGGGAACCAGGCAGAGGGCCTTCTTGGTAGTGGCACCTGCCCTATGGAACGCCCTCCCACCAGATGTCAAAGAGAAAAACAACTACCAGATTTTTAGAAGACATCTGAAGGCAGCCCTGTTTAGGGAAGCTTTTAATGTTTAATAGGTTATTGTATTTTAGTGTTTTGTTGGAAGCCGCCCAGAGTGGCTGGGGAAACCCAGATGGGCAGGGTATAAATAAATTATGATGATGATGATGATGATGATGATGATGATAATTAGAAGCTGCCCAGAGTGGCTGGGGAAACCCAGCCAGATGGGCAGGGTATAAATAATTTATTATTATTATTATTATTATTATTATTATTATTATTATTATTATTATTATTATTTAATCCCTGCGCTCTTCTCCCCGTTTTCGATGGCTCCTGGAGTCCTGGCATCCACCGGCCCCGTCCAGGGAGACCGGCACACGCCTCCAAGCGTCTCCCTGGGTTAGGAACGGCGTCACGTCTGAACTCTCCGCAGGCCCGGGAAGCAACCCTACCGGCCAGAGGAGGGCGATGCGGGTGGAGGGGAAGAGTGCGGCGCCCTCAAGGTGACTCTTACCTTCAGGTAAGGCGGGGTGAGGCGCAGGTCCATCGCAGCCAGTCAGGGGGGGCGCCGGCTGCTGGGGCGCCAAAGGATCGCTCTCCCGAGAAGGCGAGGCAGAGCCGGGGCGAGCCGGTGGCTGGGACCACGCACAGACCCCCGGGCTCAGCATCCGAGATCGGGTCCTTCCTTGCCCTTGGGCGTCCTTTCCCACGCTCCCTTCCCAGGCGAGGATGCGCTGCTGCTCCTGCTCCGGTATCCTTGCAGTAACCCCCCGGAGGCGGCAGGTCGAGGGGAGAAAGGAAAGCGATGGAGGAGAGAAGGAGAAGGAGAAGGAGAAGGAGGGAGCGAAATCGCTTTGCAAGGGTTTCTTTCCCGCCCCCTCCGCCTAGCAAAGCTAAAACGGGAGCCTGCCGGCCAAAGGCGTCTCGCCGGCGCCGCCTCCTGGCCGCGGGTGGGAGGCGACAGCCTGGTTTAAGCGCACCGGAGGAGGAGGAGGAGGAGAGGTAACGTTGTCTTGCCTCCCGCGGCTCCGCGCGCAAAATTGCGCCCGCACCGCCGCCTGTGCGCAGAGGCCAGCAGCGTGATGGCTTGGGAAGATATTGCAGTTTCGGACTGGATCCATGTTTTTAAAATGTGTGTGTCTGTCTTTATTTATTTATTTATTTATTTATTTATTTATTTATTTAAATAAATAAATGTGCGTGCGTGTTTGTTTGTTTGTGTTTTTCCCACGGCAGCTCAAAGCTGAGGGTATATTTTTTTCACTTATGGTAGAAATGCAAGTGGGCAAATGGTGTAAAGGTAAAGGGACCCTGACCATTAGGTCCAGTTGTGGCCGACTCTGGGGTTGCGGCGCTCATCTCGCTTTATTGGCCGAGGGAGCCGGCGTACAGCTTCCAGGTCATGTGGCCACCATGACTAAGCCGCTTCTGGCAAACCAGAACAGTGCATGGAAACGCCGTTTACCTTCCCAGGTATCTATTTATCTACTTGCACTTTAGCGGTACCTATTTATCTACTTGCACTTTGACGTGCTTTCGAACTGCTAGGTTGGCAGGAGCTGGGACCGAGCAACAGGAGCTCATCCGTCACGGGGATTCAAACCGCCAACCTTCTGATCGGCAAGCCCTAGGCTCTGGTGTACAACGAGCTAAATTTTTTATTATTATTTACATTTCCTAAAAAAACCAGAAGCATTCCTTCTTGGTATAAATGGGAATGAGTTAGCAAAAAAAGCCTGTAACTTATTCTTATATGCTACAACAGCTGCAAGGATATTATACGCAAGATACTGGAAACAGAGACCCCAGGGAAAGAACAATGGTTAAACAAACTCATTGAATATGCTAAGTTTGCAAATATGACACCCAAAATAAGAAATGTAGATGATGAATCAGACAAGGAGTGAGTGGGAGTATTTAGGGGAATATTTACAAAAATTCAATCTTAAATACAAGTAGGGGATATCTTCTGACTAGCAGTTGATAATATAAAGGATATGAGAAGGTTGAAAATAAGCCGAAGATATTACTACATGTGCAGCTAATTGAAATGTACAAAGAACTGTCATGGAATGTTGGGTGGAAGTCCAAAAGAATTACTGTAAAAGAATGGAAAATAATTTTTATTAGTTTTCAATTACAATAATCCAATACTAGCCTCATTCTAACATTGCCAAGTTATAATACAATTGATAATACCAATCACTGAGATGCCAAATTATACAATTAAGGTGATCTCCCGCGTGCTAGAATTGATGATTTGAAGGTTTACTTCATTTCTGCGTTCCAAAATCTTATGCATTCCAATTACGTTCTGGTCAAAATAACAATCCTTTATATCGCCAGCTGCAGTTTTAAAGACTTCCATTTGTATTGGCACATTAAATGATTTATACAGCTACAGGTGAAGCATTCAAACGCTCTTCTTGTTCTTCCTGGGTGTGGCAATTATTCTGATTGTAATGTTTCTTCCTGTCCTTGTAATATATTATGTCTATCAGTTGTTGCTGTTCTCCATTATGCCTCGGGCAGAGCTTGTGTCCCATTGTTGTTTCATGATTTCTTCATTGCTCCCTCTGTGCTGGTGTCTTTATGTGTCCTGCGAGCCAGTTGAGGCAGAGATAGCAGAGAGCCAATCAATCAGAGTGTGGGCTGTTTCTACCAAGGGCTAAATTTGAAGAGGATGGTTTCTTCGTTTTGTGGGATGTAGTCTGCAATACCTGCAAAACGGGAGGGCAAAAGATGAAGCTGTAAGGACAGAGAGGAACTCCGAAGACCAAATGCTCCTCCCCAGGACTTTGGGTTTGCTGCAATGATATGGGAGTGGGGAAATAAAGTGCAGAATTCCATCTCCTGACAATCTCAGTTTTTCAAATAAAAACGTTAAGTTCCTAGACCTTAGGTTTGCAGACATATGCTTGAAGATAAATCATTCCAAGCAGAAGTGAATGCATTCATGCATCCACCTCTCAGTGCCTGTAACATCCAAGCCACCTTCATCGCCTTCTGGAAATGCAACAAAGCTCAAGACTGAATTAAATCTGCTGGCTATGCAAGGCCAATGCTGTGTGCATTAACAATACAATACAATACAATACAATACAATACAATACAATACAATACAATACCATACCATACCATACCATACCATACCATACCATACCATACCATACCCGAACGCCTTGGTACTCATCCGTTTTGGCTCCCAAACACTGCAAACCCGGAAGTGAGTGTTCCTGTTTATGAACGTTCTGTGGAAGTTGAACATCTGACGGGGCTTCCACGGCTTCCGATTGACTGCAGGAGCTTCCTGCAGCCAATCGGAAGCCATGCCTTGGTTTACGAATGTTTGGAAGTCGAATGGACTTCTGGAACGGATTCTGTTCGCCTTCCAAGGTACTACTGTAATACTACTACTACTACTACTACTACTACTACAGTGGTACCTCGGGTTACAGACACTTCAGGTTACAGACTCCGCTAACCTAGAAATAGAACCTCGGGTTAAGAACTTTGCTTCAGGATGAGAAAAGAAATTGCGCGGCGGCAGTGGGAGGCCCCATTAGCTAAAGTACCTCAGGTTAAGAACAGTTTCAGGTTAAGAATGGACCTCCAGAACGAATTCAGTTCTTAACCCGAGGTACCACTGTACTACTAATAATAACACCCTTCCTTTCCCCCTAACTCAAGGTGGCTTACAGCTAAAATAATAACAGCTAAAACACCGGGGGGGGGGGGAGATACAATAATTAAAAAACAATTAAACCTGGATAGAATTAAAACTATATATATTCAACTGCCCTTCGATAATTGCAACACCCAAGCAGAGAAATTGATGTAGGGTAAGGCTCTGGACACGGGTGGCGCTGTGGGTTAAACCACAGAGCCTAGGACTTGCCGATCAGAAGGTTGGCGGTTCGAATCCCCGCGCTGGGGTGAGCTCCCTTTGCTCGGTCCCTGCTCTGCTAACCTAGCAGTTCGAAAGCACGTCAAAGTGCAAGTAGATAAATAGGTACCACTCTGGCGGGAAGGTAAACGGCGTTTCCATGCGCTGCTCTGGTTCGCCAGAAGCGGCTTAGTCATGCTGGCTACATGACCTGGAAGCTATATGCCCGCTCCCTCGGCCAATAAAGCGAGATGAGCGCCGTAACCCCAGAGTCGGCCACAACTGGACCTAATAGTCAGGGGTCCCTTTACCTTTAAGGCTCTGCCAAGAGAATCTATGCCCTCAAATTAATACCCTCAGCACAGGCATATTATTTAGTCCCTAAGGGTGTAAACCAGGCTTGGAATTGTGGGGACAAAGCCTAGGGAATGGTTTAGAGCCGGAATTGGTGATGCTAGCTGAGGCTGATGGGATTTGTAGCCCAAAGCTACAACCCAGAGAGCACCGGGTTGGCAAAGCCTGGTCCAAGCCAATCCCTCCCTCCCCGCCCCAGAGATAGGACAAAGGTCTCCTTTGCTGCTGGGCTTCTATCACTCACCTTGCTCCAGGGCAGTGTTTGGAGCTCGGAGAACCTTCCAGTACTTGCGTTCCCCTTCCCGAGGCTTCACCCCCATCACTGAGGTCAGCAGAGGGCCAGACAGCGTCTTCTGGGTCTCAAACCTGTTTAGCAAAAGAAGGAAGAAGTGTCATGAATTGCTGAGGAATGAGCAGGTGTAGGAACAATGGAAGAACCGTTCTGGACCAGGCCAGAGACCTCCCTTCTCAGCACCCTGTTCTCACAGTGGCTGAACAGTTTGCATGTGGGAAACTTGCAATCCAAGCATTTGAACCTACCCAGATCCTGAAATCATCTTCTGAGGCCCTTCTTCGTGTGCCTCCTCCTCGAGAGGTGCGGAGGGCGGCAACACGAGAATGGGGCCTTCTCTGCAGTGGCTCCCTGTCTGTGGCATGCTCTCCCCAAGGAAGTTCACCTGGCGCCTCCATTCATAGCTGTCAACTTACAGATTTGAAAATAAGGGACCAGCAGCCTTGAAAATAAGGGACCAGCAGCCAAAATAAGGGACCTGCAGCCTCACCTTTTCCAGGCACTCCAGTCTTCCTGTCCTCCTGCAGTCTGGTCAAACTCATGCTGGGTAGCTTCAAGAACACTGTCCAACCAACTTTGTAACCAGAGGTTCAACTGAATAGAATCTGAATCACATGCACCACAAGGCCTATGCAGCCTCAACTTAAGATGGCTCCCTGACCTGGCTTTGCACTGCAAAGTTTGCAGCAGAACGTGCAACAAAATGGCGTCCAGCATTCAAAACACCCCTCAGCTTGCATTAACTAGCCACACAAAAGGCATACAAGCTCCACCCCCCAGTCGTTCTTAGACTTCTTATTGGGTGAGCAACACAGCCAAGCAACACAGTTGGAGCCTCCCTCCTCCCTGGCCAACAGGGAGGGAGGGAGAGGAGCTGCTTCCTTTGAAATTTAAGGGACATCATTTAAGGGACATCCATCAATAAGGGACAGCAGCGGGACATGGCGCTGGAATAAGGGACTGTCCCTTCAAATAAGGGACACTTGACAGCTATGCCCCCATTACATACCTTTAGATGCCAGGCAAAAATGTTCCTTTTTAACCAGGCCTTTGGTTTACCTCCTTCACACCCTATGCCCTTTTAAAATGTAGCTCTTTTCTGGAGGGGTGTTATTGGGTGTGTTTTTTATTCTGATTACATTTGTTGTGATCTTTTCTGTGAACCGCCCTGAGATCTCCGGGTATAAGGCAGTATAATAATAATTAATAAATAATAAATAATCGTAATAAAAGATCCCTCTCTGCATTTGTGATTGCTATCAAATTGTCTTCAGAGGCAGAGATAAGGGAAGGCAGAACAGCCAGCTAGTAGGCATTGCTTTATTATATTATTAATCACAGCGCTGTGATTGCTTTATTATATTATTAATATCATTATCAACGTATTAATTAGAAATCGTTTTGAGGGTGTGTTTTCTTGCAAGCAAGGGGTGTATAATTTTTCTGAAACAAACCCATAAGTAAAATCAGTAACCTTCTACACAATTGGCTCAAGGTGATATACAGTGAAAACAGCAATAAAATTAAATTTAATTTTCGTATCATTATAGATAACAAAATCAAATAATTAAAATTGGGGAGGGGGGTTTGCTATCCCCATTCCCAACAACAATGCCAACAATAATTCTTTTGAATGAAACGACAGAAATTTGTGTGTACTGTATGTTTAATTTCTATTTTGTTATACTGCCTTTCTTTCATCTTGTATGTTATTGAAGTGTAGGTTCTTTCTTAAGTAAATAAACAATTAAGAAACTCCCACAAAAAACAGCATACACACCTACAGTCATACGTTGGATCTCAAACACCTTAGCTCCATAGAAATCGGCTCCCAAACAATCGAAACCCGGAAGTGTGTGTTCTGGTTTTTGAATGATTTTTGGAAGCTGAACATCCGGTACAGCTTCTGATTGGCTGCAGGATGCTCCTGCAACCAATCGGAAGCCGTGCATCGATTTTTGAATGGTTCCCGGAACGCATTCCCGGGAATCGAACGGAATCCCAGAACGCATTCTGTTCAAGAACCAAGGCACGACTGTAAATAAAAACTAAAAACAATGCATGAGGAAGGTCCCGGGTTCAAACCCCGCCCCACACCATAGCATCTCCAGGTAGGACTATGAATCACCCCTGTCTGAAACCTTGGAGAGTCACTGCCAGACAGTGCTGGCAGTATTGGGCTGGATGGACCTGTGGTCTGCCTCAGTGGAGGGCAGCTACCTCAGTTCCTGTACCTCCACTGCCCCCACCCCCTCTATAACACCTGCCAAAGCAAATGAAGATGGAAGTAGCCTCACGTAAAGCGCTTAGGGGTGTTCAGCATCTCTGCAACTTTCAGCACGTCCAGCAGAGAGGAGCCGAGAGGAACTCTGACGACGTGTCTGTACAACGGCACGCGAAGAGGTGGCTGCTTCACAAGCAGCTCGACACGGATGCTTGGCCTACTCCCGGTGGGCGGCTCCAGCCTGGGAGAGGAGGTGACAAAATTCAAACCACCTGCACGGAAGGAAACAAAGTTTGAGGGTGCATCAGGAGTCAGGCTGGTTCCTGGTGGACCTTACCATTTCTGCGTCATTGGTGATGCCATTTTGGACCCTTCCCAGGTGTGTTCTGTTAGAATTCCTGCTCCATGATTGCAGTCATGGGATTGTTGTCTATCACATGACAGTGTATGTTTTGACTCCACAGAGTGGGAAGTAACAGAGACACAATGTTTGTGTTACTGTGTTCCGTGAAGGGGGGGCTATTGTCCTCTGTTCTTTTTCTCTTTGCTGTCTGATGCTAGAGAGAGAGGGAGCCATGTTGCAGTGCTCACTGTGTGTTGATATGTAAATAAAGTAGATTAGCAAAATGCTGAGATGATGAGGTCTGTTACGCAAGCTGCGAAGACTCTGCGGATCCCTAAGTCTACCGATGTCTGTTGGCATCGGTCGCTGTGATGTTCGGGCAGAAGAAAGCTTTTGAAGCTCCCGAACGATCGACCAGGAGGGAGGGAACATGCCAGTCGGGCATGTGTCTCTGCCAGGGTCCTACTCGAGTACAGTGGTACCTCAGGTTACATACGCTTCAGGTTACATACGCTTCAGGTTACAGACTCCGCTAACCCAGAAATAGTGCTTCAGGTTAAGAACTTTGCTTCAGGATGAGAACAGAAATTGTGCTCTGGCAGCGCAGCAGGAGGCCCCATTAGCTAAAGTGGTGCTTCAGGTTAAGAACAGTTTCAGGTTAAGTACGGACCTCCGGAACGAATTAAGTACTTAACCCGAGGTACCACTGTATAGGCTAAGCTCCTGGTGGACCCTATCATTTCTGCATCATTGGTGATGCTGTTTTGGACCCTTTCCAGGTGTGTTCCACCTCCCCACAGGTGTCCCTCTTCCCCCCTCTGGCCTTCAAGTGGTACCCTGAGAACCCTGCCTCTTTAATCTCAGAGGGGGAGCAAGAGGCCCTCTGTGTATGCTCAGGTGAAACCTCGGCTTGTTTTTTGGCTGGCAGCAAAGTGATTATGCAGGTTGTCATAAAGACATAAGAAGTGAACTGCTGGGCCGGGAAAGCTGGGAAGGTGACAAGCAGGACCTGAGCACAGCACAGAATGTGATTCCCATATTTCGGACAGCAGAGGTAGTACACAGCCCTCCTGGCTAGTAGCTGCCGACAGCCTTTTCCTTTATAAATTTGTCTTTTAAAGCCATCTGAGCTGGTGGCCATCATTGCTTCTTGGAGGAGCGAATTCCGCAGCTCCAGGCACAGAGATCTGCTGCCTCCAATCTAAGCACTAAGAGCTAAGATGAGACATCAGGGAGCTGTTATTTCCGACCTTCGTGCTTAGCACCACAGCACTAAGATCACAGAGAAGTCTTTGCTTATAGGTCTTTTAATGGCAGCAGGCAGAAGCTTCTCGCCGGTCTCAGCGCTGTGGAAGCTACATTGCTAAGAATGGAGCTAAGCCTGTGTCTGATCTTTTTTTAAAATAATAATAGTTATTTTATTTATGATTTTCAGTTTTACACATGTCAATGATTTTAACCATCATTTTAACATTTTGAAACTCGACTTCCTCCCCCCTCTTTCTGCGGTTCCTTAAATTAATTTTTTTATCTTTTCTGCATATTCCAAATTAATTTACTCATTAATTCATCTACTTTAAATATATCCTCTTAGAAAACTGCAGCGTATTACAATAATCCTGCCAGTGTTCTTATCTGTTTACAGATTATTAGTAAATATTCAATAAACCATTTCTATTCTTTTATTAAAAAAATTGGTTGCTTTGATTTCTTATTTTTCCAGTAAGTTTTGCCATTTCTGCATATTTTGTAAGTTTTTGCATCCTTCCTTCTTTTGCTGGGACAAACCTGTGCCTGATTGTGTGACTTGATGTCAGGCAACTTACATGTAGGCAGCCCTTCGCACCTGTCAAAATGGCCCGCAGAGGCCAGTTCTGGATCTGGTCCCCCTCTATGGTCGCAGCTCTACCCTGGCTTGACTGGAGCCAGTCTACCCTGGCTTGACTGCGTCCCCACTACTCCTTTGCAACATCCTCTTTTCTCCCCCCCCCCCGCTACCTCTCTCAGCTTGGCACACCATCCTGGCGACATCCAGGTAACTCTTGCCATGCAGGGCAGGCAGCAACTGAGACTTGATGAGGGCGTTTTGGAAATCTCCTCGCTCCAGGCTTCGAATCAGGGTTGCAACAGCCTCGGGACACTCTGGGTTCATCCCCGTAGCAATGAGGAACTGAATCGCAAAGAGATGGAAAAGGCATCAGAGACTGAAGAAAAGTGCCTTTATGTTAGTTCTTGCATTCCCACCTACGGTAGAAGAGGCTACCAGTGGCCTGCTGGCATTGAAATCCTGGCCAAGCTAGAAGGGAAATGCCCATCAGCCGGACGTTCCGCAGTGGTTTCCATTCTGTTCTGAAGAGGCAAGCCATTCCCTAGCCAAGGTCTTCAACCTCAGATTGGGGAAAAAAGACTTGCCTCTTCAGCACTGCGCGTTGCGTTTGGAAAAAACCATAGAACCAAGTGGAGAGAATCAGATTCTGGAATGGGACGCAACAGGAAAGGAACTCCAGAGGTGACTGGGGCTGATGGGGCAGAAGGTAAGGAGACCAGCAGTAGGTGGCACCAGAGCCAATGACAGGAGGAGCCAGTTCACCCTAGCTTTGTTCCCTCCTACTTGTTGAGTTCTGCGACTACAGAGGAGGAGGAAGCAGAGAGGCTCAGCTACCTCCTGGTTGCTTGTACAGTGGCACCTCGGGTTACATACACTTCAGGTTACATACGCTTCAGGTTACAGACTCCGCTAGCCCAGAAATAGTGCTTCAGGTTAAGAACTTTGCTTCAGGATGAGAACAGAAATCGTGCTCTGGTGGCGTGGCAGCAGCAGAAGGCCCCATTAGCTAAAGTGGTGCTTCAGGTTAAGAACAGTTTCAGGTTAAGAACAGACCTCCAGAACGAATTAAGTAATTAACCCGAGGTACCACTGTATATAAGAGGCCAGGCAGGTGGGGGCTGGGCGAGGGCAGAGGGAGGTTGGTGGGGCAGTGCTCTAATGGGCCATGCCCACTAGTAGAGAGATCCTTCAAGTTTCCACCTCGTGGTTACAGAGAAGAAAATGGCTTAGCAAGAGCTACAAAATAGTAAATGTGAGAATTGCCATCCCTCCACTTTGCCTGCAGAGTCCTCCTCACCTGTGTGGCCAGGGGGCTGCTGTCGACATTGCCAAAAGCCCCTTCTGCAGTCTTGGCCTGCAGTATCTTCCGCTTGACTCTCTGCACAGCCTGGCTGAGGTTTGCCACCAGCTCTGGCCTGTAGAAGGTGGCTCGTTCCAAGCAGGCAAAGGCCAGACCTCCCATCGCCTCTGTGTCTGGGTGAGCAAGGTTAAAACAGCCATGAAGAGGAGAGCTGACCCGCCAGTCCCAAACACATGCCTACATCCTTCGCATGGCTTGCTCCATCGATCCACCTAGCTCAATACTGTCTACACTGACCAGCAGCAGCTCTGGGAGTCTCTCCCAGCCCTACCTGGAGATGTGGGCAATTGAACCCAGGACCATCTGCAAGCACAGCAGGTGCTCTACCACTGAACACCGCCACCCATTTTCCATACCCACGGTGCCCCCTGCTTCTCCATACCTCTGTCCTCACAACAGCTAATCACCACTCCATGCCCCTTGCCACCTCAGGCAATGCCCCACTCTGTCTAACGGTAGGGCTGGTCCCAGGGAAGACAGCCAGGTTGCTACAGGGGAAATGGGCACAGAGCCCCGGAGCAGCCCTTCTTGGCGTGCCTCCTCCACAAAAGGTCTGGAAGGTGGCAACACGAGAAAGGGCCTTTTCTGCAGTGGCTCTGTTTGTGGAATGCTCTCCCCAGGGAGGTTCAACTGGCGCCTTAATTATACAACTTTGGGCACCAGGCAAAAATGTTCCTCCTTAACCAGGACTTTGGCTGATTAACATCCAATGGCCTTTTAAAATGTGTTGGGGAAGTTCTTGGGATGTTTTTGTTTTTATAATGTAGTTTGTGTTTTTATTTTGTGGCTTATGCTGTAACTTACCTGAGACTTGCAGGTATAGGATAGTAAACTACTACTACTGCTGCTGCTGCTGCTGCTGCTGCTGCTACCAATAATAATATATACTTGAAGGCCACCCTGAGACCTGCGGGTATGGGATAGTATACTACTATTACTAACAATAATATATATCTGAAGGAGTGTCTCCACCCCCATTGTTCAGCCTGGACACTGAGGTCCAGCTCCAAGTGCCTTCTGGTGGTTCCCTCACTGTGAGAAGTGAGGTTACAGGGAACCAGGCAGAGGGCCTTCTCGGTGGTGGCGCCCACCCTGTGGAACGCCCTACCATCAGATGTCAAGGAAATAAACAACTACCTGACTTTTAGAAGACATCTGAAGGCACCCCTGTTTAGGGAAGTTTTTTTATGTTTGATGTTTTGTCGTGTTTTTAATATTCTGTTGTGAACCACCCAGAGTGGCTGGGGAAACCTAGCCAGATGGATGGGATTTAAATAAATATTCATCATCATCATTATTAGTCATTCACCAGCAGTAAAAAAACCAACTCTTGTAAACCGGATTAAAATGGGTCATTCCCTCCTACTTGCTGCCCCCAACCAGAAGCCGCACAGATGATTAAAGCTGCAAGGCATCAACCCCCCCCAAACAGGGCAGAAAACAGTTGAGATCTAGAAACCTGAGTGGACTTGTGTGCAAAGTGGGCAGCACGTACCCACAGAGTGCTTGTTGTGGAGCACAAATCGTCCCTGCTCCTCTGCGTGCAAGAGCTTGCGGATCACATGCTCGTCGATCTTCTTGCGGTGAATACACAAGGCTAAGACCCCCAAGCTGTACTGGTAGTAGTTGGTGATGGGGTGTCCTGTGTCCTTATGGCCTGGGTGCAGGAGGAGAAAGACCAATGGGTAAGTCTGCCTTTTCTGCCGTAATTAATTACCCAGCTCCCTGCTGACCTTTAGCCTATGAAGCCCTGCTCTGGGGCTTCCAGATGCTGGCAAAACCTCTCCTTAAGTGCTTGCCCCTAATTCAGACTTCCAACACTTGCTTTCATTCAACCAGTTTTTTAATGTGGCAGCACCTACACACTGGAACTCCTTGCCACTTGACACCACGCAGGCGCCTTCATTGTGCTCTTTTTGGCACCTGCTAAAAGCATTTTTGGATCAGCCTACCCAGACACGTAGAATGTTGTTGTATGTTTTACATTATTGCAGATTTTTTATTTTGAAAGTTTTTAAGCTTTTTGTTTTAACTGATAATTTTACTGTTTTTTTCTCTTTGTAAACTGCTTTTAGGTTGTTGTTGCTTTCAAAAATCCAGCATATAAATTTTACAAAATAAGTATATGAACTAAATCCCACCATTTCTTGTTTATTTGCTATTTTCAACTTAGATGCCCTAAAAGACCAGCTCCATCAGGCACCTTCTACCCCTGACCTGTCCCAGGGGGCATAATAAGAACAACTGCTTATGAACAGGAGCTTGAGTTAATTTCCCCCACCCTAATCTATATGCAGGAGTTGGTAAAGGGATATCTGAGGGTTAAGGATCTGGTGGTACCTCGGAAGTCGAACGGAATCCGTTCCGGAACTCCGCTCAACTTCCAAAACGTTCAAAAACCAAGGCACAACTTCCGATTGGCTGCAGGAAGCTGCAGGAAGCTCCTGCAGCCAATCGGAAGCTGCGTCGTATGTTCGGCTTCCAAAGAATGTTCACAAACCGGAAAAAGCCAAAAGGTTCGACTCACAAGATGCTCGGGAGCCAAGGTACGACTGTATTTGTTTTTAAAAATGGAAGTTAATTAGAGATAAATAAGTGTGTAATAGGGGAAGAAATATCTGAGAAAGGGAGCCAGTTTTTGAAAAAATGGTATTATATTAGTTTTAATTTGGCATTGATGCATTATAAATTTGGAAAGTGAATAAAAATTAATTGGTTTTAAAAAAAGAAAAGAACTAGTGCCTTAGTTTGATTATTCCTCCCCCCCCCCTTCCCTCGCCATCCCTTTTCCCTTGTGTGTCGTGTTTTTTAATGTACTTCATTTATGCATTTGGCTGAAGGTAAAAAGTAAAGGGACCCCTGACCATTAGGTCCAGTCGTGGCAGACTCTGGGGTTGCTGCGCTCATCTCGCTTTATTGGCTGAGGGAGCTGGCATACAGCTTCCAGGTCATGTGGCTAGCATGACTAAGCCACTTCTGGCGAACCAGAGCAGCGCACGGAAATGCTATTTACCTTCCCGCCGGAGCAGTACCTATTTATCTACTTGCACTTTGACATGCTTTTGAACTACTAGGTTGGCAGGAGCTGGGATCAAGCAATGGGCACTCACCCCGTCGCGGGGATTCGAACCGCCAACCTTCTGATCGGCAAGTCCTAGGCTCTGTGGTTTAACCCACGGCACCACCCGCTCTAAGAAAACAATAAACATGCCACCCAGAGGAGCCCCAGGGACACCTCTGAAAGGTGTGTACAGCTCAGTCTGATAGTGTGATCTTCCCAGTCGGGGAGAAAGCGGTTCCTAGTCAGCATCTCTTGCCGAAAAACAGTGAACGCAGCAAAGAAACTTTGTTGCCATCGCCTTGAACCTTACCTATCTGCGCCTTTTCCTTGTTCAAGTGAAGCTTAAGCTGTGTCACCAGCTGCCTCCCTTCAAGTGCCTCCATGTCGTGGCAGGCGGCCCGCAGCGCAAGGAGGTACAGGGCCAGCTGACCTGTGCTAGGATGCTCATGGTAGCGGACTGGAGTCAGAGAGCTGGATTGGAAGAAGTCAGAATAGCCATGCCGTTAGCCCCTCCCATGCAGCCAGGCTAGGCCTTCTCCAGGTTTAACTTCATTTATCCAGTTCAATTTTATTACGGGGCTTCCCAAGCTTGTGTCTCCAGCTGTTTCTGGACTACAAATCCCATCACACCCTGACTGCTGGTCCTGCTAGCTAGCGAGGATGGGAGTTGTAGTCCAACAGCGGCTGGATACCTAAGTTTGGGAAACCGTGTTTTATTGCGTTCAGAGCCCACCTTTTTCTCTAAGGGGCTGAAGGTTGTGTACACGGCTCTCCCCACACAACAACCTTGCGAGGTAGGTTAGGCTGAGAGTGCCTGACTGGGCCAACATCACCCAGTGAGCTTTGTGGCTGAGCGGGGATTTGAACCCCAGCCTCCCATTTCCTAGTACAGTGGTACCTCGAGTTACATACGCTTCAGGTTACATATGCTTCAGGTTACATACGCTTCAGGTTACACACGCTCCAGGTTACAGACTCCGCTAACCCAGAAATAGTGCTTCAGGTTAAGCACTTTGCTTCAGGATGAGAACAGAAATAGTGCTCCGGCGGCGTGGCAGGAGGCCCCATTAACTAAAGTGGTCTTCAGGTTAAGAACAGTTTCAGGTTAAGTACAGACCTCCGGAACGAATTAAGTACTTAACCTGAGGTACCACTGTAGAGCAGACGAACCATGGCACCACCACCAGCTCTCTCTGTTTTGTCTAGAATTAGGATGCTCATTCATAATAAAATTTACATTCACTGGCATAATAATGGTGGTGTTATTGCTATACAGTGGTACCTCAGGTTACATACACTTCAGGTTACATACGCTTCAAGTTACAGACTCCGCTAACCCAGAAATAGTACCTTGGGTTAAGAACTTTGCTTCAGGATGAGAACAGAAATTGCGCTTCCGCGGTGCGGCAGTGGCGGGAGGCCCCATTAGCTAAAGTGGTGCTTCAGGTTAAGAACAATTTCAGGTTAAGAACGGACCTCCGGAACGAATTAAGTATGTAACCAGAGGTACCACTGTATTTTAAATGAAGACCTGATTGTAACCCTCACCCTCTCCCCTTCTTCCCCTCTGTTGTCTCCCACACTGTCAAAACTCAGATTGTAAGATGCTTGGAATGGGGTGGGCCTGTCTGTCTGCTTGCTTGCTTGATGTTGCTTTGTTGGAATGCAAGAGTATACTGAACTAATATATCATAGAATGGTAGAGTTGGAAGGGACCACGAGGTTCATCCAGTCCAACCCCCTACAATGCAGGAATCTTTTTGCCCAGCATGGGACCCGAACCCATAACCCTGAGATTAAGATTTTCTTGCTGGTTGCATCAGGCCAGTGGCCCGTCCAGCCCAGCATCCTGTTCTCATAGCAGGATACATAGATACAGTGGTACTTCTGGTTGCAAACGGGATCCGTTCCGGAGGCCCGTTCACAACATGAAAAGAATGCAACCCACAGAAGTGCGTCTGCGCATGCGTGGGTTGTGATTCGCCGCTTCTGTGCATGATGTCATTTTGAGCTTCTGAGCATGCGCAAGCGGCGAAACCCGAAAGTAACCCTTTCCGGTACTTCCGGGTTGCCGCGGGACATAACCTGAAAGAATGTAACATGAAGCGGATGTAACATGAGGTATGACTGTACCCATATGTGAAACCTGCAAGCGGGACCTGATCCCAAGAGGACTTTCCTCTTCTGTGGTTTCCAGCAATGTACATTCATTGCCCCACCCCCTTCTGCCTCTGGCCCTCATGCTGCAAAATTCCCCATCACCAAAACCCTGTGCTAAACATACGCGCTGGCATTGGGCTGAAAAGCATCTTTCAGGCGCTGGAGGTACTGGCTCTCCTTCTGCAAGTTGTGGTCGTTAGACAGCCGCAGGGCCAGGTAAACACTGGGGTTCGGCTCCTCAGACGCATCCTCTGCCACTTTCAGGAGCTCCGCGTTCAAAGACCTGATGCGATCAGAATTTCCTGCAGAAATTTCTGACCCGAGAGAAGAACAAAACAGGATCGCAAATGTGGCTGCTTTAAAACACATGACTTCCCCCAAAGAACTGTGGGAACTGTAGTTTATATTAAGGGTTCTGGCAATTCATAGAATCATAGAGTTCTAGTCCAACCCCCTGCAATGAAGCCAACTTGTGTCTCTGAGAGGGGGAAACTACAGTTCCCAGCATTCTTGCCCGGGTGGGTGGGGGTCATGAACTTTGAAGATGTGTTGAATGTGCTTTAAATGCATGGGGTGAATCTTGCCCTGACCCTTCCTCATTAAGGTAAAAACTTTTCCCATATCAGCGTGACAGATTCTCCACCTTCATTCTGATTCTCTTCTACATTCTGCTGTAAAGCATAGCTGTCAACTTTTCCCTTTTCTTGCGAGGAATCCTATTCATAGCTGTCAACTTTCAGATTTGAAAATAAGGGATCAGCAGCCTCACCTGTCCCAGGGACAGTCCACGGGATATCTAACAATCCAGGATAGCAGCAGGAAGCGGCGCTGGAATAAGGGAATTTCCCACAAAAAAAGGGAAGGTTGACAGCTATGATCCTATTCAGAATAAGGGAATTTCCCTTTAAAAAACGTTGACAGCTATGGCTGTAAGAACCTTGTCTTATACATCCTCAGTAGTTATACATCATAATGTGAATCTTGTTCATGTTTTTTAAAAATTTCAGTGAGAGGGAAAAGCAATTTGCAAACTATATCTATCTATATATATCATCTATCTATCTATCATCTATCGATCATCTATCTATCAATCATCTATCTATCTATCTATCTATCTATCTATCTATCTATAGAATCATAGAGTTGGAAGAGACCACAAGGGCCATCGAGTCCAACCCCCTGCCAAGCAGGAAACACCATCAGAGCACTCCTGACATATGGTTGTCAAGCCTCTGCTTAAAGACCTCCAAAGAAGGAGACTCCACCACACTCCTTCTATCTATCTATCTATCTATCTATCTATCTATCTATCTATCTGATACTTCTCATAAGCAGAGATTACCACACAGCTGGACAGAGGCAAACACGATGGGGAAGAGGACGAAGAACCGTAGACCTCTGGGGTCCATGCTTGTCACAAGAAGGAAGTCAACAGATAGAGATGCTGGCCAGAATTTCAGGAAGGAGTCCAGGAGCTTGGAGGCAAAGACAGCCTGTGAAAGATTCAATGGGAGGAATATCAGTGATGACACAATCTTCCCAAGGAAGAAGTGCTGAGTCTGTGCAACAGGAAGGACTTTGGATGGATGAGAAACAACAAGGGCTGGTGAGGCAGATCAGAAATGTCCACTGGCTATCCTTCCTCTTGATGCTTCACAGATAGCATGTTACACACATATCTGGTTCCACAGAAACCACTTTATCTCACCTAGATATTTTATAGGGAGAGGCAGGATGAGACTCCACACCACAGCCTTTGAGATCAAGCATAGGAAGTGGTCCACCACACATTCACAGAGGGGACTCCCATGCCCTCAATGCAGGAATAAACTTGTCGTGGATAATGCTTCCCCCTGCCCTCCAACCAGGACCAGGTTTAGGTTTGATGAGGCACTAAGCTACTGAAGGTAATGGGGCCCTTTATATGTCCAGCTGTCCTTCGTCAACAACAATTTGTCGCTTTTTTGTGCGCTGAATATATGATATATGGTAATTTATGGACCTAATAGGTATCTAAAGTCATTTGCACATAACAAAATTTGTATTTTATCAAAGTACAGTGGTACCTCGGGTTAAGTACTTAATTCGTTCCGGAGGTCCGTTCTTAACCTGAAACTGCTCTTAACCTGAAGCACCACTTTAGCTAATGGGTCCTCCTGCTGCTGCCGCGCCACCGGAACACGATTTCTGTTCTCATCCTGAAGCAAAGTTCTTAACCTGAAGCACTATTTTTGGGTTAGTGGAGTCTGTAACCTAAAGCGTATGTAACCTGAAGCGTATGTAACCCGAGGTACCACTGTAATTGTTGAACTGAAATACAATTAAGAAGAAGCATATTAATAGTGAAATTGGGGGGGGGGCAAGAGACTGGGGCCCTAAGCTATAGATTGTTTAGCTTATACATAAATCCGGCACTGCCTCCAACATTTCTCTTATGAAAGCAGGGATGTCCTACCATACCCTCCAACATTTCTAAAATGAAACCAGGGACGTCTTAAGGGAAACGGGACATTCTGGGATCAAATCAGAAACCGGGACGGCTTCTGTAAATCGAGGGCTGCCCCCGGAAAATAGGATCTGCCGTCAGTGGCTGCTAGATGTTTACGTTCCACTTCTCCTATTGGAGGAAGTATGCCTCTAAATGTCAGTGGCTGGGAATTACAAGAGGGGATAGTGTGATATACCGTCCACTTTGGGAACTACTGAACTATGTACATTCTTCCCCCTTCAACCTGCTCAGGCAAGCCATTGTGTCTGCCTCTTACATCCCTTGTTGGATAAGAGTGCTTCAGGCTGCAACCCCATGAACCTATTCCTGGCAGGAAGCCCCACTAAATACAGCAGGACTTAGTTCTGCATAAATAAACGTGCATGGGATTGAGCTATATCAATAATATAACATTATACCCGAGGGATCAAGGATTATGTGGGGAGATGTGGGGTGTGAGGGGAAAACGAGCTGTCTTAAGGAGGAGAGCCTACCTGATATGGTCACTTGATGTCCTAGGAGTCTTCACCTCTTCCTGTGAATTATGAATTGGGGTGCACGAGGACTGAAATCAGTTTTTAGAACGAGACTTTTCCTCCACTTTCTCACCACAGGCAGGCAGTGAGGAATCTTCTTTCACTCTTGTTTATTTCAGGTCACATGACATCTCCTCCAGCTGCTGAAGTCAGCTGTTTGCAGAGTGTTTCCTTTCAATTTAAGTGGCTGGGCTGCAGCTCTGAAAGGGAAAAATACGCAAGTTCCAGAGTCCTGAATATGTGGAATCAGGACAGGTCAAGAGCACGTTGGAATAATTAACAGAGACGGCCAGGAACAAAGGAGCCCCAAATAACCTTGTGACCTAGCTGATGATATATTAGTACCTTCCCATGATTTACCTCAGATAATAATCTGAAATAATGCAATGCTCTTGGTTGGAACGTGTCTTCAGATAACGGGTACAAAGATCGTAACAGCCTAAGCTGGCACCTGTCTGAACACAACTCCTCTTCTTTTTTTAAAAAAAGAAACAAAAGTCCTAACTCCTCACTGAAAGAAACCTCACACAAGTTTTCAAAGTGAAGTTTGCCCATAGTGATTTTGCATCAAGATATATGTTTAGGCTATAGAATACCGGAGTGTGAAAAAGGAGGGATCAAGCTCTGTATATGAACTTCTTTTTGCAGGATCTGAGTTAATTTGACCATTAATCAGATGTAACTATTTCATTTCTCTCTCAAAAAAAAATAAAAATGCTGGAAATCTCCCTTTCTTGTTTAAAAGTGTTTATAAGCTGCTTAATATATTTGGGGGAGAAAAATATTAAGCCCTGTGTGCAACATAAAAGCAAACATTATTGTTAAAACAAAAATGTAACACAAAACCAATAAAACAGTAATATGATAACATAACAAATAAAACAGGAATTCCGGGTGATTCAGGCACATAAATCAGAGTCTGAATTTATGGATCAGGGAAAGCCTGGATTAATCACTGATGGGCTGCATATTCATTTGAAGTACGGTACTCTGATTGTAAAATTGGGCACACTGTACATTTAAAACACATTCAAAGCATAATATTCTTTCCCTCAAAGAATTGTGGGCACTGTAGTTGAGCCCTCACAGAGTTACAATTCCCAGCAACCTTTAACAAACTACTGCACCCAGAATACTTTGAGGGGAGTTTGTGCTTCAGGTGTGCTTTAAAGGTATAGTGGGTAAGCAGCTTAAGAACCTTCCAAGTATTTTTTTAATCCAAAACTGTGCAAGGCTGCTTGCTGCGTCATAAACCCAAGGCAGCATGTTTTCTCTGTTATCTATTGTCCCCATATTTATGATTGGATGGGCCCGTGGCTGAGAAAGAGAGGCTTACAACAGCCCTTCAATGTAGTCCAGTGTTAAAAGTGCAAGTTGGTGGTGGAGCTGAGGTAGATTTGGGTTTTCAGACAAACATCCACCTCATGTTGCAGGAAAAGGCCCACTCCCTTAAATGCAAGCAGCTGGATACAAAAACCTTCAATGGACTTGCATGAAGGCGACTGCCATTTGGACATGTTTAAAAACCAGTTAGGGGAAAAAGCAGGGATCTTTGCTGCTACAGTTTAGGAACCTAGGAAGCTGCCTTCTACTGAACCAGACCACTGGTTTCTGTAGCTCAGTATTGTCTGCACTGGCTGGCAGCAGCTCCTCGGGGAAAATGCCCAGCCCTCTCTGGAGACGCCGCTGGGGATTGAACCTGCATGCACACAAGAACCGAAAGTTAAGCCCTGGGTGTCAGTCTACATTTTTCCTATCTCTAGGCACCCGACTTTATGTCACAGGAAGCCTTTCTATTTCTAGGCCTCTATCATAGTCATCCAATCCCCCAGCATGCGCCGCGTCCCCCAGGCCGGCTTCCTAGACCTAGGGACTTGCTTAAGGCCCCCCTAAAGGTGCCCAAATCTATGCCTGCTCGAAACCTTTGCTGCTCGGAGAGCTTCCGGCGTGGCAACTCAAACGAAGCTTCGCTTGGCCGGTGACACGCCGCCGGGTGGGCGTAAGTAACTCCAGGACGTTGGCTCCCGGTCAGGCAGCCGCGTGGACACCCTGAGAAGGAGGAGCGATGACGCATTTAGTGGGCGGAGCCCCTTCGGCGAGCCTGCGAGAGTCGCCACGTGAGTGTCGGCGGTGCAGCAGGAGCGGCGACAGCGATGGGCGGCGTGGAGAAAAAGAAGGTACCGCGTGGCTTAAGGCAGGCCCAGCCTGCTCACCGCGTTGCTCTCGTGAGGGGATGCCGCTTGCTTTCCTCGGCTTGCGGGGGGTTTCTTACTATCCTTGTGGTGAGACAAGGCCGTAGCATGCAGAAGGTCCCAGGTTCTGGTTCAGAGCCTGATGGTCTCCAGATAGGATTGGGAGAAACTCTGAGGAGCTGCTGCCAGTTCGTATAGACGCTTCTGGGCTAGGTGGGCCAGTGGCCAGACTCGGGATGTGTTAGCTTCTTATGTTCCCGTGTCCTGGGGCAGGAGTAGCCGAAGGGATGCTCTCGAGATGCTGGACTTACAACTCGTGTCACCCTCCTCTGTTGGCCACTCTAGTTGGAAGTGCCATGGGGTATCTGCTGGTGCTGATGAGAATTACTGCCTGCAACATCTGGCTGGCTTAAGCGCTCCATCGCTGCCTTGACCAACCTGGTGCTCACCAGAAGTTTTAGACTACAGCTCCCATCAGCATCAGCAAGCGTGACTGTGTGATGCTGAGGCTTCTTGGGAGCACAGCCATGCTGGCAGAGCTTGATAATTCCCTTTTAATGTCAATTCTTCCTCTGGTGGGGCAAGGGGGAGAGAGGAAGCATTGATTTCTATGGGCCAGCTTATTCCCCAGCATCTCCAGGTGTGGCAGCGAATGTCCCTTGCCTGAAACCCTAAAGAGCAGCTGCCAGTCAGTGTAGACCAGCCTTTCTCATCCTTGGATCCCCATATGTTATTGGACACTATAACTCCCATCATCCCTGGCTGCTGGCCCTTCTCACTGGGGATGATGGGAATTGTAGTTCAAAAACGAAGATCATGGCCACTGGTCCCATCACCTCCTGGCAAATAGAAGGGGAAGAAATGGAGGCAGTGAGAGATTTTACTTTCTTGGGCTCCATGATCACTGCAGATGGTGACAGCAGCCACGAAATTAAAAGACGCCTGCTTCTTGGGAGAAAAGCAATGACAAACCTAGAGAGCATCTTAAAAAGCAGAGACATCACCTTGCTGACAAAGGTCCGTATAGTTAAAGCCATGGTTTTCCCAGTAGTGATGTATGGAAGTGCTAGCTGGACCATAAAGAAGGCTAATCGCCGAAGAATTGATGCTTTTGAATTATGGTGCTGGAGGAGACTCTTGAGAGTCCCATGGACTGCAAGAAGATCAAACCTATCCATTCTGAAGAAAATCAGCCCTGAGTGCTCACTGGAAGGACAGATCGTGAAGCTGAGACTCCAATACTTTGACCACCTCATGAGAAGAGAAGACTCCCTGGAAAAGACCCTGATGTTGGGAAAGATCACAAGGAGAAGGGGACGACAGAGGATGAGATGGTTGGACAGTGTTCTCGAAGCTACCAGCATGAGTTTGACCAAACTGCGGGAGGCAGTGGAAGACAGGAGTGCCTGGCGTGCTCTGGTCCATGGGGTCACGAAGAGTTGGACACAACTAAACAACAACAACATCTGGGGCCCAAGGTTGAGAAAGGCTGGTGCAGACAAATAGTGAATTAGATGGTATAAGGCAGCTTCCATAACTCATTGGTAGAGCCTCTGCTTCGCATGCAGAAGGCATATGTCAATCCTTGGCATTTCAGGGCTGGGATGGACTCATTGCCTGAAACCCTGGAGAGCTGCTGCCCTTCAGTGTCAAAAATACTGAGCTAGATGAACCAGCAGTCTGACTCTGCTTAAGGTAGATTCCTATGTTCCTGTCTTAGCTGTTTACTATCTAGGCATGAAGGCAGCACTGTAGGATCACCTGCTTTTGAATTAATACTCTTAATTTCTCACTGTGAGCCTAACTCATGGAAGGACATATATTAAGTGTTGTCTCTCTTTTCATCCCAAAGTACGAGAGGGGTTCTGCCACCAACTATATTACCAGGAACAAAGCCCGGAAGAAGTTGCAGCTGAGCCTCGCAGACTTCAGGTAAGGAAAGGAGTCATCACTTACCAGCTTACTGTGGCCTCTTGATACATGTGTGTCTTGAGTATTGAAGTGCTGCCTGGCAAGGGTGTAGTTGGTCTCTGCCTACAGACATGTCACAATCTCTGTTTGCGTCTCTCTCATGGCTACTCACCACAATAACTCTGCTCTTCTTCCGCAGTCTGAGGAGAGAGTGCTCTGGTGCTCGAGTTCTGCTAGTGAGCTTCCTTTGGGGGCATCTGGGTGGCCACAGAGAGAACAGGAGGCTGGACTGGATGGGCCATTGGCCTGATCCAGCAGGCCTTTCTTAGAGTCTTACATCAGTTAGGGCCAGTGGGTTGGTGGTGGAGTCATAGCAGACCCTGTCGCACTGACTGCTTGGCTTTGGGTTTTGGTGGTGTTGGCAGCAGTATCCTGTTGGAAGCACAAGGGCAGAACCATTCAGTTAATAACCTAAGGGTTAATTCTGTTTACAGTTAGTTAGAGAGTGGTGGTGTTGCCCTGCAGCCAATCAGATTTGCATGATCCTTGCCAGGAGAGCTCACGTTCTGACTGGCTGTGTAGTTTCAGTCGAAGTTTTACTCTTTATCTTTAGTTGCTGAATACCTGCTATGAACAAGGCTTGTAAATGAGACAAAATCTCTCTGTTTATGTCTCCTCAAGTTATACACAGTTTTTGTTCAGTTTACCCAATCAAGTATTATCACTTTCACTTCTCTCTGGTCTCCGTCTGCATTATTTAGGTGACTGCTAACAGTTCCGACCTGTGATAGCTTCACAGTGAATAGCATTGTGCGTTATGTTGCCTTAATTTGGCCAACGGGAAACTGACAAGACATCTGTTCTCTTCCCCACCCCCCTACCCTTTCCAGGCGACTCTGCATCCTAAAAGGGATTTACCCTCATGAGCCCAAACATAAGAAGAAGGTGAACAAAGGATCTACTGCTGCCAGAACTTTCTACCTCCTGAAAGACATAAAATTTCTCCTACATGAGCCCATTGTCAACAAGTTCCGGGAATATAAGGTATTGTGATCCCAGGGGATCCTGCAGCCAATCACAAGCATTAGATTTAATATCACCACCTGCAACAGTTTTAGAGAGCTGACTTTGGAGATGGATTAGAGGAAGGGAGTTACCATTTCCTTTTAAGAGCTGCAGTCCATTTTGTACCCCCTGCTCAGCGATTTGGATTTTATAGAAAATTTTGAACTGCAAAGGAAAAAATTCTGTTTCAGAATTTCCTGGCTAACCCACATCACTAAACAGCAGAAGAAAAAGGCATCGAGGCAAACTAAAACTACTGTTTCTGAAAGAGTAGCTTCCTTAGGGGACTTAAGTATCAGGAAATATCCTGAGTGATTTAATTCTGCCTATTTATTTTGCTTGTAGCAAGTAAACAAAGTTTGAAAATTTTGAAACTGCCAAATGTGCCTGATACTTTATTTGAAGTTGGGATTCAATCATTTCTTGTTTCAAATGAACTTCTGCAACTAAATATTTTCCATGGAAAAAAGAAAGCACTGAAACATCCCACATCGCTGCCTTTTCTTTAATGACTTGATCCTGAGCCTGGTTGCTAATGAGATGCATTACGTGATAGAATATCAACTCCCGCAAATGAAATGAAACTTGTATTTGTCCGGTGTAAAGTTTATCAGCCATTAGTGTTTCTGGCAGAAAAACTAATGTCAGCATGTGTCACCCACAAAGAGATTGGGTGCTGCTGTCTCCTAGCTGCAGAAGCGAGAGGGGGGACTTAAGATACAACTGGCGCTCACTGTCTGCACTTTCTGGAAACAATTGAAGACATTTTGTTCTGACCAGATTTTCCCAGCTGCATAAAGTGTCCACTTGTTAAGGTTTTAGTCTTGTTTTAAATGTTTTTGTTGCTTCTGTGTTTTTAATTATCTTACTTGTAAATTGCCTTGAGATGTTGGTTAAGGAGGTGATTATTAAATCTGTAGCGATGAGGATGATAGTGTAATGTTGGTGGACAGCAGACTAAGTCAGGGAGTTCTAGACTGGGCAGCCAGCAGCTGGCAAGGGCACCTGTGTCTGAAACCTTTCTTCTCTGCAAGGTGTTTGTCCGCAAATTGCGCAAAGCATACGGGAAGAGCCAATGGAACACTGTGGAGCGGCTGAAGGACAACAAACCTGGATATAGGTTGGACCACATTGTCAAGGAAAGGTAAGAGATGGGAGGTCCAAGGGAGAACCTTGCAGAGAAACCACAATGGGGATCCAAGTAACTGGGCACAGGAGGGTCAGGGGATGGGAGTGCAGTTCCCTCTGGCCAAAGAGGCACCGGTACCAGGAGCTCATCCTGTGGATGTGCCACTGGGGCTGGCCCCACATGCAATTTCCCTTCTGATCCAGCATCCTCAATTTCATCCCCAGCAGAAGGGGGATCCGATCCCATGGGGACAGGGCAAGCTGACTATAGTCCATTTGTTTATAAAGCACTCTGGGATGATTAAGGCTGTGTGCGTTACATGGTCTTGTTCTTCACCTCCCCCTTGTAGGTACCCGACCTTCATCGATGCCTTGCGGGACCTTGACGACGCTCTTTCCATGTGCTTCCTCTTCGCCACCTTCCCGCGTACTGGCAAGTGCCACGTTCAAACGATCCAGCTGTGCCGCCGCCTCACCGTGGAGTTCCTCAACTACGTCATCTGCTCGCGCTCTCTGCGCAAGGTGAGCTGGGTGAGAGGGTATGGGAAGTTATGGATCCAGGAAGGGGTTGGCTTTATTTCAGATAGATCAACGCACATCAAGCTGGGTAACCTTAGAGAGAAGGGTCTTCAGCATCCTGGTGCCCTCCAGATGTTTTTGTCGGAACCTGTGATTGGCCGTGCTCCTCCGGAATCGCCTCCGACGTGATTAACGACCTGAGCCTTTGATAAGGCTCCAGGCACATTCCCCATTACGCAGAGAATCAAAACAGCATGCGGAAGTGATGAGATTTATGGCTACATTGCTATGCTTTATTACTAACTACTCAGAGAGAAAACACATCCTCTCTCTGTGAAAGCAGAGAGCAGCTGAACAAACAAACGAACGGGAAACCAGTAACATCACATCCGTCTCCTGTCTTCCATGAGACTTCCAACAGTCTGGAATCCCAGGAATGTAAACAGAGTCCTGTGACTCCAAGCACTGCACAGTGGCAAACAGAAACTAACAGTTTTTGCCCCCTTGGGCTGTGCTTGCTGGTGCTGATGAGAATTACTGCCTGCAACATCTGGCTGGCTTAAGCGCTCCATCGCTGCCTTGACCAACCTGGTGCCCACCAGAAGTTTTAGACTACAGCTCCCATCAGCATCAGCAAGCGTGACTGTGTGATGCTGAGGCTTCTTGGGAGCACAGCCATGCTGGCAGAGCTTGATAATTCCCTTTTAATGTCAATTCTTCCCCTGGTGGGGCAAGGGGGAGAGAGGAAGCATTGATTTCTCTGGGCCAGGAAATCTAGAGTTTGGAAAAGTAACCAGTGCTTCAGCAATGCAGTAACTCAGCCTGGGGGGCACTTTGTATAGGAACTGTAGGCTCCACTTTTTTCTTGCTCAAGTGCTGATCCTGGCAGGAGTTTCTGTGTGCTTCCTCCTCCCAAGTAAACCCAGGTGCAGCTAGCTGGAGATGGAGTGTTAGGGAGCAGTTTGAGAGACAGCCAGGAAACCAGGCACCCGGTGTAGGGACCTCCAGCTCCTGGAACAAAGATATCTGGCTTTTGTTGCTTCCCAGGGTCGCAGGCAATGCCTTGTAGGGTTCTGCCCCTCCTCCTGCAGAGACTGCAGGTTTGAGGTCCGGGCAGGGCTGAACCCTGACGGACTGATGGGGGTTGTAGTCCAGAACATCTGGAGGCTACTAATTTGAGGAAGGCAATATCAGAGAAGTGGCCGGCCTTTTTTCACCTGCACTGGACTTCTCCGTTGTGTTCTGTGTTGATTCTCCAGCTGAAACCACCCTCTGTCCTCCCCTTGCCAGGTGTTCCTGTCCATCAAAGGCATCTACTACCAGGCGGAGGTGATGGGGCAGCTTGTCACCTGGATAACACCCTACGCCTTTTCCCACAATGTGAGTACTGGGGAAAGATTTCCTGGGATAATTTTGTTAATCTCATTTTCATTCCCTGCAAAACAAAGGCACTAACTCCTTCGGTATCATGGGGTGAGAGGGCCATAGCTCACTGGCAGAGCACCTGCTTTGCATCCAGAAGATCCCTGGTTCATTCCCCAAAAGCATCTCCAAGTAGGGCTGGAAATGCCGCCTTCTTGAAAGCCAAGAGAGCTGCTGTCAGTCAGTATGGGCAGTATTAAGCTAGATGGACCAAGGACCATACTCAGAATAGGGCAGCTTCCTATGATAAATCTTTCAATTTTGGTGGCTTTCCCCCCATTTTTAAGTTCCATACTGTATCTTTCTTAAGATATTTTTTGCACTTATTTCTCTCTCCCTTTATTTTTTTCTGTTTCATCACTTTATTTTCTATAATTGAAATTATTTTAACAAAATATTATTGATAATATTTTATAACAAAATAATCTCACGAAAATTTATCAGCAACAACACTGGCATCATTTCCCTTTGTTAGGCTGCCTTGGACACTTTGACTTCAAGGTGACCTTTAAAGTCTTTAATATTAATCAAGTCCAGGAAAAGCTCATCGCCCATCGCAAATGATCAGATCAGTACATTATTTTGTCTTCGGTACATTTTATTTTATTGCTCTGACTAAGCGGATGGTGCAAATAAAGATTCTTCTGATCTGATCGCAAATGATAGGCAGCAAGCTTGTGATTTGCGCAAGGAGTGCCAGGGTTCCTAAACAATGGTTCAAGGTTTCAGACAGCATTCCCCATTTTGGTGCCCTCCAGGTACTACAGATCCCATCAACCCCAGCCAGCATGCAAGCTGAGCATATTCTGTCAGCTTAAGTTGCCATTCTTCTTTGGTTCTCCCTCCCAATTTCTCCATGCTGTGCATAATTTTATAAACTCCTGTCATGTTTGCCTCTTGCTTTCCTTTTCTCTAAACCAAAAATCCCCAAACACTGCTGCCACCTTCCTCCCTGTGGCTGATTATTTTGCTTGCCCTTTTCTGCAATCTCCTTTTTGAGGTGAGGCCACCAGAACCCTCCAATCAATGGCGCCCTGGCTGTGCCTTGGCCCACCTCCTCGTCTCCATTGGCCGCCCAAAGGGAACTAGGAGACTGACCTGGTCCCTGACTCCTTTTGCCCACGGTGCACGTTGACCTCTTGTCATTGGTTATCCAGCTGAGCTTCCCTTGGGTCAAAGAATCATTAACTTTATAAAATGGGCACTGCAGAAGTGACCTTAATTAACGATTAACTCGCCCGGAACACCACTCAGCTGGTGGGCAGCCAGTTATTTGGACACATTTGGCCCTGTCCGTTGGCTTGCATAACTTAAATCTGTTGCTTTTCCCATCAGGCCAGGCCTTAATGCACCTTGCAGATATAATAGCAACATATAGAACCACGCCTTGTTAAAGGGGGTCGTTTGGATAACAGGTGCTGCTGTTGGCAAGCAGGCAGAAGGGGGATAAAGCAAATAATTTAATTAGACAGTGCCTATATGATATCAAGCGATAGAATAATCTGGCCACAATCAGGAAATTTTGTCCATGGTGTGATTATTTCCCGTCACTGCCTCCTGCAGGAGTACGTTCTGTATCTCTGCATAGAGCTATGAAAGTGAAGATGTTACTACAGTGGTACCACTGGTTGTGAACGGGATCCATTCCGGAGGTCCGTTCACAACATGAACAGAGCGCAACCCGCAGCGCTTTGGCGCATGCGTGTGACATCATTTCGCGCTTTGGTGCATGCGCAAGCGGCGAAACCCGGAAGTAACCCTTTCCGGTACTTCCGGGTCGCCACGGGACGTAACCTGAAAGAACGGAACATGAATTAAACGGAACATGAGATATGTCTGTAGAGAAAACTTCTACATGGAAGTAGAACTGGGTTTTTGAAAGGGGTATGTGTGTGTGTGTTACAGCGGCTTAATTGGCACCCCTCTTTCCTCCCAGCACCCGACAGACGTGGACTACAGAGTCATGGCCACCTTCACGGAGTTCTACACCACTCTCGTGGGCTTCATTAATTTCCGCCTCTACCAGTCCATCAACTTACACTACCCTCCAAAGGTGAGGAATTCACTGTGTAGAATTGAGAGAAAAAATTGGAGGGCAGGGGAAATCCCTGGGACTTGAGACTCAAGCTGGTGTACGTGGCTCTCCCTCTCCCAATTTATCCTTGCAAGAACGCTGTGAGGTAGATTAGGCCGAGAGAGGCAGTGACTTGGCCAAGGTGACCCATTGAGCTTCGTGCCCAATTGCCAGCTTAGTGTGGTAAGGTTTTTATTCTTTCATTAACCAAAGTATTTATATCAAGTAGGCCGCAAGAGTACTTTGACATGGAACCTGTGGGCCACGCACTGCTTTGTCAAGTGGAGGGGGTGGGGGTGGGGGAGTTAGGCCAAAATTTGAAGCAGCCTTCCCAGAGCTGGTTAAGTGAGGCTCTGGGCTTTGGGAAGGAGGCACAAGGCTCAGGCAGGGTCCTAGAGCCCTCGCACCTCCTCCCAAAGCTTGGAAAGTGCTACCTAGGGTTTGGGAAGGAGGTGAGGGCTCTAGGGCCCTGTCAGAGCCCTCGTGCCTCCTTCCCCAAGTCCCCAAGTCTTGCTTACTTGGCTTTGGGAAGGCGGTGCAGGGGCATCAAATTTTGATTCGGCCGTCATCACGTTGGACCACCTTGATTTTAAAGCAGCAGACCTGTCACTTAAAAGGAATGACAACAAACTTGAAAAAGGAACTGGTCCCAAAAGCACAGAAGGGATGGGGAGAGAGAAAGATCAGGTAATTTTGAGGGTCATGCTGGGTGCCACTCAGGGAAAGGCCCTGTCCCACATCCCAGCAGACCAAAATTTGTTGTGTGTGTGTGTGTGTGTGTGTGAGAGAGAGAGAGAGAGAGAGAGATGGCTGTCCTCCAATCACCACCATGGCTGGGCAGGCTCAAGGAGGGTTACAGGCAGAAAAGCCCTGAAGATGGACTTGCGGCTGCCAGCCAGCAGGAATGTTCTCTTGTTAAACTGATTCTGAGGAAGGAGGCCATTCCTGCATCTGTGTGTTTCAGATCGAAGGCCAGTCCCTGTCAGAGCTGACGCCAGAGGATGGGGAGGTGTACGCCTTGGACTCTGAGAGCTACCTGGAGGTGAGTGGGCAGGAGTACTGAAGAATCAGCTGTCTGGATCTTGGATGGAGAACAGTAGTCTGGATGGAGGGCAAATGCGGGCCTCCGGGATACGCTCCACCTTGGCCCTTGAGACGCTCTCCAGGCCACACACAACAGCCCCACTTCATTCCCCCCTAGAGTGTGTTTGGTTTGCCTGGGATGCGTCCTTGAACTCCGCCCATGCCTCTCACTTGCCTGCAAAGAGGATACAGAGTGTTTGTGTGTAGAAACCAACCTTCTGAGCCAGGTTAAGGTAAAGGTAAAGGTACCCCTGCCCATATGGGCCAGTCGTGTCCGACTCTAGGGTTGCGTGCTCATCTCGCTCTAGAGGCCGTGAGCCGGCACTGTCCGAAGACACTTCCGGGTCACGTGGCCAGCGTGACGAAGCTGCAGCTGGTGAGCCAGCACCAGAGCAGCACACGGAAATTCCGTTTACCTTCCCGCTATAAAGCGGTCCCTATTTCTCTACTTGCACTTAAGAGTGCTTTCGAACTGCTAGGTGGGCAGGAGCTGGGACCGAAAGACGGGAGCTCACCCTGCAAGTCCTAGGCACTGAGGTTTTACCCACAGCGCCACCCGTGTCCCCTCTGAGCCAGGTTATCTTCAGCCTTTTCAGACCCAGGACCCCCTTTTAACCCAGACATTCATCTGGGGACTTGTTTCTTAACCATTTAATAATAACAACAATAACTTTTTATTATTTACAACCTGCCCATCTGGCTGGGTTGCCTCAGCCACTCTGGGCGGCTTCCAGTGCATATTAAAACATTTTAAAAAATGAAAAACTTTCCAATACAGGGAACCCTTTGCAATATATTTGCATGACGGCAGGGCTCCTGTTGCAACCCACCTTGGATCAGGCCACGACCCATTAGTGGGTCCTGACCCACCAATTGAAGATCAGTGTTTTCATTCATTGCCCACCCTCCGCCCCTGGTTACCTCTGGCCCCACCCACCGCAGGCCTTTAGTTCCCCTGGCTGGAAACGTTTCCCAACACTTGGTGTTGTGCAGTGTCACAAGTGCACACAAAGGGTAGGAACCTTTTTTCCATCCTGAGGGCGACACTCCCTTGTGGGTAACCTTCCAGGGGCCAAACGTCAGTGGGGGGGGGGGCAGAGGCAGAAGTGGGTGGGGCAGTGGGTGCCTTTTTTGACCCTTGCACGGTGGGCTACATCCCAGCCTTCCAAAAGTCAGAGGCCCATCAAGGCAAATGCATAAGAGGCATTATCACAGTTCAGGGCATATGGAACAGGGTCAGGCCTGGAGAGAGTTCCAGATAGGTGTTGAGTGAAGTTTTTAGTGTTTGATGTCTTATTGTGTTTTTATTATTTGTTGGAGGCTGTGCAGAGTACCTGGGGCAACCCAGTCAGGTGGACAGCATATAAACAGATGATGGTGATAATAATAATAATGATGATGATGATTACTACTACTACTACTACTACTTCCTCAAAACCTGTGATTTCCTGCCCCTGTTGGCCACTCTCCAGTTCTGCTTTATTTCCTGCCCCAAATGATCGTTCCAAGGAAACGGCGGACCACCTCTGCTTCTGTTTCATCTGCACCCAGTGACACAATTAAGTATCTGTTAATTGCTGGACATCTTTTTCCCCTCAGAAACTGTCGGCTCTCAGCGCCAGCCTGGCCCGAGTGGTGGCACCTGACCCGGAGGACGAGGCAGTTGTGGATGAGTTCCCCGTGGAGGAAGTAAGTTCTTGCCCGGAGCTCTAGAGTGGGGGGGCCTCCACAGATCCACCCCTCCACCCCCAAAAAACTGACCACCTGTAACTGTGGCCTGCTGGGAATGGGGCACTGGCCCTTTGTGGGAACAATGAAGCCACGCAGCATAAGTCGCCGCTCCAGCCCATTGCAGAGGGGCTGGGAGGGCAAGGCCAGAAGTCGGAGGGGCTTCTCTTGGACTGTAGCTTTCCTTAGCCGTGGTGGTGGGTATCTGAGATGGGAGAGCTCGCCTGAGCTCGCCTCAGGTTAACGAAGAAGTCACCCAAGATCTTCCTAACCTGATGCCCCTGGATGCTTTATGCTCTAACTCCCAAGGCTGATGGGAGTCATAGTCCAAAAACGTATGGAGGACACCGAGTTTGGGAAGCTTGGCCTAGAAGGGATCTCACTGTGCCTTTCTCTCCCCCCCCCCCCCCCACACCAGGAGAGTGCAGAACAAGAGGAGGCCCGGAAAAAGGAGCAGGAGGCCCTGGAGAAGCAGAAGAGGCTCTTTGAAGGCCTTCGCTTCTTCCTCAACAGGGAGGTGCCCAGGGAGCCTCTGGCTTTCATCATCCGGTATGTAGCGCAGTCCCTCTGCCTTGGGCTTTTGGCTCTGGGCATTTTGCCAGGTTCATCCCAGGCCTTGGTAGTTTGGCTGGATTTTGGTGGCCCTATTGTGGTGGGAAGAGGAGGGGAGTCTACATGAAAGGACCCCAAACCCTGGCCTCATTCCAGGCTTAAGGGCTAAGACTGCAGCCCTAGCCCCACTTACCTGGAGGTAAGCCCCACTGAGTTATTCCAATAATTTATTTGTTTTATTGCTTGCCCTTCAACCAAAAGTCCCAGGGAAGGTCGCAGCGATTTAAAATGCAATCTTTAAAAGTAGTTTAAAACAAATCGTGATCACAGGAATAACATGGTTCCTGAAAGCACACACCTCCAGTGCCAAAGGCCAGGATAAAGAGATAGATCTTACGCATGCGGCTACGCCTGTACATTCAAGATGCCAGCTGTACCTTTGTTAGGAGGGAGTTCCGTAACTGGGGGACTGCCACAGAAAATGCCCTTTCCCATGCCAACTTCACCCCAGCTTCTGAGAGTGGGTGAAATGCCAAGAGGGCCTGCGCTGCTGATCTTAACACCCAAGGAAGCCTATAGGGAAGGAGGCAGCCTTTCTGATATTTGGGGCCTTAGGCATTTAGGGCTTTAAAGAAGTAATAATAATAAGACGCGGGACATGGGTGGTGCTGTGGTCTAAACCACTGAGCCTCTTGGGCTTGCTGGTCAGAAGGTGGGCAGTTCGAATCCCTACGACAGGGTGAGCTCCCGTTGCTCGGTCCCTGCTCCTGCCAACCTAGCAGTTCGAAAGCACGTCAAAGTGCAAGTAGATAAATAGGTACCACTCCGGCGGAAAGGTAAACGGCGTTTCCGTGCGCTTCTCTGGTTTCAGTGTTCCGTTGCGCCAGAAACAGCTTAGTCATGCTGGCCACATGACCCAGAAAAACTGTGGCAAACACTGGCTCCCTTGGCCTGTAAAGCGAGATGAGAACCGCAACCCAAGAGTCATCTGCGACTGGACTTAACTGTCAGGGGTCCTTTACCTTTTTTTAGTAATAATAATAATAATAATAATAATAATAATAATAAGGAGAAGAAGAAGAAGAAGAAGAAGAATTTTATTATTTTATGTGCCACCCATCTGACTGGGTTGCCAGAGCCACTCTGGGCTGCTCCCAACAAAGTATTATAAACACAATATAACATCAGCCATTAAAATCTTCCCTGAACAGGGCTGCCTTCAGATGTCTTCTAAAAGTCAAATAGTTGTTTATCTCCTTGACATCTGATGGGAGGGCACCACTACTGAGAAGGCCCTCCACCTGGTTCCCCGTAGCTTCACGTCTCACACTGAGGGACCCGCCAGAAGGCCCTCGGAACTGCACCTCAGTTGAATTGTGTACAGAAACAGACTGGCAACTAATTCAGTAGGACTTACTTCTGAGCAGTCATGGTTGGGTTTGTGCTGTAGGGTTTGGTCTTTCTGTTTGATTGGTTCAAGAGGGTGTGTGTCATTGTCCCCTTTCTGGCAGGTGCTTTGGGGGCCAAGTGTCCTGGGACAAGTCTGTTTGCATTGGCGCTACCTATGACGTGACAGACCCAACCATCACCCATCAAATCGTCGACCGGCCTAGTCTGGAAAAGCAAGTGATAGGCAGGTGAGTGCAGCAGTCTCTTGGTCGGGACTACAACTCCCATTAGCCCCAGGCAGCATGTCCTCCTTCCAGGGATGATGGGAACTGTAGTCTGACAACATCTGGAGAGCCTCAGGTTGGTCTGGGATAAAGGCTTGGAGGTTCAAAGCGAGATCACGGGTCTCAGATTCCCCCCATCTACCCGGTTCTAGATCACTTGTCCATTCTGGTTCTCGAGAGACTTGGCTTGTGTTTCTCCCCAGGTATTACATCCAGCCACAGTGGGTCTTTGATTCAGTCAACGCCAAGCTGTGCCTTCCGGTGGCAGATTACTTCCTCGGCGTACTGCTGCCTCCTCACCTCTCACCGTTCGTGACTGAGAAGGAAGGGGACTACATCCCACCAGAGAAGCTGAAGCTGCTAGCCTTGCAGAGAGGCGACGAGCCAGGTAACGCGATGCTCCGTGAACCGTGGTCCATGGTTCTTCAGACTTGGGTCCCCTGCCATTGTTTTGTTTTTGTTTTTTTTAAAATTATTTTTATTACGTTTCCCATTTTAACAATCCAATCAAATCACATTGAATGTTCCAAATTATACAAATACATATCAGATAGTCCAAATATTCTGCCTAAATTATAATTTTTTTGTTGGGACTTCCCATGCTTCAATTTCGGGGGGGGGGGGGCTCTGATCTGCCTTTAATAGTCTTTCCAATAGTTCCTTTAAATCTTCCTGTTGTTAACCTTCCTTCTTTCATGGCCTCTGAGTTGTTTCCACAAGCAAGTTGAAATAAGCAATGATGTGTTTCTGTGTGAATTTTATGTGTATGACTCTCCGCTGTTGTTGCAGTATCTCCTCACACACTGGTGTTTATGCCGAATCAATCCAAAAGTCATTTCGCTGCTGGCAGACGCCATCTTCTCTCAGTTCCGATGAAATCAAATCTAGGCGTTTGCTCATTAATTTTCCCAAACCGGTTGCATCAAACATTAGACTTTCTAGGGGAGATTTACCAAATTGGACTTGAAATACAGTTATAATGACATATTAAGAGCTCACTTCCCCCTATGACTATTTATAACGCTGCAGCTCGGTCTTATTACATAATGGCAGATTCCCAATCAACATTCTAAGAACCAGCGGCTAACGATTGTTAGGCTGCAACTCCCATTATCTCCAGTTGCTTAGTCAGTGGTAGGTACTGACTGCGGCGGGAAGGTAAATGGCGTAGCTATACGCTCTGGTTTTCATCACAGTGTCCCGTTGTGCCAGAAGTGGTTTAGTGATGCTGGCCATATGACCTGGAAAGCTGTGGACAAATGCCGTCTCCCTCAGCCTGAAAGCGAGATGAGTGCTGCAACCCCATAATCACCTTTGACCGGACTTAACCATCCAGGGGTCCTTTTCTTCTTCTTCTTTTCTCCTTTTCTTTTCTTTTCTTTTCTTTTTTTACTGTTCCTGCCAACCCCAAAATCACTGTCTAGGAGGATGTTTTTGCGTATAACTGCTTTCAGGTGTTTTTAATTGCAATCAGTTTTTAGAATTTTAAAATCCATTTTGGAACGTTTTTGCTTTGCTTTTGAATCGTGGGTCTGTTGACTTCCCTGGACACTTTTGAGAGGAAGGTTGGGATATAAATTCAGTAAATAAATAAAAATAGTGTGGACAAAAACAGTGCCGTCCACATGCTTCCTGACTACAGCTCCCATCATTTTATTTTAAGTAATAAAATTTTTTGCAGTGTAAGAAACCTCTGATAGGAGTTTTACAAAACAACATTTAAAAGAATGTTTAAAATATCATTTTTTTAATAACTGGGTATCTATGCATACTCAAAAGATTTAGAATCAACAGCAGCTAAAAAGAAATAGAACAGAAGAGAAGTGTTTAATGGTTGATGTTTAGTATTTTGTTGAGAGCCACCCAGAGTGGCTGGGGTAATCTAGTCAGATGGGTGGCATATAAATAATAAAAGAAGTTGTTGTTACTAGTCAATATTTCACATGTCTGGCTTCTCCTAAACAAAAATATTTTTTAAAGCAGGCACCAAAGAGTACAGGGAAGACTCCTGCCTGATGTCAATTAGGCAGGGAGTTCCAAAGCTCAGGTGCTACCACACTAAAATACTGATTTCTTACAACTGTAGAACGAGTGTTGGTTCTGCAGATTGAACCGGTTGATTGGGCACCTATGGGGTCAGGCAACCCCTCAAGAAACTGGTCCCTAACCATTGACCATGCTGGCTTGGGCTGATGGGAGCTGAGGTCCACCAATATCTGGAGGGTGCAGGTTTTGGGAGGCTGCTCTCTAGGCCGAGGTTCAAGATCCTTGGAATTGTCTGTGGACTCCTGTTCTGATGTGTTCCGTTCAGTGAATGTTGAGGGGCTTTCCTCTCGCAAGCCTGCCTTACCTGTGTGGTGCTCACGAAAGTTAACACGAGGTGGTTCCTTCCTGTAGGAGAAGAGAGCGGATCGGAAGAACAGGAAGAGAGTGACGATGCCACAGAAGACTCAGAAGACGAGGACGAGGACGAGGATTCTGAGAAAGAAGACGAGGGGAAGCTGAAGAAGATGGAAGCGCAGAGGACCCAGAGCCAGGTACGTGGGGAGAGAGGCACAATTGTTTCCTGAAAGTTTTGCCTGCCTCCGGGTTGCCCTTTTGAGTTTGTGATTTCCTCCTCCTCCTCCTCCCACAGGCCCTCCCGGTGAAGGTGACGGCAGGTAAAGTCCTGAGAGAGGACAAACAGCGGCTGGCGCAAGAGGAGCAGAGCGAGGAGAAGCGCTTGGCCATCATGATGATGAAGAAGCGGGAGAAGTACCTGTACCAAAAGATCATGTTTGGGAAGAGGCGCAAGATCCGAGAGGTATTGTCACAATGGGCCGCTCCTTCCTGTGCTGGGCCTAGGAAAAGGTTGCGGGTGTGTCCTACGAAGTTGTCCTCTTAGGTTTCCCACCTGCACCATGGGACTTCCTCTCCCCACCACGTGCCCCTCGAATCTGGGGGTTCCCCCGACCTCTCTGGAGCAGCTTTGCGAGGGGAGTAACACAGGGCAAGGGAAGGCAGAGGAAGTCCATGTTGTGCAATCCTTCGGACCATAGGATGCTGCTGAATAATAATAATAATAATAATAATAATAATAATAATAATAATAATAATAATAATAATAATAATAATAAATTTATTGATACCCCGCCCATCTGGCTGGGCCTCCCCAGCCACTCTGGGCGGCTTCCATAGAAAGCAAAAATACAGTAGAATATCACACGTTAAAAACTTCCCTGAACAGGGCTGCCTTAAGATGTCTTCTGAATATCAGGTAGTTGTTTATCACTTTGACATCTGCTGGAAGGGCGTTCCACAGGGCGGGCGCCACTACCGAGAAGGCCCTCTGCCTGGTTCCCTGTAGCTTTGCTTCTCGCAATGAGGGAACCGCCAGAAGGCCCTCGGCGCTGGACCTCAGCGTCCGGGCAGAATGATGGGGGTGGAGATGCTCTTTCAGGTAGCCATTGGTCCTTCCTCCTCCTCCTTATTTATACCCTGCCCATCTGACTGGGTTCCCCAAGCCACACTGGGTGGCTCACAACAGAATAATAATAAGAAGAAGAAGAAGAAGAAGAAGAAGAAGAAGAAGAAGATAAAACATCAAGCGTTAAAAACTTCCATGAACAGGGAAGCCTTCAGATAGTTGCTTATTTCCTTCAGATAGTTGCTTATTTCCTTGACATTTGATGGAAGGGCGCTCCACAGGGCGGGCACCACTACCGAGTAGGCCCTCTCCCTGGTTCCCTGTAACATTTCTCACAGTAAGGGAATTGCCAGAAGGCCCTCAGCGCTGGACCTCAGAGTCCGGGTCGAACGATGGGGGTGGAGACGCTCCTTCAGTTATACAGGGCCAAGGCCATTTAGGGCTGTAAAGGTCAGCACCAACACTTTGAATTGTGCTCGGAAATGTACTGGGAGCCAATGTAGGTCTTTCAGGACCGGTATAATAGGGTCTCGGTGGCCACTCCCGGTCACCAGTCTAGCTGTCGCATTCTGGATTAGTTGTAGTTTCCAAGTCACTTTCAAAGGTAGCCCCACGTAGAGCGCATGGCAGTATTGTCTACACCAGCAGCAAATGGGTCTCCTAAGCCCTACCTGGAGATGCTGGTGGAATGAACCTGAGATCTTTGAATGCAAAGAACATACTCTACCACCGCACAACAGCCCTTCCCTAAAATGAAGTAAGGTTCCGGTCCTCAAGTTACAAATTAAAGACTGATTTAAATAGGGAAATAGGAAGCTGCCGTATACTGAGTCAGAACATGGGCCCATGTTGCTCAGCATTGTTGGCACTTGTGGGCAGCATGTCTTCAAGGGTTCAGACAGAATCTTCCACAGTCCTACCTGGAGATTTCTGGGGTTGAACCTGGGACCTTTTTGTGTGCAAAGCAGATACCCTGTTACATTAGCACAATAGTAGCCAAGATCGTGACCTCCATATGTTGTTGGACTGCAACTCCTATCAGCCCCACCATGGCCAATAGACAGGGATGATGGGAGTTGTAGTCAAGCAACATCCAGAAAGGCACTGTATTGGCTACAGCCGCATTAACGATGCTCAACTCTAGGCTGTAAGAAGCTAACCCTCGTTTCCACACATAAAGCTCTTGCAAGGCACAGGAGGAAGACAGGCTGGGTTTATTTTATTTTTCTAGATCATTTTTAAACTTACAAAAGAGGTAGTCACTAGCGTTTATTGTTAATTTCAAGTTATAAATAGTATCGGCAAATCCAAGATTACCATTCCAGAGTAGCCTCTTTGTTGGGATCTTCTTATCACAACTCACACACACCCCGCCTTCCTTAAACATTACAAAATAAACATTGAACTCTGCTGCAGCAATATCCTATGAGTCACACATCCAGCACCACCATTGCAGGAAGAGAAGCGGCTTGTATGTGTGCAGGGCCACATTGTCCTCTGCTTCTGCCAATGTGCGTTTGTGGGTACAGTGGTACCTCGGGTTACATACACTTCAGGTTACATACGCTTCAGGTTACAGCCTCTGCTAACCCAGAAATAGTGCTTCAGGTTAAGAACTTTGCTTCAGGATGAGAACAGAAATCGTGTTCCGGCGGCGTGGCAGCAGCGGGAGGCCCCATTAGCTAAAGTGGTGCTTCAGGTTAAGAACAGTTTCAGGTTCAAATTAAGTACTTAACCCGAGGTACCACTGTATTAGCTGAGGCATTCTTAGCTCTCCCTCTGCAACGTCTGGCATTCAATAGAGCAGGCATAGAAAACCTTTGGCCTGCCAGAGGTTATTGAACTACAACTCCTGTTAGCCTCAGCAAGCGCAACCAATGATCAGGAATGATGGGAATTGTAGTCCAACAGCAACCGGAGGACCAAATATTCCCCACACAGGCAGTGAAGTGATGGAAAGTTGGTGCTCACTACACAAAACTTTCCTGATCTTAAGTTTGTGGAGTGTGCCACATACTTTTCTTTCTTTAGATTGGCTTTATTGAAAGATTTTCATGGCTAACAGTGCTCCATATCTTGTTTCTAGTTCATAGAGTCTTTTTCACAGTCAGTTATATTTGGTGTGAGTCATTGCTATCGTAGGCATTGTGAGTTTTGGGGGGTGGGGAGACAGGCGGGGGAGAGAAGGGGGTAGTGTTGTTTCCTTCTGTTGCATAGTGTGTGTAAGGAGTTTTGTTTCAGCATCACATGGATAGTTTCGTTATCTACTCATATATTTGGTTTTTTTTGGCGGTGCAGCAGGTTGGGGAGCCCAGAGCTTGGTTGTTTGCATTTGATTAAGTAGCAGTGAGTTTTGTTTGATTGTGGGACAACTTCAGAAGAAACACGCTTTAATCCAGACTTGACCAATCTGTTGCCTTCCAGATGTTTTGGACTACAACTCCCACCACGACTGCTGGCCGGGGCTGATGGGATCTGTAGTCCAAGACATCTGGAAAGCACTAGGTTGGCCAAGGTTGCTTTATTTTGTCTGATGCTGAAAATTCAAGCATTGACCTAACATGTCACTTGGGGGGGGGGGAGAAAGGGGGGACTTGAGCAAGAGTATATAGGGCTGCTTTTCGAGAGCAGATTCATTGATTCAATCCAAGCATTTGAGTGCACAACACCCATACTAACAGAGGACGATGGCCTGCAAAGGGATGTTTGCTCAGTGAAATTGCTCGTGATATATACAGAGGCTGCCCATCAGTGCCTCCTATATTAGCTGGGAAAGATATCAGAATTCCACAATTCACAAAAGACCATTTGCGGTTCCTGCTCAGTTTCTGTTTGTACTGACTTGGCATCTGCTGTGCTGAATGCACCTCTTTAAACATGCCCACATTTCACTGGGTGTCAGAATTGGACACGCTCCCTCCTTTCCATTTTGAACAGTGGAGAGCTGCAAATAGCTTCTCTCTGAGCCAGTGCAGGGGTGGCCGATGTAGGTGACTTCCCCTCACATAGAGGAATGGGTGGCCGTGCTCATGGCATTTGGTTTTCCTGTCTCTTTTCTTGCCTTTCTAGATGTGGCAGCCATTTTATCTTACACTACACCCCCCCCACACACATCAGCCTTTTTGTGACTGGCACCCACAGCCCTTTCCCAAAATTGCAAATGGGCCCACTGACCCCAAAAAGTTGGCAGCCCCTGCTGTATATACCACATGTGTCAAAAAAAAGTTGGATTTTTGAGACATGAACTAATGCATTTTGTTTTTTCCTCCCCTCTCAGGCTAACAAACTAGCAGAGAAACGAAAAGCTCACGACGCGGTAGTGAAATCGGAGAAAAAGAAAATGAAGAAAGCACAATGAGAGTAACAGAGGCCTATCATCCCAGCCTGTCCCTTCTCACACAGGCCTACAAGATGGGCACTTTGGGCCTTTCAGCTGTTGGTGGGATGCCTCAGAATTCTGGCTTCTTCCCCTGAATCCATTTTCACCAAGGTGGACTCTTGTGGGATGATTGGGCCTAGTAGTACCTTGGGCTTCAAGGGGGAGAAGGTCCGCTTTATTTAAAAACACATCTGAATTCTCCTCAGTTCCCATCAGGGTTTTCTTGTTGTATGATGGTTGCTGTCATGCATCAGATTCACCAGTCAGGACAGGCTTTCTAGGCTTTGATAGAAACAAAAAACGCATGAGGCCACCTCTCCCCACTCGTAAATGTGTGGGGTAACTGAGAGAGTGTGAATAAGGCTCCCCACGCACACTTCCTGTAAGTGACTTTTCGTGAGAAAAAGTCTCTCTGGCTATTTTGGCACAGGGAATAAGTAGGCCTGAGGTCTGCAAGACCACCACAGAGTCCACCCCTTAATTTTAAACGTCACTTTCTTCCAGTTGGTGAGCATATGGGAAGGAGCTTGTGGTCTTTCCAGAGGGCAGAATTGCCTCTGAACTGTTGCTGTGCTTTGTAAAGAAACCTATTTACACTGTCGATGCAAGGGCTCATGTTGAACAGTCCTGTCTTGGTAAACGGAACAGCTTGGGGATTTTAGGGGCGATGGGGTGTGTACCCATCATCCTCCCCCCGCCGCCTTGCTTTTGTCTTCTTTGATTCTGATGCTTCCCCATAGCACCCATTCATAGCCTGGACAGCTAAATAACGCATCTGGACCCTGAGCCTCTTCCGCATTTTGTATTACAATTTCAAATCGCAGAATAATTTACGTTCTCTTTTATTAAACTGAGCTTTGAAACGAATTTCAGCAGTCTTCTTCCTCCTCCTCCTTCTCACAAACATCATTGAATTTATTACTTGTCATTCACCAGCAAGTCCCAGGGTGGGTTGCAATAATCCAACTTAAAAGCAGTTAGAACCAATTGCAATCACAGTCCAGTTGGCAGAGCATGAGGCTCTTAATCCCAGGGTTGTGGGTTCAAATCCGGTTCAGACAAGATTCCTGTATTGCAGGGGGTTGTACTAGATGACCCTTAAGGTCACTTCCAATTCTATGGTTTGGTGAATAGGGTGGGCTCTGACAACACACATCTCGGGTTGTGTAAAGAGGCCAGGGTAAAGACAGTGCACCACAGAGCAGATGTGTCTTACAGCTTGCCTTTTGCCTGCCTCTTCCCCATGCCTGCCCACCACCCACAAAGGTCAACTTTTGTGCCGCCTCCCTGCAAATGGCTTATTACCAGAGTAAATAATCTACTATGCTTATATCCCGTCCTTTTTCCTCTAAGAAGCTTAAGGTGGCAAACAAACATGGTTCTACTCCTTCCCATTTTATCCGTGCAACAACCCTGCGAGGTAGGTTAGGATTAGAGATGATAGGGCATTGCAGAAAAGGGACATGGGAAGCTGCCTTATACTGAGTCGGATGGTTGGACTGTCTAGCTCAGTGTCGTCTACACTAACCAGCAGTGTGTCTCCAGGGTTTCAGGTACAGCGGGAGACCAAGGATTAAAGGTGAGACCTTCAGTCATGCAAACCGGATGCTTTACTGTGTTTGTACCATAGGAACAGAGGAAGCTGCCCTGAATAGCTCAGCTGGTTAGAGCACGGTACTGATAACACCAAGGTTGCAGGTTCGATCCCCATACGGGACAGCTACGTATTCCTGCATTGCAGGGAGTTGGACTAGATGACTCACAGGGTCCCTTCAAACATTGAGATTCTATGACCACGTTTATCCCATTGGTCCATCTAGCTCTGTATTGTCAATACTTGACTGGCAGGAATTCAGACAGACCCTACCTGGAGGTGCCAATAATTAAACCATGAACCTTCAGGCAAAGCAGGTCCTGTGTCCTTGAACTATGGCCCTCAAGGTAGAAACAGTCCTGTTACTTGCTTTGTGTTGCTGCCACGTTGATTCTTTTTTTTGCAGAATCAGGATCCTGGCACCTTTGATAAGAGGGGAAAGAGGAGGAGCAAAACAAGGTGCTTCGACAGATAATTAATAGAACACAAGTGAGGCAAGTCCAGTTTAACAATGACAAGAATCTAGTTTTTAGCAGACGCAGTCAGATACGTGAGGCATGTCTTGCAAGGTGGCGTGTGGCCAGATGGCAGCAAGGTGAAAGCCTACACCAATCTACTCCCCCTGCAGTTAAAGGGGGCCCCCGATACTTCCATGCTTCCCATTCCCTTACTAAAGTGGAGAAAAGTTACACACAAGATAGGCAAGGGTCCAATCTGACCACAAGCTGTTGGAAGGGTGTGGCACCTCTGTGGCTTTTGCAGCTTTTGGGAGTATTTCTGTGTCATAATCATGTCCCTGTTTTCAATAGTGGCATCTTGGAGAATATGTAATAAACAGCATGTGCATGTATGTGGAGTCATGAGAGATCCTACTCCACAGCAATGCTAATCAATGCTTCAGCATTCATCAATCCAGAGTAAAACATGGGAGCGCAAATGCATACCCTCCAAAGTGTCCCGATTTTCCAGGGACAGTCCTGGAATTACAGAAGCCATCATGGTTTACGACTTTATCCTGGAATGTCATGATTTTCCTTTTCTCTCCACATCTCGGAGAACAATTAAAAGCGGTCTGTGTGTGTAGGTGCAAAAACAGAGTCCTGCTTATACTGTACTGACCAATAAAATACCTGTACCAAACTAAGGAAATGATGAAGCTGGCATATGAGGCCCTTGCTATAATTCTGAAGGAAAAATGTAACCAATCGGCTTTAAATTCTTGAATTGCCAGGCTTCAGCAGCCAGCCATTTTTAAGCGCTTGGAATGCCGATTCCTTTATTGTAAATTGACCCCTACACTGCCTATTCAGAAGTAAATCCCACAGTATTGGCTCAAAGTGACCCATGTAGGTGTGTATATGACGTCAATGTGTATGGGAGATCAAATGCAGAAGAAGCTTCCTTATGTAGAATAGAACGTCCCTATTTTCATCTGATAAATGTTGGAGGGTATGTAAATACAAATGCGCAAATGGGGCAGAAGTGGTTGTGACCAGGCTGCAGATTGGAGTAGGCCGAGAGAAGTGAAAGCTCTGACTCTGAGTCTGAGGCACAGCAGAGGCCAAATGGAATTTTGCAGCCATGGTCTCCTTAGAGCCTCAGAGTGGCTTTCTTTTTTTTCTCTCTCTTTTTTCTTTTTCCATTTTCTATTTTACATATACAAGCAAAATAAAAACATAAACATATAATCCCCTTTGATTTCCCTCCCCCCACATTGTGGCTCTTAACATAATGATTTTCCCCTCTGCATCTCAGACTGGCTTTCTGAGGAGGAAAAAGAGCAAGGCCTGTTTGCAAACCAACTTTGGGGAGGCTTGCTTTCTCTCTCTCTCTCTCCATCCATCTTGCTTTTTCACGACTTTCTAGTCTCAAAGCTACAGTTAGACCCTGTTCAGAGTAATTATTTATTTATTTATTTATTTATTTATTTAGCTTCCTGCCACCGTCAGCTTTCTGTTCTCAAAGTTATAATATGACACAGTTTGGGGTTATTATTATTTTTATTATTGTTATTACTACTACTGAGGGGAGGATTTATTTGTTTAGCTCCCCTGCCCCCCCTTCTAGCCTCAAAGCAACAATCTGGCACAGTTTGGGGTAATTATTATTATTTTAGGGGGGAGGAAATTTAGCTTTCCCCCTCCCTTTCTGGTCTCAAAGCTACGATTTGACACAGTTTAGGGTATTCTTCTTCATCACCATCACCATCATTAATTATATTGAGGACTGGGGTTGCGCTCCTGCTGTTTATTATCTTCTGTTTTGTTTGTTTCTTGAGCTGCAGGAGCGAGTGAGGCCTAGTAGTGGTAGTGGGGTGTTGGGTGGGTGGGTGGAGCTGAAAAAGGCAAGCTCAGTTTGGTGTGACCAGTGCTAAAATGGGAGAGTCATGGTTGCTACGCCAGAAATTGACCCATGGCAGGCTGTTTTTACTTTCCAACTAGCCCTAACTTAATCCATGCTGACGCCTCATCGGTTTAAATTATTTGGATCCATTCCATCTCAGTTCTGTTGTGGTTTCGGGCTAGAGGATAGCCTTGGTCACCCTGGTGAATTTCCTCAATCTGTAATATTATAAGAGAATAATTTTTAAGACCTAGTGATTGTGTGAAATTTCATAGACAGGGCTGTTTTTGTTCTTTCTACCTGGGGAAAAACTGTGATTATAAGCAGTTTCGAATATAAAATGAATTATGCAACTGAGATACAACACCTGTGATGTCATGAAAGCCAAAATACATCATATCTGATTGATCCCTTTCCATTTTTTTGTAGCTCTCAGGAGGACAGGAGTGATTCAGGTGATTCAGTGATTGCTTTCAAGGTAATTGCTTCATTTGGTCCATTGTAGTGAAGGCAATAATTTATCTCCCTGAAATAGAGATGACAGCTTGGTTGGTCCTGGAATATGTTGTCCCAGACAGCAGAAATATTGAAATATCAGGAGTTGAATTATGAAACATATTATCATCATCCTGTTCAGGTGGACTCCCTTATTCAGACCATTTTGTACTCCCGGCACCAAAAATGTAAGTTTCGTCCCAAGAAAATGCTAAGGGCATGAACATTGGTCCACCTGGATCCCAGTACTGCCTGCACTGGCTGGCAGTAGCTCTTTGGGGTTTTAAGAAAGGAGTTTTTGTCCCAAGACTTTTAGAATGTTGTATTATTTTATTGTTGTTAGCCGCCCTGAGCCTGGCTTCGGCTGGGGAGGGCGGGATATAAATTTAAAAAATTATTATTATTTATTATTCTGAGTAAATAAATATGGCATACATTTTCATTGTGAACTATTTTCATCATCTTTCATCATTACCTATTACTAGAGCTTTCATGTTGCCAGAACTTACAGAAAACTTGGGGGAAAGAATTGGAGGAAAGATCCACTGATTTGTCACTGGAATAAAACCTTGGGGAGAGGTGAAGAGATAAGGCCCAATCAAGTGTTTGATGAAATGCAGAAGGTTTCAAGCTGCATCCATGCTGCCCAGCACCTCATCCCCAGGGGTGAAACAGGGCTTGGGAACGAGATAGTGTCTTGCAACATGCCCAGAAATCTTCTTCTTCTTCCTCATCCTCTTTGGCGATAACTTGTAGCCGACTAAGATTGTCTTCCATAAACATGGTCTTAACGGTGAGTCCGTAAGTGACTGTGGGGGCCAATTCTGGATCCACACGTCCTTCCACACTGGGGACATAGGTTTCTGGGCAGGAGTTGATCACGGTGAGGGTTTGCCAAATGTGCCTTTCTCTTAGCTTGTTTTTTCTTTCATCCTGCGTTTGAGCGACTTCAAAGTCCATGACACCTTTGGTAAAGGCTGTTCTCCAAATGGAGTGCTCACAACCAGTGTTTCCCACTTGTCAGTGTTTAGACTACTTTTTTTTTTAATTTGCCTTGAGTCTTTAAACCTCTTTTGTTGACCACCAGCATTACGCTTTCCATTTTTAAGTTTGGAATAGAGTAGTTGCTTTGGAAGACAATAATATGCATCCGAACAACATCACCAGTTCAATGAAGTTTATGTTGAAGAATCATTGCTTCGACACTGGTGATCTTCCTTCCTTCCAGTACACTGGCATTGTTTGCCTGTCTTCCCAAGTGATGTGTACAATTTTTTGGAGACACCGTTGTTGGAATCTTTCAAGCAGTTGGAGATGGCTTTTGTTAGTGGTCCATGTTTCACAAGCATACAGTAAAGTTGGTAGTACAATAGCTTTGTAAACAAGCATTTTGGTTTCCCTATGAATGTTCTGGTCTTCAAACACTCTGCACTTCAATCAGGAGAAAACTGCACTCTCAGAGCTCAGGTGATGCTGGATTTCGGCCTCAATGTCAGCCCTTGTGGAAAGATAAATGCCCAGGTAGGAGAAGTGATCAACACTTTCCAACGTTACACTACTGAGTTGGATTTGTGGCACTGCAGAGAGGTTGTTTTGTGCTTGTTGGTGCAGCACTTGGGTTTTCTGGATGTTGAGCAATAGGCCAAGCTTTTCATAAGCATCTGCAAAGATATTTAGGTTGTTTTGGAAGTCATCCTCTGAGTGTGCACACACTACATTGTTATCAGCATACTTAAACTCTATGACGGAAGTTATGGTAACCTTAATCTTTGTTTTCAGCCTACTCAGATTAAAGAGCTTTCCATCTGTTTGATATATGATTTCTACTCCAGTGGGGAGTTTCCCTTCAACAAAGTGTAGGATCATGGCAATGAAAATAATAAATAGAGTTGGGGCAATAACACAACCCTGTTTAACACTTGATCCCACCATGAATGGTTCACTTTGAGAGCCATTGTTACCTGCGATTGTTGCTGTCATATTATCATGGAGGAGCCAAAGGATGTTCACTAATTTATTTGGGCAGCTTTCAGAAGGACAGTCCACAGGGCATTATGATTTACAGTATCAAAGGCCAATAAACACCATATACAGTGGTTGGTTTTGCTCTCTGCATTTTTCTTGAAGCTATCCAGTGGTGAAAGACATGTCCACTGCCCCCTAGAAGGGTCAACTGAAGGAAGAAAAAGGAGGCTACACATTCTTCTGGAAAGGTCTACCTGAATAAGAACTTGGAATACATGGAGTAGGCCGTGCTATCAAAAAACGATCTTGTGAAACTCTTGTCAGAAGTCCCTATCGACCCAGACATGCAAGGCACCACACACAGTATTGGGACAGGAGCAGCTGTGTGGGGAGAGAGAAAGAGGGGAAAGGGGAGGAGGTGTGGGAACAAATAAGGAGAAGGAAGGCACAGGCAGAAACCATTCACACATACTCAAGAAACTATTTCAGTTAGAAGGGAGGAGAAAGCAAGTAAAGAAGGTGGGCACACAGAGAAAGGAGGTAGAGGCAAGCAGCAACAGCAACACCTGTGGAACTTGCACTGCCTATGGCTCAGCACCATAGATGCAAGTCGCCAGGCTGTTCCTGCCCACAGGTCCTCCACCTCCACTGCTCAGGAAGCATGTAGCCATTGGGAAAGTGGCGGGTGGGGAAGCCTGAAAAGGAAGCTGGCAGAGGGGAAACAAGGATCGCTGAAAGTCACTGAGCACGAGGGCAAATCCATCACAGGGCTGGGTGCTGGAGTGACCACCTCTCCTCTAAACAAAAAAACCTGACACACGTTATACCTACAAAGGAATGCCCCTGTAGTTGGATCTGACCAAATGCTCATCTAGTTCAGGATCCTGATCTGATAGTGGACAGCCAGATGCTCCAATGCAGGGATGGAGAACCTCAGACCCAGGAGACAAATGTGGCCCCCCAGTCCTTCGAATCTGGCCCTCAGAGCTATCCTTAGGCCACACTCCATCTCCTCAGTTCACACCCCTCTTTTTAACCTTTTTTTTAAAAAAATCCTTTATTACAAACATGTAGATACATCCATTATACATTAATAAAATGAAAAGAAAAAGAAAATAAAAAAGGGAGGGGGGAAGAAAACAGAAAAAGAATAAAAACAAAAAATGGATAACTAACTTCAAAAAACAAATATTTTCAAATTAACTTCTACATAGGGAGTACAAGCCTTCTTTACACAGCTTTGGCTTGACTCGTTAATTCGAATCATGACTTCCTACTATCCATGAACGTACTTAGTACATCAATTTGCCCCTCAGATAACTGTATTTAGATGGTAAGTCTTGGAGAAACCGTCTGATTGTCAGTGGAATTCAACCTATGCTAAGCCAAGTGATGCTCTGGAAGCCTTCTTTTTCCGTGTAATTTATAAAGAAATCCCATTCTCTCCTTAATCTTTCTTTTGAGTGATTTCTTATTAGGTCTGTTAATTTGGGTTATGCTTTGGGTTAATTTGGTCTGCTTTGCAACCTGAGTGATAGGAACATGGTTGACAATTGCGATTGGGTGTGAATGGGATTAGCCTTCTGAAGCTTTTCCTTTTGAGCACTTTCACTGACACAACTTCCAAACATAATGGAACATAGGAAGTTGCCTTGTATTGGGTGAGACCATTGGTCCATCTACTGACCATTTGTCTGGAAGCTGCTCCCCAGGGTTTTCAGACAGGAGACATTCCCAACCCTATCTGGAGATGCCAGGGATTGAAACCTTCTGTATGCAAAGCAGGTGCTCTACCACTGAACTACAGCCCTTCCCCTAATCCCATTAACCACGAAGGCTAGAAAATGAAGAGTGATAACTTTATGAATACAAACCTACAAAGTCAGTACTGAGTTCTGCAGAGAAATATGCTCTGTGAAGAATCACAAAAGCAATTGACTCTGTTTGCAGTGCTTTGTTTTGTTGGCACCCACGTTTTTCAAGCCTGAGTTGGATTCTTTGCAGTCCACAAAACTGTTCCTTTCAGTCCAGCAGAACTCCTGACTGGCAGCAGATAGGAGCTGGCGGCCATCCAATCTGATCAAAAGTACAGAGCACTGAGATGGGGCCCTCCTCACTGTGTCTTCTTAACAAAATGACACGTGGGCACCCGGCCTGTCCATAGAATTTCCCCCATTCCTTAGCTAGTCAGCAGTGGTGGGTGGGCTGTTCCTAGGCGTGCAGATTTGAGCCATTTAAACAGTGGCTGTCTCTCTGGCACTTCCTCTTTCTCTCAAGCCCTTTGCATTTTGTTTCATTTTACCATCAATTAATTATGAAATAAATATAACATGAGAGTCTTAGAAAGGCAACAGTAAGAGGATCGCAAGGGCTTAAAGCTAGAGACCCGCAAGATTTGGCCCCAACAGCATTTAAAGCACTATGATGCCACTCTGAAAAATCATGGCTTCCCCAAAATTCAGAAGGGCAGAGGTCCCTTCATGGTAGGCAAACCCAGACCCTATCTAAGATTATACAAACTTCAAAGATTATACAAAGATTATACAAAGTGACGCGGGTGGCGCTGTGGGTAAAACCTCAGCGCCTAGGGCTTGCCGATCGCATGGTCGGCGGTTCGAATCCCCGCGGCGGGGTTAGCTCCCGTCTTTCGGTCCCAGCTCCTGCCCACCTAGCAGTTCGAAAGCACCCCTAAGTGCAAGTAGATAAATAGGTACCGCTTTATAGCGGGAAGGTGAACGGCATTTCCGTGTGCTGCGCTGGTGCTGGCTCACCAGAGCAGCTTTGTCACGCTGGCCACGTGACCCAGAAGTGTCTCCGGACAGCGCCGGCCCCCGGCCTCTTAAGTGAGATGGGCGCACAACCCTAGAGTCAGACATGACTGGCCCGTATGGGCAGCGGTACCTTTACCTTTACCTAAGATTATACAATAACCTCATAATTACACAATAGTCATCATTAGAGTTGCATCAGAACAATCCAGGTGTTGCATTTCGGACAAATCTACTATTTCCTGTGCACGTGGAGAGCTCCAATATCTTATTTCAGAGCAACTTGTGTTTTCCTTGAAGTTCCATTGCGCATAAAATAACTTGCACATCATTCTCTTGAAACGGAAGCATCTGTTGTTTTCCGTTTCCCTAAATGCTTCTCTTTGGAGCATACAGTGGCTAAAAAAGGTCCTGTGTCATGCTGATTGGGCAGCTGTAGGAGACAGGCATTCTGCCGCAAGAGGAATAATAATGTGTCTTTGACCCATGACCCCACCCCTGCAATTGTGGATCGCTACACCACTGGTGCCATCCCTTTAAAATAGTTGCTCTTGATTTCAGTCTGACAGGCTAAAGCCCAGGCTGGTGCCAACTGCACAATGCATCTCATTCTGCACAGTAGAAGATGGGGTGATGTCTTTGGCAGTCCCAGTGGATGGGGGCAAGGCTCCACTGCCGCCATGTGGCCGGAAAGAGCACCCTCCTTTTTCAGCCCCCATCATCTTGCTCATTGAGAACAAAGGAGCCAGCGGGCTGCCTCTCCGGTGATCCCCGCCGCTTGTCTAACAGCAAAAGGAACCATTTGTTTCCGATGAACAAAACCACAGCCTCTTCATAGACTGAAGCCCTTGGGAAAGAGCTTCCTTGGCCCTGCTAAAGGGCTACATCCAGACCCGTTCATAAAATGTTGAAGTTAGAGGCAAGGCAGGCTGCAGTTTGAAAAAAGAAATGTTGCGGCAGAATCAAAGTGATTAAGCCCAGCCCTAAGGCTAGTTTCCTAATTATGCAGGGAAGGGAGAGACACTTTCAACTGCTAATCAGGCAATGGCTCTTTCCACCTGCCTTGCCTCAGCCTCCAACCCTAGCAGCCTTTCCCAGATCATGACTTTGAGAACAGCAGCAGCAGCTGGGCAGAGAATATATATATATATATATATATATATATATATATATATATATATACACACACACACACACACACACACACACACACACAGGTGGCGCTGTGGGTTAAACCACAGAGCCTGGGACTTGCCGATCAGAAGGTCTGCGGTTCGAATCCCCGCGACGGGGTGAGCTCCTGTTGCTCGGTCCCTGCTCCTGCCCACCTAGCAGTTCGAAAACATGTCAAAGTGCAAGTAGATAAATAGGTACCGCTCCATTGGGAAGGTAAACGGCGTTTCTGTGCGCTGCTCTGGTTCGCCAGAAGTTGCTTAGTCATGCTGGCCACATGACCTGGAAGCTGTACGCTGGCTCCCTCGGCCAATAAAGCGAGATGAGCGCCACAACCCCAGAGTCGGTCACGACTGGACCAAATGGTCAGGGATCCCTTTACCTTTACCTATATGTTCTCAATTTGATCCTTTTACATGGCTTTTTATGTTTTGTGGTTTAGGGGAAACAGCCTTGTGGACCAGATTTGCCCCACAGGCTGGCGGTTCTCCTCTCCTTCTTTAATACCTTGTTTAAGTAGTACTGTTTTTATATGTGTATTCTGTGTATCTGAAGAAGTGTGCATGCACACGAAAGCTCATACCTAGAACTAACTCAGTTGGTCTTTAAGGTGCTACTGGAAGGAATTTTTTTATTTTGTTTTGACCATGGCAGACCAACACGGCTACCTATCTGTAACTGTTTTTATATGTGCTGTTTATTATTACCAAAACAAACAAAGGCCTCATAAAAAATTGCTGGATCTTTCTTTAAAGTCATCTAAGGTGAAGGCTGTTACTCTATAATATAAGAACAAGTTCCAGCAGTCAGCAGGTGAGGCCATCAATAAGTCCACAAGTGGGATGCTTCACTCTATTTCCTGCCTCAACTAGTATACCATACCTGCCCCTACAGCCCCCAACAGTCAGTCAAAAATCTATGGCCACTGAACATGTCCCAGCTTGCATTGTGCTGTTTTGGGGGTCCCTAGACCATCATAACTCCCCCCCCCAATATTTTCTACGCTTCTGCAAATCTTAAGGTTTTCCCGAACCTGTAGATCCCACTTCATATGTAGGGTGGTACCTCTGGCCTCCATAAAAAATGGTCCTCCAGAGTGATGGTATGCTCCTGTTTGTGCAAGCCTCACCTTCTTATTGAATGGGAGCAGAGCGGGGGCATATTTACTGAAATCTCAGCTGACATAGAAACCACTGCCAGTCCTCGCCCATAAACCAACATACAAAACTGGTGCAGTCTTGCCTTCTTTGCCACCTAATGTGAGTCTTGTGCTGGCCTCTGAGCCACATATTTATTTTATTTTCCATGCTTTCAGCTGATTTGGCTATGGTAGGCTGAGCTGTGGAGAAGACTTGCTGGATTTTGCTGCTCTTAGCAGGAGAGCCAGGGAAAAGAAGGCAGTGATGGCAGGGACAATGTCTTTGTTGATACCAGCACTGCAGAGACGTACAAATGATGCTGTTGTCCTTGGAGCTGGCTTGGGAGCCCGTTGTGAAAGAATTCTCTGTGTTCCCTGACGTGGGAAGAGAGAGGCAAAGCTAGGAGAGTCAGCCTGGGTTGCAGCAGGAGCAGCAGCAGCGAGAGTTCATTTCCAGAACTCTTGTCCTCCTGGGAGACAGTGGAAGGCTCCTACAAGCTTCCCAAAAGAGGAAGCTGATCCTTGCAATGAGGTGGAGAGCCCCTGGCGGCAGTGGTGGTGGGCCTTCCTGAGGGTCCTCTCAGCTCCAGCAAAGACCCCGCTCTTTGGCCAAGGCTTGCCAACACCGGCAGACGGTTTCTAGGATGCTGTAAGCAGATCTGCTAGCGGAGAGGCCATCCCATGTCGGAGAAGCATCCCAAAGTTTCCCTGGCAAACTCTGCTTTGGTGGTGGCAGGGCAAAGGAAGGTTTGCTGGAAGGTGCTTAAACTGAGGGAAAGGTGAAGTACAAAGCCAGGCTGTTTGTTATGCTGTGTTGCCGGCAACAGAGGGGCGAGTAAGGCAACGAGAAGAGGAGGGGCTGAGGAGATGGGAGATTGGTTGGGAATTGGGCTGAAGGTGATGTCTAGTGATAGCTAGAGATTGTGTGCCGCAAACTGATGTGCATTTGTGAGTATTTCCATGTATTTGCATGATGTGAAGAAATTGCAATGTGTGTACCTGCTCTGAGAAACTCTTTCCTCTCTTATTATTCGGCATGTTCCATGCTTAACAGTGTGGGACTTAGCCCTAGAAAATCCTGGCTGAAATTGAACCTTTTGTGCACAGGTTTTGCATTTTTTTATTTCTTCCTCTACTTGTATTTTCCTGCCAATTATCAACCCAATAGTGCGCTTAGGTTAAAAAGAAAAAGTTTTAGACCGAATACCCAGAAGCCCAAACAGGAATCGGGAAAATGGAGTCAGACTGGTTTGGGGTTTGGGTGGTGTGGGATGTGTTTATATCCTTTATCAGCCATGAAACACGACAGGTTACCTTTGAAGCATATTGCCATCTCTCATCAGCCCAGTGGTGAATGTGCAATAAAATTTATATCGTGCAAGCTTTCATTTACTCTGTTTAGTTCCAGTGCACTGCAACTAAAAGGGATCGTCTTTATTCTTGTCTTTCCAGGAGAAAGTGATGTAAAAGAGTGGTTGTTTCTGGGGCAGTGAACATTGCTGCATGAGTGGCTGTGTTTTGCATGTTTAAGGGTGGCACATAATAATCATAATCATAAAATTTATTATTTATACCCCGCCCATCTGGCTGGGTTTCCCTAGCCACTCTGGGCGGCTTCCCAAAAAATATTAAAATATAATAGTCCTTAAGATATTAAAAGCTTCCTTAACCAGGGCTGCCTTCAGATGTCTCCTAAAAGTCTAGTAGGTTTTTTCCCCTTTGACATCTGGTGGGAGGGTGTTCCACAGGGCGGGTGCCACTACCAAGAAAGCCCTCTGCCTGGTTCCCTGTAACTTCGCTTCAAGCAGTGAGGGAACTGCCAGAAGGTTATAGTTGGGGGGGGTCCCCCTAAACCCTAGGTAAAGGTAAAGGTACCCCACCCCGCTGCGAGGATTCGAACCGCCGACCATGCGATCGTCAAGTCCTAGGCACTGAGGTTTTACCCACAGCGCCACCCGCGTCCCTCCCCCTAAACCCTAGGAATGAATAAATGCTAGGATTTTTTCTTAATTGGGATATGGATTAAAACATAAACTGGAGAGCTGTGCCACCTAATTCAAACCAACCTGGCCGAGCTACAGCTATCAAGACAACAATAAAGGCCATTAACAATACAAGGGAACTTCCCTCTTGCCCCCAGGTGTAAGGAGAGACTGGGGATTTGGGAGGTTGCCAGGGTAACTGCTTTGGGGGAGGGAAAGGGGTTTCTGGGAGAGAAGAGGAGGGGAGAGCCATCTTTGGGGAAAGCTGTTTGCGGTGCTGCCTCTAGAAATGACCATGCTATAAGATCAGCACTCCCTCCATGCAGACTGAAGGGAGGGATAAGGTGGATAAACCATATTTCTTAAAGCACGACAGTCTCTGCCGTGTTTTCTGTTCTCCAAAGGGGCACATGGGCTCTTGCCACCGCTTTGCAGAGAGAGGGGCAGGGACCCGGCTTTTGTAACAGACCCCATTGTACATGCAGTAGTTCTTTCTGACCCTCGCGGACAGCTACCATACTGTCATTGGGGGAAGAGGCAGGGACCGATTCTCACTTCTAGTAGAGAACTGCAAGTTCCTTGCATAAAAAGGGACCCCCAGAACTGCCTGAGTGGCTGGGTCACTGCAGGTTCAGTTCCTTCTGAAGCATATTAATTATTAACCCTAACACTGAACGGAAAATCAATACAGAGGATGGGCAGTAAGAGTATGCACGAGAGCTGTAAAATCTAACCCTCGAGGCAGGCCTGAAAGTCCATATTGGAGTATGTCAAGAGAAGAGACGCTTCGCTTCGTGCAAACAGGTATACAGTGGTGCCCCGCAAGACGAATGCCTCGCAAGACAAAAGACAAAACTCGCTAGACGAAAGAGTTTTCCGTTTTTTGAGGTGCTTCGCAAGACGAATTTCCCTATGGGCTTGCTTCGCAAGACGAAAACATCTTGCGAGTTTTTTCCCCTTTTCTTAAAGCCACTGAGCCGCTAATAGCCGTGCTTCGCAAGATGAAAAAACCGCAAGACGAAGAGACTCGCGGAACGGATTAATTTCGTCCTGCGAGGCACCATTGTATTTGGAGGAGAGAGCTATCAGTGGCTGCCATCTATGATGCCTTCCACACTTGGAGTCAACAATGCTTCTGAATGCTAATAGTTGGAAGCCACGGGAGGGGAGAGAACTCATGCTCAAGCCCTGCTTGCAAGCATCTAGTTGGCAAGAACACTGCAAGAACAGGATGCTGGACTAGACGGGCCACTGGCCTGATCCAGCAGGCTCTTCTTATGTTCATACTGGGGTTTTTAAAGGAGAAAATCAAAAAGAATTTTGAAAGGGGGGTTAATTTTTTAATAATAATAATAATAATAATAATAATAATAATAATAATAATAAAGTGGTTAATAATAGAAAGTGTGTGAAAATTAATAAAAAATGAAAACTAATGGTATTAACGAAAAAGGGGGTTGTGTATGTAATTAAAATAATGTATTGGTGGTAATTTTGACTCACGGGCAGTTTTTATTTCACTACGGGGCTGGATGCTGGGTCCCTGGATTAGGACTAAGGTGGCAGTCCCAGGGAGCTGCCTTCGGTGGTTCAGGCCTCCTGCATGGACACCATTACAGTTATTCAAAGAAAAAGAAAATAATAATATTATTTTTTTCCCCAGCAAGGGAGGTCCCACGCTGCATTTGTTTTTCCCCGGGGTGGTCTACAGTGCACGGTTACCCTCAGGCCCCAGCCTGCTCTTTTTGCAGTAGCAGCCAGGGACGTAGGCTCAGGATTGGGCCAGAACTAAGCTGTGCGATTCCTCGTGGCCTTCCTGGCCCCCCTGGTGCCCTCCTACCTCTCTCCCTTGGTAGTAGCTGCAGTGGCAAGCTGGTGCTCCTTTTTGCTTTTTGTTTTCTGTTCAGCTGGGCTGTTGGTAGGGTGCTCCCAGTCCCGGTGGGGTCAAGGCTGCTGGGGGGGGGCTAGGGGCTCCGTGTGGCCTCCCTGATTGCCACGTTGGGCACCCCTGGTTCCTCTCCCCCATCACAACAGTGGTGGTGGCGGCGGCGGTGTTGCAGGTGCAAGGAATAGCCAGGCAGTGCAGTTGGTGCTGGCGGTCCTCTGGAGCTCTACCTGGCCGTGACGCTCACCATCTTGCCCCGCCAGAAGTCTTATGTTCATATTGTTATGAATTTGTGGGAGCCTTGACTCTCGTAAATTCCTGGGTCTAGTTTAATTGATTAAAAAAGGTTAAGGACCCCTGACAGTTAAGTCCAATCGCGAACGACTCTGGGGCTGCGGCGCTCATCTCTCTTTACTGGCCGAGGGAGCCGATGTTTGTCCGCAGACAGTTTTTCCGGGTCATGTGGCCAGCGTGACTAAGCCGCTTCTGGCGAAACCAGAGCAGCGCACAGAAATGCCGTTTACCTTCCCGCCGGAGCAGTAACAATTTATCTTGCACTTTGACATGCTTTCGAACTGCTAGGTTGAGATGAGTGAAGTTCCACCCTGAGTTTTGAAATAGTGTGAAGACAGTGCCTGAGTTTTTGTTAGGAGGAAGTTTTAGCATTTCAGTTAGATGTGGTGTAACTGAGGGGGGAAGTGTGTCAGTCTGCAAGTGGTAGCAAGCTGGGGGTGGTCAGAGTATGATGTGGGCTGATTGTTTCAATTAGAGGCAACAGCAATGGGAGAAACAGGACCCTCTTGGGGTGCGAATGCTATGGACCCCTCCTTCTTAGCTCAGGTTGTGTGTGTGTGTGTGTGTGTGTGTGTGTGTATATATAACCATATATCATAAAGATGGTGGTGGGGTACACATTTTTATTCTTATTTATTTATGATTATTGCTTTGTCAAAATAAAATCTATTTAAAAAATAAAGTAACACTAAAATGGCATTAGCATGGAGGCAACCCTCTGGTCATTATCTATGATAGTGTGTGATAAACTCCTACCTTTTAGGGTTACCAGAATGTAGGGGTGGCTGAATCTGACAGTTTTGGATTCTCTGTTTCTTGTTTTTCCAGTTCTCTACGGTTCCACATCAGTTTAAAAATTTTGTGAAATAGGTCCTCCTGAACATTCATCAGAATTCTGGCGCAAATTTCTCTTCTTATACACATTTTTATATGCATTTTTGCATAATATACACATTTTGGCAAAGCAATTTCCCCATGTATCTTGCATTTTTTGTGTGCTTTTTCACTAACACATTCATTTCTATGCATAGTTTACCCTGCATTGTTGTACACATCTCCTGGCTAGAGAACTGCATTGCAAAATTGTGTGAATTTTCAAGGGTGGCTGCCTTTTGGTTTGTGTGGTGTTTTGGAAAGTGAAAGCTATATAGGTTCATCTTTAAATGCTAACTGAATCTCATTTGTCCCCCATCCGTACCAAAATGTAACTTTTTCCCTCAATTATACACCGCAGAAGGAAACCAGAGCACAGAAACTAAATGGGAAGGAATTCAGTGACTAAAGAACAATTTAAAGTGAGATAAGAGCATTTTTTAACAATGTGGATTTCATTACAAGCGATCAAAGTATGACATGGAATACAGAGAAAGGAAATCAACCCACACGGGCCTTTGATTGATTAAATGTGGGGAGGGGGGAGACCCCACAGTCTCCACTGTGCCTCATTTCAAAAGGAAACATGAACCCTGGGTAAGTGCCTGGAATCTTGCACCACCCAAAGACTGGGGGGGTGTCAGTGGCGTAGCGTGGGGGGCGGGCCGCAGCCCTGGGTGCATTTTTTGGAGGGGGTGCGATCAGTTGCCCCCATGACAGGATCCTTCATTGCCGAGAAAGCTTCCTCACACCCAGCTGCAGCTCCACTCCCGGGTCAGGTCTGACCCAGGGGTGGAGTGGAGGAGAGATGGTGGCAGCGTTGCCACCCCTCTCCTCCACTGGGCTGTGGTGTACAAGTGCACCCACGTCCCGCTTTGTGATGAGAGCCTCGGTGGGCTCCCTCTGCCCCCCTCAGGGGCACACCCCATGCGCCCACCCCAGGCAGTGGTACCTTATGATCTGCCACTGGGTGGCATGAAATAATATATGAAGAAAGGCAGCCAAACTGGAGGTGCCACAAAGCTCTAGGTCAGGGGTCAGCAAACTTTTTCATCAGGGGGCCGGTCCACTGTCCCTCAGACCTTGTGGTGGGCCGGACTATATTTTTTGGGGGGCGGGGGGTAATGAACGAATTCCTATGGCCCACAAATAACACTGAGGTACATTTTAAATAAAACGACACATTCTATTCATGTAAAAACACAGTGATTCCCGCACCGTCTGTGGGCCAGATTTAGAAGGCAATTGGACCTGATCTGGCCCCCGGGCCTTAGTTTGCCTACCCATGCTCTAGGTGGTCTCCTGTGTGCCAAACCAGGCACAGGCTGGACCTCCCTCCTCTGCCCCGCGACCTCTCTCCCTTTCTTTCCTCTCCAGTTTGTATCAGGTTCCCAGTTCTTTCTGTGGATCAGCCTCCAAGGGAAAGGTCAACATAAAGACACTGGGATGCAGTGTTGAATGTCAGGAAAGAATAAGGGAGTCTTGTTACCCAGTTCAGGATCTATTTACAATTTCCATTCATTATTCATTGAGATGAGAATCTCAGCTACATAATGCAGCCAGCTAGCACCATGCATCTAGGTGCATCTTGTGGTCTGGTGCATCTTATAGAGCAAAAAATACGGTAATTATTATTAATTATACCCTGCCCATCTGGCTGGGTTTCCCCAGCCGCTCTGGGCGGCTCCCAACAGAATATTAAAAACATGATGAAACATCAAACATTAAAACCCTCCCTAGAAATCCCTAAACCTTGCCTTCAGATGTCTTCTAAAAGTCAGGTAGTTGTTTATTTCCTTAACATCTGATGGGAGGGCACCACCACCAAGAAGGGCAATTAATGGGTAGCAACCTTGGCAAGAAGTTTAGTTTGATTGTGGGAGAAATTTTATTCAGTTCATATTAAAAGGAAAACCTACTGAATTTGCACTTCTTGCAGGGAGGGAACCACCAGAAGGCCCTCGGTGCTGGACCTCAGTGAACTTGGGACCTTCTGCATAAGGATAATCAAGAGATTATCATTTCTGGAGCTGTAAGGGTCTTTGGATTACTGTAAATGTCTCTGAGTTTGTGTAATCCCACTGTTTACACTTAGCCAAAGTGTGTGCGAAAGGAAAGCTGTTGAGCTATTGGGACTATAGCAGGCTCTTTTTATGTTCTTAATTTGGTCATTGGCATCAGCTATGTACATTGCCTCCGCCCCCCAAACCCTGGGAGTTGTAGTTTAAAGGCATTGGGAATTGTAACTCCGTGAGGTGTAAACTACAGTTTCCAAAATTGGGGGAGGGGCTTTAAATGCTTGGGTCCTGCTTGTGGGCTTGCCGCTGATTGGCTACTGCAAAAACTAGAATAGATGTTGGACTAGAACAGGGGTCGGCAACCCGCGGCTCCGGAGCCGCATGTGGCTCTTTTACACCTTTGCCGCGGCTCTGGGGCGCCTCTTCTCTCATGGTGCAGGGAGCGAGGAAGAAGAGGAGGAGGGCGGCGGCAGGAAGGCGCGCCAGGGCGCAGCGGCGGTTCTCCCCTCAGGTGGACGCGGCTGCCACTGCCACCGCCGGCCACACACAGGTGCGTCCACACGCAGGCGTGCTCCCTTTCGCCGTCCGCAGCCCGCCCGCCCTCAGGCCCCGCCCGCCGTGCCGCGTGACGTCGAGAGCCGCCCACCCAGGCCACGCTCTCCTCAGCCCCGCGCGCGAGGCACCTGAGGCGAGGAAGAGAGAGCGTGCGCGCTCGAGGGAAATGGCGGAGCAGGGGTTTTTTTGTGTGTGTGTGTTTGTGTGTGAGAGAGGGGTGGCGGTGGTGCTTCGGGATCCTTTTCCGTGCCTTGCTTCTGAGTTGCTGTTGAGTTGAGGGAGAGCACCTGAGGTGAACCACAAAATGGGCCCGCCCTCCCTGTCAGGGAGGAAGGGGTGAATTACGTCAGTGACAAGGAGGGGGTCCAGAGGTAGCCAGCAGGTGCCGTGATGCAGCATCTCGGCCTCAGATAGAGGCGGGGGAGCACGAGAGCAATTGCAGAGGGGGGGGGCTGTTAGGCACCAAAATCCTGCATGCGGGATATCCCCCGTTCTCTCGTGCCTATGCAATTCCTGCCCTTCTCCTTTCCCCCTCGAGATTTGCTGCAAAGACAAGCAAAAGAAGAAGAAATGGAAGAGTATTAGCTGACATGTCCCCGGATCCCATGGAAAGCACCACAGATTCCTTTGCTTACCAGCTCTTTTTATTTTAAGTTGGCTTCAAACCTGTATTTGTGTAGGTGTATGTATGTATACATAAACACACATAAATATTCCTATCTCTTCCCTCTCACCTTCCTTTCACCCAGTTTCTCTGGCACTGGTTTATAAATGCTGCTATGTAGAAATGATGAGAAAGTTGCACCAGCAGAAGGAATGGATATGTGCTGTTAGTAAAAAGAGAGGGAGTTGAACTGCAGGGAGGGACAGACACTTTTCTATGTATTAATTTGTATAATGCCCTCTATGCACATGGTGCTTTGCAAAAATTGGATATGAGAGGTACAATACCCCTCTTTGCTATCTGAAATAGACTCAGGGAAAAGAGAGAGAATGGGGGAAGGGGAAGAATGTGTGGTTATTTACATTTGGCTTGTTTTGCGGCTCCCAGTTTTTTTTTTCTCTTCGGAAACGGGTCCAAGTGGCTCTTTTTGTCTTAAAGGTTGCAGACCCCTGGACTAGAATAATAGAATTGTAGAGTTGGATGGGACCACGAGGGTAATCTAGTCCAACTCCCTGCAGTGCAGGAATCTTTTTGCCTAGCATGGGGCTCAAACCCACAAGCCTGAGTCTCCTACTGTACATGGGCCTCCTTTGGCCCCACCCAGCAGCGTTCTTAAATTCTTAGGCATCTGCACTAAAATGCTGACAAATTGTCATGAGGATTTATTTAAAAAAAAAATAAATTAATGGAGATTGCTGTAGAAAGGTGGAGAACTGAATGTCAGGCTGGAAAAATGAGAACCCAGTTTACCGAAATGAACAGTTCTCTCTGTTCTTAGCTGCCATTCTGCATATGCCCTAGAATCCTTTGACTCCTTTTTACATGACTGGGCCAATAATTGGGGCTCTTGCCAGCATAATGGAGAAAAAAAACGTTGGCTTCAGCTGGATACCTTCACTTTCAGGGCAGCTCCAGGTGCATGTTAATGCCTAAACTGAAAGCTAATCAGTTGCCAGCTGCTATCCCACAAGCACACGCTGCCGCCCCCACTCCAATTTGGTTGTTAACTGGACCTCATATGATAAAAGCCTTTTTCCAGCTGGCAGCACCCGACCGTCTAACAGAGGTCGCAATATATTTGCTAGCCTCTAGCAAAGTGCCACTAAATGCTTTTACCCTTGAACTGGACTTGTAGCGGAAGATCAGACTTTTTGCAACCAGGAAAGTGTCATGAAAATGGACTGGGAAACGGGGGGGGGGGTGACACTTAACCTCCCCTCAAACAGATTAGAATGGAAGCCCACGAAATAGCCAACGTAGGTCTTACCCACACTTGCCTTTCCTCCACGATTTCCAAGCATGTACAGCTCCATAACCAAGTGTTCTTTTCTTCACCCCGGGAAACCATTCCTTTACTGCTGAATCAGAGCAAACAGCAATCCAAGAGAAACCAAATGGCTAATTATTGCACTTCAGCTTTTAAGAGAGTGTTTTTCTGGGGAAAGCTCCGGGGCAGAACAAAGAGCGCTCCAGCACAGAGCTTTAAAGCACAGACTTGTGCCTAGACAGTGTAAGGCAGAAGGTAAGTGTGGATAAGTGCGTAGTCTTATCTCTCTGGATGAATGTGCTCTCTTTCCCCCTCTAGTTTCAGAAATGTCAGAAATCTCTCATCTGACCTTTTCTGTCTCAGCTGGATAACTTTGCTGGTGGGCGCTTTTGTGTCGCCATCTCTCGCAGGCTCCTACTCTCTAGCTGGAAAAGGTGAAATAAGTAACAAAGAGATCTTTTCTCCCTCACTCTCACTGGACTTTCCGAGGACGCCAAGGCAAACAAAAAGCTCTGTCCTCCTTAGATTGTCTCTCTCAAAAAGCCGGTAATAATTAGCTGATGGATTGATTTTATTTACACGCATGATGCTGGTTTAGATTGTCTTCCTTCTCGGGTTTTGTTTTGATGTATAGATTTTGATCATTTTGTTGTAACCATTTATTTGTCTTATATACTTATCTGTTCTTTAATGATGTGGGGCAATTAAAATGTATTTTTGAAGAAAAGGTGAGGGATGAAAAATGGAATGTAGGAAGGTGCCTTATACCATGTTGGCATGTTGAAACCCCCCAAGGAGTCCTGGGAACTGGCATGTATCCCTCACAGATCTATAATTCCCGGCACCTTTAACAAACTACAATTACCAATATTATTGTGGGGGGGGATATATGCTTTAAATGTATGGCATACACACAGCCTCAGTGCCTCTCTATGCTGACTGGCAGTGGCTTTCCATGGTTTCAGGCAGGGGGCATTTCCAGCTCAACCTGGAGCTGCTGGGGATTGATCTACAGCCCTTCTCTAAAAATAAAGTAAGATCCTAGTCCTCATGCTTCTGAATAAAGAGCTGATTTAATAGGGACATAGGAAGTTGCCTTCTACTGAATCAGACCAGGTAGCTCACTATTGCCTACCCTGACAGGCAGCAGTTCTCCAGGGTTTCATTCTCTCTCTTTTTTTTTATTTATTAAATTTTGACATAAATATATTTCACAAATGTACAAAAGACAAAATGAAAAAGAAAAAACAGAAAAAGAGAAGAAAAAAAAAAGAAAAAAAGAGAAAAAAAGAGAAAAACACAAAATACATACAACTTTAAATAACATTGATCGACTTCCCTTTATCTCGATTTCGGAAAATATTGCCTTGTTTATCTATCTGCTGTGTCTATTCCTTAATAAAACTTTTTACGTTGTAAGCGTTATCTCATGCCTTCTGTGATTTCTGTAAGTACATATGTGTTTCTGATCAACATTTTGATTTTCCCCTTGTCTCTATTTCCATATATATCCTAAATTTATTCCATTCATTGTTAAATTTTGCACTTCTTTGATTTCTTATTTTCTGTGTCAATTTAGCCAACTCCAAATAATCGGATAGTTTAAGTTGCCACTCCTTTAGTGTTGGGATTTTTGGTGTTTTCCAGTACTGTGCTATGAGGGTTCTGGCGGCCACCGTTGCATATTGAAAAAAGGTTCTATCTTCTTTGATATCCTTACCAATTATCCCCAGCAAGAAGGCTTCGGGTTTTTTAACAAACGTATATTTAAGAATTTTTTTTAATTCATTATAGATGGATTCCCAAAATTTTTTGAGAATCTCGCACGTCCACCACGTATGGATGAAATCGCCCTCCTTGCTCTTACATTTCCAACACAGTTTATCGCCCGTTCTATACATTTTATGTAGTTTTACTGGCGTTATGTACCACCTGTACATCATCTTATACATGTTTTCCTTTAGTGTCGTGCATGCTGAGAAATTCATATCTTTACACCACAATGCCTTCCATTTGTCAAACTCTATGTTGTACCCTAGGTCTACCGCCCACTTCACCATCACTTCCTTTACTTCCTCGTCCTTGGTGTCCCACTCAAGCAACTGGTTGTACATTTTTGATAATAATTTTGTTTTACTTTCTATTATTTCAATCTGAAATCTAGATTTCTTGTCATTTATTCCGATCTTATTATCTTCCCTCCACATTGAATTAATTTGATGGTATTGAATCCAGCCAGTCAGCTTGCTTTTTATTTCTTCATAAGGTCTAATCCTCCACCCGGATTCTGTTTTGGTTAGTAAATCTTCATATGTCCATCTTTCCCCCTCGATGTTTAATTTTTTAATTGTTAAAATGTCTATTGGTGATAACCACCAGGGCGTTTTCTGCTCCAACAATTTTTTATTCCTTTCCCACACTTCCAGCAGTGACCCTCTGAGAATGTGATTAGAAAAACCTTTATGAACCCTTCCTTTATCTCGCCATAAATAGGCATGCCAACCGAATCTTAGATTAAACCCCTCTAGATCTAACAAATTTTTGTTTTTGATGACAATCCAGTCTTTTACCCAACAAAGACATGCTGCTTCGTAATATAACCTCAAATTTGGAACCGCAAGACCACCCCTATCTCTTTGGCCTGTCAGCAATTTAAATCTAATTCTTGGTCTCTTTCCCTGCCAAATGAATTTAGAAAGTAATCTCTGCCATTCTTTGAATATTGAGGTTCCTCTAATTATCGGTATATTCTGGAATAGGAAGAGTAATTTAGGTAGTAAGCTCATTTTAATCGCCGCCATTCTCCCCACCCACGAGAGATTTATTCTATTCCATGTATCCAAGTCCTTCATTATTTCTTTCCATGTTTTCTTGTAGTTATTTTCAATCAGATTTATATTTTTCATAGTTAACCAGATTCCAAGGTATTTAACTTTTTTAGTTATTTTAATTCCAGTTTGACTTTCAAGATCGTTTTTGGTTTCTTCTTCCATATTTTTGGTCATTATTTTGGTTTTTGCTCTGTTTAATTTAAATCCGGATAATTTTCCAAATTCCTCTAATAGCTTTAACACTTTGCCGACGCTCTCTTTTGGTTCTTCCAATGACAGCATAAGATCGTCTGCATATGTTTTCAGTTTATATTCTTTCGCTCCTATTTTTATGCCACGGATCTCTGGGGTTTTTCTTATCTTGTTTGTGATTATCTCTAAAACTGTGATAAACAACAGCGGTGACAAAGGGCACCCCTGTCGAGTGCCTTTTGCTATTTCAAACTGTTCTGTCAGGGTATTGTTAATAATTAATCTAGCTCTTTGTTGTGTGTAGATTGCTCTAACTCCTTCCAGGAATGTGCCATCTATCCCTGATCTTTCCAGGCACTTTATCAGAAAACCCCAAGAGACATTGTCGAAAGCCTTCTCGGCATCGACGAACATTAAAGCAGCGGGAATTTCATTATGACATTCTAAATATTCAATAATGTCTATTGTATGTCTAATGTTATCTTTTATTTGTCTGTTGGGAAGGAAACCGGCCTGGTCAATATGAATGAGATTAGTTAAACACTTTTTAAGTCTGTGTGCCATTATATCTGCGAAGATCTTGTAGTCGTTATTCAATAATGAAATCGGTCTGTAATTCTTGATGTTAAGTTTGTCTGAATCTGGTTTCGGAATCAACGTGATATAGGCTTCTTTCCAGGATGCTGGCATTTTTCCTCCGCTTAGTATCTCGTTGATTACATCACATAGTACTGGTGTTATGTATTCCTCTAGGACCTTGTAATACTTGGCAGATAACCCATCTGGGCCTGGGGCTTTCCCCAGTTTCATCCTTTTGATTGCCTCTCGGATCTCCTCTATTTTTATGGGTTTATTTAAGGCGGTTCTTTCCTCTTCTGATATATTTTTAGGACTATTTTCTTCTAGGTATTTTGCGATGCCCGTTAAATCTTCTTCTTCTCTTTTGTATAGGTTCTCATAGAATTTAAGGAAGTTCTTTTTTATTTCATTGGGGTCTTCCAGGATTTGTTCTTCAACTTTTATTTTATTGATGGTACTAAGTTTTCTTCTTTTTCTCAGTTGCCACGCCAGAAACTTTCCAATTTTATTTGCCAATTCGAAGGACCTTTGTTTCATTAACTTTATTCCCCATTCCACTTCTTGGCTTATTAATATCGAATATTCTGTTTGGAGCATTTTATATTGTTGCTTATGGCCATCGTCGTTTGGGTTTTTTATCATATTTTTTTCGCATTCTTTCAATTGATGGATTAATTCTTCTTCTTTTTTTCCCAGGGTTTCATTCTCTTTCTGCCCTACCTAGAGATACTGTTGGGGATTGGATTTTTGGACCTTCTGCATGCAAAGCAGATGTTCTACCACTGAGCTGCAACCCTCCTTTTGGCCATTTGGTGGTTGTGCAAGGGGCTGAGTCTCTAGCATTTGAACCAAGTGCCCATGTCATCACCCTCAAGAGTTTTGGGGTAGCAAGACTAGACCTCCATCTAAGAGATATTTTTGAGAGCCGAGCTGGTGAAATAGACCACAAACTCCATATAGAAACTGCATATAAAAAGTGTTCCATCCAGAAGTTCCTTCCATTACCCCAGCCTTTGCCACCCTGATGCCCTCCAGATGTTTTGGGTGGTGCTAAAGGGCACAGAAATGTGGGGAGGGTGAAAGGACTCAGACTGCTTTGGCAAGGGAGACCCAGTTGGCAGTCTCTTTGTCAATGAGGGCAAGGGCAGAGGCAGTCACTGAAACAGTGGGGAATCAAACAGGAACAGTGAACTTCACTCAGCCCAGAACCCCAGAACAGAGAGGGAAGATTGTGTGTGTATGACAGCCTCGACCTATGATGGCTACCTGCTCATGGCAAATGGGCTGCCGGACACCCACCCACCACATGCAAGAACTAACATTTGCCTTGCTATGACTCAGTCAACATTAAGGAAACCAGCCTTTGCCAACCTGGTCTCTCCAGATATGTTGAACTACAGCTCCCATCAGTCCCCCCCCCTCCAACATGGCTGTATGAAGCTAAGGCTGATGGGAGCAAAGTCTGAGGCTGACAGAAGTTGTAGTCCCCAAAGTTAGACTCGGCTAGAAGGCATATTCTAGACTAGAGTATAACTGGTTAACTGCTTTAGCTGCTTTAACCTCGGTGGACTACATCAACACCTTATACTTGGGGTTGCCTTGGAAACTTCAGTGGTGCAGAATTCAGTGGCCAGGCTGCTGACTGGGGCAAGACAGTTGAAGCATATAACGCCAATCTCAGCCTGACTACACTGGCTGCCAATTAGTTTCCTGGCCCAATTAAAAGTGTTGGTTTTGAGCTATAAAGCCTTAAAGGGCTCAGGACCCAATACCTCAAGGACTGCCTCTCTCCATATGAACCAACCCAGACCCTGCGATCATCATCTGAGGCCCTTCTTTGTGTGCCTCTTCCGCAAGAGTTCTGGAGGGTTGCAACATGAGAACAAGCCTTTTCTGCAGTGGCCCCCCAATTGTGGAATGCCATTCCCAGGAAGCCTTGCCTGGCACCTTCATTATGTGTTGTAATATATCTGTGGTGCTGAATGTTCAGGTTAAGTAAATATTAGGATTTAGTTAAAACTTGTACAGTGGTGTCCCGCAAGACAAATGCCTCGCAAGACGAAAAACTCGCTAGACGAAAGAGTTTTCCGTTTTTTGAGGTGCTTCGCAAGACGAATTTCCCTATGGGCTTGCTTCGCAAGACGAAACGTCTTGTGAGTTCTTGCGAGTTTGTTTCCTTTTTCTTAAAGCCGCTAAGCCGTTAATAGCCGCTAAGCCCCGTGCTTCGCAAGACGAAAAAACCGCAAGACGAAGAGACTCGCGGAACGGATTAATTTCGTCTTGCGAGGCACCACTGTATGTTGTAACTGAGATGTACTTTAAGATAGTCTCACTGTGTATTATGCAATGCTGTTTACATAGTGATTATGTGTAAAGACTGTGGATCTTAGACATGGATTTTAATTACACATAGATATTAATCTGGCTGGGGAAACCCACCCAGATGGGCGGTGTATAAATAAATGATGATGATGATGATGATGATGATGATGATGATGTTATGAGTAAAAAACTGCTCCCTTCCCCTTATGGGGTAACCAAGAGCCCATATAGAGTCCTTTTGTAGGTTCTCTATCGGTCGAAGAAAATAACAGAGACCAACCAGAGAATATTGAGAAGCAAAGCAGCTAGTATGTCTGATCTTTATTAAAGCTGTTGCAATTGAGTACTCCCACACACACACAGGAAGGGGGGGAGGGACCCTGAGCCATGTGCACAAGCCCTTATATAGACATTTTAAATTGCCCGTCCTGGAGTCCAAGACCACCCCTAGAAACATCATACATACATCACAGAAGGGCTGTGGCCCAAGACCCACCCCCTTAATACATCAGAGAGGGGGCGGAAATCTGGGTGTGTTGTTTCTTTCTGTCAGCCAGGTTACCTGATTGGATTACCTGGGCATCCTGGTCACTCTTGTTAGGATACCTACTCAATTCCTAAATGCAGATCACGGGTCACAGGCTCACACCCTATTCATATCTTAAATGTGCCCTTAATACAGTGGTGCCCCGCAAGACGAAATTAATCCGTTCCTTGAGGCTCTTCGTATAGCGGTTTTTTCGTCTTGCGAAGCAAGCCCATTGACAGCTTAGTGGATTAGCGCTATTAGCGGTTTAGCCGCTTTTAGCAGATCAGCTGATAAGCGGCTTAGGGCTTAGGAAAAGGGGGGGGGAGGGAAAAAACCCCGCAGGAACTCGCAAGACGTTTTCGTCTTGCGAAGCAAGCCCATAGGGAAATTCGTTTTGCGAAGCACCTCCAAAATGGAAAACCCTTTCGTCTAGCAGGTTTTCCGTCTTGCGAGGCGTTCGTCTTGCGGGGCACCACTGTACAGGATTTGTGAAAGAGACAATGGGGAGATTTCTGATTTCCTTCGACTTTTCAGAGAAATATTTGAGGTCATTTTGGGAGGGAGAAAATGGTTTCAGGACTTTTCTGTTGGTTTCAGACGTGGTTTACATATTTGTATGTGCTTGCTTGGTAAATTTATGAACATTATATATATGACCTTAAAATTCTTATAACAATTATTATTATTATTATTACATTCTCAAAGTCTGAGAATGTAATTAAGATCCATGTGTACTGGAATGTGCGTACCCACTTCTGAGCATCAGCAATTAGCATGTGAAGAGTAAACCTAGGTAAATGTTCTAAGTGTGTACCAGTCTTTAATCTTAGTCAATCAACGTGTTCATAAAATCAGGGAAATTCCTTTGTTAGGTGACACCTGAGGGGATTAACCAGTAGTACTGTTGTAAACAAAAATCTGCCCTTTTTCCCTTATGGGGTATCCAAGAGCCCATATAAAGTCCTTACATAGGTTCCCTGTTGATAGGAGAAAATAACAGAGGCCAACCAGAGAATATTAAGAAGCAAAGCAGCTAGTAAGCCTGATCTTTATTGCTCTGTTGCAACAGGGTCCTCACTCACCACACAAAGGAGGGAGGGGGAACCCAGAACAATGGCGCACAAGGCCTTATATAGACTTTTGAAATTGCCACCCTGTAGATCAAGACCACCCCCAGAAACATCATACATGCATCACAGAAGGGATGTAACCTAAGACCACCCCACAGATACATCATACCTACATCACAGAAAAGGCGGTCTAAAACAGAAATTTGAATGTTGTTTTCCCTGTTTGCCAGGTTATCTGATTGCCTTTTCTGATAGTCTGTCACCCATTAAAATGCTGATTACTCAATTCCTGAGACAATGGGAAGGCTCCCTGACCATGCCTCCCTCCTTGCAGGGAAAACATTTGGTCAGTTTGGGAATCAAAATGGTTTCAGGTCGGTCTTCCTGCGCTGATCTATGTACATGCTTGGTTGGTACACTTATGAACATTACCATATATCTAAGACCTCAAAATTCCTATCACAGTACTTAAGAGCATCCAAAGAACTGATAGTTAGAATGCAACTGAATTGCAGAGGCTTACTTTTTTAGGAACGGCAGATTTAGGAGATATGCCTTGGACCGAGTGTTGCACTGCTGTAGGAACAAGCCTCTCTTGAGATGACCATGCTGATGGATGTGGATTCCCCTCTTGTAAACAAAATCTGCCCTTATTCCCTTATGGGGGACACAAGAGCCAGCCCTTATGGAGTCCTTTGTAGGTTCCCCATCGACAGGAGAAAATAACAGAGGCCAACCAGAGAATATTGAGAAGCAAAGCAGCTAGTAAGCCTGATCTTTATTAATCTGTTGCAACAGGGAGGGAGGAGTAACCCAGAACCAAGGTGTGCCTGCCCTTATATAAACATTTTAAATTCCCTGCCCTGGAGCTCAAGACCACCCCTCCATACATCATACATAGATCACAGAAGGGGTATAACCCAAGACCACCACCCCACAAACATCATACATACATCACAGAAAAGGCAGTCTAAAACAGAAATTTGAATGTTGTTTATCTCGTCTTACAGGTTACTTGTTTAATGATCATTTGATTGGATTGCCTGGGGAGCCTGGCCAGTCTTTTGCAATGATAAATACTTAGTTCCTGAGCCAGGTCACAGGCTCACACCCTATTAACATCTTAAATGTGCCCTTTAGACAGGATTTGTGAAGGAAAATACAATGGGGAGGCGCTTCCATTTTCCTTTGACCTTGCAGAAAACATTTGGTCAATTTGGGAATCAAAAATGGTTTCAGGTCGGTCTTCCTGTGCTGATCTATGTATGTGCTTGGTTGGTACACTTATGAACATTTAACACATATCTAAGACCTCAAAATTCCTATCACACCTGCCCTTATTTAGACATTTTAAATTGCCCGCCCTGGAGTCCAAGACCACCCCCAGAAACCTCATACATAGATCACAGAAGGGGTGTAGCCCAAGACTACCCCCCAGATACATCATACCTACATCACAGAAAAGGCGGTCTACAACAGAAATTTGAATGTTGTTTTTCCTGTCTGCCAGGTTATCTGATAATGCCTTATCTGATTGCCTTTCCTGGTAGTCTGGCCATTCCTTTGATATTGTGATTACCCCATTCCTGAGACAATGGGAAGGTTCCCTCACCCCCTCCCTCCTTGCAGAGAAAACATTTGGTTAGTTTGGGAGTCAAAATGGTTTCAGGACAGTCTTCCTGTGCTGTTCCAGACATGCGGTCCACATATCTATGTATGTGCTTGGTTGGTACATTGTTGAACATTTATTATATACATAAGACCTTAATTTTTTTTATTACACCCCCATGCAAACTGAAGGTGTAAATATGTGAATAAATCACATTTCTTAAAGCTACAACAGTCTCTGCCAAAGAAGCACAAACCCTGGGTGAGGGCCTGGAATCCTATGCACTCCTCAGACTTCCGGGTTAGCGCGAACGGCTAATGGCGGATTCCCTCCGAGCTCCGGAGGGAATCGGCTCCGCTGAAGACGGGTCTTGCCGTGCCGGCGACACAGGGACCCTCAGAAACCGCAGGCGCGGAAGCCTGCGGACTTGGTGACTCGGTGGGCACCTTAAGCGCCCTCCCCGACCCACGAAGAGCCTTTTTAAAGGCTACGGAGAGGGTACGGAGAGTGGCGTGGTGCTGAGAGTAGACCGCTACTTCAGTGGAGCGAAGCCGCGAGCCATGGCCGGAGAGCGCTGACTTTCTTCCCAAAATTCGGACTGGATAACAAAGGACCCGTGAGTAGTGGAAATTGGACTTTAAAAAAATTTACCTTTTGAATTCGGCACGATCGGGGGATGTGCTAAAGGGAAGTCCGCACCCCCTCTATTTACAGACGATTCAAAGCAAGGAACGGAGAATTAAGGCGGAATGATTACTGTTTTGATGATTTAAAAGCTTTTCACAAATTTGATAGAAGAAGTTTTTTGTGCTGGAGAGAAAGGGAGGATCTTTGGAACTTTGTGTGTAATCCCCCCCCCCAAAACCCGGGAGTGTCCTGTTTGTGTGCCGGAGGAAAAAGTGAAAGGAGTTTGACAGCTGTCAAAGGAGCTGTCAAACGGGTGGACAAAGTTAAGAATCTTGTTATTTAATAACTCTCTGAATTAAAGGTGATACATTTGAACTGAGGTGGTTGGAAACAAAGTAGTGATAACAACAAAGTAACAGACTGTTGGAAAAGGACTACCAAGTAACTGAAAGCCCCCTAGGGGGAATTAGTGACATTACAATGGCTGCAGAGGGAAAATTACTGGCGGAGATAGAAAAAATGTTCTTTCTCGTGGGAATCCTGCAAGAGCAGAGTATGGCTATGAGCAAAGCATTTACGACCTTGAATTCTAAAACAAACAACTCTGCTGAATGCACAAAGGATATGTCTGATAAAAAACCTGCAGCTGAGCAGGAAGAGATGCTCTTGGAATTGACAGAGAGGAAAGAAGGAGTGCAGACACTACAAGTGGAAAACATCAATCAGGAATCTACACTGTTAGAGTACGAGCAAGAAGACCTTTGGATTACAAATCTGCGAAAGATGAGAAAGAAGAAGAGGGAAGTCCCTGGAGTACTTGGAACATTAAAACTAAAAAGAATAAAGCAACATGATTGGGACTTTCCTCTTGAGTATGGAAAAGTAGATGATCTTTCGCAGCAACCACTTTTAAACATTCTGGATGAAAGAAAATTTGATGTGACTCTGATTGAACTCCTTCGGGCTCTTAGGATCAACAAAAAGGACTACCAATATAATTGGCGGAGAGGGACTAACAGAGAATTAAAGGCCTCAGATGTGAGGAATCCGGGCTAAGAACTATTTTTTGTTTGTTTTTTGGACATTTGTTTGGGAAGGGACAGAAACCGGGGCAGGGAGGGGAGAGAGAATAGAATTATAAAATGTTATGATTTGCTTATTTGGTTAATGTGACCTATAATCAATATAATAAAGGGAAAAATTTGTGGAAGGGAAGTTAGATCGACCTTAAAAAAAAAGAAATTAATGATTATAACAGAATCGGATAAGTTGAATATAGATAAACAAAAAGAATTAAATTTTAAAAGTAATATTAATATGTTTAAGAGACTAGGTAAGAACTTGCTGAATTAATTATTGGAATTGGGATGTAAGAAGAGGGGGTGGGGGAAGTCAATGAAAGAGGGTAAAGAAAATTAGGGTATGAAATTGTATTTGTTTGTTTTTGTCTTTGTGTGTGTGTCTGTTGTTATAAAATGTAAAAACCCAATAAAAATTATTAAAAAAAAAAAAAAAGGAATCCTATGCACTCTTGCTTGGCAGAGAGGGGAAGGCACCCAACTGTATCTTTAGTTGCCAGGCAAATAATAATAATTCTCTTCCCCCAGGCCTTTGGCTAATTAACAACTTAAGGCCCTTTAAACTGGCAGGGGTAAAAAAATAAACACAGGGAGGGCAGCAGGTTGAGGAAGGCTGGTTGGATACCCAGAGCTCCTTCAATCAGACCTTCCTGGCTGCCAGCCAGGGAGCAACCCATTTGCACTCTCTCCCAAAACTCTTGCCTGCCTGCCTGCCTGCCGTGCCCATTGCCAGCTCTGCCACTGCAAGGCCCCAGGAAGTATGTCTCCTTGGCCTGACACAGAGGACAATGCTGCTGCATTGCAGACACTCAGACACTGGGTGCTCAGGCATTCTCTCAGCCTCAGAAAGGACCAGGCATTTGCTCCATCCAGCCACTGAAGCTCCTGGAGCAACTCTGAGGTCTGATTTCAGCAGACTCCTCCTGCGGACAGCAGGCAGGTGCTGTAGCCTTTTCATGTTTCATCTTTGCTCACTGCTAGCAAGGAGGTTGCTTAGCAAATTGTTAGGATAGACTAGAGGGAGGAGGGGTGTATGTCTGTGTTTGTGTGTGTGTGTAGGATTTTTTTTGGGGGGAGTGCATTACAAAATAAGGAGCCCTATGGGATTGTGTGCTTTGTTTATTCTCTGGCTCAAATTTTTCCTGCCAGCCTTAACCAGATGAGAGGAACCTTAGACTCGGGGGCCAGATCTGGCTCTCCAAACCTCTCTGTCCGGCCCTTGGAACTCTTACCAGGCCACACCCCCTTCACTGGCCCTGCTTTGTACCCTCCTTGAGTGGTTATTGCGCGGCTGGAATTTGTCCTTGAACACCAGTAATGTCCCTTGCTTGCCCAGAGGCGGGTATGCAAGTGTGTGTAGAAGTTAAATTACTGCACAAAGGTAACATCCGCATCAATTGCCCCGCTCACTTTTGCCTCCACACTTGCCCACCACTGACATGTGGCCCCCAGAAGGGTGCTGACCTTTAAAGCCCTAAACAGCCTCGGCCCAGTATACCTGAAGGAGCGTCTCCACCCCCATCATTCAGCCCGGACACTGAGGTCCAGCACCGAGGGCCTTCTAGCAGTTCCCTAATTGCAAGAAGTGAGGTTACAGGGAACCAGGCAGAGGGCCTTCTCGGTAGTGGCGCCTGCCCTGTGGAATGCCCTCCCATCAGATGTCAAGGAAATAAGCAGCTATCCTATCTTTAAAAGACATCTGAAGGCAGCCCTGAAGGCAGGGAAGTTTATAATATTTAATGCTGTCTTGTTTTTAACACTTGATTGGGAGCTGCCCAGAGTGGCTGAGGAAACTCAGCCAGATGGGCGGGGTATAAATGATAAATGATTATTATATTATTATTATATCTAATAGGGAATGTGGCCCTCGTTCTGAAAAAGGTTCCTTGCCTCTTCTCTTAATTAACCAAGGCTTGAAACCAGGGATTAGGGAACTATAGTTAAGCAATCTGCCCGTGATTACAAGCCTCTTTCGTATCTGTTGGCTCTGACTCTTCTCCCTCCCACTTCAGTACCTGCAAGTTCAAGAGGAAGGTGTTCAGCAGGTGCCGAAGAGGCAACAGAGACGGGGGGGGGGGGGGAGAATACCAAAGGGGGGCAGCCGCTGCTGCCACACCTACATTGTGTGGAATGGACCTCCTGCTAAGATGGTATCTACAGGAAACCCTCAGCAATCAGTTGGGTATATAAGGCGTGAGGGGATCTTTAGTTCAGAGACACCTTCCAGGCAGGTAAATAAAACACTCAAGGTTGAAAGCAGTACCAGTGACAGGTGTGGTCTGGGGTGAGTTCTGAGGGCCGTATGCAAAGAGCTTCTTGTGTTCTTGCTTCTAGGAATCTGCCCATGAATTCACTGCCCTTTTTCTCTGTTTTCCTTTTCAGGTGATCGCGATGGTGCATCAGGGGAAGAACTGGAAGTCCATGTGTAAGGGCCTCATCCTGGGGACTCTCCTAACCAGCTTCATGCTGCTGCTGTACTCCTACGCCGTCCCACCCTTACAAGTCAGCATGACAGAGTGAGTGAGTCTGGTGCACATAGGAGAAGACGTGTGGACCAAGAGACCATGAGTGGAACCACAGTCTGTTCTGCTTCCACAGAAAGGCTCTCAGAACAGAATATATGCATGAAGGAGAGTAAAGGGATTGAGCCCTGATGTGGTAGAATGGACTGTACCACTTCAGGCAGCAGGAGGGGGGGGGTCTGTTTTCTTTCTTTTGGAGGCATGCAGGAAAATTCCCTGCAAGTAGAAAACTTGACGCATGTGGGGGCTGGGCAAGAAATGTTATCCTTGATATGCTAGCTTTCTGTTTTCAAGGAATTGGGTTTTTGTGTGTGGGAGGGTGTTGGAAAGCACTGTACTGGTACAGTCAACTCTGCCACTGGTGAATATGTCCCTCTGGAATCTCCAATGTGGCGCCTGTAGCCTCAAAGCACCCTCGGCCACCCCTCGGTGCCCACCAAGGTCCTCTGCACCTCCCATTTCTTAGCAAACTACAGTTAAGAAAATGTGGTGAGCATGTATCTAGGACACTTACTAGGATCTGTGTTTCCTTTTAGAATAAGGAGGCACAGTGGAGTCTGTAGTGTTTTTATGATATATGGTTTATTTACACATATATACAACCTGAGCCTACTATGGAGGGGTTCAGAGCAATAGCACCCCAAAAGGGCCCCTATACGTGTCTCATAGGCATAGCAGAGTTGGGTTTGCAAGCAGAGAAATCAGCCATGTTCTCTGTGTCTCTTTGTCACAGCCAGCTCACATAGAGCTCAGACCCCGCTTCCTCTCTTTGCCAAACTGCTTGCCAAAATGGCACTTTTTCCTGTGTTTGGTTAAGTCATCCACTTGGAAATCCTAAACCCCTTTCATCTCTGCCCACCAACACACAACTGAAGGAGGAACCCCTCCTTCATTATATGGTATATCTTCACTCACTGTAACCCTGGAAACTTCTCCCTTCCAACTCTATGATTGACTTTTGCTAAATACCTAGAGCTCAAGGTCTCCTGCCTTGTTGATGGCTTTCTTTATGGGTTAATGGCTCTGCCTTTGCTCCATAATCGCCCATCCCCAGGCCTTTCCCTGGTCAGGAAAACAAGTCCAGCCTGTATTTTTACACTGTTGAATTGTTGTTGTTGTTATTTATTAAAAAAAATATACTGCCCTACACCTTCAGGTCTCAGTAAGGTTCAATGTTAAATCCACTGATTAAATTCCAACATTTACTAAAGCCAGGAATTAGGGGTTTGCTTAAATTCTAACCCCTTTGCTTAATCCAGAGATTTTAGGGGAGTCTTGCCCCCCACAAACTTAAAACAATATATTTCAGGTGTCAGAGGTCATGGTAAAGAGGTGTATCTTGAGCATATGGTGAAAACTGTTTGATGAAGATACCAGATGCACCTCTGTGGGGAGGGAGTTTCACAATTCAGGGACTACCACAGAGAAAGTCCTCTCCTGGACCACCATTCTCTGGACTTTGGAGGGTGGCAGAACTATCTCTGCAGATCTTAACACACAAAGATCTTGTAGTGATGGAGATGGTCTTTCAGATATTTGTGGCCTAGGTCATTTAGGGATTTAAATACTATTAAGAGCATCTTGAATTGGGCCCAGAACACATTGGCAATCAGTTACCTCCTCTAGCAAACCATATTCAACTCCTGAAAATGAATGTCCAGTGGAAACTGGAAGCTAGAGGAAGGTCTAGGACCTTTGCCAAGCATAGCGCAGTCAAGGAAAATAGTGAGAGAGCTCCTTATGCATTCCTGGAGAGATCCTCATTGTCTACCTTGCTTTCCCCTTAGGGTCCCAATCCCCTACTCGTGCTCTTCCTACCCTTCCCAGGCTCGGCTGCCGGCTTTGGCCAATGGTAGCCACAATCCACAGAAGTGTCATCCCAAGCTGGACATCATGTTCCTGAAGACCCACAAGACAGCCAGCAGCACCATAATCAACATCCTCTTCCGCTTTGGGGAGAAGCACCGCCTGAAGTTCGCCTTTCCCAGCGGACGCAACGACTTCTACTACCCCTCCTTCTTTGAGCGGAGTCAAGTGCAGGACTACCAGCCTGGCATGTGCTTCAACATCATCTGCAACCACATGCGCTTCCATTATGAGGAAGTGCGCAAGCTGCTACCAGCCGACACCATCTTTGTCACCGTGCTGCGGGACCCCGCCTACCTCTTTGAGTCCTCCTTCCACTATTTTGGGCGCCTCATTCCCATGACCTGGAAGTTGTCAGACGACGATAAGCTGGCCGAATTCCTGCAGGACCCTTGGTGTTACTATGATCCCAATGGATTTGGTGCACATTACCTCCAGAATCTCCTCTTCTTCGACTTGGGCTATGACAGTAGCATGAATGCCAACAGCCCTCTAGTTGAACAGTACATCCGTGAAGTGGACGAGCGTTTCCACCTGGTCATGCTGGTAGAGTACTTTGACGAGTCATTGGTACTTCTGAAGGACTTACTCTGCTGGGAGCTGGAAGACATCATCTACTTCAAGCTCAACGCCCGGAATGATTCCAGCGTCTCCAGGCTGACGGATGAGCTCTACCAGAAGGCCACGGCCTGGAATCTCATAGACGCCAAACTCTACCACTACTTCAACGCCACCTTCTGGCGCAAGGTTGAAGCCTATGGGCGTGAGAGGATGGCCAGGGACGTGGCCAGGCTTCAGGAAGAGAATGAGAAGATGAAGAACATCTGCATTGACGGGGGCCGCCCGGTGGATGCCAGTGCCATCCAGGAATCCGGCATGCAACCGTGGCAGCCGTTTGGCAAAAAGACCATCCTGGGCTACAATCTGAAAAAGAGGATCAACAAGAAGCACCGGAAGCTCTGCCGCAAGATGCTAACCCCTGAGATCCAGTACCTGACGGACCTGGGGGCCAACATCTGGGTCACCAAGCTGTGGAGCTGGGTGCGCGAGTTCCTCAAGTGGTAGGAGGGCCGCACAATCCCTGTTCCTGACAAACATGCCCCGTCCAAGAGAACAACCAGGTGCTTTCATTTTGGTCCTCCCAACCATCCGCCCCCCTACCCACACTTCTACTTTACCTTAGCTGGTCAGATACGGCTCCTGCTTGCCACCAGCCAATGCTTGAACTAGCCTCAGAATGAAAAGGGACAGCAAGCTTGAGCGGTTAAAAGGAGAGGAATGGCCAAGGCCAAGGGAAGGCACTATCAAATCATCCATTTGGGCCCAGGCTGTGCCAGGAGGGGGATGTTGCGGCACAGGCAAGGGCTGAAGTAGATGGGCCCCCACCACCCCTGGGTGCCATGCAGAGTCCAAACACTTGAGCCGGCCCCACTGTTTCAGCTGAGAGCAGAGCAAGCAGCCGCAGGCAACGGCATCAGGACACCTCTGCCAATTTGCAGCATTTTGCTAACTCTTTAGAGCTCTGATTTTCTTCCTCTTGACTCTCGTTTCAAACTGCTGTGAACAGTGATGGATGAGCTGCCACCACCCTGCTTCCTGTGTCCTCCTGGTTGGGAGAAACTTGGGGGAAGTGGCTGCTTGTTTGTGCTTGTGTGGCTATTCGCACATGTATGTGTTTGCATGTATTGACAGATGCTCCTTTCTAAAGAAGGGAAGTCAACGCACGTGTAATTTGCTCACATCTGCAGGGATGGACAAAGGATGTGCTGGATGGGCAGCACGTTTCTGAACATGTGCGCGAAGACGCAAATAGTGGACGTCTGTCTATGGGCATATCTATACCACAGACTTAAAACTAGTTAAATCAGGGGTAGCAAACACCTTGCCTCCAGATGTAGTTGGGCTGATAGGGAAATTCTGATGGGGTACGATGGAACCCAACAACATCTGGAGGGCACCACGTTGGCTAACCCCACATTAAATAGTAATTCCCCTGAGAATCCGGGGCACTGTAATTCTGTGAGAGGGAGGCAGAGACCCTGGTTAGCATCCTCGCTGTAGGAGAGCTCCCAGGGTGGTCACCCTTAGCAGTTAAATCAATAGCCAACTGCTATGCATGTGTAGTGTAGATATTGTCCGTGCGGGGGACTGAAACATTACTGCGAACAGATTAACTGTGAATGAGTGTGTGTGTTTGTGTATGTTAATTGCACACGCAAGTTAAGCTCCAACACAAAGGTGGCCTTTTGCCCCTGCGTGTTGTTGGCAGTGCACTCCTAAGACTGAAACAGCCCAGTGTCTTTTGCTACGTGGGGGGATGATCGAGTGTGTTCCTTTGTGCACTGAAATCTGCCTCTGTTTCAGGATTGCGCAAGCCACAATGCGTGAGAGGCAACAAGAAACTGTGGATTGCACTGACTCACCTGGCAGCGATAGACTGGACAGCAGCCTTTGCCCACCTGGACGCATCCAGATGTTTGGCACCACAGCTCCCATCAGCCCCAGACAGCAACCACTATCCGGGGCTGATGGGAATTGCAGTGCAGAAAGAACATCAGGAGGGCCCAGGGTAGGCAAAGGCTGCTGTACAGAGTACGTGAATGCCAGGATTGACACACTTCCTTTCCTTTTAGTTCTAGGAGAACCATCAAGGGCACTGTTGACTTCCTCAATCCTCTATAGGTGGGGAAAGATCCGCCACGTCCTTAGCAGATCCCTCTTTTAATCACATTCTGGTGCTTACAAATAGCTGCTTTGGAGGTATACAATAAAATGCCTAGTAAAACTGGGACTTGGGTTTGCCAGCAAAGGCTGCTCGCTCGCTCTCTCTCTCTCTCTCTCTCTCTCTCTCTCTCTTTCTTTCTCTCTCTGTGTGTGTGACACTTAAAAAAAATGCTTAGCAGTTAGCAAGAAGTGTGGGTGTGGGTTGTATTGTTTCTTTTAAAGCAGCTTCAGCAGTGGTTGGGCCAGCAAACGGCATGAGGGTTGAAATGCTCTCCATCCGCTGCCATTGCCAACCCAGGACATTCAAACCACAATAAGCAACAAAGAAAGAGACCACATTCCCACCACACATTTATAGCGCTATGATACTACTTTAAACAGTCGTGGCTTTCCCTGGATAATTCTGGCAGCTGTAGTTTGTTGCCGGTCCTGTTAGGAGACCCCTAGCCATTCCCAGAGCTCTCTTTGAAGAGCGATTTATTGTTAAACCATGCTGAGAACTGTGGCTCTGGAATTGGGAATAGGGGGTCTCCCAGCACGAAGTAGAGCTCTTAGAATTCTTTGGGCAAAGCCATGCCCAAAAATAGTATCACAATGCTTTAAATGTATGGTGCGAAGGTGGCCAACCAAAAAGTGCCATGTCACCATAAACCCTCAGCCTCACGTGAGCAAAGGCTCTTTGGGAACATGGAACTATTGACCCTCTTGACGTATAGCTGGAAGACCTCAGGACTGCACACCATAAATACAAAGCACGTTCAACATTTAAAGCACATGGCTTCTTCCTGCAAAGAAATAGTTTCTCCCCCATAGAGCTACAATTCCCAGCGCCCTTAACAAACTACAGTTGCCATGATTCTTGAGGGGGGGGGGAGCCATGTGCTTTAAATGTATGGTGTGTTTACAGTGTCAGTTAAAGGTCCTTTAGAGCTGAGTCATTTCAGACTGAGTGCTCCTCATCAACTCAGGTTGAATTCTCCACCCTGGAACACTACCTAGACAAACCCAATCTGTGCCGATGTACCTCTTTCTGTGATTATGGAGGCCTGGGACTCCGGCTGTGTACACACCACACATTGCAAGCACACAGCTTCCCCTAAAGAATCCTGGGGACCATAGTTTACCTATAACGGAGCCAGTATTCCCAGCCCCCTGAACAAACTACTGTTTCCAGGATTCTTTTGAGAAAGCGCTGTGATTTCAATGTATGATGTGTGGATGTGACCTTTGTCATCATCTTCATCACCCAGCAGAGCCATTTTCCATACACCTCTGTGGGGTTGGTCCACAGGATGCAGAATGTCGCTTGTTGTCTTCCTCCAAACTTCCACCGTCCCTGCCAGAGCTAATGTCCTCGCTGGTTGGAGGGTCCTGGAGTTTCTCTCCTCGAAGAGGAGGTATCAGCCTTGACAAATAACGGGATCTGATGAGGACTAGTGTGCTTACAGGGAGGGCTCCACTCAGAATGTGAGAGAGGAATGGTGGGAGGGAGGAGGCTTCCCAGTTGCTGCTTCTCACTGCAAAAAACGAATAAAACAAAACCCAGGAGAGGCGTCTGCCTACACACCATACATTTAAAGCATATGGCTTCCCCCAAAGAATCCTGGGAGCTGTAGATTACCCTTCACAGTTCCCAGCACCCTTAACAACGTCCAGTTCCCAGAATTCTTTGGGAGAAGTCGCATGCTTTAAATGTGCACAAGTGAGTATTTCCACCACAAAGGAGTTGCTTAGGAACTGGGTGGTGCTAAAAGGCAACCAAAATATGGGGAGTGTACTCAGAAGGGTACGGCGAGGGAGATCCTTTTGGGGCTCCCCCCCCCTTTGCCCCATGTATGACTTCAGGGACAGCCAAGGTGGGGCCCTCCGGAAGCCGTTGAACTTCAGCTGCCACCAGCCCCTGCAGCCAGCAATGGTTAGGGATGATGGGAGTTGTAGACCAATAACTCAAGGGCACCCTGTTGGCTACTGCTGGTCCTACTGTGACTGATAACAATAGTTCAGAACAGCATCACTTCCTGTCTGTTCCATCACAGTGCTCTCTCGCTTTCTCTGTGTATATATACCTACAAACACACACCATTAACTCAGTATACATGCCTAATGTTCTCCACTTGTAAAGATGAGAAATTTTAAAAATCGCTATAATTTTGTAAAATAATTATAATGTAAGGCTGTTTATAATACAAAGGTCTTTGAGCTGTTCACTCTTGATTCTTTTTTCCCCACTTGTAGTGTTGGGGTGGGGTGGGGTGGGGTGTGGCGAAGGAACATGGCTCAGCGGTAGAACATCTGTCTTGCATGCAGAAGGTCCCAGGTTCAATCCCCAAAGGCAGCATCTCCAGGTTGGGCTGGGAGAAACTCCCTGTCCAAAACCCTGGAGAGCTGCTGCCAGTCAGTGCAGACAATACTGAGCAGGATGGACCAATGAACCGACTCGGTATGAGGCAGCCTACGTGATACCAGCTAGTGAAGGAATTGCAGAGCAGTGTTTCTGGAGCTCAGCAGAGCCTATCTAGTGATATCATCACAGGAGAACCTCCCAATGGACAACTGTATCCCATGAGAATCAGAGCACTTCCATTGGCAGTTGCCATTTGGGGGTGGGATTCAATCACATTCTGGTGATTTCAGGGTGCACAACTGATGCTGAATTGGTGCTCTTCCACAACCAACCTGTCTCTTCGCCCCACCCATCAAAACGAATGTGTTGTGATAAGGAAGGCTTCGCCACGACTCCTCATCTGTATAAAGGCCTGTATTTGCATACATTTGCGGTTAAGTATGAAATGAGAATTAAAAGCACCTCTGAGCACATGTAGAGAGCCTTTCTCTCCTCACAGAGTAACTGCAGGCTCCTTGCTACTTACCACACATGCAGAATTAAAGAGCAAGGCTTTTACACAGGTCTGGGCCTCTGGCACCTACACAACCCCTCAATTTTCCTTGAGAACACAATAATCTATCTGGGAGTGAAGCTTCTCCAAGCTGATAGCTTACGGGGGTGTTTTGTACACCACCCAGAAATTCAAACCAGCCTTTCACCATTGCTAGAGTTGCCAACTGACCAGGCGGGGGGGAGAGCACGAAGTATGCTCTTTGCCTTTAATGCTGCTGTTGTGCTGTGAATATTGTTAGGTGACCCACACAGAGATAAGTGTCATCAGCTGCTAACATCTGCTTATCAGACTATTGTTAAAGACACAGTTACAGTGGCTGGTTGAAAAAGCTGGTGATTCTGCACAGCTCTGTATAGGCTGAAAGTATATTGCCCAGTTTTACTTGCTTTTATCATTGCAATAGTTTTATCTGTTTTTGTAATAACTGTATATATTGCATTGGGACCTTATGCTGAAGAGTGGACAAGGAAGTTTATAATAAATAAAACAGATAATGCCATTGCTGTAACCATTGGGTCATCCTTCCCTTTAACAGGTTGCATCTCTCTCACCCCTTTGGGTAGATGCATGTTCCCAGCCCACCCCCATTAAAGCAGGTACATGGTGATAAAACTCAACAGTGCTTTTCTAGCAGAACAGACCCCAAACGGGCTGTTTGCAATAAGAAAAGTGATTGTGGAGGGGGAAACAACATTTTACATCTGGTGTGCTCCCTCCACCGGTTTGGGAAATGGTATGTCCACACGATTAACCACAATCCACATCAATCCTAGATGTGTTTTGTTGGGTTTTTTTAATGAAATGTGCTACATTTTGATGCATTCCTCCCCAAACCCACTTAAATCTGAATTGGAAAAAGTTAGCTGCGTTTTAAGCCTGTAATGTGCACATAGACTAAGACTAACCGTTTGATGGGGGCGGCATCCAGCTTTTGCATACACAAATGCTCAGTCGACAGAAGAGCTCAGATGCCCTTTTATCACCAGCGTCTTCAGCGTCTACCTCTGGGGAAGGTTGCTCCCTTCCTGATGGAGAAGGAGGCTGATCAAAAGGAATCCTCAGCACCTGGGCCCTGGGAAAGTAGCTCAAGCCGCCCCCAGAAGGTGGGAGCAGGTATAAACAGGAGCTTCAGAGTAAGCTGAAGGGCTGGTGTCTACCTTCTTTCTGAACTGGAAGCCGAGAGCGTCAATATGCGGTTGCAGAAGAGGAGCTTGGTGGTATTTGCCTGGAGTTTGGTGGTTGCTTCTGCTGCTGCTCAGAGTGGTAAGTTGCATCATCTTTTCTCCCGCAAATTGCATTTCTCTCCTTGCATTGGGAAGGGCTGCTGGGCTTGCATCTCCTTTGCTGTGGGTTTTGAGGCTTGAGGGGGTATTTCTTCTTACTCTCTGCACTCTACAAGCCTCTGAGGGAGGTTTATGTTGAAAACAATAGGGCTGAGGCCCTCCAGTGGCCAATGTGGGCTGAGAAGGCACTTGAACCCAGAACTGCCCCTCTCCTACCCTTGCATCTAGACCTGTTTTGTTCCTGCATTTCAAAATATCGTTATGGCATTATTATTGCATTTATACCCTATCTACAAAAGTACACAGGGCAGCTTACCTAAAATCTATAAACCAATACAGTGGTACCTCAGGTTAAGTACTTAATTCATTCCAGAGGTCCATACTTAACCTGAACCCGTTCTTAGCACCACTTTAGCTAATGGGGCCTCCCACCGCCGCTGCTGCACGATTTCTGTTCTCATCCTGAAGCAAAGTTCTTAACCTGAAGCACTATTTCTGGGTTAGCAGAGTCTGTAACCTGAAGCGTATGTAACCTGAGGTACCACTGTATTTAAAAAGCAACATCCACATTTTTGCGGGCGGGGTGCACATTACAAAATAAGGAGCCCTATGGGATTGTGTGCTTTATTCTCTGGCTCAAATTTCTCCTGCTAGCCTTAACCAGATGAGAGGAACCTTAGACTCGGGGGCCAGATCTGGCTCTCCAAGCCTCTCTCTCTGGCCCTTGGAACTCTCGCCAGGCCACACCCCTTCACTGGCTCTGCTTTGTACCCTCCTTGAGTGGTTATTGCGCGGCTGGAATGTGTCCTTGAACATCAATAATGCCCCTTGCTTGCCCAGAGGCGGGTATGCAAGTGTGTGTAGAAATTAAATTATTGCACAAAGGTAACATCCGCATCCATTGGCCTGCTCACTTTTGCCCACCACTGGCATGTGGCCCCCAGAAGGGTATCTACAAGGGAATGTGGCCCTCGTTCTGAAAAAGGTTCCTTGCCTCTTCTCTTCACCAAGGCTTGAAACCAGGGTCTGAGGCTGTTTCCAGCAATTAGGAGGAGGAATCTCATCAGCCTTCACTGTGGTTAGCACTGATGCAACAGGGAACTGTGGTTAAGAGTAGTGGCGTAGAGTGAAATTCAAAGACTATATATGTTAAGATCATTTATTTGGAAAAGCTTGCAAATACCAGATAGGCTTAGGATTTAAATATGTAATGTTAGAGATTAATCTGTTTAAAGTTAGAAGAGAAAGAAAGAAAGATGGTAAGTGATTAAGTTAATTTTATGAGAAAATTGTTTTTGGAAAACTGTTAAAATGATATACACTGAAATTCAACTAGGGGGATTTGAGGAAGTCACTTAACAATGTTAATACAGTTTAATACTCCCATTGAGTATGGGAAGAATTTGCTGAAATAATGAATGAAGTCAGAATACAAAAAGGGAGGTGTGAGGAGGTCCAAGAAACAAGTTAATGAAAGGATGTAATTTGGATTTGTATTTTTCTTTGTTATCTATGTTTTTTGTTCTTTTTTCTATTTTGTTGTTATATTTTCTTGGTTTTTGTAATTTTTTTTGTATTTTTGAAATTTTGAATAAATATCATTTTAAAAAAAACAGTTGAGATTTTTGTTTGTTTGTTTGTTTGTTTGGGAAATCAATAAAAAAAATTGGAAAAAAGAGTAGCGGGGTAGAGGCCAGCTCCTTCACACAGCAAGCCTGTGATTACAAGCCTTTTATGTATCTGTCTGCTCTGACTCTTCTCCCTCCCACTGCAGTACCTGCACCTTCCATGCCCTATAAATGCAACAGGACCAGCATCCATCTAGTGGTCAAGATGGACCCTTGGGACACAGGTCTCAGGCTGGAACCCCAATATCTGCACCTCGGCCGCTGCTCCCCTTCCTTTGAGGACAACCGGCAGGGCTTCTTCCACTTCCAGTACCACTTTAAGGAATGTGGCTTTGCACGGCTGGTGAGTTTCTGAGGGGCCAGGATTTTGCAGGCTGCTGTGGTGACTTGCCGGTCACTCAGGAGGCGGCTGAAGAATGTTGCTTGTAGGGCGGAAGGTAGGGAGCCCAATAGTAGGTGGCACCAAAGCCAATGTCAGAATGAGTTAACAACTTCTTGTTTCTAAAAAGGCAACACTGAGAATAAGGAGGTGGAAGGGGAACTCCAAGTCAGCCTCAGGGACTAGCTGTGTGAGTAAGAAGGCAAGCTGGTGGGAGCTGGCTGAGGACAGACTGAGGTTGGTGGGGCAATGCCCCCTTTGTCCTAATGGACCAGCCTCCATTGAGTTCCTCATTGAGGTTTGGAGAGAAATGCCCTGAAGCTTCTCTGTGTCTCAGGAACTGAAGCAGGCTCCCATTTCAAGGTAGGTACAGTGGTACCTCGGGTTAAGTACTTAATTCGTTCCGGAGGTCCGTTCTTAACCTGAAACTGTTCTTAACCTGAAGCACCATTTTAGCTAATGGGGCCTCCCGCTGCTGCCGCGCCGCCACCGCACAATTTCTGTTCTCATCCTGAAGCAAAGTTCTTAACCTGAGGTACTATTTCTGGGTTAGCAGAGTCTGTAACCTGAAGCATATGTAACCCAAGGTACCACTGTATATTACTTCCATAGTAAAAGTCTGTCGTCTATGCATTGCCAAAAAGAGGAAATGGGGGGGGGGGCCCTCGAAGGGTGAACATGTGAGTAATAATCTTTGCATATGCATATTGTTGTATAAGAACAACAACAACAATAAATAACTTATTATTTGTACCCCACCCATCTGGCTGGGTTTCCCCAGCCACTCTGGGCGGTTCCCAGTAGAATATTAAAAACACCATAAGACATCAAACATTACAAACGTCCCTAAACAGGGAATTATCATTTATTTCATCTTTGAATTACTTTCCATGAGGCATTGATTTGTACTACAATAACCTATATTAAACAATTTAAAACAATTGCATACATAAAAATTAAAAATACAAAATGGGCTGCATTAAAATAAATTTATATATCTAGATGCCAAGTCAGAATTTTTGACTTCTTCACGCGATACATTTAAGCATCACATTTCCACTTTAAATAGTCATGGCTTTCCCTAAAGAATTTTGGGAGCTGTAGTTTATTAAGGGTGCTGGGAGTTGTGAAGACACCCCCTATTCCCCCTTGCAGAACTACAATTCCCAGAGTTCCCTAGGAAGAGAGGTTGAGGGTTAAGCCATTCTAGCTATTGTAGCTCTGAGAGGGGAATTTGGGGGGAAGTGGGGTCTCTTAGCAACTCCTGGCACCCTTACGAACTACAGCTCCCAGAATTTTTAGGGGAAGCCACGACTGCTTAACGTATGGTGTGAATGTGGGCTTTGGCTGAGCATCCAGAATTCAGATGCTAATGTCTCCGTTTTTTATTCTTGCAGATCTGTGGCGCAATGGTAGAGTATTCTAGTAGCCTGGTCTACAGGCCGCCATCCACCCGGTCCGATCTCTACAGCAGGAGCCCTTTCATGGAGAGGATTAACTGCACCGAATATGAGTAAGCACTGCATGTGTGGACATGGGAAAGGCAATTTGGGGTGAAGAGGATGGATGTCAGAAGTGGAGCTGAAGTTGTGAATCCAAACACGTCTCTGTTAAGAGTTCAGCTGCGGGAGGAATGTTCCTGTAAAGTTTTTTTTTCCTTTTGCAGCAGAAATCTGCTAAGAATATACGTACAGTCTGATATCTGCAAAAGCCACCAGGAAAGCTTCCTGTTGGTATAACACAGCATTCTTAAGGCAGCAAATTGATTTTAAAAAAAATTCTCATATAGTAGTTCATAAAAGCATGCAGGTTACTTCCTTGGAGCAGGAGGGGCGCAAATTAATAATAATAATAATTAATAATAATGGGTGGCGCAGTGGGTTAAACCACAGAGCCTAGGACTTGCCAGTCAGAAGGTCGGCGGTTTGAATCCCCGCAACGGAGTGAGCTCCCGTTGCTCGGTCCCTGCTCCTGCCAACCTAGCAGTTCGAAAGCACGTCAAAGTGCAAGTAGATAAATAGGAAGGTAAATGGCGCTGCTCTGGTTCGCCAGAAGCGGCTTAGTCATGCTGGCCACATGACCCAGCCAATAAAGCGAGATGAGCGCCGCAACCCCAGAGTCGGTCACGACTGGACCTAATGGTCAGGGGTCCCTTTACCTTTACCTTTATTTCTACCCTGCCCATCTGGCTGTGTTTCCCAAGCCACTCTGGGCGGCTTCCAACCAAGGATTAAAAATACATTTAAAAAATCAGTCATTAAAAATTTCCCGATACAGGGCTGCCTTCAGATGTCTTCTAAATGTCATATAGTTGTTTATTTCCTTGACATCTGACAGGAGGGCGTTCCATAGGGCGGGCACCACCACCAAGAAGGCCCTCTGCCTGGTTCCCTGTAACCTCGCTTCTTGCAGGGAGGGAACCGCCAGAAGGCCCTCAGAGCTGGACCTCAGTGACTTGAGGCTGCCATCTTATACACAGTTAGCTGGGATTGGAGGGTGCCAGGACGGGGAAGGGTGAGTTGCAGCATGTTTGGAAGATTTCTCAGAATGGTAGAGTTGTCAGGGTCCCCTGCAATGCAGGAATCGCAGCTAAAGAATCCCTGACAGAAGGCCATCCTGCCTGTTTTAAAACTTCCAAGAGAGTCCACCAGCTTCTGAGGTACAGTGGTACCTCAGGTTAAGAACTTAATTCGTTCTGCAGGTGTGTTCTTAACCTGAAGCACCACTTTAGCTAATGGGGTCTCTGCCACTGCGCCACCGCTGCACGATTTCTGTTCTCATCTTGAAGCAAAGTTCTTAACCCGAGGTAATATTTCTGGGTTAGCGGAGTTTGTAACCTGAAGTGTATATAACCTGAAGTGTCTGTAACCCGAGGTACCACTGTAGTTCCAGTCCACTGTTTGAACAGTTCTTAACCTCAGAAAGTTCTTCCTAATGTTTAATTAAAATATGCAAGTGAATTGTAAGGTTCCCACGCTCTCTCCAATGTAATGAAAATTAGCCCAGTTGCGCTGTGAGTTGGAACTTCGAAGTGGTGAATGCACAGCGCACATCTCGTCACTTCACTCCCCTAGTCCACAGTGAGGTGGCTCGCTGTAACACTCGCAAGGAGAGACTGACTCTCTTCTCTTCCAGCGCAGGGCGCTTGACGACTCCTCCTCCACAAGTGACAACAGTCATCGGCCATCTTTCTGCTTCCAGTGGGCTAATGTTCACCGGCACTTTAATGAATGGTAGGCAACAGGATCCAGCCGGGTGGGGGTGGGGGTGGGGAGGCTCGCAGTAGGCGGAGATAGATGCACTGATAGGTGGAGCCAATGATAGGCGCAGCCTCCTAATTCCAGTGGCATGTGTGATCGAACTGTGATAGTGCTGCCTGGTTGCTGGATGGAGAAGTATAAGATTCTCTGGGAGGCATCTGGTTAAATTTTACTTGGAGCAGGCACACTGAAATTGACAGATCTATCTTAGATCCCCTTTGTATACATTTAGAGCAGTATCGTGCCACTTTAAACAGCTGTGGCTTCTCCCAGAGCGTTCAGGGAACTGCAGTTCAGCATGCTGAGAGTTAAGAAGGACCTTCATTTCCCTCCCCGAACTACAGTTTCCAAGAGTTCCTTGGGAAGAGAAGATGATTGTTCAACAAGCCTGAGAATTGTAGCTTTGGGAGGGAAACGGGAGTCTTCAAATTATGCTTGACACCTTTAACAAACTACAGCTCCCAAGATTCTCTGGAGGAAACCATTGCCTTTTAGAGTGAAGAGTCGGTGTGGTGCAATGTTGGAATCTGGTTAGAGTGCTGACCAGGAACTGAGAGATCAGGCTTTGAATCCTTACTTGGCCGTGAGACTCACTGGGTGACCCTGGGCCAGTCTCTGCCTAAATGCAATGTAATAATAATAAATAATAATAATAATAGTGGAGGGATCCTTCAAGTTTCTGCCTTGTGGTTACAGAGTAAGAAAATAATAATAATAATAATAATAATAATAATAATAATAATAATAATAATAATAATAAATTTATATCCCGCCCTCCCCAGCCGAAGCCAGGCTCAGTGCGGCTAACAACAGTAAAATAATACAGCATTGTAAAATCAATTCATTATAAAATCAGTTCAAATCAAATGAATGGCAACCATTGGGCTAGAGTTATGTGAGGATTACCAGAGGAGGGGGTCAGGCTGTGCCTTGGCCAAAGGCCTGGTGGAACAGCTCTGTCTTGCAGGCCCTGCGGAAAGATGTCAAGTCCCGCAGGGCCCTAGTCTCTTGTGACAGAGTGTTCCACCAGATCGGAGCCACAACCGAAAAAGCCCTGGCTCTAGTTGAGGCCAGCCTAACCTCCTTGAGGCCCGGGACCTCCAAGATGTTTTTGTTTGAAGACCGTAAGGTCCTCCGTGGGACATACCAGAAGAGGCAGTCCCGTAAGATGTGTAATAAGAGTGCTATAAATGTATCGTGCCGATTGGGCCTTCATGATGTCCATTATTTCCAGTGGGTCTGCTCATGAGCAGTTGAATGCCACCCTCTGAGTTGCATCTGGGGAAATATAGGCAGCTGTAGAAAGAATCTTGCCCTTTGTTCCACCTTGCTCTGCCCACCCCTGGCATGTGCCCACCCTCAGAGGGTTCCCCCAAGAGAATGTAGGAAACTGTTTCCACTCGTTGCTCCTAAAAGTGCTGTCTCTTCTGTCTTTGCAGCGGACTTCAGCGCTCCCTCATCCTCCAGCGTCTTCCCCCTGGGCTCTCAGATCCACATTCAGTTTGCTGTACAGCGTTCCTTCCACCAACCGTTGCAGGTTTTTGTGGACGAGTGTGTGGCTGCCACAACCCCAGACCTGAGCACATCGCCCCAGAGTTACGTCGTCATTGCAAACCATGGGTGAGTCTGCACTGGGGGGGGGGGTTGAGTTCTGTGGATGGAAGGGGAACAGCCTTACCAAGCTTACCAAATAGTTTTGGAAAACTGCTACAATGATTTATATGGAAACTCAGCCAGGGGGAATCGAAGTCACCCAACAATGTTAACAAAAGGGGAATTATTACAGTCAGGATAAATATTCATTCATTTGTTTGTTTGTTTGTTTTTTGACGTTTTCTTTTTATGTTTGTGGATTTGTTTGTTATAAATTTGGAAAACTAATAAAAAAATTTTAAAAAAAAATAAAATAAGCTACCTCACAGGGTTGTTTTGAGGATGAAATGCAAGGGGGGCCTCTGCCTGCCACCTCTGGAGAAAAGATGGAATATTAATGCCATCAATCCACAATAAACTTAAGTGCCAGGTTATTTTTTTTTGTTTAAAGCTGCCAGTGTCGCCTGGATTTTTGCACCGAGAGACAATTGTGTAGCATCTGCTAAAAAAACAACTTTGGATGCATTTTGTCCTCTGAATGAGATGTGCTTTTAAAAACATATATTTCTTGTTGGGGTTTGGGCAGGTGCCTTGTTGACAGCAGGATTGCAAATTCCCGGTTCCTCCCTAGACAGACTCCAGAAGTGCTTCATCTTTCTCTGCAAGCCTTTGAATTCGTTGAGATAGATAGTGATGTAAGTAACTGAACTCTTAATAGGCCTTGCGCCAGTATTTCCTGAAGTAACCTCCAATTTTGCAGTGATACCTCTCATCTGCTGTTCAGCAGGCAGTTGTTGACTCATTATTACATGCTTTGTGTAGCCTCAGGGCTAGGAATATGTTTGAATGGAGGCGGAACTCCTCTCCCAGTACTACATTCTGTACTTTTGCATCGCGCCCAAGAAGCCACCTTATTCTGAGTCACGCCGTTGGCTCATTAAGCTGACTGGCAGTGGCTCTGCAGGGTTTTGAGCATCCGGCATTCCCAGCTCTTATTTGGAGATGTGGATAGCTTGGCCAAAAACAATTGGAGGGCTGGGGTTGAGGAAGCCTCTCTTGAGCATCTTGGTTGCCCACCTCCTGCAGCAACAAATAATAGTTAAGCATGGTCATGTATGACTGTCCCAGGAGCACAATCTATTCCTCTTGCAGGTTTACCTTCACTGCCAAGTTTTAGTCTGGGACCCAGCTGTACCCGCCGACCACATGAGGAAGGCCTGCTCGTTTCACAGAGATACGAACAAGTAAGGAATGTGGGGAATGGTAGTTCGTTAGAGGTTTTTGCCGAAGGGATCTGTGAATGGTGAGTCTTTTGGCTAGTGGGTGTTGAGTAAGACCAATACTGAGAGGCTCGTTCCAGACCCGCCAAGTGTCCCTTTTTTCCAGGGACATCCCTGATTTAGAGGAGCTGTTCCGGTTTCTGATTTGATTTCGGGATGTCCCGCTCTTCCTTAGTATATCCCTATATTCACTGGAGAAATGCTGGAGGTTATGGAGTTATCCGCCCCCTGAGCTGTCTGAAGGCAATCCTGTATAGGGAAGTTTCCTTAATGTTTATGATGCTTTTATATATGTTGGAAGTTTACCAGACTGGCTGGGGCAACCCAGGAAGATGTGTGGGGTATAAATAGTAAAATTATCATTATGGAATGGGATGTCCCTATTTTCATCGGAGAAATGTTGGAGGGTATGTTGTTCCAGGGATGTTGGACTATGCGTGTGCGCACACACACACAATGGGCAGGCCCTCAATTTCAACTTCAAATTTAAAAAACATTCCATGGGCATCTACAGCTTGCTCCAAAATAACAAGTCGGCAAAGAGCCTTTTTCTAGAGCAGAGTGGTCTCTTCGTCAGGCCCTGCTGTACTAGGGAGGGAGGGTTCAATGCAAAATCAGCAGTTGCTGTGGAAACCCAATTTTGTACATCGCTGGTAGGTCATCCCCTATGAGCCAGTGGCCGGGGGACCTTATTCAGACCAGTGACCTCATTCCTTCATATGCAGCCTTCTGAGGGGTGAGGGGTGGGGAGAGAGGCAAGTGGTAGGTGGGGCCAGAGGCAAAAGTGGGTGGAGCAACTCCTTTTTGGAATGGATGCTGTCATTCCAAGCCATTCAAAAGAGGTTTCTTCACACAGATACCCCTCTGTATCCCAGGCAAGCAAGAGGCAGGATCACAGTTCCAGGGACACATTGCCATTCCGGGGACACATTGCCACAGCCCCTTTAAGAGGGTGTAGATCAGGGCCAGTGAAAGGAATGCCCTCTGGGGCAGGCAGAGGCCTGGGGTTCCCCAGCCTCTGATGTAAGCAGACGCTGCATCAGAAGGAACTTCCCAGAGACATGAGGCTTGCAGTCAGAGCCTGTAAGCAAGACTAAATCAGTTTCCTTTCATCCTAATGCCTGGCGAAAGAATAAATCCCGCATGCGTGTGGATACTGAGAGGTCTGTGACTTTTGCAAGCCTCATCCACACTTTCCTTTGCTCCGTGTTTTCTGGACTTTCCAAGTCCTTTTCTTTTTCTTCTTCATTTTTCGTCCCATTGCTTTCTCTGGGAAAACCCACATTTTTTCCCTGCTGAATTGGAGCAAACAGCAAGCAGCAGAAAACCCAACCACTGCCTGTGTCAATTCACCAGTAAAATGCAGGTTTTCCTGGATGAAAGTGGTGGAATAAAAAGAACCTGCTTAGTCACAGACCTGGAAAGCCCGCAGCTGTGCCTATAAAGGCGGCGCAAAAGCAAGTGTCAATGAGCCCTTGAATTCAAAAGTTGACGGCTTTTCGTCTCTCCACAGATGGGAGCTCCTAGATGATCCATCCAGTTCTGTGTGCAGCTGCTGTGACTCGACGTGTGGAGTGACTGGGTCTCGCCACCAGAGAGATCTGGAAGGTATCTCTACACCTTTTTAATTTTGTTTGTTTAACACATCCCTGGAAATGGACAGGGCAGCTGTTCGACTCTGAGTATATTTCAGCAGCGATTGAGCTGGCTGTACCAAAATCTGCATCCGTCGTTTCTCTTCAGGTCTGTCTGTGGAAGCCCGTCCACGGCAATCGAACGTGGTGGTGACACATTTCACAATTCAGAAACTGGCTCAAAACGGAGACCACGGAGAGCTGGATGCAAATGGCTCTCTTGCTGTCAGGAGGAGTCGCAAAGGTAAGGTAAGTCATCCAACGATAGGCACTGGGCCAAAACCAAGGTGGTCTTATCTCTCTCTCTCTCTTTCTCTGTTTGTGTTATAAGAAAAACTGTTCCCTTTCCTTTATGGGGTATTCCAGAGCCCACATAGAGTCCTTAAGTGGGTTCCCTATTGGTAGGAGAAAGTAAGAAGCCAACCAGAGAATATTGAGAAGCAAAACAGCTAGTAAGCCTGATCTTTATTAACTGTTGCAACAGGGTCCCTACTCACCACACGCAGGAGGGAGGAGGAACCCTGAACAATGGTGTGCAAGCCCTTATACAGTGGTACCTCAGGTTAAGTACTTAATTCGTTCCGGAGGTCCGTTCTTAACCTGAAGCACCACTTTAGCTAATGGGGCCTCCTGCTGCCGCCGGAGCACAATTTCTGTTCTCATCCTGAAGCAAAGTTCTTAACCCGAGGTACTATTTCTGGGGTAGCAGAGTCTGTAACCTGAAGCGTATGTAACCTGAAGCGTATGTAACCTGAGGTACCACTGTACAGCTCAAAGGAGGACACCACTGTATATACTTTTGAAATTGCCCACTCTGTAGCCCAAGACCCACCCGCCTAAAACATCATACATACATCACAGAAGGAGGCGGTCTCCAGCAGAAATCCTGCCTGCCAGAATACCTCATAATGGTCACTGATTGCATTACCTGGGCAGCCTGGCCATTCTTTCGTGATGGTTAATAATTTAGTTCCTGAATCCAGGCCACAGGCTCACCCTATTCATACACAAATATGCCCTTAAGACAGGATTGGTAAGGGAAAAGACAATGGGAAGGCTTTCCCCATTTACCTCCCTTACTGCAGAGGAATATTTGAGGTCACTGGGAGAGTCAAAATGGCTTCAGGATTGCTCTCCCGTACTATTTCAGACACATGGTTCATATATTTAGATGTGTGTGCATTTCTGAATATTTATTCTATATTTGAGACCTTAAAATTCTTACAACAGTGTGTAGAGCCCTCTGTGGCTTGGGACCAGTTTACATGAAGGTTAATTGAATTGGGCCCAGAAGTGATCTGGCGGCCATTTACCACTAAATAAATTGGGTGTTTTTGAACAGCTGAAAGCATGCCAGAAATGCTAGGAGGGGTGGTGATGGTAAGGGCTGTAACTTGGCAACAGAGCATCTGCCTTTCTTGCAAATGGTTCAATCCTAGCATCTCTAGGTAGTATTACGGAAATAAAAAATGCCCTCTCTGAAAGCCTGGAGCATTGCTGCCGGTCGCTGGAAGTGCTGAGCTAGATGGACCAATGCTCTGACTCCCTATAAGGCAGACTCCCAAGTTCTTTCTCTCTCTCTCTCTCGGCAGGTGGAAAACAAAATATAATGCCGCCTGCTGTGGGTGCCCTTCTCCTGGAGCTGGCTGTGCTGGCTGTCCTGTCTCTGGGCTTCTGCTTCTACAACGGTTATCAGAAGAGACTCTGCCTACACCGCAGGGAGGTCGGGGACCTGATGACTCGGGCGCTGTTGAATGCTGAGCACAACTGTGGCAGCATTAATGCCAGTGTAGAATATGCTTGATTAAAAAAAATGAACCTTGCTTAGTTACACAGGACGGTGGTGTCTTAATGTGCCCAGCGCTTTAAAAAAAAAGAAAAACTTGTCAGTATGGAGGCAATGAGCCTATGCTGGTTTTAGAGCCCTTCTCCAGTCCAGAAGATCTAGAGATGATTTAAGAGTGGGAAGCATTTGTTCTTTCTCTTTTGGGTCAACACTAGGGTTGCCATATCTTGGGCCTGATCCAGCTGACTCTTCAGATGTTCTTCCTCGATTTCAGTTCTTGAGTTTTCCAAGGCTCTCATCAGCACCTGAGCAGCTAAACAGAGTTCAGTATGACTGGAAAATCAGAAGCAATGGCGAGTGAAAGGTTAATATTGGGTTGGGTGGGGACTGTGAAACTAGCGGGCAGAAATGTGAGAATTAGATTTTACTGGTCGTTGGACCCTTTCATTTCCTTTCCCCTCCTATAAAAACTACAAAAGAGACTTTTAAAGTTTAAATAACAAATACTTGCATTTGATTAAATATACAACGCAGGTAGGTGTTACTTAATGTTGCTAATACATCTTACACACCATTGGAATGGCAATGCTCATTGATTTGGGGAGGGGTGCAGCCCTCTCAAATATTTTATCGGGGCCCCCTGAAGACTCCCTAAGCCTGAGACTCATGCATGTGGCACTAAACATTTGCACATGTACATTAGAGACAAGGTATTTATTTCTTTATTATCATCCCAATCTCTGAGCAGTCGGAGAATCTAGGGCAGGGGTCAGCAACCTAAGGCCCATGGGCCACAAGCGGCCCACGGGCTCGTTTAACTGGCCCACGAGCTGCCCACAAACCGAGCCGCCCACTCGGCAAGTCCCAGCATGCTTCTGCGGCGCTGGAAATCGCGTCTGTGCAGACGCAGACACTGGAAATCACTGGTGTGGGCACAATCTGGCCCATGGAGGGATCTCCGCTGGAGTGAACTAGAACTTTCCCAGGGTTTGGTTTCCTTTGAATGAAGGTCAGCGGAGACTAATTGTCTCTGGAAACGAACAGGATCTGTTCCGGAGCCTCATTCACATCCTGAAGCGAACGCAACCCGCGTCTGCACATGCGTGGGCCATGATTCGCCGCTTCTGTGAATGCGAGTGATGTCATTTTGACCATATGTGTGAGCGGCGAAACCTGGAAGTAACACATTCCGTTAACTTCCGGGTCGCCACGGAGCACAACCTGAAAACGCTCAACCTGAAGCAACTTCAACCCGAGGTATGACTGTACGGTTTTGTTTACACATATATGCAACTTGAGCATAAGACGGAGGGGCTTGCAGCATTAACACCCCGAAATAACTTCCTTCTCCATTAGTCTCAGCTTTGTATCCAGCACAGAGCAAGTGTGTCTTGGCCTCCAACTCCCAGCCTGCTTCCAGCTCATCTCCTATACAATCCTCTGGCGTTTGTCCTCTTAGGGGTGTGAAGGCCCATCCATTTGCCTGGAGGGCCCCATCACTTGGTTTTAGCTTCTGTAACCTGGCTCATTATTTTGGGATGTTGATGGGGGTACTTAACTGGCACACCCTTGTCTCCAGAAACAGACAGATGCCAACCAATAAAGTCACTGCCTTACAAAGAAATGTGTCTGACTAAGGTACCGACATCCCAAAGGAGCAGAAAAGACTTTTTTTGTAAGTGACAACAGCAGCACGGATGCTACTAGCCCAGAGATGGAAGGAAGAGTCCCTACCAGAGAGGAATGGCAAACTAAGCTGTTAAACTACGCCGAAATGGCAAAACTGACCCGAAAGCTCAGGAACCAAGAAGACAAAAACTTCAAGAAAGAATGGGGGGGGGATTATAATTTAGGAGACCACTGCAAGCAGACGAAAACATTGGCAGGATTTTAATTTCACTTGTAATGTAACAAACACCATGGACAGATATAAAATAGAGATTACGAAATACAGTGGTACCTCTAGATACGAATGGGATCCGTTCCGGTGCCCCGTTCGCATCTAGAAGCAAACGTAACTAGCGGCGGCATGTCTGCACATGCACACGTCGCTTTTCGCCGCTTCTGTGCATGTGCATGATGTCATTTTGAGCGTCTGCGCATGCGCAAGCGGCGAAACCCAGAAGTAACGCTCTGTTACTTCCGGGTTGCCGCGGAGTGCAACTCGAACGCGCTCAACCCGAAGCGCATTCAACACGAGGTATGACTGTAATTTGCAGTTGAAAATGTTGACAATAGGACCCATGGAGGGGATGGGGGGGGGAGTCTTGAGATTCAGAGAAATGTATACAGATAAATATTCGGTATTGTTATAAATTTACATTTGTAAAATCAAATAAAAACAATTTTTTTAAAAAAATGTCTCTGACTAGTTCAGGAATTTCCTCTGCTAGATTCTAGCCTTCACTGGGTACTGGACACCAAAAATTGGGGTTTGGAGCTTCATCCAGACTGATCCCCTTCCCGAAGGAACTTTTTATCATCTTTGGTGGACCTGCCCGAAGATTAAGGCCTACTGGGAAATGATCTATAATGAAATTAAGAAAATCCTTAAGTGGACATTTGTAAAGAAACCGGAGGCTTTTCTCTTGGGCATGGTAGGCCAAATGGTTCTAAAGAAAGATAGAACATTTTTTATGTACGCAACAACAGCAGCAAGAATTCTTTTGGCGAAGTATTGGAAGACTAAAGAATTACCTACTCTGGAAGAATGGCAGACCAAGGTGACTGAATTTATGGGACTGGCAGAGATGACCGGCAGAATCCGTGACCAGAGGAGAGAGACAGTGGAAGAAGACCGGAAAAAATTCAAAATCTATCTTAAAAATTGTTGTAAAATTTCGGAATGTTAAGATGTCAAGGGATTGGATATAAAGAATTACAGCTGTAAAAATTGAAATTTAAAAAACTTTAAAGAGAATTAAATATAAAAAGGGATGAAGGACTGCTAAAAAATTTTAAAATAAGGATGCAGTGAAGGGGAGGTTTGGGGAAGTCGTGTTATGTTTGTCTGTTTTTTGTTTATGTTGTAAAATTAATAAAAATTACTTAAAAAAAAAAAAAAAACAGACTGATCCCCTTCCCAAAACCATGGTAATATGTTAGATTTTTTTACCCTTGCTCCGCCATAAGGTCCCAGAGTGGGTTATTAAGGTAAAGGGACCCCTGACCATTAGGTCCAGTCACAGACAACTCTGGGGTTGGGGTGCTCATCTCGCTTTATTGGCCGAGGGAGCCGGCATATAGCTTCCGGGTCATGTGGCCAGCATGACTAAGCTGCTTCTGGCGAACCAGAGCAGTGCACAGAAACACCGTTTACCTTCCCGCCGGAGCGGTACCTATTTATCTACTTGCACTTTGACGTGCTTTCGAACTGCTAGGTTGGCAGGAGGAGGGACCGAGCAACTGGAGCTCACCCCGTTGTAGGATTCAAACTGCCGACCTTCTGATCGGCAAGTCCTAGGCTCTGTGGTTTAACCCACAGCGCCACCCGTGTCCCTTTTACCTTCAGCGTATAAGGAAGCTATACAGGCATGGTGCAACACCTGCTTCTGTGGGGGTTCCACAACTTAGGGGTGGTTTTCCTAGGAGACCCTGGAAAATGAGGCCAGCAAGTCCTGACACCAACACCCAGAACAAAATGGGGACAGCCATTTACTAGGAAGGGACACATTCCAGGAAAGTGCAGCCTGTGGCCACTTCCAGACTTTATTTCCGGGTGGGATTCAATCACATAACAGATTCTGGTTCTGCTGCTGTGGTTGACAAGGGATTGTTGCATGGTTTCAGAGAGTTCAAATGGGGTAGATTTGCCTTGGAAATGCCTATTAGAAGAAGAAGAGAAGAAGAGTTTGGATTTGATATCCCACCTTTCACTCCCCTTCAGGAGTCTCAAAGCGGCTAACAATCTCCTTTCCCTTCCTCCCCCACAACAAACACTCTGTGAGGTGAGTGGGGCTGAGAGACTTCAAAGAAGTGTGACTGGCCCAAGGTCACCCAGCAGCTGCATGTGGAGAAGCGGAGACGCGAACCCGGTTCCCTAGATTACGAGACTACCGCTCTGAACCACTACACCACACTGGCTCTCATTATTAAATCTCTCCTCCATCCCTAGTGATGAAGGAAGTGCCAAGAAAAAGTGTGGAGGAAACACTTCCTTTTGACCCAATGTCATCTTGCCTCCCTGCAAACGAGTCAGGATTAATGAATGGGTTACCTGGAAGTGCCCTGTGACTGGGTCAGCTGGGGCGGCAGTGGAAGCAAGCTAAGTTACTTAGGGATGCCTTCTGTCAGTCCCAAGTGAGTTCTCAATGGGACGACGAGAAATGATGCACAGCACTGTCTCCAATGAAGAATGTTGGGCTGTACTACTACTACAGTCGTACCTCAGGTTAAGTATTTAATTCGTTCCGGAGGTTTGTTCTCAACCTGAAACTGTTCTTAACCTGAAGCACCACTTTAACTAATGGAGCCTCCTGCTGCTGCCGCACCGCCGGAGCATGATTTCTGTTCTCATCCTGAAGCAATGTTTTTAACCTGAGGTACTATTTCTGGGTTAGCGGAATCTGTAACCTGAAGCATATGTAACCTGAAGCGTATGTAAACCAAGGTACCACTGTACTACTACTACTACTACTACTACTACTACGTAATTTATTCTGTGGCTTCCAACAGAATATTAAAATACAATAACCTATTAAACATTAAAAGCTTCCCTAAACATTAGTCATACTCTCAGACTCATTGACATTAGTGAACATGGCAAGCTTGGATCCATTCATCCCACTAGGTAGAACTTAGTTTACTGATTGATTGATTGATTGATTGATTGGTTGGTTGATTGCATTTATATTCAACCCTTTTCTCCAAGAATTTCCAGGTGGTGTACATGGTTCTGCCCCTCCCCATTTAATCCCCCCACAACAACCCTCTGAGGTAGGCTAGGCCAGGCATAGGCAAACTCTGACCCTCCAGATGTTTGGGGCTACAATTCCCATCACCCCTAGCTAACAGGACCAGTGGTCAGGGATGATGGGAATTGTAGTCCCAAACATCTGGAGGGCCGGAGTTTGCCTGTGCCTGGGCTAGGCTGAGAGGCAGCGACTGGAGCTAGGCCACTCAGGGAGCCTCATGGCTGAGTGGGGATTTGAACCCTGGTCTCCCAGGTCCTAGTCTGACACTTTAACTACTACACCAGCGCAGGCTGTAAGTATTGTATTGGATATATACCGCCCGTGCTTTGGAATCGGGAACCCTCTGAAAATTTAGGCATGCTATGTGAGTATACCCAAACCAGTTTACTCAGAAGTAAATCCCTCTGAGGTCTGCAGCTCCACAGGGCACCTGTTATGGATTGTAGGTCATGACTTCAGGGACCAAATTAGGGTTGCTGGCCAACAGGAGACTTGGAACAATTAAGGAAGGCCCAGGTGTGTTAAATTTTCTCTCTCAGCCTATTTAAGAAAAAAATTGTGGTTCCCCTTTTCTTTCTTACCTTCCTTGTCTTCCTTCAGGACAATGATGACTGGCTTCTGGTGGGTGGCTGTGCTTATTGAAGTGTTGGGTAAGTTTCTGGCAGACCCTCCAAGTATCCCTATTTTCCAGGTATGTCCCTGATTTAGAGAAGCCATCCTGGTTTCTGATTTGATCCTGGAATGTCCCACTTTTTAAAATGTTTTCTATTTTATCGTGTTTTTATATATGTTGGAAGCTGCCCAGAATGGCTGGGGCAATCCAGTCAGATGCGTGGGGTTTAAATAGTAAAATTATCATTATGAAATGGGATGTCCCCATTTTCATCGGAGAAAGTTGGAGAGTATGTTCCAGAGGGCGTGTTGGGGATCTTCCTTATGCTCAGCAATGCTTCTGAACATCAGCTGCTAGAAGCCACAGATGGGGAGAGTGCTATTGCCCTTGGATCCTTCTTTAGAGGGCTTCCCTTTGTGTCTCTGGTTTGACCACTCCGAGAGCAGAGTGCTGTGCTTTAATGGGCCATTGGCCTCATCCAGCAGGTGGACTCTTTATGTTCTCAGCTGTGAATGAAAGCAAGACTTCGTTACTGCCCAAATACCATCTGAGCAAGGTTAGATTAATAGAGATGGCATTCAGCTGTTTGGTGCACATAGCCTGCTACAGTCCAGTTCTTTGGCTATGCATTTCCAGATCGAGTTATCCTGTACCAATCCTGAGGTTCTCATCCTGCCATTTCTTATGAAATACAGTGATACTTTGGGTTACATACGCTTCAGGTTACATACGCTTCAGGTTACAGACTCCACTAACCCAGAAATATTACCTTGGGTTAAGAACTTTGCTTCAGGATGAGAACAGAAATCGTGCAGCGGCGGCAGCGGGAGGCCTCATTAGCTAAAGTGGTGCTTCAGGTTAAGAACAGTTTCAGGTTAAGAACAGACCTCTAGAACGAATTAAGTTCTTAACCCACTATACTGTATTTTGACAAACTTCTGTGCAAAATAGATTTGACCCGAATGTGTTTGCAGTCCACGAGTGTGCAATGGGTTGAGGGTCAAGTTCCTGATCAGTTATTCTGTTCCTTTATTCCTCAGCCATCCCAGTTTTGGCCCAAGGAGAAGGCTTAGCTTCTCCAGCCACAGTGGGTTCTAACACTCCTCAAGTGACAACTGCAGAGCTGGGATTCTTCAATAGGGTGTTTCATGGTGAGGTGACTTGTTTAATGTACAGAAAGGGGATGTTGGGTAGACCCACTGAAATTAAGGGACCAAACATAGGCTCCAACATTTGCACGATCCTGCCACTTTAAACAGTCCTGGCTTCCCCCAGAGAATCATGGGAACTGTAGTTTGTCAAGCATGCTGGAAGTTATTAGAAGAGAGTCCTATTCCCGTCCCAGAACTACAATTCCCAGAGTTCCCTGTGAAGAGGGATTGCTTGCCAAACCACTCTGGGAAGAAGAGGGTTTTCCGAATATGGAAACTGAATATCTCTACTAGAGATGGAGAAGAAATTAAATTCAGCTCACATTTAAAGGCAAATTTATCTGATTTGAACTTTCTAAAGCACAGCCATCTTTTGAAATTCAGACTTTACTGAATTTTTCGATGCAGTTTGCTAGCCAAGTAACGCGAGTAAAACTGCATAGGCTAGGAAATGTGCATATATTAGTGAGACTATTGTTTTAAAAATGCATCGCATTAGGGGACCTTGCTTAAAATTATTAAACAAAATAGCATACAAAAATGGGCAGGTTAGGAGAAACTCTCACTAAAATACTGGTAGATTCTCATGATAACCCTTTGGGTTTTTTTAATGCAAACTGTAGAAATGTTGAGAATGGAACTTGCAATTGGAAAAACTAAGAACTCGAGAGAAACCTAAATGGACAGTTCCATCCATTCCTAGTTGCAAATATTTGAGGGAGCATCAGGATCAGTGCAGGAATCCTGGTAACAAAGGCATATTGGCTTTAGTTTCAGGCTAAAATTTGTGATGGGAGACGCCCATGGGGAGTTAGCTCAGCTAATGTCTCTTTCTCTCCCTCCCTATCTCCAGCTGCAAAGGGTCTAGTGTGGAGCAGCAATGCCGATACCACAGAGCCTATGGCAACCACTTTGCCAACGCTTCCTTACTCCACGGCAGCCAGCGCAGAGCCTCGCGTCCAGCTTCTGCAAGCTGCTCAGGCCAGTGACGCAAAGATTAATATCTCTCTGAGAGTGTTGAATGGTAAGATCATAGCTGTCAACCTTCCCTTTTGTTGCGGGAAATTCCCTTATTCCAGCGCTGTTTCCTGCTGCTTCCTGCTGCTATCCCGGATTGTTAGATATCCCGCAGACTGTCTCTGGGACAGGTGAGGCTGCTGATCCCTTATTTTCAAATCTGACAGTTGACAGATATGGGTAAGATGACTCTCCCACCCACAAGAGTCAATGGTTGCTTCCCTTAGCACCCTGATTTTGGGGTTCAGTTGTGCCATAGTAAAATATTATCCTTCTTGGTAAAAGGTAAAGGGACCCCTGACCATTAGGTCCAGCCGTGACCGACTCTGAGGTTGCGCGCTCGTCTCGCTCTATAGGCCAGGGGAGCTGGCGTTTGTCCGCAGACAGCTTCTGGGTCATGTGGCCAGCATGACTAAGCTGCTTCTGGCAAACCAGAGCAGTGCACGGAAACGCCGTTTACCTTCCCGCCGGAGCGGTACCTATTTATCTACTAGCACTTTGACGTGCTTTCAAACTGCTAGGTTGGCAGGAGCAGGGACCGAGCAACGGGAGCTCACCCCATCGCGGGGATTCGAACATCCTTCTTGGTACCAGCAACTTAATGCTCAACTGCAAGCAGGGCATTTGGAAGGCGGGAAACATTGGTCTAAGCCAGTCTTTCCCCAAACTGGTGCCTTCCAGAGGTTGCTGGACTACAGTTCCCATCAGTCTCGGCTGGAATGCCTAGCGATCAGGACTAGTGCCAGCCTCTGGAGGGCTTCTTCTTCATTCTGGCGATCACTCGTAGCTGAGTAAGATTGTCTTCCATAAACACGGTTTTAACAATGAGTCCGTAAGTAACTGTGGAGGCCAATTCTGGATCCACATGTGGCTGACACCATTGCGGCTAGTAGCCATTGATAGGCTCTGCCAGTGGCATAGCGTTGGTTGCTGGTGCCCGGGGGTTGCGTGCACATGTATGCTGGGAGGAGGAGGCACATGTGCCGGGCAGGGGAGCGCCAGCCCACCCTTGCCACTGACGTTGCTGAAGCGACCCTATCTCCACCAGAGTAAAGTGGGAATGGGCTCAGCTGCCTGCCTACCTACGCAAAGTTGGGCTTCTAGACTACAATTCCCATAATCCCTGACCACTGGTCTTGCTAGCTAGGGATGGTGGGAGTTGTAGTCCAAAACCAGCTAGAGACCCAAGTTTGGGAAACACTGGTCTAGAGAGCAGCAGGTTGAGGAAGGCAGGTGTAAGATGCTATCTGTGTGGCAGGATGTAACATCTGCATGGGCTAGTCCGCACCGCACACAATTTCTGACTTCTCTCCCAGAAAACCTCAGTGTTGCGGCTGAACCTGGGGAGTACATCGAAGGTGCTTTGATCCACTTTGAGGCCAGAGTCCAGGCGAGTCCAGGCCTGTCCCCCAAGCTCTTCATTGATGAGTGCTACGGCACAGATGCCCGACACCACGGCCATTTCAGGAGGGTCTACATATTCGCAGATAAACATGGGTAAGTGGTGTGCCGTTCTGTTAAGAGATGGAGAGGGCCTTCTCGGTAGTGGCACCTACCCTGTGGAACGCCCTCCCGTCAGATGTCAAGGAGATAAGTGGCTATACAACCTTTAGAAGACATCTGAAGGCAGCCCTGTATAGGAAAGTCTTTTAATGTTTTATTATGGTTTTATATGTCAGAAGCCACTCAGAGTGGCTGGAGCAACCCAGTCAGATGGGCAGGGAATAACAACAACAACAACAACAACAACAACAACAACAGCAACAACAACAACTCTGGGTGGCTTCCAACAAAATATTAAAATACAGTAATGCATTAATAATAATAATAATAATAATAATAATAATAATAATACCAACAACAAAGGTGTTTCAGTGTGGTTGTCCTTCCACCCACCCCCACTAAAGCAGAAATGGGGCAGTGTGTTAAAATGAGTTCAGCATCAAACAAAAAAACAATATTTTGACAGCACATTTGGCAGATATCGGATCCAGCAACGTCAAAACTGGATTGTGCTCAGTGTGGAAAATTGGGTCAAAACTGGAAAAAGATGCCCACCGCCCCGCAATACCTAAAAAATGATTCCGGCACTCAAAATCACACTCTTCCTACTTTCACGGTTAACTTGCCAGGTGCCTGTACGGTGACGGCCCTAAGGTCAGGTGGCTCCGTAGGGAAGACTCTGCAATGATGTTCACAATACCTGCCTTCTTGCTAACCGGCGACTCGGAGGAGGTAGGGATCTCTCTGGAGTAATTCTCTGTGTTCTGGGATGCCGCTGACGTTCTGTTAAGAGAATTCCTGGTTTTCTCGCGTAATTTTCCTCCGACTTCCATTTCCAGGATTCTTGGGGGAAGCCCTTAATTCTTAAAAATTGTTCATAGAGCAAGTGTGAGTGGGTGCCTCTGCAGAGATGCCCCAATGCAGGCTGAATAAAGCACCCAAACATAGCGGTGCCTCGGGTTACATACTCTTCAGGTTACAGACTCCGCTAACCCAGAAATATTGCTTCAGGTTAAGAACTTTGCTTCAGGATGAGAACAGAAATTGTGCTCTGGTGGCGCGGCAGCAGCAGGAGGCCCCATTAGCTAAAGTGGTGCTTCAGGTTAAGTACAGTTTCAGGTTAAGTATGGACCTCCAGAACGAATTAAGCACTTAACCTGAGGTACCACTGCACTTTCATTGGCCAGCGTGGTTGTAGTGGTTTGTGTCAGACTAGGGCCCACTGGGTGACCTTGGGCCATTTGCTAAATCTCAGCCTAACCTACCTCACAAGGTTGTTGTGAACACAACAAGGGGTGGGGGAAGAACCATGAATACCGCCTTGAGCTCCTGGGATGTAGATGTAATTAGCAAATAGATATTTGTGACAGTTTTGAATCTGCTGCAAAAAAATAACGTCCCTCCTTTTCTAGATCTATATTCATTGCCTCCTGTCAGCATGGAGCAGGGAGACCTCCTCAAGCTTTGGCAAGAAAGCTTGTTCCTTTGACAGCATCTCCTCCAGGTCAGCTCTAAGCCCCTCTTATTGCAAGTCCTTGCTTGACCTCCCCCCACCCCCAGACTAAATTTATTTAAATACCTTGCAAACAAAAGCAATAATACATTCGATATTAGTTAAAATCTGTTGATCACATCCTTAAGCACTTGTGTGGCCAGATGTTTTGAAGACACGCTGTTTGGTTTCTTTGCCGTGGTGAATTTGACACAAGAGATAATCGGTTGTAAATCCAATTAGGTTTTTAAGACCCACTGAAATTAATGGACCTAAATTAGTCATGGCCATTAATTTCAATGTATTTACTCTGAGCAGGATTAACAACTGGATACAAAGGTGAACTTCTTATATCTTCTTAACTTACTGCATGATGCACAATTCCGATGAAGTTGCATTGTTTTAAACGGTTGTACAGTGGTACCTTGGGTTACAGATGCTTCAGGTTACAGATGCTTCGGGTTACAGACTCTGCCAACCCAGAAATAGTACCTCGGGTTAAGAACTTTGCTTCATGATGAGAACAGAAATTGTGCAGCAGCGGCACGGCAGCAGCAGGAGGCCTCATTAGCTAAAGTGGTGCTTCAGGTTAAGAACAGTTTCAGGTTAAGAACGAACCTCTGGAACGAATTAAGTTCTTAACCAGAGGTACCGCTGTACACTGCCTTGGTAAGTTTTATGCAACCGAACAGCTTCCCTTAACAGTTGCTGCGTATTACTTGTAGTGATTTTGTTCCCTTCTAGCTGGAAGAACATAGATGAACCGTCCAAGAATTATGTCTGCAAGTGCTGCAACAGCTACTGCCCTTTGGAGCCTCCCACTCCTGGAAGCGAGAAAGGTACCTGTAAGCTGGCCTTTGTGTCTAGTAAACCAAAACAATAATTGAAACGCAAGGAGCCAGCTAAGAGGTGGGTGGTGAATTTTTACCATTCACACTGATCTGTGGCAACTAGGAATCTAGTTCAAATCGCATTTTAATGTGAGCACCTTCCAGAAAAAAATTATTGAACTGAAACGCAGCTGCCCTTTGAAATTTGCCCTTCTCCAAATTTGGCAGTGAAGTTCTTCGACCAATAATAAATTATGATAATAATTGCATATATTAAGGGAAGCATAATTCTGCCTTGTGTTTCCCAAAGTTATATATGGTTGACTGCTGTGAGAGCAGGATGCTGGACTGGGTCTTATGGGGTTCTCATTTCCACTACTACCATTTCCCACTTTTTGGATAGATCATATAGAGCATAGAATTGTAGAGTTGGGACCCCGAGGATCATCTAGTCCAACCCCCTGCAATGCAGGAATATGCAGCTGCCCCATACAGGGATAGAACTTGCAACCTTGGCGTTATCGGCACCACGCTCTAGCCAACTGAGCTATCTAGGATAAGGTAGCAATATAGAACTTAATCCTGTGCTACATTGCTGTAGCACCATTGCTGTGTACATGATCCTTCCACAACTGCATGCCACCCTGATGTGTTAGGACTGACCATGGGTAATGCTGGCTGCTGGAACTGGGGGGGGGGGGAGCCCCAACATTTGAAGGACACTGGAGGCTGGTATATAAGCAATTGTTGGGTTCCTGTAGGAATCGTAACTTCCCTAGTTCTAAAACTATTTATCCCGTCTTCCAAACAGCATTTTGGGGTGAAGGAAAGCTCCACAGGAAAGTGGTTGGCCCCTTGAGAGTGCACAAGGAAGATGTACCTTGGTTTGAAGGTTGGTTTTTGTGTTTCTCGTTTCTGAATACCTTAGTCTCTTCTGGGGCTGGAAATCCTGGCCTAATCCAACATAGTTACTATTATTAGGATTTGTTGCCCACAACATCCGAGGCCCATCAGAGTGGCGTAGTGAATGCGGGTGGCGCTGTGGTGTAAACCACTGAGCCTCTTGGGTTTGCCAATCAGAAGGTCGGCAATTCGAATCCCTGCAACGGGGTGAGCTCCCGTTGTTCCGTCCCAGCTTCTGCCAACCTAGCAGTACAAGTAAATAAATAGGTACCACTCCAGCGGGAAGGTAAATGGCGTTTCCATTGGGCCAGAAGCGGTTTAGTCATGCTGGCCGCATGACCCGGAAAGCTGTCTGTGGACAAACGTCGGCTCCCTTGGCCTGAAGCGAGATGAGTGCCGCAACCCCATAGTTGCCTTTGAACAGGACTTAACCATCCAGGAGCGCTATACCTTAGTGGAGCAGATTGAGGATCTGGGGGACTGGAGCTCAAATCCCATCTTGGTCAGGAAAACTCACTGGGTGATTGTTCGCCCAAATATCGAGCCTCGGCCTAATCTATCTCTCAGGATTTGGGGAGGGGTGTGTGGAAATGAGCAGGGAGGGCCACATATGCCAGTTGGAGGTCTCTGCAGGGAAGGTGGGATATAAACGTAATGAGAGGATACTCTATCTATGTCAGGTGTGAGGAACCTGTGGTCCTCCAGATATTTACTGATCTACAACTCCCATCACCCTGACCATTGGCCACACTTGCTAGGGCTGATGAGAGTTGTAGTTCAGCAACAGCCAGAGGGCCTGAAGGTTCCCCTACACCTGAGTGAGGGCATCTTACTTAGGCAAAATGGCTCCCTAAATGTCTCTTCCCTTCCAGGACGATGCCACACCATGAAGACGTTCCTGCTGGTGAGCATTTCCTTTGGGGGCAGCTGTGTGCTGGCGGCCCTCTTCAGCGGGGCTACGATAGCGCTAGGCCTGGCCGTCCTCCGCTACTCCCGCACCAGCAAAGGCCACAAACCCCTGAAGAACCGCAAGGAGCAGCAATTCCAGACGGAGCTCCAGCTGGTCCTTGGGGACCTGACCGTCGACGAAGAGGTGGAGAAGGAATCTAACATTGACTACTGCAAGATCAAGAGTGACACGCCAGAGAAGGCCTAACTCTCTAATCCTTAAAGCAAAAATAAAATGTGTGTTGAAAGCTTTCCTTTTATCGCTGTGTAGCTTTACTGCCATAGTCAAACTTTCTCCCCTTGGTTGAAGGAACTTTTCCACCCCACCCCAGCCGGAGGGCCACATTCGCTTCTTGGCAACATTGCAGGGGCCACATGCTAGTGGCGATGGGGGCCAGAAGCATGTGGGTAGAGGAATCAGCCCAAACTTTAATTTTTGTGTAAGGCAGGTTAATGGAGTGCAGCTGAGTTCTCTCTTATGCAACTAGTGAGGCAGGTTAATGGAGTGCAGGGCATCTGATAGTCTGAAGTGCACTGGAGCTCTAGCACTGCCATGTAAATGCTGAAGGGGCTCACAAGTGGTGCAACTGCGTCAGCCACCCAGAAAGGATACGGAAAGTTGTTTCATTTATTTATATGCCAAAATTCTCACTGGCTTGGGTACACACCATGCATTGGAAGCATACTTTGAGATTCCTGCATTGCAGATGGCTGGACTAGGATGAACCTTGGAATCCATTCCATCTCCTGCAGTTTACCCCAGAACTATAAACCCAGAATTTTTTGAGGGGTGTCATTCTTTAAACGCATAGTGTGTACAGTGTCACTATCATTAAGCCAGATCGAAGGAACTACAAATAACTCTTTTCAGCTGAGCAGCAGTAACGGGAGCCATTTAGAACTGGCTCTACTTAAGTTGTTAACAGTTAGTGCAGTTAACCACTCCCATAGCTGGGAGTGCAAAGTAAACTGTCAGCAGGCTAGTCCACATTGCTGCTGGGAAACAGCTGCCAAGAACCCTAAAAAAGTAAGAGGTTGTGCCTTAAGTACATCCCGGCGGTGCCCCCCCCCCTTATCTGGGGTGGCATTGACCTGAACAAGGATGTGAAAGGATTTCTAGAAGGCCACATGCAAGTTCTGTTGGCATGGGAAATGGACCAGTCTCTACACAGGCTTTTAGGACACGTCCTGAGCTGCCCAGAAGATCCATCCTCGTTGGATCCACAGTACCAAGCTGCACTGGTTCAGCACAGGCCCCACTAAGCTGGATTTCAATATTTTAGAAGTCTACATAACATGGAGACCAGAGAGAAAGAGGTAGTGGCTTTGAGGGTGGATGATAGCCTGGTTTTGCTATCGGAGGCTCTGGTAGACCCAGGGGAAGGAGGACTTCCTCTTACTCTTCTGTCTTGTAGAGTTTGCGGAGACTGGAGTCCATCAAGAAATCCACTGACCTGCACCAGAGGAGAAGAGAGAGAGAGAGAGAGAGAAGGGTAAAGCAATAGTGCGATCCACAAAAAACCTACAGCTGTACCTCAGTTTTCTAACATCTCCGTTGTCAAGCATTTCGGTTTTTGAACGCCGCAAACTGGGAAGTAAGTGCCTTGGTTTTCAAACGTGCCTCAGAAGTCAAACATGAAACACAGCTTCTGTATTGAGTTTTCTGTTTTAAGTTTTCCGTACTGAGGCTTCCGTTTTGAGTTTTCGGTTTTTGAATGTTTTGTCTTCCGGAACGGATTACCATATTTTCCATCTATAAAAGGTAAAGGTACCCCTGCCCGTACAGGCCAGTCGTGTCCGACTCTAGGGTTGCGCGCTCATCTCACTCAAGAGGCCGGGAGCCTCTTTGGGGCTCAGAATTAAGAAAATGGGGGGGGGGAGAGATGGCCCAGAGTATAAGACGTCCCCTAATTTTTGACATTATTTTTAAAGGGAAAAAACCTAGTCTTATACACAGAAAAATATGGGTACGTTAGAAAACCAAGGTACCACTCTATTTGTATTTGCCTGGCATTTCCATGGAGGCAAGAAATTCCTCCAGGGGTTTGGGGGCATATGTGTTGTTTTTTGATGCTCTTGTAGAAAAATCTGCACCAAACCCCAAATTGAAAGCATCCTCCCTAACTCTCCCAATGTGACTGTTATCATGTGAGGAGAATGCACATCTGAATAAGGATTAGAAGCTGAGCAGGAATGAAACAGAAATCTAAGGGAGGCAAACAGATTCGGCAAAGAGGCGTCGGGTGGCTACTTTGGGAAGTAACAACAGAATCCGTCTCTCAGTGAAGATGTGTTTCCTTGTGTCTGACAGTAGGGGGTGCCACTTACTTTAAAAAACCAGTGAGAATAGGACCTTAGGGCATGACATTCTGCATCGATCAATCAAAGAGAACACAATGTCGCTGACTCTCTCTGGGCGTAATGTTTATTTTTAGACAGACTGAATTCTTGCCCAGGGATTGAATTTATTCACATCGTTTTACCCAAGAGAACGCCGAGACACAATTTAAATGAGAAAAGTGGGGTCAGGGGTGAGATACCCTATTCTGAAAATAAGTATCCCAGTGTGAGATTAAATAAAGACCCATTTCTGACACAATTGCTCTGTTCCCCTAAGGAATGTTAGTTTGAAAAGGCGGCAGTTCAGCCATGCTTATGTCAGAGTACTTTGGCCATGTTCACGCCACACATTTATGGCACTAGGAAGCCACTTAAACAGTCACGGCTTCCTCAAAAGAATTCTGGGACTTGTAGTATGTTAGGAGTGCCAAGAGTTGTCAGGCGACCCCTATATTCCCCTCGCAGAGCTACAATTCCCAGAGAGGTTCAACAGGCAATCCATCGTCTCAGGAAACACTGGGAATTGTAGCTCTGTGAGTCTTTTTTATATTATGGACATGTGTTCTGTATTATTTTGTTAATACAAGTTTGTCATGGCCTTTGGCTAGAACAGTAAACTTACAAATTGAACGTGAGGGAAACTGGGGCCTCCTCACAATTCTCAGCATAAACTACATTTCCCAGGATTCTATGGGGTAAACCATGACTGTTTAACGAGGCATCGTAGTGCTTTAAATATATGGTATGAATGTGAGGTTTAAAATGTGAGGCCGTCTTAATCACTACTGTTGCGAGGCAAGTTGCCCTTTCTAGGTCACCACTTCAAATAGTAACCTTTCCCAGTCAGGTGTTTAGGGCTACAACTCCATTCAACCCCAGCTGGCAGGCCTGTACTCCCATCAACCCTAGCATCTGCTGGTTGGGGCTGATGGGATTTGTAGTCCAAAATGGCCCCGGTGGCTGGAGCTGATGGGATTTGTAGTCCAAAATGGCCCCCAGTGGCTGGGGCTGATGGGATTTGTAGTCCAAAAAGGCCCCCGGTGGCTGGGGCTGATGGGATTTGTAGTCCAAAATGGCCCCGGTGGCTGGAGCTGATGGGATTTGTAGTCCAAAATGGCCCCCAGTGGCTGGGGCTGATGGGATTTGTAGTCCAAAATGGCCCCGGTGGCTGGGGCTGATGGGATTTGTGGACCAAAATGGTTCCCAGTGGCTAGGACTGATGGGATTTGTAGTCCAAAATGGCCCCGGTGGCTGGGGCTGATGGGATTTGTAGTCCAAAATGGCCTTGGTGGCTGGGGTTGATGAGGGTTGAAGTACACAGCACCTAGCAGGGCTTCTTCAAGGTTGATACAGCTCATCCTTGGCTGTGCTCAAGGAGTGGAAGTTGCCCGTACCTGTCGATGGGTTTGATGATGAAAGGAATGGCCGAGAGTCCCACGGCGGTGGTGGCCCACTTCCTGACTGAGAGAGGCCAGTGCGTCATGCTGGCCATGAGGTAGAGTGACCCTGCGCAGATGCGGTTAATGGTGAAGCCAGGAATGGCCACAGAAGCCAGAGCCTGCCATATAAATGTGTCCACGACCGCCAGTGCAGCATGCTTGCTCCTTCCTTCACCCACGGCCTTCGCCTGTCAATCGGAGGAAGGACGAAAGGGGTGCAGACTTAAAACGTTTAAAACCGAAAAAGAAACTGACCTTCATTCCTTTCGGGTTTCCCGTCCTGCCCTTTTTCCAAACAAGTAATTTAAAAACAAAACACCTGAAACCTAATTTATCCATGTGCTTGTTAACTGCTTCTTCTTGAAATGAAAGGAGGTATATAAATTATATGAATCATTGTTTTTGTTTATTTATTGTTTCATAAAGTCCATACACCTCTCGACTGTTTAAAAAGAAAACCTCAAAGCAGTTTGCAAAAAGAGTAAAAGAACTAAATTATCAGCGAAACATTTGAAACACTAAAAGCATAACTGTGTTTACCTCGGGCCCAGGGGAAACATTCGACCCTATCTGAAATCTGTAACTTTAATTACATTTTCTGTTTTACATTTTGGAATATTCATTTAAACAACCTTAAAATGTCAATGACTTCCCTTCTTCTCCTTCCATGGTTCATTTTGCATAACACAGATCCCTGCATATTTTATATAAACTAAACCATTCAGTATTCTAATATTACAGCCATCTAAACTTATTTACACTGTTGAATATATCTGAATGCTGCCCACATTTTCAAATAAACACAAATCTGCTCCATATATTCAATAAACATTTTCCAATCTTCTTTAAATGAATGTTCTCTTATTTTATATGTTAGGTCTGCAAACTGGACATATTCCAGCATTCAACCCTATCTGGCCCTCAAAACCCTCCCTGGACAACATTAGCCTAGCTTTGCAATCTAAACATTTTTTTCCTGGCTAGAATGAATCCTTGAATTCTGACAACACCTCTTGCTTCCCTGATGGAGGACAGAGAGGAATGTGTGTGCATGAAATAGCTTCATATACAAAGGTAAAATCTTTGCTCCACTACCAGCATGCGGCTCCCAGAAGGGAACGTGGCCCTTGACTTGAGAAATGGTTTCGTCCCCTACTCTGTACTCACAGCAGCCGCCTTCTTGCCCTTGTCAATTGCGTCAGCCGCCACGTAGGCAGTTGCTACTCCATAGCTGGCCCAGACCAACGAGACGGGCACAATGGCCCGGAAAGACTCCCCGACCTCATTGGCGTAACCTGTAACAAAGGTCAAAGGTCAGCAGGGGCGCCAAAGCCCCTCCCACAGCCTCAAGCTCCGCCCGACAGACAGGAAGAGTCCAACAGCTGTCATTACTTTCAAGAGTTAATGTGTCCACAGCCACGGGGGGGGGGCGGGGGGAGAAACTCCCTGCTTCTCTCGCTTTGTCATTTTAATTAGGGATGCCATACATCAGGAATTTTCTGGACATAGCTGGGATTCAACCGCTGAAAATTGCCTTCCGGGCAGAATTTTGGAAAAGTGGCTAAAAGGTCTGGGAAAACCCAGACGTATGGCAGCCCCCCAAAACCCTATTTTTTGTTGTTGAATAATTTTTATTAATTTTTAATTACAAAAGTCCAATATACACCATATTATATCAATACCAAATAGCAATACCAATTCAGATACAAATCAATTACATAGCCAGTTATAAAATTTATGTGGCCTCCCACGCAGAGCCGTAGCTAGGTGATCTCACGCCCCAGGCAAAACTGTCCTGATTGCACCCCCTAACCACTGACAAATTAGCTCTTCTTTCTGCCTCCCCTCCAAAACCCCTCGCCCCATTCAATTCACCCTCTATTTAAAAATTTATTCTTATAAATATTCTTATTTATAGACATAATTATGGAGATTTTTTTAAGCCAATTTTGCAAGACCCCTCCCCCCACCTGCACCCATGGGGGGGGGACACCACACCACCCCCTAGCTACGGCCCTGCTCCCACGTGCTGTACTTCAAGGTCTGATTTCCTCTAATTCTGCCTCCAGACTATTGCTCAAAACAAATACAATTCACTCTTTATGAAATCCCTTATACCATGACTACAATGATTTTTACATTTAAAGGTAAAGGTAAAGGGACCCCTGACCATTAGGTCCAGTCGTGACTGATTCTGGGGTTGCGGCGCTCATCTCGCTCTATAGGCCGAGGGAGCCGGCGTACAGCTTCCGGGTCATGTGGCCAGCATGACTAAGCCGCTTCTGGCAAACCAGAGCAGCTCACGGAAACGCCGTTTACCTTCCCGCCAGAGCGGTACCTATTTATCTACTTGCACTTTGACGTGCTTTCGAACTGCTAGGTGGGCAGGACCTGGGACTGAGCAACGGGAGCTCACCCCTCGTGGGGATCCGAACCGCCGACCTTCTGATCGGCAAGCCCTAGGCTCTGTGGTTTAACCCACAGTGCCACCCACGTCCCGCTATTATAATTATTAAAACACATTTAGTAATTTGTAAATTAGCAAGTGAAGTTCTCCTTTTTTCTTCCTGTGTTAGGTTTTCATTTTCATTTTCATTTTTAATTTTCATCAATTGTTCCTTTATTTCTTTATCGAATATTATGTCCATATTGATTATTCCTGATCTCCTTTGTGCCTTATGGCTCTGTTGACTCGGTGTTACTCTGGAGAGATCTCTCTCTTTTGTTCTCAACTCATCTGATTGCAGCTGTAAAAGTCCATACTTTCAATTTCAAGCAGGGAGTCGCCTAACATCCTGCCAAAGCCCTATTTTTAATTCACCTGTCAATAGAACTGAAATATGAAGAATGAGATCCATTTAGCGCCACTAAGTCTAAGCCACAACATCTTTTATTAATATGGAAAGGGAGGGGAGTGGCTTGTGCCTCAATGTGGAAAACATCCCCATCATTGCCTGAGGTATGTGAGGTTACAGAATGCGCACAAACATCTTAACTGCGTACTGTTAACGGAGAGTGTATAGGAGGAGAATTTAAGCACTTCTTTTTAGTTTAAGCTTCAGTGGATTGCAGTGAACTGGGTTACGGTTTGGGGGACCAACCAACACCAAGCCTAGTATATGATGAACGTATCCTAAAAACTGTTGGATGGGATGAAGCCAACCCATCCAGTTCATATATTACATTAAGTATTGATTTATATCCCATCTTTTCTCCAAAGGAACTCAACACACTTCTCCTTCTCCCTATTTTACCCACAGAACACTCCTGTGAGGTAGGCTTGGCTGAGAGTTGGTGACTGACCGAAGGTCACCCTGTGAGCTTCATCGTGGGGATCTGAACCCTTGTATTGCAAGTCCTAGTCCAACACTCTAACCACTACACCACACTTCTTCGTTCCAAGGAACTCAACAAGGTCACACAAAAATTTTATCCTCCAAATTTATCCAGGCAGAGGCACCCGCCCTGTGGAACACCCTCGCTTCAGATGTGAAGGAAATAAGCAGCTATCTTATCTTTAAAAGACATCTGAAGGCAGCACTGTTTAGGGAAGTTTTTAATATTTAATGCTGTATTATTTTTAAAACTTGATTGGCTGGGGAAACTCAGCCAGATGGGCGGGGTATAAATAATAAATTATTATTATATTGTTGTTATTTAACTGCAAGACGATCAAACCCATCCATTCTTAAGGAAATCAGCCCTGAGTGCTCACTAGAAGGACAGATCCTGAAGCTGAGGCTCCAATACTTTGGCCACCTCATGAGAAGAGAAGACTCCCTGGAAAAGACCCTGATGTTGGGAAAGATGGAGGGCACAAGGAGAAGGGGACTGCAGAGGACGAGATGGTTGGATAGTGTTCTCGAAGCTACCAGCATGAGTTTGGCCAAACTGCGGGAGGCCGTGGAAGACAGGAGTGCCTGGCGTGCTCTGGTCCAGGGGGTCAGGAAGAGTCGGACACGACTAAACAACAATAACATTATTATTTATCCAATATTTCCTTCAGTCTAACCCACCACGCATGGTTGTTGTGAAAGTAAAATAAAGGGGGGTGTTTGACCTTGCAAGCACCACCAGAAAGACAACAGCATAACAACTGCTTTAATTTTCTTTGCTGGCGATAACCTCCACCGTCCGTTTCGCTCCTGCGTGCCTGACTGCCGCAGCTGTTCCTACAGGATTAAATTTCGCTGCGCTGCAAAGAGGGGCAGCAATGCAGCCATTTTGTGCTGTTTGACACTCTTCAGAGGATGCAGTCTCCACCGTCTCCTCCTCCTGATGCCCTAGAAAAGTCCTTTTCCAAGGTCCAGAGAAAGTCACCTTAGGAGCTGCCTGCCACCCAACGCAGCAGAAACTTCCCGGCAAACGACACTTTGCACGAGGGATCCTGCTTCTCAAATATCACTGAATAGAAGCTGACATTTCATCCTTGAAGCTGCCACATCACCACCACCCTGCCCGGTTTTTCACCCCATGTTCCTGCCATTTTTGAGCTGTGTCTTCAATAGCTGTCCAAGACTGTCAACACAGGAAACTGCCTTGCATAGAGTCAGAACACAGGTCCATTTAGTTCAGCACAGTGGTACCTTGGTTCTCAAACACCTTGATACTCAAACAACTTGGAACCCAAACACTGCAAACCCAGAAGTAAGTGTTATGGTTTGCAAACTTTTTCGGAAGACGAACGTGCTCCGTTTTGAGTGTTATGCTTCCGATTTGAGTGCCACACTTCCGTTTTGAGTGTTACGCTGAGGTCTGTCTGTCTTTGCTATTTATTTAGCGTTTATGTTTTTGCGGCTCTTTTTTTGTTTTGTTTTTGTGGTTCTGTGGAACCCAGTTCAGCTACTGATTGATTGATTGATTGATTGGTTGTGCGACTGCAGTACATTGTTTATTGCTTTCATTTTATGGATCAATGGTCTCGTTAGATAGTAAAATTCATGTTAAATTGCAGTTTTAGGGGTTTTTTTTTTTTAAAGTCTGGAACGGATTAATCCATTTTGCATTACTTTCTGTGGGAAAGCATGCCTTGGTTTTGGAACGCTTTGGTTTTGGAACAGACTTCCAGAACGGATCAAGTTTGAGAATCAAGGTACCACTGTAATGTCTACACTGACTGGTAGCAGTTTCCCCAGCCGAACTTGGGGAGATTTAAGCAAGGACTTTTGGCATGAAAACTAGTTGCTCTGGCCACAAGGTCAAGAGTTACACACATGACATTTGGTTGTGCAAAGTTTTGTCCCGCAGTCATCTTTAAAGACAAGGACACCAAAATATAATCACAGAAGCCTTGTTCCCCCAACAGCAAACCAGCAGGAGCTGCTGCAAATCTTCTTTCTTTCTTTCTTTCTTTCTTTCTTTCTTTCTTTCTTTCTTAAAGAGTCAGTATGTGTAGTGGTTAGAGTGCCAGACCAGGACCTGGAAGACCAGGGTTCAAATCTCCACTTGGCCTTGAAGGTGATTTTGGACCAGTCACAATCTCTCAAGCTAACCTACCTCGCAAGACTGCTGTGAGGATAAAAATGGGGAGAGAGTGAACCATATATCTCACCTTAAACTACTTGGAGGGGGGAAAAGGGGGGGGATATAAATGCACGAAATAAATAAAAATACTTTTCCTTTGAAGATAACGTCATTTATGTAGCAATGATACAGAACAACACAGAAAATCAAGGGGATCCTTAATTCTTTCCCTATGTTGTTGTCGTTTGTTGTTGTTGTTTTCTATTTAAAATGGCTGTCCTCAACAAGAGGAAAAACAACTTGAAAGGAGAGTGACAGATTTTAATAGGGAAGCTGTCAAAAAAGTTAAGAAGCCTCTTCCCCTTTGCAGTGCCCAGTTGCCCACTGGAGACAGCAAGTAGGAAGGAAGGAGAAACTGAATTTTGTTTGCATTTCCATGAGAAACAACATCAAAATATATAGCAGATGTACAATAGATATATATAGCTATAAGGAGTATATCTGGAAAGTTATACTCAGCTGCATGCAATGCATCATTTGGACTTCAGATCATGACATTTGTATTCAAACGCTTATGTAGGGAATTTATTTCCCTGTTCCATATATATATATATGGAGCATCCTTGGACTTCACAACACATTTATTTATTTATTCAATTCATATCACATCCTCCTGGTGAAAATGCATCAGTAAAAACCAACATATAAAAAGAGTTTAAAATATTTTCTCAAGCAGTGATTTCAGGGTTGCCCTCAAATGCCTGGATCTAAACTAGGATGTTTCCAAATTCCTCTCGGAAGTCAATAATGAGAGGGGCAGATGTGCCTAACCAGGGAGGGCATTCATCAGACAGAAAACAGCCACTCAAAAGACCCTACCATGCGTAGGGCCTCCTCACCTGCCAATCATAGACTTGGAGATGCCCACTATCTCGTGCCTGGTATCTATGAGAACAATCGTCCCCTGTGTATCTTATGTGTTGAAAGAGAAGGGTGTACAGTATTCTCATCAGCAGTATTCTCATCAGCAGTGAGGCTTAAGGCTTGCAGAAGCTCTTGTAGACTTGAGTGTGGACCCTAAGCTAACGCCATAATAAACGTCTTCAAAAAAGATGCCACAAGACTGCTTGTTGGGTTTTGGTTTTGTTGTTGTTGCTCCAAACTAAAGCCACAGTCCTAACGCCACTTCCTTGGGAGTAAGACCCACTGAATTAAAAAGGACTTACAGTGGTACCTCAGGTTAAGTACTTAATTCGTTCCGGAGGTCCATTCTTAACCTGAAACTGTTCTTAACCTGAAGCACCACTTTAGCTAATGGGGCCTCCTGCTACTGCTGCGCCGCCGGAGCACGATTTCTGTTCTCATCCTGAAGCAAAGTTCTTAACCTGAAGCACTATTTCTGGGTTAGTGGAGTCTGTAACCTGAAGCGTATGTAACCTGAAGCATATGTAACCTGAGGTACCACTGTACTTCTGAGCAGTACACAACTGCCCTGCTGGAAGTACCTTCAGGGAGGTGACAGTATGCCATTTTATTGCATTTCTATCCCACTTTTTCTCCTCCAAGAAGCTCAAAGTGACAGACTTCTCTCCCTCCTCATTTATTCTGCACAAAAGCTCTGTGAGGTAGGTTGGATTAAGAGGTATTTGACAGTGGGCTTCATGGCTCAGTGGGGAATTTGAACCCAGATCTCCCAGGTGCTCAGTTCTTTACCTAAAAACACACCATCATTGCCCATATATACTCTACCTTTCAGATGATTGTGCCCTGAAAGCTAAACATCTATTATTAACATTATTTCACCGAAAGGTATAGCACTAACGGCGCTTAGTGGCGGTAAATTGGGACGAGAGTTGCCAACTTTTTCCTTGATGGAACTCCTGTGCCTAAGAAGGCGCAAGAGCTTGAAGGCACAGGAGCCCAGGCAGAAAAGCAGTTGGCAACCTCCGCTGCCCAATCCTGAGAACAGCGTTCCTTGCCTTTTACTCCGATCAGTCTCCGCCGCCCGATTTCCCCCTCCCCCCGTCCCGTCCGCCAACTTCTTATTGAACGCAGTCCCAGCGGGGAAAGCGCTCTTCAACCGCCTGCGGGCTTCCTCGAGAGTAAATTTCCCGCCCTTAACGGAGGCTGGGACTGGCGAGGAGGCGCGCGGCGCGGCGATCGCCCTGCAGCCACTCACCCAGGTAGCGCACCCACGTGTCGCGGTAAAGGTCCGGCGCCGGCAGCGGAGGCTCCTCGGCCGGCGATCCCATGGCCGGCTGCCCCGGGGCGCCAAGGGCAAGAGCAGGAAGGACGGGGATCGAGGAAGAGTCCCGGGCTGGCGGGCCAGCGCAGGCCGCGCCTCCTCTCCAAAGCGCGCAGCAGAGCGCACGGCGCCGCGGAGCCAGCGGCCAATGGAACCGGGCCGAGCCGAGCCCCGCCGGCCGAGCCGCCTCCCCACTGGCCGCCTGGCCGCGGAGAGGGGCGGCCCCAAAGGAGGAGGAGGAGGAGGAAGGCTGCCTGCCTGCCTGCCTGCCTGCCTGCTGCCGCCGCCGCCACCGCCACCGCGGGAAGCTCCTTCCCTGCCCACGAGAGCGCGCGATTGCGCGTGGGGACCTCGAGGGTGGCTAGGTGGCTCTTCCAGGCACTGCCTCTCCGCCTCAACCTACCCCGCAGGGCTGTTGTGAGGATTGAGTGGGGAGGGGACAACCATTGTGGGCACTTGTCAGCTCCTTGGAATCGGTGGCGCATGTCCTTCTGGCTTGCACGCTATAAAGACTTGAGGAATGAGATTGTTGTTGTTGTTGTTTAGTTGTGTCCGACTCTTCGTGACCCCCTGGACCAGAGCATGCCAGGCTGTCTTCCACTGCCTCCCGCAGTTTGGTCAAACTCATGCTGGTAGCTTCAAGAACACTATCCAACCATCTCCTCCTCTGTTGTCCCCTTCTCCTTGTGCCCTCCATCTTTCCCAACATCAGGGTCTTTTCCAGGGAGTCTTCTCTTCTCTTGAGGTGGCCAAAGTATTGGAGCCTCAGCTTCACGATCTGTCCTTCCAGTGAGCACTCAGGGCTGATTTCCTTCAGAATGGATAGGTTTGATCTTCTTGCAGTCCATGGGACTCTCAAGAGTCTCCTCCAGCACCATAATTCAAAAGCATCAATTCTTCGGCGATCAGCCTTCTTTATGGTCCAGCTCTCACTTCCATACATCACTACTGGGAAAACCATAGCTTTAACTATATGGACCTTTGTTGGCAAGGTGATGTCTCTGCTTTTTAAGATGCTGTCTAGGTTTGTCATTGCTTTTCTCCCAAGAAGCAGGCTTCTTTGGGACATATAAATGCAATAAATAAAAATGAAACCAGGCAGCTGCAGCTTTGAGAAATGTAATAAATATTTTAGAATATCTGTCTGCAAGAAATGAGAAACAAGCAATGCTGATGTTCGTGGACGCTGAAAAAGCATTTGACAATGTCGCATGGGATTTCATGTTGAAAAATATTGAACAGAGAGAAATGGGAAGTCACTTCTTCAATGGAATTAAAGCAATATATACGGAGCAAAAAGCGAAGCTGATAGTGAATAATGCGATAACAGAAGAAATAAAGATTTCTAAGGGTACCAGACAGGGATGCCCATTGTCACCACTACTATTCATTCTGGTCCTGGAGGTGCTATTGGACTCAATAAGGAAAAAGGAAAGTATAAAGGGGGTGTCAGTAGGCCAAAATCAATATAAAGTTAAAGCCTTTGCTGACGACCTAGTCTTGATGATAGAAGATCCGCTGGAGACGGTAGCTGAGATACTGAAGGAAATTGAAACATTTGGAGAGGTGGCAGGTTTCATAATAAACAGGAAAAAAACTAAAATTATAGTTAAAAACATGGAAAAAGCAACAATGGAGGCACTGCAGCAACAAATTGGTATTGAAATTGTCAAAAAGGTCAAATATCTGGGAATATGGCTAACTCCAAAAAATATTGATCTGTTCCAAAACAATTATATCCCGGTGTGGAATGGAATTAAGAAGGATCTGGAAGTATGGAATAGATTAAAACTATCCTTCTGGGGTAGAATCTCAATGATTAAGATGTTAGTGCTACCAAAGATGTTGTTTTTATTCCAGATGTTACCAATATTAAAAGGAGTGGTGATTTTTAAGGAATGGCAAAGGACGATTTCCAGATACATATGGCAGGGCAAAAAGCCGAGAATTAAGTATAAATTACTAACAGATGCAAAGGAAAGGGGAGGCTTTGCCCTGCCAGATCTGAAGTTATACTACGAAGCATCGTGTCTTTGCTGGTTAAAAGAATGGATTAAACTCAAAAATACAAAACTCCTAGACCTGGAAGGATTCGACAACAGATTTGGGTGGCACGCGTATCTTTGGAAAGAAAAGAAGAAGGGATATAAAACTTTTGAAAACCACATCTTCCGGAAATCGTTATGGGAAGTTTGGGACAGATACAAAAATATATTGGAAGGGGGGGTGCCACATTGGCTATCCCCGTTAGAGGTCATGGGGGTCAAAAAAGAAAATATGAGAAGCGATTGGATTACCTATGGAGATTTGGTGGAGAAAGAAGGAGGAAAGTGGAGATTAAAACCATACGAACAAGTCAAAGAATATGTCTTTGATTGGCTGCATTACCATCAAATAAATGAAATGTTTAAAAAGGATGTGAAAGAAAAGGGGTATAAAGAAAAAGATTCGAGATACCAAACAGAGATAGTGAATAACGACTCCAAAACAATTTCTAAAATGTATAAAATTTTGTTAGAATGGCACACAATAGATGAGGAGGTGAAAGTAGTTATGATTCAATGGGCCAAAGATTTAGGATACAACATAGACCTCGGTGATTGGCAGAAAATATGGAATGAAAACTTGAAATTTACGGCATGTGTCACATTAAAAGAAAACGTAATGAAGATGGTTTACAGGTGGTATATGACACCAGCAAAATTAGCAAAGATGTACAAAACCTGTAATAAATGTTGGAGGTGTAAGGAGAAGGAAGGTACATTTATGCACATGTGGTGGGACTGTAAAAAAGTAAGGGGGTTCTGGGAGATGATACACAATGAACTAAAGAAAATGCTAAAATATAGCTTTGTTAAGAAACCAGAACTCTTTCTGCTGGGAATAACAAGAACGGATATAAGTAGGAGAGACTGTAAACTGTTTCAATATGCTATCGTGGCAGCAAGGATATTGTTGGCCCAGAGGTGGAAACAAGAAGAGGTTCCGACTTTGGAGGAATGGAGGTTAAAACTAACAGACTACGCAGAGTTAGACAAATTAACAGGGAAAATTAGATACCAAAAAGACCAGAAATTCATTGAGGACTGGGGGAAATTTACAGAGTATTTGAAAAACATATGTGAGGATAGCACAACGCTAGCGTGTTTCAAAGAAGCTTTGTGAAAATAGAAGGAGTATTGCCAAAAGGCAAGCAAGGATAGAAATATAACATTTAATGGCAATATTTAATGAAGGAATGTGAGGAGAGGATTTGAACTACGAAAGATTGTCAGAGAAGTTGAGGGAGGTCCAAACAAGGCGAAATATGTGATATATAAATGGATTGGTTTATTGTTTTTTATGGAAAAATTTCAATAAAAATTTATTAAAAAAAAAAAAAAAGAAACCAGGCAGCTGCAGCTTTGACTATCCGCAGAGCTATAATTCCCAACACCCTTAAAACAACTACAGTTCTCAAGATTCTTTTGGGGGAGAAATACAGTAATGTGGTTACGGGACACAGTGTGTTCGCAGCTTGAACAGAAATGAAACCCGGAAAAGGGTGCTGATGGCTCAAATCTGAATCTGGGTGATGGAGCCGAGTCCGTTCAGACCACGAGATGGCGCGCTCGTTAACACTATCTAGCAGGGGATTAAATGGGGATTAGATTTAGGCTGAGGCAGCTGTGTTTGAAATCCGAGCTGCCAAGTTCTCCAGTTCACTTTAGGGCAGGAAACGAGTTGAGGGGCTCCCGGGCAGGCAGGCACGCGTCTCTATCTGCTCTCTCTGCTCCCCAGAAGTCGCTGCCTAACAGTAGGGCCGATTCCTAACTGCTTATTCATGTTCACGTTTGACACCCTCCTCCCTTTCATTTCAGTTAAAAACTCTCAGGATGGTTTCTAAAACAATGAGCAAACTAATTTTTAATGAGTTGTTCTTTTAAAATAAAAAACAACCCATGCAACAGGCTGAGCACATAAACCCCCAAATCAGGAATCAAAATCTAACAGAAAATAAAAATGTTTTCTTCTAGCACTAAAACAGATTACAACTCAGCTGCCACTTAGCAGATTTCCATAGCTGGGACAGCATTCTAGAAAAAGGATGTCTCTGTCCAGTCAGTAAAATGCTATCCTCAAGCGATCCTAGCTCATAAAAAGATATCGGACATGTTTGTAATATTTAGGTATTAAATGTACTTAAGGAGATCATGACTTGTTTGTTATGCCAGGAGCAAAACCTTCTTGACCAGTTGCCCCTGATTCCTCCAAAAGCATGTGCCACAACAGAGGCATGGCCTTCAAGGTATCACAGGTGTCTCTCTCGTTTTTCTTAATGAAAAAGCGGAACTCCAGGTTTAGGCTAATTGTACCCAAAGGCAGGAATTGGCGCATGATCCCTAAATCAACTCTTCCGCCCTTAACAAAGATGGCTAACACACCAGCCGGAAATGCCTCCCGTCCCATTTAGGTCCGCCTATGAAAGCACAGGCTGGTGGGCACATGATGTTGAGTGACAACCAGATACGAAGATACAAAAATCTGTTCGCATGCACGGTTCAAGAAGGAAAACAGAAATGGATTTTTATTTACAGTATTTTTTAAGAGGTATTTCTACCACTTCCTATGCAAGATCCCTTTAAAACTGGAATTGCAAGGAACAGGATTGCATGCAGCCTGTCACTGAACTGTAGAGATAATATGATCTCTCCCATTGAAAGGTACAGTAATTTGTTTTCGTCATGTGGTTTGTCAGAGCTTGGTTTGCTTGAAATCCAGTTCATTGTCTTCTTGGCTGTAGAAGTGAAGGTGCATGATTGCTCTCTCCGGCTTAATTTGATACAGGAATCACTACCTCCAAGCCCTGAAACCAATTAGATGCACAAAATTAATAGTAAAGAGCACATGCATGCATTTATATTTTTAAGAAATGGGTTTTATTTTTAAATATTTTGTTCAGGAACAATAAGCACAAAGCAAAACAGATATTTGGACGTCAGAAACTTCACACATTTTCTCAATGGTGGGTAGACCAAGTCAAAGAGCAAATACAGAACTAAGGTCTGCTTCTCCAGTTTGCTGTGACTGCCACCAAACACTTTTTCCCCAAGCCTTTGAAAGGAGGGGGAGGCACTTGCTGCATGGAGAGCCTCCCTCCCTCTGTTAAACCACACAGGGGCAGCCTGCCATTGAGCGTGATGACCACTTACATTTTTATGTATATAAGGGAGAAAGTGGAAAAACAATCCATCTTCAATACAGAGTAGTACTTATGCCTTTTCAGAAAGAGGAGCACATATTCGGGGAAAAACACATTTTCTATAAAATTTGCCATGCTGTGTCATCATCCGAGCGTTGACTTCTCAGCTCAAGTAATTCTCCAAACCAGCCTTTGACAGCCAATCAGGTGTTTTGAACTACAGCTTCCATCAGCTACAACCAGTACAAAACATTGGGTGGGAGAGTGGCTGATGTTTCCTTAAGCTGGCCAAGACTGTTCCCACATCTCATGTACTAGCCTTGTAATGAGAACCTAGAAGTTGTTTCTAACCTCTAGGAATCTTTAGCAGCTGTTAAGAGAAATGTTACCAGATCTTTGTGCAATACACCCACCCACACATGTGTGTGTGCGTGTGTGTCTGCAGATACTGAGGATGATAAGTCCCAACGGGCTTTTGTTTTGTTTTTGAATTGCCTGTTGTGTAATTTGCAAATACGCCTCTCACTAGTTCCTGAAAGCTCATTACTAGGGACGATTATCTATTTTGCTTCCTCTTATTTCCTCATTTTCTTAAGCTGAGTTCTCCGTATTTCCACATCCATTTGCATTTTTATTTTCAGCCCTCATGAGAATTCCTCAGCCTTTTAGAGCCTTTTACCACTATATATATATATATATATATATATATACACACACACACACACACACACACACACACACACCTGTTCGTATGCAATTTTGCCTAATATATACAATTTTGTAAATCCTCTCCCCTTCATATTTGTATGGCATTTTCACTAAGAGATGCATTTTGCACACACTGTACCCGTATATATCTATTTTGCACTGAAGACTTACACTACAAAATTCAGAGAAGTGCAAATTTCAAAGAATGGCGGTGTTTCCATTCTGGAAAATGCAGATTTGGTAGATACACCTTTAAAACATGAACTGAATTGCATTTCTCCCTCCTCCCCTACACATGTGGCTACTGTTCCCCATACTGTACGAGTTAGGAGCTTCCTGGTTTTATGTGTTATGGTTTTAGTGAATTTTCGGGGGGGGAGGGCAGATATAAGTGCTAAGGATACAGGGATCCCTAAATCTGACTCCCAGTTATAAATATATTGGTAGTGACAGGTAAGTAGCTGGCTAGCGAAAACGCAGGTGGAAAATGCATTGTCTGGTTGGCAAACTGTGAAGCTGCTCAACCGGTTTCTGCACCCTGTGGGTCTGCTATGTTTCTATCTGGCTGGTATTTCTGAGTCCAGTGTTAGTGTCAGCCAATTTAAACAACAGATTTTTAGTAGCGTCTGCTCAGCTTCCCATCTGGGAGACCAAGCAGTTGCATTGAGGCCATCCCATTCGCTTAGAACAGAGGTCTTTAGTCTCTCCTTAACCCCATACTTGGGACGCAGGTGGCGCTGAGGGTTAAACCACAGAGCCTAGAACTTGCCGATCAGAAGGTCAGCGACGGGGTGAGCTCCCATTGCTCAGTCTCTGCTCCTGCCAACCTAGCAGTTCAAAAGCACGTCAAAGTGCAAGTAGATAAATAGGTACCGCTCCGGCGGGAAGGTAAACGGTGTTTCCATGTGCTGCTCTGGTTCACCAGAAGCGGCTTAGTCATGCTGGTCACATGACCTGGAAGCTGTACATCGGCTCCCTTGGCCAATAAAGTGAGATGAGCACCTCAACCTCAGAGTCGGTCACGACTGGACCTAATGGTCAGGGGTCCCAGTGTGGTGTAGTGGTTAAGAGTGGTAGTCTCGTAATCTGGGGAAGTGGGTTCGAGTCTCCGCTCCTCCACATGCAACTGCTGGGTGACCTTGGGCCAGTCACACTTCTCTGAAGTCTCTCAGCCCCACTCACCTCACAGAGTGTTTGTTGTAGGGGAGGAAGGGAAAGGAGAATGTTAGCCGCTTTGAGACTCCTTAAAGGGAGTGAAAGGTGGGATATCAAATCCAAACTCTTCTTTTACCTTAACCCCAACTTCGGCCACCCAACTCAACTGGATTTATTGTATACACCTCTCTCTCTTCCTAAACAAGAACATGGAAATGAGATCGCAGAATGCAGCTGGTGATCAGAACTTGTAACCAATAACTCATACCTGAGCTTGCATATTTTTTTCTTCCCTCCCCACTTATTTTTTTCTTTTGTGCCATATATGTATGTTTTTGTTTAAGATTGCAAGACAGAAAGTAAGAAATGCCTTTTTTCAGTGATTTGTAAGCTATGATGGGAGACTTTCCTCCTTCCAGCTGACGAGTGGGATAAAAATTATTTAAATAAACCGGGTAGCAGTTTTCTGGACTGTACCACTTTATTCTACATTTAGAGGAGTACACTTTTGAATATTCTACCCTCTGTTTTCTTTTTCAAGAAAATACATGCCACAAATAGTAATTGAGCACATTGCAATTGATTCAGAGGAGCCCTGTCATGCTCACCCTCCCCCCAATGTAAGAGCACTTAAAAACCACAAAGACACCTTTCCCCATTGCCTGAAGTTTTGTAGTCCTTCCTTGTAGCCCTTCATATGTTGGACTCCATCTCCCATCAGCCCTAGCAGCCACCGGGCTAAGAGTTAGGGATCATGGGAGTTGTGGTCCAGGAACAACGAAAGAGCACCAGTTGAGGGAAGGCCTAGAGCAGAAAATTCACAATACCTCTCCAGCAGTTTATATTTTAGCTTCATGTTTCATTTTATCATTCTGATTGCATTGTTTTTAGGGTTTGCAACTATTAACTTCCTTAGGCCAGAGAAATAAGGCTACATAGGGAATGATTCCTCAGGAAGTTCTATACTATTGATGATATATTTTGTGGTTTTATATTTTGATTTTGTTCTGTGAACTGCCCTGAGACCTCCAAGTATAGGACAGTATATTATTATTATTATTATTATTATTATTATTATTATTATTATTATACCCCACAACCCCAACTGTAACAAATGACTCAAGTGCTGAACTTGTGCTTGAGTTTGCTTGTTTTCCTCATCCCTCCTCATCCCCCTTTCCTTTTGTGATGCAACTTGTGCATGGTAAGCTTGCGGAACAGGGATTGTCTCGTTCTTAATCTTTTCTGCAAGGTCCTGTTTTTATTCCCTCCCCCTGCCCCGAGAAACCCTACCGTGAACAGACGTAGCCATGCATACCAACTCAGATATTTATTAACATTTCTCATCTTCAAGGTAACTGAAAAACTAAAATTGAGGTGCGAGAGGGAGAAAAATAAAAGTGCTATGTTTCTGGACACTCTGGCCAGAACGTGTCCATCGGGAAAATTTTATTTCCTTGGGCCTCCGGTTTTCCACGCACTCAAGAATTTCGACAGAGAAGTTCCGAAGCAAAGAGATAGGCGGGGAAGAAGTGGCCTCTTCCTAAGCTTTTCCCTCCCTCTCTGAAAACGTGTCGCAGGTACAACTTGAAACCCCCTTGCTGAGCAAAGATCCCACAACCACCCCAAAAAACTAACTGAGGTGAGAACCTACCCTGTAAACTGCTTTTTAAAAAAATGTGCAGACTTTTCAGACATTCAGGACCAGTGCCATGCAGGCAGGTCTTGCACACCTGTTGCAGGTGCATGGAGCGTAAACGAGGCAGGTGGATTTAAGGCAATCCATTAATAGAAGCAAGCACTGCGTGGAGAGAGCCAACCCATCTTGCCCCCCTCCAATACATTTTTTGCTGAAACCTTGCCAGAGTTTGAGAGGTGCCTGCTGTTCTTGGGAATAGCCAGAACGAGGAGAGAAGAAAAGCAGCGCCTTCCAGTACACGGCTGATGGCAGCTGCTTCCGACGGATGGGTCCCGGGCTACGCAGGCCTGGTCTTGAAAGGATGGACTTTGCACCATGCTCTCTGCGCTTGTGGAATTCACTGCAGAGGGCAGTGATGGGCAGTAAGGGGAGGTGGCTTTTGAGGAAGCGGAGGGAGGCTTAAACGCATCCACAGAGGAGGTGTGGCTAACCTGCGGCCCTGCAGATGCCGTTGGATTCCCAATGCCCACCAGTGCCATCTGGGAGCACGGCCAAAGGTCAGGAATGATAGGATTTGTAGTCCAGCAACATCTGGAGGGCCCCAGGTTCACTCTATAACAGCCAGAAAGGGATTTGTTATTTTGGTAAAGGACAAACCAGAGCAGGGTCTTTTTGTGGACTACAATTCCCATCATCCCTGACTGCTGGTCCAGCTGGCATGGGATGATGGGAGTTGTAGTCCAAAAAAACCAGCTGGAGACCCAAGTTTGGGAAATCCTGTAGTAGAGAAATGTGGACGTGTTGGGTCAGGGCTGATGGGAGTTGTAGTCCAAAGCATCTGGAGAGCACTCAGTCCAATCCGGCAAGGAGTCCCGAAAAGTCCCCCTGATTTTTCAACCCTATGCCTACCGCAGGGCTGGGGAAATTCTGCTCCGAGGGCCACAGGCGGCCCTCAGCGTAATTTCAGAAGCCACCTGCACACAACCAGTTCAGACCTCTGGCATGAGCAATCCATTGTGGTCCCAGCAGCCTGGTGGGTTGGGGGGGGGGGAGAGGAAGAGAAAGAAGCAGTGGGGGGGGGAGAGAACAGGCGTAGCCCTGCCCACCACTGGTCCGTGGCCTGTGACCAATTAGCCTTGAGGAAATGCAGCCCCACGCCGGAAGGAAGGCCCGCCGGGTCTCAGGCGCCATGTAAACACAGAGGCAGGACTACAGAGCTTGAGAGACAGATGGCAGCTCTCCTCTGCCCATTAGCGTTGCCTAATCAATCCCCACTACCCTAGAAAAACTGCTGGTGGGTAACATCCCACAGTAGGGACTGGAAGAGACCAGTAGGTCTCCATATCCAACTGCAAAAATAATCCACCCCAACCGCCCCAAATTAAATTCCCCCACCATCCTTGGGAATGTTCCTTCCACTCCTCTGCCCCATAAACCCACCCCTCCCAAGGGGAAGAAGCGTTTTTAGAATTTCCGCCTTTGTGTGGGGGGGGTTGCAGGGTGGAGGGGTGAGAAAGCTCCATCAGGCGTGGTTAATCTTCAGCTCTTTTATCTGCTCCTCCACCTTCTGGAAGTCTTCTTCCACTTTCTTGTCCGGAAGTAGCACTTCGACCGAGTAACTGATTTTCTTGGCATGGATGTAGCTGTACGTGTTATCAAACCGCAGGACGTCTGCGTGGGCAGAGGAAAAGGACAGCAAGCGTCATGTCAGGGCTGCCACTGCCCCTTTCCGAAACTCTCGGGAGCCCAGAGTGCCACCAAGCAAGTACAGTTGTGCCTTGGTACCTGGATGTTTTGGCTCCAAACGCCGCAAACTCGGAAGTGAGTGTTCCAGTTTGCAAACGTTCTCTGCAATGTCTGATGGCTGCAGGAAGCCACACTTTGGTTTCTGAATGTTTTGGAAGTCGAACGGACTTCCAGAATGGTACCTCTGGTTACGTACTTAATTCGTTCCGGAGGTCCATTCTTAATCTGAAACTGTTCTTAACCTGAGACACCACTTTAGCTAATGGGGCTTCCCACTGCTGCCAAGCCGCTGGAGCATGATTTCTGTTCTCATCCTGAAGCAAAGTTCTTAACCCGAGGTATTATTTCTGGGTTAGCGGAGTCTGTAATCTGAAGCGTTTGTAACCCGAGGTATGACTGTACTATCTATCTATCTATCTATCTATCTATCTATCTATCTATCTATCTATAAATGGCTTGGCTCCCGAACAAATCGGCTCTCAAACGCCACAAACCTGGAAGTGAGTGTTCCAGTTTGCGAACATTTTTTGGAAGCCAAACGTCCGATATGGCTTCTGCAGCTTCCGATTGGCTGCTGGAAGCTCCTGCAGCCAATCGGAAGCCCCCCCTTGGTTTTTGAACAGTTTCAGGAGTCGAACGGACTCCTGGAACAGATTAAGCTTGAGAACCAAGGTACCACTTTAATATATTATGTATAATATTATCTGATTCCTGCATTGCAGGGCGTTGGACTAGATGACCCACGAGGTCCCTTCCAACTCTACAATTCTATGTAAGTACATGCTGTTCAGAAATGATACACTGGGGGGCTATATTGCACAAGAGCGTTATTACAGCGAATGATACATGCAGGGGGGCAGGTCGGAATTCCCCATGAAATTCTATGCAAAATAATGTTCATCCCTCCAGATGAACTCAAGTCCATTCAGGGAAGACTGGAGGGGGGGGGACTGGAAAGTGAGAGATCTGGGTACCACTTACAGATCCCTGGATCCGCACAGGTGATCGAGCCGTCTTCAGGCACCATGTGGGCGTTGTAGCGCTGGTTGGGATGCACTTCCTCCATTTCGCTGGCGTGCTGGCGCGCCCCAACTTTGGTCTTCAGGTAGACACCAAATCCTATATCGGCCCCGTCTGACATGAACTGCCACCTATAAGCAGGGATATCAGAGTGGAGTGGGGAGAAGTGAAGGACGGTTAGGAATTGTGAGAAGCATTCATTCCTCCGCATTCTGAAGTGGTACAGTCTGTGCCCCACTTTGCCTGGCGATGCCCCCATCCCCATGTCTAAAGTCCTCCTATGATGTTTGTGCAGAGTGTGTACAGTGGTACCTCAGGTTACATACGCTTCAGGTTACATACGCTTCAGGTTACAGACTCCGCTAACCCAGAAATAGTACCTCAGGTTAAGAACTTTGCTTCAGGATGAGAACAGAAATCGCGCAGTGGCAGCGGGAGGCCCCATTAGCTAAAGTGGTGCTTCAGGTTAAGAACAGTTTCAGGTTAAGAACGGACCTCCGGAACGAATTAAGTACTTAACCCGAGGTACCACTGTATTGTCCAGCAATGGTCCCTTGCATCTTTTATTAAAAGCTTACCGCTGAACAATAATGGTTTTAACGATGAAATAGCCTGTTTAATTCCAGTTCTCGTTTGGGGAGGTGATGGCTGGGTTAGACTGCTGGACTGGAGTGTGTGCCCACCCACCCCCTTGCCCTAAACTGCTGAACTCCAACTCCCATCCGCCCCAGCCGGCGTGGCCAACGGCCAGGGATGATGGGAGTTATAGTTCAGGTGGTGGAGTGGCCAGAGCATTCAGTTAGGCCCTGGAAGGCCAGAGATCACATCCCCACCGAGCCAAGAAACCCACCAGGTGACCTTAGGCCACAGTCACTCACTCTGGACCTAACCTACCTGGCAACATTGTCCTGTGGGTGAAATGGGATGAGAGAACCGCACATCACCCTGAGCTCCTTGGAAGGTGGGCCAGGAAAATATTAAAATAGGTGCGCTGCCAGAATTCCACTTTCCTCGGCCCACGGTTTGCTCCTGCCTCGGCTTACCTCAGGACACAGCCCGGGAAGAGGATCTCATATTCCAGCTGCTGCGAGGAGCCCCGATTCACCATTATCGAATGCTCATACTGCTGCTTCAGCTGGTCCCGTACGTAGTATTTCTTGGGGACTTCTCCACCATAGTTAAGCTGCGCACAAGACCACATCGTTGAGGAGACTGAGGCTGCTGAGACAACACCTGCTCAACGCTCCTTCCCTGCTGTTGTCCTCTACACTCCCTATTCCGATGCATCGAGCTCAGAGACTGAAAGAGCTGCTTCCCCCTATATCAGTATGAGCCTGGTTGCTGGGCAGGTCATGATGTCTGCCAGGCATTGATCTTGCATCTAGAAGCCTCCCCCTCAGCGGCCTGAAAGAAAGTCTGAGGCCTTTTTGGGTCTAGACAGCCATAGCCCTAGACCTGGCCTATGCTCCAGGAGTAGCCCATGCAGGTGCCCTACAACTCCCAACATCCCTTGATGGCAGCTCCATTAGGGCAAATGGGGCACTGCCCCTCAGCCTGACCTCAGCCAGTCTCCACCTGCATGCCTTAAGCGGGTGCCCTGAATATTGGCTGCTTCTTCTTCTTTAGTGCTGCGCTGGTAGAACTCAACAAGGAAGAGAAAGATGGGGACAAATCTACTGTCAGTTTGCTCCACCTGCCAGTGGCTCTGGCGCCACCTACTGTTCACCTCCTGGGCTTCCGCCCTATCGGCCCAAATGGGCACCCACCACCATTGCTGCCCCCCCCCCCAGGAAGAGGGATTGATTGTTAAGCCACTCTGGGAATTGTAGCTCTGGGTGGGGAATAGGGGTCTCCTCAGGATCATAGCTGTCAACGTTTTCCCTTTTTTAAGGGAAATTCCCTTATTCCGAATAGGATTCCTCGCAAGAAAGGGGAAAAGTTGACAGCTATGCTCAGGATACTCTCGGTATCCTGAACAAACTACAGCTCCCAGAATTCTTGGGGGAAGCCATGGAAGTGGTGCCATGATGCTTTCAACATAGGGTGTGAATGTGGCCCAAGTCTTAATTCTGTAAAAGCCATTTCTACTCGGAGCCAAAGTAATTGGCTCTGAATTGTTAGCTTTCTAGTGGTCTGTCTTAGTACAAGAGGTACGGCCTAGAAAATCTTGAGGAACTGATAATTAACCTAGCAGTCAAAGAAGCACTCCCATAAACAAAAAAACATTTGCTTATTATTTAGATGTTGACTGGGTTGTAATCAGCTCACACCAAGTTCTCTAGCAAGTGTGTGCAAAGCAGTAACGTGCTTTTGAGAATTTAAAGGTGGGCCACAAGTCCTGGAAACCAGAAGGAGGCAGAGTCAGTATCCCCTCTGCATGGCTGCCTGGGTCCAGCTCTTTCCACCTGCTTCCTGCCTTGCAGTCTTGTGTCTCATTTCCCTACCCAGACTCCCCCAAATTTTCTACCTCCTCCAAATTTAGGCCACCAAACCTCCCTAGCTGCTGGGGATAGACCCCTGCCCCACCCCGCCCAAGGGCTAAGGACCCCCGAGTGCTACCTGATGAGTGTCCATACCATAGTCTTGCATTTGGGGTCTCCATCTGGGTCTGTGAGGGTTCCCCCATATTCCTTGGGGATCTGTGAGGGGTCGATGTGCTTTTGCAAAACCTCCTTCCAGTTAGCTGGGAGAAAAGCAAGAGGGTTCATTTATTGGATAGAAATTGATTTCCAACCGACTCAATACAACATGCAAGCAATTTGTCTAAGGCAGGGGTTGGCAAAGTTTTTGTGGCTTGGGGCGGTTCACGGTTCCGCAGAAACATGCACAAACGCTATTTCTGGTGCTCCTTCCAGCGCGGAGGAGGCGTGCACAGCTTCCCATTGGCCACAGGAGCTTCCTGCGGCCAATAGGAAGCAGGCCAGCATCATGGGCCTTAGATTGCTGACCCCTGGTCTAAGGGGATTATGAAAAAGCTGGAGATTAACCAGCAAAGGTCAATATTCTCCAGAGCTGACATTTACTCTTCAAATATCTGAAGGGCTGTCATGTGGGAAATGGAGCAAGCTTGTTTTCTGCTGCTCCAGAGGTTAGGGCCAGAAGCGATGGATTTAAATTACAGTGGTACCTTGGGTTACATACGCTTCAGGTTACATACGCTTCAGGTTACAGACTCCGCTAACCCAGAAATAGTACCTCAGGTTAAGAACTTTGCTTCAGGATGAGAACAGAAATCATGTGGCAGCGGGAGGCCCATTAGCTAAAGTGGTGCTTCAGGTTAAGAACAGTTTCAGGTTAAGAATGGACCTCCGGAACGAATTAAGTACGTATCCAGAGGTACCACTGTACAAGAAAGGAGATTCCAACAGCATCAGTAGGAACTTTCTGGTGGTAAGAGCCTTTCAACAGTGGAATGGACTACCTCAGAAAGTGGTGGGCTTTCCCTCACTGGAGGTTTTTAAATAGAGGCTGGAAGGCCGTCTGTCAGGGATTCGTCAGCTGTCATTCCTGCATTGCAGGGGGTTGGACTAGATGAACCTTGGTGTCCCATTCAACTCTCCAATTTTATGATTCCTTGAGCCAGCCCATTTCTCTCTCATCCTTCCTGCACCCTGCTGTTGAGAACGCAGTGGCTGAACAGGTCAGTAACCTTGCGGCCACTTTTCAGGGAACATTCCTCGGTCGCTGGCCCAGGTAGGCCTCCGAGGGCAAACATTAGTCTCACTAACCAGGTAAGCAAAGGTCCCTGGAGTCCACAGTCCAACCCCCCCCCCAATATTTCCCCCTCCTCCAATCTGCCAGATTTTGTATAAGCCGCTAGCTGTCTGTGTCGTATCCTAGCCAGCATCTTAACACAAAGCCTTGGCAAGATTTGGGGTGCATTTGGGGAATACTGCGTTAGTTAGTTTTTTTATTTTAATAATTGACCAAAAAACAAAAAAAAGCAAATATAACAAAAAAGCAAAAAAATTAAACTACAAAGCATCATAGTCTGAAAGAACAAATGTACACAAAATATTAAGTAGTAATGCATACAAAGATTCCCTTTATAGAGCTTTATAAAAACAAAAATATTCAACAGTTTTATAAGGAAAAAAAATCAAGTCATATATTTAAAAAACAGCCATTCGAACTCTGCTCATTAGATACTTTTAGCTTTCCTAATTATAACATGGCTGCTTTGGTATGGCTTTCTAATGTTCCTTTTGCACTGTAGTAGCTGTTGGTAACTGTGGCTTTTAAAATAATATACCGGCACGTTGTTCAATCACATTTGCGGGAGTCATGTGACACAGTGGTGAATGTCACCACCACTACCCCGACCCTTTTCACACACAAATGGGCTTCAGTTCCCCTGTGAGCGCCTCCAAAATGGCAGGAAAGAACTGCCCCAAATGTCATCAGTTTCCTCCCAGGATTTTCCGGCTTAAGGGGTCTGCTAATAAGATTTCCCCCTGGAATCAGATAATGCAGAAACGAGCACTAAAGATGCTCTGTACTCCATTGATTTTTTCGCAAATGGCTTTTATGTGGTGAGAAAGCCCAAATATAAGATGAGAACTGCTGTGTGATTTCAGCCTTGGTTGGTTGAGGGGGATAGTAACATACTAGATTTCCCTCCCCCAAATACTTTCTAACCATCCCCACCTCCAAAACAACAATAATGCTCTGTGCATGTTTTTATATTCGGTATTGACAATACAGTGGTACCTCGGGTTACATACGCTTCAGGTTACATTTGCTTCAGGTTACAGACTCGGCTAACCCAGAAATAGTGCTTCAGGTTAAGAACTTTGCTTCAGGATGAGAACAGAAATCGTGCTCTGGTGGCGCAGCAGCAGCAGGAGGGCCCCATTAGCTAAAGTGGTGCTTCAGGTTAAGAACAGTTTCAGGTTAAGTACGGACCTCTGGAACGTATTAAGTACTTAACCCGAGGTACCACTGTATATCAGCCCTCCTCTCTCTTAACTAGCTCTGCCAAAACACCAGCTCCATCAGGTACCTCCTACCCAGAAACTGTTTCTATTATTTTTATTTTTATTTATTAAATTTATATTTTGCCCTTCATCCAAAGATCACAGAGTGGTTCACAACATAAAATACCAGCTGGCCACTATACGAACAACTGTTTAAGAATTGGTGGCCTGAGTTTGCTTTTTTCCTCTTCCCTCCCCATCCCTTTTCCCTTGTGTGTCGTGGGCGGAGACTGTCTTGTTCTAAGTGATTGGATGTGAGCCACTCCAAGAGCTCCCCCCCCCCCCTTTGGCTGAAGAGCAGGCCGCAAATGCCTCTAAATAAATAAAGAGGCGGGCGTGCACCAAGCCTTTCCCCAAGCTGGTGTCATCCAGAACTGTGGAAGATCGCTGTGCAACCGGGGCAGGGACGCAGCTTGTGTGCATTTGCTGTTTTACATTGCCAGAAGTTAAAAGAAGATAGGGATATGGCAAATTTACTTTTAAAGAGAAAGCTGGATGTTCAGCAAAAAAAATATGAGGCAGGTGGTGGGCGAGTGGAATAATTGCTCTGTCTTCCTGTGGCTAACAGCTCTGCTCCCATATATGACTGTGGAGTGGAGTTTTAAACAGCTAAGGGCAGATTTTCTGAATGGATTCATTCATTCATTCATTTCTGCTACCCAGAATACAGGGAAGCCTCATGATGTCTGCTGCAGGGTAAAAACAAGGGACTTGGAAAAAGACATACCTAGCCAGGCAGCGGCAGGAGGAGCCCTAGGCAATCTGCTTTAAATTTCCCTTCAGCTATGCAGAGGAAGGATAGGTCCCAGAGAAAGGAGGAGGAACCTTTTCCTCCCAGCTTGGGACTTCAGGGTGGTGATTTACAGAGCAAGCAACTGTTTCTAAGAAGAGACGTCATGTATGCCTCCAGATAGACACAGAGCCTTGGCTGAAATTCAGAGGAACCAAATTCCCAAACAAATACAGAATAAGCTTGGCTCACATGGGTAAGCACTGGGCAAACATCAGGCTTTCGGGATCAACTTTGCTTTGCTTTACTAGAGTAGAATTCCCCAGATCTGCGAATAGGAGCCAGGAGCAAACAACACTCCGATTTAGAAGACTCCAAGCACAGGAGTTTTACTTTTGAGCAATAGAGCTGGGTGCGCACAAATCCATTTCTAGTCTCCCACTTGATCTGTTTCAACAATATAATTCTCAGAGACCAAGCTAAGGTGTACTGCTCTGATGAGGAATGGTGGGAGCCTCCCCCTCCCACTGCTCCTGCCCAGGAGCAGTGGGAGGGGGAGGCTCCCACCATTCCTCATCAGAGCAGTACACCTTAGCTTGGTCTCTGAGAATTATATTGTTGAAACAGATCAAGAAACAGATCGTAAGATCGGCGGTTCAAATCCTGCCACGGGGTGAGCTCCTGCCCAGGAGCAGTGGAGCAGTATAGATTTGGAGCAGCGGTTTGCAGAGGGGCATAGTTTTGAAGACAAAAGTTGGGAAGAACTGGGGGGTGAACGGCAAAGTGAAGAAGAACCAGAAGAGAGAGAGCTAACAGACTGTCTCTCGCTGGAAGGTGTCCAGCCTATCAGTCCAAGGTCACGTAGAGCAGATAAGGTGGCAACACAAAAAGCAAGGTGGTTGCGAGACCAGGTTGCAAGTGACTAGGGAGGAAGTGGGTGGAATCCTTAATTGGGAACACCTTCAGTCTGAGAATCTTTGTCAATGGCCTTCAAGCCATCTAAAGATCAACTGGCAGATCCCAATTTAGCATCTTCATATAGCTGTTGTGGGACGCAGGTGGTGCTGTGGTCTAAACCACTGAACCTAGGGCTTGTCGATCGTAAGATCGGCGGTTCAAATCCTGCCACGGGGTGAGCTCCCATTGTTCGGTCCCTGCTCCTGCCCACCTAGCAGTTCAAAAGCACGTCAAAGTGTAAGTAGATAATTAGGTACCACTCTGGCGGGAAGGTAAACGGCGTTTCCGTGCGCTGCTCTGGTTCTCCAGAAGCGGCTTAGTCCTGCTGGCCACATGACCCGGAAGCTGTATGCCGGCTCCCTCGGCCAATAAAGCGAGATGAGCACCGCAACCCCAGAGTCGTCCGCGACTGGACCTAACGGTCAGGGGTCCCTTCACCTTTATAGCTGTTGTAGGAGAAGGTCTCATGACTCAGTGGCAGACCATCTGTCTTGCATGCAGAAGGTCCCAGCTTCAATCCCCAAAGGCAGCATCTCCAGCTCGGGCTGGGAGAGACTTCCTGTCTGAAACCCTGGAGAGCTGCTGCCAGTCAGTGCAGACAATACTAAGCTGAATGATCCAAGCCTGTAGAAGGCAGTTTCCTATGTTCCTATGATTTCCATGTGCTGTGTACACTACCAGGAAAAAATGGGTGATATGTGCCCAAGGAGAAAGCTAGCAAGGTATTAAATGCAGAGTCCAAACAGCAGGAGCTTAACACACTTGTATTTGCTTTGCTTGCCACATTTTATAGTGGGAGGGGGGCAGTTTGGTCTTTTGGGGGGAGGGAAAGTACTTGGCTCTCCCTCTGTTATGTTTCCCGTTTCCTAGAAATGTTGGAGCCAGCAAAGGCAGATCCTACTCACCTCCTAGGACCACAATCTTCTTGCGAGTATCTTCGCTCAGAAAGTGCTTCACCAGGTTGTAAGCCACAGGGAAGAGCCTGGGAGCTGTAACAGGGACAAAGAAATTGACTGAGTGGCATGTGGTCCCCAGATATTTCCCACAACGTCCTCAGGCTTTAAAGGGTTTTTCCACCCCAAGTTTTGCTTCCAAAGCTCACCTTTTATAACGTAGACTTGTTTAAGGGACTCAGGATAGTTTTCTTCAAACATGGCAAGAAGCTGAAAGGGTAGGGGGGGGGGAATGAGTCAGGAAAACATTTCAGAGGTGCTTTATATGCCAAATTATGCAAGCAATTAATGTATCTAGATTCAGTAACATTTAAAGGTAAAGGGGCGCAGGTGGTGCTGTGGGTAAAACCTCAGCGCCTAGGACTTGCCGATCGCATGGTCGGCGGTTCAAATCCCCGCGGCGGGTGCGCTCCCATCGTTCGGTCCCAGCGCCTGCCAACCTAGCAGTTCGAAAGCACCCCCGGGTGCAAGTAGATAAATAGGGACCGCTTACCAGCGGGAAGGTAAACGGCGTTTCCGTGTGCTGCGCTGGCTCGCCAGATGCAGCTTTGTCACGCTGGCCACATGACCCGGAAGTGTCTGCAGACAGCGCTGGCTCCCGGCCTCTAGAGTGAGATGAGCGCACAACCCTAGAGTCTGGCAAGACTGGCCCGTACGGGCAGGGGTACCTTTACCTTAAAGCAAAAAAATTCAACACGGCTACCCATCTGTAACTTTACCTTAAAGGTAAAGGTAAAGGACCCCTGACAGTTAAGTCCAGTCGCAGACGACTCTGGGGTTGTGGCTCTCATCTTGCTTTACTTCCGAGTAATCTGCGTTACTTCCGGGTCGCTGCGGACCGCAACCCAAACGCGCTCAACCTGAAGCGTATTTATCCTGAGGTATGACTGCAATACGATGTGTGATGAATGTAAATTTTAAAATGGAAAATCAAATAAATATACCGCATTTTTCGCTTTATAAGACGCACCAGACCATAAGACGCACCTAGTTTTTGGAGGAGGAAAACAAGAAAAAAAATATATTCTGAATCTCAGAAGCCAGAACAGCAAGAGGGATCGCTGCGCAGTGAAAGCAGCAATCCCTCTTGCTGTTCTGGCTTCTGGGATAGCTGCGCAGCCTGCATTCGCTCCATAAGACGCACACACATTTTCCCTTACGTTTTAAGAGGGAAAAAGTGAGTCTTATATAGCAAAAAATACGGTATTCAGGGGGGGGGGGAGATGTGTCTCTAGCATATGACATACTGAAGGTGCCACAAACAATTCTGTGGGGAGGGAATTATTGGGACAAGGTACAGGAATAAAACTGCACCCCAGACAGCAGATACAATCATTCAGAGACGCAATGGGGTGGGTTCCCTGCCATTCTCACCTCAGAATAAGCATCCACAGCTGGCTTCCAGAGATGCTTCAGGCCTAGCCCTTCAAAATCGTAAATCATCATGACTGTTTCAACTCTCCTCCCCAGCTTTAAAGAGAAAGAGAGAGAGAGAAGACAAAAATGGTTTAGACAAAAACATCTAAAACCATTCCTCCCCCTATCTTTTGCCACATTGGTGTCCCCCAGATGCACCGTATTTTTCGTCCCATAGGACGCTCCGTCCCATAGGACACACCTAGTTTTTTGGGGGGAAAATAAAGGGGGGGAAATTTCCTTTATTTCCCCCCAAAAACCAGGTCGGGGAAACCGAACCAGGTCGAGGATGGGGTGGCGGCGCTGCGCCTCCCTGCTGTCCCCCGAGCTTGTGGGGCTGGCTGATGCCTGCCCGGCACGCGGGGCACTCTGCTACAGTGCGCCCTGCCCGCCGGGCGGCAGGCTGCTATCCACAGTGTGGGGAGCCCTGCGGGGAACTCCTGCAGGGCTCCCCACGCTGCGGATGTCTGCCCGGCGCAAGGGGTGCTCTGCTTCAGGGCGCCCTTTGCACCGGGCGACAGGTTGCTATCCGCAGCGTTGGGAGCCGTGCGGTGAACTCCAGCAGGGCTCCCCACGCCGCAAATGTCTGCCTGGCACGAGGGGCGCTCTGCTTCAGGGCGCTCTTCGCGCCGGGCGGCAGGCTGCTATCTGCACTGTGGGGAGCCCTGAGGGGAACTCCCGCAGGGCTGCCTAGGCTGCGGATGTCTTCCTGAAGCCTGGAGAGTGAGAGGGGTCGGTGCGCACCGACTCCTCTCGCTCTCCAAGCTTCAGCGAAAGCCTGCATTTGCCCCATAGGACGCACCCAGATTTCCCCTTCATTTTTGGAGGGGGAAAAGTGCATCCTATAGGGCAAAAAATACGGTAATCATAGAATCTGTTATGTACTGAGTTGAATAGGATCCAAAAGGCAGCAGTCTGATTGGTCCTAGAACAATAGGATTCAGAATGCAGCAGTCTGATTGGTCCCCAGGAGCCACCCAATCCAGCTCCACGTGTAAGTGAATCCGCAACCTGATTGGCCTACAAGTGAATCCCGGAATTAGCCAATCACGTGGGGCCCATTGTGTAAATAATATATTTAAAAATGACATTCTGGGGGAACTTCCATTCCTCCTCACCACTATGAGCTGAATAAAGAGCATGAAATCCACTCTCGACTCCAAGTATATTTCAGAATCATAGAATTGTAGAGTCGGAAAGGAACGAACCCCTTGTAATCGGGAATCCATTTTGGACAATGTCTTAAAACTGTCCTGGCCAGGGTGAAATTACAGTCCAATAACATCTGAGTGGGGTGGCAGGACGGTGACTATTCTTTAAATTTAGCAGTTGAGATCGGATACCCCGCCATCCCATGGCCAGAATGTTGGTAGGTGACTGCGCTGAAGAATTCCGCACAGAAAATTCATAGCAAATGTAACAGGCGACTACATGCAGAAGACTACATTTTAAAGGAGAGCTCTTAAGAATGTTAAGACAAGCCTGCCAGAACTGTGGCTTGTTAATTGCGCTTAAAGAGCTGTGGTTTGTTACGGGTGCTGAAAGTTGTTAGGAGAGACCCCAATTTTCCTCCTCACAGAGCTACCATTCCTGGAGTTCCCCGCGGAGAGGGAAAGCTTGCCAAACGCTTCTGAGAATTGTAGCTTTGTGAGGGGAAGAAAAAAACATGACCGTTTTAAAGTCATGCAACCCCTGAGCCAAGGAGACAAGGATACGACCTTTAGAAGGCATCTGAAGGCAGCCCTGTAATAGCAAACATGTTTAATATTTTATTATGTTTTTATATATGTTGGAAGCAGGCCAGAGTGGCTGGGCCAACCCAGTCAGATGGGCAGGGTGGTATGTATGTATGAATAATAATTATATTAAATTAAATTAAATTTATAAAATAAAATAAACTAAAAATAATTAAATTGGATGTCCCTATTTTCATTGGAGAAATATTGGATGCGCATCAATCGGACACATGTAAAATTGGTTGTTGCCTGTATGACATGAATGTGGCAGACATGAAATCAGGCATTCTAGGCTGGGTACCCAGGCCTTACCTTCTCACTCTGCTCCACACATAGCTGCCGTAAAATCTCACAGTCCTGGAACTTTTTTTTAAGCAAATCTTGTTTCGAAGCTGAGAAGAGGATCCCTTTGGCGTCGAGAGGTCCAATGATCTCATACCAGATGGGACAGCCTTCCCGGTCGAAACCACATCTTCCCCCGGCCATGTACTTTGTAATGACCTATGGGGGCCAAGATACAAGCAGGTGAGCAGGCCGAGGGTAAAGAGGCAGCTGGTTATGCGTAAGAGGAAAATCTGGGGAATCTGGGGCAGGACCAGATGTATGGACGAAGCCAATAAATTAGGAACGCACCTCTGGGGCCTTCCACTCTATGATATGATCTGCATCCATGTGCTTCCGGGTTTCAATATGCTGTTTCGGGGGGACGGACCAAAAAGAGAAAGCTATTAGTGAAGAAGACAAATGGTGGTCAGACATAGGTCATCTTAGGCCTCCTCCAGACGACTGGGATGCAATGTACACACTGCGTGGTGCTGCCCTTGAAGACAATGCAGAAATGGCAACTGGCCCGAAATGCAGCGGGCAGATTATGGGCTGGCGTTAACCTTAGAGCTCATACAACCGCTGTCCTCACACAGCAGCACTGGCTGCTGGTTTGTTTTCCGGCCCAATTCAAGGTGTTTATAAAGTCCTAAATTCTTATGGCCCAATTTTCAGAAAGGCCATCTCCTTCCCTACAGACACACCCTACAGCGCTCAAAAGTTCGGGGGGGTGGGAGCCCAGGAGAGGGCCTTCTCTGTGGCAGCCCCTGAGTTGTTATATGCAAACGAGGCCACTTTTACAACGCCTTTTGGGACCCAGTGTATTCTATGATACGTTGGGCCTGCTGGGATGCATTATACCAACGATCCTCGACCTTCTCCCCCCCCATCCAAAATAAAAAATTAAAAATTCCTGAGGGGCTTGATGGACCACCTAATGATTTTTCTGCCTGTTGTGGATGTGGTGCAATGTTATACTAGGGGGCTGCATGATTTTTAATTGTATTTTTATTGCTTTCTCATATATAGTGCATTTTGCTGTATTACAATTCCAGAGAATGCAAAGAAATAAAATAATATTACGGTATTTTATACAATGTCATAAAATACAAGGTAAAGAAACACAAGCATTAAAAATGCAATTAAAAATCATTATGAATATGTAACACAACAGCCGTGCTCTCTCCTGCCTTCAAATCCACAGTCAAACTGCAGACTACTTGAATGAAGAGGCACTTAGACCACTGTTTTTGAACTACTGCATTATACAAATTATCAGTGTGAAGTTTACGATTTGCATGCATCTGTTTTGATATTTATAATAAGAAGCCTCTTACCTTCCGGAGCATAGCTTCAGACTTCTGCAAGTCAAAACACCGAGCTGCAAAGAAGATCATGAATGGTTAGAGACCAACCTGCAAAATACCTGTGCTAAAAGGTAACAGCACCTATATGAACGCAGCTGTTTTGGCTTGCGCCCTATTTGCACCCATTTCCAGATGTGCTTCTATCTGAAGGGCAAATCCTTCCAATAAACAAGCAAGGTTGCTACATTTCAAAAACGGATTCCCCACAGCTGCCATTTGCGGTAAACAAAGATTCGCCCAACTTCAAAGCGACATGCTGAGCGAGCGTCATTTGGCCCCAGAGTCTCCACTTTTATTTATTTCTGCTTTCCTATCACTCCTCCTCACAGCAAACGTGACCCTTTCATCTTCAGATATCTGAAGGGCTGCCACGTGGAAGATGGAGCAAGTTTGTTTTCTGCTGCTCAAGAGGGTTGAACCCGAACTAACAGATTCAAATGACAAGAAAGGAGATTCTGGCTAAACGTTAGGAATGATGCTAAGAGCTGTTTAGCAGTGGAATTCTTCAGCTGCAATTCCTGCGTTGCAGAGGGTTGAAAGGCGGCAAACTAAGGCCCGCGGGCTGGATCAGGCCCAACTGCCTTCCGGATCTGGCCTGTGGACTGTCCGGGAATCGCCGCATCAATCAGCAGCACACACGTTCTTTCCTTCTCCCTCCCACGGCGATGGCGGCGCCTCCTCCCTCCCTCCCTCCCTCCCTCCCTCCCTCCCTCCTGGCTTCTCCCCGTCCTGCCTAGAGGAGGAAGGGGGCTGGGCTTTGTTGGTGCCAACAGCGGCAGCGCTCGAGCGGCCTCCATTTTAAGCAGCCCCTCTCCAGAATGCTATTGTGCGCCGTTCATCGTCCCACCGCCGCAGCCGCCAGCCCCTGCCACTCGCAAGACACAGGTAAGCAGCCACTGGGGCTCATCCAGTGCTGTGAAGAAGGGAGGGGAGAGTCGTGAGGGGGGTGGTGGCTTATAGTCCGGCCCCCCACAAGGTCTGAGGGACATTGGACCGGCCCTCTTCTGAAAAAGTTTGCTAACCCCTGAACTAGATGAACCTTGAGGTTCATTCCAGCTCTTGTTGTTGTTTAGTCATTTAGTCGTGTCCAACTCTTTGTGACCCCATGGACCAGAGCGCCCCAGGCACTCCTGTCTTCCACTGCCTCCCGCAGTTTGGTCAAACTCATGCTGGTAGCTTCAAGAACACTGTCCAACCATCTCGTCCTCTGTCGTTCCTTCTCCTTGGGCCCTCAATCTTTCCCAACATCAGGGTCTTTTCCAGGGAGTCTTCTCTTCTCATGAGGTGGCCAAAGTATTGGAGCCTCAGCTTCAGGATCTGTCCTTCCAGTGAGCACTCAGGGCTGAATACCAGCTCTACTGTTCTATAATCATCGATGTTTGCAAAACCATTACAAAATCCTGCAGCAGAGGTCACCGTTTCACCTCTGACCTCCTTATAAATATCAGTCATACAATTGCTTGTGGGACAAGCAGGCATCTGGTCACTATATGTTGCCGCAGGAGCTGGTGCAACCTGTTAGCCCCAGGGTATTGGCGTCAGATGGGGCGTGCCTGATCCAGTTTTCATTCTCAGTGGAACATAATCAGGGATTAAGAGGGCGGCTCTTCACAGCCAGCGCCTTCAAGGATTAATCACACCTCAACAACATCTCCCTTTCAGCAAGTAGGATCACACCCAAGGAATGCTAATGAACCAGAGGGAAGCAGCTTGCAAGAACCAAGTTTATTTCGAAGGTCAGGACCCATCTTAGGGAGAGAGAGAAGGGGGTAGGGGAGGGAGACGTCCTGGTCAGGTCAAGTCAGGTCAGAGGCTTCCCTGCCAGAGGCAACCCTTTCTGGCAGATTTCAGGTGACAGGCAGAGCACCTGAATCTGATTTATGGACTCTTATCCTTTGGAAGGTTTTCCCTGATTAAAACCAGACCAAACAGGCAAGTAGGCCAGGTGGCAAGGCCTGGAACAGGTTCAGAAAAAGGCAGCTTCTTCTTCTTCTTCTTCTTCTTCTTCTTCTTCTTATTTTTATTATTATTATTATTATTATTATTATTATTATTATTATTACCCCGCCGATCTGGCTGGGTTTGCCCAGCCACTCTGGGCGGCTTCCAACAAAACACTAAAATACAATAACCTATTAAACATTAAAAGCTTCCCTAAACAGGGCTGCCTTCAGATGTCTTCTAAAAGTTTGGTGGTTGTTTTTCTCTTTGACATCTGGTGGGAGGGCGTTCCACAGGGTGGGTGCCACCACCGAGAAGGCCCTCTGCCTGGTTCCCTGTAACTTGGCTTTTCGCAGTGAGGGAACCGCCAGAAGGCCCTCAGCGCTGGACCTCAGTGTCCGGGCAGAACGATGAGGGTGGAGACGCTCCTTCAGGTATACTGGGCCGAGACTGACCCAGGAGCTCTGGAATTTGTTCCCCCAGGAGGTAGTGGCAGCCAACTTGGATGGCTTTAAAGGGGATTTAGGCCAATTCATGGATGAGGACCAACCTCAGAGGCCACGTTCTGCCTCCACTGTCGGAAGGAAGGAAATGCCTCTGAATGACATGGGCCAGGAGTCTGCTTCGCCTGCTGAACAGCAGCCTGAAGGGGGAGAAGGCAGAGTGACCCCACCCACAGCTGATCAGCTTTGAAGGACACAGAGGAGAAGGTGCTGATGAGAACCAGCTGGCTTCAGCCGCCTTAAGCAGAGTTTCCAGCAGAAGTCAGCGGCTGTAAACAATGCTTGTAGTTCCTGGCCCTAGGTAAAGGTAAAGGGACCCCTGACCATTAGGTCCAGTTGTGGACAAGTCTGGGGTTGCGGCGCTCATCTCGCTTTATTGGCCGAGGGAGACGGCGTACAGCTTCCGGGTCATGTGGCCAGCAGGACTAAGCCGCTTCTGGCAAACCAGAGCAGCACACAGAAACGCCGTTTGCCTTCCTGCCAGAGCGGTACCTGTTTATCTACTTGCACTTTGACGTGCTTTCGAACTGCTAGGTTGGCAGGAGCAGGGACCGAGCAACGGGAGCTCACCCCGTCACGGGGATTCGAACTGCCGACCTTCTGATCGGCCAGTCCTAGGCTCTGTGGTTTAACCCACAGCGCCACCCGCATCCCACCCTACCTTGCTGTTTTCTGCTCATCTTGACCCTTGACCCCACCTGATCATCGGATTCCCTGACCACATGGATTGCTGTTTGGCTGACCCTAGGACTGGACCTGACTTTGGATGAGGACACCTCAGAGACACCTTCTACAGTTGGCTGGTCTCCCACTCCACTAAGCTCTCGAGAGCCAGTGTGGTGTAGTGGTTAAGAGTGGTAGTCTTGTAATCTGGGGAACTGGGTTTGATTCCCCGCTCCTCCACATGCAGCTGCTGGGTGACCTTGGGCCAGTCACACTTCTTTGAAGTCTCTCAGCCCCACTCACCTCACAGAGTGTTTGTTGTGGGGGAGGAAGGAAAAGGAGAATGTTAGCCGCTTTGAGACTCCTTAAAGGGAGTGAAAGGCGGGATATCAAATCCAAACTCTTCTTCTTCTCCTGCAGGCTGTTGCTCAGCAATGAGTGTGGGTTGGCCATTGTAGGAACAGGATGCTGGACCAGGTGGGTTTTTGGCCTGATCCAGCAGGGCTCACCTGAGGGCCTTAAACACACATTTTCACTCTCGGGGAGTGAATTGGGTCCCCTGTAAGTGATTTAGTGGGAAGGATCATAGCTCGGCAGTAGTGCATCTGCCTTGGTCCCAGGTTCAATCCCTGGCATCTTCACTTAGGGCTGAGACAGACCCCTGCCTTGAAACCCCAGAGAGCTGGTGCCAGTCTGTGTAGACAATACTGAGCTAGGTGGACCTTTGGTTTGACTCGGCATAAGGCAGCTCCATACACTCCTAATAATACTCTAATATATATGTTATGAGCATCACCATTTGAGGAAGGGACGCAGCTCAGTGGTATGTTCACTAGGGCATCAGCTGAGAAAGATGGGGAAGGGCTACCGACGCCTAATGGTAGGACCGGCCCCTTGTGTTGCAACATCTCTCCATTGCAGCACAGGGCTAACAGGACTTCAGAGAATATCAGGGGTCAGGGAAGGGAAGATAAGGCTGCGATAACAGTCTGATAATTTTTAATCTCTCACTGGAGAGACTTATCTTCCAAACAGGCAGAAACTCCAGGGCAGAGTCTCAAGTGGCAGAACTGGTTGAAATAAGAGTCTGGCAGATTTGAAGGAGAAACTCTAATTGTGGGTGTAATTGCGCTTGCTGCAAAGCTCTTCACTGCCACGCAGCTCAGCCCTAACCTACCTCACAGATTTGTTGTGAGGATAAAGTGGGGAGGAGGGGAACCGTGTGTGCCACTTCGAGCTACTTGGAGCAAAGCTGGCATAGAAATGTAATAAAACAGAGACAGCAATGTGGTGAGCCATCATGGGGAAGGAAAGAGAGATTTAAAAAATTATCCAGTTTATTTTGATTATGAGTCGTCTAATAAAAATATGTTCCAAGTCCCGCATTCCCCAACCTGGTGCCCTCCAGATGTTTTGGACTACGACTCCCATTGCCTCTGCCCACTTTGCCAGGCTGGCTGGGGCTGCTGGGAGTTGTAGTCCAACAACGTCTGGCGTTCACCGCATTGACTAGCCTTGATCTAAAGCGACAGGAAATTTCCTGAAGCAAGTGGAAACTTTCCCAAAGCAGGTTAACAAAAAACCCCACAAAAGTATCTGCTCCCATCAGCCCCAGTGAGAAGAACAAATGGCCAGGGATGATGGGAGTTGTAGTCTAAAGCATCTGGCATTGTGCTTCTTCTCTAGGAGGGTGTAGGAAGATCTCAGGGTGGGGTGAGTATTTTTAAAAAAGATTGTACCACTAGGGACTGCTGCCCCTGTTCACTCCGTTCACTAACCCACCTGTTGCTTTGCTAGACTCCCTCCACTCAATTTACACCTCACCCACCCCCTCACCTATTCCCCTCCCCAGCTCAATCCAAGGCCCTTTCCCCTTTTAAATGACCGGGGAGCCACTTCACAAAGTGCCTCGCTAAACCGCTGTGTGAAGCGCCCCTGCTCCACCCCATTCACTCGCTTGCCGGCCTGCCATTCCTCCTGTGGGACTTGGCAGCCGCACAAACTGCATTGTGGCAACAGCCTTACGTTTTTATGTATATAGGCAGATATAAGTAAAAAAGAAATAAAAGTAGTCACAAAACTTCAATCCATTGGAAAAGTTAAATAAAATAATTAGAGGAGCCAGGCTTAAAGGAGGAGTGTGTGATTTTTACGTTAGCTAAAAGGGGGTATGGGCTGGAAGAGGTTGAGAAACACTCATGTCAGACCTAGAACATATTAGGTTGGTGTCTCCGTTTAAAAAAGAACAGGGAAATCTGTACTGAGTTTGCGTGACCATGGCTAGCTGCATCGCATTAATAAAAATGTTATCTGGATTGAGCACTCAGTCACCTGGGCCCAGCCTTGGAATTCTGAACAAGAGCTGCCTCTTTGTGGACCCGCTGTGTTTAATGCAAAGCACGTGCCTGGTACGTTCTGGTTTTTGGACTTTACCAAACAGAGAAAGTGCAAGCAAAGGAATCTTGGGTGATAAAAAACACACGACTCTCTCTGTTCATCCCAGTTAGGGAAGATAAGCACGCACACACACACACACACACACACACACACTCCTCTTGTTCCTGCAGTGGCCTGTCTGGTTCTCTATACCAGCTTCCAGGCCGCAGCCGATATATTTACACTTGGGAGCACTTGCAGGCAAGCCTACGAAAACCACCAAAGAACCAGAGAAAAGGTCCTGAAGATCCCAGGTTCAATCCCCAGCATCTCTAGGTAGGGCTGGGAGAGAAAGGACTCCTGGTTGGTTAAGTCCAGTAAAAGGTGACTCTGGGGTTGCGGCGCTCATCTCGCTTTCAGGCCAAGAGAGCCAGTGTTTGTCCACAGGCAGCTTTCCGGGTCATGCAGCCAGCATGACTAAACGGCTTCTGGCGCAACAAAACACTGTGACGGAAACCAAAGCACACGGAAACGCCGTTTACCTTCCTGCCACAGTGGTACCTATTTATCTACTTGCACTGGTGTGCTTTCGAACTGCTAGGTTGGCAGGAGCTGGAACAGAGGAACAAGAGCTCACCCCGTCGCAGGGATTAGAACCACTGACCTTCTGATTGGCAAGTCCAAGAGGCTCAGTGGTTTAGGCCAAAGGGCCACCTGGAATCCTAGAGAGTCCCTGCCAGTTGGTGCAGATGTTGTTAGGCTAACCACTGCATCAAGTTTTTCGTGGCACAAAGCAAACAACCCCCAGGCCTTCTTACCTCGGAGCCATTTCAAAAGATAGTAGTCCTCTGTGATAGGCAGCAGAGGAAGGATATCCTGGATGTTCTCACGGAACTGAGGAGAAAAATGGAAAACACAGAGAGTGTGTGTGTAAAGATTTAGGATTCCGTTACAGAGTTTTGCTCTCACACCTTTCTATAATGCGACCAAGACATCCCCAGAAGTTAAGTCCTGTTGAATACTGTGGGACTTATTTCCAAATAAAAGAGCTATCTCCACTATACATTTTATACTTTAAACAACCATTGGCTTTCCCCGAATCCTAAAAATTAAGGGTGCTGAGAGCTGCAGTTCCCAGAGTGGCTTAACAATCAATCCCTCTTCCCAGCAAATTCTGGGAATTGTAGTTCCATGAGGGAGGCATTTTTATTTCTTTGTTTGTTTATACCCCGCCTTTCCCCCTAACATGACTCAAGGCGGCTAACAGATAGAAACAATAATCACTAAAAAACCAATAATCACTAAAAACATAGAAAACAACAACTATTAAACATTATTAGAATTAAAACTATATACATATATAAAATCAGTTTAAGACACACAAATAATTACAATAATGTTGTAAGTTTGTGGGTGCCAGACACCCTAAGTTCTTGAAACCAGTGGTGTTAAAATTTAATCAATGTTTGGACTGTTCGAACTGGGTAAACAGACCCAGTGTGTGCTAGACACTGAAGATGCTTTAATTAATTAAGAAGATGCTTAATTAATTAATTAATTAAGTGTCAAGTGTGAATTAAGGCAGGCTGACCTTCTGTGTTAGGCGATAGCCTAGCCTAGAGATGTGCTATTAGGGCAGGGGTAGTCAACCTGGTCCCTACAGCCCACTAGTGGGCATTTCAGGATTCTAGGTGGGCGGTAGGGGGTTCTACGACACAAGCTGAATCCTCCTTCCATCAAGCACTGGTGGGCGGTCAGGAAATTTTACCATCAAGAAAGATGCATTAGTGGGCGGTAGGTATAAAAAGGTTGACTATCCCTTTATTAAGACAACACCATGAATCAGCTGATGTCTGATGTCTGTTTGGATCCAGGACTGTGCCTATGGAACTGAGAAGACCTTTTAGTTTAATATTTTTTTCCTCCATTCATAAAAGTGGGGGTCATCTTACACATGGACAGTGCATAGGGTGGACATTTGATTGGTTGTTGCCGTGGCTGTCAGTGGCTATTGTGCGTGTTATTGGTTGCTGCATCAGTGGGTGGTGTTGACTGGCAGTTGGGCGGGTGATTGGCAGCTTCTGCCGGCGGCGGGACATAGGGGAGGCGGATCTTGTGACACGTGCGGGTGAGCGATTTTCGGCAATCCCCTCTAAAAAAAGCTCAAGAACCCTGGGTGATCCCTCACCAAAAAAGCTCAACAACCCTGTGTCACCCCCCCCCCATTTTCTTAAATTTGAGTCTTATACACGGGGGGCGTCCTATAGACGGAAAAGTACAGTATGTGTAAATAAACCATGGACCCTAGGAAATTGCACCTGGAACCCCTGGAATCTCTCACCGCTCGGAGATAAAAATGGCGTGCAACACTAACAACGACATCAGCCCATTAATTAAGAGCAGTCTGTAGAACAAGGAGGTCTTCACAGCAAGGAGGGAGCCACTCTAGCTTCTCCAGGGAGCAAGTTTCAAAGTCTGGGAGCTGCCACCGAGAAAGCCGTGATGGAGCCAGCAAAACTGACTTGCCAAATGCTCTTAATTACAATACCTGGTCATGCCCATTGTGCAAAGTCCCACCTCTCCAAGGCAAACAATGCTTTTCTGCATCAGATGCCTCTTCTGCCAGGTAGATCTCTCTGATTCAGCCTTATTGCCACACAATTCAACATTTGCAAGAATCGCACATGATCGCAACCTCTGGGGTTCATCGTTTTGAGCACAGCATTATGCTTGATACTACCATGACACACACACACCTGGTCCCCTTCTAGCTCTAGCATGAATGCCGTTCATTTATATTGGGCAGAATAAAGAGATTGTAAACAAAGAAAATAATTAACCTGCACACTCCAGCAGGAAAGGAACCTGTTGCAACATACACAATCGATCCAGCACTTGGAGAGATGCCAGCCAGCTTCCAGAGGTCTGCACAACTCCGAGGTACAAAAAGAGACCTCGAGAAACACAAAATTATGCTGGAAGATCTTCTCTTCTTAATGAAGCTAATTAGATTATTGCAGCTAGAACTGGGTCATAAGTAGCCCAGCGACTGCCAGCTGTATCATTGGGAAAAGCCAGCATGGAAGGGTTGTGCAAAGAGGGAAAAGGGATATGAAGCATAGATGTCAACCTTCCCCTTTTTTGCAGAAAATTCTCTTATTCCAGCGCTGTTTCCCGCTGCTATCCCGGATTGTTAGATATCCCGTAGTCTGTCCCTGGGACAGGTGAGGCTGCTGATCCCTTATTTCCGAGGCTGCTGATCCCTTATTTTCAAATCTGAAAGTTGACAGCTATGATATGAAGTTGGGAGAATTTTGCAGAGATTCATGCCACCAGCAGGACTTGCCGATCAGAAGGTCGGCGGTTCAAATCCCCACGACGGGGTGAGCTCCCGTTGCTCGGTCCCAGCTCCTGCCTACCTAGCAGTTCGCAAGCATGTCAAAGTGCAAGTAGATAAATAGGTATCGCTCCAGTGGGAAGGTAAACAGTGTGCTGCTCTGGTTTGCCAGAAGCGGCTTAGTCATGCTGGCCACATGACCCGGAAGCTGTACGCCGGCTCCCTCAACCAGTAAAGCGAGATGAGTGCCGCAACCCCAGAGTTGTCCACAACTGGACCTAATGGTCAGTGGTCCCTTTCCCTTTCCCTTTCCCTTTCCCTTTACGCTACCAGCACATCCCTCCAGCTACAAAAGTCATCCCTCCAGCTACAGGCCTTATCGAAGTTGAGACGAGGCTCAAGATCTACAGGACTTACACGACTTAGAAGCTAATCCACCCAGCAGTGTGGAAAGGTCAGCGACCTGACATATATTCTTTGCAGTCAACAAAACCTGGAGGCAGAATTCAAGGTGATGAACTACTGGAAGTATAGAATAACCCAGAGGAAGTTTAAAAACGTATGAAAGAGGCTGATGCAATTTAAGAACCCTGGGGGCAGGGGGACATGTACCGCACTTTGAGAAATGCATCAGCATTTGCTAATGCATCAGCGCCGCTTCCGAAAGCAATGATTTGGAACCCCCAAACCTGGAAATAAAACTTGGAAGTGCTCATAAGAAAAAAGTTAGAAAAGACATGATCCACATGTGGTGGACGTGTGAAAAGTTTAATACTTTTTGGGGGAAAATATACGATGAATTAAAAAAGATGATGGGGATAATTTTTACTAAAAAACCGGAGGCATTTCTATTAAGTATTATAGATAAAGAGATCCCAAAAAATCTAAGAGAGTTATTCTTGAATGCAACCGCAGCGGCCCGTATACTTGTGGCCAAGGGATGGAAAGATCACGAGGCTCCAAAAATAACAGATTGGCAAATCAAATTACAGGAATTGGTGGAGACGGCTCAATTGACTAGTAAACTCAGAGGAAACTCAAAGCAAAAATTTGCGGAAAAATGGAATGGTTATAGAAGATATGTTCAAAAATACACTAATAGTTTTGACTCTGTGCTAGCATTAGACTGATAAAGGAACTAAAAGGAGGTGGGTAACAATTAAGGATTTATTATGTTTTCAGAATGTATTAGAAAAATTATAGAGAAAGGTTTATTGTTTTGTGTAAATTCAAATGTAAGATAAAATATATGCAAAGGGACTTGACAAGAAGTCAAAGTTGAAGAAAAGATTTTGGAAGATAAAAGGGAAAAAAATATTTACTTTCATTATTATCATTTTGTGTGGGGGTGGGGGTGTCTGCACATATGTGTCCTGTTGTATGCAATGTTTGGGAGGAAATAAGACGCTAAATAACAAATAAACTAAATATCAATGTATGTAATTTTTATTTCTTAATTATATTTAGTGGTAGTAAAAAAAAGAAAAAAAAAGAAACTGGGTTACAGGTGTCAGAAATTAAAGAAGCTTGGCAATCACTTTGGTCTGCAGCTTCTCAGCATGTTCTCACGGGCAACGCCTATATAGTTCTTAAAATGTTCTATGCCATGGGGTGGAAGGAGAGAGTAGAAGCGCATGGTTCATATTGGGCACAGCATGTTTCCCTGCAGAAGTTTAGTTTGCCAAAATTTCTAATCCACCTAACAGGATCGCAAAGAAATTACAAATGGTATCCAATGCAGATTAACGTAACTCCTAGATATACTTTTCTCCCTGCCTTTTACGTTTCTAGTTCCCATCTTTGCAGAGGAAAAAATAAAAGTGCCTGGGCACATTGGTTGCTAGGGATGAATATTTTTTTTCTATGGCGTTCAATCAAAGATTTTATTGTACATGCAGCTGGGAGTGCTCTTAATTAATTTTTCTGGTACAGGGCATTTTTTAATTGGCTTGTGATTTGAATTGCTATATTTTAATGTTTACTTTCAAATGGGATTTACGTATTTGTTTCCAGCTTGGGAAAGTTGTTGAAAAGCAGCTTGGAAATATTATTTTATGTATTTTTATATAACAGAATTTGTATACCACTTAATTGGGTGGGCAAGGTGTGGGAGGGGCCCTCTAAGCTGTTTACATAAAATATACACTAAAGCAATAAATAAAGAGTCTGAAGTTAAAAATAGGCAGACTTAAAAAAACAACACCACCAAAATATAAATAAATCTGACAGTTTGGAACATGCATTATTTTTAAAAAGACATATGAAAATGCATGTCAGCTCTACATACCTGGGGAGGCTTGCCTGGACAAAAAAAAAGGATGTTGACAAATACCAAAAATGATGCTTACTTATTTTTTAGTACAGGACATTGGTTATTGCTTTCATTTTATGGATCAGTGGTATCGCTGGTTAGTAAAATTCATGTTAAATTGCTGTTTTAAGGATTGTTTTTAAAAGTCTGGAATGGATTAATCCGTTTTGCATTACTTTCTATGGGAAAGTGCGCCTTGGTTTTGGAACGCTTTGGTTTTGGAACGGACTTCCGGAATGGATTAAGTTTGAGAACCAAGGTACCACTGTAGTTGCTGCCACACTGAAGGATCTTCACAACGACCTTGTGCAGGAGGTCAAGCTAAAAGATGGTGACCTGCCACTCAGTGAAAGCTCTAGGCATGTAACCGGTTCTCCACATATTTTTTTTGAAAAAGAAATATTTCTTGAATAACGAAGATGTATTCTGGTTGCTAGGCAACTGCAGCACAGCTGGCTGGCTCTGAGAATTGGATCCTGCCGTGAATATTTGGGAGAGGTTACACTTAGGTGCAGAGTTGCTCAGTGCCCCTACAGTGGGGGCCACTGACCTAAGGCCCTCTGAATATATATATATTTTTAAATAAATATTTATTAAGAGTTTTTCATTTACAGTAAAAAAAATGGACATAACATTGCATATCACATATTTTCTTATCACTTCTGGATTTCCTCACATCTCCCGCTTCTACGTTCTAGTTTAATACACTTAAAACAACAATTTATTCCCTTATCTCCCTCCTTACTGTCAAATTTCGAATATATTTCAAATTTTAGATACGTTTATTCCAATCCTTACAAAAGAAAATTTAATTTAGCCTAATAATTATCTAAAAAAAGAATAGGTTTTTCATCTTATATTTAAATTATCTTCATGATTTACTTCATCTATTTTGATGGTGCCAATTTGTCTAAAATCAAGCATCCTGCTTAACATTCATACAGTTTACAATATTTTTGCAGATAAAGCTTAAATTTTTTCCAGTCCTCTTCAACGATTTCTTCTCCCAGGTCTCGGATTCTGCCGGTCATCTCAGCCAGTTCCATGTAGTTCATCAGTTGCATCTGCCATTCTTCCAGTGTGGATAGATCTTGGGTTTTCCAGTGTTTAGCAATAAGTATCCTTGCTGCTGTTGTTGCATACATGAAAAAAGTTCGGTCTTTCTTTAACACCCCTTGGCCGACAATACCCAAAAGGAAGGCCCTCTGAATATTTTGGACTACAACCCCTATCACCCTCAGCATCATACAGCCACAATGGCTGGGGCTAATGGGAGTTGTAGTTCAAATCATTTGATGCGCCCCTATACAGCCAGTTCAGTAGCCCTTGTGACAAGTGTGACATTATTGCACAACATGTGGAACTGATTTAGTGATATGGCAGCTTAGAGCTACCTATGGACAATTTACAGCAGCTGATTCCAGAAGCTGCTGGAAACCCCAATGGCAACACAAATGCAACGATACAATTTCTCATAAAAAGACAGATTACAGTATTCAAAACGCAGAGGTATGCAGAGGGAGAACTATAACTACTGGGATATATTTCATATAACAGTAGCCTCAACTATTACGGGGGGAGGATTTATATTGGGCTGAAGGCCCCCAGTTTGGGGGCTGGAGCTTGTGGCACATTTGGAAACCCAAGGAAATTATTGTGGATACCAGAAAATACCCATTTCACAGAAGAAAAACTGATAATGTTAGAACGCCCTCTAAACAGGCAAATCACCTATCCCCATAAAGAAACAGTCAAAAAAAAAAGCAGCCCCCACCACATTGTCACATTTCGGATTCCAGATACATGGAATAATAATAATAATAATAATAATAATAATAATAATAATAATAATAATTATTTATTTGTACCCTGCCCATCTGGCTGGGATTTCCCAGCCACTCTGGGCGGCTTCCACAAAGACCAAAAATACACTAAGATGTCACACATTAAAAACTTCCCTGAACAGGGCTGCCTTCAGATGTCTTCTGAATGTCAGGTAGTTGTTTATCTCTTTGACATCTGATGGGCGTTCCACAGGCCACCACCAAGAAGGCCCTCTGCCTGGTTCCCTGCAACCTCACTTCCCGCACAGAGGGAAGCACCAGAAGACCCTCGGAGCTGGAATGTGCAAACAGTTTTGGCAAACAAAATAAAATGCCATATCGTTATCCCCATACTGCAGATAGGAAAACTAAGGTTGGGAGGATAATGGCTAGCCGGAACAAGGTTTGAATCGGGCAGTTCCTGGCTTACATTCTTGCCACTACCAGTCTGAACCTCCCAGGTAGAAAAGGGGCTTGGCAAAGGTGAGTGTAAGCGAAGCAAGGAGTGCCTGTTCTAAGTTCTGAATTCACTTCGGTCACAAAATACCAAGCACCGTGGAAAGAGCCTGTGCAGTTCCCCAGCGCCCCAAACCCGTGAATGCAGCACTCTGTATGCCTCCCCTTCCACCAGTCTCCAAGCAACCACATTCCCCTGGCAAAAGTGCCAGCTCCTCTACCCTGTGGGACACCCCACAGAGCGACGCATTGCTTGCAGCCTGGTGACGAAGGGAACCTGCCCTCGTCTGTTTAAGCGTTGCATGGTATCATTTTTTTTAAAAAAAGTGGGGAGTTACATTAATAAATCAAACCTGCTTCCGCAAGACTCTGTTATTTCAGAATGCAGGCTGAGCATTGCCAGTTATGCAAAAGAAAGCAAGAGAATGCTACGCAAGGCTTCCAGAACTTGTACGAGGCCTAAAAAAAAAAGCAATTACGGTAATCCGGTTTTAATTACTACTGCAATTGTTCTTCCTCTGCTCTTTGAAGCCATCCAATAAGCTTTGTGCCTGGAAGTTTAGAAGACATCTGGAGGCAGCCCTGTTCAGGGAAGGTTTTAATGGTTGAAGATTTATTGTGTTTTTAATCTTTTGTTTAAAAACACAATAAATCATCAACCATTTTCATCTTTTGTTGAGGACATGGGTGGCACTGTGGTCTAAACCCCTGAGCCTAGGGCTTGCTAGATGGACCAATGACCTGATTTGGTCCAGGGCAGCTGCCTGTGTTTACCAGGGCAAAGGCTGCAAGGCTTTATGCCTCTCTGCAGATGATGGCAGTAGATACCCCAGAGTCTTGGCCTTTCCCCAGTGACTTTCTTCCTCTTCAGGTCTTTAAGGGAGAAAAGTGGCCTTTTCCAGGTCCTCTGTTGTTTCCCTTTACAGAAGCTCTTACAACAAGAAAAATGGAGAGAACTAGAGAGAACAATGGTGCAAGCCTATTCTTTAAGGTAAAGGTAAAGGGACCCCTGACCATTAGGTCCAGTCGTGGCCGACTCTGGGCTTGCAGCACTCATCTTGCTTTATTGGCCGAGGGAGCCGGCATACAGCTTCTGGGTCATGTGGGCAGCATGACTAAGCCGCTTCTGGCGAACCAGAGCAGCGCACGGAAACGCCGTTTCCCTTCCCGCTGGAGCGGTACCTATTTATCTACTTGCACTTGATGTGCTTTCAAACTGCTAGTTTAACCCACAGCGCCACCCGCATCCCTTTACTTGGAAGTAAAATTCATTGTTTTCAGTAGGGCTTTTTCCTTAGGGCGGCTTCCCCCAACCTGGCGCCCTCCAAATGTTTTGGACCACCACGGGCTGGGGAGTGTAGTAATCCAAAAGATCTAGAGGTCACCTGGGTGGTGAAAGTTGCCCTAGACAAGGGAAAGTTTTCAGCCTTAAAATTCTGTTGCCTTCAAGCTTCCCATGAGCTGGCTGTATCTATTTGCCCGTGTTCACTGAACATACATGATTATTCTTTTATACAGTATCTTTGAGATGCTTTCCTACTTAGTAGCTGAGCAAGCTAGGTATGAAAGACCACCTAGTGTAAAAAGAAATTCTAAGCCCCAAACCCCTATTTATTTAAAAAAAAAAAATGCCACAGGATGGGTCAATCGAGTACCATTGGCTCAGTCCTGTGCAATCCTCGCTTCGGCAGCACATATACTAAAAAATGCAATCCTCTGCCATCAGGCCTATGCAGGACTTCTCCCTATGTTGGCCTGTTGATATTTTCTTTTAATTTATTACTTGCTTTTAACTTCTTTGTAAATTTTTATGATGTTATTGCTTGGTTTCATGTTTTTATATTGTTGTAAACCGCTGTGATATACTTTTTATGATGCGGCGGTAGATAAATATTTTTTTATAACTAAATACAATAAATAAAAAGACCCACACCCAAACCATGGTCACATATATACAGCATATAGTTAAACCAAATGATGTCCCCATAGAATCCTGGGAACTGTAGTTTAAGGGCGCTAGGAATGCTAGCTCTGCAAGCAGTCAACTACAGCTCCCAGCATTCTATGGGGGAACCAGTGTGCAGTGTGAATGCGACTTTAAACACAGCCTACTTGAGCAGTGTTTAAAAGCCATCCTCTTCAGAAAATAAGAAGAGCCTGCTGGATCAGCCCAATGGCCCATTTGGTTTAGCATCCTTGGACTGAGTCACACCATTGGTCCATCTGAATCAGCGCTGTCTACTCTGTCTGGCAGTGGCTCTGCCAAGGACTGAACGTCCGACTTTCTGAATGCAAAGCACTTGCTCTACCAGTAAACCATAGATCTTTGCTGTAGGAAATGTTTCTGCAGGTCTGATGGGCACCAGGTGCCAACGAAAGCTATTGCCTTCATGTTCTTCCAAGTGAGTTTCTCAAGAGGGCATCTGTGAGGATACACCATGCTTTTTGTGGGAAACAGGTGCCAGACTAGAGGTCATCATTCAGCCTGCTCTCCTTATGCACTCGCATTTCTATTTTTACAACTTTTTACAACTGATCAAAGGTGCAGCATCAGTGGAAAAGACCCAACTTCAAGACCAGAATTATTTGGGCAACGGCCATAGCTCAGTGGGAGAACATCTGCTTTGCATGCAGAAGGTCCCAGGTTCAATGCTCAGCATCTCCAGTTAAGTCCTCTGCCTGACACCCTAGTCACTGCCAGTCAGTGTAGCAATACTGAGCTGGATGAACCAACAATCTGACTCAATAGAACACAGCTTCCTGGGTTCCTGTGAATTAAGGGAAGGATCACAACAAGAGGCAGAACATCTGCTTTCCACGCAGAAGGTCCCAGCGTTCAATCCCTGGCATTACCAGGAAGAACAGGGAGTATCCCTTGCCCGAAACCTTGGAGAGCTGCTGTCAGTCAGTGCAGACAATACTGAGCTGGGTGGATGAATGGTCTGGCTTGGCACAAGGCATCTTCTTATGTTCCTAGGAAGGGGATTTGCTAAGGGGGGGGGGGGAGGAAACAATAACTAAAAACAAAACAGTAGATACAGTTTACAGAATTTGCAGCCAGAAGATATGGCAGCAGGCACTAGGTTTAAAACAACTTTTAAACAACTGAAGGATGCAGATTTGCAGGGCCAAGAGGTCAATGAGCCAGGAGCACAACAGCAGAGCCAAAACTCTGTGTTCACACAGGCAAAATCCCCTTAATTCACTCCAATAGCAAATTCAGGTGGTGAGTGCCAGCTGGAGATGTTGAGAAAAACGAGGTCATTGAGAAACAAAAGAGGGAACAACCTGAATGCACTGGCAGTTCCGAGATTTTGCAAAAGTGGAGAAGCAATTAAGAGACACTCAAGTGAGGAGGACCTGGCGAGCTGTTGCGCAAAGCTTTAAGCCTGCTGGAGGAGAACTGGCTGGTTTGCACCCTGAGTAGGAGCAGTTCTAAGAAAAGGTAAGAATAGATTGCAACATTTCGTTGCACTGTCCATTTTGTCGCTCTAAGAGCAAACTCAGGCGGCTGAGTGCCGATCACATCGGAAGCAAAAAAAACAGGACCGTTCCAAAATAAGGTGGAAACTTCTACAGTACATACGAAGGGGACTCTTCTCTCATCCAAACCAGGACACAAATGTATACAAGTCTGCAAATTAACATGTTTTTAGAATCCCTAAATGGTCCAGCAAAGGTCCTCTAAGCTTAAACAAGCAGAAAAATGCGGAGTGAGGTAAGGGGGTTCTAGAGCAGGCTACTTTTTTCAGGCTGCCCCCCCCCCCCAGATTCTATAAACTCATCCCCAGTGTCCCCTAGCTCACCCACTAAGAAAAACAGTATTACAATAATCAAAATCCAATGAAAATTATTTAGTTTAATTAATTCAAGAAACTTGATGAACTTGGGCCAGGGAATCCAGCAAGTCTGATAAAAATTCACACCTCCTGTGCTCCCTGCCAGCTTCTTGCACAAGTTGACCCCACCACCCCAGGTGGCAGCAGTGGTGGACCTACATTTTGGGCGCCCTGAACTGTTACGGAGGCCCCTTTGCCACCAGCAGTGAGCTCTGAGTGACTACCATCATCTTCTCCGGCAGGGTTGTTTCATGACAGATCAACACAATTTAATTATTTTTTTTAATTAACTACTACATGTCAGATTTTGATTAAAATCGCTATACTGGATTATCTCACATGTCGGAGACACTGGTGTGAATAAAAAAAGCCCTATGCCTTATAGTTTTTGAGTTATGGTGACGGGGGGAGGTGTGAAAACTAGGGAAATGTTATTTACATGGAGGATGCACTTTTCAAAGCAATTTTTTTTAAAAAAACTATGTGGCTGAAAGTCACTTCTGGGGCCCCTCCAGGGACCTGAAGCTTTAATAGTAGAAATGCAATGGGGGCCATTTCACCCACTTTGAAAACTACTGGTGTAGAGGAACTAGATGCTGGGCAAAATGAGCTAGCCTGCAGTTGAACATAGCAGGCAAGGGGACCCAAAACTGTTCCACAAGTCTCCTTTTAACGGTTGATGGAGGCCTGAAGAGGAGCACCATTTGTGGCTAGGCTTGCTTGCACCTCTAAGTCTCAGATGCTGGGGGTTTGAACCACTAGTGGGAAGCGAGGGGGACAGGAGATGCTGTGATTTCTTCCCCTGCTGACAAACTTCCCCAGAAATTTGCTGCCTGGCACCTACTGGGACGCAAAACATGGGATTAGTTAGAGGGACCTTTGGCCTAGCCTGGCCAACCTTATGTAAGTTACCCACTTGGACACTGGTTAAGAAACGTCCTGCCCTTTACTTAACCCCCGGGGAAAGTCTCTCTCTCTCACCTGCACAAGCCTTACTGAAGAGCTTTGAGGTATGTGCCAGAGAGAGATCTCGCTTGCTATCATGACCCACTGTTTACCTCTTAGGTAAATATGGGTCAGAGGAGGCGAGAGAGAAAAGGGAAGGAGATAAAGAAGAACCGCACGACAACCTTGCAAGGTAGACCGGTCAGGATGATTGCAGAGGGTTCCTCCTCCCCCCCAAAAAGCACTCCAACCCTGCACGTGCATAGCCCCCCCCCCCAAATGGGCATTGCCAGGATTTATGTTAGGGGAGCAGGTGGCCAGGACTAATGTGGGGCACCTGTCACCCTCTGTCTAGCAAATTCGGACGGAAACGTTTCAACAACAGTTGTTGAAAATAACTTTCTTTTGACCCCAAGTGCTCAGAAAAACCTGTCAAAATCTTCCTACAGTTTCTACTTTTAGTTAAGTAATTTATTTATTTATTACTTGATTTAGGGGGAGGCAGCTACCCTCCCTACCCCCCTGGCTACGCCCATGAAACCCCTCCCTTAGAAATCAAAGGAGGGCGGCGGCGACTTCTGAGTAAACATATCCACAGAGTCAGGCTGCGGCTTAAGGGAAGTGGGCAGTTTTATCCCTGGAGATCGCAGGGCGTCTTTTGCAGCACCAAGGACGGGGGCGGGATGCTTGAAACCGGATAAGTCAATCACGGCGCGCGGGGGGGGGGGAAGAATCGGTCCCCCTAGCTACTGCTTACGTGTGCTTAAGAAGTGGGGCTACGCTGGGCTCAGAATTGGGGGATCTGAGCCAGCCCCCTAAGAACTGAGCGAAGTAAACGCAACGCAGAGAAAGAATGGATGGCTGGATGAGGTTCATGCTCCTAGCCCTCTTGATCATCTCTTCTCCTTACCTTGGCCAGCGCCTCCTCCTGCTTGGCGCTGAGGTCGCCAACGTACCCGCTCATGGTGGCCCGCGCTCTTGCAGCTGATCCAACCGGCGAATGCCGAGCCGGTGCTCCGGTCCGAAGGCTTTCATGGCCAGCCGGGCTCTGCCAGGCTCTCAAGCCCCGCCCGGCCCGGCCCTTAAAGGGGACGTGCCTCTTGGCGAGCTGCGCGGGCGCGGGTCTCTTTCTGCGCACTCGGCCAGTGCCGGATTTACGTATTGTATAAGCTAAACATCACCTTGCCAACAAAGGTCCGTATAGTTAAAGCTATGGTTTTCCCAGTAGTGATGTATGGAAGTGAGAGCTGGACCATAAAGAAGGCGGATCGCCAAAGAATTGATGCTTTTGAATTCTGGTGCTGGAGGAGACTCTTGAGAGTCCCATGGACTGCAAGAAGATCAAACCTATCCGTTCTTAAGGAAATCAGCCCTGAGTGCTCACTGGAAGGACAGATCCTGAAGCTGAGGCTCCAGTACTTTGGCCGCCTCATGAGAAGAGAAGACTCCCTAGAAAAGACCCTGATGTTGGGAAAGATGGAGGGCACAAGGAGAAGGGGACGACAGAGGACGAGATGGTTGGATAGTGTTCTCAAAGCTACCAGCATGAGTTTGACTAAACTGTGGGAGGCAGTGGAAGACAGAAGTGCCTGGCGTGCTCTGGTCCATGGGGTCACGAAGAGTCGGACACGACTAAACGACTAAACAACAACAACAGCAACAATAACAACAACAACATAAGCTAAACAAGCTATAGCTTACAGCCCCACTCTCTTGGGGGCCCCCAAAAATTTAAAAGGGGGAAAAAACTGGATGTGCATTTCCAAAATATAAGATTAAAAAAAAACCCTACATACAGCAACAGTGTTTTGTTTTGTTTTGTTTTGTTTTGTTTTGTTTTGTTTTGTTTTGTTTTGTTTTGTTTTGTTTTGTGTAGGCTCCTATGATGTAAGTAATGGGCCCCGCCTGCTAGCCTGCTCCCTAAAATATCACTGGCTTGCTGATTTCTATACAGTGGTACCTTGGGTTGCATATGCTTCAGGTTACAGACTCCGTTAACTCAGAAATAGTACCTCAGGTTAAGAACTTTGCTTCAGGATGAGAACAGAAATTGTGCTCTGGCGGTGCGGCAGCAGCAGGAGGCCCCATTAGCTAAAGTGGTGCTTCAGGCTAAAAACAGTTTCAGGTTAAGAACGGACCTCCGGAACGAATTAAGTACTTAACCCAAGGTACCACTGTATATATAGGGTGCCAACATTCTGTAGGTGCAAATGGCTTTAGATACCTATTAAGTCCATGAATTACCATATAGCATATATTCAACACAAAAAACAGCGACAATTTGTTGTTGACAAAGGACAGCTACCTTCAGTAGCTTATGGCCTCATCAAACCTAAATCCGGTCCTGAGTAGGGGGCTGCAACTGAGGCCTGACCTTTCGCGCTCTGTGAAGTTATGGGGTGCTCTAAGGGCAGGCACACACAGGAAGGGAGAAGAGCTGTCAGGGTTGCCAACTGACTGGACAGAGAAGGAGCCTAGCCTTGTTCTTGGGAGGTTGACAAGAGCATCAGGAGAGGCTGTTGGATCAGGCCAACAACAGCTCATCCGGTCCAGCATCACAGCGGACAACCAGATGGCCCAATGCGAAAGCCCTTAAGGAGGGTTTCCATCAACTGGTATTCAGAAGCGATGCTGCCTCCAACTGTGGGGACAGAGCATAGTCATTGTGGCTAGTAACCATTGATCGTCCGTGAATTTGTCCGTTGCTCTTTTGAAGTTATGCAATTTGGCAGCCTTCGCTGCGTCCTGAGGCAGTGAGTTCCGTAGGTTAACAGTGCTGCATGAATAAGTCCTTTCTGGGATCTGCGTGGAATCTGCCAACTTTCAGCTTCATGTGATGCCCACGAGTTCTAGGGTTATGATAGAGGGAGATAAACATTCCTTTATCCATGCTCTCCATGCCATATTTTGTGAACTTCTGTCTGTCACCCCTTCCTTGCCTTTTGTTCCAAATTGAAAAGCCCCAAATGTGCAGTTGGAGGTATAGAGGTAAATAAATGTGTTTTAACTGATTTTAATGTTGTATTTTTATATTGTTGTAACCCACCCTGGGACTCCAGATAAGAAATCTAATTCCTGCTTGAAATACATCTCGATAGCTTATTATATTTATTTTGATTGCACTCATATTCTGCCTTTTTCCCCTCCCAGGAGCTCCAGGTGCTGTACATGGTTCTCTCCCTCCTCATTCCATCCTCAAAACAACACTGTGAGGTGGGCGTAGGTTGCAGAAGTCTTCCAAAGGTTACCATCCAGTGAGTTTCACATGGCTGAGTGGGGATTTGAACTCTGGCCATCCAGATCCTAGTCTGACACTCTAACCCAGGGGCTGGCAAACTAAGGTCTGTAGGCCGGATCAGGCACAATTGCCTTCAGGATCCGGCCCACGGACTGTCCATGGATCGGCATGGGGATTCTGTTCATTTGGGCTGCGCCATTTCTGTTATGTACTGAAGTTCTCACCGTGGGCCAGCAGGGGGATACTGTAGATAGTCTTCACTCAGGTCCACATATGCAAATAAGGAATTGAAAGTGACGTTCAGTGATTGGATAGTTACAGAAAGTTGTTACTGTTGTGTTGTAGTGGAGCTCTATATAAGCAGGCTGGCTGAACCCTTCAGTACAGTTCTGTTCTGGCCTGTGAATCGCTGTGTCGTCTGATATGTTCACCCACAACTTAACAATTACCCCCCCACCCCTTTCTATTTGCCCACATACACCCCCCCGTGGCGGCGCCTCCTCCCTCCCTCCTCCTGGCTTTTCCCCGCCCTGCCTAGAGGAGGAAGGGGGCAAGGCTGAGCTGGCGGACCGCAATTTTAAGCAGCCCCTCCCCGGAGCCAGCCCTTTCGCGCTGCTCATTATCCCTCCGCCGCTACCCTGGTGCTCCTGTGGGTCAGGTGGCGGTGGTGGCTGCAGCCCCTGGCAGTTAAGCACAGTGAATGGGGGTGGGGACTTCTTGCCCCCCTCGCCTCTTCTTCCAGCTCCCCACCCCTCCAATGCCACTTCTCTGGCCTGCCACAAGGTCTAAGGGACAGTGGACCGGCCCGTGGCCAAAAAAAATTGCCGAGCCCAGCTCTAACCACTATACCACTATACAGCCTCTCTTGCATTTTTTTCAAAATATTGCAAGAGTTTGCTTGGTGCAGCCTACATTTTGGACTGCCAAGGAAGCGTGTGTGTGTGTGTGTGTGTGTGTGTGTGTGTGTAGTGAAAACCCAGAGATCAGCATTGCTATCTCCTCCTGCTTGAACAGCAGGTCAATGTGCAGTAATCAGTGGCAGATGTGATAAGCATTATCATGGGATCAGTGTCTGTACACGAAATTGCGGCTCAAGGTGGGAGAGCAGAGGCAAAGTTGGCATCCTAGGAGGGGTGTTGCAAAGGTGCGGCCTGCTGTCCTTTGGCTCCCCCACCAGCCTGCAGTGACTGGCAGCTCTCAGAGGCAGAACAACAGAGGGACTCTTACCCAGCTAGACAGTCCTCCTGAGCCAAACAACACCCGCCCCCTGCTGTAACCTTGGACTCTCTGGGCTTTGGCCTCCCAGATAAAAGTCACTTTCCACCTGCCACACCACACATTTTATGGATAAACTGCTTTGATCCGGGAAAGGGAGTGGGAAGAAATTCAATTCACATTCATTCATTTATTTGTTTACATTTATATATATTTGTTATATATAAATATAAATATATATATGCCACTGTTTCATAGGAAAAATATCCACATGCTTTAGAATAATACATAAAACCATGCATTGAAAAATATATATTAAAAAATTACAATCAGACATCAACCATTGTGGCAGGATGTGCTGTTCTTACATGCCTGTGTAAGCTTGGCAGAACAGAATAGTTTTCAGCAGCTGTTTAAAAGCTGGCAGAGAAGGGGGCCTGCTGAATCTCTAGTGGCAGAGAGTTCCATAGGACTGGGCCAATGGAACTAAAGGTTTCTTAAATGTATAGTCACCTGTTCCCTTTTTCCATCTGGCCATTAAGAATCATCCCCATGTTACAGATTATTCCCCTTGCACCAGGTGACAAAATAGCATCCTGAATCTCACCTGAGGTCAGTAGACCTAGTTTGGTGGGGGTACCATACAGGGCAGGTCATGTAGCGCATAGCAGTCTCTTTCCCCACCCCTCATCACCTAGCAGTGGAGCCAGCCCTGTTCATAATACAGTGGTACCTCGGTTCTCGAATCCATTCTGGAAGACCATTTGAGTTCCAAAACGTTCGAAAACCGAGGCACAAAGGGCTGGCTGCAAATGCAATAGAGAAAATTGAAAAACACACAGCGGAAACCGTTCAACTTCCGAGGCGCGTTTGAAAACGGAACCATTTATTTCTGGGTTTTCGGCGTTCGGGTTCCGAAATGTTAGTCAACGGAGACGTTCAGGAACCGAGGCACCACTGTATATCCTACAATTCTAAAACAATTCAGCTATGTCCTTTTGATCATCGTGTATGAATTCAAGTCCCACTTATCTCTCTCGGATAGTGTCCCTTGTTATGTGTCCACTGGATAAAAACTTTTAAATTAGCCAAGGCACCAGGCTTAAAAATAATTGCAGAAGCAATTAAGCTGGGCTTTCTGATGGATACGCCCAAAGCTCTATAGCAGAGACTTAGGCAAATGAACAGTGTTGCAGAACAGGATGGAACAACCAGAATCGCAAACGCTCCATGCCGTAACAATTTCTTGCTGTTGTCGGTGGCAGCAGTTGCCCATTTTAACACAGGGAATGATCCACAGTGGATGGCTCAAAACCATCACGGTGTAATTAATTCGTGTGGGTGGGTGTGTTCATCTGCTTTGTTCAGCATGTTAATCTGTTGGCACGCCGCCCTTTGTTTCAACTGTGAATGTAGTTAAACATCAAAACCACCTCAGAAGGGAGTGGTGTTTTTCCTCCCCCACTCTTGCACCCATGAACTTACTGTGATTAGCGTAAAAGAAGGAGCTCAATTTAAAGCCAGTCCAGATTTGAGTGGGTGGAGATTAGACAACGCGGGAAGATGGCGTCCTTGATTTTTTAATCAAAATGGTTTCGGAAACAACATAAAACTTTATCTCTAACCCCATAAGAGTTTCGCTTCAGTTCCACGTGTGCAAAACATTGTACAGGGTAGGATTTGTCGAATGGTTGGTGGTAGAGTGTCTGCTTTGCCTGAGAAGATCTGAGGTTCAGTTCCTGGCATTCGTAGAAAGGGCAGCGAAAGACTTTGCCTGAAATCCTGAATAGCTGCTGCCAGCCTGTGTGTACAACACTGACCTAGACAGACTAATGGTCTGGCTTGATACAATGAAGGGCCACAGCTCAGTGTCAGACCATTTGATTTGCCTGCATTGGATCACCAGCATCTCCAGGTCGAATCGGGACCGACTCTTGGCACTGTGGGTTAAACCACAGAGCCTAGGACTTGCCGATCAGAAGGTTGGCAGTTCAAATCCCCGCAACGGGGTGAGCTCCCGTTACTCTGTCCCTGCTCCTGCCAACCTAGCAATTCGAAAGCACGTCAAAGTGCAAGTAGATAAATAGGTACCGTTCCGGCGGGAAGGTAAACGGCGGTTCTGTGCGCTGCTCTGGTTTGCCAGAAGCGGCTTAGTCATGTTGGCCACATGACCCGGAAGCTGTACACCGGCTCCCTCGGCCAATAAAGCGAGATGAGCGCCGCAACCCCAGAGTCGTCCACGACTGGACCTAATGGTCAGGGGTCCCTTTACTTTTACCTTCTCTTAAAACCCTGAAATTTCTGGCCCTGTGAATTATAATCCTAAAATTATAATGCTCACCCAGCATTAGGAGTGGCCAATATTTGTATTTCTTCATCCGAAAATATAGTAACATCACTTTTTTTAATAAAAAGAATTGTTCTAGCTTATTATTTTTCTGCCAACCCAAGTTGTGCCTTTGTTAGTTACCTTGAGAATCCTGTACTCAAAAGTGGCAGAAAGTATTTTAAATGAACGGAGGTGCCAGGAATTTCATCTGGAATCTTTGGCGTACAAAATGTGTATGGTGGTCCATCCCAGTTTAGGAAATGAAATGTCTGAGCTGCCTTTGACAATTATACATCTTGAATCTTATTGATAATGTAAGACTCTGCTGTTTACTTTGCTATCTTTCCCTCTTTACCAGGATGGGGGAACTTCAGGGCCTGGACCCAGATGTGGCCCTAGTCTAATGTTCAAAGACAAGATTCTTTTTGGTTCCAGCCCTGTCCACCTGCCTCTTGGAAAGTGATCCAGGCAGGGAATGCAGAGACCTCAAGACAAGGAAGAGCAGAGAAAGGGGTAGAGAACCCAGGTCACCAACACTGGAATGCCAAATTGGTTAGAACATGATGCTGACAGCAGCAAGCTTGCAGGTTTGATCCCCAACCTGCCACCCTCCAGCTGTTTTGGACCACAACTCCCATCAGCCCTCCAGCCAGCCACACCGAGGCCCTGCTCGGCAAGAAGCAATAGGAGGGGCAGAAGCTGACAGCAGGAAACATTTAACTAAAGGCGCAGGAACCCCAAAAGCCTCAGTCGTGCTTTGCCTGTCCACACCTGAGAGAACACAGCTATCACATTCATTTTTTTTAAAAAAAAAATCTCAACAAATCATGATTTAGCAACAGTGTCATTGAGATACTCTGCAAAATGTGGGTGAACATTTGGGAAATGTGGGTCCAGGCTAGTTTGAAAATAAATTTACTAATGCAGAGAAGAGCAGGCAGGATCTAATACCTAGGGAAGATCGAAGAAGCTCCAGTTCAGAATTATCTAGGAGCAGAGTTTGGGGGTTTTTTGTGGGGGGTGGGGGGTTGCTGCAGTTTCCAAGCAGTGTTGCTAGGCGACGAAGAAAAGGATAACCTAAAAAAGAAAAGGGGGAAAAGAGTGATTCAGAACCAGTTGCTAGAATTTTGTGTGTGAGAGAGTGTAAATCCAGAATGGCTTTAGTATAAATTGGTAGTTATAAATTTAAATTTAGTATAAATTGGACACGGGTGGCGCTGTGGGTTAAACCACAGAGCCTAGGACTTATTGATCAGAAGGTCGGCGGTTCGAATCCCCGCAACAGGGTGAGCTCCCGTTGCTCGGTCCCTGCTCCTGCCAACCTAGCAGTTCAAAAGCACGTCAAGTGCTAGTAGAGAAACAGTAGATAATAACAGTAGATATAGGGATAGGACGTTTTTTATGTACGCTACCACAGCGGCAAGGATCCTTTTAGCGAAGTATTGGAAGACACAAGAACTACCCACGCTGGAAGAATGGCAGACGAAGGTGATCGACTACATGGGACTGGCGGAGATGACTGGCAGAATCCGGGACCAAGAAAAAGAGACGGTGGAAGAAGACTGGAAGAAATTTAAAGTATATCTTAAGAACTGTTGCATAATTCATGAGTGCTAAAATGTCAAGGGAAAGGAAAATATAGAATTACAGCTGTAATTGATTAAGTGTGAGGAGAAACTAAAATAAGATGATGTTATTAATTGATTGGTGCGAGGGGTTGTTGAAAAAAGGTTAAAACAGGTTTGCAGAAAAGGGGAGGTAAGGGGAAGTCTGGGAAGTAAGGTTTATGAAAAAGAGGTTTTGAAATTATACATGTTTATATGTTTTTGTTTGTCTATGTGTGTGTGCTGTTTTGTTTTTAATTTGTGTTGGAAAATCAATAAAAAAATTTTTTTTAAAAAAAGATAATAACAGTAGATAATAAAACAGTAGATAGATAACAGTAGATAAACTGGTGGGATGGTAAACAGCGTTTCCGAGCGCTGCTCTGGTTCGCCAGAAGCAGCCTAGTCATGCTGGCCACATGACCCGGAAGCTGTATGCCGGCTCCCTCAGCCAATAAAGCGAGATGAGCGCTGCAACCCTAGAGTCGGCCACGACTGGCCCTAATGGTCAGGGGGTCCCTTTACCTTTTTAAAGCATGAGTAGGGAATCTACAGAGAAATGTTGGTGGACTACAACTCCCATCAGCCCCAGGAAACACGGCCAATGGCCAGGGATGATGGAAGGCCCACTGGTTCCTCATACCTGTCTTAAGATCGTGAAAGAACCTCGCAAACAAATATATCCTAAAATAGGCTGTTCTCTTCTATTGCTGTTACTATGATGCTACATTTTAAGCAGTCAAATTAGGTTAGCTTTTTTACATTGTTCAGTATGAGGCTCTATGGATTTATTTTATGTACTTTTTTTTTAAAAAAAGTTTTTATTTATACTTTTCAAGTTTATACATTGCATTAGTTTTACAATCAATTTTTTTTTACAATTTTTAAGAACTTCTGCAGATCCAAATTCATTTAATTCGCTCATTTACCTAATTACCTGCTTTAAATATATACTCTTATGAAACTGCAGGTTGTTACAATAATCTTGCCAATGTTTTTATCTGTTTGAAATTTATCTCTAAATATCAAATAAACCATTTCCATTCTTTTATAAAAAAGTTTGTTATCTTGAGTTATTATTCCGGTAATTTTCTGCATATTTCATACAAAAACTTAATGGATACACAAACTTATGGAATATTCTCTGCACTTGTTGACCTGGTTCTTTTTTTTATCGTTTACACGTTAATTTTGTTGTTGTTTATTTGGTAACTGTGAGGTGACTGGGGCACAGTTTTGTAGAGGGGTGGCGCACTGATAAACTGACTGTGAGCAGAGGTGTTGGGGTCTGGGGCTGTAGGCAGTCGAAGAGCTGCAGCTGTTTTTGCAGTAGGGTCCCTCTCTCTCCCACATCTAGCCTTGACAAGCTGACTTCTTAAGAGACTTAGTGGTTTCTAATGGTAGGTGACGTTGCTGTGTTGTATTTTTATTTCATATTAAACTGTATTATATTATTCATGTACATTGATTAGTTTCTGGGAGTTAAGAATAGGACTAGGATAAATTGTGTTTGCTGTACCCATATTTTATACAGTTTGTATATGTTGTTTATCAATGTGTGCTGTGCTATGCCTAATAAAGGATTTTGAATTGAAGCTGACTTCTTGATGCCTTCCAGTGAAAGTGTGAACAGTTAAGTGGAAAGGATGCTACCAATCTAAAGGTAAAGGTAAAGGGACCCCTGACCATTAGCGCCACCTGTGTCCTTTACAGCCCTTTTAATGTGTTGGCCTGGTGGAACTCTGATAACACCCCTTCCTTGCTGGTTGGCACAGAGAGACAGGTGTGGGTGGGTGTAAACTATCCTATGGGACAAAGGTAAAATAGACATTTATTGCTACACCTACATTTGTTTCCAGCCCCACCCACCACTGGCAAATGGCCCCCAGAAGCCTGCCAAGAAGGAAATATGGCCCTCATCTTGAAACACCTCCCTCACCTCTTTTGTTTGGCTGCATTAATTGGTTTAATGATTAGCTTGGTTGTTTCAATATGAATAAATAATGGCAGAGAACGTTTACAGTTAGCTCCTGTCGGGTGATTCTCCCTTTGAAACCTGTTCAGGTATCAGAATGGTTAACATCCAGAGATGGCAGACCTACTCCCTGGGCGAAACTGCTGAGCAACCCTCATTAGCGCAACAGCACCACAAAGACTTAATTTGTTATGTTGTTGTCAGAGCATCAGACCTGCAGTCATGAGGAAATCCTTGGAAAGGAGCCCAAGAGAGACGGACAGCATTGTCTCACTCATAATGTTTCTGACAGGAAAGGAGAAGCAGTTGGCGGGGGATGAAGAAATAGAAGTGGGTGCCCAGCAGGCCTGTCCCAACCGTTCTGTAAGCTGGCAAAGGACCATGCTGCAAACTGTTTCTGCCCCAGTTCCAGGAACCAAAGCTGGCAGGTGAATCTCATTTCAACAGGACAGTGGGATCCTCTGAGCTAGGCATGGATTGATCCATCAGTATCAGTTCTCTGTGCTTCTTGTTTTTTCTGCACTTTTCTGAACCAATTTGAATATATATTTTTAAAAGAATCCTCAATAAAGCTTGATAGCGAATTTCCCCTAATATACAAATTTTTGCAAAGCAATTTTCTGTACAGGCAATTCCTCATTTATGCATATATTGGGAACACCACTGGAAAAAGCCTTCAAACAACCCTTTGAACCTCTGGAAACCTTTGAAAACCCCTTCAGAACAAAACTCCACCAAACTCCACCACAAACCTCCTTGCTCTCCACAGGCCTCAAATGTCAGTGCAAAGGGTCCTGGGAATGCACTCGCAAAGGCTCATTAGATTGCTAGATCCTATTTTTGTGCTGCTTTTGCCATTTTTGTGCTCTTTCAGGCCCATTTTTGCCCCTTTCCATGCCACTTCCAGGTTTGCGATGATGTGCATGGGCGCAGTCATGTGTGCCTTGAACGCACATCAGTGGGGAGTTGTCTATAATTTAATACGTTAATGCAGCTTTCATTAATATATGCATTTATATGCACACAATTCCCAGAGCAGTTTAACTGTCAATCCCTCTTCCCCAGGTAAGTCTGAGAAATTTAATCTCTCAAAAATACTGATCTCCGGCAGTATAGAGGCTGCACCCTGGAATGCCGACCCTATCAAACCTGTTTGTTGAACCCTCTTGTCGCTTTTAGTGTGTCTGACCCTACGCTTTTGTTCCACTGTCTGAAAGGGGTGGAGAACGTCTCCTTGAATAGGAATGCAAAGTGAAGTGTGGTGTGGAATTATGCTAGTCTGGTCTTGGGGCCAAAACATAAATGTGCAGGCTTGGCTGCAGAGAGAAAGAAAAATGGCTTTCGATACCTTCAACCATGGTATCCTTCTAGATGTCTGAGCTGCTGGTGGGTGGCACTGTTGTGCAGACGTTCTGGTCTTACAGTGGTACCTCAGGTTAAGAACTTAATTCGTTCTGGAGGTCCGTTCTTAACCTGAAACTGTTCTTAACCTGAGGGCCTCCCACTGCCGCTGCGCCACCATCATGTGATTTCTGTTCTCATTGAGAGCCAGTGTGGTGTAGTGGTTAAGAGCGGTAGTCTTGTAATCTGGGGAACCGGGTTCAAGTCTCTGCTCCTCCACATGCAGCTGCTGGGTGACCTTGGGCCAGTCACACTTCTCTGAAGTCTCTCAGCCCCACTCACCTCACAGAGTGTTTGTTGTGGGGGAGGAAGGGAAAGGAGATTGTTAGCCGCTTTGAGACTCCTTAAAGGGAGTGAAAGGCGGGATATCAAATCCAAACTCTTCTTCTTCTTCTTCTCATCCTGAAGCAAAGTTCTTAACCCGAGATACTATTTCTGGGTTAGTGGAGTCTGTAACCTGAAGCATCTATAACCTGAAGCATCTGTAACCTGAGGTACCACTGTACTTGGATGGTCGTCTCCAGAGGGTGATGCTTGGGGAGTGTTCTTCAGCCCCTTGTGGGGTTCCTCAGGGTTTGATTTTATCCCCCATGCTGTTGAACAACAACATGAAACTGTTGAGTGGGGTCATCCGGAGTTTTGGAGGGTGGTTGTCAGCAATATGCCGATGACACACAACTCTATTTCTCCTTTACATCTGCAGGTGTGGTTGAGGATATGCTGGACCGATGTCTTGCCTGGGTAATGGACCGGATGAGAGCCAACAAACTGAAGCTCAATCCAGATGAGACAGAGACACTGTTAGTGGGTGGCTCCCTAGACCAGATGGATGGGAGGTTGCTTGCTCTTCACCTTCTCTCTGATGGAGCAGGTCCATAACTTTGGGGTGCTTCTGAATCCTTTGCTGTCACTCAAGGCTCAGGTGGCCTTGGTGGCTTGGAGTGCCTTACATCAACGACAGCTGGTGGCACAGCTCAGCCCCTACTCACACAGGGATAGCCTAACTTCTGTTGTCTAGGCTCTGGTAACCTCAAGGATAGATTACGCAATGGATTATACATGGGGCTGCCTCTGAAGTTGGTTCGGAAACTTCAGCTGGATTTGGTGGCCAGGTTGCCAACTGGAGAAGATGGTTTGGGCATATTACACCAATCCTGGCCTGATTTGCACTGACTGGCTGCCAGTTAGTTTCCGGACCCAATTCAAGGTGCTGGTTTTGACCTATAAAATCCTTAAATGGCTCAGGACCGCAAGACCTCAAGGTCCACCTCTTTCCATATGAACCATCCAGGACCCTGCAATCATTATCTGAGGCCCTTCTCCGTGTGCCTCCTCTATGACACATTGACAACATGAGAATGGGCCTTTTCTGCAGTGCCTTCCCATCTGTGGTCTACTCTTCCCAAGGAGGCTCACCTGGCGCCTTCATTACATATATTTTAGGTGCCAGGCAAAAATGTTTCTCTATAACCAGGCTTTTGGCTAATTAAACATTCCATGGCCTTTTTAATGTGTTTGTGGGAAGGGGGATTATTTGTTTGTTTTTATTATGTATTTTGTGTTATCCTTTTGTATTTTTATGTTGGGCACCGTCCTGTGATCTTCAATAATAATGATGATGATTGAAATATACTCGGAGTCAAGTGTGGATTTCATGCTCTTTATTCAGCTCATAGTAGTGAGGAATGGAAATTCCCCCGAAATGTTTGCTTTATATACATTATTTACATAATAGGCCCCACGTGATTGGCTAATTCTGTGATTCTCCTGTAGGCCAATCAGGTTGCAGATTCACTTCCATCTGGAGTTGGATTGGGTGGCTCCTGCTGACCAATCAGACTGCTGCATTCTGGATCCTATTGTTCTAGGACCAATCAGACTGCTGCATTCTGAATCCTATTCAACTCAGTACATAACAATGATAATGATAGTTTTGGCCAACTCAGAGCAACTGGTGGAGACAATTTTGCAGGCAGACCAAGATCCAAAGGGCCGGAGGCAGTCACTGTCAGCACTGTCAAAGGCCATGGTGCAAAGATGGTCAGGTTACAGAGGAGACAAGGTGTGGGGAACCTCTGGTCTTCTGGAAGTTGCTCAGCTAAAACTCCCATCATCATCCCTGGCCAGTTCTGACATCAGCTGAGCTCAGATCAAAGAGATGGCTCTGATGTTAGGGCTTTGTAGTTGAGGGTGGTCTTGCCTCCTACTTTGCATAGGCTAGTCTTCTGTTTGAAATGTTGTTCAGTTTGTGTCTAGTGCAAAGATTTAATGCTCCCAGTAACACCTTCACATTTGTTTGGTCATCTGTTGTGGTTTGTCGTAGTTTCCTACCCTTACAAATTTTATACATCACCTGATTGTAAGAAAACTTGGTTGGCCCCTGGACCAAGCCCATCCGCAGGTCACCTGGTCAAACTCCTTCCTGCCATGGTGAGGTTTAATGGACAGTAAGCCCGCAACTTAACACTCATGTTTCTTAGGTGATCGCAACCTTACACAGGCAATCAAAAAATAAATAAATAAATTGGGGAAACGTGGGGGAAATCAAAAGATGTGGTAGCAGAAATGTCAAAAGGAGGTGGGAGTGGGAACCCACAGTTGGAATTTCCATCAACCATTGCACTCATCCTGGGAGAATGTTTGGGGGTTGTCAGAGAGTTGAAGAGTGCGCCAGGGCCTAAAGAGACCACGGAGGTGGTCTGAGAGCAACAGTGAGTTATTTTTACATCAGGTTTTTAATGGGTTGTTTAAGGGGCTTTCCTAGCTTTATGCATTTTTGCATTTGTGCACAGTTCTCGGAAACCAAAGCTTCGCATAAGTTGCGGGCTTACTGCGTTTCTATTTAAATGGATACCACTGTTTTCTAAATTTGCTTCGGCGCAAAATTTCATTTTTCCAAATCTGTGCTCGTGTTTTGCGGCAGCGAGTATCCTGTTTCTGCAGGATACCAACCTCGGCAGAAGGTGCCATTTTTCAGGAGATCAAATGTCTAAGCCAGGACGGTAGGCGGAGGAGCAGCTTAAGAAAATGAGGTGCCTCCTTCTGAAAGTATGGGAGTTGGCCCCCAAACCTTAAGACTAAGGGAGATTCAAATGGGTGTTGGCCTCATTGGGCGAAACTGAGAATGACCCAAAAGCTTTTGGCGTTTCAACAGGGCTTTCCTTCCCAAGAAACTGAACTAATCAGTAGAGCTAAACTTTGTGGGTGTCACTAAGCAGACAACTGACTCCGCAGGATCTATGGGGGCGTGGATTCTGCCCAGCAATAATGCAGCATGTGGAACACAACACGCAACCCATTTTAGTAGGGTCATAAACAATAATGTGCTTCTTGGAACCAATGGGGCAATTGTCAAGCAGAGTAAATGAGCGTTGCTTTCCCTAATTGCATCATGTATCACATTTCATGATATGGTGCCCCCAATCTGGCACCTTGCAGATTTTTGGGGACAGCAACTCTCATCAGGCTCAAAGAGCACAGCCAACTTATGAAGCTGAATTCTTCTGATGCAGATTCCGGATGGATCAAAGAAAGGACTTCACACAGCACATAGTTAAAACCATGGAACTCCCTCTCACAGCAGGCAGTGATGGCCACCAACCCAGATGGCTTTAAAATAGGACCTGACAAATTCACAGAGGAGAAGGCTATCAGATGGCTTTGCTCTGCCTGCGCAGTCAAAGGCAGCAACACTTCTGAATCCTAGTTGCTGGAAACTACAAGTGCTCTTCTGCTCAAGTCTTGCTTGCAGATTTCCCACAGGCATCTGGTTGGCCACTGTGAGAACAGGATGCTGGACTAGATGGGCCATTGGCCTGATCCAGCAAACTCTTCTTACATTCTTGATAGACATCTTAGATTTAAGATCTAGAGAGCTTGGTAGTAAAAGGAAGAAAACTCTGCTTCTAAAGAGAACTATAGCCAGGTGATAATAATAATAAAATAAGAATAACAACAACAGTCAAAGTAACACAGTTTACATAAAATCACAATCAATAAATTGAAATGCATTCTAAAATCAATTCATTCTAAAATCAATTCAGAATCAAATTAATGGCAACCATTGGGCTAGAGATCTATGAGGATTACCAAAGGAGGGAGTCAGGCTGTGCCTTGGCCAAAGGCCTGGTGGAACACCACTGTCTTGCAGGCCCTGCGTCAAGATATCAAGTCCCTCAAGGCCCTAGTCTCTTGTGACAGAGCGTTCCACCAGATCGGGCCACAGCCGAAAAAGCCCTGGCTCTGGTTGAGGCCAGTCTAACCTCCCTGTGGCCCAGGGCCTCCAAGATGTTTTTGTTTGAAGACTGTAAGGTCCTCCGTGGGACATACCAGGAGAGATGGTCCCGTGGAATGATAAACTCAAGGAGAATACCTTCCACACTCAATGATATCCCACACTGATTTTTATTTTTATTTTTTTATTTTTAAGAAGGGCTGTAGTTCACTTGGGCTCAAAAAAGTCTCAGGACCAATCCTTAGGATCTCCAGCTAGGCCTGGAGGGTGGGGATAACATGCCTGAAACCCTGGAGAGCCATTCTCAGTCAATGTAAACAATACTGAGTGAGATGGACCATAGGTAGACAGGTTTCCTGGCTTGCTAATTACAATACTCTTTTTGGGGGTGGGGGGTGTAGCTCAGTGATAAAAGCATCTGAGGTAAGGTTACCAGACATCCCCGTTTCCCAGGGACAGTCCCCGGATTTTTCCCCTGACAAAATCCACTGAATTCAACTGAAGTTGAAAAGTGTCCCCCGATTCATTGAAAAAAATCTGGTCACCTTAATCTGAGGTGATCTACCGTTTGGGAACCCCTGCTCTACATTTTTCTGATTAAGACCAGGAAGATCATCCCTACAGAAATTGTAGGCTTAGCCTTTGTTCTTTGCAGTTCCACCTCTGACTGCAATGTCCCTCCTTTATTCGACCAGCTCCAACAGCGCAAGACAGCTCCCCACTCCTCTGTTTTGTCCTTCTTCAGAACGTCTGCCTATTGGGTTACTTCTCTTCTGGGTTTCCAACACGTCCATCGCTTTCCCACCCTTCTCAAAATTCTTCCCACAATGGGGGATTTACACACCTGCACAATTTCTGTTGGCAGTTCAGTTGAGCGGCTGTAGCTGCGACCAGGTGGCCTCTGATTCAAGGTGGTAGGCCAGCCTTCGCCAACGTGATGCCCTCCGAATCGTTTGGATTTCAGCTCCCATCATCAGCCCCTGTTAGTGTGTCCCTGCTGGCTGGGGATGATTGATGAGAGTTGTGTAGTGAGAGCTGGACCCTAAAGAAGGCTGATCGCCGAATAATTTATGCTTTTGAATTATGGTGCTGGAGGAGACGCTTGAGAGTCCCATGGACTGCAAGAAGATCAAACCTCTCCATTCTGAAGGAAATCAGCCCTGAGTGCTCACTGGAAGGACAGATCCTGAAGCTGAGACTCCAATACTTTGGCCACCTTATGAGAAGAAAAGACTCCCTGGAAAAGACCCTGATGTTGGGAAAGATGGAGGGCACAAGGAGAAGGGGACAACAGAGGACGAGATGGTTGGATAGTGTTGTCGAAGCTACCAGCATGAGTTTGATCAAACTGCAGGAGGCAGTGGAAGACAGGAGCGCCAGGCCTGCTCTGGTCCATGGGGTCATGAAGAGTCGGATATGACTAAATGACTAAACGACAACAACAAAGATCTGGAGGGGACCAGGCTGCTCTCTCAAGCTCTCAAGCCTGCAGGGTGGAGAGCAATACTGACCCACTTTGCAGGACTGTTAGGAATATAGGGTGCTGCTTCATACTGGGCCAGACCATTGGTCCATCTAACTTGGGATTTCCCAAATGTGGGTCTCCAGCTGTTTTTTGGACTACAGCTCCCATCACCCCTAGCTAGCAGGACCAGTGGGCAGGGATGATGGGAATTGTAGTCCTAGCTGGAGACCCAAGTTTGGGAAACCTTGATCTAGCTCAATTCTGTCTACAGCGACTTCAAGGCTTCAGTCAGGGAACACTTCCAGCCCTACCTGGAGAATGAAATTGGGGCCTTCCACATAAGGATAATCAAGAGTCTATTGCTGTTAGCTTGTAAGAAACAGCTCCCCACTTGCGATTCCCAGCAACTTTAACTGAAAGGCATATTGCCTCCAACCATGGAGGTTGAACATAGCCACCAGGGCTAGTAGCCTAGCCATGGATAGCTGTACCAGCTTGCCTGTTTCTGTCTTTCCACTTGCCTACTTCACGTGGACAGCTCATTGATTTTGCCTGCTGAAGTAAATCTCACTGGTTCCTAACGCAACTCTGCTAAGTTGTTATAGCTTCATCCAGCACTGCACGCCCAAGATCAGGCTCAGATTTAATTCCCTTCCAATCCCTTACAAATCCCTCACATGACCCATCTACTACCTGACACATTTATCCCTTCCTGGGATTGAATGGGAAGGTGGAATTGTCAAAAAGGCCCCAACAGGGCATGGGAGACCATTCTTCGAACCCTCTCCCCAGAAAAACTCGCCGGGCACCAACACTGTCCATTCTTAGGTACCAAGCAAAAACATGCCGGTTTACCCAGCAGTCTGGATATTAATTTAATCATAACACTGTATGGATGTGGACTCGTCCACCTTTTAGTGGAGTCAGTCTTTTTATTTTTGTTAATGGATTAATACTTTTATATTCCTATGTTTAATTTTGTGTTAGGGTTTTTAAATGTTTGATAAGTTTTCTGTTTTAATGCTCTGTAAGTCACTTTGAGGCATTTTGCAAACGATAAACAAGTATAAATAATAAGTGACGATAATTGAATCTAAAACAATTCTTCAGCTTAATGGACAATTTGACTTCATTTTCAGCTCCAAGCCATGGCGGTGCATTAAGAAGTTTCTTCTGAAATTCACTGCAATTCCTTAAGATCCATGTACATAATACATAATACCTTTAACCAAACCCAAATGTTTTATTTATTGATAAAATATTTATATAGTCATTCATTTTGAAAAATACCAGAGTGGTTTGCAACAATAGTTCATAAAAGCCATACAATAAACCATATTAAAAAGTTAGAAACATTAACCAGCTAATTACTGCAGAAACATTTATCCTTAATTGCTTGCAGAAGCATGGCAGCAGGTGTTTAAAAGTCAAATCAGAAGACACCTGCTGAATCTCTATTGGCAGAAGATTCTACAGGCCTGGGACAATGACACTAAATGATGTTTTTGCTGTTGTCAGATAGGCCTCACCAATAATAATAATAATAATAATAATTACTCTGGGTGGTTCCAACAGTTGATTAAAAATACATTAAAACATTAGTCATTAAAAACTTCCTTAAACAGGGCTGCCTTCAGATGTCTTCTAAACATCATAAAGTTGTTTATTCCTTTGACATCTGATGGTTGTTCCACAGGGCAGGTGCCACCACCAAAAAGGCCACCACCTGTAACTTTGCTTCTCACAGTTACAGATAGGTAGCCGTGTTGGTCTGCCATAGTCAAAACAAAACAAATTCCTTCCAGTAGCACCTTAAAGACCAACTAAGTCAAGAACTGACTTAGTTGGTCTTTAAGGTGCTACTGGAAGGAATTTGTTTTGTTTTGCTTCTCACAGTGAGGGAACCGCCAGAAGGCCCTTGGCACTGGACCTCAGTGTCATTGATGGGAATGGTCAATGATGCTTCTCCAAATGATCTCAGTGATGGAGCTGGGATATAATGTTATATATTCCACAGGAGATCCATGGTAGGGAGCCCCATCCAATCAAGAATCTTATATGTTCCTATGTTAGTGGTTACCAACCTTTTTGGGCCCATGGGCACTTTTGCAAACTGGAGAAACTGTTGGGGGCACAGCACACACACACAGCAACCAAGCAGTGGTACAATAGCATGCTTCTCTGAAGCCTAATTTCAGTAGGAGAACGGCCATGTGGTCATATGGGCACCATGTTGGTGAGCCCTGGTATTTATCCTTCTTGATTCAGGGTAGTCCAACCTAGCTAGACTCTCTCCAACTCTCTCATTCAGAGCGTTTTAGATGATATATCGATACAGTTGGATTAATACAGTAGGAAGATTGTGTCAATTGGAACAATTGATTGATTGCTTTTGGTGGAATGGAAAGAGATGGGAGAAAGGGGGCATTTAATATATATCACTGAGCTTCTGAGGCAAATTTTGAGAATAACCAAATATTGAAAGATCATCAGCATCTGCTGGTGTCTATCTCAAAGCCGGGGAAATATACATCACAAATAAAAATAAACCTCATTTGACCTAGTGAGTCCTACTCACTCAAAATTAAGTTTCAATGTAGCCCATGGGGCTTCCTCCCTAGCCAGCTTGTGGAGCTAGGATGCAACCCCCGATTGCTTTTAATCTATGAGATTTTTTTAAAAAATGCTTTTTACCCTAAGGAAAGGTCCCAGATCTGTTTCTAAAGCAAATAAAAGTAATACAAATTAAAAAACAACAATCACAATTAAAATCAGAGCCAGGTAACACAAAATCAAGCAATGGGCCAGTTAAAACCCCATATACCCCCAATTCTTTAGGGATACGTCTCACTGAGGCTTACTTCTGAGTAGACAACAGGATTGTGCTGTTTGTTTGTTTTTTAATATCAAACCTTCTATTTATTTATTTATTTATTTGCATTTTTAATACAGAGACAGAAAAGAAAAACACACATCCCTCCCCCCCTTCCTCCCCCACCAGTTGTACAACTTTCATATCAATCTCGACATACAACTAAATACCTGGTGACTTCCCTTCTCCCGGTTCCTTTTATTTTTCTATTAAATGGCATATTCAAAATTTTTCATATTGAAGAAATATTCAAATTTCTTCATTGGTTACAAATCCCATTAACTTCTATTCTGCTGGATTTACTCAAGACCTGCTAGGTTATTCATCACTTGTTTATACTGGATCTGAAAATATTCAGCAAGCATTTCCCAGTCCGCCTTTATATTCTTTATCATCCTTTCATCTCTTTCTCTCTCGCTCTCTGGCTAATTTTTATAATTTTTTTTTATTTATTTTTTACAATTTCAAATATTCATTTGACATCCTTAAGATCTCCATCCTTCTCTTTCCATGGTTCATTTTACACATCATATAAATCCCTGCATACTTTACAAAAGCTATACCATTCAGCCTTCCATTATTGCACCCATCAAAACTTGTTTACCCTGTTGAAATGATCTGAATGCTGCCAGCCTTTTCAGCGGGGATCTCTTTTTGTGCGTGCTTGTTTGATAGTTAGGCAGCTCCCAGCACTTCACCTGACAGCAAGCAAGTCGCCTTGCAAAGCTTCACTTTCTGAGCAACACAGGAAAAGGGTTGCTGCCGTTGCTGCAACCAGGTCGCGCGCATGATCCTTTCCCCACCGGGCCTTACTTCCGAGTAAGGCACCGCCAAGATCTAACCCAATTTCAGGCTACCCATCCTACTCAAAGCCAACTTGGGAGTGGAGAGGGGGGGTGTCTTGCGCACCGTTTTGCGCTGCCCATCCCGCGCGCCCTCTTTGCTTGAGAACGCAATCCCGGCTGAGCTCTACACCGGGCTTACTCCCGAGTAGACCTTTCCTTTGGCTGCCGGAAGTTTCTGCAAACCCGTCTGGGCTCCCGGGCAGACTTTGCTCGCCGTGCCCGGTCTGGGGGCTCCCCTTGCCGGGCCTTTGCTTCTGCAAGGGAGGCGGATTCCTCCTGCTCTTCCTCCTCCTCCTCCTCCTCCTCCTCCGCTCCAGGGCGAAGAAGGGCAGGAGAGGCGGGCCTGCTGCTCGACGACGCGATGATGGCGGCGGCTGCAGCGGCGGCTTCGGGCTCGGCCGGCCGGGCGCCGGTGCTGCTCTCCTGCCTGCTGAGCCACCTGGGCGGCCTCCTGGTGGCGGCGGCGGCGGGGCAGGCGCAGGTGGAGGTGCTGCTCTTGCCGCCTCCTCCTCCTTCTCCGCCGGCGCCCGAAGAGCAGCCGGCGCAGGCCGAGGGTAGCGGCGGCGGCAGCTACACTCTGCAGGGCGCGCTGCTGGGCAGGCCCGGCCTGGAGCCGGAGCCGGAGCGCGGGGAGAAGCGGCCTCAGGAAGAGGGCGAGGAGGCGGCGGCGGCGGAGGAGGAGGAAGCCATCCGGGGCAGCCTCGTCCTGGTGAGCGGCTGCCGCCCCCCTCCCCACGACCCTCCCCATCTCGCAGTGGGGCGACCCACTCCCCCCCCCGTCGCCCTTCTCAATGGACCCCCTTCCCCTCCCCAGATCTGTTTGGGGATCCCCCTCTTCCCCGTTAAAGATCCACCCTCAGGGCCCTTGCCAACCCCTCCACTCCCTGTAAAGAATAGGAATTAATAACAGCAACAAAACACCATCCCCTTCCCCCCCACCACCCCAGTAAAATGGCTGGGTAAGAACCTGCTGCTCTCTGCAAATAATTATAATTATAACCATTGTCTGTCTCTCTCTCTCTCTCTTCCCCCCACCGCCCCACAACAAAAGGGTTAGGTAGAAACAGGCTCTCTGTAAATAATAATACAGTAATAAAAACAATAACAGTAACAAATACCATTCTCTTTCGCTTTCCCATGGCTGGGTAGGAACCTGCACCCTGCAGATATTAGTAGCAGTAGTAATAATAATAATAGTAATAATAGTAATAGTAGTAACAACAACCATTGTCTCTTCTCCCACCCCCCAACAAAAGGACTAGGTAGAAACAGGCTCCCTGTTAACAACAGCAGCAGCAGCAGCAAATACCCTTTTTGATACCCCCCCCCATAAAATGACTGGGTAGGAACCTGCTCAACAGGAACAAAAACAACTGCCTCTTCCCCCCCACCCCCAACTAAAGGGCTAGGTAGGAACCGGCTCCTGTTAAATAATAGTAATAATGATAATAGCAGCAACAAATACTGTCCCGTCCCCCCAACAGACCCCATGATTAGGTAGGAATCTGCTCCATGTAAATAGTAATAATAGTAATATAAGAATAATGACAGCAACTCACCCTTCAGTATCAGGACCCCTGGGACAAGCTACCCTAATTTAAAATCCAATAAAGAAAACAGCTAAAACAAGCCACAGGAATAGGGTGGGCCGTAAAGCTCCCATCTCAGGTGTCAAAGGTCAGGGTAGACTTCTCTTAGCCTTCCACTCGCTCAGGTGAGTGGTGATGGTGATCCGCCAATATCTGCTAGAACCCCCTTGGAGGTTGTCCTCCGCAACTTGTCCATCAAATGTCAAATGCCATCCCCTTCCCTGCAGATAGGCCTGCTGGAGTCTGGACTCCCTGTCAGTAAGAGGGGTTTCTCCTGCCCCAGGTGAACCCTCTATCCCTCCCCCCCAGTTAAGTGACAACCCTCCAATATCTACTGTGGACCCCCTGATCCCTCCCACCAAAAACCAAACAGCTGCTACCTCTCTGGGGATTCCCCTTTCTTCCCCATCAATTAAGTGAAGACCCTCTAAGCTGCAGAGAGAGTGGCCAGTCATATCCCTTTCCTCTTGGGAGTGTTGGCAAGCTGGTCATGACCACGGGTGGCTACAGACCCTAACTTTGGGTGCTCACCTCTTTCTCTAGGTGGGGGACACCGACCCCGAGCTGAAGGATGATGACAGTTGGATTGGCGTCGTCCCAGTGGGCGAGGAGCAGGCGGATCTCCCACGAGGCAGCAAGGAAGAGTCCTTTACCACTGCTGTGGTCAACAAGGTGAATCTCCTATTTTTCCTCCTGTTGCTGTGACCCAACCTCCTCCTTTTGGGGTAGGTTCCTAGGATGCTGCATATATGGAATCAGATGACCATTGGTCAATCCAGCTCATTATGCTTCACACTGACAGGCCGCAGCCCTCCTGGATTTCAAATGGGAGACTTTCCCAGCACTACTTAGAAATGCTGGGGATTGAACCTGGGACCTTCTGCATGCCATTTTAGCTTGGTTTAGAGCAGGCATGGTGAAACTTGGCCCTCCTCCAGCTATTTTGGGACTACAACTCCCATCATCCCTAGCTAACAGGACCAGTGGTCAGGGATCATGGGAATTGTAGTCCCAAAACAGCTGGAGGAGGGCCAAGTTTCACCATGCCTGGTTTAGAGCATGGTTTCCCAAACTTGGGTCTTCCAGCTGCTTTTGGACTACAATTCCCATCATCCCTGACCACAGGTCCTGCTAGCTAGGGATGATGGGAGTTGTAGTCCCATCTTGGAAAATTCAGTACAGGTGAAAGAGCAAGTGCTTTTTCACGTAGCGCATAGTAAAGAGGGTTCAACAAATTTATGGAGGAGAAAGCTATCAGTGGCTACCAAGCGTGATAGGCATGCTACAGTTGGAATACCATTTTCTGGAAACCACAGGAGGGGACAGTTCTCTTGTGCTCAGGTCCTGCTTGCGGGCTTCTTGAAGAGGCATCTGGTTGGCCACTGGGAATAGGATGCTGGTCTAGATGGGCTATTGGCTTTATCCAACAGGCTCTTCTTACATTCTTATTTGAGTGAGGGAAAATTGCTGTTTCTCAAGACAGGGTCGGGGTTGAACATTTAACTACAGTGGTACCTCAGGTTAAGTACTTAATTCGTTCGGGAGGTCCATTCTTAACCTGAAACTGTTCTTGACCTGAAGCACCACTTTAGCTAATGGGGCCTCCTGCTGCCGCTGCATCGCTGGAGCACAATTTCTGTTCTCATCCTGAAGCAAAGTTCTTAACCTGAAGCACTATTTCTGGGTTAGCGGAGTCTGTAACCTGAAGCGTATGTAACCTGAAGCGTATGTAACCTGAGATACCACTGTATGGCGACCCTGTCAGTAGTGAGGTGTTACGTAACACATTCCTCTGATGTGTCCCCCAGAATTGAGTGCTTCTCAGATTGCTGGAGTTTTAAACGTTCTTGTGTTTTGAGATACATTTTCTCGTGCATTGCAAAGGCGGCAAGAGACTATTGGTATAAGGCACGGGTGAGGAACCTCAGGCCTGGGGGGCCAAATGTGGCCCTCCGGGTCTCTCTGACTGGCCCTCGGGACTTCACAAGGCCACACCCCTCATTGGCCCCATGTCACACCCTCCAGAAATGCTTTTGCCAAGCTGGAATTCGTCCTTGAGCTCTGATCATGCTTCTTGCTTGCCTGGGTTGAGTATAGTACCGTATTGGCCCGAATATAAGCCGCACCCGAATATAAGCCGCACTGTTAAAATTCAAGGGTGGGGGGGAAGGAAAGAAAAGAAAAGACAAGACAATACCCGAATCTAAGCCACTCCCTTAAAATTCCGTTATACTATGTGTCTGTTTCAGCAGTGCTATCATAAAAAAGCCAGTTTTTGTAAGGTCATGAATTTAAGCCGCGCTTTTAACTTTTCATGGTCAGAATTTGGGGGGGGAAAGTGTGGCTGATATTCAGGCCAATACAATGGTACCTCTAGATATGAACGGGATCCGTTCTGGAGCCCTGTTTGCATCTAGAAGCAAACTTAACTAGCGACAGCATGTCTGCGCACGCACGCGTTGCTTTTCGCTGCTTCTGCGCATGCACATGACATCATTTTGAGTGTCTGCGCATGCGCAAGCGGCGAAACCCGGAAGTAATGCGCTCTGTTACTTCTGGGTTGCTGCGGAGCACAACTCAAACGTGCTCAACCCGAAGCACATTCAACCCGAGGTATGATGGTATGGTATATAAAAACTAGCCTACTGTATCTCTGCGGTTTCTCCCTCTGCAGATGAAGCGTGCCCTTGTCTTGGGGGCCTCGGCTTTGCTCATCCTTGCGCTGAATCAGAACACCATCCGTGAGGTGAGCAGCACCCCTTCCCTCCCCTTTGTCCTTCTGGCTGAAGGGTGGACCTCAGTTGGCCTGAAGGAGCCACCAGCCCTACCAGCGGCCCCTTTAACCTCTCGCTTTCCTCTTCCCCGCTGCAGCTGGATGTCTCCCAGGTCCTCTCCAAGCCTGTGATTGTTGTCCAGACTTCAGAAAACGTTACCAAGCTCCTCGGAGCATTGCTACGGTGAGACTGGTTGGGTTTTGGGGAGGGCAGGAGATCCTGCATGAGGTTCCCATTGCTGGCTCGGGCAGGCAGGTCAACGTTGGTTTGTTTTACAGTGGTACCTCAGGTTAAGTACTTAATTCGTTTCTGGAGGTCCATACTTAACCTGAAACTGTTCTTAACCTGAAGCACCACTTTAGCTAATGGGGCCTCCTGCTGTTGCCACGCCGCTGGAGCCCAATTTCTGTTCTTATCCTGAAGCAAATTTCTTAACCTGAAGCACTATTTCTGGGTTAGCGGAGTGTGTAACCTGAAGCGTATGTAACCTGAAGCGTATGTAACCCGAGGTACCACTGTACTTTCTTGAAGGATCCGGAGCAGCTGATGAGAGCAATTTAAAAGCAATGGAGAATGTTGCTAAATTAAGAGATGAAGCAGGAAATGACATCAGTAGGCGCCATTATCCCTCCTCCCATCCATCCAATCACAGCAGCAGAGAAAGCAGAAACCAGCTTCCTAAAAGCACCTGTCTTGGCCTGGCATTGCAAAATGATTAGGGATGGAGCCAGGCAGGCATCTTTGGGGAAAGGCAACCCCATCACCCCCACTGTGCTCTCTCACAGAGAGAAGCTCTTTGCACCTTTCCTCTGTTCTGAACAGAAGGAAGGGGTTGGTGTCTCTTACGCATTGAGGATTTTCCAGGGTATTTGTACGGAGACCTTTTGTGGGCACCCTTTGAGGTCCTGGCAGACATACTGGTGCCTGCAGGGGCTGCATTGGCGACCCCTGATCTGACAATTCTTAATTTTCTTCTTAATTTTTGCCTGCAGAGGTCTTCGGGCAACAGCAAAGATAACATACCAAGCGGTGCTACTGGAAAACGTGGTATGTAATCCTCAAGGGAAATGGGAGCTTATCTTCCAGTTGGCACAGTATATCCCCCAATTCCCTCATTGTTCAGCAGGGGAACAAGATGGGTGGGCTGGTCATCCAATGGGTTAAATATTTGCGATCTATCCTCTTGCCTGTTGGGTGCCTCCCCTTTGTCTGCTTCCATGATTGGACATCAGCCTGAAAACTTTCTCTGTGTGTTTTTTCTTTACAAGGGAGTGACCTTGACTTTGTGGTCAACCTGTGGCCTGTCCCGGGGCGGTCTCTATGGAGAGTGGCAAGGAGTCATCTGCACAGGAGAGAACAGCTCGAGAGTCCAGGTTGGTACCCCTTCATGGATCGAAGGAAGCAGGCATTCTGCTTAAAACCATATTGATCCCTGCGCCATAGCCAAATTGGGCCAACTGCTCTGTGAAGGGCCTCCCTGCCCAGGAAATGAGAGCAGCAGTCGTCTACTATAATTAAGATTAATTTGTTATACGCCAATGGCAAAAGTACTGCATTCAATGATGTGCAGGAATTTCATTTTGTGACATAGAGATGGGGTAGGGCTGTAGGTGTGTCTTTAAAAAGTACTTGCATTCAGCTCGGACTCTTCTGGGGAAAATGGTTTCCAAGAAGATAGTGAGAGCAAATCTTGTATTCCATTACTGTCCTCCCACCCCAACTCATATAGGAAACATATAAGATCTGTTCTTACATCAGCTGTTGCACGCGTTCCTCTCTCTTTTTTAAACTGGTGCTTCGCAAACATGGACCAAGTGCATTTTCGAGGGTTTTTCCTTGCTAAAAGCAAAAATTGTAAAAATGAGATGCTATTAAATCTTGCTAAAATCAATCAATCAATCAATGAATGGAGGAGCAAGCTGTTATAGGTGGTTGGCAGCGCGCACACAGACTGTCCATTCAAGTTAAAATAATACTAGCTCATTTAACATCTCATAGGCTTTGCAGATGCTCACCACTGATGTTACTCTGATATGAAACCAGTTTCAGTATTGTGGCTCTCCTCAAAAGATCTCTAGGAACGCTATAGTTTAGCAGAAGGGCTAAAATTCTAGATTAAAGATCTCCCTTCGCAGGACAAGTTCTGGGGTATGTTGACTGGGAAACTTTCAAATCTGTATTGTCTGCATTTCAACATGCCGTGCGTTTGCATAAATCGCAGCCATTTTACAGAGCTTGGGAGTCCTGTCAGCACCTCACCTGGCTGTCTTCCAGGGAACTGCTGTATCTGAACAGTATTCCAGTACCTGGAAGTGCATTGCATGGCTATTCTTTTTAACTATCAATAGGTGGAGTTTTTCTTGCTATGCTGTTAAGAAATGCCCTCGTATTTAGTGGTGGTTCTGGTGCCCCCCCTTAAAATGAAAATGATGCGCCCCTCTGCAACATCGCTATAAGAATGTAAGAAGATCCTCCTGGAATCAGGCCAATGGTCCAACTTAATCCAGCGTCCTGTCCTCACTGTTGTCAACCAGATGCCCATGGAAAACATCTTGAGCTGTATAAATTGCATTGGTAGACCTGGTGCCGGGGTCAGTCCACCAACCCTTGTAATAAACAACAGTCAGCTACTTCCTTTCTCTCCTGACCTAGAACCGTAGTACGTGATGGGGCCATACTTCTTATGCAGTGTGTGTGTGTCCTCCTTGCAGAAGTATCTCCAACAGCTGTGGAACGCCATCTTGCTCATTGCCTTGATCCTGTGCACAGGTGTGATCATGCAGGCACAACGACAGTCTCGGCACAGCCGGCTTGACCAGGACTCCGAGGTGAGCTTGCTGTCTGCCCTGCTCACCCTTGGCAGAAAGCTCCCATCTGGGTTTCAGGCTGAGGCTCACCCTGGCCTTTCCTCCTGCAGCTTGATCTCAAGCAGCACATCGTGCAGAGACTCTCGGCGCTGAAGACTCGGCGCTACCACCCTGGGAAGCTGCCCCGGAGCTGGGCTCACGAGATCGACAGCTGCGCCATCTGCTTGGACCGGTTCCACAAGAACCAGGTAGCGCTTGCCGAAAGGCCGGCGCATCTCAGTGCCTCGCAGGATGCAGCAGGGGTTCTGTGGGAGGGATTCTGCATCCTCTGTGTTTTTAAAGTCTGTATCTAGAAGCCATGAGTGGAGTTGGAAGCCTATGGTGTATCTAGTCAGACGCAGTGGATGCGCAGCCACAGCCCTGCATGCGCAAACTCTCACACATCACCACCTCCCAACTTGTGTGTCTTAATATTGCGGCTGCAACCTTTCATAGACTTCACCGCCACGTAGATTAATAGATTAAAAGGTTATTTTAGCCACTAAAAATGAACACAAGAACATTGGAAGGGTCCTGCTGGATCAAGCCAAATAACAGTCTGATCCCAGATTCTTTTCTCACATATGTCAACCAGATGTCTGTGGCAAGCCTGCAAGCAGGACCTGAGCACAACAGCAGAAGATAGTCATCATGGCTAGTAGCCTTTGATAGACGGATCCTCCATGAAATTGTCTAAACCTCTTTTAAGGCCATCCAGCTTGATGGCCATCGCTCACTCTTGCAAGAGCGAGTTCCATAGTTCAACTACGCGCTGTGTGAAGAAAGAAGTGGTCTGTCCTCAATCAGGTACCCGAGATACCTGAGTTTTCAGGGATGCATTTATAAAACCTTCACGCCGCAAGCCTTCCGCAGTGGTGCTTGCTAGAACTCAGTGCCTGCTTAATGTAACAGCAAAAGAAGGGTGCTGCCCGATAAAGGCTCTTCCACTCCTCTCTAACCATGAGCAAATTTGAAAGAGACATAAGACAGGGAACAGATCAGACTATAGGTCCATTTTGTCCACGTCTTTGACAGAGAGCATTAAGTTGTCAAAGGCCATCTGACCACTTAAATTGGGTTTGCTGGGAAGTGAACCCAGACCTTCTGTATTCAAAGTTTGTGCTCTCTTACTGAGTTACAGCTCTTCCCTTAGAGTAGTCAACAAGCCCACACAATTGACTAACTTAAGATTTCTTTAATCGGGTAATGGGCCCTGCTTAATGTGCATTACATTGCAGTTTCCCCATATGGTGATCTTTCCCTTTTTCCAAGTGGGAGCCAGTGTTTTTTGGGGGGGTGAGACTCTTTCCTTCTTCCCTGCCCCGCAGCCTCTATGGGTTGAGCTCTTCAAAGTGGGACATGCAGCTCTTGAAACTGTCTCAATCTGCCCAACAGTGTCTCCGGGTGCTGCCATGCCTGCATGAGTTTCACCGGGACTGTGTGGATCCGTGGCTCTTCTTGCAGCAGACCTGCCCCCTCTGCAAACACAATATTTTAGGTAAGCCCCCTTTCCCACCCACCACAGAACCAGCTGCTGCCCAGATCTTCCCACTTCTGCTTTTCACCAGCCACTTCTGCAGACGTGGGGCTGGGAAGGTTAAATAAACTTGGGAGCTGAAACACCATATATAGACCTAGCTGGCTGCCCTCTCCCTTTCCAGTGCCCCACCTTGGCGCTGACGGACAGCAGAGAATTGCCCTGTCTTGAGTCTTGTCTGGAAGTTGCATCCTCTAATCCTGGCTGCATGGAGGCTGACATACTTGGCAGCAAGGGAAAGGCACTCTGCATATCCTCAGAGGCGGTCTTTATTATTGCTTTACAATCCCAGCATCACAACTTGGGTTGAGCCCCAAATGCCAACCCACAATTTGTATTTTCACTTCATGCTCTCCTGTGAGTTCACAATGGCCAGAGATTACTGCAGCTAGAAAAGCAATCTAGAATTGGCTTTGGTGATCTAGTTGCCGAGGTGGGAGCCCCACTCTGCCCTACCTACCAAGCCCAGAATTTCATCTTCCCATTCAGCCGCCGGAACAGCAGGATGGAAAGCCATAATGATGTTTGCTGTTACTTCCTCATTTCTTAAGTGCCTGTCCCTTAAAAGGGGGAAGTGGCTTCCTTTCTCAGGTGGAGGAAGCAAACGCACTGAGCCTTGGTATTGGTCGGTCGGTCTGTCTTTCTTTTCTTTAAAACAGCTTTCTCTCTGAAGGCTCAGGCCTTTTGCTCTTGGGTCTTTTAAAAAAGAACAGCAAGCAAGCGAGTTCTCCATTTGGGGAGTTTTGCTCTTTCTCAGAGGCACTCTTCTTCTATTTTGTTTTCCGCTGGCCATGCCAGCCGTTCATCCACTTCCCCTCCTGGGATCCATGTTGCACCCCCCCTTACCTCCCCCAACCCTAGAGCAAGGTTGGGGAACTTGCAGCCCTTGAGATGCTGGGACTCTTTACTCCCAGCCAGCATGACCCCAGTGGTCACGGCACCCGACACCACAAGGACCACAGCTTCGCAATAGCGGCCAGAGCGCTGTCTCACCAACAGGCCTCATGGCTTGGGGGATCTCTGCCTTTCTAGTAAAATACCCCCTTCTCTTTTATTTCCTTCCCTGCCTAGGAAACTGCTGTCAAGACAGTTAGCACGACGATTGCCCGCCTTTATGGATCAATCTGCTTGTATTTCAAGGGAGAGAGCAATTTTCCCCAGAGCGTTTGGACACCGTGGCAGCTGCTCGGGACATGGAGGAAATGACTCTCTTGGAACTTGGGGCTTCTTTGAGATGGGAAGCGTGTGTGTGTAAAAATAATAATGTGTTTGTTCTCTGGCCTTTTCTGTGCTGGGCTAAATCAATTGCACCATTGGTGGAGCATCTGTGCAGTATGAACCTGGGGAGGAGGGTGTATGTGTGTGCTGAGGTTTTTTTGAAACCCTGCTTGTACCTTGTTTTGCCACCTTGCAAGTCCCCCCCTTCCCAGCTTGCACTGTTCCTGATGGGAGGAGGCTTTGCTTGCTTAGGGTTGGGGAGGGTGGGGAATTTGAAATGCTTGCTTTATTTATACTAACTTATTAGAGAGATGGGGCTGGGCAAGACTGCAGGGGGTTATGGAGGGGCTGCAGAGCCCTCTCCGGAGAGCGTTGCAGCACTCGAGGCGCTGCTGGGGTGTGTAAAGAGCCACCTGTACTAATAAAAAGAAGGGAAAAAATCTAAGCAACAAGACGCTTGACTCAGCAGCATTCCATTGCAATCCCGTCTTTTCCCCTGCCTAGAACATTCCCCTTGGCGATGGAAGGGCTACAGGTGGGGCAGCCTGACCCCCACTTGCAGGGGCCTCTGTCAATGGGAGGAGGAGACAGCAGGGATCCCTTGATGGGACAGAGGACAGTCCTGAGCACATCCCAGGGCTTCAAATAAGTTGAGATTCTGTTTGGGGTGGTGGTTGTTTTTTTAAAACACTTTTTAGAATATGATCCCCCTGCATGAACCCTCCAGGTTTAGTTGTCTCATACCGATTGATTGATGTCATAATTTTATTGCACATGGTATTATTTTAATTATGTCCCAACTGTAATTAATAGAAGCTACTTTGTTCTTGTGAAGCACGAGTTATAAGGTTCAGAAATACTGTAAAATAATTCTAGGAAGCCTCAATCAAGGGGGAGCTGGAGGCAGTCGATGCAGCTGGAAGGCAGAGGGGCTTAGGAGGCCTGTACTTGCAGCAAACAGGTTTAGAAACATGCTTTAAAAAACAACAACATTGAGATTCTCCAAATGTTGAACTCCATTTACTCTGCTTTTTTGCTGTGTGTTCTTGTCTAGAATCCACACGCAGCCTTTAGCAGGAAAGAGTTCTTGGCCTTTTCCACCCAAGTTAAGACGAAGAACATCTGGCTTTACCCCCCTAGGTCAGAAAAGGAGCTAAGAAAAATTGGACATCTGTGTTACAGTGATCTGCTTCTTTTCTGCAGGGGATCCTTGACTGGGTCACTTCTCCTCTGAGGATCCCCTCCACCACTGCATTTCCTGTTGGCAGATGTGGGAGAGCTAAACACACAAATTACCTTAACTAGGGAGAAATTCCCCTCGCCACAGCCCCTCCTGGCCATCACAGTTGTGACATGCATATTGTTGAGGTTCTTACTCCCACCTTCCCAGTCTGCTTTTGGTCCAGTCACACTTGGAGAACCTTCCTCACCCTGCCAAAGAATGACAGTTCTGTGCTCAGGTGACTGTCCTACCACAATGGACTGGATTTCAGGGGAAAGAAGCTAATATCCTCTCTTTCTCGCTTCTCTGTCATTTACAAACTGTAATTGATTTTTTGGGGGGAGGGAGGTTGATTTTTTAAAATGGAAGCCAAATTCCCCACGCTATTTTTGGGTTTGTTTGGTTTTTTTGCAGGGAGGTTACTACATCTGGGAACTCGGAGCAGGGCAAAAGACACAGAAAGATGGTTCCTGCATCCTTGCCACAGTGAACTCATCAATTACCTATAAAGACTTTGGTGAGGCTCACCTGGAGGGGTCACCATTGCAAAGGTGCATGACCACCTGAGCACAGGAACAGCATTGTACCGGTGATTCTTTGCGGCCAGGGAGAGGTCCAGCCATTTGGTCTCCCTTTGCTGCTGCCCCCCCCCGCCCCCACTTTGCTTTGGAAATGTGGCAGCCTTCTGAACTTGCTCTGCAGGGCCTTTTTATTGTTATTTCTGGTGTTTCCTGTTGCAACGGGCCGAGTGGCCTGGGGTCCTGCTTTTCCCTTTCCCCCGGGCGTGGGCTCGGATGGCTTGTTCCTCAGAGGCGAAGATGAATGCCGCTTTCCGGGCGGCCTCTCCTGCAGACGGCTTTGACTGCTGGCTTCGGAAGGGGGAGCCGTTCTTTGAGGCATGGCGGGTGCTCTTAGATCTGTGTGGGGTCGGGCTCCCTGGGCTCTTGGGGCTGGCAGGAGGCCTCAGCGCTGCTCCCTGGGCACTCGTATGTGAGGGATGCCTACAGAAGGAACGGAAGCAAAGAGGGGGCTGAGGATAGGCCTTTCTTTGTTCATGGTCGGAGGATGCTTCAAACCAGAACGCTCACCTGGTTGGCATGTGCATCCCGCTGTCTTGGGGAGAGGACAGATTCCACAGCTGGGTTGGAGGAACAAGCTGCAGCGAGGGGAGTTCCATATTAAATTCAGGTATGGGTGACACCTCTGTTTTACTTATCTATACAGTGGTACCTCTGGTTAATTGGGACACGGGTGGCGCTGTGGGTTAAACCACAGAGCCTAGGACTTGCCAATCAGAAGGTTGGCCATTCGAATCCCCACGACGGGGTGAGCTCCCGTTGCTCGGTCCCTGCTCCTGCCAACCTAGCAGTTCGAAAGCACATCAAAGTGCAAGTAGATAAATAAGTACCGCTCCAGCAGGAAGGTAAACGGCGTTTCCGTGCGCTTCTCTGGTTTGCCAGAAGCGGCTTAGTCATGCTGGCCACATGACCCGGAAGCTGTACGCCAGCTCTCTTGGCCAATAAAGCGAGATAAGCGCCGCAACCCAGAATCGGCCACAACTGGACCCAATGGTCAGGGGTCCCTTTACCTTTACCTCTGGTTAAGAACTTAATTCATTCTGGAGGTCCATTCTTAACCTGAAACTGTTCTTAACCTGAAGCACCACTTTAACTAATGGGGCCTCCCGCTGCCGCTGCACGATTTCTGTTCCCATCCTGAAGCAAAGTTCTTAACCCGAGGTACTATTTCTGGGTTAGCGGAGTCTGTAACCTGAAGCGTCTGTAACCCGAGATACCACTGTAAAGCAATTTATATACAACCAACCCCCAAATTTGCGCCCGTCGCCATGGCTCTTCCCATTTTGGTGCTACCTTAGGCCCTTCCTGCTGGGCTGCCTCTCTCATTTTGGCCACTGCAGTTCGGAGGCGTGAGTTCTCTTCCTCCAGGATGCTGATACGAATGTTGTTGGCCTGCAGCTGCTTGCCCATGTCCTCCATGACGTCCCCAGTGCCTGTGACAGAGCCAGCGGGGACAGACTTGGCATCACGGGCTCACAGCATTGAAACGGGGGTGGGGGGTGGGTCAAGGCCGGACCCTCAACTCAGCAACCACTTTCTCTTCCCTAAACTATCCCTTTCAGATTACTAAGGAGGCCTCGGCCTGCAACAGGAGCACATCTGGACACAGGAAGGTTCCTCATAGTGAGTTGCCCCATCTTGCTCAATATTGCCTACTCAGGCCGGCAGCAGCTCTCCAGGGTTTCAGGCAGGAGACCCCTGGAAACTGAACCTGGGACCTTCTGCCACTGAGCCTGTTATTTGCTTATGTGCTTATTTAGGGAAACAGTTTTTGCTAAACGATAGGAGATGTTACCTAATGGTGAGAGGTATTAGCCATGACAGCTGTGGTCTGCCTCTGAATGCCAGTGACTGGGAATCACAGATAGGGGGAGATGCTCATGTCCTTCTTGCAGGGTTCCCTTGGGGGCATCTGGTTGGGCACTGCAAACTCAGGATGTTGGGACCAGATAGGTCCCCTTTGGACAGATCCAACACCCAGACTCTGATGATATTCTTAGGTGCAACTTCCAAGCCCCTCCCCTTCCTCCTATTAGCTCCTCCCCCTGGCACAGGGGACCTCCCCTCCCTTGGCCTCCTTACCTTCATACTGTGCCTCGACAGGGATGTGAAGGTCCGGGAAGAGGACCAGCAGCCTCTCCCTGTCCTTCAGCTCCTCAATCAGCTCTTTCAGCTCAGAGACGGTTGTCTGCAGCTCAGACACACGCTGCTCCAGGCTCAGCTTTTCCTTCTGCGCTCGCTCTGACTGCTTCTGCAGCGAGACAGATGGGAAAGGATGCTCACTTTTCTTTGGACTACGACTCCCATCAGCCCCAGCCAACACAGCCATAGGATGCTGGGGCTGTCAGGAGCACAGCTGATGGGAGTTGTAGTCCAAAACAGCCGGAGGCCACCGGCTTGGCAAAAGCTGGCATAGATTATGGCGTATAGAAGTTTAACACGGCAAAATGGCTAGAAATTTCTCTGTGCAATTTGTCCTGCGCTGGGGAGACATGGCCTGGGTCTCACCAGAGGAGCCCATGTCAGGCGTCCCTACCCTGCCCACTTCCTACAGACCTGCTGGGCTGCCAGCTGGTGCTGGATTTCCCACTTCTCCTCCTGCATCTCCTTCAGCCTCTCCTTCAAGATGTACTGGTCCTCCTCCCTGTCAGCCAGGCTGGTCTTCAGCTGCTCACACTCCTGGTCCAAATTATCCAGCTGCTTCATCAGAGTCATTTGCTTGGTCTGCAGGGACTTCAGCATGAGAGGGAGAGATCTTGTTAGTTTGGACTCAACAGATGCAAGGTGGAAAGCCAATGATTGGCCGATTGGTCACGTTGAAGGGGCGGGTTGTAAACGGTGGGGGGTGGCAGGTTAAAGGCATTCTGCAATGCTCAGCAGTAGAGCATCTGCTTCACCTTCAGAAGGTCCCAGGTTCAACCCCCAAGTAAGCCTGGGAAAGATTACCTGCGTGAAACCCTGGAGAGCCGCTGCCAGTCAGTGCAGACAGCACTGAGCTATATGGACCAGTGGTTTCACTCTGGGATAGCTTCACTGGTAGAGCATGAGACTTCATCTCAGGGTTGTGGGTTCGAGCACCACCTTGGTCAAAGGATTCCTGCACTGCAGGGGGTTGGACCAGATCAGTGTTTCCCAAAGTTGGGTCTCCAGCTGTTTTTGGACTACAACTCCCATCATCCCTAGCTAGCAGGACCAGTGGGCAAGGATGATGGGAATGGTAGTCCAAAAAAACCAGCTGGAGGCCCAAGTGTGGGAAACCCTGAACTTCCCTTCCAGCTCTATGATTCTGTAATTCTAAGAAGATTCCTATGCGCTGCAATGGGGAATGAGATCCAACCCGCCTCCTCCGCCATGGGGCTGCTGGGAGTTAGAGTCAGGGTGGTGTATTGGTTAGAGTGTTGGACTAGGACCTGGGAGACCAGGTTTCACACCTCTACTTGGCCATGAAGCTCACTGGGTGACCTTGGGCCAGTCCTATCTACTTTGTAGGTTGGTTGTGGGGAGGAGAACTGGTATGCAAGCCACCTTGAGCTCCTTATAGGAAAAGGTGAGAGATAAATGAAATAAATAACAGCATCAAGAATAGGTTGCCCACCCTGATGCCCCCAGCCACACCTCTTTGTGCCGGAGCACGCTCTCAGCTTTGGCCTTCTCCTTCTCCAGCTCAGTGATGGCCCCGTTCAGCTGCTGCTTGGTACTCTCCAGTTGGCTCGTGAGGACCCCAAGCTGGTCCTTCAGCTTGTCCACCTCTGCTTTGCACACCTTCGTCTCCCTTAACTCCTGCAACAGCTCGCGCTTCGCTCGCTCTGGGGAATGCACAATAGCTCAAGAGCAGCATGTCGCACACTAGTGGTTTGCAATTTCAGATTTCAGGCAAGGAAGCAAGAGTCAGACTGGTCCCAGAGGCTGGCTCTTAAATACAGTGGTACCTTAGCTCTTGAACTTAATCCATTCCGGGAGTCCGTTCGACTCCTGAAATGGTTCAAAAACCAAGGCGCAGCTTCCGATTGGCTGCAGGAGCTTCCTGCACTCAATCGGAAGCTGCGGAAACCATGTCGGGTGTTCGGCTTCCAAAAAATGTTTGCAAACTGGAACACTCACTTCTGGGTTTGCGCCGTTCGGAAGGGAACCGCCAGAAAGCCCTCAATGCTAGATCTCAGAGTCGGGGCTGAACGACAGATGTGGAGGCACTCCTTCAGGTATTCACCTGAGGCGGGGGGGGGGGGCTGGTCACCCTCTCTCAGCCTCCACGTAGAAGAGGAAGCAAGCTCATTTTCTGCTGCTCCAGAGGGTAGGATCTGAACCACCAGATTCAAATGACAAGAAAGAAGTTTCCGACGAAACATTCGGAAGAACTTCTCGATGGCAAAAGGACAGTGGAACAGACTCCCTTGGAAGGTGGCAGCCTCTCATTCACAGGGAATTTTTTAACAAGGTTTGATGGCCATAACAATAATAATAATCATTTATTATTTGTACCCCGCCCATCTGGCTGGGTTTCCCCAGCTACTCTGGGCGGCTTCCAACAAAGATTAAAAATACATTAAAATGTCACACATTAAAAACTTCCCTGAACAGGGCTGCCTTCAGATGTCTTCTAAATGTAAGGTAGTTGTTTATCTCTTTGACATCTCTTTGGCCATCTGCCCAGCTTTATTTAACTGTGATTCTTACATCGCAGGGGCATGGAATAGATTACCCTTGGGACCCCTCTCAACTTTACAGTTCTATACCTCTATGATCCCGTTTCCTCCATCTGCAGTACAGAGAAAATGACACTGGTCTATTATTTGGGACAGTTAGCAGGTCTGCAACAAGATACCGGTTTGTTTGTTTTTACAGTCAAGCAGTGTATTTTGTAAAATAAATTACATTAAATGTTCTGAGTCTTGGGAATGGCCTGTATGAAGTGCTGCCTGGTGTTCCTCTTACCCAGCCCTTGGATGGTGTCTTCCTGCCGTTGGAGCTTCTCTTTCAAGGTGGAAACATTCTGCTCCAAGGCAGCAGCTTCTGGAAGTAGTCAAACAATGTCACCGGTCAGCATGGACCGTAGAGGAAGACAGGAAGCTGCCTTATGCTGAGCCAGACCCATCGATCCATGTAGCTCGGTGTGTCTGCACTGACAGCCCGTTGCTGAGACGGAAATGCAGGAGGCCTTCGGAATCAAAGGTTTGGGACAGACTGGGGTCACATCCATACCATGCATCTAAAGGACATGGTTCCCCTCAGAGAGTCCTGAGAACTATAGTTTGTTGAGGGAGTGTAGCTCTCTGAGGGGTAAACTATAGTTCCCAGGATTCTTTGGGGGAAGCCATGTGCTCTAAAGATACGTATGCACAGCCACAGCCTGGCAGGTATCGGAATGGAGAATGGGCAACCTGTTGTCCTCCGGATGCTGTTGCACACCTAAATTGCAGGTTCAATCCCCATAAGGGATAGCTGCACATTCCTGAATTTGCAGGGGATTGGACGCAATGATCCACAGGGTCCCTTCCATCAAGATTCTATGATTCCCATCTTCCCGGACAACTGGCTGTGATGGCTGTAGCTGTTGACAGTCACAGTCCTTGGGGTCTCAAATTTCAGCGGTGCCCTGTGCAATGCCAACATTCAGCACACACCCACACCCCGCCTTGCACTTTCCTGTCTACAATATATTTGTGGCACTCCCAAAGCTCCACACCCAGTGCGACTCAACCGAACCAGTCGCGCTCCCTTACAGTTGGAGTCCAAAAAACATCCACAGGACAGGTTTTGAGATAGGACTATACAGTTCTACCTCGAAAGTTGAGCCGAATCCATTCTGGAAGTCCGTTCGACTTTCGAAATATTCGGAAAGCAAGGAACAGCTTCCGATTGGTTTCCGATTTTTGCAGGTGCACCAGAAACAATAGCGGAAGCCACGCCGGACATTTGGCTTCCAAAACTTCTGGTTTTCGATTGTTCAGGAGCCAGAACATTTGAATCCCAAGGCATTCGGGAGCCGAGGTACGACACAAGTGAGAAGTGCTAGAATTTTTGTCTCGCTCCTCTCCAGCTTCTGCTTCTGCCTCTGATGCTGGACTGCTCTCTGCCACAGACTCCCTGCTCACTAAACCCTGTTGCCTCTTTGGTTTTTGACCCCCCCCCCCGTCTGCTCCCTCTTCTCCATCTGACCACTCACCCTACTCCAATCCCCTGGGGGTTCCCTTGGGGATTCCCCAGCTGCTGCCTCCCACCACTCCTCATCATCCAGCTAGTCTCTGTGACCTAGAATTTCACTTCTGAGAGGGAGGAGAAGAAGAAGAAGAGGAGGAGGAGGAGGAGGAGGAGTTTGGTTTTGATTTCCCGCTTTATCACTACCCTAAGGAGTCTCAGGGCCTAGGGCTAAACCACAGAGCCTAGACTTGCCGATCAGATGGTTGGCGGTTTGAATCCCCGCGATGGAGTGAGCTCCTGTTGCTCAGACCCTGCTCCTGCCAACCTAGCACTTTGAAAGCAAGTGCAAGTAGATAAATAGGTACCACTCCGGCGGGAAGGTAAATGGCGTTTCCGTGCACTGCTCTGGTTTTGCCAGAAGCGGCTCAGTCATGCTGTCCACATGACCCGGAAGCTGTCTGCGGACAAATGCCGGCTCCCTCGGCCTATAGAGATGAGCGCGCAATCCCAGAGTCGTCTGCGACTGGACCTAATGGTCAGGAGTACCTTTACCTTTAAGGAGTCTCAAAGCGGCTAACATTCTCCTTTCTCTTCCTCCCTCACAACAAACACTCTGTGAGGTGAGTGGGGCTGAGAGACTTCAGAGAAGTGTGACTGGCCCAAGGTCACCCAGCAGCTGCAGGTGGAGGAGCAGGGAATCGAACCCAGTTCACCAGATTACGAGTCCACCTCTCTTAACCGCTACACCACACTGGCTCCCAGGGATTCCCTGGGAGAAGCCATGGCTATGAAAATGGTACAAACTTGCTTTAAATACATGGTGTGGAGGTGAGCTGGCTGAAAGAAAGAGACAGGAAAGGATGCTCACTTTTCTGGAGGTCCTCCTTGCCCATCCTCAGGGTGGCCATCATCTGCAGGTTCTCCGTATTCCTTCTTTCAAACGCCTGCTCTGCCTCCTTCCTCTTCTGCTCCTGCTCCTCTCTTTCCTTCTGAAGGCGGCTGTCAAAAGTCTCCAGCTGCCTCTTGAGCTCACCCTTCTCCTTCTCAGACTCTTCCAGCTCCCCCTTCAGAGGGTTGATGAGTTCCATCAGCTTCCGGAGGTGCTTGTTGATCCGAGAGAGGTCCTTGCTTTGCTCGGACGCCCAGTAGCTGATGTCCACAGCCGTGAGCGGTTTGCGGCCCAGGGTCTCCTCCACCATCTCCAGGAACCTGCTCAGAGACGACGGGAGGTTCTGGCTGTTGCAGATGCCGATGATGGCACTGCCCACTTCCCGGAGGCTGAGCTGCGCCCTCTCGCACGCGTCGCAAGGCACCAGGGATGACTCGATGGTCTGACAGTGGGTGCTGCAGATGGGCTTGGCGGCCCTCTGGGCTGGCGGTGCCTCTGAGGAGGTGGCAGGGCAACCGTCCAGCAGCCTGCTGCTGGCCGATGAGGTCAAAGGGGAGGACCGGAAGCTGGGCAAAGTCACATCTGACTCCGAGAAGCAGATTTTTAAAGACTCGTTCTCAGCTTTCACCTCCTGGAAGGAACCATTTGTGCCAACAGCATCCTCTCTGCTGTGTTTTTTCTAGGTATAAAAGAGAAAGGGTGGCATTAACTTTCCAGGTTTTTATTTTATTTCGGGAGGATCACATGAGAGGTTTGGGGGGGAAAGGAAATTTGGGCATGTGCTGTGATCAGACATAAAGGTAAAGGTAAATCTAAAGGTACCCCTGACCAGTAAGGTCCAGTCACGGATGACTCTGGGGTGGCGGCGCTCATCTTGCTCTATAGGCTGAGGGAACCGGCCAGACAGCTTCTGGGTCATGTGGCCAGCATGACTAAGTCGCTTCTGGCAAACCAGAGCAGCGCACGGAAATGCGGTTTACCTTCCCGCTGGAGCGGTACCTATTTATCTACTTGCACTTTGACGTGCTTTTGAACTGCTAGGTTGGCAGGAGCAGGGTCCGAGCAACGGGAGTTCACCCCGTCACGGGGATTCGAACTGCCGACCTTCTGATCGGCAAGTCCTAGGCTCTGTGGTTTAGACCACAGCGCCACCTGTGTCCCGTGATCAGACATAGTTTGATACTAAGAACATAAGAAATATAAGAACGTATAAGGAGACTTGCTAGATCTTGTTTGGCATCCATGGCCAACTAGATGCCCGCAATGTGAAGCATAAATGCAGGATGCATGTGGAAGAGCCCCCTCCCTACTTGCAATTCCTGGCAACTGACATTCAGAGGCGTACTGACTCAGACACTGGAGAGAGAGCATAGCCATTGTGGCTAGCAGCTACCGACAGCCTGATGATCCACCATAAATTGGTCAAACCCTCTTTTAAAGCCATCCATGTTGGCAGTCATTACCACATGCCCTTGGGACTGTGACTCTTAACTCTTCCCAAGGATTCAAATGATGGCAGCTTGTCCTGTGCTGATAGCAGAAATGGTTGACCCCACTTTTCCACCCGTAGAAGTGCTCAAAGAGCTTTTCCAGCACTGAGCGTATGATGAAAGATCATTTGTATCTTGCCTGCCTGTTTGGATACCTGCAATGCTTTGTGGTGCTGTAGTGTGATCAACGCAAGAAGGCATGGATGCGGCCCTGCGACCTTCCAGGTGTCAATGGAAGTCCAGCTCCCATCAGCCCCAGCCAGCAAGGCTACTGGTTGACTCAGGGATAATGGGAGTTGTAGTTCAGAAACATCCAGAGAACCACACATTCTCCACCCTTGCTGTAAAGGGCAATCCTGCAGCCTTTGAAACATCAAACCCTCCCTGTCAATGATTTTGGCAGCCTGAGACTACAGCTTAAGTGCGTTATTTATGTTGACAGGTGGGTATCGCCATCTCCAACTCCTCGAAAGATTCCATCAACGGTGTCTACAAAAAATTATACACATCACATGGGAAAACAAGTGAACTAATGCTAGTATACTGGAAGAATCAAAGCTCACCAGTGTTGAAGCAATGATTCTTCAACATCAACTACATTGGACTGGTGATGCCTGATTATTGTCTTTCAAAGAAACTACTTTATTCCGAACTTTTAAATGGAAAGCGTAATGCTGGCAGTCAACAAAAGAGGTTTAAAGACTCTCTCAAGGCAAATCTAAAAATATGTTGTATAAACACCGACAACGGGGAAACACTGCCCTGCCAGTGCTCCAATTGGAAAACAGCCTTTACCAAAGGTGTCTTGGACTTTGAAGACGCTTGAACTCAGGACGAAAGGGAGAAATGAGCTAAGAGGAAGGCACACTGGGCAAACCCTCACCATGGTCAACTCCCACCCAGAAACCAATGTCCCCACTGTGGAAGGATGTGTGGATCCAGAATTGGCCTCCACAGTCACTTACAGACTCACTGTTAAATCAGTGTTTATGGAAGACAATCTTACTTGGCTACAAGTGATCGCCAAAGAAGAAAGAAGAAGATCGGACAGCACCTGTACAGCCAGCCCTGCATCTCCTGAGGATCTTTCAGCAGCAGACCTCACTGGTGTTTTCAGATTTGCATGGAAATATTCTTGGTACTTTCTCACTGCTTGGAGAAGGGAGATAAACCACACCTATCTGGCCAGAGGAACGTTTGGTCAGTGTGCATGCAGAAGCAGACCAGCCCACCGGGGCAGCCTACCTCAGAAGCCAGCTGCTGGTAGAGGGATCCCAATTTCAGCATGCTGTTCCAGTACTTCTTCACAGCCAGCCCGATAGACATGCATGGTCCTGTTGTTCTGGATGGGGGCACAGCTTGTTCACTGATAAGGTTCTCCGTGTATCTGGTGAAGCTTTGGAGCAGCAGCAGCAACCTTCAGAGGACAGAAAGGACATCCTGCTTTAGTTTTGTAGTTTGTGTTTGAACCCCAATTTTCTTTCCAAAAGGAAAGCAGCCCAAAGCAGCTACTGGCAGCAGACCAAAAAATGTTCTCAAAACCAACCACCACACCCTCCATTGTGTTCTGGGCCAGCTGAAGTTTCCAGACAGGATTGTAGGAAGCTGTCATTGGTCCATCTAGCTCAGTACTGTCTACACTGACTGGCAGCAGCTCTCCAGGGTTTTCAGACAGCAGTCTCTCCCAGCCCTACCTGGAGGTGCTAGGGATGGAACCTGGCACTACTCTGCCACTGAGCTACAGCCCCTCTTCTTTAAAGAATACCCCATATATTGTGGGATATAACATAAGCAGTCAAGTACCCTGTTTGCCTAGAGTGGACACAGATGGGGACATTGATCCAGCCAGTTGAACTTCCTGTTACACCTGGTCTGGAGCATCCTCCCCCTGCATGTGACAAGGTAGGTGGGCGTGACCCTTGGAGATCCCACCAAAGGTAAGTCACGCAGCTACCTTCCTCTCTCGATGCCTTTTCTTCTCTTGGACTGCACTGCTGGCTCTCTGCCAGCAGCACATGGGCCCCTCCTTACAAGGATGTAAGCCACACTGTATCTGTAACTGCAAGCTAAAGCCTGCCTTCAGGGATCCAACTGTGAACTGAATGTGAGTAAACTTCTTATTGCTTTTAAAAGAAGCTTCTTGTGTCTTTATTCTTTTTAGGAGGGATAAAAGGGGTCTTACCAGGAATATACTCCAATCTGAATAAAACCAGATTGAATTGCTAAAGTAAAGAGACTCAAGCAAATCTACCAACTAGCTTTCTACTGTGTAAAGGGGAATGAGCTCTGATATATATATATATATATATATATATATATATATATATATGACTAACTAACGTGAGTTTGGAAAGATAACATTTAATCAATATATCCTCTCCTAGTATCCACAACATTCCCACATATATAATGGATGCAGTAATCTAATTCAAAACCTGGCGCATTCATTGGGGTTTACTTCTGTTCCAAGTTAAGAGTGGCTCAACAAGGAATCATTGCAGAACCGCCGGACCTACCCTCACCTGTCAATCACTAGTTCCAGAAGAACCACGTGGGAATGATGGGTAAACTCAGGGTCATTCTGTGCAAAGTCATAGTGCTCAAGCAAAGCAACCAAGTCCAGGTCACAGGACAACTTATCAGGAAACTTCCAGGACGGGTAGCGAACAGCCCCGGCTCGGGTGAAGACGCTGAGGACGGTTCCCTGCAGATCCGTGATGTCCTTCCGAAGACTCTCCATGTAGTTTTGGTTAACCAGCAAGGTCACCATGTTGCCACGCTGATGTCATTCCACCAACCATCAACCGGGTCTTAGGGCAGATGTTCCTGGGAAAAGCACAAGCAAGACCAACTACCTTCATCAGGCTAGTCAAGGCAGGGGGAAAGTCGCAAGAGGGGAAAGGGTAAGTTTCCTTCCTGAGTTCCCTACAAATCATGCCCAACCGCATTACAAGTATGGGGAACCTGTGGCCTCAGGTTTGAATGTAGCCTTTCAGCCGCCCCTTATCCAGCTCTCAGAACATTCCCCAGGCCACATTCCTCCCTAACCCTGATTTCACTAGACTGTACAACCAGAAAAACTGTGAGCCACTTGAGTTTGCAGCAGCATACATTTCCCCAATAAACACCATTTTTTTCTCCATTACTTTAAAGCAGTGTACAAAACACATTGTCTTGTCGGCAGTCTCAAAAACTGCCATGCAAAGTAGGCACGATTAACTTAATTTGCTCCCTGCTTGCTAAATTTGTGCTGCGTCTTGCAACTGGCCTCTTAACACTAGCATTTGGCAGGCATGCTACTGAATAATATGGGATGCAATCCTCCTACACACATTTTATTAGAAAGCAACCTTCACACAAGGAAACCAATTCCCAGGACATTGTGCATACTAAAGGTAAAGGACCCCTGGACGGTTAAGTCCAGTCAAAGGTGACTATGCAGCTGGGGCATTCATTTTGCTTTCAAGCCTAGGGAGCCGGCATTTGTCCACAGACAGCTTTCCGGGTCATGTGGCCAGCATGACTAAACCGCTTCTGGCTATACGGGACACTGTGACGGAAACCAGAGCACACAGAAATCCTGTTTACCTTCCCGCCGCAGCAGTACCTATTTATCTACTTGCACTGGTGTGCTTTCAAACTGATAGGTTGGCAGGAGCTGGGACAGAGCAACAGGAGCTCACCCCGTCATGGGGATTCGAACCACCGACCTTCCGATCGGCAAGCCCAAGAGGCTCAGTGGTTTAGACCACAGCGCCACCTGCACTTTGTATACCTTGCATACTAGGTTAGCATTTCCTATAAATGCTAAATATGATTTGTTAGGATTGTTAACGGCACCCCTGGGGATAGGAGGTGAAAGGAAGGAAGGAAGGCACTCTGCACATGCTCAGACACACTCTTGCTGAAGTGCCTTTAAAGGGTCCCTTTTGCGGGGGTGGGGTGGAGTGGATCTCTACCATGGAGGGTGGATGGGAGGAGGGTCCTGACTGGGGTGTAGTGCCAGGCTGGCTAGCAGAGGCAGCCACGAGTAGCCCAGGCTGGCGAGAATCCCTGTTGCCAATAGACTTCCTCACCTTCCCGCCCAAAGGAGGGACGAGGTGGGCAAGACCCACCTGCCAAACAGCCGCCGCCGCAGCCAGGCTCTTCCGCTCTTCCCAAGCCTCCGCTGCCATGGCAACCCCGAGAGCTTCTTAGGCTCTTAGGCCCTTTGCAACTGAGCAGATAAGCCCCGCCCTCTTTGCTGCTCAGCCGATAAGCCCCGCCCTCCCGCCTTCTCTATAGAGATATAGGAAAACCTGCGTTTCACAAAACGTTCGGTTCGCGTTTGACCAGTCGCTCTATGCAGAGCGGAGCCCATGTTAGGGAAGGAATCCGGGAGGGCAGGGGGATGTCCAAGCGTCTTCCGACACTTCGAAGACCCAAGATTTTTATTGTGGCACTTGAGAGACCTAAGGGATGTACATACTGCGATAGCAGAGTTTCCTTGATCAGATGCATTAAAGTTGGATAATTGGGCTGCTAGATCAGAACGAAATCCCGGTGGGAGGGGAGGGATGTGAGGAAGAGAATGCGAAAACGGGAAAAGTCTGACAAACTGTTTTTAAAAATCAGATGCACGCAATAATAATACTAATCGCACTTGCCCCCGCTCACAACAATATTGGCCAGAATTGGGTGGAATGAGGGGTTCCCTTGACACCCCTCAGGGTGAAAGTCATCTATACTGTGCTTGATATTAGAACAGGATTGAACAGCATGAGATTTACTTTCGAGTAAACATGCATAGGTCAGGTGTATCCTTTATTTTATTTCAAAATCATGTTTTCATTTGCAAGGACATAAACAAATAATGCGCTCGGGTCTGGAAGTGAAGGTCAAAGGCTCTGCAAGTATTTGCCTTAACTTTATGTGAAGAGTCAAAACAAAATAAAGAATTTTTTTATTTTGTTTTTTTATGTGAAGAATCAGGGGAGCCCCAGACTCTCATCGTCTCCGGTGCCTCAAACGGGCTCGAAGAGGACAACGCGCATGCGCCAAACAGCCCCCCCCTACTTATACCGCTCCTCCTTCCTTTGACGTGGCCGCTCTGCATGCGCGCGCAGCCACGGCTGACGGCGACGCCATTTTGTCGCCGAGCTTGGTGTTTTGTTGAGCGCCGCGCGTCTAACGTCGGAGCGAAGAGCCGCCATGCCGGCCGGGCCTGTGCAGGCGATGGCGCCTGCCCAGCCAGCGCCCCCTGAAGCGAAGCAGGTAATTTTCGGCCTGATCCGTTTAGCAGAAGCCCACTCTCCGAGGTTCCTTCATCTTTCCACCCCACCCCCCAACCCTGGTTAATGTCCGAGGCCTCCTGAAGGGGGAGGTCCTCCTCCCAGGATGCCTTGCGGGACGAGAGCGGTGCATGCTGGGAGGCGTAGTTTGCAGCCCGCGGATGCGTGGATGTATGGGAGTTTTCTAAAGTGGGGAATGGGGAACCTATGCCCCCCACAGTTTGCGTGACTGCCAGCTCTTCTCAACCCTAAACGGCCTCGGCCCAGTATACCTGAAGGAGCGTCTCCACCTGCATCGTTCAGCCCGGACACTGAGGTCCAGCTCCAAAGGCCTTCTGGCAGTTCCCTCCCTGCGAGAAGTGAGGTTACAGGGAACCAGACAAAGGGCCTTCTTGGTAGTGGCGCCTCCCCTGTGGAACGCCCTCCCATCTGATGTCAAGGAAATAAGCAGCTATCCTATTTTTAAAAGACATCTGAAGGCAGCCCTGTTTAGGGAAGTTTATAATATTTAATGCTGTATTGTTTTTAACACTCGATTTGGAGCCACCCAGAGTGGCTGGGGAAACTCAGCCAGATGGGCGGGGTATAAATAATAAATTATTATCATCATCATCCCTGGCCATTGGCCATTCTGGCTGGTGATGATGGGAAATGTGGTTGTTTATTAAATTTATAAGCTGCTTTTTTTGCCATGACGGCTCAAAGCCTCTTACAAAAACGGGTTAAAAACAAAACTGGTTAAAACTGGTTCATGAAAACATCCTACCCACTCTGAAAGGCCATAGATAATTAAAAGCCAAAGGCCTGCTTTAAGAAGGAAGGTTTTTGCCTGGTGTCTGAAGATCTATAACAATGGTGCTGCCACCCTCCAGACCCCTCCAGACTACTACAATTATTATTATTATTATTATTATTATTATTATTATTATATCTATCCGCACACACAAACACAGAGCATTCTTTCCCAGACCAGGACTCAAGGCAGTGTGAACAAATTAGAACAACACAGTTAAAATGTAGAAGATTAACAACATATAAAATATAATACTTAAGATAAAAGTAATTAAACTATAAAATAATTAAAACTATAAAAACAGATCCATTGAAAGACATAGTGAAAACAACACAACACTATTAAAAAAAAACCCAATTGGTTTAAAAACAGCCCCCCAAAGCATGTTGGAATAAAACAGTCTTCATCCGCTGACAGAAAGATAACAAAGGGTGGGATGGGGGCCTGAAACTGCGGTGATAGATACATTTCTAAGGCCATCCCACTAAGGAGCTGTGGGACAAGGAACTGTGATGTTTAGCTCAGTCTTTCACAACAGAACAATCCTGCAATAGAGACTATTGCTTTGGGTAATACTTGATTTTTTTCCTCAGCAAACTGGTTTTTGAAAGATCCTTGGTCTGCTTTCTTTTTATGCCATATTCACTTTTAATTGCAGCCAGAAGATGAACCGAAAGAAGAAGCAACACCAGCCAAGCCCGTGGTGGGAATTATTTATCCTCCTCCAGAGGTTCGGAATATTGTGGACAAGACAGCCAGTTTTGTAGCCAGGTAGGTCACCCTAGACTGCACTCTTGGAATATCAGCTTCTTGCAGAGATAAGCTAAGAGGGTGGTTGAGGCAGCCTCAGCATGCATAGCTAATCAAATGTGTTAAGGGACAAAGGCAGTGAGGACTCAGGGTTGGCAGTAATTTTTTGTGTGGGTTTGATACTGTGCCTGTCCTTGGTGGCTTTTGAGGAATTTTAAATTTTGGTTTGGTGCTGATTTTTGCTCTATAACTTTTCTAGAAATGGTCCTGAGTTTGAAGCCCGTATCAGGCAGAATGAAATCAACAATCCCAAATTTAACTTCTTGAACCCCAACGATCCTTACCATGCCTACTATCGCCACAAAGTCAATGAGTTCAAGGAAGGGAAGGCACAGGAGCCCTCGGCAGCCATTCCCAAAGTCATGCAGGCACAGCAGAGTGCACAACAGCAGCTTCCCCAAAAGGTAAGCGGTTCCTCTCTTGTCTTCATCTGTCTCTTATCTTTCATGGTGCTGCAGGAGGGAGGGCCAACTGCCAACAAATTTCTCTTGGCCTTTTCCTTCCGTTCATGCCTCACTGGCAGAAGTGAGGAACTTTTGGCCCCTCTAGATGTTGCTTACCTACAACAGCCATCAGCCCTAGCAAGCAGGGTCAGTGGCCAAGGGCATTGTAGTTCAGCGACATTTGGAGGGCCACAGGTTCCCCACACCAGCTCACTGTGGAGGTAAGAACAAACTTCACCAACCTGGTGCCCTCTAGATGGTTTGGACTGCAATTACCATCAGCCCCTGCCAACACAGCCAAGCCATCTGAAGGGCACCCGGTTGGCAGAGGCTTGCTAGGAATGGTTCTAAACCACAGAGCAGCAAATACAGGGACATCTGACCTGTGCACCTAAGTGAGGTTGGGTATAAGTGGTGATGCATTTCTGTGTTCCTTCCGCAGGTACAAGCCCAGGTGATTCAGGAGACTGTGGTTCCGAAAGAGCCTCCTCCGGAATTTGAGTTCATTGCAGACCCTCCCTCGATCTCAGCCTTTGACTTGGACGTGGTAAAGCTGACAGCCCAGTTTGTTGCTCGGAACGGCAGGCAGTTCCTCACCCAGTTGATGCAGAAAGAGCAGAGGAATTACCAATTTGACTTCCTGCGCCCGCAGCACAGTCTCTTCAACTACTTCACCAAACTGGTCGAACAGTACACTAAGGTAACAAATCTCAGATGCCGGGAGGATTCATTTGAGCAAGCTTGAGGACAGTTCTATTTATGCAGAGCAACATGTGCATTTCAAAGTGACAGACTTTGAAGGCTTACTGTCTGGGTTGAAGAGAAATGCTTGCAAGGATCCTGGAGGGGAAAGTAGGGACACCCCAGGCATTAAGGTGCCCTAATATTGATTGCACATTCTTTGTATGATCATGGCAAGATAAAAACAAAATCTGTTCTATAGCAAACAGGAGAAGCAGTGGAAATGATAGCAGAATTGTTCTGTTTTTGTTAAAACATAAGAATAGCCTGTTGGATCTGACCAGTGGCCCATCTAGTCCAGCATCCTGGCCAGCCAGATGCTTGTGGGAAACCAGCAAGCAGAACATTGGCATTCTCCCCTCCTGTGGTTTCCAGCAACTGGCATTCAGAAATTCTGCTGCCTCCAAATATGGAGGCTTTGTCTAATGGGAGCTGTCTCGCCTAAGTCATAGCTATACCCTTTGCCAATTATGGCAAATAGTTGTCAGCTTCTCTGCATCCTGTGCACATGTACTGTTCCTTAAAGTGTTCCTACTTTCAGGCAGAGACTGGGAGAGCAACAAAACGAGCACAGAATTAAGCTTTTCTTTGAAAATGACAACTCAGCAAACAAGTTTCTAGTCCTGGCTGCTAAGATATGCTTGAAAACGTGTGCCGTTTCCTGCTGATATCTCAGAAGCTGAGTGGGTGGTTGAATAAGACCTCAAGTGTTCCACATACCTCCCAGCCCATTACTGTGACTTGCAAACCTGGAATAAACTATAAAAATAACTGGCAGAAGTTATTTTGCCTAAATTATACATATTGCAAGCTTTTCTTAATGCAGACTATTGATTGTGTGGGTAAGAAGAAACCCCTAATTGGAACTGATGTCTCAGTAGCCTATTGAATTTCTTCCCCCCCCCCCCCCAGATCTTGATTCCACCCAAGGGTTTGATCATAAAACTTAAAAAGGAAGCAGAAAACCCCAAAGAAGTATTGGATCAGGTAAGCAGTTAAGAGTTTTTTACATGACTGCCCTTTGCTAGGTTTAAATAATCTGAAAACACTCTTATGAGCTAACCATCTTATATCGCTTTGCATTTCTGCCAATATTCAGTGCAGTCCTATAGAGGTATATACCGGTATGTTACCCAGGTGTAAGCCTTACTGAGTTCAGTGGAGCTTCCTCCTAGGTAAGCAAGTGTAGGATCTTACACTTACAAGTGTCTTACATCTCAGTGGCCTTATTTGTAATAGAGGCAAGGTGCACTTTTGTTTCTCCTTTTGTGATTGTATCACTTCGCATTACCACCATTGCATTTCTATTTCACCTTTCCTGCAAAGGGGCAAACCTTCTGTGTGGTAGGCTGAGAGGTAATGGCTGGCCCAGGTCACCCAGTGAATTTCATGGCTGAGTAGGGATTTGGACCCAGGACCCAGTGTAGCACGCTAACCGCTACGCTGCCTCTCAAAATATCAGATTCTTAAGTGCAGTGTCCCAATTAATCTGACCTAGCCTTGGTAGCCAGCCAAAATCTGCAATTACCACCAACCCAGCTCTTCCCATGACTAAAGTGGGAGGATATGGCCTTGTCAGTACCCTCAAGCTGAGTTTGGGGTGCACTTGAAAGCAGGCGACCTTGATGCTTTTTGAGAATGTATCCAAAAAACACAGTTACTGGTTTTTTTAAAAAGTTACTTGATGCTTTGTGCAGGCGTGTTACAGAGTGGAGTGGGCCAAGTTTCAGGAGCGAGAGCGGAAGAAGGAAGAGGAGGAAAAGGAGCGAGAGCGCGTTGCTTATGCCCAGATTGATTGGCATGATTTTGTGGTGGTGGAAACCGTGGACTTCCAGCCCTCCGAGCAAGGTTGGATCATTTACTTTGCTGAAATGCATAGCTTGACCAATCTCAAAGCCTCATTGAATCCAACATAAGAAGGCTCTGTGCATATGTCAGGAAGAGAAAAGCCGCTTAGACTCAATGAAAATATTGAATACCTCATCTGTTATCCCTCCAAGGAAGCACTGTATAGCTACTTTCCAACAAAGTCCTCCAGGAACCGTCTGTATATTATTATTATTATTATTATTATTATTATTATTATTATTATTATTACTACTACTACTACTACTACTACTACTACTACTATTTTATTATCATCATTATTCTAGTTAGCTGCTTGTTAAATATAAATCCACATTAATCCACAAAACAGCCATAGGAAACTTGGGCAGTAAACTTATTAACATCTCAAGTTTATTAAAAGCCTTGGGGGGGCGGAATATACGTCTTTACGTGATGTCAAGTAGATATCACTAAAGGTGCCAAGTGGACCTTGCTGGGGAAAACACACACACACAGAGCAACAACTGAAAAGGCCCTTCTTTCCCTCGTCATCATCCTCTGAGCCTCCCTCCTCAGGGGGGTCCTGGAGAAGACTGTAATATACTTAGAATCATAGAATCATAGAGTTGGAAGAGACCACAAGGGCAATCGAGTCCAACCCCCTGCCAAGCAGGAAATGCCATCAGAGCACTCCTGACATATGGTTGTCAAGCCTCTGCTTAAAGAAAAGCAGAGTGCAAAATAAAATGGAAGTGTGCACTTGAAAAGCAGGTGCAAATAAAATGGAAGCGGCAAGCAAGACCTGCATTTGAACTCTGCTTCTTGAATCCCACAAATATCAGAAAAAAGTGAAGCTTACAGAGCCCCCAGCCCAGAAGTCCAGTCACTTCCTACTGAGGTGGACCCTTAACAAGAAGCTTGTCTAGGGAAGACACATGATGCTTTTCTCAGCTGTGTAACTTAAGTTTCACCAAAGGTATGATTCCCCCCCTTTTTTTGCAGGGAACTTCCCTCCTCCCACCACTCCCGAGGAGCTAGGTGCTCGAATTCTCATCCAGGAGCGCTATGAGAAGTTTGGCGAAAGTGAAGAAGTGGAGATGGAAGTGGAGTCAGATGATGAAGATGAGAAACAAGAAAAGACTGAGGAGGCACCATCTCAGTTGGACCAGGATACCCAAGTGCAGGACATGGATGAGGTGAGCAGTTAGTCTGCGGGAAAGTCTTTTCGGTGTGGCGAAGCTTGAAAGTAGTCTTTCTGAATCTCTGTACTCAGTAAAGTAATGTTCGTAAGAGTTTGTTCCTGGTGCTGCATAGCTGGTGTCCTGGACCTTAATGCTCTGCTGAACTTAAATTGGGGCTCAAGTTTTAACGTCTGGTGGTGGGGAAAGGTTCCGAAAGTTTTAGAAGATCTTTGTCCTTTAGCCATAAACCTACAAGGGATGAGAGAGGGTTCTGAAAACAGTCTAGTCCAAGCCCTGTAAGGGTCCTTTGCATAACACGCTGCACATTCGTATTCCCACAAGTCTGCTGATGGTTCGAAGTGCAGCCTTTCATAAGCTCAAGGCTTGAACAAGCCAGCGGCAAAGGTATGATAGAATCATAGAGTTCGAAGGGACTCTGTGGATCAGTAACTCCCTGTGATGCAGGAATATGCACCCATATGGGGATCAAACCCATGACCTTGGTGTTATTAGCACCATGCTCTTAACCAATTGAGCTAACTGGTGCCAGCTTAAATCAGGGAAAAGACTTGCTTAAGCCTGGTTTGTCTTCTTACTAAGAAAACTGAGTTGAGCCTTTCAAGAGAATCATGCTTCATGATCCTTCACTTAAAAAAATTTTTTTGAAGGGCTCTGATGAAGAAGATGAGAGTCAGAAAGTTCCACCACCTCCAGAAACTCCGATGCCACCACCTCTTCCTCCTACTCCAGACCAAGTCATTGTCAGGAAAGATTATGACCCTAAAGGTAAGCTTGGGGTTAAGATCAGGTGGGGTTTTGTGACTGGGTTGCATTCTAGATCCAGTGGTCATGTAAAACATTTCTAACTGTATATCTTCTCTCTCTCTCTCTCCTCTCTCCAGCATCTAAGCCTTTGCCACCAACTCCGGCCCCAGATGAGTATCTTGTCTCCCCCATCACGGGGGAGAAAATCCCTGCCAGCAAAATGCAAGAACATATGCGGATTGGGCTTCTGGATCCCCGCTGGTTGGAGCAAAGGGATCGCTCTCTCCGGGAGAAGCAGAGCGATGATGAGGTCTATGCCCCAGGTCAGTCCAGCAAGGTTTTAGTGGTCTTTTATCGACATATTTTTTTCTTGTGTTAACCTTGATTACATGTTTATGCGTGTCTGAAGGAAACTAGTCAGATACTATAATGCTCTTCTGAAATAATTAGAATCATTCCGTGCTAATCAATTAATGATTAACTTTAGTTTATAAGAGGACAGCTATCAAGCGGCAGGTAGGCATCAAATTTCAAAAGGCGTTTTGGGGGCAGGTGTGTTTACTACACTGCAATTCATTTGATTCTGTAGTAAAACGTTTAACGTATTTTCCTCTCCAAACGGGGATGTTCAAAGCAGCTAATAAAGGTATATAAAAGAAAAAACAATACCCAGTAATAATTCAGAATGCAATAAGTATATATTTGAATATCAACTACATGTCAGCTGCTCTTGAGTTTTTTAATGAAAGAATGGGCTTTATAATTATAAGAAATATATAAAAACCTGTGCCTGGTTTGGGTTGTCCAGAGCCCTGACAAAGTAGTGAATGGAAAAGGTAGAACACTATCTTGGCGGCCAAAATTTTCAGATGGCTAAATTTTTCAGTGCATCCCATTTCTGTTTGCCCATTTTATGGGAGTAGTGACAACAGATAGCTTAGAACCTATGAGCAGTGCCCTATCTTTAAGGACCAAAAACAACACCACCACCATGGCAAACTCTCCCATTTTACTCATACTTTCCAGGCTTGGACATTGAAAGCAGCTTGAAACAGCTGGCCGAGCGCCGTACCGATATTTTTGGTGTTGAAGAGACAGCTATCGGCAAGAAAATTGGGGAAGAAGAGATCCAGAAACCAGAAGAGAAGGTATGGCAGGGAGCCAGGCTAAAAAGCGCTCTGCTACCGGAAGCGTGAAGGAAAGAAAGCTGCCTCCTCCAGTGGCTTAACTCTAGTTAGTGTGAAAGCAAAAGGCACTAAGACTCACCTGTTTTCTGTTTTACTAGGTGACCTGGGATGGCCACTCTGGCAGCATGGCCCGAACTCAGCAGGCAGCTCAGGCCAACATTACCCTGCAGGAGCAGATTGAGGCTATCCATAAGGCCAAAGGGCTGGTGCCAGAGGATGACAGCAAGGAGAAGATTGGTCCGAGCAAACCCAATGAGATGCCCCAGCCCCCACCCCTCTCATCAGCCCCAAACATCCAAACCAGTGCTCCGCCAATCGCATCAGTGCCTCGCCCGCCCTCGGTAAGCCCCACTTGTTCCATAGGAAGCTCCTCTGCTTAAAGGACTTCTTCTATTTGGCAGAGAGAGCCAGGTTTTAATTTACATCTTGTAAGCTGAATTGCCTTGCTTGGGGAAGGGTCACGTCTCAGTGGCAGAGCACAGGCTTTGCATGCAGAAGGCCTCTGGTTTGATCCCCAGTATCTCCAGGTAGAGCCAAGAGAAATTCCCTGTTTGAATCCCTGGAGAATGGCTGCCAGTCTGTGCCAGTCATACTGAGCTAGATGGACCTACATGGCATGGTTCAGCATAAAGCAACTTCCTGTATTCTTACATCTTCTAGATGCCACCACCTGTCCGTACAACAGTTGTCAGCGCTGTTCCCGTCATGCCTCGCCCACCAATGACTTCCGTGGTCCGCTTACCTCCAGGCTCTGTCATCGCTGCTCCGATGCCACCGATCATACATGCCCCTCGGATCAACGTAGTTCCGATGCCACCTTCGGCCCCACCCATCATGGCTCCACGGCCCCCTCCCATGATTGTGCCAACAGGTCAGTGCTGAACAATCTCACCGGGGGCTAAATAAGTTTTGGGAATTGTGGAAGCCCATCAGGATTCCTCTTGGTCTCAGAATTTGCTTCTGTTGGTGCATTTTCCTCAGTGGTCCTATAGCTACTGCATTCAGCAGTTGCACTTTACCTGCAAGTCTTTGATCAAAAGTTTTTGCAGGCTTCACTGGGATTCTCCATACCGAAAAGCCATTTCTGCAATGGAATTAAGCCCTGGAGGTCAACACTGCTAAAATTTAGTCACTGCATTTGCTGAATGAATAATAACAGTTGTGTTAAAATTGGTGACATATTTGGGTTTGATACGATGCCACAGTGACAGCCTTACCCTATGTATTGTCTTGTGATGATCACCATGTGTGCTTTTTTTAAAAAAAAAAATCTGTAGTTGGTAACAGTTATACAGGTGACTCGTTTCTCCCAAAAGTTTGAAGTCTAGAAAAGAAGAGGGAGGAAATGTTGGGCAGAAACAGAATTCCTCCTACTTGTTCCAAATTGGTTGTTCCCCTCTTCCAAAATGAACTTAGAATTTCATCCTCATTCTCCCTGGCCTTCCAATTCCTTTTCTCACATGAAGGGTTAAAAATTGTTGCATAGTCTATTGTTTATGCTTCATGACCTTTTCCTACCCATAGCCCCTTTTCCACAGAGAAACTGAGGCAGGCTGCTTTCAGTTTCTTCCATGGCCCAAGATCATTCTTCCCACCATCTACGGGGATGAGGGTAGACTAGATCTTGCATTTTCAATCCTCTAGGATGCTTCACTGATGTACAAAGACTGTGGTGCTGGCTGCATTTACACAGGAGTTGGCTTGCAAGTTTTCTTTCTAAATCAGAGACCTGTTCTTCCGCATAGGTATGGAAAAGCACACACCGCCAACCCCAGTTCTTGAACCCAATAAGTTGAAAGTGTGCTCTGTGGCATTACAGTATATTCTTGACCATTGTATGTGACAAAGGAGCGGCCTGGAACCTTTGTGCTTTCCTGTAGAGTTTTCCGTTTTAAATAATGAAATCTAAATAGGCACTATTTTATTATCTCATAGGTTTCAGGTGAGCTAAGCCATTGACTAATTATATTTAATTGTTACAATATAGGATACAGACAGGGACCAGTCAGCAGTCCAGGTAACTTCTTAAGTGTCATTGTGACCTCGGAGGTAACTCAGCTAATCACTAACCTTCAAGTTGAGCTCTTAATTTGCATGCCTTCACTTCTCGTCTGTCCAGAGTGGTACCGGGGATTCCTGGCTGTGGTGTGCGTCTCTGTGTGTCAATAGTTCTTGACCTTTTGTAGACTACTTGGCCTGATTGTCGCCGCTCTTCAAAGATTCTTGTGGCTGCATGCTAGCTTGGGTGCCAGTTCTCCAGACACTGTCATTTTGCAAGAGAAACAAAGGCAGGAATAGAGGAAGAGCCACTCGGTGCCCTTGGAAAGAGCCAGAGTCTTCTGTCTGTGTTTCAGTTGCTGCACACCCACTATAGTTGTTGCAAAGTAGCTTTAAGCCCTGCCCCCCTCATCTCGCCTTCATGGTCTGGCTGCTTTGTGTGTGGCTCTCCCTCTTTTCAATGACCGCCATCCAAGTTTGAGATAAGTAGCTGAAGGTACATAAATAAGATGCTATCGAGTCACTTAGATCCCTGGCTGTTACGTGGAAGTGTTCTTGTCTGAATTTTTTGTAATTCTCTTAAATGCTTAATACCCTAGTCATTCCAAGCCAAAGAGTTCACAGTGGAGTTGAAAGATCTGTGATTTTTTTAAAAAAACAACACTGTGGGTAGAAAGTAGTCGCCAGACCCAAATATTTGAAACCCAGGGAAAACAGAGCAAGGGCAGATTCACATATTTCATTTTCAGCTGTACACTTCTGGTCAGGCACATGTGCAGTTGCAGCCCAGGATAGTTCATGAGGACCCATAAGGAAACAAGGGCAACTTGACCATAGCAATACTTGTGTCATAAAGTTCACAACTAGCATTAACTTCCTACACAGCTGAAGCAAAGCCTAGGAAAGGGACTTCGGCCTACTCTGGGATAGCAGATGCATCACATGTGTTTAGGTGCGTTCATCCAGCCCCCCCCCATTTATTTAACCTTCATTTTATCGCTACAAAGCAGAGCTTTCTACATTCCCACATTTTCCCTACTCAGAAGCACTGAAGCTTAGACTTCCAGCAGGTGTGATGTCCTGACTTTCGCAGTGCTTGGATAGGAGAAGCTGACAATTTTCCTAGGCTTTTTAGCTCAACTAATCTCATTTTAACACAGCTTTTATGCCTTGGGAGTTTCTACTTACTCTTGCTTTTCTTTTTTCTTTTGGTCTCTTTTCTTTCCCTAAAGGCAATGGTGTCAAATGTAACTCTTTCAAGAGATTTCCATTCCACCTTCTTGTGACCAGGAAATGTATTTTAAGGATCCATACTTCTCTCTGGTGCCAGGGACAGACACCATTGGAGATTGCAAAGGCCACTGGTCCCTCAAGAGTCATTAAACTTTTTTTATTAAAAAAAACCCCTGCTATTTTTATACCCTGCCTTTCTATAAAAATCAAGCAAAATTGTTGCTTACATTAAAAAAAACACATATAAAACGCTTTAATATTTAAAGTAACCATAGCAGCGTTCAAAAGAATAAAAGGCATTTGATACATGAGAAGTAAAACAATTTTTTTTAAAAAAAAGATACAACTCCACACCTTCACAGTGACTAGTACTATGCATAACCAATAACACCATTCTGAAAGTGCTTTGGTTTTTAGCATACACCAAAAACATAAAATCACCTTATTTCTAAAGGCCAGGAGGTTGGGAGCAGAGACACAACCCCCCCCCCTTCTTAGTTATTTCTTGCAAGCAAGCTCATAAGTGAGTTGTTTTGCCCTTGATTAGCATTGGAAGATGCCTCCACACATGCTTCCTGTGCTACCTTCTCAAGCAGAAATGGAGATGGGACTATACCAGGCTTTTTCTGCATTTGACACCACTGCTTTGGGGTTCTGTCCACGTCTTTTGCTCCAAACGCCACTAGTGATTTTCTTGCAGAATAAATACTCCCCCCCCCCATCAGCTTTTGTTCCAGCTCCTCCTGTGGCACCAGTGAGTGCTCCGGCCCCTATGCCTCCTGTCCACCCTCCACCTCCCATGGATGATGAGCCGGCCTCCAAGAAGCTGAAATCTGAAGAGAACCTGATGCCGGAAGAGGAATTCCTGCGCAGAAACAAGGTGTGTGCTTAAATAAATAATGGTGTTTTGATCTTAGGCCAGAGGAATCTTCTAGTGGGTTGGGTGATCAGCGACCCTTCACATTCCGATTAAGCTGGGTTGCTAGCCCGAAGTTCTCCACTTGCAATCTGAATGGGGGAATTTGCAAGGGAAGGAAATTCAAAAGGGCAGCCTTCCAGGAAGAAGCAGAGGTTTCTTTATCTATTTTATCATTGGTTCTCCCTTCTTCTCCTTTGTCAGATTTGACAAATTCATGGGGGAGATGGCTACCAATGGCTGCAAGCCACAATAGCTGTGCTCTGCCTCCACAGTCAGAGGCAGTAATGCTTCTGAATACCAGTTGCTGGAAACCACAGGACAGGAGAGAGCTTGAATCCAGATTTCCTACAGGCATCTGGTTGGCCGCTGTGAGAACAGGATGCTGAACTAGGTGGGCCATTGGCCTGATCCAGCAGGCTCTTGTGTTCTTAAGCACACACACACCCTTAACAGTGTAATTCTGCTTACTCCCTTAGGGCCCAGTCACGGTCAAAGTTCAAGTTCCTAACATGCAGGACAAGACAGAATGGAAACTGAATGGCCAGGTGCTGGTGTTCACCCTCCCTCTCTCTGACCAGGTATGTGGCTCAAGCAATGGCTGGCTGGTTTCTCTGTTGTCAGTGACTGCTTTGCTCTTCAGACACTTATCTGGGGTTTGGAAAGAGTATTTTGCTGCATAAAATGATCCCCATCTTTATCAGTGGCCAGGTGCCATTAATAAAACCAGCGAAAGCTATAAATATTGTCTTACTGACTTGTGGAGTGCAGGTGTTGCAGCAGAGTTACATATAAAAATGTTAGATTATGTGACTCTTCAGGAACTGCAGCTGTTGCAGAATGCAGTAGCCAGATTAATTGTTGCAGCCAGGTGATTGTACCTTTTAACACCTGTTCTGGCTGCGCTTTACTGGCAGGCCGTGCATTTCCAGGCCCAAATCAGTGTGCTATAAGGTTTACACAGTTCAGCACCACACTGCGTAATGGAATGTCTCTCCCAATATGAATCTACCCATGCATTAAGATCTACACCAAACTCTCTCTTCATTCTGAAGAGGTTCAGAGAGTTGCTCCCTGTTTGGGGGGGGGGGGACTCCGCAGCAAGACCCACATGGTGCTGATACTGTCTTTTTTGGCCCCAGTTTAAAACTTTATTCTGTTCTCAAGCATTTGATGTCATCTAATGGGATGCTTTTCCTAATCATCAGTTTTTAATTTTGGGAGGAAAGGCTGCTTTGTATATTCTTCCAGTTTTTATATTGCTGATTTTAATGGGGTGTATGTGTTTAGTATTAAATATTGGATTGCTCTTTTACTGCTTAGTTTTAAACACTGTATATTTACATGTATTTTATATTTCTATAAGCCAGCTTATAATAATAATAATGCTAACATGTAAAGATGCACAGCAGGCATTAAAAGAGAACAGTGTGTGGCTGTTTATAACCATGAAGTAGCAGGCAAAGCTTTTACCATTCCTGGGTATAAAATACCTGACCAGATTTAATTGATGAGTCACCATTTGGCATCCCTGCTCCCTGATTCATTTCTCTGTTGATTGATACAGCTTTCCTTTTAATAATAATAATAATAATAATAAATTTTATTTATATCCCGCCCTCCCCAGCCGAAGCCGGGCTCAGGGCGGCTAACAACAATCAACAATCAAACAATCAAATATTCACACATTCTAAAAATATTACATTATAAAAATCAATTAAAATCAAATTAATGGCAACTAATTAAGCAAGATTCTAAGCAGGTTGCCAGAGGAGGGAGTCAGGCTGCGCCCTGACCAAAGGCCTGGTGGAACAACTCTGTCTTGCAGGCCCTGCGGAAGGATGTCAGGTCCCGCAGGGCCCTAGTCTCTTGTGACAGAGCGTTCCACCAGATTGGAGCCGCAGCCGAGAAGGCCCTGGCTCTAGTTGAGGCCAGCCTAACCTCTCTGAGGCCTGGGACCTTGAGGATGTTATTATTTGCAGACCGTAGGTTTCTCTGTGGGGCATACCAGGAGAGGCGGTCCCGTAGGTACGAGGGTCCTAGGCCGTATAGGGCTTTAAAGGTTAAAACCAGCACCTTAAACCTGATCCTGTACTCCACCGGGAGCCAGTGCAGCTGGTATAGTACCGGTTGAATGTGATCTCGCAGCGAAGACCCCATAAGGAGTCTCGCCGCGGCATTCTGCACCCGCTGGAGTTTCTGGGTCAGTCTTAAGGGCAGCCCCACGTAGAGCGAGTTACAATAATCCAGTCTGGAGGTGACCGTCGCATGGATCACAGTGGCTAGGTCAGGGCGAGAGAGATAAGGGGCCAACTGCTTAGCTTGGCGGAGATGAAAAAATGCCGCCTTTGTTATAGCTGTAATCTGCGCCTCCATAGAGAGGGAGGTATCGAAGATTACACCCAAACTCTTAACGGACGGTGCTGGCACTAGTTGCACCCCCGCAAGAGATGGGAGTTGCCCCCTCAATCCCATATCATCCCGCCCCAGCCAGAGGACCTCTGTCTTCGAAGGATTTAACTTCAACCGGCTCCCACGTAACCATCCAGCCACAGCTTCCAGACATCTCGCCAGTGTATCGGGAGCCGAGTCAGGATGGCCATCCATCAACAGATAGAGTTGGGTGTCATCGGCATACTGATGGCAACCCAGCCCAAAACTCCGGACAAGCTGGGCGAGGGGGAGCATAAAGATGTTAAAAAGCATCGGGGAGAGAATCGCACCCTGAGGCACTCCACACACCAAGGAGTGGCGCGATGACAATTCCCCCCCGAGCGCCACCCTCTGTCCCCGACCAGGGAGAAACGAGCGCAGCCATTGAAGGACTGTGCCCTGGATCCCCACGTCGGCAAGGCGGTGGTCCAGGAGTTCATGATCGACCATGTCGAAGGCTGCTGACAGATCTAGAAGAATCAGCAGCCCCGACCCGCCTCGATCCAGCTGCCTACGGAGATCATCTGTTAGGGCGACCAGAGCCGTCTCGGTCCCATGGCCAGCACGGAAGCCGGACTGGAATGGATCCAGAGCAGATGTTTCATCCAGAAACCTACCAAGCTGTTCAGCAACCGCTCTCTCAATCACCTTACCCAGGAATGGAAGATTCGAAACCGGGCGGTAATTGGATAGATCTAAGGGATCTAATGATGTTTTCTTTAAGAGCGGACGCACCACTGCCTCCTTCAGTTCCCCTGGGAATATCCCGGTGCCAAGGGACAAATTGATGATATCCCCCAGGGGGGCCCGCACCTCGTCTGGACACGCTCTAATCAGCCATGACGGGCACGGGTCAAGAGGACAGGTGGTGGGCTTTCCAGCTTGGAGGAGTCTGTCCACATCGGCTGGAGATATCCGGTCAAAATGGTCCAATACTGAACCCGAGGACAGTCGAGGGGCCTCCAGTTCCTTTATTGTATCCAAATTGGCAGGGAGGTCATGGCGGAGCAACAGGACCTTCTCCGCAAAAAAGCTCGCAAATGCCTCACAGCTGTGTGTCAGATTGTTATTTAAATTTGGCTGTCCTTCAAGGGACGTTAAAGACCGAATTATACTAAATAATTGCGCCGGGCGAGAGCTAGCGGATGCAATGGAGGCCGAGAAGTAAGACTTCTTAGCGGCCTTCACAGCCATCTCATAGGTTTTCATAAAAACCCTATAAGATGTTCTTGAGGCTCCGTCACGGGCACCCCGCCATACTCGCTCTAGCCGTCTGAGGTCCCGCTTCATTTTCCGAAGCTCCTCGGTAAACCAGGGAGCCCGGTTTCTGCGGGGTCGCAGAGGGCGCTTAGGTGCGATCTCATCGATGGCTGCCAGGAGCTGGGTATTCCAGCCCTCAACAAGCTCAGTCAATGAGTCGCCAGGGAGAGCAAGGTCCCGCAAGGCTTGACGGAATCTATCAGGGTCCATCAGCCTCTGCGGGCGAGCCCAAATCGGCTCGCCACCTAAGCAGGGTGGGGGTGGAAAGTCAATCCTGGCTTTCAGAGCATAGTGATCAGACCATGGCACCTTCATCGAAGGAGACATGATCACATCTATACCGGCACCAAAGATCAAATCCAGCGTGTGGCCTGCTTGATGTGTGGGGCCCGAAACAAACTGGGAGAGCCCTAGTGTCGCCATGGAAGACACCAGGTCCAGAGCCTGTGAGGAGGGAGCGGCATCAGCATGGAAGTTGAAGTCTCCCAATACCAATAGGTTAGGGAACTCCAAGGCCCAGCCGGCCACCGCCTCCAGCAGGCCTGACAGGGTGGCTGCTGGTGCGCTAGGTGGCCGGTACACCAGCCAGACAGCCAAGCTCTCCTCGGAGCCCCACACTAGGCCAACACATTCAATGCCGGGGATCGATGGCGATGGTAGAGCCCTGAAAGAACAATCTTCCCGGATTAATAATGCCACCCCTCCCCCCCGGCCCACAGTCCGTGACTGGTGGAGGACAGAGAAACCCGGGGGCGCCATCTCTCGTAAGGTAACTGTTACCCCTTCGCGCACCCAGGTCTCCGTCACACAAGCCAGGTCGACCCCCTGCGAGGTAAAGAAATCTCGCAGGGTGGCGGTTTTGTTGCCTATAGACCTGGCATTGCACAACACCAGTGAAGGAGGTGAGTAATCCTTGCTCACCCTACCCTCGTCTCTTGGGATGGGGCGCAGATTGGAAGGGGTACGAGCATATCCGTATCTCGATCCCCTTCGCTTATAACATCTGCCCCCACCGCCATACCTCCCTCGCCCCTCCACGGTAGCAATCCCAAGCCTCATAGTAACCTCCATTTACAAAATAGAAAAACAAAACAACCAAAAAACAATTGTGCCCAAACAAAAACCGATCCCCACCCCACTCAATATCCCACCCCAAAACAGAACAAGATAGAACGAAACAAGAATACATAGATAAAACCCACCATTCATGGTGGTACAACAAAATAAGCAATAAAAACACGTTTAAAACACATTAAAATATATAAAACATCTTTAGCATTTGCTGCAGCAGCACCGTCCTTATCAGGGAGGTGAGCCTGGGCCCCACCCCCTAGGCCAGATGGAATTCGCCTGAGGAGGGAGAGGCCTTACACTCCAAGCACTCACGATGCAGCAGCAGCAATGTCCCTGGCCTCAATGAGGCCTCTTAAAGCCGTGGCGAAGGTGAGCCTGGGCCCCGCCCCCTAGGCCAGATGGAGTTAGCCTAAGGAGGGAGAGGGAGAGGCCTTACACTCCAAGCACTCACGATGCAGCAGCAGCAATGTCCCTGGCCTCAGTGAGGCCTCTTAAAGCCGTGGCGAAGGTGAGCCTGGGCCTCGCCCCCTAGGCCAGATGGAGTTGGCCTGAGGAGGGAGAGGCCTTACACTCCAAGCACTCACGATGCAGCAGCAGCAATGTCCCTGGCCTCAGTGAGGCCTCTTAAAGCCGTGGCGAAGGTGAGCCTGGGCCCCGCCCCCTAGGCCAGATGGAGTTAGCCTAAGGAGGGAGAGGGAGAGGCCTTACACTCCAAGCACTCACGATGCAGCAGCAGCAATGTCCCTGGCCTCAGTGAGGCCTCTTAAAGCCGTGGCGAAGGTGAGCCTGGGCCCCGCCCCCTAGGCCAGATGGAGTTAGCCTAAGGAGGGAGAGGGAGAGGCCTTACACTCCAAGCACTCACGATGCAGCAGCAGCAATGTCCCTGGCCTCAGTGAGGCCTCTTAAAGCCGTGGCGAAGGTGAGCCTGGGCCCCGCCCCCTAGGCCAGATGGAGTTAGCCTAAGGAGGGAGAGGGAGAGGCCTTACACTCCAAGCACTCACGATGCAGCAGCAGCAACATTCATTGCAAACCTTTTCCTTTCTGTCATGTTATGTTTCCCAAGCATGTGCTGTACAAGTCCCTTGTATAGTGCCCAATTTCATTGAAGGTGTTTGTGGGTTTCCTTTGGTTCCTAGGTTTCTGTTATCAAGGTCAAGATTCACGAGGCCACTGGAATGCCTGCTGGGAAACAAAAGCTCCAATATGAGGTGGGTGTGTGGTCCCGTTGGCCCTTAATTAGTTAGTTAGTTTGCCGTTCTTCATTCATAGATCTCAGGATTCACAACATAAAAATACAAGATACAAAAGACATAATAAAAACAAGAACAAAAACAAACCAATAACCTCTCTCCTCTCCACTGTCTCCCACAAACACATTTAAAAGGGTATGTAGCATGTTAATCAACTAAAGGCCTGGCTGAAGAGGAACTTTTTTGCCGGGCGCATAAAGGTATATAATGTAGGCACCAGCTGAACCTCCTTGGGGAGAGCATTCCACTTAACCCTGAGTGTCTTAAGATCCCAGCCCTGTGCCTTATCTGCTCCCTTGCCTTTTTCAAGCTTAAATCGCAAATGCCATGATTTGCATTCCATGCTGAGATATGAAGGAAGGGCTATAACTCAGTGGTAGAGCGGTTGCTTTGCATGCAGGAAATCCCATATTCATTCCCCAGCATCTCCAGGTGGGGCTGCTGGTCAGTGTAGACAGTGATGAGCTAGATGGACCAATGGTGTGACTTTGTGCAAGGCAGCTTCCTGTGGTTTCCTTCTGGTGCAAAGGGTGGGTTTTGTTTTCCTTGCCAAGCACAAAGCTTAGCACTGTTGAGACCCTCTTGTGTCTTGTCTTTTCAGGGCATCTTCATCAAAGATTCCAACTCTCTGGCTTATTACAACATGACCAGCGGGTCAGTGATCCACTTAGCACTCAAAGAAAGAGGTGGTAGAAAGAAGTAGGACTCCATTGGCAAGGCAGCTGCCACACAGCATATGGCATAAGACAAGCTGCCAGAATCTGCCAGCTCCTGAGTAACATCTGCATGGCGTTCCCACATGGGCAATGCTTTGTACCTTCAGCTTGTATCTGGTAATCCCTTCAGCTGGAGAAAGTTGTTCATGCCCTTGGAGTCACTGTGAATTATTTTTCAAGTTGATGTGTGTATATTTCAGCAGCTCGTGCTATATATTCACAATGTTATCAGAATCGCTGCTTGGCTAGCATTTCTTTTCAGTGGTCTTCTGTTTTAATTTCTTGCAACGTTTTGCCTCTGCGGCTAAGATCTCTCTTAGCTTTGATTAGATCTGACCATGTGCATTAAACTTTTGGAAGGGGCTTGCTGGCATATAAGAGAATGATACCTTCTGGATGAAACATTTCAGTTTAACTTCCTTATTCCAAATAACTAGTGTAATAAAAACATTTGTGATTTTCCATGTGAAATCTCTGAGCTCTGATAATCTCTTGCAACAACCTGGATTTCCTGGGAATGGTCAGACAACAGAGATGGAAGAAGCTGGTAACACAGTAAACCTGCAATGTGAGCCCTTATTCAGAACAGTGGAAACGGTCAGGATTCCTGGAAGCGGCTTGCATTAGTCCAGCATAATTTTTTACTCCCCATCCTCCTGCTTTGGAGCAACTTACCTCCTCCATTGCATTGCTTTTGAGTTGAGAGAAAAAGAAGTCACCTTGTTCTTGGCTCCTGGCTTTCTGTATTAAGTGTTTGACCAACACATGAGCTTCAAGGGGCTTGCGCTAGATTCCTCAGAATCTTGCCAAGATTTAACCCTCTTAGTTTGGGAGATTACTCATCAAACAATATGAACCTGACACAAGTGTAACACACTTTCACTGACTTCAATACAAAATATGGAAATGATTTTAAATCTGTGTGTCTTTTTTGGAAATCGCTCCTTGTCTTTCCACCCAAGACGTTCTAAAGGCTGAAAGAAGCCTTCAGAGGGCAGTAGATTACGATGCTGTTCAAGTCTCTTATCTTTACCCCCTGCAGTGCAGCCACACTTGCTTATTGAGTCTGTAGGTTTTTTATAATCGAAGGCTGTAATTTTGGTGGCAGAGGCTTTTGGAGCCTTTTCTTATCATGGCTAAAGAGTTACATAATACAGTGGTACCTCTGGTTGTGAACGGGATCTGTTCCGCAGCCCCGTTTGCAACATGAGCAGAACGCAACCTGAATGTGTGCGGGTCACGTTTTGCCACTCGCGTATGTGTGTGACGTCATTTGGAGCGTCTGCGCATGCGCGAGCGGCAAAACCCAGAAGTAACCCTTTCCAGTACTTCTAGGTTGCCGCGGGACGCGACCTGAAAAGACATAACCTGAACCAAACATAACGAGGTATGACTAGGTTCTAAATTAGCCTGTCCCAGGCTGTTGCCCTAGAGATGTTTTGGACTACAGCTCCCATCAGCCCCAGGCAGCATTGCAGCTCTAGCTGAGACTGATGGGAATTTGAGTCCAAATCATTTAGAAGGCGCCGTCCTAGAGAAAGCTGTTTAAATCATTGGTCTTTCAACTGTTGAGGCAGTTTACTATGCAAATAGATGGTAAAAAGATTACAAAGCAAGTCCCAAAGGGCGTGCTTGGGCTAATGTTGGGTGCCAGGTCTTGAAAGCCTGCTTCTCTAAATGCTGCTCCACATTCTCCAAATCCCCCCTGCATCTTTGGCACCTATTGTTTAGGAGCTCACAGCTAGAGGCCCCCCCTTCCAGCCTTTTCCTCCCATACCCCTGATCCTTAGAGAGTTGTTGCTTGCTTCCCTTAAGAGTGTCCAAATTAAATGGCTATCACAAAGCAGTGTTGCTTTTTCTCTCTCTGCTTTCCACAGGGCCAAAGCTTAGTGGCAGAGCTCCTGCTTTGCATGCAGAATGTCAAGAATCCCCCGATAGAGCTGAGACTGCCTCCTGCCTGAAAAAGGAGTTTGGGCACTGTTGTGCTAGGTCAGGGGTAGGCAACCGAAGGCCTTCTCAATCCGGCCCACGGATGGTCCGGGAATCAGTGTTTTTTTACATGAGTAGAATGTGTCCTTTTATTTAAAATGCATCTCTGGGTTATTTGTGGAGCCTGCCTGGTGTTTTTACACGAGTAGAATGTGTGCTTTTATTTTAAAATGCATCTCTGGTTCATTTATGGGGCATAGGAATTCGTTCATATTTTTTCTTCCAAAATATAGTCTGGCCGCCCACAAGGTTTGAGGGACGGTGGACCGGCCCACAGCTGAAAAAGGTTGCTGACCCCTGTGCTAGGTGAACCAGTGATCTCACTTGGGTATAAAGCACCTTACTGTTTAAGTCAGCTGTTTTGTAACAATCATGAGACCTCAGATCTTTATTTTTAGAGAAATGACCTCATTCTCTTGGCAGAGTGTCTCCTTTGCATGCAGAAAGTCTCCGGTTCATTCTGCAGGTAGGGCTGGGGAAGTGTATCTTGCCTGAAATACTGGAAAGCTGCTGCCAATCAGTGCAGACAATACTGAACTAAATGGACCAATGGTCTGACTGCATTGGGTAACTTCCTGTGTTCTCAGCTCACTTCCTTGTTCTCTGCAAAATCAGCTGGACTCATACTGTAGACTAGATTGACTTTGCTAACTCCCTGGTCCATGGTCCAAATGATTGTCCTTTAACCTGTCTATGCATCCCTTTTGGGGTGGCAGTTGATGTCCCAGACTTAGGGTCTCCTTGGGCTGGAGGATTTATGAATGGGCATAGGAAAGCCAGGAGGAGAGAGGTGGAAGTGGGTCTCCTAACATGGACTGGAATGCAAGCTGCCAAGAGTGAAGACACCCCAGTTAATGGAAATCTTCAGGCTCTGCAGTCTCACAGCTTGAGCGGACCTTTGGGAACAAATATTGCTGATGTATATATGACTGTGCTGTGCCTGGGGAATGGAACAAACCCGGCTGCAATTGAGCTTTGAGAGGCAGCTGCCTGGGTTCTGCCAAAGCCACCCAGAAACCTTTTATTTGGAAGCCTTGGTGATAGATTCCAGTCTCTCAGAACAGTCTTGTAACCATGTTTGGTTCCATCTGCCCTTTTGCAGTTCTTCAGCTGATTTCAGACAACTTAATCACTTGCAGGTCTTTTCTGAAAAACACACATTTCTCTGCTGGCTGGGATGTATGTAGCAGATTTCATTTTTAGTCAGGCTGTGGCCCATCTACCCTGCTCTGGTTGCTGTGGCTTCCCTCTGGGGCAGGTGTGGGGGACCTTCAACTCTCCTGATGTTGCTGAATTACAAATTGCATCATCCGTGGACATTGACCATGCTTTCTTGGGCTGGTGGGAGATGTCATTCAGCAACATCATCTGAAAGGTCCCCCACACCTGGTCTGATGTTCCAGATGCTGCGGTCTCTCTTAAAATCTCATGGGTGGGCATGTTGGGCATTGAAAGCAAGAGCCCCACTGGATCAGGTCAAAGGCTTAACTAGTCCAGCATCCTTTTCTCAAAGTGGCCAACCAGATGCGGCTAACAGATTGAGGTTGAATCCTGACAAGACAGAAGTACTGTTTTGGGGGGACAGGAGACGGACGGGTGTGGAGGACTCCCTGGTCCTGAATGGGGTAACTGTGCCCCTGAAGACCCAGGTGCGCAGCCTGGGAGTCATTCTGGACTCACATCTGTCCATGGAGGCGCAGGTCAATTCTGTGTCCAGGGCAGCTGTTTATCAGCTCCATCTGGTATGCAGGCTGAGACCCTACCTGCCCGCGGACTGTCTCACCAGAGTGGTGCATGCTCTCGTTATCTCTTGCTTGGACTACTGCAATGCGCTCTGTGTGGGGCTACTTTTGAAGGTGACCTGGAAACTACAACTAATCCAGAATGCGGCAGCAAGACTGTTGACTGGGAGCGGCCGCCGAGACCATATAACACCAGTCTTGAAATACCGACACTGGCTCCCAGTACGTTTCCAAGCACAATTCAAAGTGTTGGTGCTGACCTTTAAAGCCCTAAATGGCCTCAGTCCAGGATACCTGAAGGAGCGTCTCCACCTCCATCGTTCTGCTTGGACACTGAGGTCCAGCTCTGAGGGCCTTCTGGTGGTTCCCTCTCTGCGAGAAGCCAAGTTCCAGGGAACCAGGCAGAGGGCCTTCTCGGTAGTGGCACCCACCCTGTGGAACGCCCTCCTACCAGATGTCAAAGAGAAAAATAACTACCAAACTTTTAGAAAACATCTGAAGGCAGCCCTGTTTAGGGAAGCTTTTAATGTTTAATATGTTATTGCATTTTAGTGTTTTGTTGGAAGCCGCCCAGAGTGGCTGGGGAAACCCAGCCAGATGGGCGGGGTATAAATAATAAATTATTATTATTATTATTCCTCTTTTGGGAAGCCTGCAAGCAGTACCTGAGCGCAAAAGCAGAACTTGCCCCACTTGTGTTTCCCTGGTAACTCGTATTCAGTGGCGTATTCCTTTCCAGCAGTGGAGGTACAATGTAGCTGTCATGGCTCATAGACTGCTTTTTATCTGCAAAGCATGTGGTTTACCACTGCTGTATGCTACAAAACTGCATTTAAAAAACAGCAACTAAGTTCTTCGCAAACGTGGGACACTAAGAGGCTAACTAACAAAGATGATTAAGAAACTATCCTGCTGGCTCTATCTAGTCTAATCATCAGGCCCCAAACTTCTATCTATATTCCAGCTTTCTGGTGTGTGTTTTTTATGTGTTCAACTGTGTTTCTGGAACCTCACAAACAGGATCTGAAAGCAGCAACTTCTTGGAAAGGGCAGCATTCTTGGAAAGAGCGGAGAAAGGGAAAGAAATTGTCTTGTGTTTACAATTTTATTTATTACATTTATATACCATATTATATGGTGGTGCTCCTCCCCATTTCATCTTTGCAATAACCCTGTGAGGTTGAACAGGCTGAGAGAGGGTGACTGGCCCAAGGTCACCCAGTTCATTGCTGAGTGGAGATTTGAACTCTGGTCTCCCAGGTCAGAAGTCCAACACAGGTTAGACCAGGGGTCTGCAACCCGCGGCTCCGGAGCCACATGTGGCTCTTTTACACCTTTGCCACGGCTCCGGGGCGGATACTAGCGAGGGGAGGAGGCGCATTGTGCGCCCCGACACTCCCCACTGTGGCGGGTGCTGTACTGGCTGTGACGTCGCATGGGGGCGGTGCGTGCGTTTGTCACGCACCGTCCCGACGTCACCTTCCCGCCCGCCCGCCCGCTACATTGTAAGGGGCATGTACACTGGTCACTGCATTGAAAGGGGGCATGTACAGTACGCTGGTCACTGTTTTGAAGGGAGGTGAAGAACACACACCAAAAAAAGGTAGCTTGTTAATTTAACGTTTATTTCTATGAGGAGGAGAAATTCTGAGGGGTCAAACAAAGAAATAATAAAAAAGTAACAAAAAAGTTATTTTTATAATGACGAGTTTTGCGGCTCCCAGGTTTTTTTTCTTCGGAAACAGGTCCAAGTGGCTCTTTTTGTCTTAAAGGTTGCAGACCCCTGGGTTAGACTATAAGCTTTAAAAGAGGATTAAGCAAATTCAAGTGGGATGAGACTCTCAGTGGCTACTCACCCTGATGGATATATTGTTCTACCACCGTGTTGGAGGCAGTATGCTTTTGAATGCCAGTGTCTAGAAACTGCAGGAGGGAAGAGTGCTGTTAAACGCAAGTCCTGATTGAGGGTTTCTCAAAGGCATCTGCTTGACCACTGTGAGAATAGGATGCTGGACTAGGTGACCCACTGGCCCAATCCAGCAGACAAGTTTTTGGGAGGTGTTAATAAAGGTACTGTCACAAACACTCTTAAAATGACTGCTTTTTTAGCAGTATTCAAGAATGGGCATTTTTTTTTTTGTTATGGTGAGCCACCGTGGAAATCCTTGTATTTTAGGGTGCTAAGGACACCTTTAAGGGACGCGGGTGGCGCTGTGGGTAAAAGCCTCAGCGCCTAGGACTTGCTGATCGTATGGTTGGCGGTTCGAATCCTCGCGGCGGGGTGCGCTCCCGTCGTTCAGTCCCAGGGCCTGCCAACCTAGCAGTTCGAAAGCACCCCCGGGTGCAAGTAGATAAATAGGGACCGCTTACCAGCGGGAAGGTAAACGGCATTCCGTGTGCTGCGCTGGCTCACCAGATGCAGCTTGTCACGCTGGCCACGTGACCCGGAAGTGTCTCCGGACAGCGCTGGCTCCCGGCCTATAGAGTGAGATGAGCGCACAACCCTAGAGTCTGGCAAGACTGGCCCGTACGGGCAGGGGTACCTTTACCTTTTTAAGGACACCTTTAAAATGTAATCCTAAGGAGTGTATTTTATGCACTTGGGGAGCGTTGCTGCTGGATCTGCTTTACCATATCCTGCGTTGACTCTTGAATTAACAATTTGCTTCTCCTGCCTGAGCATTCACACAAAGGTGGGTTTGGCTTTCTAAACACACACACACACACACACACACACACACACACACCCCAGCTGTTTTCACAAGACGATTTGCAAAAGAGCCACCTTTGTGGCTGATGTCAGATGCAAAATAGATAATCTGAAATCTGTTTAGCTTCCAGTGCGAGGGAGAGTAGATGGTTGTGGCCAACCGCTGGGCATGTATTGTTCATCCCAATCCACCCACAAAGGATGTGCTGTTCCCTGGTTGCCTAGGCCTTTTGGATGTGAGCCACAACTACCCACATGCAAGTTGTGAGGTTCTTCCCAGCCCAATTAGGAGACTGAAGATAAAAATCTGGAAGAGATGCTTATCTATGCAACAACATGCATCTCTGGGAGACGCACCTGTGTATAACAGCAAATTGTGCAGATGACATTGGCAAAATGTTGCTTTGCGTAGAATGAGAGCTCCAGACAAAGCCCTGAAGCAGAACCCAAGCGTGGTTCCTGCATGTCTCTGATGTAGTGTGGCTGGAAGGAATGGAGTCATTTTGCAACCCACCCGTCACCTTGCCTTGCCTTATTATACATGTACTTTGTATATGCTCTGATGATCCCTGTTTAATTTTGGAGGCAGCGATGCTTCTGAATAACAAGCCACAGGAAGGGAGAGTGCTCTTGTGCTTGGGTTCTTCTTGAAGGTTTCTCACAGGCATCTTGTTGGCCATTGTGAGAACAGGATGTCAAGACTAGATGGGCCATTGGCCTGATCCAGCAGGCTCTTATCTTGTCCTTGCCAGTGGCAATCTCAGCCTTCTGGTCTCTGTCATTGGCCAATTATTCTCCTTTCCTGCTTTTTGAGGCAATTCTGGGGTGCTTTTTCAAAGGTGAATTGTTCCTATTGTTCTGCTGTTAATCCCTTGCTTCCCTTTGTGGTTTCCTTAAGAGCTAAATTATGGGGGGGGGGTTGCATTTTTGCCCCAAATGCACAACTACAGTGGTACCTCAGGTTACAGACGCTTCAGGTTACAGACTCCGCTAACCCAGAAATAGTACCTCAGGTTAAGAACTTTGCTTCAGGATGAGAACAGAAATCGGGTGGCGGCAGCACAGCGGCAGCAGGAGGCCCCATTAGCTAAAGTGGTGTTTCAGGTTAAGAACAGTTTCAGGTTAAGAACGGACCTCCAGAACAAATTAAGTTCTTAACGCAAGGTACCACTGTATATAAATGGCGTGCGTGCACACACACACACACAAACACAATAGCATAATGTAGTATACCGGCGGTCATTTTCTAATGGAAGTTTGCCATTTAAAATACAGTGGTACCTTGGGTAAAGAACTTAATTCATTCCAGAGGTCCGTTCTTAACCTGAAACTGTTCTTAACCTGAAGCACCACTTTAGCTAATGGGGCCTGCCGCTGCCGCTGCGCTGCTGGCACACGATTTATGTTCTCATCCTGAAGCAAAGTTCTTAACCCGAGGTACTAATTCTGGGTTAGCGGATTCTGTAACCTGAAGCGTCTGTAACCCGAGGTACCACTGTACTTTTATACAACTTTTAAAGGTCAAAACATTCTCTTTTTTTTTTTTTTTTTTAATAATATTTATTAAAGTTTTCCAATTAATTACAAATTAATAAAACATCCAATTTCAAATCTTTTTCCAATTACATCCCTTCAGGACTTCCCCTTCCCTCCCCCCCTTGTATTCCCAATCTCTCAAATAATCTCAACAAGTTCTTCTCCTCAATTCAAACTTGTTATCCTTAACCCAATTTTTTTTTTTAAAAAAAACATTATTTTCCATTCCCCTAAAATCGGCTTATTCCCACCACGAGTTCCCCCCTTTAGAATACCATGTAGATGTATATAGCCTAAATAAAACGTAGTTTACGCCTTTAAGGATTCCACATTTCCCACCCCCCCTTTTCCCGGTTGCGTTCCCAATGTTCCTCAATGTCCGATATTTCCACGTCTCTCTAAATCATAGTCCTTTGCCAGTCCTCTTTAGTTTCGAATGTCCAATCATGGAAGGATTCTGTCTCAAAGAGAGGCCCATTTTTTCCATCCAGATTTTTATATCCAGGAGTGAAAAACTCCAAATTATAATCCTTAAGCTTGTCAAATCTGGATGTCCCAAATGTCCCCACTTTTAACTTGGTCCAATTCTTGTTATTTTGTTGTTCTTATTGATCACACTCCTCTTTCTATTTCTTTCTGTCCCTGTTTTCCTGCACAAATGTCCTAATTCCAAAAGTTAGTTCCTTTACAGAGGCTTGTTATTCAGAAACAAAACATTACGTCAAGTTCCTTTCATTCCACAACAGATGATTCCATTGTCTTCTTCGGTGTAGTGGCCTCTGTAGTCATAATAATGTTCCATTTCTGCAGTTTCCCAGGAGATAAACAGTTCAGTTCCAATTTCCAGTTAAAACTTGTAATGTCCCTCGGCTCCTCTAGGTGGATTGCAAAAGCTGAGTTCTCTTCCAGATCACATCCATTAGCCCTAGTAACTTTGTAATCCTTATTTAAAACAATTTGTATCCAATTTATAACAAATATAACCAGCAAAGTCCTTGTAACATAGTCTCTATCTTATTTTCCGCTTTGACAGCTCTTTGACAGCTGTCAAAACTTGCCTTTCTCCTCTCCAAACTCCGTCATCGATCGCTCCCGGGGTTCCAGGGGGGGTTGTTTTTAAGTCCGAATTCTACTTTCCTCCTCCAGCTCAATCTCATGTTCTTCACTCGTGAGGTTAAAAACTTGCCAAAATGATGTTACTCCGATCTTAGTTATCAGATCCTTTGCTTTGACCCTTCTACAATGGAGGGGGTGGCTGACTTCCTTTTTTGCGCCTCCCCCGCTCGCTCCGAAATTTTTAAAATTTTTGTCCCTCTTTTTAATCCAAGTTCCAATTACTTACAGGTTGTTCTTTTAGGTCCGAATTTTCAAAGGAAGAAGCCAGCGCTCTCCGCCGAATGGCATGCGGCTTCGCACGGCAGGGATAGCAGAGGACTCAAAACACCACGCTTCTCCCCGGCACCCGATCCGTAGCCTTTAAAAAGGCTCCTTCACGAGTCGGGAGGGCGCTAACGGTGTCAGCCGAGTCTCCATGTCCACGGCCCCCGTGGCCGTGGTTTTTAAGGGTCCCCGCATCGCCGGTGCGGTAGGACCCAGCCCCTGCCGTGCAGGCTCCCTCCGGAGCTCGGAGGGAGTCCGCCATTCGGCGATGGCGCCGACCCGGAAGCCCTACAACTTTTAAAGGTCAAAACATTCTCAAGGCAATTTGCAATGTAAAACCTGAAACTCTCTGTGTGTTCGTGTGTTTTTATTGCAAGTATCTAAAATGACAGTATTAAAACAACATTCCAAGTTGAAAAGAAAATAAAGCAATAACTGTACAAACAGCAAGCATCAATTAAAAACAGACTGAAATATCCACGTCTACAGGGCCTGTGTAAAAATAGGAAGGGACCCAGGCATAGCTCTCTCATGGAAGGCCATTGCAGCGCATCAGGACCAAAAATATGTGCCAGATGCCCTCCACATGTTTTGAACCACATCTCTCCCAGACAGACAGACAATGGTGAGAACCGATAGTTCTTTATAGTCCAAAACATGATTTCAGGTTGGTGAAGGATTTTCTGGCCAGCTGCACAACTGAATAAGGTGTATCAATGTGAAGAAGCCAGAGTCTCCATATGAGCTTTCTAAACATTTTAAAGAAACAAGTATTTTAATGTATTAACTATTTTCAATCAAATGAAAGTAACAAATTGGTCATCACGCCTGAAATTTGCAGGACCAGGATATACGCTGGGATGTGTGTTTCTGTGGCTTCATTCCTCCTGAGGAACTTTGGTAGAATTCCTCTCGCACATTTTGCTATATATTTCTGATTTTAAAAGGTAAAGGGACCCCTGACCATTAGGTCCAGTTGCGGATGAGTGGGGTTGCGGCGCTCATCTCGCTTTACTGGCCGAGGCAGCCGGCATAGAGCTTTTGGGCTTAAAAACTAAGTTCTATCCTTGGGAAAGAGCTCAGAAAATACAGGAAGGAAGCCTGTCATATATTTGAGGGGCCCAAGGCTACCACCTCAGCTGTATTCTTGGCCCAGAACTCATGACATGATAAAAGATGGAAAACCTTTGAAGATACATTTTATGAAGGCCTCGGTCCAGGTTCAAGCTTGGGGCCACTGGACACATTATGGATTTTGAGAGGGTGGCGTGGGCGCCAGTCACAAAATGGCTGCTGTGCGGGAAGTGGCAGAATACAGAATGGCTGCTGCATCTGAAAGAGAAAAACAAAACAAAAACAGGAGCACAAAATGGTCCCTACCATCAGCAGCCCCATCGGGGAGGGGGAGGCACCAAGCTTAACACAGTAGCTTCCAAGCTTTCTACCTTCTGACATCCATATCATACCCTCCAACTGCCCTGAAAATGCCGGGATTGTCATGAAAACCTTGAAGCCGCTGCTGCTCCACACTTTTTCATGCAGAGTCCCAAATTCCCAAGGGGCCTTTCCTCCAGTACAGTGGTACCTCAGGTTAAGTACTTAATTTGTTCCGGAGGTCCGTACTTAACCTGAAACTGTTCTTAACCTGAAGCACCACTTTAGCTAAAGGGGCCTCCAGCAGCCGCTGCGCAATTTCTATTCTCATCCTGAAGCAAAGTTCTTAACCTGAAGCACTATTTCTGGGTTAGCAGAGTCTTTACCTGAAGCGTATGTAACCTGAAGCCTATGTAACCTGAGGTACCACTGTACAGCGTTTCAGCATGGTATTGGAATTTCAGATTCATGCGTCCCTATAGCAAATTTCTTAGATCCCGCTATCCTTTCCTCGCCCCCCAACCTGAGATCAAATCAGAAACTGGGATGACTTCTGTAAATCCAGGACTGTCCCTGGAAAATAGGGACACTTGGAAGGTCTGGAATTCCAGTTTAATGATGCACTTCAGGAAGATGTGTGGACCACAAACATGGCTGCCCCATTTTGGCCTACAATCTAGGGCCACTCAATAAGGGGATGAGGCTGACCTGTGGCGCTTCAGGTCCACCCTACTTAAACCTAGCAGGGGACTCACATCGCCCTCTCCTGACGCAAAACATGACCGGACTGGGGAGCTCTATAATGGTGGGGAAGCTGTTTCTCATGGAAGTCTGTTGGCCATTATGGGCCTTTGTGAAAACCACTCCAAAACCACTCAGCTCACAAATATCTCTTACGTACATGCAAACACACATGAATAATAAACGCACGTACACACAACACACACATAATCCCATGAAAGTGGCATTCGACTCTGCAAAGTCCTTTGTCCCTCTTGGCTGGCGATAAATTGTCACCCTTTCTCCCACAACAATGCGCCCCGGCAGCATATGGAATTTGTCACAGCCCAGCCATCGGCCTGCAACTAATTTAGAGCACAATAGGACGGGCTATGCTCTTTCCCCCTGTCTCCCCGCTTTTCTTTCCTCGCACTCGGTCCGCCGTAATAAACACCATCTGCTTTCCCTTCCTTCTTGCGCCGATTTGCAGGAGACTCGACGAAAAGAAAATATGATGAAAGGAACTGACTCCTCGCTGCACCTTGCCCTGTTTGCAGAGCTCAGCTCTCCCAAATACCTCCCGCAGCAGGGTATGTGAGAATTTGCTTCGCAACTGGGGTGGAAAGGAAAGGAAAATATAAAATACATTCCACAGGGCATGAAATGGCCGGGCCTTTTTAATACTTAAGCAAAAGAGAATTACCCACACCCTATAAATTTGGCAGAACCAGGCCCATACACAAGGATAGTGGAAAAATACAGGCCAATCCAGAGTGTATGGACTGCAACCTTAGTGCGAGGCAGGACCCAGCCCTAGAAGGCTGTTGTTCACATTGTGTTCTGCAGAAGATAAGGGGCATAGCTGTCAACTTACAGATTTGAAAATAAGGGACCAGCAGCCAAAATAAGGGATCAACAATTACGTTGATAAAATACATATTTTGTTGCGTGCAAATGGCTTTAGATACCTATTAGGTCCTATAAATTACCATATAGCATATATTCAGCACACAAAAACAGCAACAATTTGTTGTTGACAAAGCACGGCTGGACATAGAAAGGGCCCCATTACCTTCAGTAGCTTATTTAAGGGACATCATCAATAAGGGACAGCAGCGGGACATGGCCCTGGGATAAAGGGACTGTCCCGCCAAATAAGGGACGCTTGACAGCTATGATAAGGGGTGCTTGCTGATCTGTGCAATCACAGAAGATGATTGGGGAGGTTCTATTCTAAGACAGCCTTTGCCAAGCTCAACACTCCAGATGTTTTGGGCTATAGTTTTTGGGCTGGTGGGGGTGGGTTCTGGGAGTTGTAGTCCAAAACATCCAGAGGGTTGCCGCTTTAGTGCATGGTGTAGAGAAAGCAGATTTTTTGTTGCATTGATTTGTTTGATTTACTTTAATAAAATAGAAAAAAATTAAAAGGAGGAGAAGCTACTGTTCCCAGGATTCTTTGGAGGAGGCTGTGACTGTTTGATGTGGTATGAAACTGCTTTAAAACTATCGTGCGGATGGTTACAGCCTTTCACCAAGAAAAATGCCTTCCTCCTAGGAATACAGGAACACTTGCCTTATACCGAGTCTGATCATTGGTCCATCTAGCTCAGTACTGCCAACACTAACTGGCAGCAGCTCTCCAGGGCTTCAGGCAGCGAGTCTCTCCCAGCCCTACTTTGAGATACTGGGGATTAAACCTGGGATCTTATGCATACAAAGCAGGTGCTCTACCACTGAGCTACTGCCCTTCATCTAAAAATAAATTAAGATGCTAGTCTAAAAATATAGAGCTGAATTAAAGAGGAAGCTGCCTCCTATTGAATCAGACCACTGGCCCATCTAGTTCAGTGCTGTCTGCACAAACTGGCAGCAGCTTTCCAGGGTTTCAGACAGCGAGTCTCTCCTGGCCCTAATTGGAGATGCCACTGGAAGCTGGACCTGGGACCTTATGCATACAAAGCAGCTGTTCTACCCCTGAGCCATGAACCTTCCCCTCTCCAAGCAACCATTACAAAAGGGTGGGGGAATAAATGAAGGACTCATTGACTGAGATGCATCTCCGATGGATGTGGGGCGTGAGATGCTCCCTTCACTTGTCTGTGAGCCTATCCTCCTCCAGACGCTGCCAGACGATGTTTACAGACAACACAGGTGTTCATCTGTGTTGCGAGCCCTCTGGCACCGTCCCCAGAACATCGGAGCTCTTTCCACAATGAGGGATTGTGCACTGCAATCAGAGGTAGCCAGATCTGGAGACCAGAATTTGGCAACTGGCTGAAAAACTGAAGGAAATGAGCATGCCATAATTAGTTTAATTGAGCTAAATTATATACATAAACAATCTAAGACACGTCGGGGGCTTTCTTCCACAGGGGTTCCCCAGCCTTCATCCCCTCCCCATGTACTTATCGGTCTCTCACACACAATTTCACACAAAATTTCTGCCTGGGTGCCTGCCAGGAGTTTTTTGATAGCTGCAAGGCAGGCTAAAAAACTCCCACCTATTGAGCTGTTCATGTACTTTGCCTATAGTATTCCTGTCTTTGAACAGCCTAGCCCATGCTAGCTCTACATTTATCAGAAAGTGGTCGCCTTTTATTTTGGCTGGGCTCCTGCATATTCCAGTTTCCTCCTTGTAGCTGCTAAACAAGCCAACATTCAACAGGTGCAGCTGTGGCAAACTTCATCTGTTGAGTTTTGACTTGACTCATATTTGTCTTTCCTAAACCTATTACCATATTTTTTTAAATAGCTATGGTTTTCCCAGTACTGATGTATGGAAGTGAGAGCTGGACCATCAAGAAGGGTGATTGCCGAAGAATTGATGCTTTTGAATTCTGGTGCTGGAGGAGACTCTTGAGAGTCCCATGGACTGCAAGAAGACCAAACCTATCCATTCTGAAGGAAATCAGCCCTGAGTGCTCACTGGAAGGACAGATCCTGAAGCTGAGGCTCCAATACTTTGGCCACCTCATGAGAAGAGAAGACCCCCTGGAAAAGACCCTGATGTTGGGAAAGATGGAGGGCACAAGGAGAAGGGGACGACAGAGGACAAGATGGTTGGACAGTGTTATTGAAGCTACGAACATTAATTTGACCAGACTGCGGGAGGCGGTGGAAGACAGGAGTGCCTGGCGTGCTCTGGTCCATGGGGTCACGAAGAGTCGAACACGACTAAACGACTAAACAACAACAACAACAAAACCTACTACCAAACAATGCTCTCAGGTGACTCTGAGTTTGAGTGTTATGAGCATGAAAACTTTGTTCCTGCTGCTGATCACTGAAGCTATATATGAACTAGGGATGCTCCTTAATAATGTAAGAAAAGCCCTGCTTCAAATGGGTCAAAGGCCCATTCAGTCCAACATCCTCACTGCGGCCAACTAGATGCCTACAGGAAGTCACAGGTAGGAACCAAGCGCAACAGCAATCTCCCTAGTTGTGATTTCCAGCCACTTTCCAAGGCAGGAGTCAGGAGCAGGCCAGCAATAACTCACGAGGTGTCAATGAACTTAACTCTGGATTCAGAGAAACAAAGCAGCTCAGGCCTAGTGAGCACAGCAACTCTTCCCAGTAGATTTTGCTGCAGTGAGGCAGTTGCAAGGACTGAAGGTCCTTGCCTTCCCATAGCTCTCTAAATTTCCTCCTTCCCTGGGTCGTCCCCAAGCAACCTGAGACTTCCTTGCTTTGTCTGTCTTTGTTCCGCCCTCTTCATACCTCTTCTGGTTCTGGGAGACCAGGGAAGAGGGAAGCTGGTCGCAACATGTGGGGAGTCTCCCTGGCTTCTTCAGCAGCCTGCCTCTTCTCTGTCTCCTGGGCCCCCCTCCTCTCCCGCCTCTGAGGCTGGACTGCTCTCTGCCACAGACTCCTCCTGCTCACTAAACCCTGTTGCCTCTTCAGCTTCCGACACCTCCCCCCCCACTCTGTTCCTTCTTCTCCCTCTGACCACTCGTTGTCCTCCTACCACCAACCCCCTGGCTCTGAGCCTACTTCATTTGGGGGGGGGTGTTCCCAGCTGGTGCCCCCACCACTCCTTTGCATCCAAGCCACTCCATGACACCAGAAGTCATCAGTTCTCAAAAGTTTCGAGGGCATGGAGGTCCTCTTGAAGCAGGGATAGGGAACATCCAGCCAGTGGGCCTTATATACCCCAGCTTCCTCACAAGCCCCCCCCCCTGCCCCCCCAAGCCTGACATTGTTTCCTGCAGGCAAGAATTGAACAGTGTCTAGGAGGGGATGTAGCATTTATTAATACACATGAGAAAGAATGTGGCAATCCTGCTTTTAGGGAACATTGAGTGAGTACTGTAGTGCTTTGGGGAATGGCCATCCCTGGCCACCTTTGGCTGAGTTGGCTTCCTGTATTAACCACTGGGGGGCACTGTCTCTCCTTAAATGAGTACACACTCTAGTGCTCTTAATTCAGATTGGAGCTGGGGCACAGGTTGAGGTGATCACAGGAAGAGTGCTGGAAATGATGGATGACCTTCAGAAGGTGACTTTCCTTTGCTACCACTGTTATGTGCAGCTGGAGAGTTTCTGTACCAGTTCTGTCTGATGCTGCTGGGGAAGCTTTTTCAACCAGACACCAAAATCGACATTATGGCCAGAGTTACATATTAAGTGTATTACACTACATCCCTCATCTGTGGACAAAAGTTATCTAGAGATTTCCAGTAATCTCACACTGAGTTTATTATGAAGATGTGCTTTGGCTCCTTGTTATCCCTCAACATGCTTCAGTCTCTTACCCTTGGGTATCACCGTGGTGCAATAGTTAGAGCATTGGACTAGAGTGTGAAACCATTGGAATGTGAGTCCGGAGATCAAATCTCTACTCAGCCATAAAGCTCACTGAGTGACCTTGGGCCAGTCAACCTTCTCCTCACTCTAAAGTCCAGGAACTGTTGTGTCACCAAATGGACGTCAATTTCATTCTCTCCGTTTCCCAATTTTGTTTCCAATCCACTGTCTCAGGCAGTATGTCTCTGAATGCAAGTTGCTGGGAATCACAAGTGGGGGGAGGTAAGTATTTTATTTTATTTTAAAATGTTGAGTACAGTCAAACCTCGGTTCTCAAACGGCTCCGTTTCTGAACGTTTCAGCTCCCGAATGCCGAAAACTTAGAAGTAAATGTTCTGGTTTTTGAAAATTTTTCAGAACCCGAATGTCCAATGCAGCTTCCGTTTTGAGTTTCCCTATTGACTTGAGGCTTCCGCTTTCAGTTTTTGGTTTTCAAACGTTTCAGAAGTTGAAAGGTCTTCCGGAATGGATTTTGTTAAAAAACGGAGGTTCTGCTGTAAAAGGTGACATGATAGAAGCTCATTAAATGAAGCAAGACCTGGAAGAAATGTGGTGCTTTGTTTTCTTGGTGTTTTTGTCACACACAAAAAAAGAGCAGCTCAACAACTTTCAGGTTTTCCTAAAAAAGTTCAACAACTTTCAGGGTGTCCTGGTTTTTACTTTTTGAAATATGGCAACCCCATGCAGACACATGGGGGGACTGTAAACATTGAGGTCAATGAGGTCCTTTTCTGCATCTGTGGACTCTCGCTGCACTGGTGATGGGTGTTTTCCTCTGCTTTGTGACATGCTACCCTCCCTTTTGGAGTCTGATTCCATGCGCAGTAGATATACACCACTGCCCTTCTGGGCATGTATTTGGTTGAGGTTGCTGAATTAGAAAAAAAGTAATCAAGTGCATATATGTTATGTGTGTGTATATACGTATATATACACATGCCCATACATCACATGTAGATAGACAGGAGTAGACACACATAGATCTTAGAGACAACAAGGCTCTTGGAGTTGTTACAAGGTAGAGTGATGAATGAGAGTCATCTCAACAGCCCCCAGTGACTTTGGCGCTGGCGAGCTCCTTTCCCCCGAAGATAAAGATGTTCTTGTTCCTGGTGGGAGGGAATGAAGAGAGCAAGGGAAGCAGAACAAAATGGGGTTCTTGGCTGCTCAGCAAGAGGCCTTTCCCAGGCAAAATCACCCTGCTCTTCATGCACTGCTCCCATAGAAGAACGCACAAGGTTATCTCCATGCAAGATGGCACCTCAACTGCTCCTAGTACCAACCTCCACCCATTGGTGCATCTCCATAAACTGTCCCCCCCCCCAAGGCTGTGATGATGTTCCTTCCACCCAGGACTGCCAGCAACTGTCCTAAGTCACTTTAGCACACACACACCACAAAGCAGCTGCATTGCATGATCTGAGGGTGGGGGGCACTGCAAGCCTAGATTAAGGAGAGGGCAAGAGGTAGTACATGGGTAGGCAAACTAAGGCCCGGGGGCCGGATACGGCCCAATTGCTGCCTAAATCCAGCAGGTCTGGGAATCAGTGTGTTTTTACATGAGTAGAATGTGTCCTTTTATTTACAATGCATCTCTGGGTTATTTGTGGGGCATAGGAATTCATTAATTTCCACCAAGGTCTGAGGGACAGTGGACCAAGGTTTGAGGGACAGTGGACCAGCCCCCCTGCTGAAAAAGTTTGCTGACCCCCTGATGTAGCACATGCTCCAGGCAGCAGGTTAGGGGGCTGACGAACAGCATCCTGCCCTGAAGATGATGTGGTGTGGGAGAGAGAGAAGAGAAAGATGTTGCAGCACAATGCCTCAAATGCCTCCCAGGTTTTGCAGCTCCCAGCTGATTTCGCAGCTGGGAATGATGGGAGTTGTACTTCAAAACCTATGGAGTGAACCAAATTGGGGAAAACTGGTGAATGGGGTTTTTTTTCCTGGGTAAGTTTTACTGAACTTAAGTGGAGAAATAATGATGATGGGGCAATTCAGCCCTTCTCTTTCCCCCTGGTTGTTCTCACACCCTTGAGATGTCCTCCTTTGAGCTGTATTTCTCCCACAGAGGTGAAAAAATATATATAACAGGTTAAACAAGGGTCACACACTGCCGGCTCTTTTTGCAGCTCCTATGAGCAGGTACCCTCTTGGAGCAGCTCGCTGTGTCTCCCACACAAAGGAAAGGGGGCAAATTTGGGGTGCCACACAATTGCCCTTTATGACATGCCAAATCTGCACCCCCCCCCCGCTTTGTAAAGGCCTCCTTTGAGGTGCAACTCCTTGGCAACGGGGGTGGGGGGTGGGAGAGGAGAGACATTGGCTTCCTGAAAAAAGCTGGTCTTGTGTGTGTGATCTCAACACATCCACCCCACCCCCTAAGTCCTTTCTTTTTCTGCTTAAGAAGGCCAAGAGTGAATAGGGGAACTTTTCCAGGGTTTGAACATGAAAGACTGAGCAGGGGGAGGGGGCAAATGAGGAGGGAGGGGACCCTTTGCAAAGGCCTCGGCCTCTCTCTCTGGTTTCCTTGATCTAATCGAAGGTGGGGGGGGGGGCTTGAGAAAAGGGGAGGGATCTGCAGGTGAAATGTATAGATACATGTTGCATTGGTTATGCAACGTATTTTGCAAATAAGATATTTTGCAAATAAAATATTTTGCAAAGAGGCACCTTGTACCAAAAGTGGGAAGGGTTAAGAGTTTCAGGCTAGACAAAGTTCTCTCTCACCCCTCTGCTGGAAATCCAGCCCCTGGAAGGCTACCCTTCCCCACGGCCGGGGCCCTCCAGCATGTGGGGGAGGAGGAAAGAAGGAGGCCCTTTTCTACTTTTGCACTCTTCTGATCTATCCGGTGCAGCCTGCACGCTTTTGCACGCGCGCGCAGCAGCTGATCAGCGCCCTCCTGCAGCCTAGCTGGATGCGGAGAGAAAGGAGTTGAATGCCATTTTCTCCTCCCGTGCTTTTCTTTTCTCTTTTTTAAAAGATAGATCTCATTCCTTCTTCTATTTATTTGGGGTTTGCAGCTTGTAAGCAGCAGCAGCGCGCAGCTGAGCTCTTTCCCCTCCTCGCTCTGTTTTGGCTGAAACCCCTGGATTTATTCCGCCTGGGCTTGGCACGGAGCCACCCATACTCTCTCTCTCTCTCTGTGTTTCTCTCTCTCTCTCTCTCTCTCTCTGTCCTTTGCCAAGCGGAGGACTTTTCCTCTCCCGCGGTTGCCTTGGCTGGGCGTCTCAATGAGGGCTCCTTAAGCCGGGGAGCCTTTTGCGCGTCGGGGAGGGCGCACGGCTCGCTCGCTCGGTTTTCCACCCCTTCTCCCCGCCATCAGAAACACGGTTGCCTGCAGGGGGACTGGCCGGCTCTCCAGCTGCCCCGCGGCTCTTTATGGAGACGGCCGGGAGAAGGCGGCGGCGCTGGCCGGGCTGCCTCCGAGCTGCGCTTTGGCTTTGCTGCTTGCTCCCGGCGCCGGTCAGCTGCACCTGGAACCGCGCGGGGCTCCAGTACGCCAATCGGAGGTAAGGCGGGCGTGTGGTTACTCCGGGGGGTTTAATGCGGATTGTGCTTTTTAATGCCCAGAGCTCCTTGGGCTAGGCCCATCTAATTCATCCTTCTTTCCCAGCAGACAGATGCCTCTGGGAAGCTCGCAAGCCCTGTTGCTTTATCTCTTTGCGGATAGACTGCTCCTACACAAGGGAGCTCCATTTTATTTATGGCATTCATAGGTTCAACTTTTCCTCCAAGGAGCTCAAAGTGGTGTGCAGGAGTGCCAGCTTGGCTCTGCGACTGTGGGTGCCTGGGGCTGTGGGTGTCATGCAATGTGCATGGCCCTGGCACCAAAATTTGTGGGTGCGTCATGTGGAATTTTGTGGGTGCTCAGGGTCCCAGGGAGTTGGCACCTATGGTGGTATGCATGCCCCCTTCGCAGCTTTATGTAACCCTCCACAACAGCCCTGTGAGGTTGGTTAGGCTGAGAGGCAGTGACTGGCCCAAGAAGACCCAGTGAGCAGTGGCGTAGCGTGGGTTGTCAGCACCCGGGGCAAGGCAAGTAATTTGCGCCCCCTAACCCGTGGATTTGCACCCCCTAACCCTAACCCCCAGATGTTGCGCCCGGTGCGGCCGGGCCCCCCTGCACTCCCCACACTACGCCACTGCCAGTGAGCTTCATGGCCAAGTAGGTATTGGAACACTGGTCTCTCCCGGGTCCTCGTCTGATGCTCTAGCCATTATGCCACACAGTCATGTTATTTCTGCAGAAAGGTTTCCAGAATGCCTAATGAACAAAACATACAAGAAGCTGCCTCAGTACTGAGGCAGGTCATTGGCCCTTGTAGATCAGTGATGGTCACACTGACAGGCAGCAGCTCTCCAGGGTTTCAGGCAGGGAATATTTTCCTTGCCACATCTGCAGACGGAGCTGGCGAATGAATGTGGGACCTGCATGCAAAGCGGCCGCTTTGCCATTGAACTGCAAACCTCCCTCACTGATATTTATTGTCTTAGCTGTTGTTGCCACCCTGATGGAGGAAGGGCAGCGAATAGAGGAAACAAATAGCATAAGAAATAAAAATGAAATGAGAAACAACAGGGCACATTCAGAGAAAGGGCTGGGCAGGGAGGAGGAGAAAAGCAAGCTCAACTCCATCAGCACAGTAGGAGAATCTTAATCTCCGGGTTGTGGGTTCAAGCCCCACGTTGCGCAAAGGATTCCTGCATTTCAAGGGGGTTGGACTAAATGACTCTCGTAGCCCCTTCCAACTCTGCAATTCTATGATATACCAACCAGCCAGGATGGAGAGAGTAATGGATGTGTTCAGACTATGTGAATTTGCACCAGCTTTTGAAAACCACCTGGGCTGCTAGCCATGAATGGGTCTGGTGGCAGTGAATTCCATAAGTTAATTGTGCTTTGTCAGCTCTGAAGTTAGGGCTAGTTCTGAAGGCATGTTTTAATAACCATATAAAAGTTATCATAACTTTTATACTTGCAGTGAAGGAAATTAAGGAATGGTGAAATGATAGGACCTCCCCACCCCCACTTTGAATATAGTTTTAGAGCACTCCTGATCTATATTGCAGGTCTTGCAGGGTAATGACTAATCTAGCTACTGAATTTAGGTATAAATGGCAAAGGGTAGCTGTAGTTTTGGTTCCCACGTTGGCTTGGGAAGTACAGTGGTACCTCGGGTTAAGTACTTAATTCGTTCCGGAGCTTTGTTCTTAACCTGAAACTGTTCTTAACCTGAAGCACCACTTTAGCTAATGGGGTCTCCTCCTGCTGCTGCTGCTGCGCCGCCGGAGCACAATTTCTGTTCTCATCCTGAAGCAAAGTTCTGAACCTGAAGCACTATTTCTGGGTTAGCAGAGTCTGTAACCTGAAGCGTATGTAACCTGAAGCGTATGTAACCTGAGGTACCACTGTACAAGCTATGTAGGCTTGCATCAAAACATGAACCGGATCAAATTTCTCTGCCATCCTTATTTGTGACACGTATTTTGGGGTAGCAAGTCTTGGTGAAAGGGCGCTTCCAAAGATTTTGCTAGCAACATTGGCTAGCAATAAATAAAGCAAAGGACACCTGCATCAATGGACAGAGAACAACAAGGCGAGTTAAGGAAGGGTGGCCCATGTCCCAGTGCAGGTGTCATTTGCTCTTTGTTTATTTATCTGTCACATTTATATCCCACCAAGGAGCTTGAGACAGCATACATGGTTCTGCCCCTCCTCGTTTATTCCCCACAACAACCCTGTGAGGTAGGTTAGGCTGAGAGACAGTGACTGGCCCTAGGTCACTCAGTGAATTTCTAAGCTGAGCGGGGGATTGAACCCTGGTCTCCCGGGTCTTAGTCCAACACTCTAGCCACTATACCACTCTGGCGTTCCTAGCTGGGCAGCCTCTAACACTGAAATTGGGGACCTCAGGCCCAGGGACCAAATGTGGCCCTCTGTTCCCCTTTATCTGGCCCCTGGGAATCTCCCTAGCCTTGCCTTTCACCTTCCTCCAGTGTTTTTGCCTGGCTGGGCTGTGTCCTTGAAGCCTGATGATGATGCTTGCTTGCTTGCTTGGACGGACGGATGGAGGACAGAGAGTCTGTAGCACTAGAAACCAACCTGGTGTACAAAGGGAGACATTTATACCTGTTGCTCTGCCCACTCTCAATTCCCAGCATGCAGCCCCCAGGCTGATAAAAGGCTCTGGGCTCCTGCTACTAAGTGTGCTGCACCAGGTTGAGAGGGGGAAAAGAATGTGGAGGCAGGAAAGGAAGCATTTCCTACTCTTTGAATGACCACAGCTAATTATAGGCATTGCCCTGATAATGTTGGGGGTGGAGCATCCTGGCTCACTCTGGGCCATCACTTGCCTGTGATGGCAATGCAGGAGTCGGGCTACGGAATTTTCTGAACCACCAAGCTGATTTCTGCTTGCTGCGTTTCAAGGGGGTTCCGCTCTGGCCTTCAGTAAACACTGCAATCAAATGGAGGGGGAGAGTGGAAACCCTACTAGGTAAAGGTAAAGGACCCTGTGATCTAAACCACTGAGCCTCTTGGGCTTGCCAATCAGAAGGTCGACAGTTCAAATCCCCACGACAGGGTGAGCTCCTGTTGCTCTGTCCCAGCTCCTGCCTACCTAGCAGTTCGAAAGCACACCAATGCAAGTAGATAAATAGGTACCGCTGTGGTGGGAAGGTAAAAGGTGTTTCTGTGTGCTCTGGTTTCCATCACGGTGTCCCCTTGCACCAGAAGTGGTTTAGTCATGCTGACCACATGACCCGGAAAGCTGTCTATGGACAAACGCTGGCTCCCTCAGCTTGAAAGCGAGATGAGTGCCGCACCCCATAGTCGCTTTTGACAGGGCCAGATAAATGGGTTGTGTGTATCCTGAGTCAGACCTTTGGTCTGTCTAGCTGTCTAGTATTGTCGACACTGGCTAGATTTCAGAGAGGCTTCTCTCCTAGCGTTATGTGGGGATGCTGGGAATTGAACTTGGGACCTTCTGCAAAGCAAATCCTCTGCCACTGAGCTACAGCCATTCCCCTGAATGCCTTGGTTGTTTTCCTGATGAGTTAGATTTTTTACTGAGCATTACGTTTTTTTACGGTGTGACTTTCTTTGGTGGCATTTTTTCCCTCTGTAAATGAATGGTGACATAGAAATACTTCAATTAAATAAAATGGCACAGGCTGCATCATGCATGTGCTTTTAGGTCATATCCATGCTATACATTTAAGGCACTTTAATAGTCCTCTCTCCCCCCCTGCCCCGAATCCTAGGAACAAAAGTTGTCTGCTCTGGTGGCTACTAGCCAGTGTTTGAAATTACCCAGGTGCCAGGCACATTTTGCACCTGGCTACTGGCCACTTGCGACCAAGTGAAGATGCCCGGGCTCCAGGATGGCACCTGACGCCTCCACCACCTGCAGGTGCATGCCAGGGAATCATTGGATCTTGACTGTTTCCACATACAGTGGACGTTCGGCTTGCAAACGTGATTCCTTCAGGATGCACGTTCGCAACCTGCAGCATTCGCAACCCGCACGATTTAACGCTTCTGCGCATGCGCAACCACTGAAACCCGGAAGTAACCTGTTCCGATACTTCCAGGTTTCGGCAATCCGCAACCCAAAAAACCCGCAACCTGAAGCGGCTGTAACCCGAGGTATGACTGTACTAGCAACACATCCTATAGAATTCTACCCATGATATTTTATCTGCACAATCAGAATGCATTTCAGGAGCCAAAAAGTCGTGTTTTGGACTCACAGCTGTCCATGGAGGCGCAGGTCAGTTTTGTGTCCAGGGCAGCCGTCTACCAGCTCCACCTGGTACACTCGCTGATACACTACCTGCCCACATACTGTCTCACCAGAGTGGTGCATGATCTGGTTATCTGCCACTTGAACTACTGCAATGCTCTACATAGGGCTACTTTGAAGGTGACCCAGAAACTGCAACTAATCCAGAATGCGGCAGCTAGACTGGTGAACATGTAACACTGATCCTAAAGGATATTCATTGGCTCTCGGTACGTTTCTGAGCACAATTCAAAGTGTTGGTGCTGACTTTTAAAGTCCTAAATGGTGCTAAATTTTTAGAGTCCAGTATACCTAAACGAGTGTCTCTACCCCCATCGTTCAGCCCGGATACCGAGGTCCAGCTCCAAGGGCCTTCTGGCGGTTCCCTCACTGCAAGAAGCAAAGTTACAGGGAACCAGGCAGAGGGCCTTCTCAGTAGTGGCGCCCTCCCTGTGGAACACCCTTCAGATGTCAAGGAGATAAACAACTACAGTGGATGCTCTGGTTGTGAATGTGATCTGTGCAGGGTGCACGTTCGCAACCTGCAGCGTTCGCAACCCACGTCTGCGCATGTGCGGGTTGTGATTCAGTGCTTCTGCACATGCCCAAAGCACGATTTAGCACTTCTGCACATGCGCAACCGCCGAAACCCAGAAGTAACCCATTCCGTTACTTCTGGGTTTCGGCGGTCCATAACCCGAAAAAACGCAACCTGAAGTGGCTGTAGCCTGAGGTATGACTGTATACAACTTTTGGATGGTATCTGAAGGCAACCCTGTATTGAGAAGTCTTTAGTGTTTAATGCTTTATTATGTTTTATATATTTTGTAAGCCACCCAGAGCGGCTGGGGAAACCCAGCCAGATGGGCAGGGTATAAATAATAAAATTGTTGTTGTTGAAAAATACGACTTGTATCTGTCTGGGCCAAAAATGGCAACTAGGCATTCCGTTTTGGCGACTGCAATCCTGGCTTAAGGAGCCATTCGGTGCCTAGCTTACATATCTGAGTTTCTAGCACTCCTGCCAGCCACAATGGCTGTCCTCTGCTTCCACAGTCGGAGGCAGCAATGCTTCTGAGTACGAGTTGCTGGAAACCGCAGGAGGGGGAGAGGACTCCTGTGTTCGAATCCCACTTGCAGGTTTCCAACAGGTGTCTGGTTGGCCACTGTGAGACCAGGATGCTGGACTAGATGGGTCATTGGCCTGACCAGCAGGGTACTTCTTGGGTCTTTACATTCTTTCTCCCAGCCCTGCCTTAAGGGAGAGCATCCCTTTCAGCCAGCGGCAATGCTGGCCAGATGACGTTCCTCCCTAGACCAGGCAGCCTGCCTCCCAGGCGTCATGGGAACCGTGTCTAGGGAGGTCTTGCAGCTGGAGAGCGGAATCGAGACAGCCGCAGAGCGCTTCTTATGGTGGGCCCAGGTTTTTTTTGGGGGGGGGGAAGGGAGGGAACAGAAGATCAGGGAGATCTGCTCATTAACTCCACTTGGCCACTGGCGCCCGTCCCTCTTGGCGGGCTGGGATCTTGGCCACAGGGGCGGCCCTGATGCTGAGTGCTCACATTCCACGAGCGCCAGGGACAACCCCTTCCAGCTGCTCTGGGGTGAGCGGTTGTTGGCCAGCTACCCACCCACCCGCAAGCCTGCAGCATCAGGACCAGAAGAGGCCTGATTGACAGGGGGAAGGCAAGGCATAAAGAGGCTTTTGTGATGGGCTGGGGGGGGGCAGTGGCGAGGCTGTCGCATGGCCTCGCTCCAGGAGGTAGGTGGTGGCCGTGGGGCTAGCATGATGCTGAGGAGGAATGTGACAGGAATGTCAGAAGTAGGGGAGTTGTCATCATCCATCCCCCTTCATCAACCCGGGACTGGAACCAGTCCCTGGGCAAGTGTGTGCTCAAGAGATGAGGCTCTGTTGGCCTTTAACAGTAAGCACCTTGACCCCTGTGAGACTCTCCCCCACCCCCCCAAAAAAGTATCAGAGCGACTTAGTAAGTTTCCCGTCCTCATTGAGCCCTTGGCGACTTCACTCCGCTAACCCAGAAATAGTGCTTCAGGTTAAGAACTTTGCTTCAGGATGAGAACAGAAATCGTGCTCTGGCGGTGCGGCAGCAGCGGGAGGCCCCATTAGCTAAAGTGGTGCTTCAGGTTAAGAACAGTTTCAGGTTAATAACGGACCTCCGGAACGAATTAAGTACCGTATTTTTTGCACCATAACACTCACTTTTTTCCTCCTAGAAAGTAAGGGGAAATGTCTGTGCGTGTTATGGAGCGAATGCCTACGAATGACGGGGGCATCTGCTGCAGTCGTGAGCAGAGGATCCATGGTTCCCCTTCCTTCCCTCTTCCGTGGCTCGCTTTGAAGCAGCAAAGTGGGAGAAGAGCCACTGAGTGGGGAGGAGAGAGGGACAGAGAGCCTGCTTGCTTTAAAGGAGCAAATCGGGAGAGGAGAGGAGCCTTCTCCTCTTATACCCCTCTTCTGCATTATTAACAGTATCCTTCTCCACCCACCTCACGCGTGTTCCTTGTCCCTTGAGTGCTTTTCCTTCCCTCCCCAGTATAAACGTGGTTACAAAACATGGATCCACATGGATCCTCAGGATTTTTGCATTGGGCTACCCCAAACTCACCGTCAGATCACATGTCTGTGGCCACAGCATGAACCACAAAAATCATACATCCACTGTTTCATTTAGAATATTTTTTTTCTTGTTTTCCTCCTCTAAAAACTATGTGCGTGTTATGGTTGGGTGTGTGTTATAGAGCGAAAAATACGGTACTTAACCCGAGGTACCACTGTCTTTTATTAGTATTTTCCACACAACAACAACTCGAAAAATATCAAAAAATAACAACACACAAAAAACAACATTCAAAACAAACAAACAAAACACAAATCCATATCTTACAAGTTAATAATATAAACACTAAAAAGAAAAACAAACATTGACTTCCACCAATCCCACAGCACCTCCTTTACCTCTCATTGTGTCTTCCTGCTTTCCTGTTTTTCTTGTCATCTCTATCCTAGCATCCAGATATAAATCCCTCTTTCTTATCCTTTCACCTCACAAGGTTATTCCTTCCTTCCTTGGCAGGAGGGGAGACACCTTGATCATGAAGGTTGTCTCTCCTTTCAGCTGCCATAGAATCCTAGTGTTGGAAGGGACCTGTCTTTTGCCATGCCTTCCCCATACGCAGAGTGCAGCATGCATTTCAGTGATGTAGGCAGGCCTGAGACTGGGAATGAATGAACCCTGTCTGTAGGTGGTCTCTTCTGGTTGAAGGACTGTGCGGGGCAGTGGTTGCTGGGCAGCCGAATCCTTGCCTCTCATGCTGTGTGGAATGACAGAAGTGGCTTGAGGTTCCTTTGATCTTGCTCCATCCGTGAGGCTGCAACACAAGGAAGCTTCTGCTGGGATGTTGGCTTGAGCCTCTGGGGTTGTGTAAAAGGTGGAGGAATGCACGATTTGGGGCTGAACTGGTGTGTAGGGGAAGAGACAGACCCCAGCCCTTATAAATTTGGCTTATGGTGAGTCAGCAAAGTGTCAAGCCAACATTTGCAACAAACCTGTGGGTTGTTGTTGTTTTAAGTGGTGAATTCCAGGAAGCTCAACAACTTTGAGGGAAAGCTTTTCCAGAGGGATTGCAGCGAAAGCAATAGAGGGTTGCTGCATCCAATGTTAGCCCTACTCAGGGTAGACCCACTGAAATGGCAGTACTATGGCTATTGCTATGGCATCGGGCTACAACTTCATCGTCACCGTTGACCACGTTGACTAGGGAAAGGGCAGAGGGAAACAAAATACCTTATCTTCCGGGAATTTGTCTAACCCACTTTTTGAAGCCGTTCAAGTTGGTAGCTGTCACTGTCTCCTGTGGGAGTGAGTTCCACAGATTAACAATGCACTGTGTGAAGAAGTCCTTTCTTTTTTTCTGTCCTGTCTTTCCCAACATTCAGCTTTGTTGGACTTCCACGAATTCTAGTTTTATGCAAAAAGGAGCAATTTTTTTTCTTAATCCACTTTCTCCGTAATTTTATACATTTCTGTCGTGTCACCTCCTTCTTGCCTTTTCTATAAGCCTAAAAAGTTCAAGTTCAGGAATGGGGCACAGAGGGGGCTTTAACTCTTTCCACCCACTGTGTTCTCACCAAAAATCTCTTCCCCCCCCCAGCTGCTATTGGTCCCAGGAGGGGCAATTTTTCTCAAGGCTGTGGTGTGGGAAGCAAATATTAACTGGGCTCCAAAGTCCTAATTTTGTCAGTAGTGTTTCTATTTTACAATCTCTTTAAAAACCATACAGATGATGCATTTGATGTGATTTGCCATTTGACCCTCATCCCCTTTTGGGTAGTGTGCTCCCATGTGAAACTGCCTTCTGCCAGCTCCCACCAATTTACTGGAAGAGGAACACTGGCGAAGTGGTCCAGGCTTATGGGGGGTGGAGTCAAAGACCCCTTACTATTTCTGCAGCTGCAGCGTCCCAGCAGAGATCTTGCCTCCAGCATCTTAGAACCACCCAATCAGCACAAAAAGGGAGTTTTCTAGCCACTAAGAAGTCGTCTCCTTCCACTTTGTGCTGATGGGAGCCAATCAGAGTGAAAGGAAGTGAGCCAGCCAATGAGGGTGGGCTCCTAGGGTCCTTCTGGAGGAGAGGCGTGGGAAGAACACCAAGGACGTGTTTAGGAACCCTGAAAAACAAACCAGGGGCTTCTGTCTCAAGAGAATGGCATGCAAATTCTGCGTACAATTGAACTTTGCAGAAAGCACCACCTGGGTCACTTTTAAGGTGACATTGGAGCACTCCAAATCATTTGTCCATCTACGTGCACAGGAAATAGTTGATCTAGCTGAAAGGCAACACATGGAGATCTGCATTGACTGTTGCAATGTTGTTATTATTATCGAATAATTGTAAAATGGTTGTACAGTGCTACCTCGGGTTAAGAACTTAATTTGTTCCGGAGGTCCGTTCTTAACCTGAAACTGTTCTTAACCTGAGGCACCACTTTAGCTAATGGGGCCTCCTGCTGCCACCGCAGCACAATGTTTGTTCTCATCCTGAGGTAAAGTTCTTAACCCAAGGTACTATTTCTGGGTTAGCGGAGTCTGGAACCTGAAGCGTCTGTAACCCGAGGTACCACTGTATAATCAAAGGAGGAGGAGTGACTGTGTCTCCCCTGAAGGGACCCTACAGCTGTGAATTTGCCGCTAAAGTAATGATAAGGAAGCAGGTGTCTAGCCCACAAGCAATGGCAAAATCTGTGGTCCTCCATATATGGTTAGACTCCCAACACCCTCCAGTCCAACATCTTGGGATGATGAGAGTTGGAGTCCAATAACATCAGTTGAGCAAGCCACAGGATCCCCATGCCTTATTTACACACTTGCCCCACAGGCCTGCGATGTCTGTTGCCTCCATCCAAGACATGGCAGTGCAATCCTTGCAAACTTACTTGTGTGCAAATTGCACTTTGTCACCGTGTGGCTTATTCCCAGGTAAGTGTCTCCATGCAGGCAGCAACCATTTTGCATGGGGGTTCCGTTCCCGGCTCCTGAGCGTGTTGGCAGAGAGCATCTAAGTGTCCCTGCCCCGTTCCGCTTCTGATCTACCTTCATGCATCGATTGGACGTGCTTAAAATAGAATGGCAGGACACGAGTGGCGCTGTGGGTTAAACCACAGAGCCTAGGACTTGCCGATCAGAAGGTCGGTGGTTCGAATCCCTGCGACGGGGTGAGCTCCCGTTGCTCAGTCCCTGCTCCTGCCAACCTAGCAGTTCAAAAGCACGTCAAAGTGCAAGTAGATAAATAGGTACCGCTCCGGCAGGAAGGTAAATGGCGTTTCCGTGCGCTGCTCTGGTTCGCCAGAAGCGGCTTAGTCATGCTGGCCACATGACCCAGAAGCTGTATGCTGGCTTCCTCAGCCAATGAAGCCAGATGAGCACCGCAACCCCAAAGTCGGCCACGACTGGACCTAATGGTCAGGGGTCCCTTTACCTTTACTAAAACAGAATGGCACCCTTAATTTCCAGAAACCACGGTGGTGGTGCTGAATCCTGAAGAATGCAGCAGGTCTATCAACTCACACTTTTAAGATTTTTAAAAAAGGCATCCCCTCCCCCTGGAAAGGCAAACTGGGATTCGCTGGGACATGTACCACCAAACTGGGGCAGCTTAGGGAGGGGAAGGCTACTAGCCAAGATCTGCTGGCACGATCAGAGGCAGTGGTGTTTCTGAAGGCCAGTTGCCGGAAACCACAATGCTCTTGCATGCAGGTCCTGCTTACAGATTCCCTGCTGGAGCATCTGTTTGGTCCCTGTGAGAGCAGGATGCTGGACTAGACAGGCCATTGGCCTAATCCAGCAGGCTCTTCTTGTGTTCTTAAGCCTTTGATAAAAAGGAACCCCTTGGAGTGATGCCTCGACACATCGCTGACATCAGGCCCTTGCTGTTCTGAGCCTGCTCGGCTGCCCCCAGCTCTTGACCTGCTGAAAGGTCTCCATTTAGATTAGATCAAGGCTTGAAAGGTGACCTCCAGATTCCATGTGTTTTGGCAACCTCGGGATCTCGCATTACCTGACCCTTTTGCCGGCTCTCCTGGAAAAGTTTGCTGCTGCCTAGAATTCAGAGACTTAACGTGTCTCATATATGCGCGCCAGACGGACGGAGAGAGTAGCAATGCTAGGTCCTGTGAACCCCCCACAAGGCGAGTATTTCCTTTCTCCATCCTGCCAGTCAGGGATTTATGACTCTGGCACGGAAAATTACAGACCTCTCAAGAGCAAGACTTGGCACCAGGTTTCTGGGGCTGGAGGGAATTCCCCTTCCTGTTTGCTCTCTGGAATGCTTAATCGCCTCTCCAGGGCCCTTTTCCAGCCTTTTCAAGTTCTCGCTCTCTCCTCCCCTATATTATGGGCGCACAGGCGCACCCCCCCTCTTCCTTGCTCAGACTGTGGAGAGGCAGTTCAGTTCAGTGCCAGCGGGGTGTTCATCTGGCAACTCGCAGTGTTTTGGTTTCTTGGACCGAGTAAGGTGTCAATCACAAACTGGGGAAAGTCTGGGCTGGGAATATTCCTGGGGTCATGAAGGCTTCGCACACTGGTTTTAACTGCATGTTGTTGCTTCGGTGTTGTAGTCATTAGGGGCTCGGTGGGAGGGTGCTGGCAATAGGTGCCAACTCCTAGGGGATGAGCTCCCTTCGCCCCTCCCCCCAAATTGAGGGGGCCGGGCATTGCCATTCAAATGGTGTGAGTGCGCCTCATCATGTGATCAGTTATACAGGGCAGGACTTACCTGCCCCCTTCCCAATATTTTATTCAGGTTGGCACCCCTGCCCCTCATTGAGATTCTAGCTCTTGCCTTGAATTTTCTTTCGTTAGGGTGGGGAAACCAAAAGAGTAGGGGGAAGATGAAATGATTGACTTGTAAGGGACCTTTGAGGTCATCTGAACAGCCAAAAACATAAGAGCCTAGCGCAGGTGTCAGCAAGGTTTACCAGTCATGGCCGGATCACTCCTGCGGAGATCGTCCGTGGGCCGGACCAGTGCAGCGCAATGCCAGAAATCACGTCTGTGCATGCCCAGACACCGGAAATCATTCCTGCGCAGAAGTGATTTTTGGCATCTGGGCATGCGCAGAGGTGATTTTCGGTATCTGCGTGTCCATAGATGTGAATTCTGGTGCCACTGAGTGAGCCCCTGTGCCGCACTGTGCCTGTTTAGCGGGTGACTCAGTTTGGGGGTGGCTCATGGGCCGGTAAAATGGTCTTCGTGGGCTGGATCCGGCCCATGGGCCGCACGTTGCCAACCCCTGGCCTAGCAGCTGGGTCAGGTCAGCATCCCGTGTAGCCCGGCATCCTGGACTCAGCGGTGGATGCAGTGCTGCTTGTTTGCGCAAGTGTTTTGCACCTTCCACCCAGTGGCGTCCTCGTCAGAAGGCAAGGATGGTAATGGCGAGGAACGATCAATGATGCTCCTGTAGATAATCTCATAGAATCATCAAGTTGTCCCAAAGAAACCAGAGTCCTTTCTGTTGGGGATAATTCAGACTGAAATTCCCAGGTTTCAAAAAAGTTTATTTATGTGTGCCACTACTGCGGCCTGTGTTTTGTTAGCCCCCAAAAGGAAAACAAGCGAAGTCCGACTACAGAAGATTGGCAGCTAAAGTTGACAGAATATGCGCAGCTTGCAGACTTAACATATAGAATAAGAGAACAAGAAGAACATACGTTTAGAGAAGATTGGAAAACGTTCATTGAATGTATGGGGAATAACTGTGTACGGCTGAAAACGCTGGCAGCATTAAGATAAGTTCAGTAGTTTGAATAAGTTATGATGGATGCAATAATGGAATACTGAATGGTATAGTTTCTGTATGCAGGGATTTAGGATATGTAAAATGAACCGTGGAAGAGAAGAAGGGAAGTCATTGATATCTTAAAGATGTAAAAATGAGTAAAAATTGTAAAACATATACACACACACGCACACACACACACAAAAATATATGTATGTGCATATATGACAGAGAGAATTGTTGAGCTACAAGGGACCCCCAAGTGTCATCTAGTCCAAGCCCCTGCAATACAGGAATCTCAGCTAAGGCATCCATGATAGATGGCGATGGAGCTGGGATAGAAGGGCTCAAGAGATCCCTGGGGTACCTCGGACCTATGTTGTTCAGGGCTTTGTCCATGAATACAAGGACCTTGAACCTGGCTTGGCTGTAAGTGGGCTCTAATGGTGGTGCGGCATGTTGTCAGTCAGATGCCCCCACCAGCACTCTGGCCACCACATTCTGCTGCAGCTGGAGCTCCTGGAAGCTTCCAGACCAGGCACATAACACGAGGGCAAATGGATATTCTGCCTCCGCTTCTGTTCCTCAGCACCTGGTGATTCATCCTGTGTCTCTTGCCTCTTTTCAGGAATTGGTGTTCTTACACTGTCACCCGGACGGTTTCCTGTCATATCCAGAATGGCACCTACCTCCAGAGAGTGTTCCAGAGCTGCTGGTGGCCCACGACTTGCACGGGGGGCAGGTGAGGAAGCCGAAAGCATTTGACCAGCCTCCCACATCCTTTCCAGCCTATTTGCCTTCCCACACACCCTGAAACACGGAAACCGAGCTCTGCCCTCCTCCATTTCCAAACGAGTGGGTCATGTTTGACGGGTCGGTGGGGCTTAACACCTGCCAGTCACCCAGTGTCCTATCTGCAGCTGGTGGGTGGGGCTTGGCCAAAATGGCCCCGCAGGCCAAACAAGGAGGTGCGGCGGGTCCGTTGAGGCCCACTGGCTGGTGGTTTCCTGGCTTTAAGGCTTCTTTTGCCAATGCCATTTATTTATTTATCCTTACATTTATTCTTTTTATTTCATAAAATGTGCATACAGTGGTACCTTGGTTCTCAAACTTAATCCGTTCCATAAGTCTGTTCCAAAACCGAAGCGTTCCAAAACCAAGGCGCACTTTCGCACAGGAAGTAGAAGAAGAAGAGTTTGGATTTGATATCCTGCTTTATCACTACCCGAAGAAGTCTCAAAGCGGCTAACAATCTCCTTTCCCTTCTTCCCCCACAACAAACACTCTGAGAGGTGAGTGGGGCTGAGAGACTTCAAAGAAATGTGACTAGACCAAGGTCACCCAGCAGCTGCATGTGGAGGAGCGGAGATGCGAATCCGGCTCCCCAGATTACGAGTCTATCGCTCTTAACCACTACACCACACTGCAAAACGGATTAATCAATTCCAGACTTTTAAAAACAACCCCTAAAACAGCAACTTAAGATGAATTTTACTATCTAACAAGACCATTGAGCCATAAAATGAAAGCAATAATCAATTTACTGTACTATAAAATAAATAAGACAGTATTGTAGATGATTAAAATTAAAATTAACATTTTTTTCTTACCTGCACTGATGATAGTCATTGTTTGGATGGGGGGCTTTTATCCATTTCCGCAGTCACACAATCAGTCAGAATCAGTAGCAGAACTGGGTTCCATACAGACACAAAAACAAATTAACCAAAAAAGCTTCAAAAACAAAAGCGCATAATAAATAGCAAAAACAAAAGCGCCAAACTTAATCCATTCCGGAAGTCCATTTGACTTCCGAAATGTTTGAAAACCAAGGCGCAGCTTCTGATTGGTGCAGGAGCCCCAGAAACAATAGCCGACAGCCGCATCGGACGTTTGGCTTCCGAAAAATGTTCGCAAAGCGGAACACTTACTTTGGGGTTTTTGGTGTTTGGGAACCAAGGTGTTTGAGGACCAAGGTGTTTGAGATCCAAGGTACCACTGTACAGCTTGATTGTAAAAGCAAACCTCTAAGCAGTTTACAAAAAGAATAAAACAATAAAACTGAATACATCCTTTTCCCCCAAGGGTCTCAAGGTGGCCTAGAAAATCTTACCTCCCTGCATTTTCTCCTCATATCAACCCTGCCGGTTAGGCTGATGGACAGTGACTGGCTCAAGGCTTACCTATTGAGTGTATCATGGCTGCAAGGGGATTTGAACCCTGGTCTCCTTGGCCCTTGGCCCTCCAACCACCCACTCTACTCTTCCCTCCACAGCCCCACACTTTATTATAGGAGTTGGGCCCCCACAGAAGCCCCAGGCTCTCTGCACTTGTAGCTCCTGTTGCCTGAAGAAGCCATTTTGTTTTTTGTCTCTCCTCAGCTATAGAACGATCGTCAGGCCAACGTACAAGCAGGCCTACAAGACGGTCACGGCTCTGGAGTGGAAATGCTGTCCGGGACACACGGGTTCCAATTGCGAGGCAGGTACGAGGCAGCCGGTTGGGGTGGGCGCAGAGATAAGGCCCGGTTCATAGAATAATAGAATTGTAGAGCTGAAAGGGACCTCGAGGATCATCCAACTTATTGCAATTCAAGAATCACAGCTATGGTTGTTGGCATTGATATGACCGTTATGTGATTCTTGCTGCTTTGTACAGGTACGTAAACAAATAAACAGGTCCCCCAAGGGTCTTCCGGTCTGAAACAGTGGGGAAATTGAAGGATGTGTGGGGCAAAGCTATGCACCGCTGTCTGGTGCAGCCCCCTGAGATGCAACTTATTTATCTTATTTATTTCGCAAAATTTATATGCCACGTGATTGTAAAGGGAAGAAACCTCAAAGTGGTTTGCAAGAAGTCGTCCCAAGAAGCTTGCGACAAAGGTCCCACTTGCCCTCTGCCTTGCTTGCGCATTTTCAGCCTTGAAAGCGCGCAAGTGAAATGCACATAAGATGCGACCGTGCTGTACGGCAACATACAGAAACCCACAACGTTTCAATACTATGAATATGGTAAGATTACATTAACAATGTCAAACTTCCTGGCAAAAGCCAAAATACTAAGGTTGCTATTCGAGTTCGCCTTGGTTCTAGAGGCAGACACACCTCCCCTGATGTTATTCATGGTCCTCCTGCAGCAACTTGCAAACCTTCCAGAAGGCTGAGTAACAGTGTCCCAGGAACTGTGGTTTGCAGAGGGTGCCGTGAGCTGCTACCACAGAGCAGGTGGGACATGGGTGGCGCTAAACCAATGAACCTCTTGGGCTTGCTGATCAGAAGGTTGGTGGTTCAAATCCTCGTGATGGGGTGAGCTCCCGTTGCTCTGTCCCAGCTCCTGCCAGCCTAGCAGTTCGAAAGCAGACCAGTGCAAGTAGATAAATAGGTACCACTGCGGTGGGAAGGTAAACGGTGTTTCTGTGCGCTCTGGCTTCTGTCGTGGTGTCCCCTTGCGCCACAAGCAGTTTAGTCATGCTGACCACATGACCCAGAAAGCTGCTGCGGCAGGAAGGTAAATGGTGTTTCCGTGCGCTCTGGCTTCCGTCACTGTGTTCCATTGTGCCAGAAGCAGTTTAGTCCTGTTGGCTACATGACCCAGAAAGCTGTCTGTGGACAAACGCCAGCTCCCTCGGTCTGAAAGCGAGATGAGCGCCGCAACCCCATAGTCGCCTTCGACTGGACTTCACCGTCCAGGGGTCCTTTACCTTTTACCTTTTACCACAGAGCAGTACAATTTAGAATCCTCTAACAGTGTTTGCTTATTGAAGGCATTTATAAATCGCTTAATTATTTTTAAATTAATGTTTCTGTGATAGGACAGGAGCTGGGTGAGGTGGTTCTGCCTGAGATGGTTCCTAGTTGACGACTCGTGTTGATCTTGTGTCTGGGCCCCAGATCTCAAATGGCAGGGGGAAGTTCAATGTCCGCTTGGTTTGGGTTGAAGGAAGCAATGACTCAGGATGACCCAGAACGGAGCTGACCGATTCATCCTGTCTCTTTCCCTCCCCTTGTCTTTGAACCAAGGAAGGATGTGAGCAAGGACCCAAGACTCCCAGATGCTGAGATGCTCTGGAGCAGGGGTCAGCAAACTTTATCAGCAGGGGGCCGGTCCACTGTCCCTCAGACCTTGGGGGGGGGGCCAGGCTATTTTTTTTGGGGGGGGGAGAAATGAATGAATTCCTATTCCCCACAAATAACCTAGAGATGCATTTTAAATAAAAGCACACGTTCCACTCATGTAAAAACACCAGGCAGGCCCCACAAATAACCCAGAGATGCATTTTAAATAAAAGGATACATTCTACTCATGTAAAAACACACTGATTCCTGGACCTTCCATGGGCTGGATTTAGAAGGTGATTGGGCTGGATCTGGGCCCCGGGGCCTTAGTTTGCCTACGCATGCTCTGGAGGGCTGCACATGGGCAAAGAAGAAATGGAAAATCCCCAAGCGAAAAGCCGGGAGAGTTTGCTGGGAAAGTTGAGAAGCGAAACTTTAGTACTCTATAAAAACACAGGGAGACAGTAGAGTTGGAAGGGACCACAAGGGTCATTTATACCAACCCCCTGCAATTCAGGAATCTTTTGCCCAACATGGGACTCGAACCCACAATGCTGAGACTGAGAATCTCGATGTTCTACTGGTTGAGTTGAGCTTGCTTTTCTCCTCCTCCCTGCCCAGCCCTTTCTCTTTGTGTGCCCTGTCTCTCGTCTCATGCTCTACCAACTGAGCTACCCCAGCTATCTAGATGGAATATATAAGATGACAAGATAGGTAAAGGTAAAGGGAACTTGACCATTAGGTCCATTTGTGGCCGATTCTGGGGTTGCGGCGCTCATCTCACTTTACTGGCCGAGGGAGCCGGCGTACAGCTTCTGGGTCATGTGGCCAGCATGACTAAGCCGCTTCTAGCGAACCAGAGCAGCACACAGAAACACTTGTTTACCTTCCCACCAGAGTGGTACCTATTTATCTACTTGCACTTTGATGTGCTTTCGAACTGCTAGGTTGGCAGGAGCAGGGACTGAGCAATGGGAGCTCACCCTGTTGCAGGGATTCGAACCACCGACCTTCTGATCGGCAAGCCCTAAGCTCTGTGGTTTAACCCACAGCGCCTAGAGGTGTCCAAAATAATGCACGGCATGGAGGAAGTGGATAGAGCAAAGCTTTTCTTTCTCAGTCATAATGCCTGAACTCGTGGACATCAAACAAAGCTGAATGTTGGGAGATTCAGGACAGTTAAAAAAAGAAAGCACTTCACACAGCGCATGGTTAAAATGTGGAACTCTCTGCCACAAGAGGCAGTGGCTCTATTTAAAACTGGCTGCAGGACAGCACACCTGGAGGCAACGGGGCTTGCATTGGGCATACAGGACAACCTGCTCTGTCTTGCGTTGCCTCTCCCAAGTAAAAATGGCCAGAGACAGCTTCCTCTCTTTGCCCCATGGTAGAGCTGGCCCTGTGAATGCCACTGATTGTGGTGACAAGACGGAGGGGTGGTTTGTGGCTGGGAGGGTAAGCTCCACTTATTTTTTTATTATTATTAATATTTATTAAGTTTTTAACAAAAAAAGGATTACAAAACAGTAAACAATAAACAAAGAACACACAAAGAAAATACAAAAACCGAGATTTAACGTAAGAAGAAGAGAAAAAAAAGAATCCCTCTTTCTGATATCTTACAATCATTTACTTATTTTCCTGACTTCCTCACACCTCCCTTTTTTGTATTCCATTTAAAAATTTGTTCAGCAAATTCATACCCTCTTAATTTACCCTTAATTGTTTATCCTCACATATTCTAACTTCAAATTTTCATCTGCTATCAATCCCTTCTTGCATATTCTTATTTTGCCTTATTGCTAGAACCACTTCGTTTCATTCCAACGTCATTAACATTCAATAATTTTACAGTGTTTCTGTAGATAGATTTTAAAATTCTTCAAATCTTCTTCCACTGACTCTTCTCCCTGGTCTCGGATTCTGCCGGTCATTTCCGCCAATTCCATGTAGTCCATTACTTGCATCTGCCATTCTTCCAAGGTGGGTAGGTCTTGTGTCTTCCAATGCTTTGCAATGAGTATTCTTGCTGCTGCTTATTCTTGCTGCTGCTGTAAGCTCCACTTAAACCACTCCACACACTTCCTGAGCCTTAGTGAAGGGTTGCGTAGCCCCCCCAAACCCAGCTATGCTTGACTGCGCATGGAAAAGGGGACCAGTGTCGGTAACTCCAAACAGCAGGCTCAGATCATAACAGGTGGCAGGCAGCCAAGATGTCAGAAGTGATCCATAAAATAAAAGGACACCTGGTGCGAAATCCCATTATTGTGAAATCCTACCCGGTGGATGGATACTCCCTGTATTGAGTTTGGCAGAGCATAGTAGGAAATGAGAGAGGTCTGTGGTGGAGGGGAGGCTGACTGGGGCTGGTGGGCGGAGAGGGGGGAAGAGGGAGAGAAATAAGCCAACTTTGGAGAGAGGTACATTGGCAAGAGTAGAAAACCCTTAAGAGAGAATGCTCTGTTTTGCCAGGGAGATTCAGGATTATAATTTTGTTTTTTTTAATTGGCTCTTGGTTTTGACATACAGTGGTACCTCGCAAGACAAATGCCTCGCAAGACAAAAGAGTTTTTCGTTTTTTGAGTTGCTTCGCAAGACGAATTTCCCTATGGGCTTGCTTTGCAAGACGAAAACGTCTTGCAAGTTTGTTTCCTTTGTCTTGCAAGTTTGTTTTCTTTTTCTTAAAACCGTGCATTCAGGGGGTCAGTTGCGACTTGACTTCGAGGAGCAACTCATAGCACGCGGTGTGGTAGCCTTTTTTTAGGTTTTTGAAGACTTTGGTGATTTTTGAAGCTTTTCCAAAATCCGTGCTTCGCAAGACGAAAAAACTCACAGAACGAATTCATTTCTTCTTGCGAGGTACCACTGTAATTTTTATTCGGATCTCATTTTATTATAGTCATTTTAATATTTATTAAGAGCAAATCGTCTTCCCTTCTTAAAGCTGACCTTCCAGGGAAATTCAGCGTACTGTAGTTTATTTGTGGCCAAGTTAATTTCAGTTTCTGCAGCCTTGGTCTACTTCTGTGTGGTTAAACTCTGTTCGGCAATGGTCGAAGGTGCAGAAACAACCAAATAGGTCTGAGATCTGTGGGTAAAGGGTGGTATACAAATTGAATAAATCAAAATAAATAAAAAATAAATACCCCTTGTTCAGGTCCTAGTGCCCTCAAGCTGTTGCCATCATCCTTGGCCGTTGGTTACGTTGGCTGGGGCTGATGGGAGGTTTTTTTGGTTTTTTTTTTTTTTTAAAATGGCTCTTATTAAAGATTTTCTTGTGTTAAAAAACAAACAAATATACAAGGAAAAGTGCATATAGCATCTCCGTTTTTTATTTGTAGGGTCTTCGTCACAGTTTACATTTGGTATGAGACACTATTGCCACAGACATCATGCGTTTGTGGGGGAAAAGATGGGAAAGAGAGAGGGACGGAGGGAGGGAAATGGGAATAATGATCTTTTGTTCTGTTGCATAGTGTTTGTGCAGGGTTTTTTTGTTTGAGCATCATGTGAGTAGGTCCCTTATTTTTATTTTTCGCTCTATAAGACGCACCAGACCATAAGATGCACCTAGTTTTTGGAAGAAGAAAACAATAAAAAAAATCTGAATCCCATAATCCAGGACAGCCAGTGGGATTGCTGCGCAGCGATCCCGCTGGCTGTCCTGGCTTATGGGATAGCTGCGCGCAGCCTCGCCCAGGCAAGGGGAGTGGCTAAGGCTCCCCCAAGAGCCGCACTCCCTTTAAAGAGCGCGCAGAGTGTGTGTGCGGCTCTTTAAAGGGAGCGCTGAGCAGAGCCTCCCGCCTGCATTCACTCCATAAGACGTGCACACATTTCCCCTTTTTAGGAGGGGAAAAGGGCATCTTATAGAGTGAAAAATACAGTATTTATTTTTGTTGGCATTGTGAGAGATTAGGGGGTCCAGAGCCTGGTTGGTTGCAGTGTGGTTTCATAGAATCGTAGTGTTGGGACCATGAGTGTCATCTTAGTCCAAACCCCTGGCAAACCAGGAATCTTTTGCCTGATGTGGGATTTGAATCCATGACTTCAAGATTGAGAATCTCAGGTTCTACCGACTAAGCTAGGGGTGTCCAAACTTTTTCCAAAGAGGGCCAGATTTGTTGAAGTGAACATGAGTGAGGGCCAACCAAAGTTGTTGACCTTTTTTAGGATTGAAGTTGTTGAATTTTTCTTATGATTTTACCCCAAAGTTGTTGGGCTTTTTACTGCCACAGGGGCCAGATTAGACCAACCGGCAGGCCAGGCTAGGTCCCCGAAACAGACTTCAGACATGCCTGGACTAAGCTATCCGTGCTGTCTTGTTTGTATTTATGTGTGTTTGGAGGTGGGTTGCCGAGTCAGATGAGCCATACTGGCTGAGTCGAAGACTCAGTAACGGGACAGAGAAAAGGAAGCTTTTATTCACACAGCACATCTTTAAACTTTGGAACTCTCTGCCACAGGAGGCAGTGATGCCCACCAACCTGGATGACTTTAAAAGAGGATTAGACAAATTCATGGAGGAAAAGGATATTAATGGCTGCTGGCGATGACAGGCTATCTTTAGCCTCCATTGCAACTTTTAATTGTTCTCTGAGACGCGGAGGAAAAAAGGAAAAGCGGGATCGAAACCAGGACGGCTTCTCTAATTCCGGGACTGCCCCTGGAAAATAGGGACACTTGGAGGGTATGGTGTAAACAAGACTGAGCTAAATGGACCCATGATTCTGACTCTGTACAGTGGTACCTCAGGTTACATACGCTTCAGGTTACATGCGCTTCAGGTTACAGACTCTGGTAACCCAGAAATAGTGCTTCAGGTTAAGAACTTTGCTTCAGGATGAGAACAGAAATCGTGCAGCGGCAGCGCAGTAGCAGCAGGAGGCCCCATTAGTTAAAGTGGTGCTTCAGGTTAAGAACAGTTTCAGGTTAAGTACGGACCTCCGGAACGAATTAAGTACTTAACCCGAGGTACCACTGTATAAGGCACTCTGTTCCTGTACTCCAGTGACGGAGGTAATTGAGAGCGTTTTAGGTAAGAGGTGCAGGGACCCCTCCTCTTCCTCTTTCAGCAGGCCCTGCCTGCTTGATCAGCGATCTGTTTTCCTAGGTGTGGCGCTTGCCTTTCTGTGACGGCATCCTTTCATCTCCTGAACCATCTGACAGCCTCCATGGGAAATCATTCACCCTTCCTGTTTGTTGAGTGTGCCTTGCTGGGTCAGCAGCACGGCCGCCCTCCTCGAGATCCTGTTGGCCCACCTCATTTGCTTTGCTTGCTGTGGTCATCTCAGCCCATTTCATGGCGAAAGCCGCACACGTTTTAATAAAGCCTTCTGGGAACGAGGGGAAGAGGCAGCTCAGTTCAACTTATGCAGGAAGTAACAGCTGGCAGAGGCGGATATCGCTGAGAGGTCATCTTCAAATATCTGAAGGGTTGTCACATGGAAGAAGGAGCAAGCTTCTTTTCTGCTGCTCTGGAGGCTAGGGCCTGAACCAATGGGTTCAAATGACAAGAAAGTTGATCCTGGCTAAACATTAGGATTGGGAAAGATGGAGGGCCCAAGGAGAAGGGGACGACAGAGGACGAGATGGTTGGATAGTGTTCTCGAAGCTACCAGCATGAGTTTGACCCAACTGTGGGAGGCAGTGGAAGACAGAAGTGCCTGGCGTGCTCTGGTCCATGGGGTCACGAAGAGTCAGACACGACTAAATGACTAAACAACAACAACAAACATTAGGAAGAACTTTCTGATTGTGAGAGCTGCTTGACAGTGGAAATTGAAATACTTTATTGTCACTTGTACAACTTGTATACAGTGAGATTACACGAGCACCCCCCACTCAGCTCTCTTAGTCTTAATTCCCCTCGTTTACTGACGCACACCCACCAAACCTGAAAGTCAGTTGCCCAGTTGTTATCTTTTCATTCAGCAGCCTAACAGCCCACAGATAGAAGCTGTTCTTTACCCTGTTGGTGCGACTAATCATACTTCTATATCTTCTGTCTGAGGGCAGGAGATCAAGAAAGTGCCGGCCAGGGTGTGAATCATCCCTGAGAATTTGCCTCACTCTCCTGAGGCAACATTCTTCCGCTATTTCATCCAGTGGATTCACGGGACAGCCCATAATATATTGTGCTGTATTCACCACCCTCTGTAGGCACTTCCTATCAGTTGATGTCAAACCAGCGTACTACACCGTGATGCAGTATGAAAGGACACTTTCTATTGTGGACCGGTAGAAGAAGATCATCAAATGTTGATTGACATTGTTCTTTTGCAATACTCTGAGGAGATGGAATGGACAACCTCGGAAGCTGATGGGCTCTCCTTTGTTGGAGGTTTCTAAATGGAGGCCAGAAGGCCATCAGGGATTTCTTTAGCTGCGATTGCACGGGCTAAACCAGATGACTCTTGGGGTTCCCTTCCAAGTCTTGAATTCTTTGTTATTTCAGGGATTTCCCATAAAGTACAAGTGTGGAAACTCTTTCAGCCTGAGGAGCTGTGTTCCTTTCTGGTCAACCTCCCAAGGGCCACATGTCAGTGGTGGGCAGGGCCAGAGACAAATGTTAGCAGAGCCGCTTATGTGAGGCTTATCCCACCTCTTTACCTTCTTGCCAGTCAAGCAAGAGACTTTGGAGTTTAAGGACACTTTCCAGCTAGGCCAAAGCACTGAGGCAGTGCTGGTGAGAGGTGTGGTCTGGGGAGATAAGTGTGATAAGAGAGGGGGTTGGTATGGGTAAGGCCCCGAGGGCCTGAAAGAGAGACTTGGGGGCCACATTTGGACCCCCCTGCAATAAAGCATGCCACATTTCTCCCCACTCCTTATTATTACAATTTGGCACCCCCTTTCCAAAAGCAGGTTAGACATCACCACGCTCCCAACAAACAGCTTTAACGCCACGATACGTAACTCTTACCTGGTCCTGGCAAGTCTTCTCCCTGGTTATTTTGTCCCTGCATTTGATTCATTGGCAGCCAGCCTCTGTGATCATGAGGACTGGAAACTTGAGTGTGAAATGAGAACAGGGCTGATAGTGAGAGGGAGTCATGTAAGGAAAGGGTCACCTTTTGTATATTCCTTGCATTTAGCTTGGGAGCTACTTGGAGGAGTCTAGTAGAAAAACAGGATGCAGATTTATCAACCAAACAAATTAGAAGGGAGAGCTACCGTGCCTTTGTGTGTTCCAGTTAATTGTAGCTTATCTATCCAGGAACTAAACTTCCTTTTCAGTTTAGGGGGGAAAGAGAGTAAGGGAGGAACAAAATAGTGATATTTAAAATAGTGCATGGCTTGGAGTAAGCGGACAGAAAAAGCCCCCCACTTAAAATACTAGTAAAGCAGCATTTAAGAAAGCTGAATGTTGGAAAATTGAAGACAGACAAAAGTAAGAATTTATTCATGCAGCATATAATTAAAATGATGGAACTCACTCCCACCAGGGCTAGTGATGGCCACCAACTTGGGAGGCTTTAAAAGAGGATTAGACAAATTTATGGCAGAAGATAAGGCTATGAGGGCTATTTAACTGCAATGGCTATACTCTGCCTCTCGGTCAGAGGCAGTAATGCTTCTGAATACCAGTTGCTGCAAATCACAAGTGGGGAAACTGGCTGTAGTGCTTAGGTCCTGCGTGGGGAACCCCACTGGAACATCTAGTGGCTCCTAAACTTTCCCCCATAAACTCATCCCCAGTGCCCCTTACCCTACAAAAAGCATTATTCAGAATAGCAGTTTGCATGACCCACTAAGGAAGATAATTGCAGAATCAAATTCAAAACAGTAACCATTAGTTGAAAAAAAATAATAATTCAAATCCAGTTGAAGCTGCAGCACAACCTCAGTTTTAGAACATCTCGGCTGCCGAACGCTGAAAACCCGGAAGTGAATGCTTCCATTTCCGAACGCACCTTGGAAATCGAACGGCTTCCACGGCACGTTTTTCCATTTTCACCATTCACTTTGCCGACACCCCTTGATTTTCAGTTTTCATACATTTTGGAAGTCAAACGACTTCCAGAATGGATTACGTTCGAAAACCGAGGTTCCACTGTATTTAGTTTAATTGATGAACTTGATCCAGTGATACCAGTTTAAAAAAACTGGTCTGATGGTCATTTACACCTCGTCACCCCTTACCTCTTAGCGACCCGCCAGTAATCCCCACCCCCACCCCTAGAAGCCTAGAGATTTCTTGCTGCCTCTTTTTTCTATCTTGCCAGCTGCATCGCTTCATGCCTGTGATCTGCACAAACAGCCGCCCTCCTTTCTCTTCCATTCCCCTCCTTTCAAAGCAAATATTTACATTGCCAAATGCATTCCGGTTCAGATTAAGGGGAAAGGGGAGATCGTGGTCCTCAGGGTGGTCTCAGAATGAGCCATCGAGAGATCAGCGTGTTCCCTTATTGGTTGGGACAGCTGATGACGCCCTGACCTGGTGTGACTTGAAATCAGGATGGGGCGAGTGGGTGGGGACAAGGCTGATGACATCCATTTGGCCACCCACATGCGACAGCCTTGCGGAGCCAACCTTGTCTCAGCGTGTCCCCAAATAAGTACTGGGAGGCTGAAGAAAGCTTCTCCTATCTACCAGCAGATAATCAGACTAGCTGTTCAACTACTATGGGATTCACTCCCACCCACAAGAGGCAGTAATGACCAACAATCTTGAATGGCTTTAACAAAAGATTAGACAATTTTGTGAAGGATAATTATTATTGTTATGTTTATCCCCACCCTGCTTCAAGGACTCAAGGCGGCTTACAGATAAAATAAGAACAGCTAAAAATTGGGGGGGGGTGTCATTAAAAACCAGTTAAACATTAATAGAATTAAAACTAACCAACCAGCCAACACACACACACACACACACAGAGTTGTACCTCGGTTTACAAACTTAATCCATTCCGGAAGTCCGTTTTTAAACCAGGAAGTCCGTTTTTAAACAGGGCTGTTCTTAAACCGAGCTCCTACTGTATGTATATGTGTGTGTGTGTGTGTGTGTGTATGTGTGTGTGTGTTAATTATATATATGAGTGTGTTGGTTGGATGGTTAGTTTTAATTCTGTTAATGTTTAATAGGTTTTTTTTTAATGACTTCCCACCCAGTTTTAGCTGTTATATCGGTGTTAAAAACATACAGATAATTACAGTTGCCCCCCCCCCACTTATGCAGCGGTTATGTGAAATTGCATATAATTGAAACTCATTGAAAAATCCTGCAAAACCCCTGTTACGCCCTTTTGGTGGCATTTCAGTGACATCTTTATGCAGATATTGAAGGTACGTAAACAGGGTGTTGCCTGTACAATAAAAAAACTATAGAATAAGGCTGTCCACAGCTACTAACCCTTATTGATGTGTTCCATACTATCCACTGTTGGAGACAGTATGCTTAGGTCCTGCTTTTTCCTTTATGCTATGCCTTTGGCTCTTAATTATTCCATAAGTTGCTTAGAGGTGGCCCCCATGCTTTTGTATTAAGCAACCAACAAGTTTTTTTAAAAAAATAGTAGCTATGGACAGAATGAAAAGAGCTCTGGTGACTTGAATCCCAAGACCCATCTGATCTGATGCATCATTTCCAGCTATGACTGGGCCAGCTTGCAAGCAGAGCAGAGGCATGCAAAGCAGGTGCTCTTCCTCTGAGCTATGGCCCTTCCCCTTAAAAAAGGTTAAGTTTCTAGTCCTCAGCATTGTAAATAAAGGGTTGCATTAAATAGGAACATAAGAAGCAGCCTTGTACCAAATCAGACTATGGGCCTATCTAGCTCAGTGCTGTCTACACTGACTGGCAGTAGCTGCCCCTAAGCAACGGCCCTTCTACTGTGGCGGGTGGCGCTGTGGTCTAAACCGCTGCGCCCATTGGGCTTGCCAATCAAAAGGTCGGCGGCTCGAATCCCTGCGATGGGGTGAGCTCCCATTGCTCTGTCCCACCTTCTGCCTACCTAGCAGTTTGAAAGCACACCAGTGCAAGTAGACAAATAGGTACCGCTGCAGTGGGAAGGTAAATGGTATTTCTGTGTGCTCTGGTTTCCATAATGGTGTTCTGTTATGCCAGAAGTGGGTTAGTCTTGCTGGCCACATGACCCGGAAAGCTGTCTGTGGACAAACACCAGCTCCCTCGGCCTGAAAACGAAATGAGCACCCCATAGTCATCTTTGACTGGACTTAACCGTCTAGGGGTCCTTTACCTTTTACCTTCCACTGTGTGATCAGGGTTTGGGGGAATTTCCAAATTCCGTGGCCGGGCTAACTCCACGGAAACCACCCTAGGAATTCTTTTCTTCCTGGGGATCTCAAACAGCAAAAAGGCTTTGTTACCTAGCAGTGTTGGGGATACAAGCTTGGCTCAAGAGAGACAAACCAGACGGCAATCTTGGGCAATATCGTTCCTTTCCCACCCTATCCCAGCATGGGAAGCCAGCCCTCCGGACCCGTGTAGGAGACAGACCTCCATCTGGAGGAAGCCAACTGCAGTTCCAAGTGATTCAGACAGCGGATTTCCTCAGTGACTCCCCATGCCAGCAGGAACCTCATTCAGAGAGCCATACAGCTGCTGCCCTAACCCCACCTTCCCCGGGAATAAGCCCCACTGAATCCAACAGGGCTTACTTATGAGCAACTGTGGTTGGGATTGCGCTATAAACTGTCTCTGATAGTGGCATGCGACAGCCCTATGGCTACATCCACACTGCATTTATTTATTATTTATTTATGTTTAATTTTTGTTTATGATTTTCAGTTTTATACTTTTCAATAATTTTACCATCATTTTAACATTTTGAAGTGCGACTTGTTCCCCCCTTTCTGCGCTTCCTTAAATTAATTTTTGTATATATTTTCTGCATATTCCAAATTAACTTAACTTACTCATTAATTCATCTGCTTTAAATATATACTCTTATAAAACTGCAGGTTATTAAAATAATCTTGCCAATGTACTTATATGTTTACAGTTTGTTTGTTTTTTTGGTAAATTTTCAATAAACCATTTCCATGCTTTTATAAAAAGTTTGCTATCTTGATTTCTTATATTTCCAGTAAGTTTTGCCATTTCAGCATATTCTGTAAGTTTTTTTGTATCCGTACTTCTTTCGCTGGGACTTCTTCTTCTTTCCATTTTTGGGCAAGTAACATTCTTGCCGCCGTAGTCTCATACATGAATAAATTTCTATTCAGTTTAGGTAGTTCTATCCCTATAATTCTGCCCACACAGTATTTAAAGCACCAGGATACCTCCTTAAATAGCCGTGGCTTCCCTCAAAGGATTCTGGGAACTGTAGCATGTTAAGGGTGCTGAGAGTTGATGGAGACTCCTGCTCCCCTCACAGAACCATAGATGTCAACTTTTCCATTTGCTTGCGAGGAATCCTATTCGGAATAAGGGAATTTCCCATAAAAAAGGGAAATGTTGACAGCTATGCACAGAACTACAATTCCCAGAGTGGTTAAGCAGAGATCTGGGAACTGTAGCTCTGGGGGAAGAACTTGTGGCCTCTAGACTACTTCCACCGCCCTTAACAACAGCTCCCGGGTTTCTTTGGCAAAAGCCACAATTGTTTAAATGCATGGTGAGAATGTGGGAAGAATAGTGGCTAGCTTAGGGTCAAAGAACTCAACAACGTGGTTTGTGTATTTTTTAAGTGTGCTTAAGTTTGGGTGAGCTCCGATATGGCCCTCGGGCTGAAATAGGTTCCCTGCCGCAACCCTAACCAATTCTCCCCCAACTTTTTCTTCCTTTTCAGAGACTGCTGGCTACCAGGATCCTCAGGACGCTGCTCATGGGGCTGCCCCTTTACGCAGACTGCCAGCCCGGCCTGCAGCTTATTCTGGTGAGGGTTGAGGACCTAAGACGAGCCCAGTGGAGTCAGGCCAATGGCTCAGCATCCTGTGCTCGTGGCGGCCTCCTCAATGGGAAACCATCAAGCAGCACCCAAACCCTAGAGCAACTCTCTCCCCTCCTGTGGCTTTTAGCAACTGGCATTCAGAAGCATCGGGACGCGGGTGGCGCTGTGGCTTAAACCACAGAGCCTAGGACTTGCTGATCAGAAGGTCGGCAGTTCAAATCCCCGCGACGGTGTGAGCTCCCGTTGCTCGGTCCCTGCTCCTGCCAACCTAGCAGCTTGAAAGCACATCAAAGTGCAAGTAGATAAATAGGTACCACTCTGAAGGGAAGGTAAACGGCGTTTCCGTGCGCTGCTCTGGTTCGCCAGAAGCAGCTTAGTCCTGCTGGCCACATGACCCAGAAGCTGTATGCCGGCTCCCTTGGCCAATAAAGCGAGATGAGCGCCGCAACCCCAGAGTCGGTCACGACTGGACCTAATGGTCAGGGGTCCCTTTATCTTTACCTTTATTCAGAAGCATCACTGCCTCCTACCGTGGAGGCACAGCATAGCCATTGTGCCTAGTAGCTGCCAAGAGCTTTGTCCTCCCCAAGGGTTTTCTAAGCAGAGCACCCTTGCCCTTGGGCTGGTGTATGTTGTCCTACCCAAACTGCACCGTTGCTTTCCTCCCCTTTGCTCTTGGCATTTTGGGCAGACAGCCAAAATGGCAGATCCTAGCACATCTTTGACTTGAGCTGAAGGCTGGGGTAAATCTTTCTCACCTTACTCAGTCCCCACAACAACCGTGCGAGGGAGGTTAGGCTGAGAGGCAGCGACTGGCCTGAGAGCACACAGTGAGCTTCATGGCCGAGCAGGTGATTTGAACCCTGGTCTCCCAGCTCCTACCAGGGACGCAGGTGGTGCTGTGGGTTAAACCACAGAGCCTAGGGCTTGCCGATCAGAAGGTTGGCGGTTCAAATCTCCATGACGGGGTGAGCTCCCATTGCTCAGTCCCTGCTCCTGCCAACCTAACAGTCTGAAAGCACATCAAAGTGCAAGTAGATAAATAGGTACCACTCCGGCGGGAAGGTAGATGGCATTTCCGTGCACTGCTCTGGTTCGCCAGAAGTGGCTTAGTCATGCTGGCCACATGACACGGAAGCTGTACGCTGGCTCCCTCAGCTAGTAAAGCGAGATGAGCGCCGCAACCCCAGAGTCGTCCGCAACTGGACCTAACGATCCCTTTACCTTTACCTTTACCTTCCAACTCCTAGTCCAACACTCTAACCACTACGCTGGCACGGGTATAGAGCGTTTGAGATCTCTTTCATGGCTTTCAACTCTTATATTTGCTTGTTTGTTCCAAAGTCATGTTTCAAAGTAGCCTCTGTGTCTCTCTGTGTATTCGCTCAGTTCTGATTCCCATCAGTTGGATCTTAGCGATGAGTGAAAAATCCTTCTCTTTCCACTCCCCTCCAATAAGGACAGCAGGGATATTTGTCATGGCTGCAGCACCTCACCAGGGAGCTAATAGAATTGGTTCTACAATGCAAGGCACTAATCTGCTCTGTGTGGGAATTGGCTGAGCTGGCTTGGCAGAGCGCTGGCAGCCCTTTGCAGGCTGAGAAATTCCTGGTTGTCCCTCTGGCACTGCTTTCGCAGTAGTGTGAACTTGCCTTCCCCAACCTGGTGCCCACTCAGATATCATCATCATCAATAATTGTTAATAATCATCTTCCACACAATGGCCTCAAGGCAACGTGTGGAAAAAAACAGCGGGAAACAGTGGAAAGCACAAAAGAACAGCCTCTATATTTAAGACAAAACTTAAACAATACAAAATAGACACTCGGCACAAAGACCCATTTATCTAGCTGGGAAAGCAGTAATACAGTCGTACCTCGGAAGTCGAATGCCTTGCGACTTGAATGTTTTGGTTCCAGAACGCCACAAACCTGGAAGTGAGTGTTCCGGTTTGTGAACGTTCTTTGGAACCTGAACTTCCGACCCAACTTCCGTGGCTTCCGATTGGCTTCAGGAGCTTCTTTTTACCCAGTAAAAAGCCTTTTACCCAGTCAGACCATTGGTCCATCTAGCTTAGCATTGCCTGCACTGACTGGCAGTGGCTTTCCAGGGTTTCAGAGAGAGGATGCTTGCCGATCTTACCTGGAGATGCAGGGGTGTGTGAGAGTGGGGTGGCCACACCCACTGATGGCATGTGGTCCTTAGAGAATTAACCAAGGGCGAATGTGGCCTCCAGGCCAATAAATAAATAAATGTGAGCTGCCCATTTTAACTACTCCCTGTCTCACCTGATTCCCCAGGTTGTTTAAACTGCAGCAAACTCTCAGAGCTGCTGGAGAGGGTCAACTTCTTAGAAGCAAAGGTCAGTCTCTTTCAATATAACTTTATATACTCTTGAAGGGGCAGTGGGGTTGGGGGGGGGGTCTCAGCTGGGCTGCTTTATCCAATACCTCTCCTCCAACTCTCCAGCCTTGTCAGAAATCATTATTTCAGTGTGGCAGGTTTAGAACTCCCTGCCTATTGATATCATACAGGCGCCTTCATTGTATTTTTTCCTCCCGGTGCCTGCTTATTTTGCTTTCATTTAGGCAAGCCTCTCCAGAAACATGAATGTTAATGTTGTTCGCCGTTAATTATTTTTTACAGATGCTTTTCCTTGTTTTTAACTGTTTTTTAATTGATGATTTTAATATTTCTTGTAAACTGCTTAGACGTCTTAGTTCAATCAAGTGGCATGTAAATGTTAAAAATAAAAAAAGATATGCAATTTCATCAAAGACCAACAGCACCAGAAGGGAAACAGCTCTGCATGCGGAGGACACAGAGTAGAATGAAAGGATGCCTTCTTGCCTCCCTAATCACATATGGTAGTCAATATAGCTAGCATACTGATCTGAACACACAACCCTCACATACTCAACCCCAACCACGCTACTTCTGGAGCTGCGCCTCCCTGCCTGTGCATGTGTTAGGGGTGAAGACCTTTTGCCTCCTTTGCTGGAGATGTTCCCCTTGTCTTCAGGTAGCGACCCTCTCTGCGGCTGAATCTGTGGACTCTCTGGTGCCCGGCAGACGACTTCCTCCTAAGGGAGGCGACTCTCCTGATTCCGTGGCCCTGTGGGGCTCTATGGCTGCTCAGGGGAGCCCTGGGGATGAAAGCGCAAGAGGTAAGCGGGAGGGAGGCAGTAAATCTTCAGTGGTCATCTGGGGTGTGGTAGGGTGGGCACAGGAGACGAGGCCTTTTCAGTGGTGGCCCTGCCTGTGAATTCCTTGCCTGGTTAGCTCCTTCATGCCTTTAGACTCTGGCAGGGAGTGGGAGCTTCCTCATTAGGGCTGATGGGGCAATGCCCCATGAACCTCAGTCTGGCCTCGGCCAGCTCTCACCTGCCTGCCTTCTTACATACAAGCAGTCCAGGGGGTGGCCCTGCCTAGCCCTCCCTGCCAGGGAACGAGCCAGCACTAAATCACACGGAGTAAACTCTTCATTAGACGAAACAAGACCTGCTCCAGGGAGTGAAGCCTAATCAGCACAGCAACTCTTCTGGGTAGGCAGTTGTGGAGGCTGAAGGTCCCGGCCTTCCCACAGATGCCTAAATCTCCTCCATCTCCAGGTCCTTCCCAAGCAATCTGAGACTACGCCGATGTGCTTGTCTCTGCTCCTCTCTGAACATACCTCTTCTGGTTCCGGGAGACCAGGGGGAGTGGGGATTGTCACAGCAGGAGGGGGAGACACCAGCCTGACTTGTCTCTGCCTCTTGGCTCCCCTCCCCTCCTGCTTCAACATCTGCCTCTGATTCTAGACTTCTCTCTGCCCTCGACTCCCCCAGCTCACTAAACCCTGTAACCTTTTTAGCTTCTGGCAGATCCTCTTCCCATTCTGCTCCTTCTTCTCCCTCGGACCACCCATCCTCTGTGTCCAGCCAGTCTGTGATTCTCCTCCAGCTCAGTCTCAGTATTTGCCCTGATAGGGTGCAAAACTAGAATTAGTTGGCTCCACGCAGAATTGTATGGTTGGGACTCAAAGAGTCACCTAGTCCAGTGGTTCTCAAAGTGGGTGGTACTGCTCACTGGGAGTCAGTGGAATTACCTAGGAGATTACCTAGCAAGACTGGCTGAAGTTTTTACAAACTGGGCAGCAGCATCCTAAGACTGGCCCTGCCTTCTCCAGGATTGAAGCAGGGACAATGGAGTTTTGCTTCTGATTATCAGCTCCAGCCTCTTCTCTTCCCTCTCCTCCTACCACCCGCCATCTCCTTCCTCCCAAGTCCACTGCCAGCATTGCATTGGGGCTGGTGAGAAGCACACCAGGCGAGGGGGCCAAAATTGAAAGCAGCTGGCTGACGGGGACTGTCCCGGGGCCTGGCGAAGCTTCCTGGCTTTGGCTGGAGCTCTGTGCAGCTGGAAAGGTTTAGTAGTCTTTCCCTCGCTCTGACAGAACATGTGTTTCTGGTTTGGGCGAAGAGAGGGGAGGAGAAGACGGGAATAATTAATGATGGAATATTTCTCTCCCCTCTTTGCACAAGTTGCAAAAGGACAATGGACAGAAAGGGTGGCGAGATGTTCTTTCCTGGCAGGGATGTGCAAGGGCTTCCCTCGTCGCTTTGTCACTCATTACACCCAACAGGAAAGGTGTGCTGAACCCTGAACATGATGCACCGTGAGCAACTGCTGTTGTTCCTCGGTTGCGTTTCTGCTTTGCAGAGAATGTCCCACATTGACTTATGCAGGGTTTTCGGTGCCTCAGAGATGGGTCATTGGCCTGATTCAGCAGAGCTCTTCTTAGGGGACACGGGTGGCGCTGTGGTCTAAACCACTGAGCCTCTTGGGCTTGCCAGTCGGAAGGTTGGCGGTTTGAATCCCCACGATGGGGTGAGCTCCCGTTGCTCTGTCCCAGCTCCTGCCAACCTAGCAGTTCGAAAGCACGCCAGTGCAAGTAAACCCAAGCACAAGAGCACTTTCCCTAGGGTTTAAAGTCCTTGTGTCTCCTTGCAGCTGGTAGCAGGGTCACTTAAATACCACAGATGGAGAATGAGAGAAAAGCAATCCTGATAACAATTTACTGAGCAGAGAGCAGTGTATGATCTGAGGAGAAAGGAACAGGGAGGTTTCTTCTTATTTACGTCAGGCCTTGTACATAGCAGAAAGAGATTTGACCAAACATACAGAGGAAAACTTCCTCAGAACTACACAGCCAATCGGAGCACATGCTGCCTCAGTAAAGATCATGTCACTTTGCCTAGTTGCTAAGCAACACCTCCACCTGTCCCGCTCTTGGCCACTTGACTTTAACACGAGCAGAATTAACCCTTACATTACAAACTGAATGATCTCTGCTGCTGCACTTTCAACAGCAGCATTCCAAAGATCCTGAAAGAAGGAAGACCAGGGACACTGTGTTGGGTGTACATGTGTTGCACTCTTAAGCCTTGCTTGTAGGAGCTTCAGGTAACGTCTTGTCCCCTCTGTATTTAGCAGGTTCTCCAGGCCCCAGAGAGAGGCTGAGGACCACCATACCTGGACGTGATGGTATGTACTCAAGCGGCTTACAATATTTTAAGGGAAAAAGAAAACATACATATACATCAAAAGCAGCATTAAAAATAAATTATGAAAGACACTTCTGTTTTTTAAAAAGCAAACTACATCAAAACATCCCACCCATGCAGAAAGGCCATAGATGGCTAAAAAAAGAATGTTTTGCCTGGGACCAAAAGATATGTAATGATAATGTCAGGCAAGTCTCCCTGGGGAGAGTGTTGCAAAAGTTGGGGAACCACTTCTGGAAAAGGCCCATTTTCATTTTGAGGAGGGGCCGCATGAAGAAGGGTCTTGGATGATGATTGATAAAAGGAGACTGTGAATTTCTGTGTGAAATGTTCATTTTACATTCATATTTTCTTTTCCTGCTGTAATCCGACATCTTCAAGCATTTCCCTTTACTTTCGCTTTCTCCTTTTTGTTTTTAAATAATTTTTATTGATTTTAACATATAAATTATAAAATGTACCACAAAACGTATCACTTATACAATCTTTTTAGACTTCCATCAGCACCTCTGATGATCCACCGTTTTAACCACTTCTTATGCATTTCTTAACTTTGTATTGCCTTTACATCTCTTAAATCATCCTTCCCCTTCTCCATTTTTGCAATACTTCCAATAATACTCCTCATAAAACTTCTTACAAACCTACAAATGTCGTCTGATCTTCACAAATTTACTTTCGCTTTCTCAAGGACTGAAATTCTTGCTGCAACACACCATTCGCCGTGAATCTCAGTCTCAACACATCCATTTTTAGCTATGGCTGCTCCATATATCTGAAGCACACAACTTCCCAGCAAGAGAATTCTGGGAACTGTAGTTTCTCCCCACCACAGAGCTACAATTCCTAGCACCCTTAACAAACTAGAGTTCCCAAGCTTCTTTGGAGGAAGCTGTGTGCTTTCAGTGTATGTTGTGATCTTGGGAATGCGCATCTTCCTCGACTGTTACCGCCTTCCCTTTCCAAACCTTTTGTTTCAGGGAGGCTGGCCTCGCAGGGACCCCCAGGCCCTGTGGGTCCCAAAGGAGACATTGGCATACGCGGCCCGTCAGGCGTACCTGGCGTCAAAGGCCCTGCTGGACCACAAGGTAAGCCCCTGCTGCTGCAGGTGCAACTCTTCCTTCTCCTTGCATGGAGGCAGCTCCAGGTTCAATCCTCTGCATTTCCAGCTAAAAACAACTTACCGTATTTTTCGCTCTATAAGATGTACTTTCCCCTCCTAAAAAGGGGAAATGTGTGTGCGTCTTATGGAGCGAATGCAGGCTCCATGGCTTCAGCGAAAGCAACGCGAAGCTTTCGGAGTGCAGCAGCAGCTCCCACTGCGCTTCGGAGGCTTCGGGCGGCTATCCCTGAAGCCAGGAGAGGAAGAGGGGTCAGTGCGCACCGATCCCTCTTGCTCTCCTGGCTTCGCTTCGCTGGAGAGGCGCTGTGCAGCTTTCCCTCTCTGCGCAGCACCCCTTCAGTGAAGCGGGAGGAGAAATGGAAGGGGTTCCGCTTCTCCTGCCGCTTCGCTGAAGGGGCCTTTGTGCAGAGAGGGAGAGAATATTTTTTTTCTTGTTCTCCCCCTCTAAAACTAGGTGCGTCTTATGGTCGGGTGTGTCTTATAGAACGAAAAATACGGTAGCTAGCAGCCTTGGGGGAGGCCCCCCTCCCAAGTCTCCGGGATCTTTTTCTGCTGCTCGAAATGAATCATTTTGATATATAGTTTGATGTTTCGGACTACAAATCCCATCAGACCCAGTTCAGGTGTGGGGAACCTTTAGCCCTCCAGATGTTGCTGAACTATACATCATCACCTCTGGCCATTGGCCATGCTTTCTGGGGTTGATGGGAGATGTAGGTCAACAACATCTCAGCAACATCTGGAAGGCCAAAGGTTCCCCACACCTGACTGTCCAAAACACCTGGAGGGTTTAAGGGGTATTGCTTGGGTTAGTTCTGTGGGGTGCATCCTCTAGATTAGGTTCGTGCATTTTATTGTTAGACCTTATTATGCATTAGCCATGATTTGTTTAATCGTATTCTTGATCCTTGTGAGATGTTCTCATCATCCCATCCATTTATCTGGTTGTTTAAACTTCCTTTAGATCTTGCAGTTGTTAGCGAATGATGAAAGAAACCTTTCTGAGGTTGTTGCAAGTTGCTTTACGCTTGCCTTGCCTTGCAAAGAAACAGCAAGAATAGGCCAGGGACTCCCAATTAGCTAAGTACAGTGGTGCCTCGCAAGACGAAAAGAATCCATTCCGCGAGTCTCTTCGTCTTGCGAAGCAAGCCCATTAGCGGCTTAGCGCTATTAGCGGTTTAGCAGCTTAGCGGATCAGCTGATAAGCAGCTTAGCGGATCAGCTGATAAGCGGCTTAGCGGATCAGCTGTTAAGCGGCTTAGCGGCTTAGCAGATCAGCTGTTAAGCGGCTTAACGGATCAGCTGATAAGCGGCTTAGCAGGTCAGCTGATAAGCGGCTTAGCGGGTCGGCTGATAAGCGGCTTAGTGGATCAGCTGTTAAGCGGCTTAGCGGATAAGCTGATAAGCGGCTTAGCGATCAGCTGATAAGCAGCTTAGCGGATCAGCTGATAAGCGGCTTAGCATCTTAGAAAAAGGGGGGAGGAGGAAAAAACCCCTGCAGGAACTCGCAAGACATTTTCGTCTTGCGAAGCAAGCCCATAGGAAATTCGTTTTGCGAAGCACCTCCAAAACGGAAAACCCTTTCATCTAGCGGGTTTTCCGTCTTGCGAGGCATTCGTCTTGCGGGGCACCACTGTACTTTTGAAAATGTTGATATCTCAACATTAGTTTTTGTTATGTAAATGGTGGCACACAAACCCTGTGATCCACGGACCACCAATTATACATTATTACATATATATACTGAATTCTCCCTCCAAGGAGCTCAAGGTGGCCTACATGATTCTCCCCCTCCTCATCTAATCCTCACAACAACCCTGAAAGTAGGCTAGGCTAGGCGACAGTGACTGGCCCAAGGTCACACCCCATGGTAAGCTTCACGTGGCTGAGTGGAAATTTGAACCCTGGTCTCTCCCACATTGTACTCTCATGCTCTACCCACTGCACCACACTGTCTCTCATTCCAGTGACGTGGTGGTGTGTGCCATGGGCTCCTTTGCAGGACAAATGTTTGTACATGTGCCCTCTTTCTCTCTCCTGTTCTAAAAGCTCTTTTGCGGGGGTGAGGGGACACGAGAGTGAAGCGTGTCTCCAATGTTAAATCGGGGAGGGTATGGTTTGGAGGTTTGCCTCCATGATCAGAAATCTGAAGAAAACACAGTCATTGTAGGATATCTTGAAGTCTCTCATAGTGGGTTTTTTTGGGGGGGGGGATTTGCTGGGGTGGGAGCACCCTCCCCGGGCAAACAAGGCTGGGGATCTGAGCTCACGTGGAGCTGTGGTCGTACTTGGCCGTCTCTGTGGGTCTGCTTAATGTTTATTAGGTTTGGAAAGCGTCCCAGAGAAAGTTACTTCTGGCCGTTTGGAGTTAAAACATTAACCAGCCAGCCCAACCCCACACAGACCCCATTCACCACCCTCTTTCCCCCACTCCTAGGCCTAGCTTTCCTCTGTAAATCCCACTTCTTTGTTCTGGACCTCCCTGAGCTAATTTTTTTTTTTAAGGAGGGGGGAGCTGGGAGTGAGTGGGAAGGGGTTGCCTTTGCCAAATCCGATCTCCCCCTTCGCTTCCTCCGCTCCCGTCTCTGCACGCTCCCGGTCTTCAGCTGCAAGCCGCTCGGAGCCAAAAACCTGCCTCTGAACCCCTTAGCGATGGGGATGGGGGACCCTGTGGCATCCCAGATATTGTCAAACTCCAGCTTTCATCGTCTGACCTTTTGGACGTGCTTGCTGGGGCTGAGGAGAATTGGAGTTTCATTTGAAGGGCCACAGGTTCCCCATTTGCGCCTTATAACAAGAAGATCACCTCCAATCAGGAAACAGGAGTGGTGTCACCTTTTTTCAGATGCCAGCTATCTATTTAGTTCCCATGGCAACATATTGTAAAGCTTACATGGCAAACAGTTCTCAATAAAGCTGGCTAGGGCCTATTGACTTAGCGAAAGGAACTGGGTTGACAATTTATTTATTTATTTAATAACTTTATTTAGAATTCAACAATAACAGAGGGGGGAAAACCCACAGTAATTGCTACATCGATTCATTACAATTCACCAATTTTAACAACATATAAAATAGTAATAGAAAAATTACACAACATCACTTTTAACTTACTGAAGTTTACGTATTACACTTTTATATCTTTATCTCTTTCTTAACAAATCAAAAAGAAAAAGACCAAGAAAGGAGGCACAAAGAAGAAAAGCAAAGAGGAAGAAGAAGGGAGGGAGAGGGGGTAAAGGAAAAAAGAAAAACAAAACAAAACAAAACAAACACATTTGACTTCTGATTAGACTCACTGTATTATTATTTCTACTATTTTTTCCACACACAGTTCCAGATTATTGTATATCTTTCTTTGTTTTCATCAGATATCAAAAAACATTATATTTGTTGTTTTACAAGGATCATTCTATTTCTGCCAGGAGGTATTTGTTACTGGGTTGACAGTTTTAGCAGCCGCCCTATTCTGCAGACCCCAGTCTTACAGCTACAGAATCCCACAGTTGCAGCGGATCTCCAGAGGACATCCATGCCAACCCCAATCCTCATTAACAACATAACGACGACGTGGAGTTTGCCACATGAAGCAGAGCCTTCTCAGTGGTGGCGCCCTGGTTAAGGCATTCCTCTTTATTGAAACCAGACTGTCTGCCCTCTCTCTTTTCATTCAATATTTCCCACAGGCCTTTGCAGCATTATACGTAATTTGTGTTTGTGTCATTTACTGCTGACCTGTCTGATTTTACTTGGCAGTTGGCTGCAGTGCTAGTCCTAATCAGAGTAAGGCCATTGAAGTTAAGGGATACCACTAACTTAGGTGCATGCACGCATTTCAACCCTTTGTATTGGGGCATCAAAAGAAAGGGCATCATATGGGAAATGTCACAATAATTTATCATCATAATTTATCGTAATTGATAACAATAGATGTGGTGATAAGTTAAATCAAGCAGGCCGAATTGTGCCCAGTTGCTGATTCAGAAGTAGCAACACAAGAGGCGAAACTTGTTTCCATTTTTAAATGAAAGCTGAGGTTTTCCAGAAGCTGGATTTGGTGCTGCCCTCGTGGTCGTACACAGTTCTCACAACCACGCAAATCCCTGCTTGTACGCTCACATTCTGCTGTTCCTCATGCTCAACATGAGAGCCAGTGTGGCATAATAGTGCCGGACTCAGATCTGTGGGAGGCCAGGGTTCGAATCCCCGCTCTGCTCTGAAACTCACTGGGTGGTGTGACCTGGGACCGCCCACCGTCTCTCAGCCTGACCTACCTCACAGGGTTGTTGTGAGGACGAAATGGGAAGAATGGGGAACCATGTGCACCACCCTTGAGCTCCTTGACAGAAAAAAGTAGTGTATAAATGTGATAAATAACTTTAAAAGTGGCACCCTGAGCTTTTGCCCACAGGTGCTGGAAGAAACCCACCTTTCCTGGCTCATCTCTCATTGCTCACCATTGTGCTGTTTTGTTTTGTTTTGTTTTCCCCTCCCACCATTTCATCCAGGGCCTCCGGGGCCTCCTGGTCCCCCCGGGCGGGACGGCGCAAGAGGTTTCCCCGGAGAGAAGGGCCTCCCAGGACCCCCTGGACCACCAGGTCCACCAGCCCCTGTGGGACCAAAGATATCGCCCATTCCGGATCAAAGTGAGTAACCTCCCAGGCAAGGGAAGTGTCTTGGCCACAGGGGTAGGGAACCTTAGGCCTGTGAGCCGGATACGGCCCTCCCGGCCTCATTACCTGGCCCTTGGAACTCTCCTCAGGCCACGCCCCCTTGGCAGCCCTGCTTCTCACCCTCTCTGAGTGCTTTGCCCTGAGTGGAATGTCTCCTTGAACTCAGATCTTGCTTCCCTGGGTGGAGGACTAAGAGGGCTGTGGCAGTGTAGAAGCTTCCTACTGTACAAAGGTTAAATTATTTCAATTTCAACTAAAGTGTGGTGGGCTGCCCTAAAACACTGGCTCAGAATTTCAGTGTTTGATCTAGGGAAGGGTTTGTACCAACACGTGACTAATGAGGAATTTGTCAGCAAATGGCAGAAAACCAGGGCTAAAAAAGCCACCTCTATTGGTCTGTCACCCCCCCCCCCAACTGTATTACCTGGGTTATGAAGGCGCCCTAAAGACGTTAAAGCAAAGATTATGGGATAATGCACACAGTGACTTGCGATCTCGATCACACGCAGTCTGTAGTCCGCTGGCAGTAGGAGTACGATATGGGCATGTCTTTAAGTTAACATCTTACTTTAAAAACCTGACAGGACCAAATTATCGAAGGCTTTTCACCAAAGCCAGACTAAGCGTCTTTCCTTCTGCAGTGTTGGATGGCAGGTTGAGAGGAGTTCTCTACCAGGACAGACTTTGCTCGTGTGCTCAAGACATTGATTCCATAAAACATATTTTGTTGCACTGTGCAAAATATGAGCAAGCCAGGGCTGAACTGATATTACCCTTGCTGGTACCTTTCCCGGGAAAATCAGAGGCTCACTATGTCAGGTTCCTATTGGAAGACCGGACAAACACTAGAACATTAGCAGTGGCAAAGTTTTTATGGGTGGTTGCAAGAACTAATGATCCCTATATTCTGAACAAAATGCTTGTTTAACCTGGAGGTAGGATGTATGAATTGTGTATTGCTTTGTAACGATTTGTTAGGTCTCTGGACCGTAATAAAGGTTGATGATGATGTAAATTATTTACATTTGTTGCCCCACCCACTTTTTCCTCTGGCCCCGCCCACCACTGCCATGTGGCCCTTGAGAGGTTGCCCGGAAGGGAATGTGGCCTTTGAGCTGAGAAAGGTCCCCTGCATTAGCTGCTCATTTCCTGGTCTGTTTTTGTGCAGTGAAAGATGCTTAAATCTCTTGGTCCAAGATGGTTTTGCCCATTCACTCTCCCCTTGATCTGTCTACTGCAGTCTACTGTTCAAACTGCTGTTTTCTTTTACGGCAGCCTTGGCCAAACTGGTACCATCCAGATGTTTGGGACTATATCTTCCATCAGCCCCAGCTAAATCTTTGTTTAGAAAATGCCTTTGGGGCTCTTCAGTTCCAAGAAATATCTCTGCAAAAAATGGAAATACGGATAAAAGACAGAGGATTTGGGATCCCAGACTTAGAATTGTATCACCAAGCATATTTACTGTCAGGTACACAATTCTGGAGACCCATAACTGAAAACAACGGTCCAAATTGGGCTACTTTGGAATATTCCTATGTAGCACCTTTAGAAAGATGGGCAGCACTTGGGTTCTTAATACATTAATGCTCAAGATGCTATTGAAACAATAACATCAGTTCGAACAATGTGGCACCACATGTCCAAAAAATATAAATTTCAACCTTTTCTCCCACGACAAAATGACTTTGTGGGGAAACCTGTCTTTAAAAATCAGGAAAGAAATGGTCGTATGGAAGAAGTGGATGAATTTCGGTATACAGTGGTACCTTGGTTTAAGAACAGCTTAATTTAGGAACAACTTGGATTAAGAACCCTGCAAACCCGGAAGTAGGTGTTTTGGTTTGTGAACTTTGCCTTGGAATAAGAACATGTTCCGCTTCCTGTTGAGTGTGTTCCATTTGTAAATTGAGTTCCCCACTGCTATGGGAAAGCACGCCTCAGTTTAAGAATGCTTTGGTTTAAGAAAGGACTTCCGGAACAGATTAAGTTCATAAACCAAGGTACCACTGTATTAACATTAGACCAGCTGATAAACAAAGAGGATAAATTTTATACCTATTCCGTCTTAAGAGTCAAATACAGATTACCTACAAATGCTCAATGGCAATATCTCCAGATAAAACACTTGCTAACCACCATCTATGGACCAGCAGCTTTTAAGGCCTCAGAGACCCCCAGAGATATTGAAGCAGTTGATTAATTATTACACAATAACAACAACAAATGGCCATCAACATATATAAATCTTTGTTACTAGCTAACCAATTTGATATACAGGTACTAAGGAAGGATTGGAATAAAGAATTAAGAGATAACATCTGGAGGGTGCCAATTTACCAAGGCTGTTTCATGGGGGATGGTTTGACTGCCTATTATAATGGCGGATGTTTTATATTTTGAGGGATTTTAAAACTGTGCGAACTGTTCAGAGGCTTATTTTAGCATTAACCGGTATAGAAATCAATACTTTGAATAACCAGCCTGGTTTCCAAAGGAGAGACACCCATTCCCTGGTCTTTCTCTGCTTGAGTGATTTCAGGGGACCCACTTCTGTCAAACACCTTCATTGAAACGGGGGTCACTGGGCCAGCTGGGCCTCCTGGCCTTCCAGGACCAATGGGTAAGTCTCTTTTTGGCGCTATATCTTCACTCAGGGATGGGGGAATGACAGGCAGCAGCTCTATGGGGTTTCAGGTGGCATTGTCTGCCAGCCCTACCTGGAAACTCCTTTGGGGATTGAACCTGGGACTTTTTAAATTTTTTAATTTTTTAAATAAGTTTTCATTAGATTTTACATTTTTTCCAGTCATATTACAACATATCAAATCGTCAAATAGAAACAATGCATTCCTCAAAATTCCCCCTCCCTGCTGGCTTTCCTCAACTTCCTTTTCTGGTTTTGAGCATATTGGCTTCCCCTGCTTGCTATATTATATCACATCTAAATTTTCTATATTAACTGTTATTATCTCTTATCATTTTAACATCACCTTTCTAGTTTTTTGTAGTTATTTTTGTTGCTTGTAAGTGTTTACTCAAACCCTGCTAGTGAGTCTGTTTCTTTACATTGTTTCTGTAGATACAACTTAAATGGTTCCCAATCTTTTTAAAAATCTCTCTTGTCTTTATCTCTGAGTCTTTCTGTTAGTTTTACCTCTTCAGCATATTCCATCAGTTTTTGAAGCCATTCTTCTTTAGTTGGTATTTCTTCGCTTTTCCATCTTTGGGCTGATAATATCCTAGCCGTCGTCATAGCATACATAAAGAGTTTATTCTTTTCTCTTGCCAGTTCTTGACCTGTAATGCCTAATAGAAAAGATTCTGGTTTTCCAATAAAAGTTAGTTTGAACATTTTTGAACCTGGGACTTTAGATGCTCTGAGCTCTGGGCCTTACTACAGAAACAGCAAAATGTGAAGCTTCCTCAGGCAGACAAACAGGCAGACCATTGTTCCATCTACCGTATTTTTCACTCTACAGGACACACCCAACCATAGGACGCACCTTGTTTTAGAGGGGGAGAACAGGGGGGGAAATTCTCCCCCTCTCTGCTTAGCGCCCCTTCAGCAAAGTGGCAGGAGAAACGGAGCCCCTTCCATTTCTCCTCCTGCTTGGCTAAAGGGGCGCTGCACAGCTCTCCCTCTCTGCTGAAGCCAGGAGAGTCTTGCTGTCCCGGCTTCAGTGAAAGGAACCTGAAGCCTGCAGAGCGCAGCGGGAACTCGCGCTGCGCTCCGAAGGCTTCAGGCGGCTATCCCTGAAGCCTCCGGAGTGTGGAGGGAGTGCTCCCTCTGCGCTTTGAAGGCTTTGCGTTGCTATCGCTGAAGCCAAGGAGCCTGCATTCGCTCCATAGGACGCACACACATTTCCCCTTAATTTTGGGAGGGGAAAAGGTGCATCCTATAGACCGAAAAATACGGTAACTCAATATTGTCCACACGGACTGGCAGCAACTCTCCAGGGTTTCAGGCAGAGGGCATTCCCAGCTGTACCTGGGGAGATGCCATCAGGGACTGAATCTGGGACCTTCTGCCTGCAAGGCGGATAGATGCCCTACCTCCATGTTCGGCCCTTCTCCAAAGGGAGTCTAGGAGAGACAGGAGAACCACAGGAGATATTCCAGATGGTGTCGTCATGCAGATACCTGTCAAAAGCCAGGTTCGCAAAATGTGGCCATTCCACCCAGAACACTTGAAGTGCCTCTCCCCATGGTATCTGACTGCTGAAATGAAATTTGTGGCTTGCCGACGACCCAGAGACCATGTGAGCTGCGTGGACTCAATCTGTCCTCTGAATGTTTTGGACTCCCACCCAGCCGCAGCCGGTCTTTGCAGACCTGCCATTCCCAACCAGCACAACAGCTTTCTCGTGCTTTTTTTCAGTCTCTTCTGTGAGTGTCCTGGTAGGAAACAAAGCAACCTGTTGCCATCCATGGCTGATGGGTCAAGCGACTTTAGGAAGGATTTGATAGCTGGCGTTCTATTGGCCTCTGGTGGCAGGTTTGATTATTGCACTTTCCCTTCCAGGAAAGTTGTTGGAAGTGTTTTCTGACTGTGGTAGGAATTGTTTTCCTCCGCCTAGACTAGAGCTCGAGTCTGCTAGGCCCAGCTGGGAAGAGGAGTCGCACAGTATTGTTGTAAACAAAAATTGCCCCTTTCCCTTATGGGGTATCCAAGAGCCCATATAGAGTCCTTACATAGGTTCCCCATTGGTAGGAGAAAATAACAGAGGCCGACCAGAGAATATTGAGAAGCAAAGCAGCTAGTAAGCCTGATCTTTATTGATCTGTTGCAACAGGGTGCTCCCCTCACCTGCAGGAGAGGAGGAGGAACCCAGAAAAATGGCGGGCAAGGCTTTATAAAGACTTTTGAAATTGCCACCCTGTAGATCAAGACCACCCTCAGAAACATCATACATACATCACGGAAGGGTATCTGAAGAAGTGTGCATGCACACGAAAGCTCATACCAAGAACTGACTTAGTTGGTCTTTAAGGTGCTACTGGAAGGAATTTGTTTTGTTTTGACTATGGCAGACCAACACGGCTACCTATCCGTAACTGGAATCACGGAAGGGGTGTAACCTAAGACCACCCCTCAGACCTACATCACAGAAAAGGAAGTCTAAACAGAAATTTGAATGTTGTTTTTCTCCTGTTGTTGTTTATCTCCTGTCTGGCAGGTTACTTGATTGGATTGCCTGGGTAGCCTGGCTAGTCTTTTGTAATGATAAATACTTAGTTCCTGGGCCAGGTCACAGGCTCACACCCTATTTATATCTTAATGTGCCCTTAAGACAGGATTTGTGAGGAAAGAGACAATGGGGAGGTTTCCCACTTTGACCTTGCAGAGAAAACATTTGCTCAATTTAGGAATCAAAATGGCTTCAGGTCGGTCTTCCTGTGCTGATCTATGTACGTGTGGTTATGAACATTACCATATATCTAAGACCTCAAAATTCCTAACACAGTATTAAGTGGGAGTTGCAACAGATCAGGGCCAAATCCTGCCCCCTGGGGGTGGGAAGCGACAGCCACAACAAAACTCAGGGTGGGGTGGGAAGGTTGTAGTTAAAGCTGCAGCCTTGTAGGTGCTGCTGATTGGCCATTGTGGAAAAGGACATTTGGGGGGCTTTTCCCCTTCCCTCCAGCTCCTCCCTTCTCAAAGCAGCAAAAATTAGTTGCTGACCAGGGGTGTGAAACCTCTTTCTCCCTGCAGGTCCTCCAGGGCCAGCTGGAACCCCAGGTCAGCCGGGACGTGATGTAAGTACCCTTAATCTCTGACGGGAGGAAGCAAGGGTTTCTGGGAGGGGCAGCACTTTTGCTGTGGAAACAGCCCAATTGCATTTTGAGCTGATGATTTGAATAGGAGGTGGTGTTTTTCCAGGGCCTGGAACCTCCCAGTATTTTGGGACTAAACTGTAGGTGACACTTAGCTGCCACCGTATTTGGGGTAGGGAGAGATCCCTTGCAACCGACTTGGAATAATTTTTATTAAAGATTTTCTTGAATTGCAAAAGAACGGTCCCATGCAACTGAGATCCACTGTTGTAGTATTATTATTATTATTATTATTATTATTGATCGCGTCTTATGCAAGTTGTGTTATGTTGCTGTTTATTTGTACATCGCCTTTCATTCAAACAGACTTATTGTTGTTGTTGTTGTTGTTTGAAGCCGCAATGGTTCTTTCTTTCAGGGGAGCCCCGGAACCCCAGGCGCCGACGGGGCAGCTGGTACCCCTGGAGAGAGAGGAGAAAGAGTGAGTACCGCCCTCCGGCATCACGTGCCCTCAGGCTTACATCCAAGTTTCATAGCATCAGAGAATGGTGTGGTTGGATACATGCAGGAATCACAGCTAAGAATCAGCTTCCAGCTTGGTCGATCTCCTTAAACTGCGGTGTCCTTAACTCGACAAACCAAACTGGTTTGACTTGCAGCCGCCAGCAAGGAATTCCTCTCCACAAGATATACAGTCATACCTTGGGTAGAAGTAGCTTCGGGATGAATATTTTCGGGTTGTGTTCCGTGGCGACCCGGAAGTAATGGAGCGTGTTACTTCCGGGTTTCGCTGCATGCGCATGCGCTCAAAATGACGTCATGTGCATGCGCGGAAGCGACGAATCGCAACCCGCGCACCTGCGGATGCAGGTTGCGTTCGCTTCAGGATGCGAACAGGGCTCCGGAACGGATCCTGTTCACATCCAGAGGTACCACTGTAGAGCTGTTATTACCCCTGCTGACGTCTGCACATCAAGCAGCTTTCGAAAGCGTATCTACAGTGGCTGGCTGGGAGATGGCAGCCCTCCATCTGCCAGAACAGGAAACTCAATGGAGCACTCAGAGCTCTTAAAGCACTGTGGGGCTGGAAGAACTACCCCTGTGGGATTTCTCCCTGAGCCAGAGCCATATAAAGAAGCAGGCACCTCCCTCCAGGTCAGGATCAGACATGGGGGTGGGCTCTCATGTTCGTATACTTGCCCAGAGGACCTGGGTTCAAATCCTGCCTGCTTGCTTTAGCACTGTAGGGAACCTTTGACCCTCCGTATGTTGCTGATCTACAACTCCTTTCAGCCCCACCAAGGGGTTGATGGGAGTTGCCGTTTAACAAATTCTGGAAGGCCAGAGGTTCCCTGCATTTGCTTTAACCAGGGCCTTCTCGGTGGTGGCGCCTGCCTTGTGGAACGCCCTCCCCTCAGATGCCAAGGAAATAAATAACTATATGACTTTCAGAAGACATCTGAAGGCAGCCTTCTTTAGGGAAGTTTTAAATATTTGATGTTTTATTCTGTTTTTAATCTGTTGGAAACCGCCCAGAGTGGCTGGGGAAATAAATTATTATTATTATTATTATTATTATTATTATTATTATTATTATTATCAGAGGATGAAGAGCAAAAAGTGGTTTTAGGCAGGTCCCTGGAGGGCTGGTGGGGCAGGAGAACCGAAGCATATAGCCATGGACTGCATTTTCAGGGGGTTGGACCAGATGACTCTTGAGGTCCCTCTCAACTCTACAGTTCTATGATTCTGTGACTCAGGTTTTCTTTTTTCTACTCCTTCATCTCTCCTGTAGGGACCGCAAGGATATCCTGGCCGCCAAGGTCTTGATGGAGAACGCGTAAGTATGGCACAGTGGAGGAGGAGAGAATACCCTGCTAGGGTGGGTGCAATAAATTTGGGTGGCTAGTGGCAAACTCCAGCAGCCAGGGAAGTTCTGCACATTCTGAGAAATGTCTCTTACACTACATGAGAACTTCCTCGGTCACCGTTCTCCATGGGACTTTCAATCATTCGCTTGTTCATTCATTGATTCGTTTGAAGCAGGGCTGGGGGACCTGGGTTCCTCCGGAGAGTTGTTGGAGTCCATCTCCCATCAGACCCAGCCAGCAAGGTCAACGGTCGGGGATGATGGGAGTTGAGTCAAGTGACATGTGAGGCCTGCGCAGGTTCACCATCCTCAATTCAAAAGCATTTATACCCAGCTCTTCAGTTTCCAGTCTGGCGTAAAAATCAATAAAAAAAAGCACAGTTCTAATAATCCTTTATACTTCTGCCAAACTTTAATATGATTTCGAAAACTTTGATGTACTCTTGCCTTTTCATACCACAAGTACGCATGCCAGCCAAATCTATTGTCATATCCTTCAAAATCTCTGTATTTTTTAGTTATATCCATTCCCGGATCCAGCAAATACAGGAGGCTTCAAAATATAATTTCAAGTCTGGCAGGGAGAGGCCTACTCTAGGTACTGGATTCTTAACATTACACAGTTATTATAAAGGCCTGTCTCCATGCCCAAGACAGCATCCATAATCTGCCTTTCCCAGGGTGGGCCAAGCCTACCGCCTCTCCCTGCACCACCCTTACCCTTGGAAAGAAAAAAGCTTTGGTTTTCGCTGACACCCGTATGAAGCTTTTTATTGTATTACATACGCCTTACATCATAGGTCACTAACACAAGTTCTGTGAGCTCATAAGTCTCTATGGAGCCCTTCTAATTCTCACTGAAATTGCCTGAGGTTGCAAATTCTTTATGCTGGGTTGGTTACTAATTTTCAACCACTTCCAGCTTATGGAAACCTTTCTCCATCTCTAATCATGACAATGAGATGTTGCAATTCTCAAATGCTCCCAGAGTTATCTTAATAAATCCATCTTACTAGGTTCCCCGTGTGCTTTTCCAAAATGTTGCATGTAAGATTCTCCCTGCTGTTGCGGTACGTGGCTCTTGAATTCGGTACTTCGGCGTTATATGTTGTTTTACACAATTCAGCAAGGGGGCAAGTGCGGTATCGGGAGCATCTATCTGCCTTGCATGCAGAAGGCTCACTTCCCGGCCGCTCCAGGTAGGTCTGGCAATGTCCCCATGTGATTGCTGCTGCCAGTCAGTGTGCGCAATACTGTGCTAGATGGACCACTGGCCTTACACCCTGTGTAAGGCAGCTTCCTAGGTTCCAACAACAGCAGAAGAGGGTCTGATGCAATTTCCTATTTGAAGATTTCTTTTGCAATAACCACAGACTCCCCCAAACCTTTGTTTTCTCATGCCTTTTCTCCTTCTGCTTCAGGGTGAGCCGGGGCCCAAAGGTGAACCAGGCGAAAAAGGCACCTGGGTAAGCTTGTGGGGTGGGGTGGGGGGTGGGGACCCTCCTTTTCTCTCCTCTTCCCCCACCCCAGACACTTGCTAGCTCAACCAAGGGACACTGAGTCTTGGGAACCAGCTGAACCTGCAAAAATCTGCCCTGATGCCCAGCTCTCTGTCCCCATTGTACCCTCATCAACAGAAGCCCATTTACACTACTGAGACGTGAGCCAAGCTGGCAGGCTTCTAGGGGGTCTTCAAGACATATAAGGGGTACTGAAATGAAGGCACTTTCCTATTGAGACCTCCCAGGGTATGCAAAACAGCCAAGAGCCTTGCAGCGCCTTGAAAGCAGCTTCCTCACCAGAACCCACTGATTTTGGACCGCAATTCCCATCAGCCCCAGCCAGCACAACCTTTCTCCCATCAACCCCAGCAACACGAGACTGAGGCTGATGGGAGTTGAAGTCCAGAACCACCTGCAGGGAGGCCACATTGGGGAAGGAAGGCTACCCTAAAGGTTTATTGTGTGACACGAGCCATCGTGAACCAAAATCTGCTTCACCAGACATTTTATTTCTCAGAGCTCAGTGCGTATTCTGCATGAACAGACCATTTTTGTGGTTGTTCACCAAAATAATCAAAGTTCTTTGCCAAGAAAAACCACACGTGATGAACTATATGGACTGTGTAAATCTTTTGTGCCCACATTTTTGTGGGCTTTTAAGCCTATTTCCACAGCCTTAAGGACTAGAAACTTGGTTTTTGTTTTAAAAAAGAAAGCTTCCCATCTTGGAGATGCTGAATTCTTCCTTTGCATGGTACAGTGGGAGAAATAAGCACAGCTTTCTTGCCGCTGGCCAACGCAATCTGAAACCAGGACCGGACGTGTGAGGCTGCCTTTCTCCTCCCATAGGCAAGAGAACGGGAACACTCTGGCACAATCCCAACTAGGATTGCCAACTCTTCAATCAGCTGCTGCAACTCTGCCTTTTAGGAGCAGCTTGGTGTGCAGATGTTGGCAACCGATTATGACTCCATACTGCGAAAAGTGTTGTGGGCTGATTTCTGCAGATTGGAGTTTTTTTGAAAGAACAGAGTGGGTGGGTCCATATTTTCTCCTTCTTCATTTCCAGCCGTTTGGCAGCCCTAATACCAGTCTCCCCCCTTGCAAAAGTCTCCAGGACCTTTTTTGCATTGTGCTCTGTTTCATTGCTGCCCCTTGAAATAACATCTGCTCCAATCATCAAAACGCTCAGGTCATCACCCATCCCATCCATTTAAAGCAGTATCATTATCACTATTCACAGTCCTAGCTTGCCCCCAAAGAATCTTGTGAGCTGTAGTTTGTTACGGGTGCAGTGGGTTTTTTTAGGACCACCCCCACTCCCAAATTCCCCATTCCCAAAGCTACAATTGCCAGAGTGGCTAAGCAATCACAGAGTTGTACAGTTGGAAGACTCCAAAAGGTTCACTAGTCCTACCTTATGCAGTAGGTAAGCACACCTAAAATAAACCCTTGTTCCCAGACAATTCTGGGAATTGTAGCTCTGTGAGGGAGAATAGAGGGTCTTAACTCTCTGCATTTTAAAGGCGAACCTACCTTGATTTGCATTTTTCAAAACAAGACATGAAAACAAAAATGCAGCCCCCTCCCCCCAAAAAAACTTTCACATATCCAAATGTTGCAATGAAAAATTTCCTCCTGGAGAGTGAGCCCAAATGAATGCTAAGGAACTGGGGGGGGGGATTGGTTTGGTTTGGTTTGCATATATCTGGGGTAAGTGTCCAGAAAAATGCATATATTTGTGGAGGAAAGCATACCAAAAAAGCCTAGTATTACTACTGTTATTAAATTTGCCATGCCAAATAGTCTTCTGAGAAATATGTCAGGGAGAATTGCATGTAAAACTCTGCACGTGTAGGGAAAAAAATGAGTGCAAAACTCTGTGCGTTAGGTGAAAGCGAGTCTCAGATTGCTGTGGACTTAAAAATTAAATTGCAGAATGGCAGGGAAAGTGAACTTCAGTTTGAGGAAACACGAAATGGAGAGAATTTGCCCATTCCTCATGAACGTAGCCGGGCTCCGATCTGGGATCGTATTGCGAGCTCAGCCAGGCCAGAAGCAAAGGCCATAAATGAAGCACGGAGAACAGTTGTGGGGGCACCTTGGGCCCTATGGATGTTGTTGCTGGACTACAACTCCCATCAGCCTCGGCAAACGTGGCTAACGGCCAGGGATGATGATGATGACGGTGATGATGGGAGTTGTAGTTTAGCAACATCTGGAAGGCTCAAAGTTCCCCACTCCTGACTTGGAATACGCCTCAAATTCTAGAGATGGGGGGAAATATCTGGGGATCCTTGTCTGAGGGCTCTCTGCCTGCCTGTCTCTTTCCCTGGCCGCCACCCCCACTAAACCCCACTCACCTCACTCTGCCCAGGGGCTTGGTGTGCTGGTACCAGAACTCCTGCGTTCCGTCTGTTCCTCTAAGGCACGGAATTGGGACCTTTTTCTGCCCTAGGGGGGGCCACATACTAGTGGAGGGCGTGGCCAGAGGTGGGGCAACACATGTAAATTCCACCTTTGTACAATAGGCCAGTTTCTCCCCGTCCCCGTCCCCCGACTCCATCCTGGCAAGCCAGAGACCTGGTCAGATTTGAAGGGTACATTTCCAGTCAGGCAGAAACTACTGAGATTCCCCACCCTTGCTCTGGGAGGAGGGCAGATCTTAGCCCTCTGCTCTGTTTGTTGTTACATATGGTGCAAAAGTGGGGGCAGAGTTCGCTTTGCATTACCTCTGCCACTGGCCGGGGCTGATGGAAATTGTAGTCCAAAAGATCTGGAGGGCACCAGTTTGGGGAAGTCTGAGTTAAAGAGATGCCCTCCTCTTAACGGGGAATACTTGGGAAGGGCTGTAGCTCACTGGTAGAGCATCTGGTTCAGTCTCCACCTGTGGCTAGGAAAGACCGCCTGTCTAAAAACAACAACCCCAAAGAGTTGCTGCTGGTCAGTGCAGACCGGGCTTCCCAACCCCCCGACTTCATGGACCCCTTTTGTGAGCTTAGGAAGTCGTCACCGACCCCCAACCCAACGTGAATGAGATAAAGTCAAGAAAAATCGATCTGTAACAAACATTTATTAATCCCCATTGCTAGGAATCATAAACAAAAGAATACAGAGTATTGTTGCATTGCAGAATCATCTTATTAGATGCAAAGATTCCTCATTGGCACTCTGTACATGCTCGTGCCCTTGATTTCTGAGACTCCTAATTCCCACTACAGTCGTACCTTGGTTTTCAAACAGCTTAATTCTTGAACGTTTTGGATTCTGAACGCCACGACCCCGGAAGTGACTGTTCTGGTCTGCAAACTATTTTTGGAAGCAGAATATCTGACGGGTATTCCACGGCTTCCGATTGGCTGCAGGAGCTTCCTGCAGCCAATCAGAAGCCGCAATTTGGTTTCCGAACGTTTTGGAAGTCGAACGGACTTCCGGAACAGATTATGTTTGACTTCCAAGGTACGACTGTATAGGCCACAAGTGCCTTTTCTGTGCCTAGGATGTTTTCATTCAGCCCCGGCACAAACCCACCAACCTCCAGGGAGGGAGTCAGTATTGACCGCTTTGAGAACCCCCTCTGCAGACAGCGTTGAGTGAGATGGACGGATGCTCTGACTCCCTGGCAAGCAGCTTCCACCGTGCCTGTGCTTTTAACTGGAAAGATGTTCATGCTTTTAGGTTCAGCTGTCTCACTCGCCCCAACTTGGGACGTTGCTTTCCTAGCTCTCCCTGGGATAGTTTCCCCTCCTTCCTGGTGGAAGTGAGAGGGACTGTTCTCCCCTCGCTCTGTGTGTTTGGCCACATTCGGCCCCATACATTTAAATCAGTGTCATTCCCGTTCACACAGTCACGGCTTCCCCCAAAGGATTCTGGGAGCTGTAGTTAGTTAAGGATGCTGAGACTCCTCTCCCCCTCCTAGAACTGCAGTTCTCAGAGGTTTAACAGTCATTGCTCCTTCCCAGAGAACTGTGGGGATTGAGCGGGAATAGGGGGTCTCGCCTAACACTGCTTAGCCGCCATAACAAACTACAGCTCCCAAAAGGCTTTGTGGGAAGCCCTGACTGTTCCGAGTGGCATCAAAGCTCTTTAAAAGGGATGGTGGGAATGTGGCCTCAGGGATATAGTTTTGGGAATCTGGTTACTGCATCTGTCTCTCTCTCCACCTCCATGCCACCCTCGAGATCGCTGCATTTGGGACCGCCCCCTGCTACTAACCACCCATGCATGTGCTTCTGCTGTCCTTGTGCCCACACACCTGACTTCCTGAGCAAGGAGGGAAAGCTCGTATCTTCTCAACACCAAGCCCAGGCGGCCGTATCTGGGGCCCTGTGCCATTGTGGTTCTTCCGTTCATTTTGTTTGCTTTGGTTTGGCCTCCTTCCTGCGGTAGCTTCTGGTTGGACCCAGCAGCCTGCTTCTCTATAACCCAGCTTTCTACATTTGCAAAAGCAGCACAGAAGGTCTCCTGTGGCTTTATCTATTTTGCATTTAAAGCCCACCTTTCTCCTCCAAGCAGCTACACGGTCCTCCCCCTCCTCGTTCAACAACAACCCTGCGAGGTAGGTTAGGCTGAGAAGGAGGGACTGGCCCGAGGTGAGCTTCACAGATTTGATCTCTCTCAGGTCCTAGTCTAACACTAACCACTGCGCAGCACTGCTTGTAAGCGGGTTAGCCGCTCCGCTTGCTGGAACTTCTGGATCTGCTTGGGAGTCCACCAGCGCTGCTTCCCGGGGGTTACGTCTCCCCAAGGCACTTGCCGGCCTGCAACGATGCAGAAGGTGGCACCCAAGTGCCACTGGTGCCAAGACAGCATCCTCTTCTGCACCTGAGGGCAGCTGGCTAGCTTAGTGGGCAGAGGGCGGGCACCTGGAGTGAGGGAAGGGAATAATAATAATAATAATGATAATAATAATAATAATTTATTTATACCCCGCCCATCTGGCTGGGTCCCCCCAGCCACTCTGGGCGGCTTCCAAAAAAATATTAAAATACTGTAATACATCAAACATTAAAAGCTTCCCTAAACAGGGCTGCCTTCAGATGTCTTCTAAAAGTCTGGTAGGTGTTGTTATCTATGGAGGGCATTCCACAGGGAGGGCGCCACTACCGAGAAGGCTCTCTGCCTGGTTCCCTGTAACTTGGCTTCTTGCAGTGAGGGAACTGCCAGAACCTCAGTGCTGGACCTCAGTATCCAGGTAGAACGATGGGGATGGAGACGCTCCTTCAGGTATACAGGACCGAGGCCGTTTAGGACTTTAAAGGTCAACACCAACACTTTGAATTGTGCTCGGAAGCGTATTGGGAGCCAATGTAGGTCTTTCAAGAATACTGGGTGCCAACACAGCCCTGGCTCAGGAAGATTTCTGATAGTGTAATGCAGGGGTGAGAAACCTTTCTCCAGCCTGAGAACCACATTACCTTTGGGGGGGAATGCTTGGGGTGGGCAGGGTCACAGGCAAAAGCAGCAATTAGGCAGCTGGTCCAGGGTACGAGGTGAAGCTGTCCCAGTTTCAGGAAGAAACACACTTTCCCTCTGATCATATCTTTCTCTCCCTACAAGCTGCGCCAGCTGAATGATACTGTTTGCTCAAACTCCTTAAAGGACTGCACATGCATGATAGATACTTGATAGATGCTCTGTTTGCATTTGTGCCCCTTGGCACAATGTGGGTGGGTGGGTGTGTTGTTGTCATTTCTGATGGCTGAAACAAATGCGGACGGGAGGGAGGGTTAGGCATGCCAAGCCCCAGCTCACCCCCCCTCTCCTTTTTGCACGTATTTATGCGCATGCACACACACACACACCCCTGCACGTGCGTCCCCTTCACGGCCGTGTCTGTCTCTCTTTCGTCCGCAGGGGGAGGGTTTGCACCAGCTGCGAGAGGCTTTGAAGATTTTAGCTGAGAGGGTTTTAATCTTGGAAACAATGATTGGGCTGCATGGTGAGTAGAGACAGACAGGAGGACAAAATTCCCCCTGCGGCCCCCCCAAGGCCAGGAGGGGTCAGGAAAAAGGGGGCCACCTTAGGGGAGGCCCCGCCCAGGTCTGTATGGTGATCTGCTTAGGGCGGTTTGCCCTGTTCTTGCAGCCTTTTGCAAAATCCAGGGGTTCAGTTGCGCCCTTGGCTGGCTACTGGACTGACTCTCTGGGGAGCAGGCCTGGCACAATGCGTTGAGTGCGGTTCAGCCATGGCACAGTCTCCATGGCAACGAGCCACTGTATAAGCATGGTGACATCAGGAAGTGGTTGCACAGGGTCTGCTGGCAGAAGCAGATTCCCTCCCCCCAAAAAAACCCCAATTTTTGTTGTTTTTGTTGGCATCTGTCTGTCTCAAGAGACAATGGAGTGCACCTTCAGAGGTGAACCTGAACTTCTGGGTTAGCAGCACCTAAGTGACCTCCCCGGGGCGCAAGCCTGGGCAGTGCGTATGGAGGTCGTAGGCTGCGTAAATGACAAGACCCCCCTCTTGGCCTCGCTGATGTGGTCCAAAGGAAAACAGAGCAATAGGTTTGGCACCACCTTGGCTGCAGCAGTTGCCAGGAGGAGGCATGCAAGGCACCCTCCAGCCATCTTAGGGACTCCATTCTGGATCTGTGTAGGGTTTACTCCATAGCCTTTTCTTCTCCCAAAGATATCCCCCAAGGCAGCGGAGGTTTAGGACCAGAGTTATCCTTCTCCTAAATGGGATACCTTCCCAGGTGGACAAACCTCATCTCTCCCTCACTTGCCTCTACAGCACATATAGAAACTGTCTTCTGCGCCATTGAGTTAGGGACTTCTAAACCAACTGTCCTTCAAAACATTACAGTAGTACCTTGGTTCTCAAACTTAATCCATTCCAAAACCAAAGCATTCCAAAACCAAGGCAGCTTTCTCATAGAAAGTTATGCAAAACGGATTAATCTGTTCCAGACTTTTAAAAACAACCCCTAAAACAGCAATTTAAAAAATACAACCCCCCCCAGCAATTTAACATGAATTTTACTATCTAACGAGACTATTGATCCATTAAATGAAAGCAATAATAAATGTACTATAAAATACATAAGTATTGCAGATGATAAAAATTTTAAACTTTTCTTCTTCTTACCTGCACTGATGATAGTCATTGTTTGGATGGGGGGGGCGCTTTTATCCATTTCCGCAGTCACACAATCAATCAATCAATCAATCAATCAGTAGCTGAACTGGGTTCCACACAGTCACAAAAACAAATTAACCGAAAAAGCCTCAAAAACAAAAACGCAAAATAAATAGCAAAAACAAAAGCGCCAAACTTAATCCATTCCGGAAGTCCGCTTGGTTTGAAAACCAAGGTGCAGCTTCTGATTGGTGCAGGTGCTCCGGAAACAATTGCCAACAGTTGCATCGGACGTTCGGCTTCTGAAAAGCATTTGAAAACTGGAATACTTCTAGGTTTTCGTTTGAGAACCAAGGCATTTGAGTACCAAGGTGCCACTGTACTACTTTTTGTCATATGTTGAACTTTTACTAGTCACTATGGTAAAAAAAAGGTAAAGGACCCCTGGATGGTTAAGTCCAGTCAAAGGCGGCTATGGGGTTGTGGTGCTCACCTCACTTTTAGGCTGAGGGAGCCGGCGTTTGTCCACAGAGAACTTTCCAGGTCATGTGGCCAGCAGGACTAAACTGCTTCTGGTGCAATGGAACACCGTGACAGAAACCAAAGCGCACAGAAATGTTGTTTACTAGTCACTTCCTATATAGAGAGGCTCTAAACAACTTAACAAAACTTGTAGAGTGTCATGGATGCATGCAGAGAAAGATTTCTCAGTCTGGTGTTAGTTTCATTTGTGCTCATACAATCAGTGGTCATGGGAGAGGAATAGAAAAGGAACTCTCCAAACGGGATCCTTAGAGAAAAATGTACTCTTACAGCATTGAGCTCAGATAAAACTTAGTCAAATTGCCCTCCTTCCTTGTACGGGGGTGAACTTTTCTGCTTCTGAGCATGGTTACCAGACAGATAGATAGATATGGACTGCAGATCTCAGGAAGACCAGTTCTTCTTACGCTTATCACTGAATTTGGTTCAAGGCAGAGAGAGGAGGCCTTTGGGGAACACATTGGAGTGGGACATATTTTCCCCTCAAAAGCATAGCATAAAATCAGGATGGATATACAATAAAAAACAATTAAAAGAATATTGCTAACCAAAAGCGATTTTCCAGTCAAAGCACTCAGACGAGGCAGGTGGGGAATCAGGACCAGGGTGGGGCTGGTGTTTTTAGGATGGGGTGTCAGTGTTGATACAGATGAAGCCAGTCTGGGCCAGACACAGAGTGAGCCTCTGCTCAAGGCCACACAAACGACCCAAAGAAAGGAGAATATGCAGAGTCCCTAAGTTAACACCTGAGGCAGACAATCCCATAAGCACCACCCTCCTTTTCCTGGCAGCAGAAATACAGTACAGTGGTACCTCTGGATGCGAACAGGATCCATTCCGGAGCCCCGTTCGCATCCAGAAGCAAACGCAACCCGCGTCCACGCGTGTGCGGGTTGAAATTTGCCGTTTCCGCGCATGCGCATGATGTCATTTTGACTGTCTCCGCATGCGCGAGCGGCCAAACCCGGAAGTAACGCACTCCATTTCTTCCGGGTCACCGCAGCGTGCAACCTGAAAATACTTATCCCAAAGCTACTTCAACCTGAGGTATGACAGTACAGAGAACGACCATATTGCTCACAACCAAGGACTGTTGATGGGGTGGAATCTAGTGGAATTATACACACACACACAAGGCAGATTCCCCCCCCAGGGTTTTTTCTGTCAAAAAATGCCCACCTCCCTGAATTTCCTACTGCAGAATAGCATCTTCTTGTAGTTTGACTGAGAATCGAGGCTGTGAGATCCAAGTCTACTTTCCCTGACCTGGTCCCCTCCCCAGATGTTTTGGACTACAGCTCCCATCAGCACCAGCCAGGGATGGGGTGGGGGAAGAAATATGATTCAGTCTGCATTTCAAAGCAAGCCTCCCTGATTTGCAGTGTCCACATCAATGTGTGAACTGAAACACAGCCGTCCTGTGAAATTTGCACTCTTCTGAATTTTGCGATGCAGTTCTGCTGCTGAGTGATGCGTTCAAAAACACATATATTAGAGTGCATATAAAATGAAGCTGCATTATATTGGGGAAAATTGCTTTGCAAAAACCACAATAATAAAACAGAGCAGTCAAAGCAGTTTGATTCCCCCGGGTCTCCTATGTAGTCTTGTATTGAACTGCGAAATTTTCAAAGTGTGGGCAGAGGGCTTCAGTTGCTACTACTGAGCATGTGCAGTAGTCTGAGCGTGCTCAGTGTGGGGAAATGGAGGTGGTGGGCTTCTGGTGGCTACACTTCCAATAAGGTAGGAGCTCAGGGCCCTCTGGTGGCAGCGGCAGGAGAGAACAGCCACTTGTGCTCCCTTTCAATGGAGAGCGCAACTTTCTGAGCAATCCTAGGCTCATTTACTCATATGTAATTGCCACCCAGTTCAGCTGAGTTTACTCACAGGCAAATGTGTATAAGACTGCAACTGAAATGCTAATAACAACCCTGGATCAGTATAACTGATATTTTAATGCAACCATCAATTTATTAGGGTTAGTTTGCGACAAAAAGGGCTTTTACCAGACCTCAAACCTCCTTGCGTTAATTCATTTCCCCACCTTTCCAGGTGTGTGCTAAAGGTGAGGAGGATGCAGAAAGGTGGAAAGCAGGGCTGTTTCCTGGATTGGGATCTCCATACCCTTCTATCATTTTTCCAATGAAAATAGGGGCATCCTATTCCATTATTATTATTATTATTATTATTATTACTATTACAGTGGTACCTCAGGTTACATATGCTTCAGGTTACATATGCTTCAGGTTACAGACTCCGCTAACCCAGAAATATTACCTCGGGTTAAGAACTTTGCTTCAGGGTGAGAAAAGAAATTGCGCGGCGGTGGCAGTGGGAGGCCCCATTAGCTAAAGTGGTGCTTCAGGTTAAGAACAGTTTCAGGTTAAGAACGGACCTCCGGAACGAATTAAGTACTTAACTCGAGGTACCACTGTTTTACTATACCCCAGCCATCTGACTGGGTTGCCCCAGCCACTGTGGGTGGCTTCCAATGTATATAAAAACATAACAAAAGATTAAACATTTAAAAACTTCCCTATACAAGGCTGCCTTTGGATGTCATCTAAAGGTTGCATAGTTACCTCCTTAGCTCAGGGGTCGCATAACTCCATACCCTCCAGCATTTCTCCAATGAAAAGTGGGACATTCTAAGGAAAAGAGGGACATTCTGGGATCAAATCAGAAACCAGGACGGCTTCTGTAAATCTGGGCCTGTCCCTGGAAAACAGGGACACTTGGAGGCTCTGCCTCTCAGAAGAGATACCTCTTAAAGTTGGGAGCAGCATGTAGATTTAGACTCCCATGTCCTCCAACCTTTCTCCAATGAAAATAGGGATGTCCCATCCCATAATGATCATTTTACTATTTATACCCCACACATCTTACTGGGTTGCCCCAGCCACTCTGGGCAGCTTCCAACATATATTAAAACATAATTAAACATTTTTTTTAAAACCTTCCCTATACCAGGATTGCCTTCAGACGACTCGGGAGTCATTTTTGCATCATTTTATCCAAGGAAAATAGGGACATCTTTAGGAAAAACAGGGCAAGGATTAAACATAAACTATTAATTGATATCAAAGAAAGGGGGGGGGGTTTCCCCGCCAGATTTGAAACTCTATTATGAGGCAGCCTGTCTCTCCTGGATCAGGGAATGGTGTACACTACAAAATACAGACCTTCTATACCTGGAAGGATATGACAACCATTATGACAACTGGGATGGCTTCTCTAAATCAGGGACGACCCTGGAAAATAGGGACACTTGGAGGGTGGACTCCAGCCTCGCGAGAGCATCAGAACAGTTCTGATGGATCAGGCTAAGGGAAGCCCATCTAGAATAGCATCCCTCTCACAGTGGCCAACAAGGTGCTCCAATGGGAAGCCCCACAAGCAGGACATAGGTGGAAGAGCACTCTGCCCAACTGTGATTCCCAGCATCTGAGATTCAGAAACATTTATTGCCTCTGACAGTAGAAGCCATTCCGGCTAGTAACTACAGTGGTACCTTGGGTTAAGAACTTAATTCATTCTGGAGGTCCGTTCTTAACCTGAAACTGTTCTTAACCTGAAGCACCACTTTAGCTAATGGGGCCTCCTGCTGCCGCTGCTGCGCGATTTCTGTTCTCATCCTGAAGCAAAGTTCTTAACCTGAGGTACTATTTCTGGGTTAGCAGAGTCTGTAACCTGAAGCGTATGTAACCTGAAGTGTCTGTAACCCGAGGTACCACTATACTAATTGCTTGAACCTCTGAGTGTGCCTAATCCTCTTTTAATGCAATCCAAGTTGGCGTTGTCACAACCTCCTGCGGGAGCAAGTGCCATAGTTTAGCTCTGTGCTGCCTGAATGAGAACTTTTCTCTGTCCTGAATATTCCAGCAATCTGTGTTTTTGGGTATCCATGAATTCCAGCGTTTACCAGAGAGGGCGGAGAAACTTCTGCTTTCTCCGTGCAAAGTGAGAGCTGTTAGGGGGTGATGGATGGTGATACCTTCCCTTGGCATCCTCTGGAGCCATTGGGTGAATCAGTATGTGCCTTAGTGATTCTGGAGGTGCCTGTTCCAATAATAATAATAATAATAATAATAATAATAATAATAATAATAATAATAATACTTGTACCCCACCCATCTGACTGGGTTGCCCCAGCCACTACAGAGAACAGAGGTCTACCAATGGGAAGCTTTATTATATCATATTTATTATATTTTATTATTTTATTTTATTTCCTTCCAAGAAAAAAAACTCTTCCTGCATTGCAGGGCATTGGGCTAGATGACCCTACAATTCGATAGTCAAGTTAGCTACCAGTACATAGCTCCTTTTCTGCGTGAAACTTTGAGAAACAGAACCACCCCTCCTTTTTAAAAAGGCACAGGCTTTTACATGCCCCTGATCCCCATAAGTAAAGAGTGGAAAACCCTGTATCGTGTCTTTCCGGGTCTGGGGGAATTATCACCTTTATATCTTCTGAGCCCCCTGCCCAAATTCTCCACCCGCAGTCACACACCCCTCTAAAGATTCCCGATTCAGACCCCTTTCCCTCTCCCCTCCTCTCCCCCCTTTCCCCATAACGAGGGTGAATGAATTTCCGCTCTGCTCTTCTCAATCTCCCATCAGGCCATTAGCTTACGAAGCTTCCTAGAGCAGCAGGCCCAGCTGAAGCTCTTGTCTAGGAGGGTCACCTTGCTGGAAGCTATCATCTGGCCAGGTAACAACAGAGGGGGGGCTCCCCCTCTCTCCTTTTTCCCTAGCATGCTGCATTCACCAATGCAGAGAGAGCCCATGGCCAGGAGGAACACCCCCCCCACCACTTTGCTTGCAGACATGGGCTTTCTCTCCTTCCCCGTCATCCCGCCCCAAACTCTGCATGCCACTAGTCCACAATGTCCAGGTTTTTAATTCCCTCTCTCCATTGCCCTGCTGCAGTCAGAGCTACTTTTATGTGGGATTTTGCATTTCCTGACCCATAGCCACTGGGTGGGGTGGGGTGGAGGGAGACTTAAGGGGGGCACATCTGGTGATGGCTGGGGTGGGGAGGGACTGCTCCTCTTCCTCCCCACCCCTCCAAGCATGAGCTCAGAAGTTAAAAAAAATTGCTTGCCTTGTACCAAAAGTTAACGCCAGCTTGAGGGTGTATTGGATTTGTCAGACTGCTGGGTACCCAACAGCATGGGGCGGGCCTGCCTTTCCGACGGAAGTCTGTGCATGCTCAGTGGCAGTCTCCTCTCAAGCCAGCTTGCACCTTGTCTGCCTGGAGGAGGTCGGCTCAGCGCTGATCTGCCTCTTCACCCACCAGGGAATGCACCAGCCAATCCAAGAACGATGTTAGCAGGGAACCAGTGCAGAGGTTTGGGTGGGGAAGTCCGGTGGCTGACCGCAGCTAAGAGACTGACTTTGCAGCATTCTGTTTCTAGCAGGAGCTCCAAAGCAGGACATACGATGGGGGCAGCTTCTCCCCTGCTTCTTGTTCCATCATTCAGATATACTGCCCCTGCAGGTGAGGGTTCCACCTGCCTGCTGCGGCCAGGCGTTTTTGCTAGATACCCAGTTAGGCAGCTTTCCCCCACCCATGTGTCCTCTGATGTCACAACTCCCACCAGCACCAGCCAGCGTGAATCAAAGGTGGCTGGGAGTTGTAGCACAACAATGTTTGGAGAACCCAAGGCTGGGATAGGCTCATTCTAAGGTGAGATTCCTTCTGCAGTTTCTCCACTTCAGATTCATTTGGAACAGGAGTTAGTTTAGTTTACACTAAGGAAATCAAGCCTTTTGCTCTTGGAAGACACTGGATCTTGCAGTCAACTTTGAATACAGGCATGGCGGGAGGGACTCCCAGAATCCCTAAGGAGCACCCACACCCTGTTTGTTCTCCTTGAGCAGGGGTAGGGAACCTGCAGGCTCTCCAGAAATTGCTGCACTATAAATCCCTTCCTCCTTGACTGCTGGCCATGCATGGGACTTCAGCAACATCTGGGCAGCTGTGGGTTCTCCACTTGAGCCACCTAGACATTTTCCACACCTCTGGAACCATGAGGACCAGAAACTTGTTTTCTCTTTTAAAAAGATCACAAAATGACAACCAAGGTTCTTGGGTTGCCAAATTCTGCAGCGGACGAAAAGCAGCTCAGCTCTGACTGTTGCTTGTCCTTCCTCTCCGTTGACAGAACCGGAACCGGGATCCGGACTGGGCCTTTCCTCCACCAGCATGCCTGGCTACGACCGAGGGAAGCGCGACGAAAGCCTGGCAGCTTACAAGATGATCTCCCACCACCTCTCTCAGAGGAGCGAGGAGGAGAGGAAATGAGGAGGGGGCCGTTGGCCTGCCCGTTGGCAGGTGCAGACGAAGAGCATCCTTTTCGGGGAGGGCACGAGAGGCCTCTTTCGAGGTGCTCCCCCAAGACCCAGCCCTCTTCCTCCCACTTTGGACTGCCCCCCCCCCCACGGAGAAGCAGTGGAGAGGCGTGTGTTGAGGAGGGCGCTTGCTTGCCGACAGCCTGCTTCCGTATTTATTTCGCGCAAAGGGTTGTGTGTGTGTGTCTCTGTAACGGTTGCTGCAATGCACCCCACGCCTTCACCCCACAAACTGTTGCCACAAGTAAGCCGCTAAGCATTCTTTGTGGCCGCCTGATTGTCTCGTAGGGAAAGCTGTTTATCCCTTGGTGCTATTTAACGGGGATATTTCCCCCCTGCACAGCACAACTGCACCCTCTCCTGTAACTTGCTGTTTTTCTGCCGCTTAGGACTTTGACCTGGAAATTTAACTAGTTTTTCTACTAAATTTCTCCCGATCCCTGAATCGCCCCTTTCCCCCCCATAACCTGGCCCGGGCAAGGATAACCGAGGAAAGAAACTGGGCTTTTCTGGACTACTGTTTTCAACCGCAGTTGTGGCAGACGTCATGATATCTTTGCTGGGAAAACAAAAGTTCCCCACTCACTTCCTAAGAATGGGGAGCCCTGGTAGGGTCAGGTCAAAGGGATTCCTAGGGCTTCTCTTTCGCTCGGGATGCCCAGCAGTGTGTGTTTGTGGAGAGAGGACAAACATTTTCCCTTCACTGGTAGAAGTTGCCAGAGCTGAACTGTGCAGACGTAAGAACTACATCGGTGGCTGTCCCAACAAAGGATTTGCATGCATAAGTCCTTTTTTGATTGGATCCCCGGGTACAATTTTAGCAGCCGGATCAGATCCGGCATGCAAGCCGTGTATCCCAAGTTGTCAAGTGGGCTGCGAAGACAATTCAAAGCGAGGTTGGATGTTGGAACAGATGGGGAGGTGCTGCCATGAAACCTCAAACACCTGGGAGACGATCAGACTACTCTTAATGAAAAGTCTTGTGGGCAAAGCAGATCAGGGAGAGAGGAGGATATGTGTGTGTGTTTATCTATGTGTGTCTGCCTCCATATAATGTATGTACTCTCTGGGATTTTGGCTGATAACAGGGACCAGGTCAATAAAGCTTCACTGAACACGGGCCTCTGCCTGAATTGAAGGGAGTATGGAGGGCCTTGCCTCAAAGCCTGAGCTAAGATGATGCTCTCTGTACGGATCCTTTGCTGAATTTTGTTAAATGTCCATCAGGCATCAGCTTGGCAAAGGTGACTTTTTGAAGTCCTCTCCTACTGTTTTAAGAGTTATGGCTCCTCCCCAGAAAATCCTGGCACCTGTAGCTTGTGAACAGCCCTGAAAGCTGTTAGGAACACTCAGCCCCCCCCCAAAAAAATCGTTTAGGGGAAGTCTCATTTTGACTCAAGAAATTCACCATTTTATAGTTCAAATCGGGGAAAATAAATACAGTAAATGGACAAAAGATTCACAAAATGTTTAGGGGTATGTTTAGTAAAAAAGCACTGGGAACACCTTGACGGACAACAGTTCCTAGGATTATTTGGGGGAAGTTGTGGCTCCCACCCCCAACACATGAATCCTGGGAACTGTTATAGAATCACAGAATTGGAAGGGACCAAACGGGTCATCCAGCCCAACCCCTTTGCAATGCAGAATTCGCAGTCATCTGTTATTCCTTTGAATGTTTTAAGAGTATGTTAAACATACAGTGTAGACATGAGTCTGTTCTGCATGGGGTGAGAATGCCCTGCCCCCCCCTTCAAAGTGGCTGTATGGGAAAGGCCCAGATTTGAGTTCTGGATGCTTTAGTTCAAACTCGGAACCCCGGAACTGAGATCCCTGCTACAACTCCCAGTTGAGTGGCAGAGCTCATAGGCACGGAGAGAGGCCCCTTTCTCACGAACGCCTAATGTGTGGCAGCCCAGATGGGTTGGGGGCGGCCTTTGCCCGTGTTCCCGCCACCTCCTGACACGTCTCGGGAGATGGTTTCCACAAACACCCATGGAACGCGTGGAAAAATGACTGCAATCAGGAGAAACTCTGGTTTTGTTATTCCAAGAATCCCCAGGACGGGATGGAAGAAGCCACTGGGTCTCCTTTTGGAGGACTTCCCAAGTGACTTGCAGCCCTTGATGTATGTGCATTGTATCCCACTCTTGCCCTTGTGATGCACCAGCCTGGCTGGGCTGTACGGCAGCGACCCCATAGCAGCAGGATGGCCTTGGCTTCAATGGTGGGTCTCACTTTCCTTCCTTCCCAGTTGAGACCACAGTGAATCACCGCTCAACTCCACCGGCCGTGGCTGGTTTTCTGCCAGGATGCTGGCACTGTTCGGGCTGGCTTGCCAACCTCTGTCCACTCGCTGGCTGGTGCCCGGAAGAGGCCACTAACGATGAGCAGAGCGGCTCTCTGCCGTCACCACGGCTTGGTCTCCGACGTGGCCTCCAATCAGCAGTGAGACAGCACCCTCCACGTGGCCTGTGGCTGCCAGCGCCACAACTGCCCGCTCGGTTGGGAAGCCCATTTTCTGGAGCTGCTGGAGCCTGAAAGGGCAGGGGGAGGAAAGTCAGATAGTTGTTTATTTCCTTGACATCTGATGGGAGGGTGTTCCACAGGGTGGGTGCCACTACTGAGAAGGCCCTCTGCCTGGTTCCCTGTAACTTCACTTCTTGCAGGGAGGGAACTGCCAGAAGGACCTCGGAGCTGGACCTCTGTGTCCAGGCTGAACGATGGGGGTGGAGACGCTCCTTCAGGTATACTGGGCCGAGACCGTTTAGGGCTTTAAAGGTCAGCACCAACACTTTGAATTGTGCTCGGAAACGGACTGTTGTCTGCCTGGGGTTACCTGGGGTGAAAAAAGCTTTTAAGCTCTGCTTTGCTTGTGGGGCAAGGCCTGCTCAGCATGCCAGCTCTGGGATGCTCATGTGAGATCTCATGGAGCCATCCAAGATCCCAGAAGGTCTCGCGTGAGGATCTCTAGCCTCTCGGAGTTGGTGTGCTGAGCAGGCCTTGCCTTCCGAAACAAGGCAGAGTGTTTCAAAGCTCTGTTTTCGTCTGGTCCCCTTGGGGTTACCTGCTACCAAATGTCCCCCCACCCCCTACCCCTGCTAGCCACAGGGTTGGCTCTAAGGGTTTGGGGACCTGCAATCACTGACACGCAGAACTCTTTGAACCAAAGCCCCACACAAGATGCGATCCCACTGTATCCATTTCTCTGATGCCCCACCAAACCCCATCAGGAAGGAAGCTTTAACTTTCCCCCGGGAAACCCTTACCGGAGAGAAGAAACCGAAGATTTGGAAAGTTTCACCTCTTCCTCAGCCATATCCTGCAGAGAAGCCTGGATCCCAGCTTGGAGCAGCTCTTCATCCATCAGGGATCCTTGGAGGGCCGAGAAAGGAGCACCTAAAGCCCCATGGTGGATGGGGAAGGGAGGCAGGGAACCAGCAGCAACTGACTGCCTGCATTCCTGCTCCAGCGCTGCAGTTTCTCCACTCCAGTAAGAGGCAGGTGGCGAAGCCAGAAGGAGAGGCTGCGTAGGGAAATCTGCTGGGGGAAACGCTTGGGTTGGCGACTCTGGAGAACGAGGAATCCTGGGAGAGAGAAAAAGATAGGCAAGGCTGTGACCTTGAGCCAAAGAAGACTGAAGCTCAGTGGTGGAGCACTTGCCTGCAGAGGTGGAGCACTTGCCCACCCCCCAAATATTTACTTATTATATTTTCAGGTATACATTTCCCCACAATTAAAAATAGAACAATACAGCCAACGACTTTCCTTCTTCTCCTTCTATGGTTCCTTGTACTTCCAAAATTAACTGAGTACAGTCGTACCTCGGGAGTCGAACGGAATCCGTTCTGGAAGTCCGTTTTGACTTCCAAAATGTTTGGAAACCAAAGTGTGGCTTCTGATTGGCTGCAGGAAGCTCCTGAAGCCAACCGGAAGCCACGGAAGCCCCATCGGATGTTCAAGTTCCAAAGAACGTTCGCAAACCAGAACACTCACTTCCGGGTTTGTGGCATTCAGGAGCCAAGGTACGGCGGTATTATATTTCCTCCGTCTGGTTTCCCCCTTTCCATTATATGTTAATCCAAATTGTACCGTTGAATTTACAATAATCCTGCTACCGTTTTCATTTGCTTACAATGGTTTTTCTGCAAATGTTCTCCATTCCTCTTTATATACCCATTCTTCTTGTTCTCCTGCCCTGCTGGTTAGGCTTGCTAGCTCTGCGTATTCCATCATTTTTCAGCCGCCATTCTTCCCTCTTTGGAGCCTCTCCCACCTTCCATTTCTGAGCTAACAAAATCCGAGCTGCAGTCGTTACGTACATAAATAGCTTTTTTCGCCCCCTGGTTACCTCTGTCTGTATCATACCCAGAAGAAATGCCTCTGGGCCTTTAGAGGGGGGATGTTCTTTTAAACATTTTTTTAATTTCATTACAAATCATTCCCCAATACAGTGCTACCTTGGAAGTCAAACGGAGTCCGTTCCAGAAGTCCATTCAACTTCCAAAACATTCAGAAACCAAGGTGCGGCTTCCAATTGGAAGCTCCTGCAGCCAATCAGAAGCTGTGTTGGACATTTGGGTTCCAAAGAACGTTTGCAAACCAGAACACTCACTTCCGGGTTTGCGGCGTTCGGGAGCCAAAACGTTTGACTCGCAAGGTGTTCAGGATCCAAGCTATGACTGTAATCTGAAGTTTCCCAGGTTTGATCCCCAGCGTCTCCAAAGAGGGCAGGGAATGTCCCCTGCCTGCAATCTGCTGCTCGTCTTCCTCACGGGGTCTCTGCCATGGGAGCCTATTCACCCAGTGCTTTTCCAGCTGCACTGGCTCCCGGTGGAGTACAGGGTCAGATTTAAGGTGCTGGTTTTGACCTTTAAATCCCTTCACGGCCTAGGACCCTCATACCTACGGGACCACCTCTCCTGGTATGCCCCACGGAGAACCTTAAGGTCCATAAACAGCAACACCCTAGTGGTCCCAGGCCCTAAGGAAGTTGATTAACCTCAACCAGAGCCAGGGCCTTTTCAACTCTGGCTCCGGCCTGGGGGAACGCTCTGCCTCATGAGACCAGGGCCCTGCAGGATCTGATTTCTTTCCGCAGGGCCTGTAAGACAGAGTTGTTCTGCCTGGCCTTTGGCTTGGAGCCAATTTGATTCCCTTCCCCTCTTTCTTTTTTCTTTTTCCTTTCTCCTCCTGTGATGAGGCTGCATTTTAATATTTTATTGTTTCAATATTTTAATGTTGTATTTTAATCTTGTTTTTAAGTTGTAATCATTCAACTTGTTTTTATTATTGCTTGTAAGCCGCTCTGAGCCCAGCCTTGGCTGGGGAGGGCGGGGTATAAATAAAAATTATTATTATTATTATTATTATTATTATTATTATTATTATTGTAAGTCCCAAACAACAACCCCTTCACCTGCCCAGCCCTACAAAGAAAGCCTGGGTTCCCAATTCACCTGTCCCTCCTGATGGCTGGGTCGGCAGTGGGGAGGATTTCAGCAGGTCCTGCCGGGGGCAGGACAAAGTGAAGGAAAGAGCCTCTCCCCAGGAGGGTCTTAAAGATGATTCCGCCATGCAGCTTTTCCAGGCGTCTCTCTGATAATTCCAGCGGGGAGAAGACCCCGGCCCAGACTGCGGCGTCAAGGGAAATGAGAGCCTAAGCAGACCCTGGTTGCTGGACCCACCCGGTCCAACCTCCTGCTCTCACAAAGACCAACAAGATGCACCATAAACCAGCAGTTAAACACCCCCCCCGAACCCATCTTTTCGGAAAGGATACAGGCCAGGCCCGTGAGCAGCCCACTCAGATGCAGGAGGAAAGGAGAGCTGGGGGAGAGAATCCAGCTCAGACCCAGCAGCAGCGCAGCCAGCAGAGGAGGGGAAGCCCACTTCCGGGGACCCCCCTGTTTCCGACGCCCTTGGGGGCACCCCAGCAAGGCCAGGTGAACGGGGGTGTAGCCCCCAACAGCAGAGCCGGCCTGAGCACCCTGCAGCCAAGCTAGGAGGAGGTAGAGGAGGGCCGAGGCGAAAGCGCCAAGTGCCGAAGAGTGGAGGTAGCGCAGAGTGCCCTGGCGTCGCTCTTGATGCCAACTCAGCAGCGGAAAGAGGAGCAGGTTGAGGAAGAACAAGGGAGCCTCCGTGAGGCACAGGCAGTAGGTCATGAGGCGATACACTGTGGGGAGGAAACACGGGGTGGTTAACAACATGCCATCATCATCATCATCATCATCATTATTATTCATCCTACTGAAATTTTTTGGTTGGGAAATAAAGTGGAAAAAAGTAAAAAGGAGGTCAAAAGGAGGGGGGGTAGTGCTTGAAACTGTGGTAAAATACAATATATGGATACAGAATTGTAGAGTTGGAAGGGACCCCAAGGTTCATCTATCTATTTATATATATAATTTTTATTAATTTTTCTGTTTTACAATTTAAAATACAGTGGTACATCTGGTTACGAACATGCAGTAATTCGTTCCCGAGGTCTGTTCTTAACCTGAAACCGTTCTTAACCTGAGGTACCACTTTAGCTAATGGGGCCTCCCGCTGCCGCCGCGCGATTTCTGTTCTCATCCTGAGGTAAAGTTCTTAACCCGAGGTACTACTTCCGGGTTAGCAGAGTCTGTAACCCAAAGTGTTTGTAACCTGAGGTGTTTGTAACCCGAGGTACCACTGTACTCATTTAAACAGCCTTAAAATATCAATGACTTCCCTTCTCGTTTCTCCATGGTTCATTTTGCATCATATTCTAAATCCCTGCATATTTTACATAAACTAAACCATTCAGTATTCCATTATGACATCCATCAAAACTTACTTGCACTGTTGAATTTATCTTAAAGCTGCCAATGTTTTCAAGTGTACACAATTTCCCCCCATGTATTCAATAAACATTTTCCAATCTTCTTTAAAGGTACGTTCTTCTTGTTCTCTTATTCTATATGGTAAGACCACAAGCTGCACATGTTCTGTCAGCTTAAGTTGCCATTCTTCTTTAGTTGGGACTTGGCTCGTTTTCCATTTTGGGGCTAATAAAACATGGGCTGCAGTAGTGGCACACATAAATAACATTTTCTGACACCTGGGAATTTCCGTCTGAATTATCCCCAACAAAAAGGACTCTGTGGTTGTTGTTTTTTTGAAAAGTATTTTTAAACATTTTTTTCCAGTTCATTATGGATTATTTCCCAATACTCTTTTATCGTTTTGCAAGTCCACCACATGTGAAAGAACGTTCCCTTCAAGGTTCATCCAGTACAACCGCCTGAAATGCAGGAATCTCAGTTGAAGCACCCACAATGGGCCACCGTGCACAATTATTCTAACAAGTATAAAATTATTAACTAGCCCTCGTGATTATTATTTTTTATAAAGGCATTCCAAATATAATTATATTTGCCCACACACAAATCTAAAAGCCATCCATTTGTATGTTGCAAGAGCAGTTGTGTCTTCTAGCCATTGTTCAAGGGGAGCCGGGGGGGGCATTTTATTATCATCCCACTGAATCAATATCCATCTTTTAGCAGAAGCAAGTTTACATCGTGATGGCCAAGAATTCTGTAACCAAGAAACAGGGGTGGATGCTCTCTCCCCCCCCACAATCCCTTTTCTGTCAAGTCTTGAAAATCGTAACCCCCAGAGAGCAGGGACTGACTGGTTGTTGACAGCTGTCAGCTGCCCTGGAATCCTGTTGGAAGGGACCCTAAGTGTCATCTAGCCCAACCCCCTGCAAAGCAGCTGTCCCATGTGGGGATCGGACCTACAACATTGTCGTTAGCATGGGAGCCTTTTTGGGCTTCGAGGGGGGGCAGGATAAAACCAGTTTGTACAGTGGTACCTCGGGTTAGGAACTTAATTCGTTCCAGAGTTCCGTTCTGAACCTGAAACTGTTCTTAACCTGAGGTACCACTTTAATGGGGCCGCCGCGCAATTTCTGTTCTCATCCTGAAGCAAAGTTCTTAACCCAAGGTACTATTTCTGGGTTAGCAGAGTCTGTAACCTGAGGTACCACTGTATCAATAAAAACCCACATGGGATTCCAGGGGGTGGGATGAGAGTGGTGTGCTGGACCCAAGGAGCCCAGAACGGTTAGGGAGGCAACACGCAACACGCCAGGGGGCAGGAACCTCAGGTAGCTTACGTTGGAAAGGGCTGCTGAGCAGGAGGGTGGGCGATAACGCCAAGCTTTCGTCTACGCCCGTCAACCAGAATAAGCAGAGAAGCACCATGAGGGTGACGGATGCAACTGGGGGGCGCCATAACCCCCATGGCCTGGTCCAAAGGCTCTTCATCAGCATGCCCCTAAGGGGAAGGAAAAGACAAGGGAGAAAGTGTCAGGGTTATATTAAAACCAGAAGGCGAGAAGCCATCCATTTGCTAAAGCTTTTAATCACTGGTTATTCAGAGGAGTGTACACCTAAGTAAAGACTCTGGGATTTGTGGAGCTTCCACATTTACGGCACTAAATGTGCGGGGGGCGACGGGGGAACTTCAGGTTTGTAGCTCCTAACTAATGGCTCCTGCTGACTGCCCAGATTAACCTGTCAGAATTACCCCAATTATGAATTTGGCCACAGGGCAACTGAGCTGTGGCAAGTTGCTCTGGCCTGATCCTGAGTCAGCCCTCACCAACCGAGCTCAGCGGCTGAGCATCTGCTTTGCATGCAGAAGTTCCCAGCTTCAATTCCCCCAGCAGCAACTCCAGGTCGGGCTGGCAGCATTCTCTGCTTGAAACCCCGGAGAGCTGCTGCCAGTCAGTGTAGACAATACTGAGCTAGATGGACCTATACTCAGTCCAAGGCTGCCTCCTCACATTTCCTGGACCACAACTGATTGATGGGAGCTGCCAAAAGATCGGGAAGGCCCTGGGTTGTCAAAGTGCACGCCCAACTCTGCATTCGATTGGTTTGGATGCCTCACAATCCTGCGATTAAAGGTCTTATAGGTGAGAGGCTTGTCCCTCACCAATGCTGGAACACAGTTTTTCTTCCCAGGTAGAGTGAAACCCAGTTGGTTCGGAATAGCCCCAAAAAGCATGCACGATGCACAGGGCACTTATGGAACTCACTGCTGCAGGATGCAACTGGATGGCATTTTGAAAAAGCTGCAACTGGTTTTGAACACAAATGACATAACTTAAGGGGGGCATATGCAAAAGAGGATCCCTGCGCCTTTCACGATTGCGCAGGAGATAATTTCTGGGAGCAAAGCTTGCATGCCTGAGCTGATCCAAGATTTTTTTACAAGATCCACCGGCCCAGCATATCACGACGGGGATGAAGGCAGCCAGATCTTTCCTTCCTTCCTTTTTGATTTGCAGCCTCTCACCCTCAATCTCTGCTCTTTGCAATTCTTTCCCACTGGGCAAGAACATTGCTTGGAGAAAACTGGGGAACACTCCCCCCCCGTCCTTCCCCCCTATTCCTTTTTCTTTTACCAAGCGCAAGGCTGGCTGCGTGCATGGGGTTGCACCGGCCGGATGGGCAGCTCGTTAGCCGGGAGAAAAGAACCAGCGCGCAGCCATTTTGGACATGGCAGTTTGGGATCTGTGAGGCCGGTCGGCGCTGATCCTCTACGACTTGCACATGCTTTTGCAACGAGGCAAGGGAGCGTCGCTAAAGAGGAACCAGAAACTAAGGATCTCCGGGGCGGGCGTGGGGGCAGGATTAGAACTCAGATCCCATCTGCTTCTGCAAAGTCCTTAGTGGTGTTTTTTTGTTTGAGGGTGGGTAGGAATGAGTTTCAGTTCTCTGTTCGTTTTGCTGGTCTGTGCAGAGTTGGTTTACTCAGTCTCTCCTTTTCGGCACTGCTTACTCAGCAGCGAGGCTGCCAACGTGGCTGGCTTTAAAAGAGGACAATTTTACAACTAGCCACAATGGCTATGTTCTCTTGTTTCCACACGCAGAGGCAGCAGTGCCAGTTGCTGCAAACCGCAGCAGGGGAGAGTGGCTTTACTCTTGATTGCGGCTTTTCACTACTTCTCGAGAACAGGGTACTGGACAGGGTGGGCCGACCTGGTCCAGCAGCAGGCTCTTCTTATGCCTACTTAGAAGTAAGCACCTTTCGTTCTGTGGCCTTCTTGTCCTGGAAATGGGTTAAGGAATTAAGCAGCTAAACAGTGCAGTCACTCAGTTCTTAATTAATCACCTGCTTACTTCAATTTCTCAGCAATGGGCTTAAAAAAACAACCCAAAAAACCCCACGCTTGCATCACTTTTCCAGACTCCAGGCTGCATTTGGATTACAAGCCTCAAACAGCAGATAATGGTGGGGTTGCGACTTTTTTGTTGTTCCCAAAATGGAGCATGATGCTAGTGCAAAACTGATTTCCGTGTATGCATCCTCTGACTGCCCTAGGCACCATGCGTTCTAAATTTGCTCGCGGGATCATCACCTTGTCATGGTGAGATGGACTCACTGTTAAGACTGTGTTCATGGAAGACAATCTTACTCGGCTACCGAGTGATCGCCAATGAAGAATATATGTTTAAATCATGTGGCTCCTCCCTCAAATAATCCTGGGAACTGTAGTTCATTAAGGGTGCTGAGCATTGACAGGATGCCCTTAACAGACTACAGCTCCCAGGATTCTATGGAGAAAGACATATACTTTTAGTATAAGTAGCATGTACACAGCTCCTGTCTCCTAAGAGAAAACAACACACCCCAAAAGTTGTTGGGCTTTTTTTTAGAAAACCCCCACAGTTATTTAGCAGCCCTAATGCTAGACCTCAGAGTGGACCCACTGAAATTAATGGGCATGCCTAACCTGGGTCCATTTTTAATGTGTCTATTCTGAATAGAACTAACATGGGGTGCAAGACAGTGAAAACAACTCCATTCTGCTAGAACACTAGAAATCTGCAACTGTACTGGAAAAGTTTTTAGGTGTCTTCATTGTTTTGTCAAATCCGAGTTCCCTTTCCAAACACATTCCAGAAAATGAAAGGCCAGTCCCAACAGGATAGTTGATGGCATAACACATAATCATCTATATTTTATTTTGGTGTTGTTGGTTTTTTTTAAAAAAAATGTCATAAAGAAATATGCTAGCATCACATTGGGGTCTCCAAAACGGAAGTTGTGGGGGATGTTTCGTTGTGAAAAAACTGTGTTGTACAGGACTGTATGTAGGGCCTGAGTTCCTGGGAAATGACAATATTTTTTAAAACAGTTCCATTTTTAATCGTTCTGAAACTACATAGAAAGGTGTGTGCAAGGAGGGGAATGCTTTAAAAAGTCAGGAAAATAAGGAGAGGAACAGGACAGAAGAAACTCATGAGGTGGAAGAACAGGGCAGCTTTGTTAGGTATTGGGAGGGTGCTGCGGCTGGGTGACACCCACTGGGTGCCATCAGGGTTTCCAGGTGGTTAGAGACTCAGAACTCAGGTGCAGTGGGAGAGATAGCACAGGCTTCCAAAACTTTGGGAGCCAGTGGGCACATCTGGAATTTTGAGACAGCCGCAAAATGGCTGCCATGAGGTATGTGGCACAATTCAAAATGGCTGCCATGGGACCATGCTGGGGACCCAGCCACGACATGGTGGGCAGACAGGCACAGGCTCCATTTTAAATTCCCACTGGGTGTTTGCTGAGTTGCAGAGATCGTGGAGGAGCCGACCGGAGTTTCTCCATCATTGCCTTACCTACTAGACTGCATCTACAAGCTGTGATTTGCCATCCCCACAAGAGCATCAAAAATGCGTACACATTTTTCTGAAATGTACATTATTGATGTGCATTATTTTGAAATGGACATTATCAAATGAGAGCTACTTCCTGCTGCTGATAGCAATTAAGGACCCCCGTCCTTTGAACAGACCGCTATGGAGGCCAAAGGCTATGATAAATAACTAGATTCAGACACCAAATCTTCTAGATATTTAAGGTTTGTACATACTGAAAGATGTGTTGGATAATGTAACAAAATGCCGCTGCATCCTGGCCATCTTTACTCAGAGTAAAGTGGCAGGCTGGTGCAATCCGGGAGCTCCCAAACCGTGGTCCGTGAATTTCACCCACAGCATGTTTGTAAAAATATACCGTATATTTCTGTGTATAAGACACCCCCATGTATAAGTCGTCCCCTATTTTTAGGGACTCCAATTTAAGAAAATTGGGGGGAGATTGCACTGTGTATAAGACGACCCACAGTTTTCCACATCATTTTAAAGTAAAAAAACCTAGTCTTATACACAGAAAAGTAGGTTATTTAAAACTATGCAGGATCAAGCTCCAGTGTATTGCAATGCTCACAACAGGAAAAGAAATTGCTTAGGGGTCCGCCAACACCTCCAGCAATTTTCAAGTGGTCCATAGGAGGGAAAGGTGGGGAACTACTGATGTAATCCAGAGGGGAAACCAGTGGCCCTCCAGATGTTGTTGTACTCCCAAGTTCATCACCCTTGACCACTGGCTATGCAGGCAGGGGCCACTGGGAATTGTATTATTTATTGTATTCCTATCCCACCCAAGAAGGGACGTGGGTGGCGCTGTGGGTTAAACCACAGAGCCTAGGACTTGCTGATCAGAAGGTCAGCAGTTTGAATCCCCATGACGGGGTGAGCTCCCGTTACTCGGTCCCTGCTCCTGCCAACCTAGCAGTTCGAAAGCATGTCAAAGTGCAAGTAGATAAATAGGTACCGCTTCGGAGGGAAGGTAAAAGGCGTTTCCGTGCGCTGCTCTGGTTCGCCAGAAGCGGCTTAGTCCTGCTGGCCACATGACCCGGAAGCTGTACGCTGGCTCCCTCGGCCAATAAAGCGAGATGAGCGCCGCCACCCCAGAGTCCTCCACGCCTGGACCTAATGGTCAGGGGTCCCTTTACCTTATCCCACCCAAGAGCTGGCACGTATAGTTCCCCTCCTCTCAATGTTAACCTCACAACGTCCCTGAGAGGTAGGTTAGGCTGAGAGGCAGTGATTGCCAAGGTCACCACCCAGTGAGCTTCAAGGCGAAGGGGAAATGGAGCCCTGGCCTCCCAGGGACTAGTTCACCTGGCATGTCAAACACGGTGGCTTGGGGGGTCAGGGACTGCCTCCCAGCCTAGCCTACCTCGCAGGGCTGTTGTGAGGATAAAGTAGGGAGTGGGGTGGGGAACCCATGTTGAGCAAAGAAGATAAACGAAGGCATTTTCTCTACTTTCAAAGGCGCTTACCCTACCCCCCCCCATCACCTTCTGGGCAATTCCTCCCAGAGAGCCCGCCCCCTTCCCTAATGTCACTCACACACACCCGCCCGACGTTTTTCAATCGCTCTGCCTCTTGGACAATGATCCCTAAAGCCTCCCGGACGGAACCATCCGCTCAACAGGAGGGGGTTGCGAGCGTCCGACGCTATTCCACGCGAAAAGAGCCTCTACCGCTCCCCTCCTCCGCATGTTTCCCCTAGCTCTCTTTTTGACTTATTTGACTCCAAGCTGAATTTACGATAAATACAAAGAGCAGAGGAAGAAAAGAAGTGGTGCGTTCCCGCACCACCACCCCCCCGCTTTAACATCGCACAGTGGTGTCGACCCGAGTGGAAAACCTCGCGCCTGCGCAGTGCGCGGCGGCAGAAAGACCGGGAGGACGTTAGTGAGGGAGGAGGAGGCGGCGGCGGAGGAGGAGGAAGAAAGAGAGAGAAAGAAAATGGCGTCGACGGGTGAGGAGAGCCGGGCGAGGCCTAATCCTAAACGGGGGCGGCGGGAGAGACCTTGGGAGCGGGGAGGGAAGGAGAAAGGGGATCCCTCCGTGAGGGGGGGGGATTAGAAGGGGGCTCGGGGCGGGAGGCCGGGAAGCTGCGGCCTTTTGTGGAAAGTTCTCATTCTCTGGGGGGGGGAGGGGAATGGTTGCCGGGCGGCCGTTAAGTGGGGGAGGGGCGGCGGGAAGCGCGTGCGACTTCGTGATTGGCTGGGGGGGTCAGAAGGAAGAGGGAGGGGCGGTCCCCCCCCCGCGCGCCTTCTTCTTGGTAGCACCAGGCCTCGTTTAACCTCATGGGAGGGAGGGAGGGAGAAAAGGAAGGTGTGGGGGTGGGAGGAAGTGGCTGCTCGTGTTGCCCCCGGTGCAAGCCTCAGTGCACGCTTCCTCTCCTCTTTTTCCCCTCAATTACAATTTTTTTTAAAAAAACAAAATTATTTTGTAAATCGACGGGTTGCAAGAGGGCCCACCCGGGCTCCCGCCCTCCCCCGCTTAAATAATTAACTTGATTCAATTTATAAATTAACGAATGGAAAGAAGGGAGCCGCGTGAGGTAGGGAGGGCCTTGAGGGCAAACAGTTAATTTTATTTAGAAACTAATTAATCAGCCTCAAGACCCTTTCTTCCTGTCCTCCCATTAAATTATAAATCGACAAATTCTTGTCTTTTATTTTACTCTGCTCTTCAACGGGGGGGGGGAGAAGAGGGGTGCTGCACACCCCCGAGTGGCACGATGCTCCTGTCCTCTTTCACAAGAACAGTGATGACGTTGTTTACTGTAATAATTATAAATTAACAATGATGATAAAATGTCTGGCGCGCAGAGAGAATTGAAAAGAAAAGAATACAAGAGATGCGGCATTATCACTAAGCTGCTCTGATTATTATTAGGAATTCATTTTCACTGCTGCACCCTGCTTTTCAGATAATGGGAAAGGAGGACAAAGTATTTATTGCAAACGTTTCTGCCCCTTGCCTTTTCACCACTCTTTGTTCTCAGTTTCTTTTTCCTATTTATGCTTCTGTTGAAAGTGGACTGTATTCCACAAATAAAATAACTTCATTAGTCTTAAGGTATCACAAGATTTGCGATGGGTCTTACACAGCAGATGCAACACAGCTGCCCTGCTAGAAATTGTTGTGTGTGGACTGCATGTGTTTCGTTAATGCATAAGGATGCATGCATGCATATACCCACCCACATGTGCATGAACGGGGCTGGGGAAGCTGGCCTATTTTCTCCAAAGATAGCATTTTGGGTATATTACAGACAGAATTAAGCACATTAAAATGCTGCCGGCAGGTTTTATGTTTGGGGAATAATTCCATTGGATTTCCTTCTGAGGGAAGATGCATAAGATTTAGCCACATGGCCTGTGGATTCCAGGGGGAAAGTTGAACACATGCTTTTCGCCTCCAACTCCCAAAATGAAATCAATGGGACCCGTAAATCAAATCAGCTACCTATAAATAGTTTAAAGAATTGTATGTAGTCCTGGTCAAAATGTGTATTGTTATGCACACAAAACATAAATAATGCATTACAATGTATACATTTTTTGTCAGGGTGGTGTCGTTAAAAGCAGCTTACAGTAAAATCAACTGAGGGTGCGCTTTTCATTGCAGTCTGTACAGAAGTAGACTTCAATTTTGTTAGAATAAATTTTTTGCAACAAAACTGATCCAGAGAAGCAATGAAGTGCTTATACAGGTCTGTCTCTGAAAACCACAGGAACAAAAAAATATTATGAGAGATTACCAACTGATTCTGGTGCAAAGACTGATCCAGGGAAGAAGAATTCCTTTCTTTTGATACAACATTCAGCAACAGCCTGCATCTTAAACAAATTTATCTTGTGTGCTTTCAGCTTTAAAGTAAGCTGGTGGGGTTCCAGGAAAATGAGTTTAGCAATCCCACTAGGCATTGAATACAATGTGTTTTGACTATACTGTACATTATTTTGGCTTTCGGCATGATCCGTGGATCATAACCCCAAAGTAAGTTGCAGGCTTACGGTATATGAAGAATTTGGCTTGGGGTAGTGAAATTTCTTTGGTGAAGCTCATTTTTCTTTTTTTGTCTGTGTTGAATATTAAAATAAGGTGCAAGTCACATGTTAAAGCTATGTTAAACCGCATAAAATACCAAAAAAACAACAGGAGAGATGGAAAAAAATACGTGTTTACTGTTAGTTTGTCTTACTATGATTTTGTTATTCTCACATGTTTTGTCTATAAAGCAGATGGGGGATAAGTTATATCTGTGGGAGATGCTGTGGACTCTGATGAAAGTACAGAAGTACATGTTTTGCTACAACAACAGTAGCAGCACCAGAACAAGAAGAAAAAAAGAAAAGCAATCACCATTTTCTCATCTTTAGTACAGTGGTACCTCGGGTTAAGAACAGCCCTGTTTACAAATGATTTGGTTTACGAACTCCGCAAAACCGGAAGTAGTGTCCCAGTTTGGGAATCTGAACGGTGGAAGGGAGGCCTCATTAGGGAAAGTGTACCTCTGTTTAAGAACGGATTTGGTTTAAGAATGGACTTCAGGAACGAATTAAGTTCGTAAACCAAGGTACCACTGTACTCATTCCCCCACTACATACAATCCAGAAAACCTCATTGCTGTTCCCTGCTCTAGTAGAATTTTGGGTTTTTTGTTTTAAAATAAACTTTAATGCCATTAATACTTTAAAACAAAACCTCACCCCCCATTGCTGCAGATGTAAAATATGCAAAACTTAAAAGGACTAGTTCAGACAAGGTGCTCTCTCTCTGGGTATGAGTGAGGAGAGCTAGAGGTCAAACAGGAGGAGAGGGGAGAGTATTGAAAGGAGACTTTGCAATACTACTGGACCTTCCAAATCTGCTGCTGTTTACATTCTTTGTGCGGCCTCATTTGTACCCAAAGTGTGTTGAACTGGAAATATGGCACCCTTGGCTATCCAAATCTTGGCCTACCTTATTTAACAGATTTGATCAAGTCTGTTGCTATTTCATGGTCATCTAATATATACGTTAACAAGTGCTGATTACTTTAGGGATCCTTTGGGAGGAATGGTGGGATATAAATTTTAAAAATACGTAGTGTAGTGAAAGAGTAGACTTTTTGCTTTTTAAGCCTTGAATAGTTTTGTGCATTTGTATGTGCATATTCCAGGTGGCTTAGTGTTGTCCCATTTAGGGTCTGGCCATTAAAGACAGTTATAATTGGGAAATCAGCCACTCAGTGGCAGAGCTTCATGCTCCAGCAGGGGGGGGGGCCTCAGTGCGGGGGGGGGCAGCCTTGATGGCACCCTGCTGGGATCACGCAGCGGGGGGGGGGGGGGCTACCCCCGCATTCCTCTTCCTCTGCCAGTGTAGCCACTTAATCTTAAAAGTGGAACAACTTGGCAAGATCTAGGACAATTAGTGTCTCATCCTAAGTATGTTTACTGCAAAGTCCTGAGTTCAGTGGGACTTTGCCCAATAATGATGCCCTATTACTCATACAACAGATCTATTGTTAGCACATTAGAAAATTACATACCATTCTTGACTAGGGTAGTTGGAAATTGTGCCTTCTGGCATGTGACTGCTGCATCAGTCATTTATGTAGTAATTGTAAAATTTGTTCCGTGATTGCAGCTGTGTAAATACTTTTAGGAGATAGATCGCAGAATGGTAATTGGAATGGGTAAAGCACAATGCAGATTGTATTTTAAATTTACTGGTGTGTATGGTGGTATTGGTGGTGCTTGATTTGGGGGGGTGTCCAAACAGAATCCCCAGTCTTCAATAGTGCAATGATTTATTTAGTAAAGATGACTTACTGTGAAAACAAGCTTTTTAAATAGTGCAGTTTGGTGGAATAGGTAGCTTACATATCCATAGTGCCACTGAAATTGGATGTGTACCAAAAGCTTTTTCAATTTTTAAATAAGAGTATCACATGAAAACCAGCTGTTTTAACATGTTGAAATTTTTTTTCATTCCTACTGGAAGCCATATTCTCTTAATTTGTGGCACAAACCGTGTATTCTTCTTGGTTCCTGTGGATAAGTGCTATGGGTTTATGAATGCCCTACGTGGCATTCTTAAGTAATGTTTGCTGTTCTGTTCCCTTGTGTAATGATGAAGAGTAGGCTTCAGTTTTATCAGATTATGCTATTTTGCATAAGTTTTACAAATCATAATTGTGACCACTTTGAAATCTCAGTCTGCTGGGAGTATGATTGGAATAGTAAGCTCCTGCCTGAAGGTCAGTAACTGCCCACAGAGTTCCTCATTTTCATAAGTGACAGAGTTACATCGTGGCTTTTAAGGTAGAACTCATTGTGCATAGCTGAATTGATGAACTCTTAAGTCAGTTATGGACAGGACAGAAGGTTGCAGCTTTTAGGTTTTCTTTATTTTGAATTTCATTCAAGTGTGATCATGCAATTCTCCCTCTTCCTAGTTCTGAGAGCTATTTTAAGAAAGTCTGTGGTCCCATTTTAACTAAGTACAAAATAAATTTTATAAGTTATGTCACTAAAGCTCTTCTGCAAATATTAGCTTTTAAAATGGTGTGTCACAATCTTTAATCATAATATTTGTGCAGTTTGAATTACAAGACAGGGAATAAGGGTTTGGATAGAAGGAAAAAAACAGTTATCGACTTGAATTGTGTTAATTGATATGCAGTTAAATTAAAAGGTACAAAATGGATCTTCTCATAGACCTTTCCTTTGTTGTTGAGTGAAGAGTTTTGCAATTTCTCTTACTTTCCTATAGTAATACAACTTTAGACTTTGTGCACGTTAGAAAGGTCAAAAGTGTTCATTTACTATATCAGTAGGAATACATAGCAAGATATAGTATGCTTTGCCTTGCTTCCTTTTTCAACACTGTATAGTAAAATTTGCTGCTTGTGTTGGAGAAAGATCTTAGGACAAATTTCAGGAAAAGCTTAGTCAATTTGAATAAAGTAGACTCTTTGCCTATTGGAGTTGAGAATATTAAGTGACGTTTGGCTGTAAATAAGCAAAGGCATTGTCTCTGGCTCCTCTCAAAAGGCTTTTACATTGAGTAGGACTAAGAAATTGTAACTTCCAAAATAGAATTGGAGGTCATAGATGATTTTGGGGTGGGGAAGGGTTAGGTTGAAAAAGCTGTAGAAGTGGTGCCAGTCTTGGATTTTAATATACAACAGATTTCAGACTTCTATTGGGAAACCACACGGTAACAACAGCTACAGTACTTGTGTTTGTGTCTGCAATAGTGTTGCTTTTAATTGGTCCAGCTTCTCTTGGTGAAAGGAAATCACAACCTGATGCATCTCAGGGGAGTTTTTAATATGACAAACATAAGGGGGTGGGTGTAACCTTAGATTCTGAGCTTATGTTTAGAGGTGTTTGAGTGATTCCTCCCCCACCCATCTCCTCTTATGCTTGATTTTATGTCTCCTTACCACCTGCAGATTATAGTACCTACAGCCAAGCGGCAGCCCAGCAGGGGTAAGTTAAGTTTCTTTGAAGATAAATATAGTCTGTTCTTGAAAGAAGACTTGGTTTAGAATTCCTATAATGTATTTTATGTTTTAAGGACATTGCAGAGTTTTAATAACAAACTGTTTTAGTACTGCTGTTTTGAAGGTTATTCATGAAGGCATTGCCTTCATTAGGCATTGTATTCTCCAACTTCAGCTTTCTTTCTTTCCCTCCCTTCAGCTACACTGCATATGCTGCTCAGCCAGCTCAAGGATATGCGCAGACCACCCAGGTAATAAAGAACCAAGAAGCCACTTCTCTAAATGCAAATGAAACCACAACCTTTTTGCAAAAGAAAAAGTTGCATTGCATCTACTCCCATATTTTCTGTTGGGGCTTTTAAACTAGCTGCTAGAAATTATATTTCTATTGCTGCAAGTATTCATTCAGAGTGTGCACTCATTCAGTGAGTAGCAATAGCCTTGGGCGCAAGCAGTGGAAAGCTGGCTGTTCGCTGCTCTTGCTCCCCTGTTAATGCATTTTGCTCCTTCCTGCCTGTATACACAGCCCTTGGAAGACAAACGCAGCAAAGCCCTGTGGGAGGTGACAGCCTATAAGGGCAGCCCCCATTGTGTTGAGCCATGGAAACAAAACACAGGGCTGCTGTGTGATGGCTGCCAGACCCGACTTAATTGCAACATGCTAGTTGCCATGCAAGATTAAAGTATTAAGGGACTTGGGACAGACATGAAATTTTAAAAGGGGCTGTGTCATATCCTGAAAACGAGAGAATAATATAACCCTCTTTTTATGTAAAGGAACTGAGAAGCAGCAGTTGATGGCTTCAATGCCTTTAATTTTGTTAACTTTTAGCTAGGTGCTAGAGGTGTCTCAATTAACTTTTGTTGTCCTTCAGCTAGCTCTTCTTATGTCACGTTGCTTGGGTGCTGGTCAGTACACAGCATAGATGACAAAACAGAGTGAATTAGACTCATGGGGATGGCCAATAATACTAGCTGTTAACTGACAATTCTACTATACACCTGCCTTCACTTTCCCTGGCACCTTGTGGGTTTATGAATCTGCTTTGCCTGAGCAGGAAAATATTTGATACAGGATGTGGGGTTTCACCCGTCTCATTTCTGTTGCATATGATTACAGACTTTTTCTGTCCAAATCAAATTCTTAAAATCTCTTGTGTAGAGCCCATAGTTAAAATAAACCCTTTCCCTCTTTGTAGCAGGCCTATGGGCAACAAAGCTATGGAACCTATGGGCAACCCACGGATGCCAGCTATACCCAGCCTCAGACAACTGCTACTTATGGGCAAACTGCATATGCAAGTTCTTATGGGCAGCCTCCAACTGGTAAGTGTGCCTATGTCTATTCCCACCTAGTCTCTCCTTATTTTTTTATTGTGCTTTGGAGACTTTAAATTAATGTGAGGGTGGGAACTTCTTGTAAAGCAAATTGCACTTTAATATTACGGATCACTTTGGTTACTGGTTCACATGGAGATTGAGGCATTGCTGAAGAATGCTGCTAGCAAGATGCTAACATACCTGGGGAATGAGGCACTCTACCTTTTGTGACAGTACTAAGACTCTCTTAAACCTTTCTATTGCTCAAGGATGAGTAGTTCACAAGACTGCTTGCCTGTTCTGATAGTCTGCCCTCTACTTCTTGTCTTGTGCTTTCCACAGTAGAAGGGACCAGTACAGGTTTGAATATCCTGCTCAATTTTGCATGGGAAATGCTGTTCATTTGGTCTAAATTTATGGTGTTAACCCTTTAGGTGGTTGTATTCTAGCAGCAAAACTTGCAATATGGTTGGCACACGCCCATTCAGTGTTTGCTGTTCATGTTACTTTGCAGCAGCATGCCTGCTGTAGAAAGGGTGCCATTCATAAGCTCTTTTTGACTACTGTGTTGTATGGATAAAGCTTATATATTAAAATGACAGCTATGAACAAAGATGATTCAAGCTAACCAAACTCAGCTGTCTTCCCGGTGTCCTAAAGGGTGAACAGCATGATTAGACATATTCAGCTGTTGCAGCCACCATCTCTGCATGTTCCATGTTATTGGTTCCTCTTTCAGACATTTACCTCAGTGTTGTCATAAATGCTCTGTAAATTATTTTGCTTGTGCTAAACTGTGTTAAAACTGAAGTTCTGTTCATCCTGATGCTTTATTTTGATGTCTGAAAAATAGAGCTACCTTTTGAAGGTTGTACAGCAACCACTTGATCTGTGGTCTGAATTTAAAGTGCATGCAAAAACACTGCAAACAGCATCCTGGCTACAGTTTTAAGTAGCATGTTTTTTCCTTGTGCTTAAAACTAATAACTACTGCGTTGGCAGATAGAGGTTTTAAATAACAAAATGGTGAAACTGTTTTGGGTTGTACATTTAGCCAGTAAAAATAACTGTGTAGTTAACGATGCAGATGTTTTAGAATGTTTCCAGTTTGGCATATATTTATGAGACCTATATGTTCCCCAAACAGTTCAGTATTTCTTGCAGTTCTACATTTGCCCAAGTAAGAGGTAGGGATGGAGGAAAGGTGTTGCCTGGAGGCACTGCATTTGAGCATGCAAAGTAGATACCTGATATATAAAGTAGGTTCTCTAAATTCTCTCAGGCATAGCAGGAAGAGGATCTTATTCTTCCTTGCATGCCAAGATGACTGAATGCTTATGCAGGTATATCAAATACACAGTTGGAAGAATTGCTTTACTTTTCTCAAATCAGCAATTCACTGGCCCAGCTCTGTTTTTAATGATGTAAGTTGGTAGCGTAACAATGGAGGAGTCAGTTGTTTAATCTAGTTCAGAGTTTACAGATAGATTTGAAGATCCTGGAAGGAAATGGAAACATTTGAAAAAAAGTTTTTTTCAGAAACCCAAGAAGGGTGCAGGGAATGTGGGGGTGGAACTATATTAATGCTGGGAATAGCTGGGTTTGTCTGTTAAATATGCCACTGGTTACACAAAGATGAAGTACATCAGTATTAGAACATACCACTCCTTTCCTCTGTGACTATTGTATAGGTCGTGAATATTCAGATGCACAAGGGGGATGGGATTCTAGCAGTCTTGGGGAAAACAAATATTGTAAGTAAGTAAACAAAGTTGAGAGGAGAGAACCCCAAACCAGCCACATGAATAATGAGTATGGTCAGTGAGCATGGATCACAGTCTAACTGGGGATAAAGCAGAATAATGTAGTGACTAAAATTCTGAGTAGCAGCACATTGCTGCACTGCAACATGTTGTGGTTGGTCCAACTTTTTTTACACTTTAATTGTCCCACAGGAATTTTAGTGTCATTAGCTTTTTCATTACAAATGTTGGATCTGCATGATGATTTTTTAGGTCCATATATTGGACAGGGTCCAAGGAGCTCCCTTCAGGCATCCCCAAGGGTTTGAGCAGTGCCCAGTGGGATTTCTGATTTCCCCCCTTGGGACAGCATTTCCTGTTTCATCTCTCAAACTGATTTTGAAAGTACATCCTCAGTTATTTCTAAGCATTAGAAGCAACTGTTAGAAAACATGAGCCCTAGGACTCCTTGATGAAGCTTGTGGTTTTGTTCACCAGATCCTGGATATCATTTCTAAGATGAAGTAGTACATGACCACTCCCCTCTCCCCAATGTCGATTTTTCCTCTAACTTTTTAATTCCATATTGTTAAATACATTGTTACAAAAGTTGGGCACCACATCCAATCTCTTCCAAACTGTGGCAAGATTCAAGGTTCCAACCACTCAGGGTCTGTGTTTCTTTGAGAAGCAAGGCATGGCAGAGGCTGTCATAGCTTTAAGAAATATGATTTATTCACATATTTACACCTGAATTTAGATGGAGGGAGTCCAGATCTTATAGCATGGTCATCTCAAGAGGGGCTTGTTCCCCACAGCAGTTCAGTGTCCATCCAAGGCATCTTTCTGAGCCTGCCAAGATGGTTCTGTCATTCTCCCTTCTTCTTCCCAGCATACCTTGTAAAGGCCTAAGTCTCCTGCCAAAGACACACTCTTACTTTCTCCTGACACACAAACACCCTTGGGAACCTCTGTCAGCCCAGGCCCAAGGGGCTATCTGTCATGTTTTCTGTCGTGTTATCCCTGGTTAACTATGTGAAGCTGCTTGGGCATCCTAAACTGAATGCAACAGCAATTGGCTTAGTTTTAATTAACCAAACTTAGCTTGCTTCATGAATTTGAGTTTGTTCAAATTCAAGCTCTTTACAGAATCTATAAAGATTATGGAGAGTCTGGCCGTCCCCCAAACTTACAACAATATGCTTAGGATGCAGCCACTTCTTCCTTCGTGTCTAACTGTATTTCTAATAAAGTAAATGTTTAAATAAAGAAAGTGCACTACAATATTTAATGAATAACGAACAGTGCTACTGTTTCAAAAGCCAAATTATAGCATATGTTTGTGTTCTTACAGTAAATAAAGTTGGGGTTCAGTGAGAACAATTATTGCATAATTCAGTTTCCCCAAAAAACATTTTCCAACAACAATATGAGGCTTCAGTTTACTGAAAATGGACATCAATGTTCCTACATTGTGGGTTAAAAGACTGCTCCATATATGTTTGAAAGATTTATCACATGACTAGTCATGAATTCAAACTTACTAAGAGATCTGCATATGGAGTAAATCTATTTTACCGTATTTTTCGCTCTATAGGACGCACTTTTCCCCCTTCAAAAATGAAGGGGAAATGTGTGTGCATCCTATGGAGCGAAGACGCCATAGCCCTGCGACCCTCTCCCGGCTGGAGAGGTGACGCGCGGCTATAGAGGCTCCTGCCATAGCCGCGCGTCACCTCTCCAGCTGGGAGAGGGTCGCAGGGGGCTTCTTTTGCCCCGCGCGCGCTCTCCCGACTGGAGAGGTGACGCGCGGCTATAGAGGCTCCTGCCAGAGAGGGGGAGAATTTTCCCCCTCTTGCTTTCCCGCTCTAAAACAAGGTGTTGTTCAGGCGGCTACCTTGGAAGCCTGGAGAGCGAGAGGGGTCGGTGTGCACCGACCCCTCTCACTCTCCAGGCTTCAGGTTCCTTTCGACCTGCTCTTTGGGGCTGGCGGGGGAAGCCCACCACCAGCCCCAAAGAGCAGGTCAGGGAGCAGTGGAAAGGCGCAGCAGAGAGGCTGCTGCCATAGTCGCGCGTCACCTCTCCAGCTGGGAGAGGGTCGCAGGGCTATGGCTTCTTTAGCCCCGTGCGCGCTCTCCTGGCTGGAGAGGTGATGTGCAGCTATGGAGGCTCTATGGCAGGAGCCTCTATAGCCGCACGTCACCTCTCCAGCCGGGAGAGAGTGCGCGGGGCAAAAGAAGCCCCCCGCGACCCTCTCCCAGCTGGAGAGGTGACGCGCGGCTATGGCAGGATCCTCTTTAGCCGCACGCCACCTCTCCAGCCGGGAGAGCGCGTGAGGGGCTAAAGAAGCCATAGCCCTGCGACCCTCTCCCAGCTGGAGAGGTGACGCGCGACTATGGCAGCAGCCTCTCTGCTGCGCCTTTCCACTGCTCCCTGACCTGCTCTTTGGGGCTGGTGGTGGGCTTCCCCCGCCAGCCCCAAAGAGCAGGTCGAAAGGAACCTGAAGCCTGGAGAGTGAGAGGGGTCGGTGCACACCGACCGCTCTCGCTCTCCAGGCTTCCCAGGTAGCCGCCTGAATGACACCTTGTTTTAGAGTGGGAAAACAAGAGGGGGAAAATTCTCCCCCTCTCTGTGCAGCACCTCCTGCCGCTTTCCTGAAGGGGCGCTGGGCAGAGAGGGGGAGCATTTTTTTTTTTCTTGTTCTCCCCCCTCTAAAACAAGGTGTGTCCTATTTTCCGGTGCGTCCTATGGTGTGAAAAATACGGTACCTTCTTTTCTTTATAACTTGCATTTGCAGTTAATTCTGAAAGCCATTCTGAAAGCTGCAAAAAATTGTTATTGATTGCACAAAGCTTGCTACTCTGTTTACAATCCTTACCCATGTTTTGCCAGTTCATTTTTTGGTTCTTTTGTGTTCCACTTCACCTGGAGCTTTTGAAGAATGCTTCATAAGCATTTTGAGAAAGTACCTTTCAGTACAGTTCAGTGCCAGTTGCTTGAAATATGCTTCTAAAGGCTGGATGTTAGAATCATTACAATAGTCACTGTGGAGGGAGTGTCACCGTGATGGTTATCTAGTACTGCTTTTCAAAGCAGCAGAGGAGAATAGAGCCTTGTAGCATTATATTATTTTGTCTGAGAACCTTGTGCATTATGACCACATATGGGCATGCGATTTGGCTGCTGTCAAACTCCTTCACTTTGATTTCAGGCCACAGTGATTGCAGCAGTGTGCATAAAGTGGCTGTATTTTTTTAATCCCGCCCCAGTTCCCTGCATGTCTTAAGATAGCTTATCAGAAATGGGAGCTATTTAAATCTTTCTCCTTGATTTGGTTGGTTGATAAGGCAAGTTTTGTTGTTTATCTGGAGGGTTCAAAAGAGTGGCCCTATCTGCAATTGGAAGTGATTCGGAAGTGATAGTAGCACATCATATTAGATAATGTGCAATATGGTTCTGCTTCAAGTATCACAGTAACATTTGAGAATTAATTCTCAAAACTATTATCCACCTGTACAAATGTGGAAATTATCAAGAGCTCTAAGTATACTCTCTGATTTACATTTGAAATGAGGTTGAAAAGTCCAGTCAGTCTGCCATTCCCCCACTTAGCTGATAGCCATTATAACTATAAATTTAAATCTAAGAAAGAGTAGCTGTCCATTCTGTAATTCTGGGAACCATCTTGTGTCATGGAATGGTTGAAATATGTGAAAGCTTCAATCTTTGTACACTGACAGTGGCTTGTGATGGGTTTCCTTTTGCGTTATTTCTCCCGTGAAGTGCAAGGGCTCTAGTTTTATTGGAATCATCCTAGTACTTTGACATTTCCTTTAGTCTTTTAACTATATTTTGGATTTAGAGATGGCTTCTGGATATTTGGTTTTTTTTCCTGAAAGTAGCTCTCTTTAAGCTGATAATAAAAAATTCATTACTTACCCCCTTCTCTGTCGGTATTTTTAATGAGGATGAGGCACTACCCTCCCACAAAGCGTTTTTGCTTACAGGTTTCCTTGACTTCATAGAACATTTCACTAGGGTCCTTAGTATAAATGCTTAGACAGAGTAATCAAAAGTGATGAGAAGCACAAGTGTGTAAGCTTCTCAATAAGGTTTCTTTTTGTTGCAGGCTATACCGCCCCAACTGCTCCCCAGGCTTATAGCCAGCCTGTCCAAGGTTACGGCACTGCTGCTTATGATACAACCACCGCCACAGTTACTACCACCCAGGCTTCTTATGCTGCCCCATCTGCTTATGGCACCCAGCCTGCCTACCCCACCTATGGGCAACAGCCAGCAACAACTGCACCTGCAAGGTAACATACAAATAAAATGTGATGCATTAACATATACATTCTTGTACTTTTGGGTAAGGGAAAGAACTCTATTTGAGAACACCATCCTCTTGTCTGGCTTCTGCCCTACAGCTTTGATAATTCTGTGGTTTGTAGGGACATTCCCCTCCTCTCCACGTAATGCTTGAATGAAACAGAACTCATTCTTTCAGTGAAGCGCCATGTGGAATAATAACCATGTATTCTTCTTTCACTCTGGATAAAAAGACAAAACGTACTCAGGCACTATCGCCTTAAAACACATCTGGTGTACTTTGCTGTTGGTGCTTTGATTGGCAAGACGTTTAAATGGCACTCAGAGTAGGATTCTTTCCCCTCTGTTAATGAAGCACCGTTGTGGCTTCTGTGACAGTCAATGGATGGATTGCACTAAATGTTTGAATCATACATCGATAATAATTTTTATAAGTTTAGTGCATTTAAAATGGTGACCTGCCCTGTGTGATGAAGGGGGGGTATAAATAAAAGTAAAATGGTTTTTATATTTGTTATCAAAACTCAAATCTTAGCCTAGGGTTTAAGGCAAATCCTGAAGGCAAAATGCCTGAATAATCTTCTGAGATGTAATTTCCACCTGCAGTTAAGTGTTAACATGCAGAGAGGCGGTACATAAGGGTTGCCAGTGCCTGACATGAAAGGCAGGCAGGAGCTTCTGAAAGATTTATCCTCACGGATGGATTTAATTTTTAGAGCCCAGGATGGCACAAAGCCTGCAGAGACTACCCAGCCTCAGTCAAGTACATCAGGCTACAGCCAGCCCAGTCTAGGATATGGACAGAGTAACTACAGCTACCAGGTCCCTGGCAGTTACCCTATGCAGCCAGTTACTGCACCTCCATCCTATCCTCCCACCAGGTGAGTTTACTGGAATTCTCAGTGTATATTATCTGTTATGTATATGCTGTCTGACTGGATGATGTTTTGTGTGGTGATGGTGGGGGGACCTCAGGCTCAGGTGCTGATTGCAGCTCCTCGGACTGTACCCCTCACCTGCCCTGTACCCTCCTTGAGTGCATTTTGCATCCTTGAGCCGTGTAAAACCTTAAACCATGATTAATTGCATGGATGGAGGAATGTATGCATGTGTGGAAGCTTCTGACTTGTGTGCCTATGGTGCAGAGTTGAGTCACATACGTTCTGCCCACCTTTGCCTCTGGCCCCACCCACCACTGGTAGGCAGTCCCCACAAAGGTTGTCTGTGAGGGAATGTGGTCCTCGGGGGGGGGGGGAATTCTCCTCCTTTAGAGGATGGTTAGAAACGTCAACTCCTTTTTACGACTTACATCACCTTGGAATGCAGAGGAGCAACAGTTACAATTCTTAATATCTATTGGCATACCATAGATAATTATTTACCTTGGTGACCTGCTCCTCAGAGTGACATTAAAAGCATTAGGCAGACCGTCCACTCATAGCAGCACTACAGTGATCAGTGCAACTTGGTCTGCTTCTCTTTGTTGCCTTTTCCCTGCCCAGCCGTCTGGTTAGTTGTGCTGCCATTTACCATGGCAAAAGACTTAAGCAGTCTCCAGCAGATATGGGCATCAGAGAAAAACAATAGTGGGGCTGTATCCGTGGCCACAGCAAAAACACAATAGACTACAGTGGTACCTCGGGTTACATTCACTTGAGGTTACATACGCTTCAGGTTACAGACTCCGCTAACCCAGAAATAGTGCTTCAGGTTAAGAACTTTGCTTCAGGATGAGAACAGAAATCGTGCTCCGGCGGCGCTGCAGCAGCGGGAGGCTCCATTAGCTAAAGTGGTGCTTCAGGTTAAGAACAGTTTCAGGTTAAGTACGGACCTCCGGAACGAATTAAGTACTTAACCCGAGGTAGCACTGTAGTAGTGTTTTGATTGGGGTAGGGAACCTAAATCCTGGGGGCCGGATGTGGCCCAGTCACCTTCTCGATCCCCCCTCGTGGATGGTCTGGGAATCAGCATGTTTTTACATGAGTAGAATGTGTGCTTTTATTTAAAATGAATCTCTGTGTTATTTGTGGAGCATAGGAATTCGTTCATTCCCCGCCCGGCCCCCCAAATATAGTCCGGCCCACCACATGGTCTGAGGGACGGTGGACTGGCCCGTGGCTGAAAAAGGTTGCTGACCCCTGGTTGATTTCCCACATTGTTGCAACCTGGTGGCAAAGTACTAATAGTATGCGCCATTCTAGTCTGCAAATGTGCAGGTATTAGGTTTTTTGGGGGGGGGGGTTGGTCACAGCTTTGTCAATTTTATTGCGGCCAGTGGTGTGTACTGGTCTAGTTTTCTGTAGTTATAGATCAGCCTGGGCAAGGGCAAATTATGCATGTTTGCTTAGGTTTTTGCACTTGTATGGGTGGAAATAGACTGTTTTACTAAGTGCCGTTTTCCTGTCCTTTGACATATCTTTTCAGCTATTCTTCTTCGCAGCCCAGTACTTATGATCAGAGCACTTACTCTCAGCAGAGTAGCTATGGTCAGCAGGGCAGCTATGGACAACAGAGCACCTATGGGCAACAAAGTAGCTATGGGCAGCAGCCCCCCACCAGCTACCCACCTCCGACTGGATCCTATAGCCAGACCCCAAGCCAGTACAGTCAGCAGAGCAGCAGCTACGGGCAACCAAGTGAGTGTTAATAGGGGGCGGGGGGTGTTCAGATAAATCTTATCAACCCCAAGATGGCAATTGGGACTTTTGAACCAAGGTGTTCTGATTTAAGGGTGGCGTTGGGAAGCTTTCAGATGTTTTTTTAAAAATATTCAACAACCTCAAAACCTGTGCTGTGTTTCTGCTTTTCAGTGTTTCCCAACCTTGTGCCTCCAGCTGTTTTTGGACTACAATTCCCATCATCCCTTGCCACTGGTCTTGCTAGTCAGGGATGATTGGAGTTGTAGTTCAAAAACAGCTGGAGGCACGAGGTTGGGAAACACTGAGCTAGCCTGTCTTTCATATTTGTCCTTTTTTTAAAAAAAAAAAAATACACTGCTGAGGAGCCATTGGCCCTCCAGGTGTTGTTGTCCCATCACCCCCACTGATGGCCATCTTTGCTGGGGGTGATGAGAGTTGGTGACCCAAGAACATCTGCAGGGGCACAGTTCCCCCAGATTCCTTTTTCTTCTGTTTTAATATTTTTCAATGCTTTCATTTTATGTTATATTGAAACAATATAAAGCAACATATTACAGTACAGTGTTGGTCACACAGTTTTCTATCATATTTCTTTTCACTACTTTGGCCAATGTTTTGTTGTCAATTTAGATTTATTCTTGCTAAAAACAGATCAAGCCCTTTTGGGGCACCTTACAAATAATATATAACATATGGTTGGGTTTCTGCCAGAATATATGTGAAAAATCTGCCCCCATGAAGCAGGTAGAAAAGATCCCTCTGTGTGCTTTGCTGGTTGGACCTGTTGGGGTGGAAAGAGTAAAGTGTAAAAGCCAGCTGGGGAAAAAATCAAGTATTTTCCAGCTGATATTTTGCATACCTATGACTATCTTAAGGAATGCTTCAATTCACTATTGAGGGTCACTGCATGTTAACTTTCTAGAGAAAGGAAATGAATGCTGTTTGCCACTTTGCTAAAATTGCCACGTTGACTATTCCTTAGGTTCATTCCGTCAAGACCACCCCAGCAGCATGGGGGTGTATGGCCAGGACTCGGGAGGCTTTTCGGGCCCAGGAGAAAGCCGAAGTTTGAGCGGCCCTGATAGCCGGGGCAGGGGAAGAGGGGGATTTGACCGTGCAGGCGTGAGCAGAGGTGGGCGGGGAGGAGGAGGCCGCGGCGGAATGGGGTAAGAGCAAACCTTTTCTTCCTTTCACCTAATTTGGTTTTACCCCATAGGGTGTGCAATGGAAAGAAGGGCTGAAAGATGTCGATGCAAACCACTTTTCCATGGAGATAATCTAATTAACAGCGAGTAATATATACGACTAGTTAATTCATGGAAACATTTTCTTAATGGGGACTAGGGGCAGGATACATTTTACCTGCAGTTAATTGAGGGTTGGAGGCAAGAGAGTGTTGGGTGTTCAAATTGTGAAACTTTCAGCTCCCTTCCACGATGAACAGAGATGAAACTCTCTGTGGGTTTAAGAACTGTTGGGTTGAACACACACACCCCTTCTGAGAGGTCCGCATGTCATTCATTCCTCCTTGCTGGTGTTTGATATCACAGGTATGTACCATGGTGTCTGCTGCTCTTGTAAAGCATTTTCTTGCCCTAGCTGTGTCTTCTCTTGGCAGTAGCTCTCTGAGCTCGTGTCAAAGCTGAATAGGCTGTGTCAAGATGCTCTTTGAAGCCCAGAGCTCTCTAGCGTAGCTGTCGCGTGTGTTCAGGTTGGTTTGGAATTTGAGGAGAGACCCTACATGGTGCAATAATAATCATAATAATTAAAAATCGCTTACAATTCTGGACGCAGCTCCATGCTGGAGCTTTCAGGTGTCCTGAACCAGTTCAGCCATTTTAACTGATGGTGGAATTTGGTTTGGGAAGCCTGTTTAGTCAGTACTTGTTTTCCATTACTGGTTTATCTAAGGTGGAAGAGATGGTGGTCAACTGAGAGGCTCAATAATGAAGGGTGTCCTTGTGTGTGTTCTACCCATGTGTATATAGAGCTATGCAGAGTGCTACCCCCAAACCCAAAATGGTCACAAATTTGGACTAGGAGGATGGGAGGGCAGAAAAAGATGTCATGGGGTCCAGTTGACGGATCAGTTGCCTTCCAGTCCCACTGCACGTAACAGTCTTGACTGGCAAAAGAGACACTCTGCATAGCTTTACTAAAATGAATCCAGATGGTTTGAAATCTTTATTGAATTCCAACTGCTTTTATTGCTTCAAAAGCTGTTCAGTTAATGACCAAGCCATTTTAACATTGAAGAGTAACCCTTTCAAATTGGCTTGAATGGAAAAGGGCTCCTTAGTTCTATTATAAAGATTTCATCTGTTAGGTGTTCCTAGATGTGTTTTAAAGTAGACGCAGACACTTGAAATTGCTATCACCACATCTTTTTTCTTTTCTAAAGACCTCCCTAAAAAGTAGGGCAATTTCACACCCATAATCAAAAGTTCGTGTGTAGTGGCCTTGGCATTGGGGGTGGGGTGGGAGGGAATGTAACTGCTATAGGCCTTAGGCAGACCCCATTCCCAGGGTGGCCCTATGAAACACTTACTTGGCCGCCAAGGGCCAGGGTAGGGGAACTATGTCCCCTTCCATGGTGTGGTGATGCATTTCAGTGTCTGTCCTGCAGGTAAGGAGCCCAATGTTCTTAACGTGCCCTCTTTCATTGCCTCAATATTTTTTTATATTTTCACTGGCTGTTAAACATGGAAACTTTTTAACATGCTTTGTCGCATTTATATGCTACAGGTTACAAAGTGAGAGCCTTGTATACACTTCAATACTTAAAAAGTACCCGTACTCAGTACTCAGCCGGCAGCATAATGAAAAGTGGGACTAGACACGGTGTCCATATGGAGAGGAAAAAATATACATAGAATATTTTTAACCAAATGTGTTCATTGTATAAATGGAAACCTTCTGTAACTTTGGTAACTGCATATAGTACTTCATGTTTGGTATTGAAACGAGAGGGGAGGTGTAATAACTTTAGAATTGTGTAAAATTAAAGTTAAAAACATGTGTTAAAAAGGGAAACATTACATATATGGTATATATACTTTGGGAAAAGAGACAAAGCTGCATGCAACAGCTTGGAATTGTGTATATTAAATCTTTTATGGGTTAAAGGTGCAATACTTGCTAACAGTTAGTGGTCCTTCTCCCTCCTTTCTTACTTCCATCCAAATGATTCTTCCACATGCACCCCAAAAGCCATTTTTAGTGGCACTTTATTAATTGGGCACATTTTTGGCCATAAATTATGTTTTGTGGCTTCTCTCCATCCGGCTCCCCCCCCCCATGTGAAAAGCTAAAGCACTGATTTGTTGTGTTGTGTTGCATTGCATTGCATTGTATCCACAAAGCTGCACCCTTAGGCCTTTGTACCCTGGTATATTCTGTAAGTTCTCCTTCCACAGAGACTGTTAAATCCAGTAGTGACCTGAATGTATGGCTTTAGTGACTTGTCATCTGAACTGTGTTCTAGGGATTGCTGTATCTTCTTTTTCTCCTTTTCCCCCTCAACTGTTAATGTTAAAGGTCCTCCGCCCAGGAGCTTGGCTTGCTGGCCTCACTCGCAGGAGGCTGAGGGTGCAGTTTTATGTATGCAAAATTAGGAGGGAGTTGACCAGTGGACATAAAATCTTTGTGTGTTTTGATAAGCCAATAAATAAATGGAAAAGTTCCATTTTTCCTTCTCGGGGGCCAAGTATTGCATTGTTAATACCATTAGCCATGAAAAAGGGTCCAACTGCCACCGTGGGGCATCCAAACTCAGGCAAGCAAAGGTTGCGTGTGTGTAAAGGAGATTTGAACAAGCTGCCCTGAAGAAAGGCCTAGTGACGAGATGAGAGAGAGAGAAAGAAAGACAGACAGACAGATGCATTGTTTGGATATGTTTAGCCAGTGCCCTTCTTCCCAGTGAGCCCCAGAGGCTCCGAGCGGTACTGGCTTTTTAAAGGGAAAGGCCTTCATTTCTTCGTTTATCCCCCCAGCAGCGCTGGAGAGCGAGGTGGCTTCAATAAGCCTGGTGGTAAGTTTTTGAGCATTACAATGGGATAGTGTTTTAAAAAAAATGCAACCAGAAAATAAAAAAGCCCATAATATTTGTTAGTTTCATAAGTCGTTAAAATTCCATATGCAACAAGACTTTTAATGGGTACTGCCGGCAATGCCTAGGGGTCTATAAGGTTTTAACCTACGGTTACAGAACGAAGGGTAAACAAAGGGTGATGATGAGAGGAACTACTCCTTTAATTTGGGGAAGGAAATCATTTTAAGCGGCTTTGGTTTTTTAAAAAATAAAGTAACTGGTGGTAAACAAGCACTGATTGGCCCAAGAAAGCCCCCTTTAACCAAGTGTAATACCAGGTGATGGTTTAGAAAGCTGCTAAAATAGCAAGCTGATCTCGGCAGCAAATGCATAAAGGGTGTGCATTGCAAGTTTTTTTGCAGTGCGGTCAATTTGAGTTTTAACACATGCCATCAAATGGCGGTTGTAAATAGGTAGTTGTGTGTGTGTCAGTAGCGTAGCTTGCAAGGCGTGCACTAACAATCTCTTCTATGATTTCTCTTTCCTGGACGGCAGGACACATGGATGAAGGGCCAGATCTCGATTTAGGTAATTTCAGATAATTCTTTAAATCTATGGAATGGGTCCCATGTCATTAGTCACCCTCAGCAGAATGCAGTCTTCTCTCGCTTAAAGTAAAATGTTGCTTGTTCATCTTAATGTTGGAGATTGACAGAGTCAGACACTTCTCAGGGCTTCTGGAAAACTGATCAGCCCCTTGCTAGTTTTGCCTTCATTGTGGACAGTAGTTATTAAGGGTGCGTCCTTTTGCTGAGGGCCACCCTACACAGTCCTGGAGCTGGTCATGCCTTTTCTGTGTTTTATTGAGTCTGCATTTTTAAACTGACTGAAGCTCAGTTAAATGGCATTCTTTGAGACTGGAAGTCCAGAAGTATTGGCCGGTCTTGGTAGCCAGCTGTTACTTGTGGTTGCCTCTGATGCCTTTCCTCACTTGGATCCTCTGACCTTCTACCCTTGGGGAAAATGGGTAGTAATCCTGTTGGAGGGAGGAATGAGGCAATGTTTGCTTCCAGTAGCTGTTGGGGTGGCCTGTGCTTGGTGACACATTTTTCTCTCTCTCGCCTCAGGCCCACCCATAGACCTAGATGATGATGCTGACAACAGTTCAGTGTATGTCCAGGGGTTGACTGACAATGTGACCCTAGAGGATCTGACAGACTTCTTCAAACAGTGTGGCGTTGTCAAGGTAAGTAACACGATTTGTAAGGTGCAGCCTGTCCTGCTACTTGATGGAGTTGTGGGGGAGGTGATACAAATCCCCCTTGCGATTTGGCTTTTAAGTTTTCCCATGTGTCTTTCATTGTCCCAAGAATACCTTCTATTCTCCCCCTGAAAGGAGAGGAGAGATTCCAGACTATCCCTGGAAGACACTGGACACACTAACCACTGATATTAACCACTGGCCTTGCACCAGAGTTCTGGGTGGGGAGGTTAAAGGGGGGAAATTGTTGGTTTGATCTGAATGATTTTTGGACTAGGGAGGTGTGGTTTGAGGTTTTGCTTATTTGCTAATTAGTGGATCAAAGTATTGCTTTGTTTATTATTTCAGTATTGTTAATATTGTTCACTATTATTTATATGGGTGGTGTGTTCTTTTTTGGGGGGTTTTCCGCATAAATGTTAGGTGAATATGAAATATCAATGTATTACAGTGATGCCCCGCAAGACGAATGCCTCGCAAGATGGAAAACCCGCTAGACGAAAGGGTTTTCCGTTTTGGAGGCGCTTCGCTAAACAAATTTCTCTACGGGGTTGCTTCGCAAGACGAAAAAATCTTGCGAGTTTCTGCGGGGTTTTTTTGCTTTTTTCGCCCTTTTCCTAAGCGCTAAGCCGCTTAACAGCTGATCCGCTGATAAGCCGCCTCTCAGCTTATCGCTAAAAGCCGCTAGACCGCTAATAGCGCTAATCCGCTAAGCTGTCAATGGGCTTGCTTCGCAAGACGAAAAAACCGCTAGACGAAGAGAATCGCGGAACGGATTATTTTCGTCTTGCGAGGCACCACTGTATTTCCCCTTTTGGTGTTATTTATTGCATATGTTTGCTGTAAGTTACTTGAATACCTTCAAGTGACAAGTGACTAATAAGATTAATTAATCTATATAAATAAATGTGTGGCATGACCACCTAAGCCTTAGTAAAGCACAATGTGGGATTTTTAAAAAATGAAATTCGATGGTGATTAGTCACATATTTGCCTTTCTATGATATTTTTTGAAGCATCTTACTGAAGAGTACTTCGGGGTGGGGGTGGTCTAGCCTTGGCATTTACTCCTGTCCAGAGCATGATTATCTTCTCTCATTGCCCCTTAGATGAACAAAAGAACTGGACAACCCATGATAACAATCTACCTTGACAAGGACACAGGGAAGCCAAAAGGAGATGCTACTGTGTGCTATGATGACCCACCGACTGCCAAAGCAGCTGTAGAATGGCTTGATGGTGAGTGAATTAGAATAGTACAGTTACTGCTGCAGTTTATTACCCATCCTTCACCTTAAGGTCCCAGGGTGGGTTACAACTATTAAAGCACAATATTAATATTAAAACACAATATTGATCAATATTAAAAGCTTAAAATTACAGAAAGGTGGGTCCTAAAAATACACATCTCAAGTGTCAAAAGCCAGGGTAAAGAGTTGCATCTTGAGCATTCGCCATATAATGAAGGTACCAGAGGCACCTCTGAGGGAAAGGAGTTACACAACGTTGGGGCTACCACTGAGTAGGGAAGAAGGTGGTCTTTCAGATATTTGGGGCCTTGGTTCTTTGGGGCTTTAAATACTAACACAGAGCTTTCCAAACTTTTCGTGTTGGTGACACACTTTTTAGGCATGCATCATTTCATGATACAATAATTCAGTTTTACTAGCAAACCAGAGGTTAAACTAACCCCTTTCCAGCCCCGAGAGAAGTGTGGGGAGCATTTGCGCAACACACCTACACTTCAGCCAACACAAATGTTTCTCGACACACAGTTTGGAAAGCTATGCACTGATATATTAGATGCTCAGTAGCTCAAAAGGTTAGAAAATGTCAACCTAATGTATATGTAGTTAAAACAAATGCAGTGTGCCTTATTACATCAAGTTTGATTGCAAGTGGGGTATACTGGGGTGTGTGCCATGATTTCCACAGGAGTGCAGCATGGCTGGGCCAGTGGGACACACTGAAGTGTGTGAACAATGCCTACTGAAATTTCAGAAGCTGGAGGAGCGGTTGAGTGTTGCATACTCCTCTCTTTACGTTAGCCTCAGTTATGGAAACGGCAACGTTTGTAACTTCCTTCCAAAGGCCTCGGCAGTGTGACTTAGATCTACTTGCCCAGTTGTAGGTGGCTCATTCTCTGCAGCAGTGAAGCTCTTGTTCACAGAGAGACTTCTGCTTTGTGTGTTTCAGGCAAAGACTTCCAGGGCAGCAAGCTCAAAGTCTCTCTTACTCGGAAGAAGCTGCCACTGAACAGCATGCGTGGAGGGATGCCCCCGCGTGAGCCACGTGGCATGCCTCCCCCACTCCGTGGAGGTAATCTTTGGCTAACGCTGGCCAGCGCTGTTAGCCCCCAAGGGCTCTGTGGTGTGCTCATGAACTCACCAAGTGTCTTCTTTCAGGCCCAGGTCCTGGGGGCCCAGGCGGTCCTGGTGGTCCCATGGGCCGCATGGGAGGCCGAGGTGGCGACAGGGGTGGCGGTTTTGCCCCAAGAGGACCACGAGGATCGAGAGGAAACCCTTCTGGTGGAGGAAATGTCCAGCACAGAGCAGGAGACTGGCAGTGCCCCAACCCGTAAGTCGCTGTGTTTCATTCTCTGCTCTCACCAAGTTTCTGTGCATATGAGAGTCAACATAGATCTTGGCTGGGCTGCCCTGGTGGACTCCTGCATGGTAGTTACCCCAAGATGCAGTTATGCAATTCATTTAGGGTAATATTTTGGGTGTGGACATAGTTCCAAGGCCCTTTTGTTGGGTACCAGCCACCACCTCAGTAATTCACTTACCAGCTCACCTAGAATATTGCTAGGTTCCTTGTAAGCATGTGTTCCTGCTTGGCCCGATCAGTTGTGTGGCCCAAAAGGCTAGGCAGCCTGTTTCCACTGACTTGCCTTTCCTTAGTTATTCATGGGAAAGCATCCTCAAAAGATGGTCCAAATGAATTTGCCTCTGGGTAGAGGCTTTCCTTGTGCTCCCCACCCAGCTGTGAATGAAATTGTGGTCAGCTGGCTCTCCCCCGCCCCAGTTCCCCAGCCTTGGTTGTTTTTTCATGTTCAGCCAAGAAATGCACTTGGCATCTCTCACTAAACACTGGTCCTTTTCCAGGGGCTGTGGAAACCAGAATTTTGCCTGGAGAACAGAATGCAACCAGTGCAAGGCTCCTAAACCGGAAGGCTTCCTCCCTCCACCTTTCCCACCTCCAGGTATGTTCCTCTTGTCCGCGAGCTGGGGTGGGAGTCGGAATATGTGACACTGACCTCTGCTTATGTGATGTTCACAAGGTCCTGGATTCTTGCTTGGAAAACCGCTGCCACTTAGAGGGCTCATATACGGGACAAATAGTGGTAAGGGAACTGTACAGGTGGTATATTTTTCCTTCGTTTGTGTATACACTTCCAGCAGAGTGAAATGGGGAGGTGACGCTGCGCCATTCACAGTCGCCATAAAATGGCCACTGTTGGTTCTTGGAAGCACTGACTGTGGACGCATTGACCTTGCCAAGGTTTACGCTGGAGGTGGGGTGGCGCCACATTTGGTGGAGGAGCTGCTCTGATCAGACCCGGCTTCAGCTTTTCATGGGACCTTGGGCAGGGATCACTCGGCACGATCTCTGGGAGCGGGGTGGCTGATGGGGGAGTGGTGTGCCCAAATTGGGGGAGGGGGAGGAGCCCAAGAGTCCAGGGGTTGCGTCTATGGCTCATGGGGGGCGGGGCTGGCCAGACCAAAGGCCAGGCACATGGTTTCTGGCTTGGCCATGCAAAGGGGAGTGTGGTGCAATGTTGGTAGCCCATTGCAACCAAGTTCTTGAGCTACTTGCTGGTGGGGACAAGTTAATTTTTTTATACTGGTAATATTCCTCTCCCATATCCTGCAGCAGTCGTAGTCTGCCCAGGAGAGCACATGGTGTTCAATGCTCAGAGCCATGTATGTGCAAGCTGCATGTGGAGATCGGGGGGAGGGAATGTTAAGGGTTGTTTAAATCAGGCACACTCTCCCCTTCCCCTGACTCCCATCACCAATCTCTTTTGCATGGCTTCAGTTTCACTCACCTTCCCAAGCTGGACAAAATGGGTAATGAGCCTGGCAGGTGCTGGACGTGGGGGCATACAATGGCTTGTCTGTTGAAATCACTTGTATGCGTCTCTTTTTGCCCCTGCTCAAAGTGGTCCATATATATATATATATGAGAGAGAACATTTTGAAACACTACACTGAAACAACAAGCAGGAAAGCATCACTTTCTGTTAAATTTAATCACAAAATTATGGAGGGCCTCTTGGCTATGGGGAGCCATCCATAATTTCAACCCCTAGCACTTTACGAAGTAGCCACGAAGAGAAGCTATTGATTTGATTCATCACTTGGCTTAATGGGGACGAGTTTCAAGCTTGCAGGATGAGGAAGTTGGGGAGGGGACTTTGCCCAATGCCATGCAACTCCAAATGGCAGGCCCTGGGCAGTTTCAGGAAAGGTATGGTGCCATGTTGCATTGAGTCAGTAATTGAGCAGGGGCAAATGGTGTCGTCTTGATTGGTGCTCCTCTACGGATGTGTTTGAGTTGCAACTTTTAATTCCCCTGTAGGCACTGTTGTCCTTATGTGCTGATCTTGAAAACAAACTGCACCTGCCTGCCCTTAGAAGTGGCTGTTTGAAACATCATTTAGAGCCAGGGTTGTAGCCCTCCAAACTGCAATTACCATCAATTCTGACTAGGTCCCACTGGCTGAGACTGATGAGAATTGGAGTCCTGCAACATCCACACCATACCCACCCCTGATCTATAGAATCTGGTGCGAAGTGGCCTAGCTGCTCTCTGCTCTGTTTACTCTGTCTCAATGGAGGTGCTTATGGATGTTTTCCTACACTCTCGCGCTGAGTTACGCAAACTGATTCTCCTTGTCATCACAGCCTACCTTCTCTCCATGCTTCCTCCAGGCTTCAAGCCTGACTTGGAAACTGATTACAGGTGGGAGGAGGGCTGCATGCCAAGTTCTGTGTTGGAACCTTAAAGTGTTTTGACCCCAAAGCTGCTTTTTCTCTGCTAACTTGTACACAGCCCATGAGCAGTAACTTCAGTTTCAGAATCGCCAGCCTGTTTTAAAGCCCAACATTAAGTTGCATTAGGAGAAGCAGCGCAGTCTTTCCTCTATGGTTGGTGTGTGAATCTAGGTCAGTGTTTCCCAAACTTGGGTCTTCAGCTGTTTTTTCAGACTACAGTTCCCATCAGCTGTGACCACTGGTCTTGCTAGCTAGAGATGATGGTAGTTGTAGTCCAAAGACAGCTGGAGACCCAGTTTTGGGAAACACCGATCTGGGTCTTTTCTTCCTGCAGTTGCTTCCAGTAGGAATGATCAGCTGTTAGGGCAGGTTATGAGGAACCACATTAAAATGAGGATATCCTTCCTTGCGGGGACTTGCAGAAAGGGTGAGAACGATACGGGAAGTGGGCATTTGTGGTATGGTATTTTGCTTGCAGCTTTTCTTGTGGCTGCTGCTGCTGTCACATGTTGTAAGAACAGATGCCATATTTTAAAGCAGTAGGAACTCCCTAAGGTGGTAGCACACACATTCACACCTATGCAACACAGACATGTGCCATCATTTGGTCATTTTTGTGGGCCTCGGCATGTCTGGGTCCTGCTGCCTGCGCTTCCGAGGCAAGTCTTCAGCTGCCTGTCTAGTGTTGCCACCTTCCCAGCAACCCTTTGCTCGATTGAGTGGTGCTGTCTTTCTGCACTAGGTGGTGATCGTGGCAGGGGCGGCCCCGGTGGCATGAGAGGAGGTCGAGGGGGCCTGATGGATCGCGGCGGCCCTGGAGGGATGTTCCGAGGGGGCCGAGGTGGAGACAGAGGCGGATTCCGAGGAGGCCGGGGCATGGATCGAGGGGGCTTCGGAGGAGGTCGGAGAGGAGGACCTGGGGGCCCACCTGGACCTCTTATGGAGCAAATGGGAGGCAGAGGCGGCAGGCGTGGAGGACCAGGAAAGATGGACAAGTAAGCCTTGGGGAGAGGGAAGTGAGTGGTGTTGACAAAGGGGAGGGAAGAGGTCTGGGCTGCAAAAACTGGAGGAGGAGGCTGTTAGTTGCAGCCACAGGCTCTTTGAAACCTTCTCTCCCTGTGATGCAATAGCCTTTGGGTATGTGGTTGTGAGTCTGACCCCCACCCGCTTTCCTCTCTTTCCTTTGCCAGGGGAGAACATCGTCAAGACCGCAGAGACCGGCCTTACTAGTGGCAAGCCACCCCCTCTCCCTTGCAGGACTGCATTTACTACCAGATTTATTTTTTAAACCAGAAAATGTTTTAAATTTATAATTCCATATTTATAATGTTGACCACAACATTATGATGATTCCTCGTCTGTACTTAGTATTTTTCACCATTTGTGGAGAAACATTAAAACAAAGTTAAATGGTAGTGTGCTGTGAGTTATTCTTTTTCTCTCTCTCTTACTTTTTCCTTTTAAAAAATGGTTGTTTAAACTAAAACCCATAAGAAAACCATTGTTGTGAGCATGCTCAGTAAATCTGTGTGGAAGACCCAGGAGGAAGGAAACTTAAAATCTGTAACAATGTTAATGGTTGTGATGTTTTTTAAATAAACTTCCAAATGTTTATAAATGCAACACCTCTTAGCATGTCTTCGCAACAGCAGTGACTCCAGTAGGAGGGCAAGCATCCTTCAGGTTCCCCTGATGTGTGGAGGCCATTGGGTTCACCAAGGAGCTCTGTGTCGCACTGTGGTTTGCAAAGTCCCAGGGCCACTGCCAGTGGAGAAGGACTGGAGCAGGCCTGTGAAGTGCACTTGCTAAGATACAGCCTTGCACCTGCATGGTGAACGGTTGGGGAAAGCTCAGGCCCCTTCATTCTCTGCCCAGCCCTTGGGTCTTCCTCAAGTATCCTGGAACTGAGTTGAAGCTTCTTGCCTGCCTTCACGATCTCCTGATGTTTTGCATGGGTGGAGCATAGTCTACTTTACGCAAGTAAGGGTCACATCCATTGCGACACCCCTCTTCCTCTGGCACTGTGTACCCTAGTTTGAAAAGGGTTCTTCACCCATTGTAGGTACATGGTTTCCTGTATTTAGAGACAGCAATTGCTTCAAAAGCTGCTCCTTCCTTACTATCTCAAAGCTGTATATAAGCACACCGCTGGGCTCCTTAGATGCATTTGAATTTCACACTCACATTGGATTGTACCAGACCTGCTACAGTTCTGTTCTGGAGTGTTGTGCTCCCTGCAGAAAATCGGCTGCCCAGGCTGACTGCTAGAAGGTTTTATCAGAAACTATTTGATCTCTACCATGCTTAGCAGGCAAGACCTCTGCAAAGCTGGACAGCAGATAGCACAAGCATGCTAAAGGTGTTGATTAGAGGAGCCTGTGCTTAGTGCAGTCTCAATTATACATGCATTTGTTGTCTCTGTTCCTTGACTGGTGTAGACACAAACTAGAAGAATGTATTCAGGTCTCCTGGCTTAAGAGTGTTTTTGAATTTGAAATTCTGTCACTTCTGCAATAAGTATACAATACGTTTTTACAACCCTTCATCCTCATATTTAGCAGCCTTGAAAGACTACCAATCTGTGTGGCTGCCTACCTTTCAATGTGCTCTCCTATGGTTCCTGTGTAGTGGGAGGAAGAAATTAAGCTGCAAATCTATTGCATCTTCTAGGAGCAGAGGAGGAATGGGGTGGGCGCTGATGGTAATTGCACTTTGGAGTATATCTTGAGAGTGTCTCAGCAAAAATCAGTCCAACTCACACCACTGGGGGAGAGCTTTTAAAAAACAACCTTATAAAACAAGATCTGCAAGCCAACTCAGTTCTGTGCTATGGGACCAAACCTATTACGAAAGCATAGCCAGGATCCTTACACATGATTCTGGGGCTGGTTATATCATGGAACCTATGCAGTAAATCAGATTTGCCATTGTGCTGTTTTCCTTATTTATGAAAGTGTTCATACTTCCACAAAATACCAAAGTGGTACCCAGCAATACAGAAATATAGAAAGAACTAAAACATTTTTAACAATACAAATCTAATAATACTGTAAACAACCCATCAGTTTACAGCTGCCCTTGCTGTATCAAGTCCCAAAATAAAATTGCCTGTCATTCAGTACTAGGGCACCTGCTTTGCATGCAGAATGTCCCAGGTTCAACTACTGGCATTTCCAGGTAGGGATGGTAAAAGGACCCTGCCTTAACAATCATAGATATCTAGATGAAAGATCTTCGTACTGCCAGATGTTGGTGAGCCACAATCCCATCAGCCCCTGCAAGAACAGCCAATGGGCAGGGATGGTGGGAGTTGCAGTTAGCAACATGTGGACGAACCAATACTGTGATGCGTATCCATGGCCTGATCGGGTATGAAATAGTTTCTTGTCCTCCAATTAAAGGCAGCCAACTTCTTTGAGCCAGTGAAGCTTACTCTTCAAGAACCACCTTGGATTCTAGCTCATTTGCTTTTAAATCTTGGTTTTGGGTGGGTTTTTTTGTTTTTTAATTGATGCTGGCGGAGGGAAAACCTGGGACTAGTGGCTTTTGGTGGTATGACCACCAGGTGGCAGTTTGTCATTTGGAAGTGCAGCATTATTTTTGAGCTATGTCAGAATAAGCTGTCGTGGGCTTTGATTTTCTGGTGCGCCTGAAAGGCTGGACCACAGGCGGTAGACATCTGCTTTGTATGCAGAAGGTCCTAAGATCCACCCGCAGCATCTCCCAAGCAGGGCTGGAAAGATTACTTGCTGAGAACCCCAGAGAACAGTTGTCATTCGGGTTCGGCAAAACTGGGCTAGGTCTATTGAGAGTGAAGGACCATAGTTCAGTGGCAGGCATTTGCCTTGAATGCAGAAGGTCTCCGTTTCAATCCCTGGCATTTCATGGTAGGGCTGGTGATGTTCCCTTGCCTACCAGTCATTGTGGGCAGTCCCTAAGGGATCCAATGGTTTCTCCTTTAAATGATCCCTTCATTCAGAATTATGAGGACTAGATTCTTGCTTCATTTTTAGCAGAGAAGGTTCATAGTTTAGCTGTAGAGCATCTAGTTTGTACTCAAAAGGTCCCAGGTTCAATATTTGGCATCTCCAGGCAGGCCTGGGAAAGATCCCTGTATTGAACCCTGGGCAGCTGCTGCCAGTCAGTGTAGGCAGTACTAAACTGGGTGGACCGATCTGTATAAAGTAGCTTCCTGCAACTGCCTGTTTTTGCCCTGCCCTGTGTGTCTAAGAATCCATAGAGGATTGTCAGGGGCTAAGGAAACCTTTCCCCTTCAGCTCTGTCCTCCAGATGACTTAATCGGGTCGGGCACTCATTCCCTGGAACCTGATGAAATGTGACAGAACAGTACTACAGCTGAGAAATCCTGACAAGCAGATGCCCAAGAATATTGTTTGTAAATACATAAATGCTTTGGCCCTGCTGGGGCTCCCAACTTGGGGTGGCTGAGAACCTTAATATGATGGGGAACTTCTTTATTGGCTTTGTGGGTGTGGGTGTGGGTCACATACCAGTGGTGGGTGGGACCAGAGGCCAAACTGGACAGAGCAATGCATGTAAATATCCGCCCCCGCCCCCCCCCCCCGTCATTCAGTAAGCTGGTTTCTACACTTTTTTTCTATCCTCCAGGCAAACCAAGAACGGTATTTTCACAGTTCAATATCACCTTTGAGGGTGCTTTAAAAAAACCCCCAAGTGGTATATAAATGTTATGAAAGGGGGGAAATATTCTAAATCAGGGACTTGCCCCCCATTGCCCCCCAGGCCTGGGTTTCCGCACCCAGACCTCTAATGTTAAAAGAGAGAGAGCTAAGAATACCGCAGGTGCACAATAAACAAAGAAGGCAGCATTTCTTTTTCATCTAAATTTGGTGCAAGCTGTTCTTCATCAAAAGAAGCACAAAAGCAGCTTGTTAGTTTTAGAAGTACCATCCGTGCTAGATCAGAGATACACCACCCTCATTATGTAAGCTTTGCCTTCCCGGAGCTTGAAGGGATGAGAGCGGCTTACAGAAATGTTCCGTAGCTGAAAACCATCTAAAGCAAAATTATTTCAAGCTCTGGGGACACATGGGCACACTTAAACCTTCCTGCTCTAACTTCCGGAAAATATCTTTTCTTAAAGAGATTTCATCTCACTAGTATTATATGTTGACTATCTCATGTCAAACAATTAAGCCCTGAGCCTCTGGAGTTTGGCTGGCAACATCATGAGAAGTCCTGCACAATGATGAATGATGTTGCCATGACATCATCGCTTCCCACCCAGAAAGCTGCCATGTCATGCTTTGGGGGGGGTGTCATGTGACCTCTCTATGATAATGGCAAGCCAGCACCAACCAACAGGCAAAGGTTTTGGAGCTCTTCATCAATCAGGGAAAGAAGAAAGGAGCCAAATGAAAGAGAAAGTGCTTTGGACACAAAATGCTGCAGAATTGGAAATTAATAGGGTTTCCCTCCCCTGCTGTGGCATTCACCTCTGGTATCTCCAGGCAGAGCTGGGCCTGGAACTATGGAGAGCTGCTGCCAGTCAGTGTCAAGAAAGCTAGCTGTACAGATTCCTATCTCCTTCCAGTTCCGTTTGAAAAGTCATTGGAGGGTGGTGGTTCCGGGACGTCCATGGATGAGCTACCTGGGACTTTGACAGGAGGGCAGTGACACAGGGTATGGAAGCTGCATGGGTTATGGCCTCTGCTCTCCTTCCATACAACTCTGCAATTCTAAGGCAGTTTCCTGGTCCTAAAGAACTGTTCCTCCACACATTCAGAGCGAAGGACCATGGCTCCATAGCAGAGCACCTGCTTTGCATCCAGAAGGTCCCAGGTTTAATCCCCAGCATCTCCAGGAAGGACTGGAAGAGACCCCCACAAGGAACCCAGAGGAGCTGCTGCCAATCAGTGTAGACAATATTTAGCTAGATGGAGCGATGGGGAACGACTGTAGCTTGGTAATAAATCATCTGCTTTGCATGCAGAAGTCCCCAGTTCGGTGTCCAGGTAGCACAGGAATCATCCCCTATGGGCTTGATGGACCAAAGACAGCTGCTTATGTTCTTATTCTTCATGTGTCTGGGTTTCTAATGGGTCCCCCTTTTTCCTCCTCCTCTGTTTTGAATTCACCTTTTAAGCTACGTGCAGCAGAGCCCTGTTTTCGTCACATTTTGCTCTGTAATGTTCTTTATCCACTTACCCTAACTATGGACAGAGTCTGAAATGTGCATGCTGCATTGGTCGTGCGCCCCATGTGCTTTAATCACAGGGCGTTTCCTAGCATTGCTTTTGTCTGCGAGGAACCTGGCTTGGGTACATTGAAAGGGCTCGGTTGCTGCTTAATAATTGAAGCACTGTACTCTGTTCTTTCATGTGTTGATGTGTTGCTCTTTTTCCAGTAAATGATACAGAGGAGGCAGGAACAGATCCCTCCCTAACTTAGCTGAACGTCTGGTTAGAGCTAAGGAAGCTTTTGATTATTAAGATCACATCTAAGGTAAAGGTAAAGGGACCCCTGACCACTGGGTCCAGTCGTGGCCGACTCTTGGGTTGCGGCGCTCATCTCGCTTTATTGGCCGAGAGTGCCAGCGTACAGCTTCCGGGTCATGTGGCCAGCATGACTAAGCCGCTTCTGGCGAACCAGAGCAGCACACAGAAACACCGTTTACCTTCCTGCCAGAGTGGTACCTATTTATCTACTTGCACTTTGACGTGCCTTCAAACTGCTAGGTTGGCAGGAGCAGGGACCAAACAACAGGAGCTCACCCCGTTGCGGGGATTCGAACCGCCGACCTTCTGATCAGCAAGTCCTAGGCTCAGTGGTTTAACCCACAGCGCCACTCGCATCCGTTATGATCACATCTACTGGGCTTTTAATGACAGATTAAAACATGGCTTTGTATTCTACAAACCAACCATAACTACTTGTAGCTTTGGAACAAACCACAGTTAATTAAGCCCAATAAACTGTGGCTTAAGACAAGTTTTCAGCCGAGTCCCAAGTTTCAAGGAACAAAATTAGTCCCGGGAGAGAGGCGTGTGAGATCACAACATGTGTGTGTTCAGTTGTGAAACTACACTGCTTGGCCGTAGGCCCTGGCAGACCAGCAACCCACAACTCCATTTGTACAACGCAATAAATGTGTTGAAGGTACATCCCAACCATAGCTCCCGAATACTTTCTGCGTGCAAAGCAGGTGTTCTGCCCCCTGAGCTACCACCCTTCCCCTAAAGAGAAATTAATATTCTAGTCCTTATTGTTCTTTTTAAAAATTGAGTTGAATTAAATAGGAAGCCAGACCTATTAGTTCATCCAGGTCAATATTGCCTGCACCAACTGGCAGCAGCTCTCCAGGGTCTACAGGCAGCAATCTCTTTTCCAGCCCTGCCTGGAGATGTTGGGGATTGAACCTGGGACCTTCTGCATGCAAAACAGATGCTCTACCACTGAGCTACAGCCCTTTCCTTCTGTGCAGAGGCATCTCAACAGCAGGTGGTAGCATTTTACAGGATACAGTTCCACTCTGTTGGGTTTTTCCTCTCCTTTGAAAAATAATAGATCTGAGTGCTTTGCCAGCCAGAAGTGTAGCTGCAAAGGAGATGCGGGGGGGGGGGGGCTTCCTTTGCCAAGGTGCAAGTCGTTGCCAGATGTTACATTAGAAGGAGAACATAATGGGGAAAGATGGAAGCGGCGGGGGGGGGGAGAGATGAAGGGCTCAGAGATGTTGCTTCAAATGAATAGAATTGGGTGCCTCTGGGGTGGGGGGGCTGGTAGTTTAGGGCAGCCACCAAGGTCCCCATCCCCACAGGGGGGCTCTCCACCACCACACGCAGCCTTGCCTTAAATGAGACCCATTTTACAGATGGAAAACTGACCAGAAGCACTCCCCTCCCCCCCCAAAAAATCTTTATTAAAATCCTGTCTCCCACCTCCCCTCCGCTAATGCACTACTGTGAGCAGGCAAGAATAGTATTAAGAGGAGGAGGAATGGACTGGAAGTCTCTGCCATGTCTCTGTCCATCAGAATGATAGTTACTGTAGTTAAATAATAATTAATGATGTAAAACTTGTGAATTAGTACCACCAAGCACAACAACAAATGTGCTTGCAATATTTCTCCCAGTTTTGCTTTTTGGCTTGATAGATCTGTTTTCCTGTGCTATGGGTGCTTTTTTTCAGGGGGTACTCATTGGCATGCAGTACCAGCACCATTTTCTTCATTTGGCACTTACTGTAACAACTTCATGGTGAGTACTGGCACCTATTTTTCGAGGGGGAAAGCACTGCATATATTCATGATGTGAACTGCCCCGAGATCTATGGATGAAGGGTGGTAAGCTAAGCAGGGTCCGGTATGGTTTCAAATTGGATGGGGGACCAAGTGTTGAGATTCCTACATTGCAGGGGGTTGGACTAGATCAGTGTTTCCCAACCTTGGGTCTCCAGCTTTTTTTGGACTACAGTTCCCATCATCCCTCACCACTGGTCTTGCCAGCTAGGGATGATGGGAGTTGTAGTCCAACAACAGCTGGAGACCCAAGGTTGGGAAACACTGGACTAGATGACCCAGGGATCCCATCAAACTCTGCAATTCTGTACAAATAAACAAACAAATAAATAAGCAAGGAATTTTCTTTATTACATTTATATCTCACCTCCAAGGAGCTCAAGGTGAAATACAATTCACCCTGCCTCACAGACATTGTATCCTCACAACAACCCTGTGAGGTAGGATAGGATGAGACTCTTCATGGCTGGGCGGGAGGATTCGAACTCTGGTCTCCCTAGCCCTAGTCTGACACTAACCACTACACCACCACTGGCTCTGTCAGTTACGGTATTTTAAGGGGATAAAAAGCTGAGATTCTAACAACCCTGGGTTCTATGCCCTGGGCCACATTTGGCTGTTCCATGATGAAATGGACACAGCCCTGTCTTCATGGTCTGGGAAACTACGTCCTGGAATCCATCTCCCATCAACCCCAGCCAGCCTTAGTGCCCCATGGCTGAGCTAGCTGGGGACTGATGGGAGTTGTAGTCCAAAGCATGGAGGGAGGGCGGCAGGTTGGGGAAGGCTGCTTGTGACTTGCCGGAAGGGCAGGGGAGGACGCCAGCTGATTTCTTGCTTCCTAGTATCCCTGCCTCATATTCCTCCGGCTTTGTTCAGCTGGGGTTTGTTTTGTTTCAAACCTTCAGACTGAGCCAATGAGGTCATGACTCAGCTGCTGACAAATCCCGGGCCAACTCTGCTGTGCAACAGGCAGGATGAGGTCACCACCCGTTTGTCTGAAGCTGGAGACAGAGAGTGGAAAGCAGTTGGAAAGAGGAGGGCCTGCCGCTCATGGGGGGATGTTTGCTTGCTCTCCCCCTCGCCATGTTACCCCCACAACAACCCTGCTGGACTATAACTTCCATCATCCCTGAAATAAAAAAAGTAAGGTCTTATACAGTGGTACCTCAGGTTAAGTACTTAATTCGTTCTGGAGGTCCGTTCTTAACCTGAAACTGTTCTTAACCTGAAGCACCACGTTAGCTAATGGGGCCTCCTGCTGCCGCTATGCCGCCAGAGCACAATTTCTGTTCTCATCCTGAAGCAAAGTTCTTAACCTGAATCACTATTTCTGGGTTAGCGGAGTCTGTAACCTGAAGTGTATGTAACCTGAAGCATCTGTAACCCGAGGTACCACTGTATAAGGTAAAGGTAAAGGGACCCCTGACCATTTAGGTCCAGTCATGACTGACTCTGGGGTTGCGGTGCTCATCTCGCTATATTGGCCGAGGGAGCCGGCATACAGCTTCTGGGTCATGCGGCCAGCATGCTTCTGGCTTCTGACTAAGCCGCTTCTGGCAAACCAGAGCAGCGCACGGAAATGCCGTTTACCTTCCCGCCGGAGCGGTACCTATTTATCTACTTGCACTTTGACGTGCTTTTGAACTGCTAGGTTGGCAGGAGCAGGGACCGAGCAATGGGAGCTCACCCTGTCGGGGGGGATTCGAACTGCCGACCTTCTGATTGGCAAGTCCTAGGCTCTGTGTTTAACCCACAGTGTGTGTGTGTCTGTGTGTGTGTCCAAACACGTACATGGATATGTGGACCACATGTCTGGAGCAGCACAGGAAGACCGCCCTAAAACCATTTTGACTCCCAAACAGACTGTTTCTCTGCAAGGAGGGAGGGGGGTGAGGAAACCTTCCCATTATCTCAGAAATTGTGTAATCACCATCTCAAAGGAATGGCCAGACTACCAAGAAAGGCAATCAGATAAGGCATTATCAGATAACCTGGCAGACAGGAAAAACAAAATCATTCAAATTTCTGTTGTAGGTATGGTGTAACTGGGGGGTGGTCTTGGGCTACACCCCTTCTGTGATCTATGTATGATGTATGGAGGGGTGGTCTTGAGCTCCAGGGCAGGGAATTTAAAATGTCTATATAAGGGCAGGCACACCTTGGTTCAGGGTCCTTCTCCTTTCCTGCGTGTGTGAGGAGCACCCTGTTGCAACAGTTCAATGAAGATCAGGCTTACTAGCTGCTTTGCTTCTCAATATTCTCGGTTGGCCTACCGTAGGTTATTTTCTCCTACAGATGGAGAACCTACAACAGGACTCCATAAGGGCTCTTGTGTCCCCCATAAGGGAATAAGGGCAGATTTTGTTTATTACATCCCTGACCTTTGCCCAGGCTGGTTGGGGCTGATGGGAGTTGTATTCCAACAACTTCTGGTGGGCACTGTGTTGCCTAACCCCAGAAGTGTAGTGGCTTGGATCTCCAGGTACCTAGAGACGTCCAATCAGCATGCAAGGGGAGCATTTAAGCCACTAAGCCTTATCACCCTTTGCGCTGATTGGAACAACCAGAGCAAAAGGGGGTGAGTCAGTTCCTAGGGTCAATCTCGAGAAAATGAGCAGGACTGATAATCAATTTAGAAACACACAAAACACAGGGTTCTCTAGTTTCAAGACAACGGGATGCAAGTTCTGTTATGTACAATGGAAAGAAAAACACAACCCAAAGTCACTCTGAAAGAAGACATTGGAACACTCCAAATCATTTGCCCATCTATGTGCGCAGAAAATAGTGGACATCTTGGAACTTGAATGCATCTTGGAACTTGAATGGCTTAGTTGCCGAATGTTTCGGCTCCCAAACAATTGAAAACAGGAAGTGAGTATTCCGGTTTCTGAATGTTTGTTTCGGAAGCCGAATGTTTGTTTCCTGCAGCCAATGAGAAGCCGCACTTTGGTTTCCGAACATTTTGGAAGTCGAACAGACTTCTGGAACAGATTCCATTCAACTTCCAAGGTATGTTTGTACATGAATTGACACTTGCAATGCCACCCTAATTATTATGATTGATTATCAGATTATATTATTTTACAATCTTAGGTAGTATAATCTTAGAACGGGGTGTGGTTATGATTATCACAAAAGGGATCCTGCATTTCTGTATTTGCCACTTATACTCACAGCTATTCTTGAATTATATATTATTATTTTTTTAAAAAGCATTTATATTCCACCTTTTTCTCCAAGCTCAAGGTACATGGTTCCCCCTCTCCTTGTTTAATCCCCACAACAACCCTGTGAGGTAGGTCAGGTCGACAGGCAGTGACTGGCCCCAAATCACACAGTGAGCTTCATGGCTGAGTGGAAATTTGAACCCTGGTCTCCCAGGTCCTAATCCAACACTCTAACCACCAGGCCACACTGGCTTCACAGGACTGGATTTGCAAATATTCAGAAGGTACCCAGATCTTACTCAATTTCTTCGGACCCTTTTGGCACAAGGGTCGAGAATCATTGCATTAGTGTACAGCATCATCACTGGTTCATAGAGGAGGTCGCCTCCTTTCCTCCCTGAAAGATGAAGCGCCCTGTGTGAACTCGAAAGCTTGCCCATTCTTCTGTCAACACGGAGCTTCTGGAAAAGATTGGCTTACCTCTCCATGCAGCTTCCATTACAGGTTGCGCTAAATTATTAAAGGACTGTAGACGATGTGAAAGAAATATATTAAAGCAGCTTAAATTATTTAGTATTTATTTTGGCACCGAGGAGAACGTGTTTCTGTCTGTCTGTCTGCTGCTGCGGGACAGAGCATGCAGGATCCTTCCCTCTCTCTCGGAAGGTAAGACCCATGAAGCTCACCTTTGGCCTCTCACTGTGCCTCAACCTAACCTAGCGCACAGGGCTGTTGTAGGGATTAGAGGAGGAGAAATACATTTGTTTGTGCTACCTTAAGCTCCTTGGAGGAAAAAGTGGGATATAAATGTAATTAATTAATTAATTAATTAATTGTATTGTCTCCATCCTCCTCTTACCTGTTGAATTCCACAAAGGACAAAATAAGACAAAGGAGCAGGAAGAAACTGATAGCCACTATTACCTCCTGGCCTGGTTGTAAGCAGGAAGACAGGTAAGTGAGGGCTGATTGAGGTTCACAACAACAACAACAACAACAACAACAACAACAACAACAACAACTTATTATTTATACCCTGCCCATCTGGCTGGGTTTCCCCAGCCACTCTGGGCGGCTTACAGCACATAAAAAATTGTGAAACATCAGACATTAAGAACTTCCCTGAGGAAACGGCCAGAAGGCCCTCGGAGCTGGACCTCAGTGTGTGGGCTGAATGACGCCGGGTGTGTGTGTGTGGAGATTCTCCTTCAGGTATGCTAGGCTGAGGCCGTTTAGGGCTTTCAAGGTCAGCACCAACATTTTGGATTGTGCTCGGAAATGTACTGGGAGCCAAGGTAGGTCTTTCAGGGGTGGTGTTATATGGTCTTGCTAAGAGTAAGAGGAGACATGATAGTAGCTTACAAACTGAGGCACGACATGGAGGAAGTGGACAGAGGAATGTTTTCCTCCCTCTAATAACACTGGAAGATGGGAGCATCCATGGAACCTGAATGTGGGAAGATTCAGGGGAGCGAGAACTGCGGAACTCACTGCCACAGGAGGCAGTGATGGCCACTAACTTGGCCCAAAGTGGGCGTGACACATTCATGGAGGGGAAGGTTATCAATGGGTGCTACCAGCCAAGATGGCTGTGCTCTGCCTCCATAGTCAGAGGCAGTAATGCTTCTGAATACCAGTTGCTGGAAGCTACAGGAGGGGAGAGGGTTATTGTGCTTAGGGGTCCTGCTTGCAGGTTTCCCCACAGGCATCTGGTTAACCACCATGAGAACAGGACGCTGGACTAGATGGGCCATTGGCTGCATCCAGGAGGGCTCTTTTATTCTTACAACGTTCTGCCCAGACACTGAGGTCCAGCGCTGAGGGCCTTCTGGTGGTTCCTTTGCTGCGAGAAGCCAAGTTACAGGGACCCAGGCAGAGGGCCTTTTCAATAGTGGCACCCTCCCTGTAGAATGTCCTCCTATCAGATGTCAAGGAGATAAATAACTGCACCATTTTTAGAAGACATCTGAAGGCAGCCCTGTTTAGGGAAGCTTTTAATGTTTAATAGGCTATTGTATTTCAGAGTTGTTTATTATTATTATTATTATTATTATTATTATTATTATTATTATTATTATGTAAAGTTGTGACTGACTCTGGGGGTTGTGGAGCTCATCTCGCTTTATTGGCCGAGGGAGCCGGCGTACAGCTCCCTGGTCGTGTGGCCAGCATGACTAAGATGCTTCTGGTGAACCAGAGCAGTGCACGGAAACGCCATTTACCTTCCCACCAGAGCGGTACCTATTTATCTACTTGCACTTTGACGTGCTTTCGAACTGCTAGGTTGGCAGGAGCTGGGACCGAGCAACGGGAGCTCACCCCGTTGCGGGGATTCAAACCGCCGACCTTCTGATCGGCAAGTCCTAGGCTCTGTGGTATTATTATTATTATTATTATTATTATTACAACAGAAAGCTGGGATAGCTGAGTCAGTAGAGCATGAGACTCTTAATCTCAGGGCTGTGGGTTTGAGCCCCACATTGGGCAAAGGATTCCCGCATTGCAGGAGGTTGAACTAGATGACCCTCGTGGTTCCTTCCAACTCTACAATTCTGTGACTCTGGGTGCTAATAGGGAGGCGTCACTGCCTTGTTTCCTTTCCAGAGAAAGCCAGCTCATGCCCACTGCCCTGGGCCATACCCTTAATCTCTCCTGTCTGATCAATAACCAGAAAGGGCAAGGTCCTCTCTCCACCTAGCTGGGGGATGTCCTTTATTTGAACCTTCTCTTTACCACAGATGGCAAGCGTGCTGAATTGACACCACCACCCCTCTCCGACCTTCAGTAACCAACACACCTTGTGATCCTGGGCCTGTGTACATAGCAGCAGCTGGTGCAAATGTGGCACAGCCCAGTATACCTGAAGGAACGTCTCTACCCCCATCGTTCAGCCCGGACACGGAGGTCCAGCTCCAAGGGCCTTCTGGCAGTTCCCTCACTGCCAGAGGTGAAGTTACAGGGAACCAGCAGAGGGCCTTCTCAGTGGTGGCATCCGCCCTGTGGAACACCCTCCTGTTCAGATGTCAAGGAAATAAACAACTACAATGGTACCTCGGGTTACATACGCTTCAGGTTACATACGCTTCAGGTTACAGACTCCGCTAACCCAGAAATAGTACCTTGGGTTAAGAACTTTGCTTCAGGATGAGAACAGAAATCGCACGGCAGCAGTGGGAGGCCCCATTAGCTAAAGTGGTGCTTCAGGTTAAGAAAGGACCTCCGGAACGAATTAAGTACTTAACTCGAGGTACCACTGTATCTGATTTTAGAAGACATCTGAAGGCTGTTCAGGGAAGTTTTTGAATGATTGTTTTGTTGGCTTTTTAATATTGTTGGTTGCTGTCCAGAGTGGTTGGGGAAACCCAGCCAGATGGGCAGGGTATAAATAATAATAATAATAATTATTATTATTATTATTATTATTATTATTATTATTATTATTATTAAACTTTTCTCCAAACTAAAAAATCCTAAACGCTGCAACCTTTTCTCAGAGGAGTCTCTTCATTCCCTTGATCGTTTGGGTTGCCCCTGTCTGAATCTTTCCCAACTCTACCCTCTGGAGGAGGGTTATTGGTTTGTGCTTTTTTTGTTCATATATTTTGTAACTTTACATTGCATTTTTATGTTGTGAGATCTGCAGGTGAAATGTGGCCGCGCCATAAATTTGTACAACGGCATTATGATGGCAGCATTTATTCTTTAGCATAGAGACGGGCTTCTTTGCCCGTGTGAGAAATCCAGCAGGGCATCTTTGGCAGAGATTGTGGTGGCACAGTTCATGTTGGCAGGTGAGCGAGGCCCCTGGCATTGCGTGTGACATTCTTGGGTCCTGTGAGTGTGTTGCTTCAGCAACTATGGACTTCCCCTAACCTAAATCAGCTTTTAATGAGCAGCGAAAAGGCCACGTGTTGCTCATCTCTTACCCTGCCAGATTCAAAGATGTTGTGTTGCTACACAAAGCCCTGAACAACTTGGGTTCAGGATACCTTAAGGACCGCCTGAGACCTCATGTCTCAGTTCCATCACTGAGATCCTCTGGAGAAGCACGGTTAGTTGGCCTCCCCATGTTAACTGATGCTCAGCAAGTCTCATCCAGGAATCCAGCACACTGCGGTACCAGTCCCATGCTGTGGAAGACTCTTCCAGCAGAGATGCTTCAGGTAGAGTTGCCACCTTTGGTTGGGCAAAATATGGAACAGGTCAAGCAAAATAAAAGGGGTGGGAATTGGGGGCCTTTAAATGATGCGGGTGGCGCTGTGGGTAAAAGCCTCAGCGCCTAGGGCTTGCCGATCGAAAGGCCGGCGGTTCGAATCCCCGTGGCGGGGTGCGCTCCCGCTGCTCGGTCCCAGCGCCTGCCAACCTAGCAGTTCGAAAGCACCCCCGGGTGCAAGTAGATAAATAGGGACCGCTTACTGGCAGGAAGGTAAACGGCGTTTCCATGTGCTGCGCTGGCTCGCCAGATGCAGCTTTGTCACGCTGGCCACGTGACCCGGAAGTGTCTCCGGACAGCGCTGGCCCCTGGCCTCTTAAGTGAGATGGGCACACCAACCCCAGAGTCTGTCAAGACTGGCCCGTACGGGCAGGGGTACCTTTACCTTTACCTTTTAAATGACTTTACCTGGTGTGGAAATGACTTCAAAGCAATCCATTCTTACAATGATCAAATGGAAGCTATCAGCAACCGCAAACATTCCGACAACATCATTAAAAGGAAATCCTCCCCACCTGCTGAATATCTGCCTGCCAGGAAGATGATAAATGCAGAAACCCAACCCCCAAAAAAGAAAGGAAAGAACGTTTTCTTTATTCTGACAGGCCTTTCTGCATTCAAAAACCTCCTTGAACAGCCAGTCATTTTAATGATTGTTCTGTACTGCTCTTAATGATTTTTAAAAAATGTTCTCCTGCCGCCCTGCTGTTTTCTAAAAGGGTGGTCTATAAATACTTTTATTAGAAATAAATAAATAGGAGCAGAGGAGGCTGCCGGACACTGAGTCTGGCCATTGGTCCACCTAGCTCAGCACTGCCTGCACTCATTGGCAGAGGCTCTCCAGGGTTTCAAGAAAGAGCTTCTCGGACCTACATGGGATTGAACCTGGGACCTTCTGCATGCCAAGCATATGTTCTACCACTGAGCTTGATCCTTAAAGTAAGATTCTAGTCCTTGGGATTCAGAATATGGGCTGATCCAGCAGAAACATTTTGTTGTTTTGAGATTGCATTGCAGTACAGCTTTTGCCACTCTTTTGTTGACTATGAGGGCCACTCCATTTCTTTTATGGGATTCTTGCCCACAGTAGTAGATATGATGGTCATCCGAACTGAATTTGTCCATTTTAGTTCACTGATGCCCAGGATGTCAATATTTATTCTTGCCATCTCATTTTTGACCACATCCAACTTACCCAGGTTCATGGTTCTTACATTCCAGGTTCCTATCCTAAGTATTTTTCTTTACAGCATTGGACTTTCCTTTCGCTTCCAGGCATATCCGCAACTGAGCGTCCTTTCGGCTTTGGCCCAGCCGCTTCATCAGCTCTGAATCTACTTGTACTTGTCCTCCGCTCTTCCCAAGTAGCATGTTGGACGCCTTCCGACCTAAGGGGCTCATCTTCCAGCGTCATAACTTTTATATGCCTGTTGTCTTTGTCCATGGAGTTTTCTTGGCAGGGATACTGGAGTGGCTTGCCGGTTCCTGCTCCAGGTGGATCACGTTTGGTCAAAACTCTCCACTATGACATGTCCATCTTGGGTGCCCTGCTCGGCATAGCTCATAGCTTCTCTGAGTTATTCAAGCCCCTTCGCCACGGCAAGGCAGTGATCCATGAAGGGGAGCAGAAGCATAGGAAGCTTCAATATAATGACTCAGACCCTTGGTCCACCTGCCTCTGTATTGCTTGCTTGGATTGGGGTTTTTTTTTTGTCCTTCTCCCCCAGCTGTGCCTAGAGATGCTGGGAATTGAAACTGTGCCCTTCTGCACACAGAGCAGATGTTTTACCATCAAGCTAGGACCCTTCCCTTAAAAATAAAGGAAGACTTTAGTCCTCAGGATTCGGAACATGGGACTGATTTCGGCAGGATGCCTGAGTCTTTCCCAGACCTCCCAAGAGGCTTCGGGGATTGAACCTGTGACCTTCTGCATGCAAAACAGATGCTCAAACCACAGAGCTACAGGCATCCCCTCCAAGAAGAATGCAGGGCACCCTTTACACATGTCAACCAGGCTTTTGGCAGAGAAATAAAAGGTTGCTGTCTCTTTAACAACCCGGCGCAGTGGCTTTCGAGGCCTATTTGGGTCTTTTCCAAATTCCAAGCAGAAAATAAAAGAGGATGTATGTTTTTCTTATCCCCGCCACCCCCACCCCGCTTAGCAACCCTTGTTTCTCTTTCTTCCGCCTGTGTGTTTCTCAGAGGGCGAGGGGAAAAAAACCCAGGGAGTTCCCATAGCAATTGGGAAGCACAAGAGCCTTCCACCCCCTTCCTGATTCAAAGAGGAACAGAGAACCCGGCACAGAGCCCTGCAGACTTGCGCCACTGAGCCAGGCCTCAGCTGGGAGGACAATCTGCAATGCTAGGTTGCTGCAGTGGAGCACACTTAAATCAGGATTCCTCATTTCTGGGGGCCTCCAGCACAGCTGGGAGGTGACGGGAGCCCGGCTCTGAAGCATTTGGAGGGCACCAGGTTGGCAAGGCTGATTTAAGCCATAAAAGCAGAAATTTTACGGGAGCTGCAATCCTCTCATTTAAACCAGGAGTTGGCTGCATCAATGAAGATGATTTGTCAGTTGCATTTTTGCACTCAAGGATAGCTTTGCTGGATCAGGCCAATGGCCTATCTAATCCAGTGTCCTGTTCTCACAGTGGTCCGACAGATGCCTGTGGGAAACCTGCAAGTGGGATCCAAGCACAAGAGCCCTCTCTCCTCCTGCAGTTTCCAGCTCAGAAGGATTACTGACTCTAACTGTGGAGGCAGAGCACGCCATTGATAGCCTTCCTGCCCATCAATCTGCCTAATCCTCTTTCAAAGCCATCTAAGTTGGTGGCTTCAGAGTGACTTACCCAGTAAAACAAAACAAGGAAAAGCATAAAGATCAGATAAGAACTCCAATGCTCGACTGTATTTAAAGGAAATAATGGTAATGCCATAACCACTGGGCATGTGCAGAGTGCTCTTTCCTCAACCGTTCCCCCTTCTTGAATCTTCTGTTCTAGAAATTCAAAGCGCAATGTTGGGAAAGCAGGAAACCCCCGGCAACTTACAGCACCATGCCCGACGGCAGATCCAAACCAGGATACCATCCCTTCAACTCTCAGCAAGGGCTTCTGAGCTTGCACAGAGTGCTTTTCCTCCCTATGGGCAGAGCCAGCCTGCTCCTAAATACCTGAGCTCTATGGTTAGAGACCCACCATTTCCCGAGTTGGCTTGGCCCCCAATTTCTCTTACTATAGAATTTGGGGCTGCTGGTGGAGGAAATCATTATTATTCCCCCTTGCTACTTCCCCCCCCAAAAACCCCCCCAAGAACGTAAGAGAGGGACTCCGAAGAAGGTGAAGCGGGACTTCACCCCAGGGTATCTCGGAAGCCCTCGAGGCAGCGACGCTTCCACCCCCTGGAAACAGCAGGAGGGGAGAGCGCTCTTGTGCCCCGGTCCTGCTTTGAGTGCTTCTCATTGACGCATCTGCTTGGCCACTCTAGAGGGGCCCTTGTGGCCTCGATCCAGTAGCCGGGTCCTTCTTCGGAAAGAGCGAGCGCCTCCTAAGCATGTGCAGAGCGCCTCCCTCCGCCCCCGCCATGCGGAGCTCAGCCTGCGCGTGGGCAGGCCCTTTGCGTCACGCGCGCTTGGCAATCCCCGGCACCTCTCCTCTCTCTCTCTCTCTCCCTGGAGAAATGAAGCAGTGACCCGACGAGGAGCAGCAGTAGCGAAGGATGGGCGTGTTTCGTCCCTGATCCGGATGAGATCAAGGCGCCGGCAACGGGAAGGAGGCGGCGGAGAAGCAGGAGCAGGCCAGCCGGGGCTGCTCCAGACCCCCCCGATCTATCCCATCGCCGCTGGAGGGGTCATGGAGGCACTGAGCCCCGGAGGCGGGTAGCCAGCCAGGGCGCACCTACCCAACCTCGCCGCGCCCAGGCGCGCTCCTCTCTCCAGCTTCCTCCCGGCCGGGCCAGCGGCTCCACCTCTTCCTTTGCCTCTTTGAGCCGCTTAATTCCCAGCAAGCGATTAGCAGGCTCGGATCGGATCCTGCGGCAGGCGGCGCCTCCACCTCCTCCTCCTCCCGGCTTTGCTGCTGCGCGGCTCTTTTCCCTCCACCGACGGCGCGCTGCGCCTTGGAGAGGTTCCCGCTTCCTCGAGGGGGGCCGGCCAAACGGAGACGACGACCCCCACCCCCATCCCAACCAAGCCTCGATTGCTTGTCCCTCCCCTCTGGAGACAGGTCGCCGAGGCTGCTGCTGCTTCCCTCTCTTCTCTTTGAATTCTCTCCGTGCGCCCTTGACCGCGCGCGCAAAAACGGGAAAAAAAGTTCCCGGCGAGGGAAAGACGCACGTGGGAAAGGGAAAGGAGAGAGAGAACCCGGGTGCGATGACGCGTGGCTGGTGTTTGAAGGACGGGGAGGGGTGAACGACGCCCTTCCTTCCCTCTCCCTCCCCGGGGAAAAAAAAAAGTCCACGTTGGGTTTGTGTATCCGCGCGGGGAGTGTCTTCCCCATCCCGCCCAGATCCGGGGAGAGAAGCAAGACTCCGGTCCGTCATGGTGATCCGGGTGAGTTTATATGATAGGATATGGTTTCTTTGCGGGGTTGGGGGCTAGCTGTTGGACGCGCGGGCGGCATCTGCACGGATTAGGATGGCTGGGCCAGGTTCAGACGTGCGGGCCGCGCGGTGGAAGACTGCCGCATCAAGTGATGACTTGCATGTGTGAATAGGATGGGGGTGGGGCGGCGGCGTCACCCTCGCCGGTCACACTTTCTTCTCTCTGCCTCGAACGCGGTGGCTTTTTTTCCTCGAGGGCTCGGCGCATTCGGTTGCCCTGCGCTGAGCCGTCGTGATCCGTGTGGAAGCCCCCGAACCCGTGAACAGGTTCCGCTGGAAAGCGTCGCGTGGGTGGGAGGGGTGTAGAAGTTTGCCTGGGATGGTGTCCCATTCACGTGCTCAAGCCTTCCGTGGATGCTCGACTGATAAGCTTGCACGTGTGAACCCCCAGAAGCGTGGCATGGGGGTTTGAGGAGATGGGTATTCAAGGTTTGTCTGTGGTGGCTCATCCAGCACTTGATGAATGAAATATGAAATTGTGTGTCTCAACCCAAATGGCTAAGCTGTGTGAGTGTGATCACACACACAATCACAAAATTCCTCCCACTCCCAATTGTATCTAATTTGTTCTTGCCTTATCATGAGTCCTCAAGTTGCATCTCAGATTCTTCCCCAGAGTGGTATTGTCTTTCCTTCTCATATGACAGGTTTGAGAACTTAATACTGAGTCATTGTGTCTCTCAGGTGCTGCAGGGTCATTGCACCTGCCCACCCACTCAATTAAGTCATGATAGGAGCAAGAGATGGGTAGCTCAGTGGTTAGAGCATCTTTTTAAAAAAAGTTTTTTATTTATACAACAAGAAAAACAAACAAAAAACACAAATACCAAATTACACACAAATTACAAAAATAACCATAGACACATAATTTTCTTAGCAAACAATAAAACATCTATTGGTCTTAACACTAAAGACCCAACCTCCCGTCTATTCCATATTTCGATTTCATATTACTTATTGCCAATACACATTTTTTTCATAATTAAACTTATTCTTATTAAATCTAATTTCTTATATCTACCTTGCAACTATTACTGAAGTTCCTCGAATGCTGCAACAGAATTTAAACTACTATATTTATTTTTCAGATATTCTTTAAAAACCTCCCATTTAGAAACAAATTCCTGTTTTGTTTTATTCTTTATTTTTTCTGATAAAAGTGGTTAGAGCATCTATCTGCTTTGCAGCCAGAAGGTCCCTGGTTTAACCCCCAGTGGCATCTCCTGTTTGGGCTGGGAGAGAGGATCGATACCAAAAACCCAGGAGAGCTGCTGTCAGTCAGTGTAGATAATACTGAGCTATGTGGACTAATGGCCTGACTGGCAGCTTCCTATTTAATTCAGCTCCGCTTTTTCAATCATGAGGACTAGCACCTGAATAACAAGGACTAGCATTTATCTTGTTTTGAGGGGGTACAGACAATACTGAACTGGATGGGCCAGCTGTCTGACTTTATACAAGGCAGCTTTTAACGTTCTAACCAGTTTCATTCAAAAGGAGTTAGAATGTGGCTTTGATTTTTTAGGGTGAAAGTGCCCTATCCCTCCAGTTTATCTGTCTGTGCTCCTCCTCCTCTTAAGTTCCAAGCTGCAGCAGAGAAAGAAATGGTTGTGGGAAATGAAACACACCTGTTTTGATCTCGGTCTGACTTCTGCTTTTATAATTGGAGCAGTCCAAGTTTTTAACATATAGGTCTGTTACCCACCTGGCTGTCTTAGAGGGCTGTAAAGGTAATCACAGTTACTCTAGGGACACAGTGATGTTTATTATGCCGGTGTGATGTCATGGTTAGAGTGTTGAACTATGACCTGGGAGACCAGGGTTCAAATCTCCACTCAGCTAAGAAGCTCACTGGGTGACCTTGGACCAGTCACACCATCTCTTAGCCTAACCTACCTCACAGGGTTGTTGTAATAATGAAACGGGGAGGAGGAAAACCACGTACACCACCTTGAGATCCTTGTAAGATTGGGGTAATAAATAATGATGCCAAGTCAGTCCTTTGGTCTATCTAGCTCAGTATTGTCTACAGTGATTGGCAGCGACTGTCCAGGCTTTCAGGCAAGAGGCATTCCCAAGCTCCACCTGGAGAAGCTGGAGAATGAACCTGGGACCTTCCCCACGCAAGATGCTCTACCCCTGTCCTTGTCTTCCTTACCTTCAGAGCCAATGTCTGGGTTCCCCTTTAGGCTACATCACTGATAGATACCGTATTTACACGAGTCTAACGCGCCATCGAAGCTTAAAGCGCACATCGATTTTCAGAACCTTGAAACAAAAAAAAATGTATTTGCTGGATAATAATAATAATAATAATAATAATAATAATAATAATAATAATTTATTATTTATACCCGTCTATCTGGCTGGGTTTCCCCAGCCACGCTGGACAGCTTCCAACATAATATTAAAATACAATACTCTATTAAACATTAAAAGCTTCCCTAAACAGGGCTGCCTTCAGATGTCTTTTAAAAGTCTTGTAGTTGTTTTTCTCTTTGACATCTGGTGGGAGGGCATTCCACAGGGTGGGTGCCACTACTGAGAATGTAAATGTGCCATTGAACCTAATGTACAACTTAAATTTCTCCCCCCCCCAAAAGGTGGTCATTAAATTTGAGTAAATATGGTAATGAAGGGATGTGGGTGGCGCTGTGGGTTAAACCACAGAGCCTAGGACTTGCCAACCATCTGCAGTTCGAATCCCCGCAATGGGGTGAGCTCCCATTGCTCGGTCCCTGCTCCTGCCCACCTAGCAGTTCGAAAGCACGTCAAAGTGCAAGTAGATAAATAGGTGCCACTCTGGCGGGAAGGTAAATGGCGTTTCCGTGCGCTGCTCTGGTTCGCCAGAAGTGGCTTAGTCATGCTGGCCACATGACCCGGAAGCTGTACTCTGGCTCCCTTGGCCAATAAAGCGAGATGAGCGCTGCAACCCCAGAGTCGGTCACAACTGGACCTAATGGTCAGGGGTCCCTTTACCTTTACTTTAAATACAGTAATAAATCTAACACGCAGAATTCCGTGCCACGGGATGTGGTCGTGGCCAGTAGCACAGGGAGCTCGAGAAAGGGATTGGGCAAATTGATGGAGGGCAAGTCTATTGATCACTTTCAGCTACTGCAGTTAAGACTTTCAACCCCAGTGAACTATTTATCTGCATGCCAGCTTTGTTGCAGGGAAGATCTGGGCTCCCAGAGGCATCCGGCTAGCCGCTGTCGGAAACAGGAGGCTGGGCCAGGTAGACCTTGAGCTATTCCAGCAGCTACTTCTTACAGCCTTATTTCCATTGTAAGTTTGGCCCCACCTGCTCTCTGTACATCTCAGTATCATATGACTTTAAATAGTCACGGCTTCCCCCAAAGAATGCTGGGAATCCTTCCCATGGAACTCTGGGAATTGTAGCTCTGAGAATGGGTCTCTCCTGACTATCAGCACCCTCAAGGAACAACACTTCCCAGGATACTTTGGGGGAGGGGAAGCCATGGCTGTTTAAAGCGATATGACATTGCTTTAAATGTTATATCACAGGTGGGGCCTTTGTTCTTTTCCCCAAAGACCTCAGAGGTTTTTCCCCATTTTATCCTCTCAACGATTGGTTGAGAGAGAGGCCATGGGGTTCAGGTGGTGATCTGAACCCAGATCCCTGTGTGCTGTTGAACCTGATTCACTAGCCAGGGTATAAATAATACCATGATTGATTGATTGATTGCATTTTTATCCCACTTTCTCTTTAAGGAGCTCAAGGTGGTGCACAAACTTCTCCCCATTTCATCTTCAAAACAACCCTGCAGTGTAGGTTAGCTTGAGAGGTGGTGACTGGCTCAAGGTCATCCCTGCTGAGCTTCACGTGGCCGAGTGGGGATTTGAACCCGGGTCTCCCAGGTCCCCCTAGCCCAGCGCTCTAACCACTGTGCCACACCGTCTCACAATGCCAAAACAGTGCCTTTCATTCTGCATTGTGAGCTCCCCAGCAGCGGCCTTTTCAACTTGGCACCCTGCAGAATCTGTCGGACTACACCTCCCATCAGCTGGCTGGCTGGGACTGATAGGAGTTGTAGTCCAACCATATCTGGAAGCCACCAGGTTGACAACAGCTGCATGGCTCCCTTTCCAAGTTGAAGGCATCCCAGCTGCATCCCGTGGAGGGAAACCACTGATGAACGAGTTGGGACTGGATGTAAACTTGGGGATGGATAGTAGAATCATAGAATTGGAACATAGCTGTCAACTTTTCCCTTTTTAAAAGGGAAATTCCCTTATTCCGAATAGGATTCCTCGCAAGAAAAGGGAAAAATTGACAGCTATGAATTGGAGCGTTTGAAGGGTCATCTATTCCAACCTTTTGCAATTCAGGAATCACAGCTAAATCACCTGGCTTTTGACCACTTGCAACCAAGTGAAGATACCTTGGAGCCAGGATGGCATCTGATATCTTCCCCATCTGGGGATCTTTGGATCTGGACTGTTTTCACACACTAATACCCCATTCTGTAGAATTTGACCAGTTATATTTTATCTCTTCGGTCAGAATGAATTTCTGCAACCAAATTGCTTTCTCTGAGCATCCTGAGCAGGAACACTCACCATTAAGAAAAAGAGGTCAGGATAGGCCAGTATATATATGTGGACTGTCCCAGGATCGAGTGACTTTTCTTCTTTAAGTTCTCAAAGCTCTTAACCCAGCTCAAGGTTGTCATCTGAACTAGCCAGATGTTTAACTGAGAATCAATCACAGCCAGTCCTTTAGAGCCGCAGTCTTGCCCCCCCCCCAAATGGCAATTAGACATCCCTCTTTGCCAACTGCAACCTCGTTAAATTTCAAGCACACCTGCCAATGGTAACCTCCCTCTGCCAAATGCTTGGGAGCTGTTTGTGGAAGGGCACTTTGCATATACTCTGATGCACTCATGCTTTTGCTGTCGCCGATCGCAGGGCTGAGCCTCCCTGAGCTGCTGTTAACGGCAGAAAACTAAACTCTTGGGCTGCTTCTCAGATTGAAGCCCACTTAATGGGTGGGTCAGGTTCTGTACTGTTACTCCCCACCCCTACAGGATTAGGCCACTGTGAATAATAAGAGAGTGAGAGAGGAGATGAGTACAAAGAGATTCCCTGCCTCCCTGTCCCTCCCTGAAGTTCACAGGCTCTGAATGGGAACTTTGCCCCTGAATACGTGGGATGAGTCATCCTTACCAGCAAAGGGACTTGAGCCAGAAAGAAGTTTGTTTAGGCACCTGAAAAGCACTGAGCGAAGAGGTGGCTCAGTGCCTGGTTGATTGGTTGGTTGGTTGGTTGGTTGGCACCTGAACCAGCAACACCCCCCCCCTCCAGGGCCTCCATGGAAACCCCCCTGACCCCTCAACTCCTATTTGTACAGACTGACCCACCCCCACAACAACTCAGCTGAGAGGTTTTCAACCAGATTGTGGACCACGATATTTGAAGCTCTGCAGTGGCTCCCCATTTGTGGAACGCTCTCCCCAGGGAGGTTCAACTGGTGCCTTCATTATACATCTTTCAGCGCCAGATGGAAAGGTTCCTCTTCAGCCAGGCCTTGGGCTAACGGAACATCCAATGCCCTTTGAAATGTGCTGTTTGTAGGGGGAATTATTGGTTTTTGTCCTTTTTTATTTTTATTTTTTTTAATATACAGTGGTACCTCGGGTTAAGTACTTAATTCGTTCCGGAGGTCCGTTCTTAACCTAAAACTGTTCTTAACCTGAGGTACCACTTTTGCTAGGGATGCAGGACTTGCTGATCAGAAGGTCGGCGGTTCGAATCCCCGTGAGGGGGTGACCTCCCGTTGCTTGGTCCCTGTTGCTGCCAACCTAGCAGTTCGAAAGCATGTCAAAGTGCAAGTAGATAAATAGGTACCACTCCGGCGGGAAGGTAAATGGCATTTCCGTGCACTGCTCTGGTTTGCCAGAAGCAGTCATGCTGGCCACATGACCCGGAAGCTGTTTGCAGACAAACACCGGCTCCCTCGGCCTATAGAGCGAAATGAGCGCTGCAACCCCAGAGTCGGCCACGAATGGACCTAATGGTTAGGGTTCCCTTTACCTTTACGTTTACCAACCACTTTTGTTAATGGGGCCTCCCGCTGCCGCTGTGCGATTTCTGTTCTTATCCTGAAGCAAAGTTCTTACCCCGAGGTACTATTTCTGGGTTAGGGGAGTCTGTAACCTGAAGCGTCTGTAACCTGAGGTACCACTGTATTGTAATTTTATGTTGTGAACCGCCCTGAGATCTTACAGACAAAGGGCGGCATACAGATTTAATAACAAAAGTTTTGAAAAGCTGCGCCACCAGTTGGGGCGGCTTTAAAGGCTTACGCTAATCTGTGTAGGATAAGGCTACTGTGTGTGTGTGTTGAGTTTTGCAGTGTGCCTCTGAATGCCAGTTGCTGGAAATAGCAGGTGGAGAGAGGGCTGTTATGCTCAGGTCCTGCTTGTGGACTTCCCAGAAGAGGTATCTGTTTGGCCAGTATGAGATCAGGTTGCTGGACTAGATGGGCCACTGACTTGATCCAGCAGGACTGTTCTAATGTCCCTATGCAGTGTTAGAAATTCCCCAGGTGTGTTTTGCTACTGGTGCAGGTTCAATTGCAACTACGCTGAGATTTACAGTAGTAGCTCGGGTTACAGATGCTTCAGGTTACGGACGCTTCGGGTTACAGACTCTGCTAACCCAGAAATACTACCTCGGGTTAAGAACTTTGCTTCAGGATGAGAACAGAAATCGTGTGGCGGCGGCAGAAGGCCCCATTAGCTAAAGTGGTACCTCGGGTTAAGAATGGTTTCACGTTAAGAATGGACCTCCGGAATGAATTAAGTTATTAACCTGAGGTACCACTGTATCTGCCTTAATGGTAAAGAGACCCCTGACCATTAGGTCCAGTTGCAGCCGACTCTGGGGTTGCAGCGCTCATCTCGCTTTACTGGCCAAGGGAGCCAGCGTACAGCTTCTGGGTCACGTGGCCAGCATGACTAAGCTGCTTCTGGTGAACCAGAGCAGCACATGGAAACGCCATTTACCTTCCCGCCAGAGCGGTACCTATTTATCTACTTGCACTTTGATGTGCTTTCGAACTGCTAGGTTGGCAAGAGCTGGGACCGAGCAACGGGAGCTCACCCCGTCACGTGGATTCGAACTGCTGACCTTCTGATAGGCAAGTCCTAGGCTCTGTGGTTTAACCCACAGCGCCACCCACGTCCCTCTGCCTTAGTCCATCGTTAATACTGTCAGAGACAATGTGCCTCTGGATATCAGTGGCTGGGAATAATCAGTGCTTTTTTTCTTTAAAAAAATGTTTAGGGGTACTCTCATTTTCCTACTCATATAGAAATACTGCCCCTCAATGAGGCCAAACTTAGATTCACAAAATGTTTAGGGGTATGCATACCCCTGCATCCCCCCAGAAAAAATAGGGAATAATAATAATTATTATTTATTTATACCCCGCCCATCTGGCTGGGTTTCCCCAGCCACTCTGGGCAGCTGCCAATAGCATATTAAAAACACTATCAAACATTAAAATCCTCCCTCAACAGGGCTGCCTTCTGATGTCCTCTAAAAGTCAGGTAGTTGTTTATTTCCTTGGCATCTGATTGGAGGGTGTTCCACAGGGTGGGTGCCACCACCAAGAAGGCCCTCTGCCTGGTTCTCTGTAACTTCGCTTCTCGCAGTGAGGGAACCGCCAGAAGGCCCTCGGTGCTGGACCTCAGTGTCTGGGCTGAACGATGGGGGTGGAGACACTCCCAGAGGTATACTGGGCTTTAAAGGTCAGCACCAACACTTTGAATTCTGCTCAGAAACCGCAAGCAGGGAGAGAATGGTGTCGCACTCAGGTCCTGCTTACAGGTTTCGCAACAAGGATAGATTCCAGTTACGTCAGCATCTGGCAACACTTGTTCCTGCCTTGCAGGAGGTTGGCCCTCGGGCTCCCTTCTAGTGGCAATTCTGTGAATGTAAAGTGGGTGATTTAAGGCCCTGCCCCTGCTGTCAAGGGTCAGTTTCTCTCTGTGTGTGCTGTAAATTGTGGTATCTCCTGATTTTCTCCCCTGCCAGTGATGAGCTGTGGGAATATGCAAGATGGCTGACCAGAGCAACATCCAATCGGCGGCTTCCAAGAGCATCCGCCCCTTCCGCTCCAGCGAGGAGTATCTCTACGCCATGAAGGAGGACCTCGCCGAGTGGCTCAACACCCTCTATGACCTCGACGTCCAAGTGGAGAACTTCATGGATGTCCTGGAAACCGGCTACGACCTCTGCCAGCACGCCAACAACGTCAACCGCATTGCGCTGGAGTTCCAGCAGCTGCACCCGGAGGCGGCATCTCGCATGAGGATCCCGCAGAAGGAGGTGGTCTTCCAGGCCAAGAACGTCATGCCGGGCTCCTTCATCGCCAGGGACAACATCTCCAACTTCATTCAGTGGTGCCGCCAGGAGCTGGGCATCCAGGATGTCGTGATGTTTGAGACCAACGACCTGGTGCTGAAGAAGAACGAGAAGAACTTCGTCCTTTGTCTCCTGGAGGTGGCCAGGAAGGGCTCCAAATTTGGGATGCTGGCTCCCATGCTCATCCAAATGGAGGAGGAGATTGAGGAGGAGATGAGAGACCAGGTGGCCTATGGCGAGCTGGAGACGGAGGAGGCGAGCGAAGTCCTGGGGCCCAAGTCTCCTGTTTACCCGAGCAGAAGCCAGAGGATAACTTTGTGTGACCTCAAGAACCTGGATGAGCTGGTGAGTCTCTTCTGTCCTGCTGGCATCCTCTTTATTTACAGTGGTGCCTCGCAAGACGAAATTAATTCGTTCCGCAAGTCTCTTCGTCTTGCGAGTTTTTCGTCTTGCGATGCACGGTTTTCCATAGGAATGCATTGAAAATCAATTAATGCGTTCCTATGGAAACCGCCTTCCCCCGACCTCTTCTGGCGGGCGGCATTTTAAAATCGCCCGGGACAGCGGAGGACTTCTCCGCTGTCCGGGCGATTTAAAAGCCCCTGGGAAGGCAAGCAGGGGGGACAAAGACTTTTGCCCCCCGCCTGCCTTCAGAAGAGGTCCAGGACAGGCTTCGCGGACCTCTCCGCAAGCAGCGGGAGCGCTCCTTGCGGAGAGTTGCCAGCGCGCCCAGGCTTCGCGGCCCCGCCGCCCGGCTTCGGGACATCGTTCCGATGCCAGGCGGCGGGGGGAGGCTTTCTCGCCCCGCCGCCCGGCATCGGGACGATGCCCCGAAGCCGGGCGGCGGGGGGAGGCGTTCCTGCCCCGCCGCCCGGCATCGGGACGATGCCCCGAAGCCAGGCGGCGGGGGGAGGCTTTCCCGCCCCGAAGCCGGGCGGCGGGGGGAGGCTTTCCCGCCCCGAAGCCGGGCGGCGGGGGGAGGCTTTCCCGCCCCGAAGCCGGGCGGCGGGGGGAGGCTTTCCCGCCCCGAAGCCGGGCGGCGGGGGGAGGCGTTCCCGCCCCGCCGCTCGGCTTCGGGACATCGTTCCGATGCCGGGCGGCGGGGGGAGACTTTCCCGCCCCGCCGCTCGGCTTCGGGACATCGTTCCGATGCCGGGCGGCGGGGGGAGACTTTCCCGCCCCGCCGCTCGGCTTCGGGACATCGTTCCGATGCCGGGCGGCGGGGGGAGGCGTTCCCGCCTCGCCGCCCAGCATCGGGGCATCCTTCCGAAGCCCGGCGGCGGGAGGAGGTGTCCCCGCCCCGCCGCCAGACTTCGGAGGAGGTCCGAGGACAGCGGGGAAGACGAGCTGCGCTTCCCCACTGTCCCGGAGATTTCCCTATGGGCTGTCGTCTTGTGAAGCAAGCCCATAGGGAAATTCGTCTTGCGAAGCGCCTCCAAAACGGAAAACCCTTTCGTCTAGCGGGTTTTCCGTCTTGTGAGGCGTTCGTCTTGCGGGGCACCACTGTATTTAAAATGTGTCTCATTTTACAGACTGAACCCATCTCTTGGCTGTAATTCTGGAAGGCTGGCTAGCAATTGCGTCAGCATATTTATTGAGTCATGAAAATGTTTGTTTATGTCGTTATTTTAAAATATTTCTATCCCAGCAGGTAACAAACAGCCACAACACAGATATAACCCTCTTCTGGGGGAAAAAATCCAAGTTAATAAATGAACAGCATCCAACCTGGTTAAGAAATTTCCAGCAGTTCCCCAGGGAAATTTTTGCTATTGGCGCAGGTCCAGTTGCGACTATGTTGAGATTTCTGGGTGCCAAGGTTGGCAACCACAGTTTAAGAACCTCTGTCTTAGTCCCTCGTTAATGCCTTGTCCATTTCCATTGTGTGTGTTTCTCCTTCCTGCAAGTGACTTGTTGTAAGAGTGAGCTACAGCCAAGCAATGTAGTTGAGGTCATAGAACTGTTGCACTGGAAGGTGAAAAGACATTCCGTTGTGGCGACTATAACTGAGAGTTAATATGTCATTTGGCACCTAGCTTATGCATCTGGTTTTCTAACACTGAGCCAGAAGTTTCCTCCTCCAACTTGGTGCCCTCCATATGTTTTGCACCGTCAGCTTCCATCACCAGTCACCACTAGTCATGCTAGCTGGGGCTAATGGGAGCTATGGTCTAAAACATCTGGAGGGCACCAGGTTGGGGAAAGCTGCTCTGTCCACTGGGTTTCAGGATTCTGTGCTTAAGTGAAGGTTTCAGTCTAAATTCTGCGCTAGGTAGAACAGAATTCTGCAACCTGGGTACGTTACACATTTGCATGGCATCGTTTTGCAGAATTTAATTCTGCTTTGATAGTCATGGTGAAGGGCAAAGGCACAGAAGCTACTACACTTCATGACCAGGATCAGTCTCATTCTGCAGCCATGAGGTCTAGAATCTTGTTGGTTTGCTTTTAAAGTAAAGCTGAGCTTTTTCATTCAGTGGAATTCTGCGGCTGGAGCTGCATCTTGCATCCTTTCTGTGTTCTGCAAAGTCGAAGCTCAGTGATTAGTGTGTTTGCTTTGCACAGAAGGACTGAGGTTCATTTCCCAGAACTACCAGGAAGGATAAGGAATGTCCCCTGTCGGAAACCCAGGCAAGCTGCTGCCGGTCAGTGCAGACAATACTGAGCTAGATGGATCAATGGTTCAGTGGCAAAGCATCTGCTTTGCATAGAAGAAATCCTACAATCGCTGGTGGCATCTCTAGGTAGGGCTGGGAGAGACTCCTTGCCCGAAACCCTGGAGAGCTGCTGCAGTCAGTGTAGGCTGCCCTGAGCAGAATACCCAAATTGTCTGACTCGTTTTAAGGCAGCTTCCTATGTATGCAAAGCCCTCAGTATTCTCGGTCTACATTTGAGGGGGGTGTCTGGGATGTTAGAGGAGGGGGTAGTACCTCTGGTGGGGGACACATCATGCTCCTTCTGGGGTCCTTTGTCCACAGCTCTCAGCTGCGGCTCCTAGAAGCTGTCAGCTTGCAGCAGCCGCCACACCCTAGAAAAGGGGTTTGACTGCTGGCTAAACCAAAATAAAAAAATTCCTTCCAGTAGCACCTTAAAGGTAAAGGTACCCTTGACCATTAGGTCCAGTCATGGACAACTGGGGTTGCTGCGCTCATCTCGCTCTATAGGCCGAGGAAGCCGACGTTTGTCCGCAGCTTCCAGATCATGTGGCCAACATGACTAAGCTGCTTCTGGTGAACCAGAGCAGCCACACAGAAACACTGTTTACCTTCCCGCCGGAGTGGTACCTATTTATCTATTTGCACTTGATGTGATTTCGAACTGCTAGGATAGCAGGAACTGGGACCGAATAACGGGTGCTCACCCCATCGCAGGGATTCGAACCGCCGACCTTCCGATCGGCAAGTCCTAGGCTCTGTGGTTTAGACCACAGCGCCACCTGCATCCCTTCAGTAGCAGCTTAGAGACCAACTAAGTTTGTTATTGGTATGAGCTTTCGTGTGCATGCATGCTTCTTCAGATACTTCAGATACTGAAGAAGTGTGCATGCACACGAAAGCTCATACCAATAACAAACTTACTTGGTCTCTAAGGTGCTACTGGAAGGAATTAATTTTGTTTTGACTACGGCAGACCAACACGACTACCTACCTGTAACTGCGGCTAAACCAAGTGAGGGTTGCCAATGGATCTCAAACCCTCGGTGAGTTAGGGATTTCCGGACGAGACCAATACTGGGTCCAGCGGTCAGGAAGGCGATCTCTGTGCATGCTGCAGAGAGAAGTGAGGGGCAGATGGGGCTCATCAACTTGGGAAGGGAGCCCATTTAGGAGAAGGAAGACTCTGGTCTTAAATCTCCCCTGCCTTGTGGGATATCTTCAGGAAAAGAAAAGGCTAAGCCTAAGGAGTAAACATTGCACAAATCCAGAGTGGAGTCCCTAAGACAGTTGGAGGATGCCTTGCTGCCAAGCTGGATCACATCAGCGAGGCTGAGAGGCGGGTCTTGTTGTCTGGGCAGCCCAGGACCTCCATACATGCTGCCCAGGCTTGCATCCCAGGGATGTGACTTTGGTCTCCACCGCAGCGGTTTGACTTCACCCCTGAAGGCACACTCCATTGTCTCTCTAGTTAGGATGATGCCGACCTTTGAGGGACAGCAAGAAATGGTCCGATTAATTGACAGCTGATCAGGCTGAAGGTGTTTATGAAGTGAGCCAATGAAGGGAAGACAGCGCAGGGCTGTTTGCTGTGTTTGGGCTTAGTATTGCTGTCCTCTTTGAACTGAAATGCCCAGCTGAGGATTAACCAAGCTGCCCTGCTTGGCAAGCTTAGGCTTTGGGCTGTTGTGTGATTTAGATCTGCAGGCTATTTGCGCTTTGCTTCAGTGGATATGGGAAAATTCCTCTTGTTGTTTCAACCCTCCTTTTAAAAATATTTGGCAGCTGTCAATACGGGATTCTCCTTTGCATGCCCTAAACAGAACACTGTTTATTCATTTGCTTTTGGTCTCCCTTTGCACACAGCTCATCTTCAGAGTTCCTTTATCAGATCTACAGATTTCCCCCTAACCATCGTTCCCGCCAACGGTTGGCATCGTAATCGAGTCGATGTGGTCTAGTGGTTAGAGTGTCAGACAAGAGCTGTGGTGCTGGGAAATCCCCATAAGGATCTGAAACCCATCTTCAAGAAAAGCTAAGCTCCCCCCCGCCCAGCACTAGGCATTTAACATTTTTACAGAATCGCATAACTGTAAAGCCAGAAAGGACCACAAGGAAATCATCTGGTCCACCCCTCTGCAATGCAGGGAATTTTTATTTATTTATTTTAAGAGACATAGAATTTATTTTATTTAATAATATTTATGCACTGTTTGGTTTTGGGAAAACTTCTAGGCAGTTTGCAGGAAATATTAAAAGCATCAATAAAAACAATTTAAGATAAAATTATTAGTAAAAAGAGATTAACACATGTCAGCGTTGATGTGCCTTGAATAGGCTTGCCTAAACGTTCTGAGTGGGCACCAAAAAATAATAATACAGTGAACATGCCTGCCTGATTTCAATTGGCAAGGAGTTCCAAAGTGCTGCCACATTAAAAGAATAATTTCCTACCTGTGTGGAACAGGTATTGCTTGGCACTTGCCACAGTACTAGTTCCTCAGATCGAAGGACATACATGTGGAAAGACTATCCCGCAGGAGACTCCCGCCTTTCTTTATTATACTGTTTATTTACAAATACATTCGTACCCTGGAAGTCAAATGGAATCCGTTCCAGCAGTCCGTTCGACTTCCAAGACGTTTGAAAACCAAAGTGCGGCTTCTGATTGGCTGCAGGATCTTCCTGCACTCAAATGGAAGCTGTGGAAGCCCCATCGGACGTTTGACTTCCAAAAATAGTCCGCAAACCAGAACAATCACTTCTGGGTTTGCAGCGTTCAGGAGCCAAAACGTTCGGAAACTAAGCTGTTCGAAAACCAAGGTACAACTGTATGGTACAACTGTATAGTTTATGAGTTCATCAATACAGTTGTCAAAAAAATTCAGGTAAATACACGCATACAAATGTGCGCACACACACATCTTGCACATAATTTTAAAAATTCAACATTCCAAAAATATTACAGTATATAAATATACTGATAATTTTGAATAGATTATTGCAAAACTATATGTAAGTACATAAACATATATTTTTTTTCCTTAAAGGAGATGCAGGCAACCTCAGGCCAGGAGTGAAACAGTCCTGTCTATCTGGCCCCTGAAATTCTCCCCAGGCCACACCTTTTCCTGACCCTGCTTCATGCCCCAGGTGTGTCTTTACCTGCCTGGAAAGTGCCCTCAAAAACCCATCATGTCTCTTGTTTGCCTGGCTAGAGCAGTGTTTCCCAACCTTGTGCCTCCAGCTGTTTTTGGACTACAATTCCCATCATCCCTTGCCACTGGTCTTGCTAGTCAGGGATGATGGGAGTTGTAGTTCAAAAACAGCTGGCGGCACAAGGTTGGGAAACACTGGGCTAGAGGGACACAGAGGGGTGTGTGAGCTTGTGAACAAGATAATCTAGCCCACATCCATTGCTCCACCTACCTTACTGGCATGTGGCCCCTGGAAGGCTTCCCAGAAGGGAATATGGCCCCCAGTCTGAGAAAAAAATCCTGGGGGAGTGAAAGACTAGAGCAGGCATGGCCGAACTTGGCCCTCCAGCTGTTTTGGGACTACAATTCCCATCATCCCTGACCACTGGTCCTGTTAGCTAGGGATGATGGGAGTTGTAGTCCCAAGACAGCTGGAGGGCTAAGTTTGACCATGCCTGGACTAGAGGTTCTGCAGTCCCAGCTCCTGTGACCTGATGGAGACCAATTTTGCTCTTTGCCTATCCTGCAAAATATGCCTCTCTGAGCCTCTGCAGATCTTCTCAGCAGAATCCTCAGCAACACAGAGATCCCCTTCCCTTGGCTGTTGTAAACTGCAGAAAACCTGGGCGAAGAGATCTTACGGCACGCTGAGCTTTGGTGCATGAAAATAACTGGCTTCCACTCCAAAGTTCAGCGTGACGTGAGTTTTTTCTCCCAGGCTCACAGATATGCTCGACAGATTCGGTGAGGAGTGAGAAGATCTCTTGTTACGCTGAGCTCTGAAATCCCCCGCGAGAGATTTGTGGGATCTGCGTGGCTGCAGGGACCCCCGCTTCCACAAATCCTATGATATAAGCGCAGAGGACCTGGAGAAGGGTTAGCAAGGACCACAATAATGTCTGGCTGCTCAGGCAAGCCAGTATCTGTGAACCGCTGCACTTCCATGTTAAATTGGCTTTTCACCTGCTGAAACAATTCATCAGAGTATGTCTGTGCAGTGAAGCACATTCGATAGCCTCCTATAGAAACGATTGGTGGGTCGCTGTCAGGTGAATTGCTCTGATTCACTCTCATGCTGTTAACTCTGAGACCTCTTAATGTTTCTTGAGCCGGGAGCATTAAAGGAGCATTCTGGAAGGTGAGAACCATCGTCCTCACCACTTTGAAAACTGGCCGAGTTCTAAACACTACAGTGTACAATTAATTGGCCAAAAACATTTTTTTTAAAAAAAATGGTTTAGTGAGTTTATCCTGCTTTGTTGACTTTGAATCTTAAGGAAAGTTGCTGCTTTGAAAGCGTGAAATATTACGTGCCTTAACAGTGAAGCTGTGTTTTGTTACTGTTGACACTTCGGCTTTTTAATAAACACCCTCCCGAAACACTGACGCAGGAAAACACCTCGCTAATAGTTTGGCACATAACCTTGGAAATAACAGCGCCATTCATTTTGCTGCTGGGTTATTTCTGAGGTGGACAAATATTATGACTCTGGGTCTCAAAGGAGCACAGAGGATGCTCTATTGAGGCAGTGCTCTTTGAACGAACGAGAGAGTTCAGGAATGTCAGGAAGCCTACGAGGGCTTGTCAGTAGATGACAGAAGGCCCTTCTCTCAGAATCCCTCAAATCTGGTTTCTGCGGAGGGCTCCCCTGGCTGAGGAGGGTTTACCGTATTTTTTACTCTATAAGATGCACCAGACCACAAGACGCACCTAGTTTTTGGAGGAGGAAAAGAAGAAAAAAAATATATTCTGAATCTCAGAAGCCAGAACAGCAAGAGGGATCGCTGTGCAGTGAATGCAGCAATCCCTCTTGCTGTTCTGGCTTCTGGGATAGCTGCACAGCCTGCATTCGCTCCATAAGACACACACACATTCCCCCTTACTTTTTAGGAGGGAAAAAGTGAGTTATAGAGCAAAAAATATGGTATTTCCAAGGCAGCCCTCCATAATTTATGGAACAACATCATCCTTATCCAACAGCCATGCTGGCTTGGGCTGATAGGAGCTGGACTCCCAAGAACATCTCCTTCCACCCCTGATTTTCGACAGGGACCAACTCTGTGCCCAGAAGCTTGTCCATTGCTAGAACCCCTCCCCACCTAAAACCTGTGTACAGTTCTGGTTGCCTCGCCTCAAAACGGATATTGTAGAGGTAGAAAAGATTCAGAAAAAGCAGCCCAAAGGATCAAGGGGGTGGAGCAACTCCCTCACAAGGAAAGGTTGTGGCGTATGGGACTTTTTAGCTTAAGAGAAAAGGCGAGTAAGAGGCAACAAGATAGAAAGCAATTTTCTCCCTCTCTCCTGTCCCTGGAACCGATGCACATCCAATGAAGCTGAACGTTGGAAGATTGGGGACTGTTAAACTACGGAACTCTCTGCCACAGGAGGCATCAGTTGCCACCAACTTGACGAGCCATGATGGCTGCGCTCTGCCTCCATGGTTGGAGGCAGCAATGCTTTCGAATATCTGTTGCTGCAGGAGAGGGCTCTCATCCCTGGGTCCTGCTTATTGGTGCCCCCCCCCCCGGCCTCTGTGAGAACAAGATGCTGGACTAGATGGGCCATTGGCTTAATCCAGCAGGCTCCTTTATGTTCTTACTGGTGTTTATGGTTGGGATGACAAAAAGCAGCTCTCACCATAGTGGTCCATGTGGGGTGCGGGGGAATAAAATCCCAAGCTCTGCTGTAGGGCCAATGCCTTTATTAGGAGTGGCTCAAATGTCACAAAATAGTGAGCATGTCTTAGAAGTTTTCCGGAACCCTTAATCAGGCTAAGATGCTAAACAAAATGAGAGGGAGGGAAGAATAACCCTGTCATGACGTCAAAGCCTGGGGTGTTCTGCATATTGTAATGGGATCTGGAGAGATCTGGAGACATGAGCCTCCACTAGGTGCTAAAAATTTGATGGGTCAACTGTTTGACCAGACCACGGTCACACCATCCGTTTAAAGTAACATGAGACCACACTTCCCCACCCCAAAGAATTCTGGGAGCTGTAGTTTTGTCAAGGGATGCAGAGCACTGTTAGGAGTTCAGTGCTGCAATTGTTGTTGTTGCACGGTTATATACCAACCTTTATCTTCCAAGGATCAAAAGGTGGTGCAATTTCACCCTCACAACAGCCCTGTGAGGTACGTTAGGCAAAGATATGGTAGCTGGCCCAAGGTCACGCAGTGAGCTTCAGGGCCGAGTGGGGATTTGAACCCTGGTCTCTCCCAGGTCATAGTCCAACACTCTTAACCATTACGCCACAATTCTCAGAGTTCCCTATCAGGAGGGATGGATTGTGAAACCACCCTGGGAACTGTAGTTCTGTGAGGGGCAGTGGGTCTCCTAAAAATACTCTTAACAAAATACAGCTCCAAGGATTATTGGGTGGGGAGCCATGCCTTTTTAAACTGGTATCGTGGACGGTGTCAATGTGAGCAAAAAGTGATGCGTCTAAGCCTCTGGTTTGCCCACAGTGCCTGGCCCCAGTGGTAGACTGCCCTGACTCTGGAGCTTCTATCCAGCAGATTGTGTTTTCCATTCCTTTGCATGCACAACCATGCGCTGCTCTTGCTTCTCTTCCCTCTCACCTTTGATTGTAGTAACTGAAAGGTGTGCAGGGCGGAGGGGGATGTTGAAGGGAAAAGAAAGCGTCCGTGGCAGACGTGTGACTCTTTCTTGGATCAGACGGATGATCAGCGGATTAATATTTGAATCAGGGCCAATCCTGCCTGCACACGGGAGCCTCCACTGACCTGAGAAAGCTCCCCTTGGCTGTCCCGCTTTGCACCACTGCAAAGCATCTGCTGTGTGCTGCGTAGCTGTCTTTTGAGCAGAAAATACTTTGGAATTGGCCGTGCTTGCGGTTCTGTCCAGGTCTCTCATTCTGTGACCAGGTCTCTCATTTATAACATTACAGGAGCCGTGGATCAGCCAGGCTATAATTTTCTGGTGGGGTTCGGATTCGGTAGAGAAGCTTTGCACTTTCCCTCCTTTCCTTTCCCTCTCCCGGCAGTCTGAAATGAATGCCTTTGGATAAATTGCTGACTTTATTCTTAGACGCAGCGTCCTTGTTTTTTTGCGGCTCCTCAAGTGGAAACTTGCAGCAACGTCTGCTTGCTGCAAGGTGTGAGCCGCCCACTTTGCAAAGGCAGGGAAGCCTCCAAGTTCCATGAACGGGGAAGACTCTCTTGTCCGTCTGAGGGGGAGCCTCTTGGGGCGGGTTGCCGCTTGCATACTGATGACTTCAACCCGACAGGCTCCCTTTGACTAGAAAAACACTGAATAATGGACTCCACAAACTGGTGCTCTGGGGTGGGTGGGTGTGTAGCTTTTGTTCCCTGTCTTGTTTACTCTGCAACTGGAAAGTTAGAGAAGATAGTGCTTTGCACCCTGCTGTTTGGCAGAAAGAGCCAAGTTGATGGGCCAACATCCCTCTTGGGTTGAGGCAAACTCATTCTTCCTTTTCTCAGCTGTAGTTTTGAAGCCAGATTTTATTTATTACAGTTATATTCCACCTTGCCCCTAAGGAGCTCAAGATGGCGTACGTCGTCCTTTACCCTCCACAACCCTGTGAGGTAGGCTAGGCTGTGAGTGACTGGATAACATAGGCGCCAACTACTGGGGGCCCGGGCACTCACAATTTGGGGGGTGGGGTGCTCAGCACTCACAGCGCAGACTCTGATGCGACTTCCAGTTTCTACCGAAAGTCGCGTCAGAGGCTTGATGCAACCACTGAGGAGACGTCGGAGGCCCTGCTAGGCTCCATGAGGCCTCAGAGATCACGTCGGAGGCCCTGGGAGGCCTCAGAAGCGCCACTGTGGAGATTCAATGTAGTGCCATAACATCATGAAGTCCCATTATGTCATGGGTGCCATTGGGCACCCAAAGCCTGGGGCCAAGTTGCCACCCCTGCTGGATAGCTCAGTTGGTTAGAGTGTGGTGCAGGTCACGTCAAGGTTGCAGGTTTGATTCCTCTTGCGAACAGCTGCATATTCCTGCTTCGTAGGGGTCAGCAAACTTTTTCAGCAGGGGGCCGGTCCATTGTCCCTCAGACCTTGGGGGGGGCAGACTATATGGGGGGGGGGAATGAACGAATTCCTTTGCCCCACAAATAACCCAGAGATGCATTTTAAATAAAAGGGCACATTCTACTCATGTAAAAACACACTGATTCCTGGACCGTCCACGGGCCAGATTTAGAAGGCGATTGGGCTGGATCTGGCCCCCAGGCCTTAGTTAGCCTACCCATGGACTAGATGATCCTCAGACAGGGTCCCTTACAATTCTACAGTCCTATGATACTATGAATGTCCTAGGGTTATCCAGTGAGCTTCATGCCTGAGTGGGGATTTGAACCCTCATCTGCCAGCTCTTTGTCCAACACTCTAACCACTACACCTCACCGCCTCTCACCCTGGATCCCAGTTGGAAAAATACACAGCTGGACTTAAAATATCTGCGGTTTTCCTTTGGGCAAAGTTTTCTGCTGCTGTGTCTCTGGATCTGCATATAGACATCTTCTCCCCTGCCAAATCACCTCCTTCCTCAACTAGAGAGCCTTAGGGCCTCCCTGCATTTGACTTTATAATGAGGTGATTAGCAATTAGATTATGTGTTTTTTAAAAGTAAACACCAGGTGCCTAGAGGCAGGAGGAGGAGGAGTGGTTATCAAGAATTCTGGCACGGGGAAGGGAGTTTTAAGTCTTCCCTCCCAATCTGTAATCTCCGTGAAATAGTTCCCCACCAACAATTAGCATTGGGCTTAAGCTTCCCATTGGCGCCTAGGGAGTGCTTGCTCTGCAGTGTTGATAGTAAAATTGCTTCCTCCTGGTATTTAATATAAGTCGCGTTTGCTAATCTCATCATTAACAGGATGATGTTCAATTCAGGTAGTCAAGCCTTAAGGGAGGTCAGGATGGTCAAGAACCAACATTTTTCTCTCTGCAGAACCAGAGTTGTCTGCAAGAGGAAGACGCTGTTGACTCTACAGCGCCACCACTGCAGCTGGTAGGATGGTGTACTGCAGCTGGCAGGAGTTAATAATATTCCACCTCATGTTATTTAACCCCTGACATGCCTGGTCTCTCTGCTGTAGGCTGGCATGCTCACAGGCTCCTACTTGGAGCTTTACTGAACCGCCTTCCTTCCTCTGAGCCACAGCTGGGACACCTAGCCCTTACAGTTCTTGGTGTCGATCTGTCTGGAGAGACAATGGAGTGCGCCTCCAGGGGTGAAGGCAAACCGCTGCATCTGGAGTGCTGAGGTGACTTCCCTAGGGTACTAGCCTGGGCAGTATGTATGGAGGTCCTGGGCTGCCTAGACGGCCTCGCACGGACTACAACTCCCATAGATTCACTGCCCATGCTGGCTGGGGCTGATGGGATTTGTAGTCCTAAATATTTGGAGGGCATCAGAGCGGGGAGTCTGGCCTGTGTTAGGCGAGAGATGGGAATGTCTGAGCAGCATCCAGACGCTGCAATGGTGGCATTTTGTTTATTAAATCTTTGGCAAGAGGAAGGCAAAGGATCTTGTGGCCAGCATGCAGCGGGGGGGGGGGGGCGGGCGGCTGAAGAGGACAGAGAGAACACAAGAGACTGCTGGCCTTCCCCACTTAGCAGATCACTGGGGCCTCTGTTCTCTCTTCACAATGGACACCTGCCACAATCGAGGCTCTCCAGCCAAAGAGCCGGTCGGTCTCTCCTAGCCAAGACTTCACAGGCAGAATCTCTGGTCCCATCTATACATTTACAGTATAGCAGTGTTATACCACTTTAAGAAGCCATGGCTCTCTGTCCCCCATCCCCAAAGTATCCTGGGAAGTGTAGTTCATTGAGGGTGCTGAGAGTTGTTAAGAAACCTCTATTCCCTTCAAGGAGCTGCTATTCCTAGAGTGGCTTAACAATCAATCATTCCTCCCAGGGAACTCTGGGAATTTTATCTCTGGGAGGGGACTAGGAGCCCCCTCACAACTCTCAGTGCCCTTGATAAACTACAGCTCCCAGAATTCTCTGGGGGAAAGCCATGGCTGTTTAAAGTGGTGTGGATGTATGGTGTGCAGATGGGGCCAAACTTAAAGGAAATGAAGGACAATTGCTGGAGCAGATCAAGGTTTACCTAGCCCAGTCTCCTGCTTCTGACAGTGGCTGTCTAGATGCCTCTGGGAAGCAGCCCTTCCCTTTAATCTGATAATAGTTGAGAGTCATCAGTAGACCTGCCCTCCACTCATCTGAGGGGAATAGGGGTCTCTCCTATCAACTGTCAGCACCCTAAACAAATCACAGCTCCCAGAATTCTCTAGGGGAAGCCATGATTGTTTAAAGTTCTACGATACTGCTTTTAAGTGTATGTACTGAAGCCTCTGTTAGCTTTTTCTTTTCATCTCAGCAGGATTCCTTACATGTTGTTGACCGCTATACCAGTCCCAGGTTTCCTTTTTTGTCATTAATGTTGACTGTTTTTCATTTAGAGAGCAGAATCAGTCCTCACGGCGGCTTTCAGAGTAGGAAGCCTCTGCCCTGAGGAACTTACAAACTCTGGGTTGTATCCAGGGTTGGTTCCTACCCCAGAGCATTCCCGGCGAAATGAATGGATGTGACGGAGCGATGCTCGTTAATTTCAACAGCTTCGTTAATTTCAGTCAGTCTGCCCTGAGCCAAACTTAGTTGGAGTCGACCTTATATGCAGTTCGATGCAGAAACAGATGTGTGCTTGCTGCGGCAGTTTCTCGGGGCCTGGTTGCAGCCTTGACTTATTTCCAAACAACTCGTAAATTTGAACTGATTTGTTTGCACAGAGTTTGCAGGGAAGCTATATGGCGTCCGGTGTTCAGCAAGACTTTCTTCTGATTTGTTTGAGGAGAGGTTTTACGATCTTGTGCCAAGTGACTGTTTTTCCGCACTTTTCTGTGTATTTCCCCCATCACCTTGTTGGCAGTCTTTTGGGGGCGGGGTGTCAGTGATGGGTGGGACCATAAACAAGAGTGGGTGGAGCAAAAGATGCTAATTTACTTGCCTGCCCCACCTCCTGCATCCAAGCAAGCAAGAGGCATTCTCAGAGTTCGAAGGACACATTCTGCCCATGCAAAAACACTCAAGGAGGGTGCAAAGCAGGACTGGTGGGGGGTGGGGTCTGGAGAGAGTCCCTAGGGCCAGATAGAGAGGTCTGGAGGGCTACATTTGACGCCCTGGCCTGCACTCCCCCCACTTTTCTGCTCCTTTACAAGACCCCTGTAAAATCAAGCACCTTTGTGGCTCAAGGTCTAAAGGTAAAGGGACCCCTGACCATTAGGTCCAGTTGTGGCCGACTCTGGAGTAAAGCTCATCTCGCTTTACTGGCTGAGGGAGCCGGCGTACAGCTTCCGGGTCATGTAGCCAGCATGACTAAGCCGCTTCTGGCGAACCAGAGCAGCGCACAGAAACACCGTTTACCTTCCCACCGAAGCGGTACCTATTTATCTACTTGCACTGGTGTGCTTTCAAACTGCTAGGTTGGCAGGAGCAGGGACCGAGCAACAGGAGCTCATCCCATTGCGGGGATTTGAACCACCAACCTTCTGATCGGCAAGTCCTAGGCTCTGTGGTTTAACCCACAGTGCCACCCGCGTCCTGGCTCAAGGTCTAGGGTTGCCATATTTCAAAAAGTGAAAATCTGGACACAAAAATCTGTTGAGCTTTTTTTTGGCCTTGTTGAGCTATTTTTAGGGAGATTCTCCAAATTTTCCCAGACATTTCAGCGATTTCCACCCAGACACTGTTACCAGCTGCTGTATTCCAGCTATGTTAAGGAAATTCCAGGTGTATGGCAACCCTAAAGGTGGCAAATTTGCCCCTACAAAACTATGGCCAACACTCTGCTTTCCTTTGAAGTTTCAAAAATAGCTTACAGCTCATGTGCTGGGCATTCACACCTGCAAGCTGTCGGCTTTTATGAGCTGCCTCCAGCTATGGTGCGGAGGCTGTGGGCTGAACTGATGTGAGTCAGGAGTCACCAACGCAGATTTGTCTGTTCTAGACGGGCTTTGCTGAAAGAAGACAAGGATGGATTTGTATTCAATCCACTCTGCGGCCTCGGAATGCGGAAGCTAAAATAAAGGATATGCAAGAACATTAGAAAATCTGCTGTGTCAGTTGCCCTTCTAATCCAGCGTGCTGTTCTTACAGTGGACGAGAGTCCTGTGGAAAATGAGCCAGCACTTTGCACATGGTCAGAGAGACTCTTACCTTTGTGCAACAAAACAAAGCAATAAATCAATTAGTTTATTGATTTTGACTGACTTTCAGAGCCCCCAGCCACTTAAACATCTGTGACCTCCCCACCCGCATTACAGGATTCCCAACTCCTATCAGCAGAAGCCAGCCTGGCCACTGACTAAGGAGGATGGCAGTCAGAGCCCAGCAGCATCTGGGAACATAATAAGCTCAGTATTGCGGACACTGACTGGCAGCAGCTCTCCAGGACTTAGTATCATAGTTGGATGGGACCATGAGGATCATCTAGTCCAACCCCCTGCAATGCAGGAAAATCTTTTGCCCCACATGGGACTCGAACCTACAACCCTGAGATTAAGCGTCTCTTGATTTTCCAACTGAGCTACCCAGTAGCTACCCAGCTTGGTTCTCTCCCAGCTCTTACCTGGAGATGCCAATTGGGGAATTGAACCTGGGACCTTCGACATGCAAGGCAGATGCTCTACCTCTGAGCCACAGCCCTATTCAAATCTCCCTATTCAAGGGAAAGAAGGCAATGCTTGTTCTGATTGGCCAGCTGCTCCCCAGAGCAGGTTTGCTGCTTTCTGTTGCATTGCCTGACTTTACCTACCAGCTAGTAGAGATAAGTAAGGGAGGCAGCGGAGCAGGTGACCCCAAGGGAGGCCCAATGTGTGGTTGTTGTTTTTACCTCCTTTTCATTATCTGGAGATCCTGAATCGCATCTGGATTACTCCCTGTGATAAGAGCCTTTCAGGAAGGGGGGGGGGGAGGAGCTGAGAGACTGACCTCTCCTGACTCTATAATCTCAAAGCCCTTTTTAATTTAAAACTCCTTCCTGGCCCGATTCCTTGTTAAGTCCCCTGATGGCAGGGAGGGAGACCTCTTCATGGCGTGCCTGGTTGGGGGGGGGGCAGGCAGGGGGGGGCAGAGCCTGTTGCTGCAGCTGCTGCCTCTTCAATGGCACTACTGTTGGGTGCCAGGGCAGATTTGGCACTGGGTTTTGCAGTAGGAGGGCAAGCGGCTGGCTTTTTACAGGCTGGGCATCCCTTCCTTGGGCTGTGTGGTCTCGGAGATGACACAGCTCTGTACAAAGGGCTATTGACTCACTGGGCCAAGACGGTACCGAAAGAAACGAGTGCAAATTCTGGGCTTGGCGACGTAAACTGGGTTCCCTGTTATAGCCAGTGCTCTCCAGGACAGGGAGAGGGTTTTTCCTTCTTCCCTCTCTCATAATCCTACAACTTGGGGCTGTCAGATAAAGCTGAATGTTGGAAGATTTGGGGCAGACAAAAAGAAGAAGAGCTCTGTTGGATCAGGCCAGCGGCCCATCTAGTCCAACATCCTGTTCTTGCACAGTACATATTTATTTACTTCTTGCCCACCCTTCGCCCTAAGGTGCCAAAGTGGGATACAGCCATGAAAACACAATTTGAACCATGGGATAGCTCAGTCGGTAGAGCATGAGACTCTTAATATCGGGGTTGTGGGTTTGAGCCCCACGTTGGGCAAAAGATTCCTACATTGCAGGGGGTTGGACGAGATAACCCTTGTGGTCTCTTCCAACTCTATGATTCTGAGTCCTGGAGAGCTGCTGCCAGTCAGTGTAGGCAATACTGAGCTAGGTCTGACTTGGTATAACATTAGCAAAACAACAACAAACCTATGGTTACATGAAACATACTCAATAAACGCACAAGACGTAACCAGCTGTACTTTTAAGTAAATAACGTATACTTCATTGTATCAAATTGTAGATTTCAACGGAAGTTCATGAATAAGGTCCACACATGTATAAGTGTCTATTCCACCTGTCTGTTCATAGAGTCCAATAATCCACATGAAGGGTTGTTACCATTCCACAGAATCCTTTCACAGAGTCTAAGACAAGGATTTCCGGAATATTAGCCTTGTTTCGCCATCCTAAACCTTATGCATGAACTGACTAGAGAATGAACTGATCCACTGGGTCTTCTGCTTTTTTCGTTGAACTTTATGAGACTTCTGTTGAAATCTACAATTTTATACAATGAAGTATACCCTATTTACTTAAAAGTACAGCCAGTTACGTCTTGATTGTTTACTGACTTGGTATAAGGCAGCTTATTATGTTCCTAGATGCTACTGGTCTCTGACTGCCATCCTCCTTAGTCAGTGGCCAGGCTGGCTTCTGCTGAGTCCAGTAATACGGGTGGGGAGGTCACAGATGTTAAACGACAGTTTCAAACAACTAAGCATCTCAGAAATAAGTTGGGTCCATAGTGAAAACTATGGAGTTTGCCCGCACAGCAAGGTCGTGTTGGCCACCAACTTCGAAAGGGATGTGAACACATTTGCAGAGGACCAGGCAATTGGTGGCTACTTAGCGGCTGTAGCTTTATGCCTCTGAATACTAGCTGCTTGGCAACTGCAGGTAGGGAGAGTGGCTGTTGGCTCCCAGGTCCTGCTGCCAGGCTTCCTTTGGGGTTCTTGTTGAAAGTACACTGAACAGGATATACCAAGAACTCTGGCCAAAAGTTTCAATACAAGGAATAATTCCTACTCGAGAGTTGAAAAGAAAAACGTGTATATTCTGCTAAGAATACCAGTGTTAAACTAATAGTAAATTTAAACACAACGTATAAGTGCGACAGTTTTAAAATAATAGTAAATTTAAACACAACATTTAAGTGCAGAAATAATGTAGTTTCAAATATGCAGTGATATAGTATAAAGGTACATAAAATACCAGTACACAACAATTGTTTTATACAAGTCTCAATGGCAGTCAAAAAGAGTCCATATTATATAAAGTCAGAATAAAGAATCAAATAGGGCCAAAAAGAAGTATCCGGAGTATGAACCAGATGTACGACTCAGTAGTGGTGACCAGGACAGGGCCCTGTTTCGGAGTAAATGCCTTCTTCAGCTCAGTTTTTTAAGGAATATAAATCTGTTGAAACTTTTGGCCAGAGTTCTTGGTATATCCTGTTCAGTAGGCTTCCTTTGGGGGCACCTAGTTGGCTACTCTGGAAACTGGATGCTGGACAAGCAGGCTCTTCTTATCGGTGTTCGAAATTAGCCACTTGCGACCAAGTGAAGATACCTTGGAGCCAGGATAGCACTTGACATCTCCACCATTTGGGGATCTTTGGATCTGGATTGTTTTCACACACTCGGACCCCATCCTGTAGAATTCTTTCAGTTATATTTTTTCCTGCAAAATTGGAATGAATTCCTGGAACCGCATTGCTTTTTTGGAGCAGCCTGAGCAGGAGCAGTCACTGTTAAGAAAAAGAGGTCGGGATAGGCCAGTAAATAGATGCAGACTGTCACTGGGGTTAAGCAAGTTTTCTTCTTTAAGTTCTCAAAGCTCTTAACCAAGGCTCAAGGCTGTCATATGAACTAGCCAGATGTTTAACTAAGAATCCATCACAGTCAGTCCACCATTTGAAAAATAAGACTTGAGAGCCATTCTACCCCAAAATGGCAACCAGGCATTCCTTTTTGGCAACTGCAAGCTTGTTTGAGCCATTTGACGCCTAGCTTATACAGTGGACACTCACGAGGTTCAATCCTGTGGATTTTGAGTCTATGACGTACAATCAAGCTAGAGATGTGATTGCCCGGAGACTGAGTGACATTGCCAGACAAGAGGACATAGCCCAGGTAAAACCAGGGATGTTCCTAGGGGACCAGATTTATCGGACCATACCAGCCCCTTACCTTGCAGAAATCCACTATGTGGAATACCGCAGACTTCTTACAGCGGCTAGATTAAACGTCCTTGACTGCGATATTGTGGGGAAGGTACAGGGAAGTACCATACGCCCAGAGAACCTGTCATTCTGCTATCGGTGTGGTTGAGTCCACCGAACACATTCTCTTGACTTGCCCTTCTTATGCAGAGCTTAGACAAAACTTTATAGACCCACTCCTATGTCAACTCAGCTTCCTACCCGGAGAAAACCAGGTTTTACACTTGCTGAATAATGTCACTAGAGCTATACCTTTCTTGGTGGCCAAATTTCTTTTTTTAGCCTTTAAGCGTTGCAAGATCATAATTGACTGTATTGACATGGGGCTATCTGTTTAGCCCTTTTAGTGTTGGCTAAGCTCTAAAATCTTCCTGGGTGTTTTAACTGTGTATTGACAAATGTATTTGTATTTTTTTTCTGACTGACGGTCGAATAAAAAGGTTGTTGTTGTTATACAGTGGACACTCGGGTTGTGAATGTGATCCATGCGGGATGCACGTTTGCAACCCACAGTGCTCACAATGCGCAGCGACGCGTCTGTGCACGCGTGGGTTGCGATTCGGCGCTTCTGCGCATGTGCAAAGCACGATTTAGCATTTCTGCGCATGCGTGATCGCCGAAACCCGGAAGTACAGTGGTACCTCAGGTTACATACGCTTCAGGTTACAGACTCTGCTAACCCAGAAATAGTGCTTCAGGTTTAAGAACTTTGCTTCAGGGTGAGAACAGAAATCGTGCTCCGGCGGTGCGGCAGCAGCTGGAGGCCCCATTAGCTAAAGTGGTGCTCCAGGTTAAGAACAGTTTCAGGTTAAGTACGGACCTCTGGAACGAATTAAGTACTTAACCTGAGGTACCACTGTAACCTGTTCCGGTACTTCCGGGTTTCAGCGGTTGTGTAACCCGAAAAAAAGCAACCAGAAGCGGCCGTAACCTGAGGTATGACTGTAGATCTGAGTTTCTAACACTGCTTCTTATGCACTTAAGAAAAGCACTGGTCCAGATTTGGGCTCCCTCCCTCCCTCCCTCCCTCCCTCCCTCCATTTTCTGCCCAGAGAGAGATGGGTGCTTGTATGTTAGTAGGTTGGTTGACGTACCCAGCCCCCCATCTCTCCTCGGAGGTCCCAGGGAGCATTTTTTTCTGCTTCGTAATGTCCAGGCTCCATGCCCAGCCCTCAGCTTTTATGGACATTGTCCGAGTTGAGGAGGAGGAGGAGGAGGCGGCAGTTGAGAACAGACTCTCTCCTGCTTTCCTTTCTCTTTTGAAGCCACCAGCTCCGAGGCAAGAAGCCTCGGTGGAAATAAAACACCAACAATCTTGGACTGTCCAGCTTTTCACAGATGAAAATAAACTTGCTGCAAGGGTAACTTGGCCCGCACATAAACAAACATGCAAGCACTGTATGGGCCTGCCTTGTTACTCTAACTACAGCTAGAAATAGAGACAGTTGGGGGGGGGAATGAATGAACTGGTTCTATTATCATAGTTTTGTTTCAACATCTTCTTGTCCCATTTCTGCTCTCCCAGTCAGAACAAAAGCAGCATGCTCAAACCACCCGCCTTCTGTGATCTCCGCTGTGGTTTTGACTCTGTTCCACTATTTCCTCTGTAATTGCTGTTGGTTTCTAAGAGCAGAATAATTGCATTATTAGTGTAAACAGAGGCCCATCTATTCCGCCTTCTTCCCATTTCCTATAGAGACCAGGAGTCAGGTGGCTGCAAGCAATCTTCCTTCCCACCCAGACATCTGATATGTAGAGGTATATACTGCAGCTGCATATGGAGGTTCCTCTTAGCAGTTTAGGCCATTTATTTCGAAGGTTTCTTACTCGCCCATAAGGTCCTAAGGTGGGTTATGGCAATAGAATATACAGTTATAAAAAAGAGACAAAGCCATTACAGGAATAAAACTGCTAGCAAAGCCGCTTCAGTGATGATACAGGTGGAGTCCAAAGTAGAAAGAAACCCTTAGACACACTTTCCTGAAGAAAACTGAACAAAGCAGCTTATAATTTGATGAGAAGTTTTGTCTTTTCTCTCAGGTCCTGCACACAGAAGGAGGTTTTTCAAGCAAGCGTACAGAGGGGAAACTCCCTCACAACTGCATAGCCAATCAGAGCAGGCATCATGCCGCCCTGCCTGGTTGCTAAGCAACGCTTCCACTTGACCCCCGCTTGGCTAGCTGACCTTCGCGCTAACTCTGTTAGTCCTTAGGGTTGCACATAGAATGATCCCCACGATTGCACTTCCAAGAAAGATGAATAAAACAGTTCCAAATGGAACAGAACAGTATAAAGCTTGATAAACAGTACAAAAAGGCACAAAGCAAAACAAAAATACATTAATTGTCAGAAAGCCTGAATCAAGAGGTATATGGCTAAAAAAACCCTACAATGAAGATGCTCTGTGGGGAGGGAGTTCCTCACTTTTGGGGCTGCCACAGAGAAAACCCTAAATCAGAGCATCATAGAGCTGGAAGGGACCACGAGGGTCATCGAATCCAGCCCTCTGCAGTGCAGGAATCTTTTTGCCCAAGGCGATTCTCGAACCCAGAACCCTGAGATGAAGAGTCTCATGCGTTACTGATTGAGCTACAAATGGTTCACTACACTGACTAGAACCCACAATGCTATGCAGTGGTACCTCAGGTTACAGACGCTTCAGGTTTGACTCCGCTAACCCAGAAATAGTACCTTGGGTTAAGAACTTTGCTTCAGGATGAGAACAGAAATCACGCAGCAGTGGGAGGCCCCATTAGCTAAAGTGGTGCTTCAGGTTAAGAACAGTTTCAGGTTAAGAACAGACCTCCAGAACAAATTAAGTTCTTAACCTGAGGTACCACTGTATATATAAATAACAGTATTGACATAGGGAAGAAGAGGTTTTAACCTCACTGGGTCTCTGAAGGCGGCTGAATCGGCAGTAAGGCTGGTGAACTCTCCCATATCTGGATTACTTGGATTTCTGCATTGGGTGTGTGTATGTTTAATTATGTTGTTAGAGAGAGAGAGAGAACCCTGGGTTCTTGAATGGCTGCTGCGTAATGTGCGATGAGCTAATCTTTGCCCCAGATCTCTTGAGGTTTCCCAAATATAGTCACCTCTTGGCATCTGCCCGAGGAAAGCAGAATGGGGAAGTCATGGGTGGGCGGCTGGATGGCTGTGTTTTATGGGCAGCTGATTACATTACGCCAGGGCATGACTAGACAGGCGTACAAAGATGCTAATCTATTTGCAGGGTGTGTCAGGCGACAGGCAGAGGAATCTGATCAGGGCTGAGCCTCCTCTGTTTTCTTGAAAAGCCCATTAACATTTTGCATCCAGGTAACCCATATTGATTACCCATCTCTACACATTGCTGTTACTTGGTTTTTGTTTGTTTGTTCAACGCACTTAATATCTCATAAGACGGGGAGGTGGGTGGAATAAAATCCCTATTCCTTCCTCCCTTCTCCCTCTGATGACCGAGACCGGAATCATATAAGCAAAAGGGGAAACGTTGCAGAATGAGTGGTGCAAACGAGAACATTTTATTTATTCAGTTTTCCATGCATTTATTAAATGTGCACAAATGACGTGTTTGTTAAGAGAGAGGGAGCACTGGAAACGGCATTTGGGCAAGCTCCGCAAAATGAAAAGGAATAGCTTGCAAGGCAGGCTCCTGTGCTGATCCCAGATTTATGATGTGTGCAAGCAGGACTTTCAGAGTCTTCTGAGACTCAGTGGAAAGGCAAGACTGCTTGCTCCCTACCTAGATGCATAGCTGTCAAGCGTCCCTTAATTGGCAGGACAGTCCCTTATCCCAGCGCCATGTCCCACTGCTGTCCCTTATTGATGATGTCCCTTAAATAAGCTACTGAAGGTAATGGGGCCCTTTCTATGTCCAGCTGTCCTTTGTCAACAAGAAATTGTTGCTGTTTTTTTGTGTTGAATATAGGCTATATGGTAATTTATGGACCTAATAGGTATCTAAAGCCATTTGCATGCAACAAAATATGTATTTTATCAAAGTAATTGTTGATCCCTTATTTTGGCTGCTGATCCCTTATTTTCGAGGCTGCTGGTCCCTTATTTTCAAATCTGTAAATTGACAGCTATGCCTATATGTCTCTGGGGTGGGGATTCCTGGGTGGCCAGGCCTAATTCATCCGCATCTGCGTCTTAAACCCAAGAGTTGCCGCCGGCAACTTCCTGGCTCTGCACAGCAGAGTGTAGAGTCTTGCCTTTCCTCTTCCAACCTCCCTGTTTTCCTGGCAAATCTGGAAACATTTGTGGCTGGGAGGGTTTAGGGTGCAGAAGTCGGCCTGGGTGGTGGGGGCGAACAATCTGCTCTCCGTTTTAAGTGTTCCCAGCTCTTCCTCGCTTCCACTCCAGATGGGAGAGAGGTTGAGACCAGAAGCGCCCATTTGCAGCTAACTAAAAATACCAGTTTTGCTTCTCTCCCGTCCCTGACCCCCACGACTGTCTCCAGCTTTCGGCTGGCACGTTGCCAACAGCTGTTGAGATCTGGTTGCTGTGGCGATGGCCGTCCACATGTGTTCTGGAAGGCCGGCCGGCTGTGCCACATGTGCAAAAGATCTCTTGAGCCGGTTGCAAAATAATTGCGGCCGGCTTGCTGCCTCCTCTCCAGCCCGTTTGGCAGATTAGACCCCGGAGCGTGACGAGAGATTTTGGACGTTAATTTCTCCTGCGCTGCTGAAGATGTTTCTGTCAATGGGGCTATATAAATAGTAACACCCCCCCACCCCACCCGTGCTCCAATTCTCAGCATCTGCTGGTCTCCCAAAAACATTTCATAACGGATCGGCTGCAGGAGGAATTAATGTGTCCTCATCTGCTTGGAAGCGACATGGAGCGACATGCACATTCAGAAATTATTTTTTTTGGGGGGGTGATTCTCTGGCTTGGCAGGGGGGTGGATGGGAAATGGTGTTCATCTAGAAGTGCCGCAGCTCAAAGCTGGCGTAGTGCGACAGACTTTTTTGGATGTGGGATGCTGGGCTGGAATCCTTGCCTCCGCCACAAAACCTGCGACGTGGCTTTGGGCGAGTTACCCATCTGTCAAAATAAAACATTTGCAGCAGGCGTCGAAAGAGGGATATGAGACCTGAGTGTGCACAAACTTAAAAAAAGAGAAATATTCATTCAGGCCATGCATTCTTGCAAATCCAGGGACATTCTGCTCTCCCTCTGCATGATTTATGGATTTATGCACATCAGACACATTTACACAAAGTTAATAAAAGAAAACGAATAATTGTTCTCATTTGCACAACGTATTCTACAACGTTTACCATTTGGCTCAATGGATTCAGGTTTCGGTCATTAGAGGGAGAAGGGAGGTGTCCGTCCCACCCTACCACCACCCCCCCCTCCCTGGCTTCTGAGATTTTGGCAGGCGTTGCCCAGGGCAGGCTTAAGACTAGAAACTTGATTTTAAAAAGAGACGGATGGGAAGCTGATGACAGGTCGGGCGTTGCATTTTGGATAACCCAACATGGCAGGCGGTCACCATAGATCGGAGCAGGGTTTGATCTGCATTTAAAGGGCACTCACAAATCAAACACTCCAGAGTGTCTGTCAGTACTGTGTGCATGTGTGCGTGAGGTGAGGAATGAGTCCAGAGGCCCTTGGTACTTGTGTCGAACCCAAGCAAAGTTATCCTGCTATATACAGTGGTACCTCGGGTTACATACACTTCAGGTTACAGACTCCGCTAACCCAGAAATATTACCTCGGATTAAGAACTTTGCTTCAGGATGAGAACAGAAATCGTTCAGCGGTGGCAGCAGGAGGCCCTATTAGCTAAAGTGGTGCTTCAGGTTAAGAACAGTTTCAGGTTAAGAACGGACCTCCGGAACGAACTAAGTACTTAACCTGAGGTACCACTGTATTTACATTTTACAAGCTGCCATGGGAGAGTTTTGCTCTGCAAGGTGGCATCTGAAGGGCTTTTGAACAAAACAGGCAAGCAAGCCTCATTGGGACTGTCCCACGTCAGAACACTTGGAGTGGGGAGGCCCCATGTCGGAATTGTGAAACGCTTGACACCGCCTCCCTGCCTGTAGAAATCTAGCATGTGGCAGGGAGCAGTTCTAAAACCAGCGCCACCTCTCTGCTTGTAGAAAGCTAGCATATGACGGGCGGCAGTTCCACCCTGGCCCCCTCTTCCCTGAGAATTGTGGCGAGGCACTTCTGCTGGAGAACAAGCAGTCAGGAAGACTCGGCTAATCCATCAAGGGCAGCTTTTGGAAATGGACTCCCTGGACCTATTACAGTTTGTCCATTTTCTGCCCTCGCCTCCCTGTTGGCTTCATTCCCTGTGTTGTGCTGCCGATGCTTTTTGTAGTTGCTTTGGCTGGGCCAGAGCCTCTTCTCTCTGCACTTTAGCACAAGAGGTTAGTTTCTTCCCCGGCCGGTTGGTTCATCTCAGCTCCTTGCATCTCTTTTCTGGCTTCTCTTAGAAAAGTGAGAGGCAGGCTAAACCAGCCTTTCTCAACCTGGTGCCCTCCCAATCTTTTAGGCAAGGGGTAGGCCAAGATTTTCAGCTGTCTGTCTGCCAACTTCCTGGCCCTCCCCTCCGCCACTGTTGGGTTCCCCTCCCCAAGGTCAAAAAGGAGTAGTCTTCTACATTGGCTCCCAGTACATTTCCACGCACAATTCAGAATGTTGGTGCTGACCTTTAAAGCCCTAAATGACCGCGGCCCAGTCAGTATACCTGAAGGAGCATCTCCGCCTCCATCGTTCAGCCCGGACATTGAGGTCCAGCTCTGAGGGCCTTCTGGCAGTTCCATCACTGTGAGAAGTGAGGTTACCTGGGCCTTAGGCTGCTGACCCCTGGACTAGACCATGTGAAAATGAACATAATATTTTAGCTGCAGTTCTTTCATTTTCAGCTTTGTATTCTTGCTTTTGAAAGAAAGGCCGCCTAGACATTCCATTGTGGCGCGCATAGCCTAGGTTTAAGGTGCCATTTAGCGCCTAACTTGTCCTTGATGCCCCTCAAGGGGTCCCTCCCAATGTTTCAATTCTATGATGGTGTGATCTCAACTATATTGCTTGTTCCAGAAGGCAAGAAGGAGAAAAACGCACGGTGGAAATGGAAAAAGTATTAATTATGGAGTAATGTAGAGGTTTTTCCACTGGAGTCGCCAACGTTTGGCGCCCAAAAATCTCCACGCAGTCGCCATTGGACCTGCGCCAGTAGCAAAATGAGCCTGGGGAATTTTGAACACTGCCCAGATGTTGTCGGACTACAACTCCCATCATCCCTGGCGAGCTCAGCCAGTGCACAGGGATTGTGGTATTCAAAGTCCGACGACACCCAGGGTTGAAGACTTGACTGGCAGCGGTTCTCCAGAGTTTCCTTCCCAGCCCTAGCTGCAGACGCCAGGGATTGAACCTGGGACCTTCTGCAAGCAGAGCAGGAGCTCTGCCAATGAGCTACAGATTTCCCTTTAACACCTAGGAGACCAGGAAGCTGACTCATACCAAGAAATGCCATAAGTCTTATCGAACTCAACGTTGTCTGCAAAACCAGAGCCAGGGAACCTTCTTAGGCCCAGAGAGTCAGATGTTTATCTGTGGGACTACCCCCCTGCCATTTGCCTGATGATGTGAGTCACCGCAGTGGCCCATCTAGCTCAGTGTTGTCAACACTGACCGGCAGCAGCTCTCCAGGGTTTCAGGCAGGGTCTATCTCTCTCTCCCCCGCCTCAGCCTTGCCTCGGGATGCCAAGGATTGAACCTAGGAACTTATGTGTGCAAACTACTGAGTTTTGGCACTTCCTTAACACATAAGAAGGCTGGAAACTAACTCATACTATACCCACCCAGCTCAGTATTCCCTTCACTGACTGGCAGCAGCTTTCCAGAGTTTCGCATATGAGATGTTCTCCAATCCTATTTTGAGATGCTGAGGATTGTAGCTGAGCCATTTTGCGTGCAAAGCAGACGGTCTACCGCTGACCTTGCGCTATACAGATCAAGGCTACTGGTCCATCTCGCTCAGCTTTTTCTACACTGGCAGGCAGTGGCTTCCTAGGGGTTCAGGGGGGGGGTCTTGTCCCAGCCTTACCTGCTGGGGACTGAACCTGGGACCTTCTGCATGCAAAGCAGGTGCTCTGTTGTCGAGCTATGGCTCTTCAGCTTAAACAGCTCTGCTCTCAAATAAAACTGCTAACAGATGTTGTGTCAGAGGTCTCTGTCCTTGCTTTCAGGAGCCCAACCAAATGTGGAAAAGTTGCAGTCATTTTTGCTGTTTTTTCCTAAGTGCAGGAAAAATCCACTTTTCCGCTCCCACCCCCCACCCCTTTCAGCAAGAGAGCTATTCTATACAGGCTTGTAAAATTCCACGCATTAAATTTTGTTCCATCGAGGGAAAATAAAAGCTCATACTCTTCCCCGTCCGCCGCCTTTTAAAAAGCCATTTATTTACCTCTTTTCAGAATCATTAACTCACTTTTCCCAGGGATCACAGTGGCTCAGAAAACCAGAAAAACAGATTATTCACCACTGAAGGTGGATAATCTCTGGAAGATAAGACTAGGATAAAACACTGTGAATGGTCATTGTGGCGGCTTTGAAGCTGGTCACTCTAACACTGTCTGAAATAAATACACACTGCATTCAACGTTAGCTCAGTGTAGACCCATCACAACTAATAGGCATGACTAAGTTAGATCCATTGATTTCAATGGATCTTCTACTCTGAAAGAAACCCTTCAGGCTTCTGTCTGGCCCTCAGGAGCACACCCCATCACTCAGCCTACTTCGTACCCTCCTCCAAAGTTTTTGCCTAGCTGGAATGTGCCCAAGGAGTCTGACAGTGCCTCTTGCTTTTCCGGATACAGAGGGGTACGTAGGAACATAGCCTCTTTGCACAGAGGTCAAATAAATATCCATTGGCATGTGGCCCCCAGAAGCTTTCTCAGAAGGCAATGTGGCCCTCGGGCAGAAAATGGCTCTTCCCCCTTGATTAAAGGGGAGTGTCTTGCTGCCCCTAGAAAGGAAGGAAAGGGGCATCCCTCAGTCTCGGGGCCACTCTAGTAAGAGACCTGATCCGTCGGAACAGGAGAGGCTATCTTGTACCAAACCAGATCATCGGTCCATCTAGCTCAGTATTGTCAACACTGACTGGCAGCAGCTCTTTCCTAGGCCTACCTGGAGTGCTGGTGGGAGTTGCAGGTCAACATATCTGGAGAAGGCTGTGCCTGGGTTTACTGCGTTTGCCTTGCTGTTTTTGATACGTCTCCCTGAGCCGGGAGGGCATAAATCACTGCATCTGGGAGCAGCTTTTGGCTCAGGGCATCACCTCCTCTGGCTACGGACAGGGTGGGCCCCTTCCTTGTTTTGAACTGGTTGCCAAGGCGGGAGGCCCAAACATCCCCCAGCTTTCAGTCTGTGGCTAGATGCGCTTTCATTGACAGTCTGCAAGCATGGGTGGGGGGAGTTATTCTCCCTGGTTCCTTCAGGGCCATAGATGTGCTGGCTGGGGGCTGGTTTATTAGGGTCCCCAAGGGCCACCTTATCCAGGAATCGCAATTGGAAAAGGAGACTGCCCCCGTTTGACCCTCACTGCAATCCTGTGTTGTAAACAAAAATTGCCCTTTTCTCTTATGGGGTATCCAAGAGCCAATATAGAGTCCTTACGTAGGTTCCCTATTGGTAGGAGAAAATAACAGAGGCCAACCAGAGAATATTGAGAAGCAAAGCAGCTAGTAAGCTTGATCTTTATTGATCTGTTGCAACAGGGTGCTCCCCTCACCCACAGGAGAGAGGAGGAACCCAGAACAATGGCGCACAAGGCCTTATATGGACTTTTGAAATTGCCACCCTGTAGATCAAGACAAAAAAGCAGAGACATCACTTTGCCAACAAAGGTCCGTATAGTTAAAGCCATGGTTTTCCCAGTAGTGATGTATGGAAGTGAGAGCTGGAGCATAAAGAAGGCTGATCGCCGAAGAATTGGTGCTTTTGAATTATGGTGCTGGAGGAGACTCTTGAGAGTCCCATGGACTGCAAGAAGATCAAACCTATCCATTCTGAAGGAAATCAGCCCTGAGTGCTCACTGGAAGGACAGATCCTGAAGCTGAGGCTCCAATACTTTGGCCACCTCATGAGAAGAGAAGACTCCCTGGAAAAGACCCTGATGTTGGGAAAGATGGAGGGCACAAGGAGAAGGAACGACAGAGGACGAGATGGTTGGACAGTGTTCTTGAAGCTACAAACATGAGCCTGACCAAACTGCGGGAGGCAGTGGAAGACAGAAGTGCCTGGCGTGCTCTGGTCCATGGGGTCATGAAGATTCGGACACGACTAAACATCAACAAGATCAAGACCATCCCTCAGATACATCATACCTACATCACAGAACAGGCGGTCTAAAACAAAAATTTGAATGTTGTTTTTTCTCCTGTAGTTGTTTATCTCCTCTCTGGCAGGTTACTAGATTGGATACCCTGGGGAGCCGGGCCAGTCTTTTGTAATGATAAATACTTAGTTCCTGGGCCAGGTCACAGGCTCACACCCTATTCAAACATACCATTAAGACAGGATTTGTGAAGGAAAAGACAATGGGGTTTTCCATTTTCCATTGACCTTGCAGAGAAAACATTTGGGACAGTTTGGGAATCAAAATGGTTCCAGGTCAGTCTTCCTGTTCTGATCTATGTACGGGCTTGGTTGCTACACTTATGAACATTACCATATATCTAAGACCTCAAAATTCCTATCACAATACTGCGAGGTAGGCTTCGCACAGGGACTTGAATCAACTTTATTTTGTTGTGGGCTGCAAAGGAGCAGCGTGTTGGATTGTTTGCGAAGGTTGCTAATCAATGACCTTTCTTTTGCTAATCAATGACCTTTCTTTTTCCCCCTCCACCCCCTCTTCCCCCTTCCCCTTTAGGTAAGAGAGATCCTGGGCCATTGTACCTGCCCATCCCAGTTCCCCATGGTCAAAGTCTCAGAGGGTAAATATAAAGTGGGAGACTCCAACGCCCTGATCTTTGTTCGAGTAAGATCTTCTACAAATACATCTCTTTCCTTCCCCTCCTAGCTTTCCCTTCCCCTCCCCCCTCCCCCACAAAAAAGAGTAATCTCTCTGCTGGGCTCTAAACCAGTGGTTCACAAACTGGGTTGTACCACCACCTAGAGGGCTGTGGGATTACCTATCATGGTGCTAAGAGGCAAGGGGGCAGCAGATGGGGGGGGGCTAGAGGTGTAAATGACTCTCAGACTTAGAAAAGCCCCGGATCAAGCCCGTCAAATTTGTTAAATTAATTAAACCACATAGTTTTAATTGGATTTTGAATAAAACGTGCAATTAATTGTTACTGTTTCAAATTTTATTGTGCTATTATCTTCCTCAGTGGGTTGTACAAACCACTATCCTGAATAATGCTTTTCGTAGGGTAGGGAGCACCGGGGATGAGTTTATGGAACCAAGGGGGGGGCCTCCCTTCCCCCCCAAAAAAACCCCAGTTTGGGGACCACTGCTCTAGACTCTGTGAGATCAGATTATTATTATTGTTATCATTGATGGCATCTATCGGTAGCTTTATGCAAAGCGTCAAAGTACAATGAGGAAAAATTAATACAGTGATCAAGGCAAAATCCCTTAGATGCTCATCCAGTGATGTATAAGGGCAGAGTGTTACCCGCCCTGTTACGAGACATGCACCCCCCTAGGGGGCAGTTGAATCATAGAATTGGAAGTGGCGCTGTGGGTTAAACCACAGAGCCTAGGACTTGCCTATCAGAAGGTTGGTGATTTGAATCCACGCAACGGGGTGAGCTCTCGTTGCTCGGTCCCTGCTCCTGCCAACTTAGCAGTTCGAAAGCACGTCAAAGTGCAAGTAGATAAATAGGCATCACTCCGGCAGGCAGGTAAACGGTGTTTGCGTGCGCTGTTCGCCAGAAGTGGTTTAGTCATGTTGGCCACATGACCCGGAAGCTGTACGCCGGCTCCCTTGGCCAATAAAGCGAGATGAGGGCCGCAACCCCAGAGTCGGTCACAACTGGACCTAATGGTCAGGGGTCCCTTTACCTTTACCTTCTAGGGTCGTCTGGTCCAACCCCCTCAATGCGGAAATCTCAGCTAAAGCATGCAAAAAGAAAAGGAATGCAAAAGACCTGTTTGAAAGAAACGGTCTTAGCTTGGGACCTAAAGCCTGGCAAGGATGGGGCCAGGCTCACCTCCCTGGAAAACACCCGGGAACAGACCTGCTCTCATGTCTCCCTCCCTCCCCTGTTCCAGCAGCTCACTTTGGATTGGGTGCAAGGACTTCTGATGGACCCCACAGGGTCTGGGCTGTTTTATATTGGAGAGCCGAACAGTGTTTCCCAATTAGGGGTCTGCAGAAAACTCCCAGGGGCCCAACCCCTTGTCTCCCCACCCCCAACTAAATTTTTGCAATTTTGTGGCAATATCACAAAATTTATGATCTGTTTTAGCACACCCTGATTTTTCAATACGTTGGCCAAAATCGGTTTTGGAATCACACCGCCATAACATTTTTGACCTGGCAATTCTCATCAATATAAGCAGGGCAGCCAATTTCAAGGCACTGCTGATGATGTTGCTACCGATCTGAGCTGCCTTCCCTGATGCTGAGGGAAAACAGGGCAGCTGATCGCTCTCACTTCAAGGCACCGTGGCACTGCTTTCCCCTGGCACTGAGGAGGAGCAGCTTTTCTCAGTCAGCAGGAAAGCAGCAGCCGCCACAGTGGGCATGCATCTTTGCTGGTTGCCAGTGCTGTCTGCCCCACTGACGGTGTCTTGATGGCACCCCACATCACATCCCACTCAAACCATTAGGTGAAGATGACTCCGCTTCCTCTTCTCCCTCCATCCCCTGGATCTCTGCGGCTGCCCCATCCCTCACCCCCACGCCCGATCTCCAATTCCAGACATCATGATATATCTGAATATCACACTGTTTAGCTGCTGATATATATCATGATGTTGAAAACCAGTTATTGCTCAGCCCTAGTCTGTTTTTTAGTACAGTCGTAGCTTGGATCCCAAACGCCTTGGTACTTGTCCGTTTTGGCTCCCGAACGCAGCAAGTGTTCCAGTTTGTGAACATTATTTGGAAGCCGAACATACAACGTGGCTTCCGATTGGCTGCAGGAGGTTCCTGCAGCCAGTCGGAAGCCGTGCCTTGGTGGTCGAATGTTTTCAGAAGTCGAACGGACTTCCGGAACGGATTCCGTTTGTCAACCAAAGTACGACTGTATACCTAAATCCTTTGCTTATTAGGCGCTTCCCCCACATTTTGTTCAAAAACTTTGCTTTGCAGAGGTATCAAAATTTGCAAAAGTAGGGGGTTCCATGCCTTGGCTTCTGAAAACAGGCGGTCCTCAGTAATTAGCTAATTGGGAACCACTGATCTAAAACACAATTACACCTGTTGCACCCCACCCAGCAATCTCCTCTCTTGCCTTTCCATGTGAGGACGCACCCTATTGATCCCACCGGCAAAACCTGCTCACCTGATGTGGGGTTTTTTTTGGGTTGCCCACACAGGTGCTGAGGAACCACGTGATGGTTCGGGTCGGCGGGGGCTGGGACACCCTGGAACACTACCTGGATAAGCACGATCCGTGCCGCTGCGCCTCTTTCTGTGAGTATGGAGGACTCCGGTGACTTGTACTGACCTTTTCCAAGCAATCTGCACAAAAGTCTGATCTGGGACGCTTTAACAACATCTCTGCACAGGACCACAGAGTGGTACCCTGTGTGTGTGTATTGGCATGAGTTGGTATTACAAAGATCTTCAGCATCTCTAGATGTCAGGCGGCAGAGGAACCAGCTCCCACAGCAGGTTGCCAGGAGCGGATAAGGCAAGGAAAAGAACCTGTCGTTTGCCCCCACAGAGCTGCAGTTCCCAGTGGACTTAACAAGCCATACTTCCCAGGATTCTTGAAAGCTGCGTGCTTTCAATGTGTGTGTGTGTGTGTGTGTGTGTGTGTGTGTGTGTGTGTACACATCATGAAACACCCAGCAGAGCTTTCCAAGGCAGTGATGCTTCTGAGTACAGTGGTACCTCGGTTCTCAAACTTAATCCATTCCAGAAGTCAGTTGCAAAACCAAAGCGTTCCAAAACCAAGGCGTGCTTTCCCATAGAAAGTAATGCAAAACAGATTAATCCGTTCCAGACTTTCAAAAACAACCCCTAAAACAGCAATTTAACATGAATTTTACTATCTACCGAGACCATTGATCCATAAAATGAAAGCAATAATCAATGTACTGTACTATAAAATAAATAAGATGGTATTGTAGATGATAAAAATTAACATTTTTTCCTTACCTGCACTGATGATAGTCATTGTTTGGATGGGGGTGCTTTTATCCATTTCTGCAGTCACACAGTTAATCAGTAGCTGAACTGGGATCCACACAGTCACAAAAACAAAAATTGAAAAAGCCTCAAAAACAAAAGCACAAAATAAATAGAGGGAACAAAAGCACCAAACTTAATCCGTTCCGGAAGTCCATTTAACTTCTGAAATGTTCAAAAACCAAGGTGCAGCTTCTGATTGGTGCAGGTGCCCTGGAAACAATAGCCAACAACTGCATCCGACGTTTGGCTTCTGAAAAACATTCGAAAACCGGAACATTTACTTCTGGGTTTCCGGCGTTTGAGAACCAAGGCGTTTGAGAACCAAGGTGCCACTGTACCAGTCCCTGGAAAGCATGGAGGAGGGACAGAGTGCTCTTGTGCCCAGATCCTGTTCTGGGCATCTGATTAGCCACTGTGAGGAGAGGGTGACAGGCTGAATGGGCCATGGGCCTGATCCAGCAGAAAGGCTCTTCTGATGTTTTTACAGAACCTCCAGGTGCAGAAGCAGTCTAACTTGGTTCTTTGGGGCCTTTGGCCGCTGTGAGGAAATGATGCTGGACTAGATCTATCAGCAGCCTCATCCTGCAGACTGCTTTTTTATGCCATCTTGGGGAATGTGTTTGCGCATAAAGATAAGCCAAGATTTCTGGATCTTTCCCAATTGGGAACCTGCCTTGGCACGATCCTTGGAGGGGCTGCCTTGTTTACAAAGGCCATCCCTTGCTCTCCTGCATTGTAGCTCAGCAAGTCATGCTGTGAGCCTTCTGTTTTCCTTCCCAGGAAACTGACCCCATAGCAGCTGACTCTGAGTCTTCCTGTTGTTCAGGGAAGCGGAGAGCATGAAACGATATTAACCTCAAAAAACGGCTACATAATCAAGCCTGGGAACTTTCGACTTCTGAAGGTGGGGGTTTGCTGCATTCTCGCAGTGCCCCCTTGTGGCTCATGGCCATCATAGCTTCCTTCCATTGCGCTTTGCACAAAACAGTGACCTGGAGTTACCCTGCTTGCTGTTTTTTTCTCTGCCGCCTGATTGGCTTGGATGCTGAGCCTTGTAACCCTATGGGCTAGAAACTTGACTTTAAAAAAAATAAATAAAAACAGACATTCCACAATGTTCAGTTGAAAGTACATCAGTCCAACTATAAAGGTAAAGGTAAAGGGACCCCTGACCATTAGGTCCAGTTGTGGCCAACTCTGGGGTTGCAGCGCTCATCTCGCTTTATTGGCCAAGGGAGCCGGCGTACAGCTTCCAAGTCATGTGGCCAGCATGACTAAGCCGCTTCTGGCGAACTAGAGCAGTGCATGGAAACGCCGTTTACCTTCCTGCCAGAGTGGTACCTATTTATCTACTTGCACTTTGATGTGCTTTTGAACTGCTAGGTTGGCAGGAGCCGGGACCGAGCAATGGGAGCTCATCCCATCGCGGGGATTCGAACCGCCGACCTTCTGATCGGCAAGCCCTAGGCTCTGTGGTTTAACCCACAACGCCATCCTTGTCCCTCAGTCCAACTATATATTGGGATAAATACCTAGTGCAAGGACAGCTTGTTATCTCCCCAGTAGCGTTGGTGCAAAAGCTTGTGTTGCAAATGAGACAAAGGAATGTATCAATGAGGGTTTGGGCTAGGGAGAGTCTGGTGAGACAGCTTGAAGATCAATTTGCAATAGCTGCTAGTCTAGAAGGATGTGCACAGCTGACGTTAGCCGTTTGTGAGCTTTGAGAAGCAAAAGACATGAGTTCGCTCTCCAGGTAGCCAGGTAGTATTGGAGAACTGTAGAGTTGCAAGCAACCTCAAGTGTCATCGAGTCCAACCCCCTACAATGCAGAAATCACAACTAAAGAATCTCTGGCAGAAATTTGTATTAAATTTGTTTTAATGTGGTTGATTTGGTAAAAATGTATATGGGAAAAATCAATAAAAAAGATTTTTTATTGACCCCTTGCTTGCAACCACAGAGCAGGGGAACCTAACTTAGGAGACACAGCCAGAAATAAGCTCCCCCCCCCCCCCCCCGTTAACAAGGTTCGCCATTATTTGTCATCCCACCCTGTGTCCACTAAGAGTATGGGAGAGGGTCTTCCCTCATTGGTTCAGGGTGAGAAGAAGGTAAGAAACTATATAGTCCTCCTGGTGCTTGGCTAGGGCAATTCCTCTTCTGTACTTGCTTGAAAACTGCATGAAAATCCCGACAAAAGACTGTGGCAAGGGAAATTGATGGACTATGTGGAACTGAAGGTTTGTATAGTTAAAGCCATGGTTTTCCTAGTAGTGATGTATAGAAGTGAGAGCTGGAGCATAAAGAAGGCTGATCGCTGAAGAATTGATGCTTTTGAATTATGGTGCTGGAGGAGACTCTTGAGAGTCCCATGGACTGCAAGAAGATCAAACCTCTCCATTCTGAAGGAAATCAGCCCTGAGTGCTCACTGGAAGGACAGATTGTGAAGTTGAGGCTCCAATACTTTGGCCACCTCATGAGAAGAGAAGACTCCCTGGGAAAGACCCTGATGTTGGGAAAGATGGAGGGCACAAGGAGAAGGAACGACAGAGGACGAGATGGTTGGACAGTGTTCCTGAAGCTACTAACATGAGTTTGACCAAACTGCGGGAGGCAGTGGAAGACAGAAGTGCCTGGTGTGCTCTGGTCCATGGGGTCACAAAAAGTCGGACACGACTAAACAACAACAATGCGGAACTGGCGAACCTGACATATAAATTACGCGACAAGGACAACTGTGATTTTAATGAAGAATGGGAACCTTTTACAAAGTACTTAAAGAAACAACAAAATGAACAGATCTCCTTGGCAGGTTTTGAATAAGCAGACACAAATTTATTATTGGCAACATATAGACAGATAAATTAAGGATCATTACAATTTTAGAATATGCAGAGAGTAACATGTGCTCAAAAACCAGAGGGAGGAGCTGAGGGAAGTCCGGGAGGGGGTGGGAGGGAGGGTCTTTTCAGGGAGGGGGGAGGGAAACTTATGGGGGGAAAGGAGGCTGATATGTTTTTGATAAATTGTTATGCTGAAATGTTTAATAATAAAAAATATATATAAAAAAGAAAGAAAACAGCATGAAAATGAGGTAGAGATCTCTCTCGCCACAGGTCTGGGAGCGATGTGCCTTGTGGATGCTTGTCTGTCCTGGCGATGGAAGTCTGATTTGGTATCACTTCCCTTTCCTCACTCGTCCTGCTGTCCTCTCTCTCTCTTTATTGCAGCCCACCGCCTGAACCAGACCCGGGGGCTCGCATTCTCCCCCCAGAAGACGGTGACTCCAGGCAGCCCCCAGACAGGCAGCCCCAGTGCCCAGCGCCGGGCTGAAGCCATGAGCCAGCACAAGCTCTCCGAACCCCTCCGTGGCGGGGATAAGCGGCTCTCCGCTGGAGGGGACCCGAGCCACACGAAAGGGACCCGTCCTGGACACCCGGCCAAAGGGCCTGCAGGAGACCACACCCCTCCGCGGCAGCTGCCAGGGGGTCCTTTGACCACGAAGCATGACGGGCTGCCCTCAAGGTCCGGCCAGAGCTCTGCTAGCCCACTGAGGGGGCCCACGGTTCAGCGGGACAGCAGTGACTCGCGGCTGTCCAACACCCTCAGGTAACGTAGGTTGTTTTCTGGATGGAGGAAGTTGCCTTGTCCCGAGTTGTTCCCTGGGTCCAGTTAACTGGTCTACATAGACCAGCAGCAGTTCTGCAGGGTTTCAGACAAGGGGTCTTTGCCAGCCTTACCTGGTGTCGGGGGCTGGGCACAGGAGGAATGGTGGAGACTGCCTCCCCAGCCTGATAATAATAATAATAATAATAATAATAATAATAATAATAATAATTATTATTATTATTATTATTATTATTATTTATTAGTTATACCCCGCCCATCTGGCTGGGCTTCCCCAGCCACTCTGGGCCACTTCCAACCAAATGTTAAAATACAGTAATACATCAAACATTAAAAGCTTCCCTAAACAGGGCTGCCTTCAGATGTCTTCTAAAAGTTTGGTAGTTGTTCTTCTCTTTGACATCTGGTGGAAGAGCGTTCCACAGGGCGGGTGCCGCTACCGAGAAGGCCCTCCCTGGTTCCCTGTAACTTGGCTTCTCGCAGTGAGGGAACCGCCAGAAGGCCCTTGGCGCTGGACCTCAGTGTCCGGGTAGAACCATTTATTATTTATACCCCACCCATCTGGATGGGCTTCCCCAGCCACTCTGGTTGGCTCACAACAGAATATTAAAAACACAATAAAACATCAAACATCAAAAACTACCCTAAGCAGAGCTGCCTTCAGATGTCTTCTAAAAGTCAGATAGTTGTTCATTTCCTTGGCATCTGATGGGAGGGCGTTCCACAGGGCGGGCGCCACTACCGAGAAGGCCCTACCATAGAAGAAGACAGTTCAGAATTGCAACAGGGGTTTGAGGGAGGTCACAGCTCAGAGGCGGATGAGGGGGAAAGTTGGGAAATAATGGGAGAGGAGGAAGAGGAAGAGGAAGAACCAGGAGGGCCACAGCCGAAGGACACAGTGTCTTTAGAAAGCATTTCAGACCCCCCCCCTCCCAGAACCCTGCGAGCCTTGAAAGTAGGAGAGCAAAGGGCCCAGAAGCAAAGGGCCCTCAGTCTCACCTATATAAGAGATGACGAATGAGGAAGTGGGAGAAAAAGGAGGTGGAGACTCACTCAGGACAACGCCATTATTCCAAGAGGCTGTGTTTCCAAGCCTCTCTCTGTGAATATTGAATAAAAAGCAGGTGGTAAGAACTTTTCCTTGTCTTATCCGCTCCTGGCAACCTGCCATGGGGGGTTGGCTCCTCTGCCGCCTGACATCTAGAGATGCTGAGGATCTTTGTAATACCAACTCATGCCAGTACACACACACAGGGTACCACTCTGTGGTCCTGTGCAGAGATGTTGTTAGAGCATCCCAGATCAGACTTTTGTGCAGATTGCTTGGAAAAGGTCAGTACAAGTCACCTGAGCCTTGGGAAGCCCATAGAGCTTTACAAGAGTGCTGCTCATTTGACTGCCTCCTTCGGCTCTATGCCATTCTGAAGGCAGAAGACCATCAGGCAGGAAACGGCTTTTAAGTTCCCCGGTAAAGGGGAGCTTACGGATCAGGAACCGGGTGCATCAGCACTTTCTCCACTGCTGCCCCCTGACAGTGGGAGGGGAACATAGCCATCATGACAGCCGTCCCCTCCATGAACTTGCCTAGTTGCTTTCTCAAGCCATTCAACTTGGCAAGCATTGCTGTATCCAACAGCTAAACAGATGCACGAAGGCGCAGAGAGCCTTGAGGTTCATCCTCAGGGCAGCTGCAATGGAAGTCCTCTACCCTTAGGCTCCAGCTTCACTGTCATAATGATGGAAAACATAACCTGTACAACTGTCGTGGGAAACAGCCAGCCTGTGGGCCTGGGGTAGCTCAGTCAGTAGAGCATGAGACTCTTAATCTCAGGGTCGAGGGTTCGAGCCCTGTGTTGGGCAAAAGATTGTAGGGGATTGGGATAGATGGCCCTTCCCACTATATAATTATATGATTCATTACACATTATCTAATCAGACCACCTCACCCACTAGGATGTTGTTGGTTTTTTGGCAGATGCCACGTCCTCGACCTTTCCCCAGCCTGATGCCATTTGACACCTTTCCACAATATTGAGTTGATTTCCAATTTCAACTTTTTAATATTTTTTTAATTAAAAATGTGGTTTCATGTGTAATTGTTGTAAGCTGCTTTGACATTTATTAACTTATTTATTCATAAAAATATTTGCATGCTGCTGTGTTGTTGTTTTAAAAAAATCAAAGCGGTTTGCAGCAATGAAACATAAAAACCATACAGTAAAACTATTTAAAAGGTTTAAGACAGCCACTGGTTAACCCCTGAGGAAGGATGTATTCCTAATCGTAGGCCAGGGGGAATAGAAAAGCTTTCAGCAGGCGTTTAAAAGTTGCCTGCTGAATCTCTAGTGGCAGAATGTTCCACAGGACTGGGCTGGTGACACTATTTTTTGTATCTAAATTTATTAAATTTATATACCGCCCTTCATCAAGAGATCCCAGGGTGGTTCACAGAATGAAACACAAGATAAAACACAAGTAAATAATTAAACTGAAACATCAAAACAAAAACCACCACCCTTGTTGTTGTCAAACGATCCTCACCAATTCAGGGAACAAACCACAACTCTTTGGCAGATGACGACAATGCTCGAACTGGGATATAAGGATTCAGGCTTTGTAAATTAGCACAAGAAACTTGAACCTGGCTCGGTAGTAGATGGGCAGCTTTTTTTAAGAATGGTGTCACGGCAAGAAACTCCAGTCAATGGTCCAGCTGCCGCATTGTGCACCATTATTGCGAATGGCATTATAGAAATCTTTTTGTATGGATAAATGCTAACGCTGCTAACCACCAAAATTGCCTTTCCCCCTCTGCTCCAGGCCCCCCAGAGCCCGGCGTCTTTCTGGAGACAGCGATTCCTCAGCGTCCTCTGCGCAGAGCGGCACTTTGGGAAGGCGGCACAATGAAGATGGCGGCAGCAGCGGCCCAACACTCAGGAAGGAGCCCGGGCGGCGGCTGGGCGAAGGGATCAGCCCTCAGGCCCACGCCAGCCCCAAGAGGCAGCCGGCCAGTCGCAGCCAGTCCCGAGACCGGGTGGACTTGCCAAGGCCATCTCTGGCGCCCCGGAGGACTGAGGCGGAAGAACGCGGCCGCCCCCGGATGGCCAATGGGCACCTCAAGCCGTCCGTGCAGCAGAGCCCTCGCCCACGGGCACGAAGCCAGGGGAGGCCCAGCGGGGAGCCCACCGTGCTGGTCATCAGCCGAGGTAAGGATGGGCAGCACTCTTGGGCGCGGGCCGAAGACCCCAAGGAGAGGCCCGGGGGCTCTGGAAGAAGCACCCCCAGGACCAAGAGCCCAGCCAGGTGGGCGCCAGGGACGCCAGTAGGGTCTCGGAGCCCGGCGCTCGCCAGCCGAAGGGGGTCTCTCCCCGCCACAAAAACAACAGACCCCCGGCCGCGGACGCCGCCTCCGTCGGCCTGCGGGACTCTGAGGCAGAAGCAGCCAGCTTCGGGGGGATCCCGTGGGGCCACGAGGCAGCAGCCCCGGTCTGGCGAGAGCGGGCACTCGCGGCAGCCCTCAGACAGTTTAGGACGGGAGTTGGAAGAGCTGGCTCACACCTTCCGGACCCCTCTGCGCCTGGACCCCAGCCAGGAGCAGCAGCTGTTCCGGCGACTGGAGGAAGAGTTCCTGGCCAACTCCCAAATGATGGGCCTGGTGATGGATGGGGAGCCAGAGCAGTTAGAGCCCCTGGGCCGGGCCTGTGACGGCCCCCGCCTCCTGCAAACCACCCCAGATCAAGGAGCCGCCGACTCGGCCTACTGCTCCTCCAGCTCCTCCTCTTCGTCCCTCAACTTTTTCAGCAAGTACGGCCTCCCAGGTGAGGCAAAAGACGAGCCCAAGAGGAACGCCGCCTCCCAGAGGCCAGGGGTCCCCGAAGCGGGCACCGCGGTGCCCCCCGACTTCCACAACGGCTCGGCCGACACCTGCGAGCTGTGGGACTCGCCAGTGCCTCTGGAGCGAGCCACGCGCTGGAGGAAGCCGGCTCTGTCCAGCTCCTCGGACGAGAGCAACTGCTACGTCTGCCTGAACGACCTGCAGGAGGTCCAGGAAGGGGCGGAGCTTCCCGAGCCTCTGATGGACAGCCCGTGGGGCGTCACAGAGGCGGCCGATACGGACCTGGGCTCTCCGCCCCACGAGGCCGCCGAGGGGTCCACTCCCTGCGAGGAAGTCGTGCTGCGCCCGAAGTCGTCCCTCAAGAAGCCAGACCGTGTGCCTTCCATCTACAAACTCAAACTGCGCCCCATGATCAAGCCTCGCACTGACTCCCAGCCGGACAAAACCCCTTCGAAAATCCCCACGCCCCTCAGCTACAAGGCGGCGGGGGTGGGCAAGTCTCCAGTAGGGGGCGCCTCGCCCAAGGGCAGCCCTTCCAAGCGCCCTCCAGAGCAGTACCGACCCTGGGCAGCCTTCCACAACGTCTTCGCCTCCCTTGTGGAGCCTTCCCACGGCCCGGCGGAGTCCGGGGTGGCCGACGAGGGCGCCTGGGCATGAGGGGTGCCAGAGGGCAACCGGCTGCCTCCTCTCTCCTTCCTGGCTGCTTCAGTTGCCCAGCCTTCCTTCCCCCGTCCCTCGGGCACTGTTCCTTCTGTGACCTCAATATTGCTGCTGTTCTGAACGGATTGTTGTGGGTGGAGATGCCTTTAATTTCTAAGGTGGTTCTTCCATTGGGGTTTGGTTTTGAATTGTGGCTGGAGAGTGGCATGGCTTCGTAGCAAATTTGTGTGTATGTGTGTGTGTGAGAAAGAGAAGCTTTCAGGGGAAAGTCTTTGGACACTGGATAACACAGCAAGGAGCTTCTGACGTGGTCCGATATTTGCTCGCACCGGCCGTTGTAAAATTCTTTTGAGTTGGCTTTGATCGCCTTCCACCTCCTTCCCCAGTCTTCCAAATCGAGTAGCACTTTTGACCTCTAAACCTCTTGCTCCCTTCTCATGTAACCCTTGCATCAGCTTTGACCTCGTTGGGCAGCTTCCCCTTGGGGATGTTTTAAAAAGGACGCTATAGACCTTGGGAGTCTTGCAAATAGTGGTGACTCAAAGTGGGAAGGTGTTTAATGTGCACAGGAACGGGGAGACCCCACACAGACTGTGGGAGCCGCTCCCCACTAGGCAAGCTGACAGTGTTTTCTGCAAGCTTCCGATCAAGTAGATTATCTATTTTTTAAACGAGTCACGCTTTTGGAGAGAGAGGGTTTCGCTGAAGTCTTGCACATGAATTCCTCTTCAGACAGACCCTCTCGGCGTCCTGGGATCTGGGCCGTTAAGACTCCTGTCCCCTCAACCAGTCCCCTGCCCCCCCCCCAAATGTACTGTAGGTGTGTTTAAATAATCTATGCATATTTATATAAATACAACAGAGTGTGTCCGCTCGCCTCCTGAGCGCTGTCTCCCGTCTAGTGCCCGCCTTCCGACCCCACGAATGTAGTTAATTGAACTGACCCGCCAGCTCTCGGAACCCAGAAAGTAAAAAAAGAGGACAAATCATGTGTTTTGACTCTGTGCCTTTATTGCAGAAGTGTGAAGATGGGTGGATGTGAACCAGTCCCATGTGTGTCTCCCCCCTCCCCAGACTAGAGGTAGGCAACATGTTGCCCTCCAGATGTTGCGGAACTGTCCCTAACCATTGGGCATGCTGCCCGCTGAAGTTGATTTATTTACTGTATTTTTCGCTCTATAACACGCACCTGACCATAACACGCACGTAGTTTTTAGAGGAGGAAAATCCGTAGGCATGCCACCCGTAGGCATTCCATCCATAACATGCACAGACATTTTCCCTTACTTTTTAGGAGGAAAAAAGTGAGTGTTATGGTGCCAAAAATACGGTAATTTCGTAAAATTTACTGCTTGGTTGTTCAGCCACCCAAAAAACCTCAACATGGTTTACAAAAAACGATAAAAATAGTCATACAGCCGCCCTGAGCCCGGCCTTGGCTGGGGAGGGTGGGGTATAAATAAAAATTATTATTATTAACGACAACGATTTAAGGCTTTCGAAAAGTTAAAAGAGCAATAGACTAAAAGCAGGTTAAAACTCTCGCCAGCTTTCTAAACGGCTGGGTGGGGTTGTCTAAAGGAGAACATTTTTTTAGCAGGTGGCGAAAAGAATACAATGAACAGCCACTGCCTGAAATCAAGAGGCTGGGAGTTCCCAAGGTGCACTTTCTTACAGATACAGAACGGATATTACGTGGCACCTGTAAGAGTGCCAGTCCCGATGGGACTTGGAGTACAACTACCTCTGGGTGGTAGATCAAGCATTGCCATTGGCTGAGATCCATTGCTCAGGAGCATTTGAGAGGACGTTATCACCTACTGCCCTGCCAGTCCCCCCCCCCAAAAAAAACCCCTGGCACCACAATTTGCAAGCAAGACATAACAAGGGACCTGGTTGAGGATGCTTTATAGATGGTCCATTATTGCACTGCTGGAATGGGGAGCCCTTCCTTGGAGACTGTGTTAAACAGATGATTAGTGTCTTGCAAAAGAACGGGGAGGCTGGTGTAGAAGACCCTTGTGTGCTGTAGCCTCTGGCCCAGAGATGATGGTGGCAGCTGTGGAGAAAGGGGGCAGGGGTCCCTGAAACTCTTGAGCCCCCCACCCTGCAACACATTTTTTGGGGGGGAAATCAAAAGCAAGCCAAACACTCGATCCCAGCCAACAAGAGTTTGATGAGGTGAAGGGGAGAATTGTGGCTTTTTAAGGAGACCTTTTCTCCTCCCACTTGCCCTCGACTCCCGCTTTGTTTTCGCAACACACTAGTCCACATTAGTCACAGCTGAGTGCAAAAGCAGCATCAGCCGTTGTCCCAGATTATGAATGAACGTGGCCTCGGCGATTGTGCTATTGGGGGGTGGGTGGTTGTGGATGGGTCGCCTCGCGATGAATTCCTGAGAAGGCAGGCAGACGTTGCGAAACTGGTTCCCTGGTCTTAGAAAGGAGGACCCTCCCGGTCATGTGTGTGTGTGTGTGTGTGTGTGTGTGTGTGTGTGTGTGTGTGTGTTTTCACAGACCTCATCGAAGCCTCTTGAATCCGCAGCACGTCTGAGGCTTCCGAGGAGCAAGCAGCTCCTTCAAGCATTTTGCATGCAGAGATTTCATACAGGGAAAGAGGACGCTTATTTCCTTGCGGCAAATCAAACCGTGGGCAGCCCCTAGCCCAGTAATGCCCACCCTGGCTGGCAGCAGCTCTCCAAGGTTTCAGGCAAGGTTTGTAACTCTCTTTCCCAGCCATACCTGGAGAAGCAGGGGATTGAACCTGCAGCCTTCTGCATGCAAAGCAGATGCTCTACCACTGAGCTACGGCCCAGCAGATGCCTCTGGAGCGTCACATGGGACCACACAAAGGACTGGATCTCATCTATGAGGGCAGAAACAATCACCCAGCTAGCTGAGGTCAGGCCTGAGATGCTGAAAATCCACACAGCTGCTTCTCTGATGCTAAAAGTGGGCATGCAACTGGGCCCCTCTGTGCAAGAGCCCCAAGCCGAAGAATCGATCGGTAGGCTTACAGGACTTGGCCAGTTGCCTGAATGTTGTCCACACTGACCAGCAGTGGCTTTCCAGAGCTTGCAGGTTGGGGAAGCAGATGCTCTACAACTCTTGCTCTTGCTTCCTCCCTAAAAATAAATTAAGATTCTAGTCCTTCCTGTTCTTTGAAAGGGGTGGTAGTGAATTAATTAGGAAACTGCCTTCTGCTTAGCCAACCCAGTGGTCCACCTAGCTCAGTGTTGTCGACACTGACTGGCAGCATCTCTCCAGGGTTTCAGGCAGGGGAGTTTTCCCCAGCGATCCTGCCAGGGATGGAACATGGGGGCAGGTGCTTTGCGCCAGAGCCACAACCTTGGAAATTAGAGGGTCAGGCCTGTGCATTTTAAGCGAAGAGTGCCTGCTGCTTATTTCTGGACGCTATACTGGGACCTACAGCCATCAAGCCTTCAGCTGCCCACTGGGTCAAGGCTGGCTACAGGTCAGAGGCCCCACCCTCTGCTTGGCTCACTCTTGAGTCAGTGATTCCCCCAGCAGCTTGGCTCCCTCCTCCCCACAACTGATTACCTGCCTGTAGTGATTGAGTCTGGGGATCCACCTGCTATCTAAAATTTCCCATTGTGTCTAAATCCTTCCCAAGCCAATGGCTGCCCCATGGCATTGTGGGAAAATCAAAATGGCGGAGGGGCTTCTCAGCCACAGGCACCCGCCACCCATGACAGAAAACTGGGCTACGTGGATTTTGGCTCGATGGCACCCCAAAACTCCACTCCCCCCCTCCAAGGTGTTCATCGCACCAAGCAGAAACGCCCAGGGATTTCAAGGGGTTACTCCTGCAAACATGGCCCTGGTGGCCGAGATGTGGCCCTCAGCTTCCCACTACGGCTCCAATGTCCGAACCTCTTGGAAAGGTGTGGCTTTTTTGGGGGGGGCACCCCATTGCAGAGGGTTGGGCTGGATGACCCTCCAGGCTCTGCAATTCCATTGTTCGGTGAGTATGCCCCCTTGTGGCCGTCAGGGTCTCCTCACATCAGGCTGCACCTGTTCCTGTGCAGCGCCCCCTGGAGGCGCATGGCAGAGTGGTTGTTCCTGCAGCCTCGGGCCAAGACACTGCAGAGGAGCTCCTTGAAGAGCAGGACGATGTGCCAGTTGAACTTGGCCGAGCACTCCATGTAGCCGCACTTCCAGCTCTTCTTGACCAGCAGCGAGAGGGCCCGGCGGGGGGAGAAGCGCTGGCGCTGCAGGTCCCGCTTGTTCCCCACCACAATGATGGGGGCTTCGCCACTGCTGCTCGCCCTAGGAGAGGAAGAGGAACTCCAAGTTCATAGAGTAGAGAAAGAAGGTCAGAGCGATGCACAGACCCCAAACCTCCAGGCTCTCCCCAGCCTGGGGCCCTCCAGAAATTTTGGACCTTAACTCCCAAAGTGGCCATTCTGCCTAGGAATGATGGGAATTGTAGTCCAAAGTGGCCATTCTGCCTAGGGATGATGGGAATTGTAGTCCAAAGTGGCCATTCTGCCTAGGGATGATGGGAATTGTAGTCCCAAGTGGCCTTTCTGCCTAGGGATGATGGGAATTGTAGTCCCAAGTGGCCATTCTGCCTAGGGATGATGGGAATTGTAGTCCCAAGTGGCCATGCTGCCTAGGGATGATGGGAATTGTAGTCCATAGTGGCCATGCTGCCTAGGGATGATGGGAATTGTAGTCCATAGTGGCCATGCTGCCTAGGGATGATGGGAATTGTAGTCCATAGTGGCCATGCTGCCTAGGGATGATGGGAATTGTAGTCCAAAGTGGCCCTTCTGTCTAGGGATGATGAGAATTCTAGTTCAAAGTGGCCATGCTGCCTAGGGATGATATGAATTGTAGTCCATAGTGGCCTTTCTGCCTAGGGATGATGGGAATTGTAGTCCAAAGTGGCCATTCTGCCTAGGGATGATGGGAGTTGTGGTTCAAAATGGCCATGTTAGCTGGGGCTTATTTCTCCCCATGCAAATAGCTGTGTTTCATTGGATATTTGAAAGTGGGACTGGGCTTCTTTAAGGCTGCAATCCTAACCCCATTTACCTGTGAATAAAACCCACGTTGAGTTCAATAGTAGGACTTCTGAGTAGTCATGTTGCGCCACCAGATGGGTGGTGGTGTGTTTACTCAGAAGTAAATCCCACTGAATTCCCCGAGACTGATCCATACGAGAGGTGGGTTGAGGACTGCAGCCTCACTCTGGAGGGTAAGTAGTTTTCCTGATTCTGTGCTCCCCCCACCCAATCCACCCCCTCCTCTCCCATCCCTTCTGCTCACCTGTTCTCCTGGATCTGCTGACGGATCATTTTCACATACTCGAAGCTTTCTGGGCTGCAGATATCATACACCAGGACGTATGCATCAGTGTTTCTCAGACCTCGGGATTTCAGGTCTGACCACTCCTGGTGGGCGAGAGGAAAACATGGGGAAAGCTGGTGCAACGAAAAAGGGACATTGTCACTCAGCTGCATTGTGCGGAGCCAGGCCCATGGGTCCATCCAGCTCAGTACTGTCACCACTGACTGGCAGTAGCTCTCCAGGGTTTCAGGCAAGGACCTTTTCCCAGCCCTATGTGGAGATGTGGGGATTGAACTTGCCTGCAAAGAAGAGGCTCTGTCACCGAGGTACATCTCTGTCAAATTTGTATCCAGATATAGAACAGGTAGGGAACCATTTTCATCCTGATGCCAACCTTCTCAAAGTTAATGATAACAAAAATAACTATAATAACTACTTATATTACTACCACTATTAATTACATTTATTCATTACTTGCCCCACTTTATTTTGTCTTCTATGGAGCAAGTTCATTAATTTTGTTGGTTTTGTTCTTATTAATTGAATTTATATACCGCCCTATACCCAGAGGTCTCTGGGCAGTTCACAGAAAAGATCATCATAAAGCTACAATATGTATGTATATATATAATCAAAATAAAAACAACAACCCAATAACACCAACCCCCAAAGAGCTGCATTTTAAAAGGGTATAGGGTGTCAAACAGATCAACCAAAGGCCTGCTTAAAAAGGAACATTTTTGCCTGGCGCCTAAATATAATGAAGGCGCCAGGCGAACTTCCCTGGGGAGAGCATTCCACAGAAGGGGGGCCACTGCAGAGAAGGCCCGTTATCATGCTGCCACCCTCTAGACCTCTCAAGAAGGAGGCACATGAAGGAGGACCTCAGAAGATGATCTCGGGGTCCAGGTTGGTTCATATGGAAAGAGGCGGTCCTTGAGATAATTGGTCCTGAGCCATTTAAGGCTCTATAGGTCAAAACCAGCACTTTGAATTGGGCCTGGAACCTACTGTAATTGGTAGCCAGTGCAGTCAGACAAGGATCGGTGTAATATGCTCAAACTGTCTTGCTCCGTTGAGCAACCTGGCTGCTGAATTCTGCACTAGCTGAAGTTTCCAAACCATCTTCAGAGGCAGCCATACATATAATGCATTTTAGTAATCTAACCTTGAAGTTACCAGAGCATAGGCAACAGTAATTAGGCTATCCCTGTCCAGATAGGGGCGTATTGGGGCCAGTAGCCAAAGCTGATGGAAGGCACTCCAGGACATTGAGGCCACCTGAGCCTCAAGCGATAGCAAATGATCTAGGAGTAGCCCCAAGCTACGAACCTGCTCCTTCAGAGGAAAGGTAAACCCATCAAGAGCAGGCAACTTCCCAGCCATTGGGTCTAGACATAAAATGTCTTAAAGCAACTTACGATCCTGAAAGCATACTGGGAAAGTTTCAAACAACATCGAAAGAATAAAACCACATTATTTATGTTAAGTGCTCATCCTGCAATATGATAGAAAAGGACAAATACTGCCCCACCCTGTTAAAGATGAATACAACAGGCTACAGGTAGGTAGCCGTGCTGCTCTGCCGTAGTCGAAACAAAATTTAAAAATTCCTTCCAGTAGCATCTTAAAGGTAAAGGGACCCCTGACTGTTAGGTCCAGTTGCAGACGACTCTGGAGTTGCAGCGCTCATCTCGCTTTATTGGCTGAGGGAGCCAGCGTACAGCATGTGGCCAGCATGACAAAGTCGCTTCTGGCGAACCAGAGCAGCACACGGAAACGGCGTTTAACTTCCCGCCGGAGCGGGACCTATTATCTACTTGCACTTTGACATGCTTTTGAACTGCTATTTTGGCAGGAGCAGGGACCGAGCAACGGGAGCTCACCCCGTCGCAGGGATTTGAACCACCAACCTTCTGATCGGTAAGCCCTAGGCTCTCTGGTTTTAACCCACAGTGCCACCCGCATCCCTATGGTGCTACTGGAAGGAATTTTTAAATTTTGTTTCAACAACAGGCTACGGTGTTATTGCATTGTATCATCCCAATTAAGAACCAACTGCCCAGTGCCTAAAATTTGATGATAATGCAAGGCAGGCACATTTCTGTGGGGAGAGTGTTCTGCAGCCAGGGGGCTACCACCCTCCCCATCTCCACCTGCATGTGTCAGTGGTAGGCGGAGCCAGAAGCAAAAGTGGGCGGGGCAATATCTTGCACACACACATCCCTAACTTAATCTTTAGATCTCCCTTAGGTCTCACCTCCTGCAAAACACAGGCAGGGCCTCCACATCAACTAAAGTCAACTGTGAAATGCAATTAGCGGCTCGCTGAAGCTCAGAGGATGGGATGAAAACCAAAGCATTTATTTTTAACCCAGATAGTAATAATGAAACGCCATGAAACTGGGGAGCAGTTCACCACTGGGGCTGATCACCGTCATGTGTCATGGAATTCTACTCAATAGTGATCCAGAGCAGATTCTAATGTGTAGTTAGTAAAAGTTAAACACGTTGCAGGATTCCCAAAAAAATAGCCAGAGGCAATTGTATTTCAACCAGCAGCGCTTTAATGCTAATGAAGGAAATGAGCATAATGGTCACAATTATTATTATTATTTATTATATTTGTACCCCACCCATCTGGCTGGGTTTTAGGATTGGCACTCTCCAGAAGAAATCCAGCTGCAGCAGACTTAACTTAAACTTACAATAACTTATAATAAGTCTAAACCTTAACGCTAAGCATACTATGTACAGAACACCACACCAGAAGGAAAAGAGATAGAAAGAAAGAGAAACCCAGGCTCCTTCTGGCCTTACTTTTAAAGTCAGCATGACTTTGACAGAAAGGATGAGAGAACCAGTTTCAGCCAGCTGTACTCAGCTTCTCTGAAGGTATAACCCAAATGTCATGAACCTTCTGTTTGCTTCTTTCACACAGACAAGCCTCCAGAACCCCCTTGAACTAATTAGAATAGGAAAGATCATGTCAGAGCAATACTTTCTGCACTAAGAAATGCAACCTGTCAGAGCGGATGTCAGGGAACGTGGAGTCCCTGCTTTTGGAAGAAGGGTTTATTTTATTTCATCTATATCCCACCTTTTCCTCCAAGGAGCTCAAGATGCCATACATGGCCATCCATCCCCTTTAATCCCCACAACAAGCCTGTGACGTAGGTTTGACTGAAAGGCGGTGATTGGCCCAAGGTCACCCAGTGAGGTTCATGGGCAAGTGGAGATTTGAACCCCAATTTCCCAGGTCCTAGTTCAACACCACAAAGGCTCTTGTTCAGGACTATATATTTTTCAGACCTTGGGGTGTGTGTGCTCATTCCCTTCCAAGCAACTTTCCAGCGGCCACCCAGTGGGTGGGCAGAGCAATGGGGGCGAATTTTACCTTCATACGGAAGGCTAGTTTCTACAAATGCTCACCCACCCCCCTCTCTGCCCTCCATCTAGGCAAGCAAAAGGCATCACCAGAGCTCAAGGGCACATTCCAGCCTTGCAGAAACTCTTAAGGAGGGTGCAAAGCAGGGCTGGTGAGGGGGTGTGGCCTGGAGAGAGCAGGTGTGGCCTGGTAAGAGTCCCAAGGTCCAGATGCAGAGGTCTGAAGGTCCGCATTTGGCCTCTGCACCTAAAGTCCCCCATGCCTGCATTAGATCAGTATCATAGCGTTACACACCACACCCATCTCCATGAGCAGTGTGAAATCCCAGGGGCTGCAGACACACTTAACAGGGTCTGTATTCCCTTTTGGGACAATGAGGCACAACAGAGGCTGCGGTGTCTTTGAGATATATGGTTTTATATGTATGTATATACATATAACTATACCTATACATAAACAGTGGTACCTTGGGTTACATACGCTTCAGGTTACAGACTCCACTAACCCAGAAATAGTACCTCGGGTTAAGAACTTTGCTTCAGGATGAGAACAGAAATCATGCAGTGATGGTGTAGCGGCAGCAGGAGGCCCCATTAGCTAAAGTGGTGCTTCAGGTTAAGAACAGTTTCAGGTTAAGAACGGACCTCCAGAACGAATTAAGTACTTAACCCGAGGTACCACTGTACATGAAGGTAAAAAGGGAGGTGGACCCCTGGACGGTCAAAGGCAACTATGGGGTTGCAATGCTCATCTCACTTTCAGGCCAAGGGAGCCAGCGTTTGTCCACAGACAGCTTTCCGGGTCATGTGGCCAGCAGGACTAAACCGCTTCTGGTGCACAGAGGACTGTGACAAGTGCCAGAGTGCACAGAAATGCCGTTTACCTTCCTGTTGCAGTGGTACCTATTTATTTACTTGCACTGGTGTGCTTTCGAGCTGCTAGGTTGGCAGAAGCTGGGACAGAGCAACGGGAGTTCACTCCGTCGCAGGGATTTGAACCGCCAACCTTCTAATGGCCAGGCCCAAGAGGCTCAGTGGTTTAGACCACAGTGCCACCTGTGTACACACACGCACACTGCTATTTTTCTAGAAAAAAGGGGTGCTGGAGCTCACCACAAACTTCTCCCTTGTTCCCCACCTGAAAGGGGCTGGAGCTGAGCTCCAGTGAGCTCCAGCTGGCGGCGGCGGGGGGGGGGGGGGCTCTGCATATATACAACCTGCTACCTAGATGAGGGGATTGCAGAACATTCACATCCTATGAGGGTCTGGCTTCCCCCATAAGGGCAGCATTGGATTCAAAGGACAGCACGGAGCCCCCCTCTGTGTCTCTGATCTAGGGGTTCCTGAACCTTGCTTCTGCCAGGCCTGATCCAAAGGTACGGTCTCCCTACAGTTCCACCTCCTTTTGTCCACTTAGAATTTAATTCCCACTTTCAAAACCCCTCTCCCTTCTCTCTGACTGAAGCAGCCACCTGCTCCTCTGCTGTGGCCACAACATCTGTAGAGCTTGCTTGCAATAGGGTGTTGCACATGCCCCATAAGAACACAATAAGAGCCTTGCTGGATCAGGCCAATGGGCCATCTAGTCCAGCATCCTGTTCTCACAGTACTTAGCCAGATGCCCCAAATGGGAAACTTTTAAACAGGACCCGAGCCCAGGAGCAACTCTCCACTCCTGTGGCTTCCAACAGCTGGTATTCAGAAGCATCACTGTCTCCAACCATCTTGGCCTTCGTCTTTTAAAGGCATTGTGACATCTGGCCACCACTGCTCCTGTGGCAGTGAGTTCCATAGTTTAACTAGGCAGGGGTTGGACTAGATGAATGTCGGAGTCCCTTCCAACTCTACCATTCTAAGGACTTCCTTTTATCTATCTTGCATCTTCCAAAATTCAGCTTCATTGGATCTCAACCAGTTCTAGCATTATGAGAGAGGGTGAAAAACTTCCCCAATATCGACTTTCTTTAGGCCAACTTGCCTCTCACAGGGGAGGAAGAAAATAGACATGAGGACTAGTTCCATCTTTTGTCTGCATCTCATCTGCGATGCTTTAAATGTGGCTGACCCTAAAGAAAGCTTTCTGGTTTTTGTTCTCATCTCCCATCTCCCTTATTTTTCTGTCTTCTTTCGATTCCACCCACATTCTGCATCTTCAGAACTGGTCTTCCTCCGGAACTGGCATCTTGCCCCTAAGTGAAGATGGGTCATCTGCAGGGTGGGTGTGGCTGGGGGGATTAGCCTACATTTTCAGCAGCAGCCAACACAAACTCTTCCCTTTGGCTTACTATTTAAGGATTCTTAAAAGCCAGAGCGGGGAGATGGGAAGCCTTGAGAAACAGCTTGAGTGTTGGAGGAGAGTGCCAAAAATTGAAAAACCAAGTTAACTCCACCCCCCCCCTTCTATTACTTTATTTTTGGACCAGCAGTCAAATCCCACAGACATTAAGAGAACTGTCGTTACTATTTCTGCACAATTTTGCCTCATTCTGCTAGCTATGGGGGAGATGCAATGTGGGCATTGTAAGTCCCACTTGGAAGCAACTCTGGCTGTCTCCATCAGCCACACATCTGGGTTCCAATATTTCACCAGACCAAACTCGTACACTTTCAAGCAGGGAAGGGCTGCAGCTCAGAGGCAGAGCATTTGATTTGAGTGTAGAAGGTGCCAGGTTCGAACTGCAGGCAAGATTGAAAAAAGCACCCTGCCTGAAACCCTAGAGAGCTGCTGCCAGTCAGTGTAGATAACACTGAGCTACATGAACCAATGGTCTGACTTGGTATAAGGCTGCTTCCTACGTATGTATCTCTCTACTGTTATTATAATTACTTTGATTTATTACCTGCCCTTCACCTTAAGGTCTCGGGGTAGATCACAACCAGCGGCATGCACTGAGATTTTCACAGGGAAACAGTTAGGGTCAGAGGTGCCAGATTGCAAGGGCAGTGGGGAATGGGGAGATGTTGTGCCTGTGAGCATCATAGCTCTCTGCCTAAGCAAGGCAGAAGGGTGGCGCTGTGGTCTAAACCACTGAGCCTCTTGGGCGTGCCAATCAGAAGATTGGCAGTTCGAATCCCTGCAACGGAGTGAGCTCCTGTTCCTCTGTCCCAGCTTCTGCCAACCTAGCAGTTCAAAAGCACGCCAGTGCAAGTAGATAAATAGGCACCACTGTGACAGGAAGGTAAACAGCGTTTCCATGCGCTCTGGTTTCCGTCACAGTGTTCCATTGTGCCAGAAGCAGTTTGGTCCTGCTGGCCATATGACCCGGAAAGCTGTCTGTGGACAAACACTGGCTCCCTTGGCCTGAAAGCAGAGATGAGTGCCGCAACCCCATAGTCGCCTTTGACTGGACTTAACCATCCAGGGGTCCTTTACCTTTTTTACCATGGGCTTTAGGAAGGAGGCACCGGGCTTTAATTCTTTAATACTCTAATTTTCCAGGAGCATTTAAGGGACTAGCCTAGTCCCCCTGGTCCACTGACAGCACACCACTGGTTGCAGCAAATTAAAATAATAAGACCAATTGCAATCAGAAGAATAAGGTGGATCCTACACTTCAAGTGTCAAAGGCCTGGGTAAAAGAGATGCATTTTCTGCATATAGAGAAAACTGTACTCTGCAGGTGCCAGGACACCTTCTGCGGAGAGGGAATCCCACCTCTTAGGAGCTCCCACAGAAAATGCATAAGGACTAGAGGCATTCGTTGTTTGAAAAAGTGAAATGTGAGATAGTCTAAAATCATAATGGACAAGTCTATCAACAATCTTCATTAGCCTGGGTCCCTGGAGTGGAATGTCCATGTTCGGAGGCAATGTGAGTTGGGTTCCAGAAGATGGTGACCAATGGCACCCTGCCCTTTCCCCTTCACTCCAGTGGAACTGCTGGGTATGCACTGTCCTAATTATGGACCTGACTTACATACAGCAGAGCACGGGACCTTGGTGTAAAATCAGACCTAATGCCTTGCAAGGAGAGTGGAGTTCTCCAGGCTTGCGTGCCAACTCACCCAGCCAGCTAAGCAAGCACATTTTGCTCCTGCTCTGCGCTGCCTCACAGGAGAGTTAAGGAAAATGCTTACACCAAACCTTTCCTGACCTAGTGCAATCCAGGTGTTGCAGACTACAATTCCTATCAGCCCTGGCCAGGCATGAAGGAATGTGTTGCCTAACAACATCTGGTGGGCCTGAGTTTGTCACTCCTGGGAAAGAACACAGTGTTAAGCAACAAAACGAAGCAAGCTTGGGTACGCTGTCCCAATGGTAGAGGTAGAATATAGCCATGGTAGCTGGGGGCCATTAATTGCCTTATGCCCCCATGAATTTCTCTAATCCCCTTTTAATGCCATCCAGGTTGGTGGTCATCACTTCTTCCCTGTGGACCCTCTTAGGTGCTAAGACTGGCAGAGGGAGCTCTCTTGGTTGTTGAACTGCCCTCTGGAGCCGTGATGAGTGGCCCAGGAGAGGGAATTCTGTGGGGGGCTCTAAACTGTGAAATTCCCTCCCTCCCCACAGGGGTGCAACTGGCACCTTCATTAGACACTTTTTGGTGAATGCTGAAGACACACCTCTTCACCCTGCCTTTGGGTACTTGAAGTGTACATTTCTATGGTCTGCCTTATTTCTGCAAGTGGTTTCAAATGGTTTTCAATACTGAGCTTTGGTTATTCGGGTGAAGGGCAGGTAACTAATTAATAATCATATGGTGCTGACCACTGGGCTGCTGTCAAGACAAAATGGATTCTAAATGTGCTCTGATGCACTTTGATTATTGTTTTTAACTAGTCTGGTTTTATTACTTAGTATTTTATAGTAGTGTTTAAAAATGTGTAAGCCACGTTGAACCCCAGCTTGGGAGAAGGGTGGGATATATAATATAATAGTAAATAATAATAATAATAATAATAATAATAATAATAATAATACACAGAGTGAATCTCCTAGTTGAACAACCCACACCATATTTCCACCATACCTAACAGGAGGGCCCCAATCCAATTAGAAAACTAACCAATCTGGCCTCAACACAGCCACACTGTATCCCACAAGTGATCTGTTGTTCACTTGCAGAATTCACAAGCATAGCCAAATATATTCGGGAGGGTGAGTTTGGGTTGAGTTGTGGGGAAGAGAGGGTTTTAATAAAAGCCCACCTGAGAGCTGTTTGCTGGGAACGCCGTCAGGTAAGGAACATCCATAATCTTCATGTCGTACATGTTCCCGTTGAAAATGACCGAGGGCCGGTAGGTACGGCGGCGCTCCGTCGGGCTATAAGTCTCTGTAAAGTCGTGGTACAAGAACTGACGGATAATGGCCGTTTTGCCCACCTTCGGGGCTCCCAGGACAGCCACCGACAGAGTCTCCACCATCGTCTTCTTTCAGGACCTTGGATAGTTCCCAAACTCCCGTCCCGCGCAAGCGATCGGAGGAGAGAAGTGTATTAATCCACGGAGACCTCTGAGGGGTTGGGGGCTGTCTCGGAAGGCGCCCACAGGGTAAGACTTTAGGGCAGAGGCCCTGAGCCCCACTCAGCAGCACGAGTAGAAGCCCTCCACCCCTCCATGCAGCGCTTTAAAGTAAGTGAAGTAATACCAATTGCCCATTCAAGTAGGGGGGAGGCGGTGACACCATGAAGTCCAGAGTCTAAAATTAGTTCTCTGCACCACTGGGTTGACTTGATGTTGACTTCAGTCGCTCCTCACAGTAAGACATCAGATCCGTGCCGTTACTTTGAGCCGCAACCCCGCTCACTTCCTTAGCGGACCGATTACTATTAATTCATTATGACTATTGTTTTGCTACTCCGAAAGTCCCCCGGGTCTACAGTCGCTCAGCTGGGTTATCCTAAGCTCACCTCGTTGAGGGTGGCTCCTCCTCAGCCCGCCGTATCTATTCTCTCCCCCACCCAAGATCAAAAAGTCCTCCCCCCTCCACCAACCCTTCCAATCTCTTCTCAAGTTTGCGTCAATCGAGCTGCTGTCCCGGGAACGCAGGCTGCCGGCTGAGCCGCCCTCAGGTAAAGAGATTTCACGATTCACTGGAGAGATGAACTCACCGAGTCGAGAAAGGGAGAAAGAGGCGACCGGAGCTTGAAGGACAGCCGCTCCGGGATGCCTGGTTGGCGAACCCGGTCCCCCAACTCCATCCGAATCGAGCTGCTTTGAAGGGCAGTGCGTGTGCCAGCAGCGAGCTGGTCCTCCCCACTTTTTCTGTTCTTCTAATCCAATTGAAAAGGAAGGAGAGAAGTTCCCCCAAATATTGGAGGAGGCTGGGAGACTGAGACGGACAGCTGTCACTCCAGATCCAGACCCGCCCGGCTCAAGATCCTAGCTCCGAAACGACGCTCAACCTTGAGGAACGGGACCAGCCTCTGCCAAGCCAGCCTCTGCCCCGCTGGCGCGCAGCCGGCCGGGCATCGCTGCTGCTGCTGCTGCCTGCCCGGCTCCAGCGGCGCCCTCCCGGCCCCGTCCTCATGCTGGACCCTCGCCTCGCCTGCGGATCCCGCCCGGAGGAGGGCTCGCGGCTGCTACCTCTCCCGTCTCGGGCGCCGAAGATGGAGCGGAGCGCATCGCTCCTCTTTCAGCACCCTGGACAGAGCACTGCGGTGCTGCGCGCCCGCCTTTCCCCGCCGCTGCCCGGAGTTCCAAGCTGCGGCAGAAGCAGAAACCCGCTCTATGCCTACTCGGAGAGAGGTCAAGCACGTGAGAAGGGCGAGGCGGGGAAGGAAGCGCGCGGGTTGTGTGTGTGTGGTAGGGGGAGAGAGCGAGCAGGGGAGGCGCCTCTGCCTGGTGGAGGCTGGAAATCTGTCGGTTAAGCAATCCAGCGCGGGAGAGGGAAGGGTAGGAGGACGAGCTACGTGGGAAGAGCGAGAAGGAGCGGGGGTTTGCGTTGCATCTTCTCTCTCTCTTCCTCCATCCCGCCCCCCTCCTCACTTCCCAGGGATGCAGAAAATGTGACTTCATAGTTCGCCGCTACAATGCAGCCTTTCCTTATCCAGACGCGCAGCAGAGTTCAACCGAGGAGCAATCTCAAGGCGTCCGAGCCTCTTTTGTGGAGCTGCCCGGGTCCTGGGGCGTCCCTTCTAGTAAGGAACGGAAGGGAACGTATAAAAAGTTGGCTTTGTCTTCCGAACTTAAGTGTACGAAATGGTGAGTCATCCGGCACTTCCCGGAAAAGGCTCGAGGTCTTGACAAGCTGCAAATGTATTTACACTTAATGTGACTACGAGGCAGATAATTTGAAGAGGGAAAGATGTGTAATTGATTGACGGGCCTCATTCACATTCCAGCTTGGGGGGGGGGGCGTGTTTTCACAAGCAATGAGTATTATGATTATAATGAACGATAAACATTTGTTTGTTTGCTGTTGTTAATGACCCGCCCTTCACCTCAAGGTTCAGGGGCAGGTTGCAACAATCAAAACACAATACAGTGGTACCTCGGGTTAAGTACTTAATTCGTTCCGGAGGTTTGTTCTCAACCTGAAACTGTTCTTAACCTGAAGCACCACTTTAGCTAATGGGGCCTCCTGCTGCTGCCGCACCGCCGGAGCATGATTTCTGTTCTCATCCTGAAGCAAAGTTCTTAACCCGAGGTACTATTTCTGGGTTAGTGGAGTCTGTAACCTGAAGCTGATGTAGCCTGAAGCGTATGTAACCCGAGGTACCACTATAGTGAAAACAGCTTAGAATCACAGGAATAAGCTGTGTCTCGAAGAAAGCCAGGGTGGTGTAGTGGTTAGAACGTCGGACTAGGACCTGGGAGATCAGGGTTCGAAATTCCACTCAACCATGAAGCTCACTGGGCGACCTTGCGGGCCAGTCACTGCCTCCCAGCCTAACCTGCCTCGTAGGGTTGTTGTGGGGATTAAGTTAGGAGAGGGAGAGCTATGTAAACTATGTACATTACATTGAGCTCCTTGGAGAAGAGTTGTGCTATACTGTGAATGAAATAAATGGACATCAGAAATGTCAAATTGTCTAAAATGCATCTCTTAGTGAAGGTTTTAAATACGAGGGGGCAAGTGAGCATGATTCATTTTCATCTGAAGTGTACCAGCCAATGCAAGCACTGCACTTGAATTTATTTTAACATTTCTTTTTACTAAAAGAGGAACACCGCCCCTCCCCCGTTTTAAAGAGGTGCATTGTGATCTGCCAGGGAAATTGGGAATTTTAAGTTTGTTTATGTTGTCATTATTCTGGCCTGAGTGAATTTCTACTGATCTTACTTTTCTACTGTTAAACTTCAGTTTCCTGATGGTTAGATCCATAGAGGGACTATGAGTCTTGGCACTTCCCTTAGTACACAGGAGCACAGGAAGATGCCTTAATCGCAAGTCATACCATTGAGCCATTTAGCTCAGTATTGTCTACACTGACTGGCAGCAGCTCGCACCTTTTTAAGTTAATAATTAGTTAGCAAGTGCCAACTGGGACATTAAAAAGAAAAAAAGACTTCCAGCTAAGCTGGAGGCAGGTGTGTATGTCTCCATTCTAACCTCAGGGGGGCAGTGGCGATATAAACCTCACAGTTCTGCAGTCTTTACTATGAGAATTGGGCTGCTCTGCACCTCTGATGGGGGAAGCTTCCAGACGGTCACTATTTGGGGGGTGAGATTAAGTCACATACTGGCGAATCCAGCTTGAGCCATGGAAATAGATTTGGAGCTCTTGGGGTAACCCACCCCAACTCAAAGAGTGTAGGCAGAGCATAACTATCATGGCTAGTAGCCATCGATGGACCTCCATGAATTTGTCTAATCCTCTTTTAAAGGTTGGTGGCTATTTCTTGTGGAGGTGAGTTCCACAGTTTAACTATGCACTGCATGAATAAGTCCTTCCTTTTATCTGCCCTGAATCTTCCAACATTCAGCTTTCATTGGATGCACATTAGTTCTAGCGAAGCAAATCAGAGTGAATGCTTGTTATACAAGCCAGCGTCATCTAATCACCCTTCATTGAATGCTCAATAAACAGGTTGTCTCAAGGTGCCCTTGGTTAAAGGAGAGCACAGGAACCTAGGAACCCTGCCTTATACTGAGTCGGACCACTGGTCCATTTAGCTCAGGATTGTCTGCAATGATTGACAGGGTTTCAGGCAGGAAACATTCCCAGTTTTATCCTGAGATGTTGAGTCTTGAACCTGGGACCATCTGCATGCAAATCATGTTCTCTGCCTGTGAGCTATGATCCTACCGCTTTAAAAGAAAATGAAGGTACTAGTCCACATGATTCTAATTAAGGGTAAGTGGAAACACAGGGGGCTGCCTTATATCAACTCAGTATTGTTGACACTGACTGGCAGTGAGTCTCCAAGGTTTCAGGCAAGCAGTCTTTCCCAGCCCTTTCTGGAGATGCCATTGGAGAGTAAACCTGGGACCTTCTACATGCAAGGCAGATGCTCTTCCACTGAGCTAAGAAAAATAGTTCAACAAGAAAAAGACCCCAAGATAATTATTTTAACGAGGAACGTGCATGGCGGCTTGGCCTTGAGTTGATTTAACAGCACAGTTTACTCTGAGATAAGTCTTTAATTTCCCAGCTATGTGTTCATAGGACTATAGAAACCAAAGTATATTTGGCGTTCCCAACGCCCTTGAAAATTGTCGTGAGAAAAATAATAGAGTACCCACGTCCCTACCGCCAACCAGCTGTTTCTAACAGGAAATCGCGACAACTTTCCAGCATTCCCAAGTCTGCTCTGGAGACCCAGCGCAGTGGAATGTGTAGGAGAGCAGCTCCCTGCCTCAAGCCTGCTGCTAACGAAATGATTTAATTACCGCAGCTATAAAAAGAAATATCAGCCTTGCACTCAAAACACCCGACTCAGCCTGATTGAGAAACGAGGAGTCTGGCAGGAAGGTGAAGGTCTTAATGAACCATCACGAACATCACAACTCTCCCCAGACTTACTGTTTAATATTTGCAAATGGCAGAACATAAGGAGAGCCTGATGGATCAGCCCAGTGGCCCATCCAGTCCGGCATCGTGTTCTCAAAGTAGCCAACCAGATGCCCTCAATAAGAAACCCTCGAGAAAGACCCAAACACAAGAGCACTCCCCATGCTTGCAGCTTCCAGCAACTGGTATTCAGAAGCATTACTGTGGAGGCAGATCATAACCATCATAGCTTGTTGTAGTTGTTGTTTAGTCGTTTAGTCGTGTCCGACTCTTCGTGACCCCATGGACCAGAGCACGCTAGGCACTCCTGTCTTCCACTGCCTCCCGCAGTTTGGTCAGACTCATGTTTGTAGCTTCGAGAACACTGTCCAACCATCTCATCCTCTGTCGTCCCCTTCTCCTTGTGCCCTCCATCTTCCCCAACATCAGGGTCTTTTCCAGGGAGTCTTCTCGTCTCATGAGGTGGCCAAAGTAGCTATCAAAGTAGCCATCAATAGCCCTCTCCTCCGTGAATCTGTCTGATCCTCTTTCAAAGCTGTCCAAGCTGGTGGCCATCCCTGCCTACTGTGGGAGGGAGTTCCATAGTTTAATTAGGCACGGTGGGAGGAAGTCCTCCCATTTACCTGCCCTGAATCTTTCCAACATGCAAGTGGGAGAAGGGCAGTAGCTCATTGGTAGAACATACAGAAGGTCCCAGGTTTGATCTGCCACATCTCCTGGTGGGGCTGGGAAGGTCCCATGCCTGAAACCCTGGAGAGCTGCTGCCAGTCAGTGCAGACAATACTGAAGTGAACTGGATGAATGGGAGACTGTTCTACTCCTGTTCCTGCAGGGTAGGGGGCTTAGAGACTCTCACTGACCCCTGTTTTCCAGGTGAGGGTGCATGGAAGAGAACATTAGAGCAGCTCTGCTGGATCAGTATCCTGTACCCTGTATCCCACAGTGGCCCTTCCGATGGCTCCAGGAAACTTACAGGTGGGGCATGAAGGCAACAGTGCTCCTTTACTGTTACTCAGAAGAACATAAGAAAAATCTGGCTGTTGGATCAGGTTCAGACATCTGGTACAGCATCCTGTTCTCACAGCGGCCAACCAAATGCGGGACATGAACTCAACAGCCCTCCTTCTGCTTTTGATTCCTCCCAGCAAAGGGCATTCATAGACACACTGCCTCTGTCGGTGGAGGTATAACTTAGCTGTTTTGGCTAGTAGCCATTGAGAGCCTCTATAAATTGGAACTGGATAATGGGCTTACAGAAGGCAAGGCAAAGGTGTTCAAAAGTTGCAGATTCAAGTTCCACCCAAGTCACTTTTTAGGGAACAAACTCATCCAACTTAGCAACCCCAAGTGGGATACAATATATCCGAATTGGGAAAGACCCTCCGCTGTAGACCCTGGATAGTCCTTGCAGTCAGGGCATAGCCAATTCTCAAACTCAGCTTAAAGCTCTTTTTTTGCCCATGATCTTAATCTCCTGGTCTTCATGCAGACACATAGCAATGTGTGTGTTTAATATATTTATTGCCCTCCACACATATGCGTCGAGGTGATGCATAAACCTCAATAAAACAGCTAAAGGACAGTTAAAAGCTGCAGAAAATGATGTCAGATAAATAATTAAGAAAATTCAAAACAGATACCCATGGAGACATTCACCCAGCTGGGAATGCTTGCAGAAATGTCTTCAGTTGTTCCCAGAAAGTGCAGAGAGGGGACACCTGTTATATCTCAACAGGCATGCTGTTCCAAAGCACAGGGCTGTCAGTCTGAAATCCCTGCTCCGGGTTACACTGGAATTTGCAAGACGAGCTCTCCTGCGAGCCACAGTGATTTACTGGGTATATAAGCAATTCTCATTTCTCCCCTCTTGTGTGTGTGTGTGAGGGGGGGGGAGAGGGAGGGAAGGATCTTGATTGTCTTGGACAGGCAGAACTCCAAGTTCTACAGAGAAACACAGTGACCTCTGAATGACCCAAGAACACCCCCCCAGGTGCCTGTGCAGCTGAAACAACCTTGAATCGCCTTATTTCTGCAACAAGATGAAGTTGCTCACAGTCTGTACATCTTCCTGCCGAGATTGTAGACCACAAGACAACGTTTAAGGCTGACGGCCAGTCTCTGCCTGGTGTTTCCGTGATTGCAAGCCTTAAGTCAGGCCCCTTTTGTTCAACGAACTCCATCCGTTGGCTTGTGCGAGGGGAAGAAAGCCCGTCCGCCTGAGTTCCTGGAGAATGCTGTTCCTTCCAGAATGTTGAAATCACTTGATTGTCCTGACCTGAAAGGAGCAGAGAGGGGGCTGCTCGCTGCAAGGAGTCTGTCAGCTTCCACTTGGCACAAAAGCTCATCAGGAGGAGGAATTTCTGATTGCGGCAAAAAGCGTAGCCTGCTCTCGCCAGAGGACGGGCTCTCATCATTGTCTGCACTGTGGCAAATCGATGTGGGAATGCGATTAAGAGGGCAGACAAAGAGGGGCTTAGCAGACCCTCATGGGATGCCAGTCAAAAACACCCTCCGTGGGGGGAATGTCACATGAGAAAGATAATCGCATCGTCAGACTTCCCCAAGCTGGTGCCCTCCAAGTGTTTTGGGCTACAACTCCTATCATCCCCAGCCGGGTACAATAGCTTTAAATCCCCACTCCACTCATTTTTTCATCTCCGCCAAGCTAAGCAGTTGGCTCCTTACCTCTCTCACCCTGACCTAGCCACTGTGATTCACGCAACGATCACCTCCAGACTGAATTATTGTAACTCACTCTACGTGGGGCTGCCCTTGAGACTGACCCAGAAACTCCTGCGGGTGCAGAATGCCGTGGCAAGACTCCTTATGGGGTCTTCGCTGCAAGATCACATTCACCCGGTGCTATACCAGCTGCACTGGCTCCCGGTGGGGTACAGGATCAGGTTTAAGGTGCTGGTTTTAACCTTTAAAGTCCTATAAAGCCTAGGACCCTCGTACCTACGGGGCCGCCTCTCCTGGTATGTCCCACAGAGGAACTTACGGTCTTCAAACAAAAACATATTGGAGGTCCCAGGCCACAGAGAGGTTAGGCTGGCCTCAACCAGCGCCAGGGCTTTTTTGGCTGTGGCTCCCATCTGGTGGAACGAGAGACTAGGGCCCTAGAGGACTTGACATCTGTCCACAGGGCCTGCAAGACAGAGCTGTTCCACCAGGTCTTTGGCCAAGGCACAGCCTGACTCCCTCCTTTGGCAATCTTCACAGAACTCTAGCCCAATGGTTGAATTAATTTTATAATGAAATGATTTTAGAATATTGTATTATTTTATTGTTGTTAGCCTCCCTGAGCTCAGCTTCAGCTGGGGAGGGCGGGATATAAATAAATTATTATTATTATTATTATTATTAAGCATGTTCAATGCCACCCCAATCACAGAGCAGTCAAGAAATTCCAGGCACCTCAGGCCTAGGGTTCTGTTTCCTTGGAACGAGGCTCAGCAAAGATTGTGGTGCTTTTAAGATATATACGCATGTATGCAACCTGAGCACAGGATGGAGTGGCTCACATCATTAGCATTCCAGCAGATCCTGCTTCTTGCTTAGCCACAGCCTGATTCCAGCTTCCCCACAACAGTGGCTGTTCTTCTACCGAGCAGCTAGGTAAGGGGGGGTGAAGAAAAGACCCACCCATTAGCCTGGAGCTCACCATCACTTATTGGTAGTCACTTATTGGGACACATATGGCACTGTGGTCTAAACCACTGAGCCTCTTGGGCTTGCCGATCAGAAGGTCAGCAGTTTGAATCCCTGTGATGGGGTGAGCTCCCGTTGCTCTGTTCCAGCTCCTGCCAACCTAGCAGTTCGAAAGCAAACCAGTGCAAGTAGATAAATAGGTACCGCTCTGGCGGGAAGGTGACGTTTTCCTGCGCTGCTCTGGTTCGTCAGAAGTGACTTAGTCATGCTGGCCACATGACCCGGAAGCAACCTCTTCTTGTCCTATTTTAACCTCACTGGGCACAGGACCTCAGCAGTTAGAAGGGACTTAGGGCATGAGTAGGCAAACTAAGGCCTGGGGGCCAGATCCAGCCCAATCACCTTCTAAATCCAGCCCGCAGACGTTCCGGGAATCAGCGTGTTTTTACATGAGTAGAATGTGCCCTTTTATTTAAAATGCACCTCTGGGTTATTTGTGGGGCCTGCCTGGTGCTTTACATGAGTAGAATGTGTGCTTTTATTTAAAATGTATCTCTGGGTTATTGGTGGGGCATAATAATTCGTTCATTCCCCCCCCCCAAATATAGTCTGGCCCCCCACAAGGTCTGAGGGGCAGTGGACAGGCCCCCTGCTGAAAAAGTTTGCTGACCCCTGACTTATGGGATCATCAAGAACAGGCATAGGCAAACTTGGCCCCCCAGATGTTTTGGGACTACAGCTCCCATCATCCCTGACCACTGGTCCTGTTAGCTAGGGATGATGGGAGTTGTAGTCCCAAAACATCTGGAAGGCCGTGTTTGCCTATGCCTGATCCAGATGGATCTCCCAAACCTACAATATTAATTTTTTTTAGCCTGAATAAGTGCAGGAAGCACTGTCTTAAGAGTATACCATCACTGCATGGCTGTGAAGGCAGCAAAGGTAGCTTTCCTGCCTCCGTCACACCCTTTGGTTTCACAGGTGTTAGTTGCTGACAAGGCCAAACTCCCACCAGCAATCATGTCGCAGCGTTTTGCAGCAGCTGCAGCTTCTGGATCAAGCACAAGGGAAGCCCCACACGGCGTTGCGTTCGCTTTCCACACACCGCATAGAGATAAGGTTTATATCCAAAGAAGTGTAGAAATGGCATGTGTAAACAATACGGCACTTTCAGCTTTCATCCCGGTTTATAAAGGCCAGACAAACTGGGTTGAGGCTGCAAGGAGCTTCCTAGAGGAGCAGGAAACGGACAGGGCTCCTTTGGGGTTTGTGGAGGCACGAGGCACCCCTCTTGCTCCAAGAGAGCAGCTGTTTCAGATGGAAAAGCTGAACGTGTAGCTGGAAGGAATTAGCACATTTAAGGAGCAGATGGGCAAAACTTGCGGAGAGGAATAAGCAGACCATGTGACTGTTCAGAGTGGAGGCGGCCTGGCAATATAAAACAGAGGCATGGGGAAGGAGTATTTTAGGAACAAGGTTTGAGGAACGGGGAGAGTGAGACGTCAGGTTTGGCAAAAAGGAAAACAAAAACCCAAGCCTACTATCAGGGCTGAGGAACCTTTTTCCCCCTGCTCCAGGGGCTGCATTCCTTTCTGGGGGACCTGCTGGGGGCCACATGCCAGTGGTGGGGGCTAGATACCCCGGGTTCAAATACTGACCCAGCCATGGGTGAGTCACTGCCTTCTTTTTTTGTGCCATTTTTTAAAGAAAAGTTTGCAAGTCAAGGTGGAAAGGTGGAAAAACAAGAAACGGAGAGTGCCCCCAAACTGGCAGATCAGTCCTTCCCTACTGGATGCGGCTGGAAGCAGAATCCTAGATTCAAGAAGTGCAGTTGAGCAGGGCTTTGTTTACATCCTCGGGCTTGCAACTGGACCTCTGGTGGACTCCCAAGGCTTTGCCACAGTGCCTGGTTCTCCTTGGCCAAACTGCTGCGATAGAACAGCACACAGAGAGAGCTCTTGCCCACAAATCTGTGCAGCTCACTCAGCAAAAAATAAAATTGGGGCCAGTGGACAAGCATCCCAGCACACTGAGAGCTTTGATGCCAGGCTGAGAGGCAGGAGGCTTTTGAGAGCTTTAATAGGATGGGGACAATACCCAGGAGCCAGGAGGAGTGGCAGTGGGAGAGGAGGATAAACAGCAATGGCTTTTTAGCACTATGCAAAGAGAGGCAGGGGAGAGATGCCCTTGCAGAAGGAGCCAGCAGGAAAGGCCATATTTTAAGTATTCTTCACCAAGCCTGCAAATAAGCACTCTGGAAAGTGATGCAAAAGTTATATATATCGAACCAGCTGATCGTTGTACTTGAGCAGTAGAGCAGTTTGATAAATGTGTAGTCTGCTGGAATATGACTCCAACCAGGCCCCACAGCTGCCACAGCCAATAATCAGGGATGCTGCGAGTTGTAGTTCGGGGTGGGTGGGTCATGAGTTCCTCTCCCTTATTTTAGGCCAGCCTCCCCAAACCTGGTATGCTCCAGGTCTTTTGGGTTCCTATCATCTCCCCAGCCAGAATGCCTAGAACGTGGAGGGCACCCAGAGCAGGAATGAGAATATAAGAACCTGCTGGATCAGGGCAACGGCCCATCTAGACCAGAATCCTGGTCTCACAGTAGCCAAACAGCCAAACCCACAAACAGGACTTGAACACAAGGACCTTCTCCCCTCCTGAAATTTCCAGCAACTGGTATTCAGAAACAGGGCTGCCTCCGATCATGGAGACAGACAATAGCCATTGTGGCTAGCATCCATCAGTAGTCCTCTCCTTCACGAATTTGTCGAATCCACTTTTAAAGCCATTTATGTTGGTAGACATCACCATCTCCTGAGTGAGTTCCATAGTTTTAACTCTCTGCTGTGTGGTGAAATCTCGTCCTGAATCTTCCAACACTCAGCTTCATGGGATGCCCACAAGTCCGAATCCTGCTCACTTTCTCCATGTCATGCTTGCGTTTTGTAAACTTCTATCATGTCACCTATTATGAGCATTTCCCTTTTCACTCTGCTGACCTCCTGCCTAGACTGTTGTATTACACTGAATGTGGGGCAGCCCTTGAAGACAGTCCAGAGGCTGCAGCTTCAAGATGTTGCTGTGCTAAAACTCCCACCATCCGTGATTGTCGGTGGCTGATACTTATGGAGTGCTGGAGCCCGACATTACCCAGAAGGACCCCATTGCCGCTCTATAGAGTTTGGAGAAAATTAAAAGTCAACACGAACATCTATGGGGATTCACTGGAGCTCAGGCGTTCTCTTCCTAAGTTAGAGTTCACATTTCTTGGGTTGCTGAGCATTCTTTATGAATTCGTGGGTGTGAACACTGCCTGCTAGGAGGCAGCCGTGATGGTTGGCACCAGCTGCCTGTGGGCACATTCACACAACATCCTCACACATTCGTTGCGACAGACAGCCAAGCCTTTGCCTACACAACACATAGGGAAAACAGACGTTTTCCTCCTTTGAGGCAGCTGCTGAACATTTGGGGCAGACTCAACTGTTCCCATTTTTTCATGGAGGCCAACACCAGCAGGAGAGAAATCTCACTCCCCACCCCAACCCCAAATATAGAAAATTGCCTAATCCCAGGCCAATCTGGTTCAGGCATTGTATGCTTCACCACTGATGCAATACTGACAGCTGTCTAACTGAGTCCTCCCAAAGGACCATTAAGCCCAGAGTCTAAATTTACCTAGATGCTCAGAATCTGCAGCCAGATCTTTAAAAGGAAAAAGGGGAAAAAAGAAAAGTTGAAATGTCAGCTATTGAACTTATTAACCTTAATGGCTGCATTCTATTTCCACTGTCAGAGGCAACAAAACTTCTGAATTCCAGCTGCTGAAAACCACATGAAGAGAGAGTGCTCATGTGCTCAGATTCCGTTTGCAAGCTTCCCATGAACACCAGAAGAGCCGTGCAGGATCAGACCAGTGGCCCATCTAGTCCAGCATCCTGCTCTCACAGTAGCCAACCAGATGCCCCAATAGGAAGTCCACAAACAGGAATAATAATAATAATAATAATAATAATAATAATAATAATAATAATAATAATTTATTATTTATACCCCACCCATCACTCCCCTCTTGCAGTTTCCAGAAACTGGCACTCAGAAGCATTACTGCCTCAGACTGTGGAGACAAGAGCATAGCCATTGTGGCTGGTAACCGTGGATATGTCATCTTCTCCTCCATGAATTTGCCCTGCCCTCTTTTTAAAGCCACACACGAGTCGGTGGCTCCTGCAGGAGTGAGTTCCGCAGATTAACCAATTGTCAAAGACAATATCGAGCCAATGGTCTGAGTCGGTGTAAGGCAGCATCCTCTGTTCCTACAGACCTGTTGGCATAAATGACAGGCAGCAACATCTGCAGGGTCACCAATCCCACCTCCCTTGCTATATAAGCAAGTGATTACCCACAATTTTAACCAAGGACCCTCGTACCTACGGGACCGCCTCTCCCGGTATGCCCCACGGAGAGCCTCAAGGCCCATAAATAGCAACCCCCTTGTGGTCCCGGGCCCTAAGGAAGTCAGATTAGCCTCAACCAGAGCCAGGGCCTTTTCAACTCTGGCTCCAGCCTGGTGGAATGCTCTGTCTCTTGAGACCAGGGCCCTGCGGGATCTGATTTCTTTCCGCAGGGCTTGGAAGACAGAGTTGTTCCGCCTGGCCTTTGGCTTGGAGCCAATCTGATTCCCTCCCCCTCTTTCTTTTTTCTTTTCCTTTCTCCTCCTGCGATGAGGCTACATTTTAATATTTTAATGTTGTATTTTAATTTTAAGTTGTATTCATTCAACTTGTTTTTATTATTGCTTGTTAGCCGCCCTGAGCCCGGCCTTGGTTGGGGAGGGCGGGGTATAAATAAAAAATATTACTATTATTAATTTTCCCACCCCCAACATGCACAGATATCTTTTTGGTGTTTTTTTTTAAGGCTGGGCAAAGAAAGCACAAACCACTTCGCTTTCGTTTTCAGCACTAGGAGCGTTTGATTGTTTATTCAGATGAGAGACTAGCAAGACGGCAAAGGGTGGGGTGGGGGTGGGGAGACGCTAAGAAGGTGCATGGGCATCATCATCATCAACATCACCACCTCCCTGACTCGCGTAGCCACAGCACGGTGCGCGTGATCTCACACTGATCAACTTCTGCACATGTACAAAGGGCAAAAGAGAGAGAGCTGAGTGCAGGGCTCTCAAGAACAGGCAGAACGTCAGCCTAGGGGAACAAGGAGGCAGGAATTCTTAAGTTGACATGCAACACACACCCACACAGAAAAATCTCCCATCCCCTCTGCAGAGATCTTCTTCCCAGCACCTCTACGTTTCCCCCGAAGCTGAAGACTGGATCCTGGTTGCTCTCCAACATCCCCCCACGTCACCCCACCCCTGCCCTCCTTGCTGGTTCCCAATTTGTAGGCGATTAATGCCGTCGTTTCAGAAGCGTTGAAAACACAGCTTGCATCGGGAGGGATTCGATTCCACAAAGAGAGGGGCAGGCCTGGAGGGGTTTGGGGTGTTTTGTTTGTTGGTCCCAATGAAATCTCACCACCGCTTCTGGGATGGGGCGGGGGGGGCGGGGAGGAGGAGGTGGGTTCAGGAGGGAAGGGGCAGAAAAGAGACGGAAGGGCAGCAGCAGCAGCGTATGGAGGAGACTTCAGTTCTTCAGGATGGTTTCGTAGGCCTGGAAAACGTGCTGGGCCACTTCAGGAGCCCGACACTTCAGAGATAGCTGCAGGAGAAAAGGAGGAAGAAGGAAACATATGTATTTATGTATACATCCCTCTCTTTCTCTCCCTCTGAACACAGAAGTGCAGAGTTTCTTACTAGGCCTGCAGTGTTAGTAAACTGGAGCATATTTAATCCAGGAGACGGGGGGAGAGGAAAAAAACAAAAGACGACATGCTCAGAGATTAAAAGGAGGACGGTTATGCCAAGTTATCAGTGGGTGGAAAAGAGAGCGGCAGCTGCAGTTTTAGCTCAAGGCGGCCTTTTCCAGATTGGAAGTTTCCCCTCCTCTCCCTTCCCCTGAAACAAATGTCACATCTGCACCATATAATCAAAGCACCGCTTTACTGCTTTAAGTAGTCATGGCTCCACCCACCCGAGGATCCTGGGAGTTGTAGTTCATTAAGAGATGTTAGGAGAGAGCTTTACAGTTCCCCTCACAGAGCTACAATTCCCAGAGTGGTCAATGCCTTTTTCCAGGCATCTCTGCAAATTGTAGCTCCATGAGCAGAACTAGAGGGCTCTCTCCTAACAACTCTCAGTGCCCTTAACCAACTACAACTCCTAGGATTCTTCGGGGCTGGGGGGAGGAGCCATTGTGGACACAGCCAATCCCTCCCTCTATCAAAGGCGCTGATGTCAGCAAGGGACTGAGTCAGGGATGATGGGATTCGCAAGTCCAGCGTCATCGAGAAGCTGCCAGGTCGGTGGAACTGCTCCAACCACTACACCACCTTGTCTCTCTAGGGTTTTTAGAGACAGCACTGGTCCAGCTTGTGTTAATAACCTGGGAAAGGGAGGGGTACCCATTAGGGCGGTTCATAAAAATCCTTTTTTTAAAAAAAGCCTGCTCCAAAGGTCTCATCTTACTACACTAGGGATTATATAGCTATATCAGTGAATATCTTGACCCTGCTCCACTGAACTGAAATTTCAGCCTTCACGACACAGGAAAACAGCCAAGTAAACAGCTGTTTTCGTGGAGGAGGGTCAAGATATTAACTGATGTGCATGAAATTTCAGATATAGCTATATAATCCCTAGTGTAGTAAGATAAGACCTTTGTGCCAGGCATTTTTTTTAAAAAAAACCACACGTCTTTTATGAACCGCCCTAGTACCCGCTGAAAGGGTAGGCTGGCCTTGCCAAACAAGGTGAAAGGAGAAACTCTGGTAATGAGCAAGGTATTATTTCAGTGACAGTGAAACCTGCAGCCATCTGCTGAACTACAACTCCCATCATCCCTGACCATTGTGGACATGGTTGCCGATGCTGATGTGGGTCCCACAACATCTGGATTAACACCCATTTCCTCCCCCCCCATCACTGGTGTCATTGCTCTTCTGAAGTCTCCCCCCCCCCACCGCTGGCACAATCTGTTATTTGTTAGGATGGTGCTTGTTTGGTGGTGCAGCACTGCCAAAAAGAACATCAGGCACAAGCTGGCAGGGGGAGGGGCTGGAATAAAATGGCAGGGGGTGAAGTGGAGAGTAAGCAGCTGGATTCAGAAGATTTCTTTAAAAAAAAATAATGAAAATGAAAAGCACACAAATATTCTGCTAACCTCCAAATCCTGAAAGATCAGGGAGGGGCGGGCCCATGGGGAGGGCGGATGGACATGGAAAAACAAAAACACACACATACAAATAGATTAAATTGTCACCCCAAATGTGGGGAGGAAGAATGTTTCATAACCAAAACAGGAAGGGAAAACAAGAACACACTACCAGTTCTATCCAATGGGGCGGGGAAGCAGGTGGATATGGTTCTGGTAACAATGTCTCATTTCAGATGTATGGAAAGGGTGGGGCTTCAACTACAGGCCCTTCTCCAGAGACCCCAAATAATGGGGGGGGGGGGGGAAACCAGAGAGACTTCTTGGTGGCCGCACCCTGACTAGGGAATGCTCTCCCCAATGAGGTTTGAGTTTTAAGAAATTCACAAGCTTTTTAACCTGGCCAATTCCTCCTCCCTCACCTGTTTTTGTTTTGTTTTGTTTTTTTGAGGCTGCTTTTTTAGGCACTGTGCAAAAATTAGAAATTCCACAGGCCTGATACCAGCAGTCAGCCAGATCAGGCACTTGTGGGCCCTGGTGGCATGGGTCTGATAAGTAGCGGTGTGGCCGGGACAGGATGGAGAGGGACACTTGGCCAGTGCCCAACCCAGCCGACTACTTGCACCAGGCCTGGGGTATGGCTTATCTTACTATACAATAAAACTGCAAGGTTTTCATCACTTTGTCCTTCTTGGCTGTTTTCCAATGTTCTAAAGGGAGGGGAAAGGTCACTCTGTGAAAATGGAGTTTCATAAGGTGGGAAGGGAAGATCTAAGGTGCTATCTGTGGGGTGAGCAGGTGGGCAATGATTTTTGCACCACACCCAGCAAATTTTAAAAGCACCTGTTAATATCACAGATTTATCTATGCCTAAAACAATGATAGAACTATACAGAGAACCTCTGCAAAGAGCAGGGAGGTGCACAAGAAGGGCCCTACCGTGAAGTTATTGCTCCCAGGTTGGATCCGCAGCTCTGCCAGGACCCAGATGCCATTGGTCAGCTTGAGGGACTGGTACAGCATGTCTTGGCCTTCAACATTCCTCTTTGCAATGGTGAAGATGTTGCTTCCTTGAAGCTTGCTGCTAACTGCATCTGTGGGACCAGATACACACACACATGCAAATAAATCGTGGCGCTATTGCACATGCACACAAAACGGAATGGGCGCCAGCTTCAGTTTGCCTGAGATGTCCAGCTCTTGGATGAAAAGAAAGAATCAAGTTCCTAGTTCTTATGTTTGCACTGCTGCTGGCTGTTGGTGTAGATAATACTGAGCGATATGGACCAATGAGTCTGACTCAGTATAAGGAGCTTCCTAGGAAAATTAAATTTATTCAGTGCATTTCCATCCTGCTTTCCCCCCCTCTAAAGAGCTCAAGGTGATGAACATTCTTTCCCTCCCCTTCTTTAATCCACACAACAACCCTGCAAGGGAGGTTAGGCTAAGAGGTAGTGACTGGCCCAAGCTCACCCAAGTGAGATCCATGGCCAAGTGGGGATTTGAACCCTGGCCTCCCAGGTCCTAGTCTAGCACTCTAACCGCTACACCGCAATGGGTAATGTAACGGCCCTGCCCCACCAAACTCAGTCAGCCCCCACCTGCAAGCCTTCCTACTTAACCACCAGTCAAGGGCATGGGAGTGTCCAATCAGCTTCTTCCTCCTCCTAAGTCTCAGAGCTGTTCCTATAGAACTCAGAAGGGAGGAGGACAGAGGAGAAACTAAGAATGAGTTGGCTGTGCCTGTCACTGGCTTTGGCGCCACCTACTACGCGGGTGGCGCTGTGGTCTCAACCACAGAGCCTAGGGCTTGCTGATCAGAAGGTTGGAGGTTCGAATCCCCGTGACTGGGTGAGCTCCCGTTGCTCGGTCCCAGCTCCTGCCAACTTAGCAGTTCGAAAGCACGTCAAAGTGCAAGTAGATAAACAGGTACCACTCCGGCAGGAAGGTAAACGCCGTTTCCGTGCGCTGCTCTGGTTCGCCAGAAGCGGCTTAGTCATGCTGGCCACATGACCCGGAAGCTGTACGCTGGCTCCCTCAGCCAATAAAGCGAGATGAGCGCAGCAACCCCAGAGCTGTCTGAGACTGGACCTAACAATCAGTGGTCCCTTTTACTGTTGGGCTGCCTGCCTTCTGCCCTACTGGTCCCAAAGGGCACCGGTTGTCACAGGTCAAAAGGCTCTCTACTGGAGAGTCTCTACTGCTGGGCCCATACAAGTGGAAGCGGCAACCTGCCCTAGCTCCTTAGTACAACAGCACACCAGTTTACAAATTCCAGCTTGCCATCGCCGTTATGTGCCTAGGAACCACAGCGAAGCTGGCCTGAGCTCTCTAGAGAACAGGAGGGCATATAATAGCACATGGTCAGCAGCTATTCTAGATCAGACAGCTCTTTTCTCACCTGCACCAAGAGGGCAGTCTTTGATCTGGAACTGTGCTTCATTCTCGTTGGGGATGTCCTTCCAGGTAGCCAGGAACATTTGTCGCTCTGGAGGAGGGAGAAGCAGAAGAAGAAGAAGAGTTTGGATTTGATATCCCGCTTTATCACTACCCAAAGGAGTCTCAAAGCGGCTAACAATCTCCTTTCCCTTCCTCCCTCACAACAAACACTCTGTGAGGTGAGTGAGGCTGAGAGACGTCAGAGAAGTGTGGCTGGCCCAAGGTCACCCAGCAGCTGCATGTGGAGGAGCGGAGATGCGAACCCGGTTCCCCAGATTACGAGTCTACCGCTCTTAACCACTACAGCACACCGGCTCTCCAGTATAAAGTGGTATTGCAGTGCTTAAAACACATGGTGTGGATGCGGCCAAAAATGCTACTCCTGGAGGAGGCACCCAAGTCTTTCTCATCCTTCCAGCTTCAGGGTCTTCCCGTCTTCTGCATTCCAGACTCTCACCAACCTACCCATTTTCCCATCTTCCACAAAGAGGATGTGCAGAGGGTAGAGGGTGCTGAAGTAGAACACATCTATGTTGTTCTTCACAGCCACCTGGAACCAAACAGAGAAGCGGGGGGTGGGTGGAGAAGAAGATAAGATTCTCTGGCTAGGCTGGGACCCACCAACAGACATTCCAGAGCTGGGCTAGAAACGCAAGCCGCAATTCTGCAAGAGCACAGAACAGAACTTTGTTTCAGAATACTACTCAAGTTTCTAGCCCTTAAGATGTGTTCCAAAGCGTTATGGACAAAGCCTGCCGAAACAGAAGCCGGTGCCTTGCAAAGGCTTGCGTAAACGTGCATGCACGTGCGTGTGTAAAAGCTTCCACTGATTTTCCATAGAACTGTACAGAACCACAAACATAAATACTTGCCAAATTGCAAGTATATCACCTACAATTCCAGGCATCTGCTTGGCCACTGTGAGAAGAAGATGCTGGGCTAGGACAGGCCCCTGAAAGATCCAGCCGGCTTTTCTTATGTTCTTGCAATAACATCGCATGTGGATAACCCTGCCACATTGTTGTGTGGGTTGATGATGGGCAAAACGAAAGGGGGGGGGGGTTTCCTTTTATTTATCAATGTGACTGATGCGTGGCTCTCCAGAGCTCCAGACAAGAGTGTTTCCCTCGGGCCAGTCACAATGTCTCAGCCTAACCTACCTGACAGGGTTGTTGTGAGTATAAAACGGGGAGAAAGAGAAGCACACACGCCACCTTGAGGTCGCTGGAGGGAAAGGTGTGATACAAATGGCCAGATCTAAAAATACTAGAGGAAATGTATTATTTCTCTACCAGATTTCTTCCTCTTTTGTTTTTGCCTGCACAAATATTAGGATTCCCTGGAATAGGGAGAACAAATTGTCCTGAACCACTGGAGCTCTGTCTTCATTATTTCCTTGCCCCGTTTTGTCCTGAGATTGTTTCTGATTTCTTACAGATAGAAGCACTGGAAAGTGGCCATCAAGTGACAAACAAAAGCTGTGTTGTTGTTTTACAGCTTCTGGAGTCTCCGACGATCCTTAGATGTTGGATCACTCCAAGTTTGCCACTGTTAATGGTTTTTCTTTTTAACATTGTTAACTGCCTTGAATGACCTTTTGTGCAATAGGCAGGAATTTTAATTTTTTTCAATATTTCCCCTTGGGATTAAAACGAGGATATAGAGATGACTTTTTAAAAGTTTAATTCTACTGACGTTTAATTGTGTTTTTTTATAAAATGATTGCTTTCCCCCCCAATGTTTTTCGCTTTTTCTATTTTCGTTGTAAGCTGCCTTGAATCCCTGTGACAGGAAAAGGCGGGATATAAATAAACAGAATAGAATAGAAATGATAAATAGATACCCAATGATAAATAGATGTCCAGTTCAGCATTGTCTACACCAACAACCAGGGAGTTCAGGCAGGGGTCTCTCTCACAGTCCTACCTGGAAATGCCATTGGGGGTTGGCATTTTCTATAGGCATAGCAGATGCTCTTCCACTATGCTACAGACCACATTAAGATTCTAGTCCATGTGGTTAAAAAAACTAGACCAGAGTTAAACAGCTACCCAATATTGAATCGGACCGTGGGTCCATCCAGTTCAGTATTGTTTGCACTGACTGCCAGCAGCTCTTCTGAGTTTTACACAGGGAAGTCTCTCTCCCAGCCCAGGCTGGAGATGGCGGGGACTGAAGCTGGCACACAACCTGGGACTTCCTTCTGCATGCAGAGCAGGGGCTCTGCCGCTGAACTACGGCCTCTGCACCACATGACCTGCTGCTGGCCCCTTGCCACCTTGGCTCACCTGGAGGTTGTTCAGGGGGTCCATCTTCATGACCGAGCCGACCGTGTTGAGGGGAAGGGAGATCTCCACGCTCTGGTTCGGAGCAAGAGGGGCGTGGACCTGGAGGGGTGCAGCGGGGGCCAGGCCAAAGCTGAAAGGGAACAGCCAGTTAGAAGGGGAGGGCCCCCGGTGCGGCAAGACCACCTGGAAGAATTTTACCTTTATGATTTCTATATAATCATATAACCATATATCCTAATGATGATTTTTATATATCCATGTATCCTAATGATGTTCAAATCACTAAGGCTTCAGCAGAGCTAAAAGTGCTTAAATCTTAAAAATCCAGAAATTGTTCTCTGCCCTATTTCTCTCTCTGCCCTGCTATTGTGCTTGAAGGAAACAATAAATCTGATGTGTTGGCATTTTCTATAGGGAACCTTCTCCAGACAGCTTCTCAGGCTCTCGAGATGGGGCTGAGTTAGGGAACAGGAAAAAGCAGTCAGCCACAATGCAATGTTCTAAGTCTAAGATGGTGGGGGTTATTCAGGTTTCAACGGCCAAATAGGTTTCTTTTCCTCTTTATTGCTGAAAATTAGGGTAAAGGGCAAATTGACGCACTATCTGAGAAAAGCAGAAGTATTCTTTACATGGGCAGAGGAAGAGCTGGTGCGCGCTCATTGGTTTGATTTTTGCTGCAACATACAAATATGTCATGTTTTATGCTGTTTGTACTCAGGTATAAAAACCCAATGCACAGTGGCTTCGGCGCCCAGGCTCTGGAAACTATTACACTGGGTCTTTATTGCTCAGCAATAAACTTTGTCTTCTTTTTCTCCACTGCCGCATCTGTTGATTCTTGGACACATTTTGAGTGGGCAACAGATATTCCTTATTTACTTGCAACACCAGGGGTTGCAAGGGATACGGACGAGGAAAGACAGCAAGTTGCAACCAGCAGCGGCAGCAGCAGCAACAGGCTTTCTTTTCTTTTCTTTTCTTCACATCATAAAAATAAAAACCTTTATTGATAGTATGAACGTTTAAGGTTTAATGCTGCCAGCTATAAAAACGGTAAAATGACTTCTGCTTCAGACATATTACTTTACAAATATACAGATGTTAATGACAATTAATACTAGATTATGCAGTCTGAACTTCATTAAATTTCCATTAGCCAGTGACAAACCTCTCTAGCAACACATGATTGAGAGAAGGTTAAACATTATATTGCCATACACACAAGTCTTTAGAGAACTTAAAATGCTAACCCTAGAAGTCTCACTGGATTAGCTGGAACCATTTTAACAGTTGTGCTTTGTTTAATCTCAGAAGATAGGCTAATAGCAAAAATACATCTTGCCTCTTGCATTCTCCCTTCCTATAATCCATTGTTGAATACAGTGCTCAGTGCATTTCCTAATTAAATTATTGTATATAAATCCCCATCATATCGTAAAGAAAGGATGCAAGTTAGTGTAAACACAAGGAAATATTTAAAGGGCTGCTACAAAACCCTCCTGTTTAAGATTAGAAGAGACTCTGGAAAGAAATCAGCAACAGGCTTTCTTTGGCAAAGGAGTTTAGATGCCGGGTCAGTCTCCGTCAGGGAGGCAGGAAGCTGGCAAGAGTGTGAGGGGTACATAAGAAGCTGCTGTATAGACTGGGTCAGATGCATTGGTCCATATCACTCAGTATTGCCTACACTCACTGGTAGCAGCTCTCCAGGGCTCCAGGCAAGGGACACTTCCAGCCCTGCCTGGAGTTGCTGGGGTCTGAACCTGGGAACTTCCGCTCCCCAAGCACATGCTCTGCAACCAACTGACTGGCACAGGAATTAGTAAATGGCACAGACACATCATGCAACCGAATGCAATATGCAAGAAACAATAAGGATCCAATTCAATATCCTACCGCCTCTAGCACAGCGCATTACAAAAGGCAAAAATAATAAATAAACTCCCCCTTAAGTCAGTGTTTCCCAAACTTGGGTCTTCACCTGGGGTTTCTTTGGACTACAATTCCCATCATTCCTGACCACTGGGTCCCGGTAGCTAGGGATGATGCGAGTTGTAATAAAAATAAATAAATAGCTGGAGACCCAAGTTTGGGAATTGCTGCCTTAAGCAGTCTGCCAAGAACTTCAGCAATTTTCAAATGTTCCGTCAAGGACTGCTACCCCTGGCCATGCTACTGGCGGGCGCAGTACTGTGGCCCTGCCCAGTTTTGACTCTGGCCCTGCCCACCACTGCCATGTGGCCCCTGGAAGGTCGTATATGAGGGTATGTGGCTCTCGGGCTGGAAAGAATATTCCCCGCCCCATCCTAGCTGGTTAAGCCTCTTCAGTCAACTTCTTAGAGGGCAAGGTTGGTTCATCAAACCAGCCATTCAGCGACACAAGGATCATCACAAGAGGCTCCCTGGCTATGGCGCCTCCTCTGCATGGGAGGACTCCTTGTGGGGGTGGGGAGAGAAGGCCACACTGAAACACAGCATAGAAAGGGAAGAGGCGGCGGCTTTTACCTGTTCCGGTTGAACTGGATGGCGAAGTCAGACATGACTTGCAGGGCCTTGTTGGAAAGCACGAGGTCCATGGAGATGGAGCCCACTTGCCGGCTGAAGGTACCCGAAATCTCCAAACCCTTGGCCTTCACTGCCGGGAGCCAGACCTGAAATGGTGCAAGGCGACATTAGTTGATGCATTGGGGGTAGATTCCTTCATTGCAGGGCCACCATTTGCAATGAAACCACCGTCACAAGCCTGGAAAATCTGGAACTCTACTTGACAATCAAGGAACACTTACCGTATTTTTCGCTTCATAAGACACACTTTTCCCCTCTTAAAATCTAAGGGGAAATGTCTGTGCGTCTTATGGAGCGAATGTGTGGTCCCTGGGGCTTTGGGGGGGGGGGACCCGGGCTTCCCCCGCCAGCCCCGACAAACTCTGGGAGCAGCGGGAAGGCTGCTCCTTTCGCTGAAGCCTTTCCTTTTGCCTCTCCTTTCGCTGAAGCTAGGAGAGTCCTGCTCTCCTGGCTTCAGCGAAAGGAACCTGGAGCCTCCGGAGCTCCCCCTCTAAAACAAGGTGTGTTCTATGGTCGGGTGCATCCTATAGAGCGAAAAATACGGCAATATTATTATTTATCTGTGAAAATACAACTTTTATTCCCACTTTTTTCCTTTCATTACCTCTGTTATTTAAACCGTATGTGACTTGTTTTACAGTTTTTCTTTTCTTTTCGTTTTAATCTGTTGTTATAATTGCTCTCTTTTATATACAGTCGTACCTTGGAAGCCAAACGCCTTGGCACTCGAATGTTTTGGCTCCCAAACACCGCAAACCCAGAAGTGAGTGTTTTGGTTTGTGAATGTTCTTTGGAACCCAAACATCTGGTGCAGCTTCCGACTGGCTGCAGGAGCTTCCTGAAGTGAAGCCAATCGGAAATGCCACCTTGGTTTCCGAATGTTTTGGAAGTTGATTCCAAAGAGATTCTGTTCGACTTCTGAGGTACAACTGCATGTTATAAAATGAAAAACAAAAAAATCCTAACAAGAACCTGCCCCCCTACCCAAATGTTGGAGTGCGATCTGGACTAAGTCAGTCTCACTTTGAAATCATGTGGATTTCAACTGGAACGATGTCAAGACTAAGGGCAGCGTTCAGTTTTACACAGAAAAGACCCGCTAAAACAAATGAACACGATGGTGTTAATTGAAATGGGTCTACTGTGAGTAAAATTAAGTTGTACAAGCACTCTTTAATTTTTCCCACCAATTCTGATGGGACACCCAAGTTCAGCAAACTTAGCCTGGGCCCAATCCATTCTTTTTATAGCTTACACTTCTACAGGACGGGTCCTCAACATTGAGGAGCCTGTAATTTATAATTTGACTAGTAACACAACCCCACTGATTGCTCGGAGTACGGCTGACATTGGATAGCACCTCATCCCTCTCAACTGTAAGTCTACTTAGCAGGGCGATTTTTTAAAACTGCTCTACAGTACTTAGAAGTTTTTGACGCAATAAATAATAACAATAATTTGTGGATTTTGCTGCTGCTGGGGGGACTAGTGGGTGCAGGTTACATAACCCCGCACTAGTCTAGGGATGGGGAACATGTAGTCCTCCCATTAGCTCCAACCACCATGGTCAATAATCAGGGATGATGACCAAATGGTAGGGCCGGCCCCAACAGCGTATGAGAGAACCTGATACTCACTGGGAGCTCCAGGAGAGCATCAGACCAGGTCAGGGATGGGGAATATCTGTGGCCTCCAGAAGCTGTTGGACTACAGCTCCCATTATTCTTCACCACGGGTCATGCTGCTTGGGGGAGCTGATGAGAACTGGAGTCCAACAACATCTGGAGGATCACAGACATTCCCCATCCCTTCTCTAGTCCAATGCACTCATGGAGCACCTAGGGAGCTCAGGCCTTCTCTTTCCCTGTTGGGGCCGGCCCTACCATTGGGTCTAGCCAAAGCAAAGAAGCCCATTACCCACAGAGAGGTGCGAGGCATCTTACAAGCAATGATATTGAGAGCCACTTGGCCCCTGGCACTCCTCGGGGGCCAGTGTTACTCACCGTTTTGGGAGCTACGTAGGACCCGGACAATGTTCCCACGCCGCCGGCCAGGTCGAAGAGGTCTCCCAAGCCCCCGCCCAGGGGCGCTCCCAAGTTGGAGGGCATGACTGCGCTGGGTGCTGTGAAACTGGGGCCTCCCATCTGCAGGGAGACAAAGACACCAAGATGTTACAAGTTCACAGAGGCAACTCCAAAGGCAGTGGGGTGGGCGGAGACATGTGCCTACAGGAGGTGGCTTGAGAGTAGGGAGCGGAGGAGCAAAAGACATTACATAGAGCTGCAGCAGTTGGCACCCCTTTGGGAAGGGCCACTTCGTGACTTAAAAGAAGAGGCAAATGCACAAGCTTTTATTGCATCAGACCACTGGTCCATCTACCTCCAGCCTTGTCTATATAGACAGGTAGTGGCTCTCCGAGGTTTCAGGCAGGACAAATTCTGAGCCCTACCTGGAGTCGAACCAGGTGTTGAATCTGGGAGCTTGTGCAGGCCATGAGCTGCAGACCTTCTCTGCATTTATACACACACACACACACACACACACACACACACACACAGGATGAATAAACCAACACATGGGAGGGGGCTGGGAGGGGGGACTCTCCCAAGAACATGCCATTAACACACACAGAGACACACACACACACACATGCCTGTTGGGTCAGACTAATTTATGTATTTAGATAGATCTGGTTTGTTGCATTTTTAGTGTACTTCACACTTTGAGATGATCAGGTAGAAGGCAATTAATACTGCTAAGAGTACCATCCACCTCGTCCTCCCTCCCCCGCCCTCCCCCCAGCCCCGGTTTCCCAGCAGGAAAGAGTGGAGGGAAGGGTGGGGAGGAAGGGGGTGGCTCACTGAAGGGAAAGCTAGTAAGAGGGCTGGACCATACCCCTTCAGCTTCGTCCCCCATCTCCAAGAAGCAGCAGGCAAGTTGGAAGAGAAGAGACAGCCACATGCAGAGAGAGAGAGAGAGAGAGAGAGAGAGAGAGAGGGAGGGAGGGAGAGAATAGCCAGGATTTGGGGGGGGGGAGGGAAAGAGACAAAACAAGAAGGGGCGAAAGAGAGGTTAGTCACTCAAGACTACAACACACAGATGCTATCAGCCACAGCGCTACAAGACAGCTCCCCACAAGAAGAACACAGCACCCCTCTGCTCTGCCCTGCCCGTAATAATAATAATAATAATAATAATAATAATAATAATAATAATTTATTTATACCCCACCCATCTGGCTGGGTTTCCCCTGCCACTCTGGGCGGCTCCCAACAGAGTATTAAAAATATGATAAAATATCAAACATTAAAAATTTCCCTAAACAGGGCTGCCTTCAGATGTCTTCTAAAAGTAAGAAAGTTGTTTATTTGCTTGACATCTAAGGGGAGGGCGTTCCACAGGGCAGGTGCCACCACCAAGAAGGCCCTCTGCCTGGTTCCCTGTAGCTTCACTTCTTGCAGTGAGGGAACCGCCAGAAGGCCCTCGGAGCTGGACCTCAGTGGCTGAATAGTGGGGGCAGAGACACTCCTTCAGCTATACTGGGAATCGTTCACACTGAACAGTTTTGCCTCTGCCAACTCCCAGCGGAGCTTTGAGTTCGTGTCCCTGCCAGCCTTGCGAAAAGGGGCTCATCCTCCACTGCCCATGCATACCTAACCATTTATGTCCTAAAGTGGACGGTGGCCAACCTGATGCCCTCCAGATAAGACGACAGTTCCCATCATCCCTGACCACTGGGATATGTTGCCTGGGGGTGTGATGAGACCCTGAGCAACATCTAGCGGGCACCTTTTGGCCCCACTTATCCAAAAAAGGTGTGAGAAAGGACAGATTCCTCAGCTGCCTCTCTGTGCAAAACGGGACCAAAGATTAATGGATTGTGTCTAGTTGTTTTAAGTCATATTCAGAGTAGGAAAATGAAAGGACACAGCTAAGCCCACATTCAGACTGTACATTATTTATTTTTATTCTTACTGTTAACTACGACTGTTGTTGTTACTGCTGCTGAGGCTGCTGCTGCTGTTATCTATTACCTGCCCTCCACCCTAATGTCCCAGAGCGGGTTACTGAATTAAAACACAATTTGAAACAATGGACAATAACAAAAAACGAGGCAGCTCCTGAAACATACAAATCGTGCTGAAAAGGCAAGAGCGAAGAGGTTACGTCTTCAGCCCTTCGGTGCCACTTTAAACAGTCATGGCTTCCCCCAAAGAATTCTGGGAGCTGTCGTTTGTTAATGGCGTTGTTAGGAGAGACTCCCCCATTATCCACACAGAGCTACAATTCCCAGTTTCCAGGGAAGGAAGATTGACCACTAAACCGCCCTGGAAACCGTGGCTACGGGAGGGGAATAGAAGGGCTTAGTAAAAACTCTCAAGGAGAATTCCCAGAATCCTTTGCGGGGAAGCCATGGCTGTTTGGAGTGGTATCCCATAGCTTTAAATGTATGAACGTGGCCCAACTTGGGTCCATTAATTTCAGTGGGTCTACTCAGTATTACTTAAGCTGGACACGGCTGTATATCTACACACAGTCTTAAAACACACAGGCAGCGTGAAACATGTGCAGACAGGGAACCGACAGCAACAGAGCATAACGTCAGCGGCCACACTTAATGCTGCTGTTTTTGAGGATTCAAAGTCCTCCAAGGAAAACGCTGCACCCTCTTCCATTGCAAATCTTTGGGAGGGCAGGATTAGGGCTTACCAGGCTGTCCAAGCCACCGCCGAGAAGGTCAACGGCGCCCATCTGCACCGACGAGGTGGCAACGGGAGGGCCGCTCACAGGGGGTCCCAGGTCAAGGTTCAGCAAGTCTCCCAGGAGGTCTCCTTGTGTCGGGATGACCGCTGGCTGCTCAGCCTGGGGGGCGCCCGCTGGAGCAACATCCGGGCTCTCAGCGCTTTCGCTCCTGTGTTCATAGTATAGGGTGGGGTGGTGAGGAAGAGACGAAGACGACAATTAAAAAATGGCCTGCTTCCTTCCTTCCAAAAAAAGAGACACAGATCAGGAATACGCAAACTGTGGCGCATGTTCCACCAGCGGTTTGCATGCTTCATTTTTTTGGAGTGTGTGTGTGTTTCATTGCATGCCTGCATAAAATATTCATATATAATCAGTGAATTTTCTGTCTGCCGTAGTGATTATAATACGCTGGGCGAGATGCTGCGTGATGGTTAATTGCATTTTTATCGCTTCTTTCATTTCTCATAATGCATTTATTGTACAGTGGTGCCCCGCAAGACGAATGCCTCGCAAGATGAAAAACTCGCTAGACAAAAGAGTTTTCCATTTCTTGAGGTGAATTTCCCTATGGGCTTGCTTTGCAAGACGAAAACATCTTGCGAGTTCTTTTCCTTTTTCTTAAAGCCGCTAAGCCGTTAATAGCCGCTAAGCCGTTAATAGCCGCTAAGCCGCTAATGGGCTTGCTTCGCAAGACGAAAAAACCGCAAGACGAAGAGACTCACGGAACGGATTAATTTCGTCTTGCGAGGCACCACTGTATCCCGATCTGAATTCAATGGAATAAAAATAAAAATCAGCAATAAAAACCCAATTATGTACCATACAGGATCTTGTCCAGCACATGGCTTAATGATTATTCTGCCTGCTGTAGCAACAGCAGTCTACGGAGACCATGAGCAATTTCCAAGTGGGGTGCGGAGGGGAGTTTGGGAACCACCGACCCAAGAGTGTGTCTTTCTCTGGATCTCTGGACTCGAAGAGAAGGTTCGTGAAAAGGTACTTGTATAAATTTAGATTTGGTAGAAATGTGAGTTAATTGCTGTTTTCACTTGTGAAAATGTAACTGTGAAAAATTAGTAAAAATTTATTTTAACCCCCCCCCCAAAAGAAAAAGTGTGTGTCTATTTCTGCTACCCAGCCACCCTACGCCAGGGCCCCTTGCACCGGCAGCAGACGGGTGGAACCCAATGCAGAAGTTGTGGCTAGCGGAAACTGGCTATGAAAGAGATTGTGAAATCTACTGTGCAGCGAAGTTTCCGGCAATCTGGCACAGTGACGTTTTGCTGGCACAGCACATTTCGCCCGTGGAACACATGGACCGCTAAGTGATTTCAGCTTTGTGCTACATTGGCTACAACCACAGTAGTCAATGTATTGGTAACCTTGAGGCTAATCACTGCAACATCCTCTAGGCCCTTGGGCCTGGTTTGGATGCTCCAGCTGGTGCAGAATGCGGAGGCCAGACTGCTGCTGACGGGGGCATCTGGCAAGCAACACGAGACATGGCTCTTAAAGCACCTGCACCAGCTGCCCCTCTACTACTCAAGGCATTCATTTGTAAAGTCCTGAATGACTTAGGTCCAGGGTGCCTCAGGGACCACCCGAACCCTTGTATCCCAAGCCTGATCAGTGGGATCATCTGGCCGTTCCTCGAGTTGGCAAGACAACAGCGGGAAACTGAGCCTTTTCTGTGTCGTTGGCCCGGCCCTGTGGAACTCTCTGCCACTAGAAATCCAGCAGGCACCACCTGTGCCAACACCTGCCGAAAACCCTTCCTATTCTGCAGGGAATGCCGAACACTCCTTTCCCTAACAGTTTGCTGGTTTCTTTTTTTATATGCTTTCTCTTGTATGGCGTTATGCAGAATCATTGCAAACCACTCTAGATTTTTTTTTTTTTAAAAATGCATGGCGGTATGTAAGCATGTCCGTGGCTATAGCCTACACCAAAAAAATGTTTCCTGGGGCTGCAATGGTGCAAAAATGTGGTTACAAAGCACGGATCCACATGGATTCTCAGGATTTTTGCATTGGGTCACCCCAAATTCACCATCAGATCACATAGCATTTGCATGGCTACAGCCTGCAACAAACAAATCACGCACCCACTGTTGCATGGGGCCACAATGGCGCAAAAACGTGGTTACAAAGCACAGATCCACATGGATCCTCAGGATTTTTGCATTGGGTCACCCCAAATTCAACATCAGATCACATGTCTGTGGCCACAGCATGAACCACAAAAATCATGCACCCACTGTTTCGTTCAGAATATTTCTTTTCTTGGTTTTCCTCCTCTAAAAACTAGGTGCGTCTTATGGTCAGGAGCGAAAAATATGGTATTTTTATAAATAGAATGAAAAAAAGAGAGCCAAAGACCAAGTGGAGTGTAGAGAGGAACAACAGAACCACCTCTCCCTGCACAACCACCGCTGCCACCAAAGAGTACTCACGATCCTGTTCGTGGAGGGAGGCTCTTATGGACGATGCCTCTGCTCCCCTCCACGAAGGCAGTGGGGGGCTTGTGGTAGACGGAGGCCAGTGTGCCGATGTAGCAGATCAGCTCGTCCAGCAGAGTTGGCTCAATCAGGTCCGTCTCTTCAGAGATGAGTGGCTTCTCTGCCAGAACCACCTCCTTGGCTGCCACAGGATCGGTAGAGAGCAGGCGCCAATAGATGTAGCCACGGTCCCTCAAGTCGGGGTTATCCGAATCCTAAGTGGTGGGAGCCGCGCGGGGGGGGGGGGGGGGGAGAGACAAGGAAAGGAGCATGTGTGTGTGTTTTCACACCAGGGGCTCTCCAAACCTGCCCAGAGGTCAGTTAACACACTGGATATCTTAATAGATGCAGGCCGCTCTGCCTCACTCTTTCTCATCCTTGCAGAGGCCAGATGTCAGAGTGCTGACACTTCTCATTTAAAAAGAAAGCAAAGTTTCTAGTCCTTGTGACTGCCAAAAAAAAAAAAAAAAAAAGGCCTGAAAGCATTTAAAGCGATGAACATAAATCCAGGGCAAGTTTAAAACTGTTTAATCATTTGCTTGTGTTTTATCTTGTACAGTCGTACCCTGGATCTCAAACGCTTTGGCTCCCAAACAAATCGGCTCTCGAACAATCGAAACCCGGAAGTGAGTATTCCAATTTTCGAATGGTTTTTGGAAGCTGAACGTCCGGCACAGCTTCCGATTGGCTGCAGGAGCTTCCTGCAGCCAATTGGAAGCCGTGTTTTGGTTTTGGAAGTCGAACAGAACAGACTTCCGGAATGGATTCTGTTTGACTTCCGAGGTACGGCTGTATTTCACTCTGTGAACCACCCTTGGTATATAAATGTAATAAATGAATAAGTCTGGATCTTAAGCCTCTCCTCAGGTCACCGCACCCTTCCTTGGAGTGTTTTCTCCTGGCTTAGAAATGTCCCTGAACTCCAGTCTGAACTCCAGTCCCTTGGTATATAAATGTAATAAATAAATAATTCTGGATCTTAAGCCTCTCCTCAGGTCACCACCCCCTTCCTTGAAGTGTTTTCTCCTGGCTTGGAAGTGTCCCCGAACTCAAGTCGTGCCTCTTGCTTTCCCTGGATGAAGGGGGGAAAGGAGCGTGCAACTGTTGCGTAGAAACTAGCCTCTAGTGTACAGAGGGTCAAATTTGCATCTGTAGCTCCGCCCACTTTTGCTTCTGGCCTCTCCCACCCCTGGCATGTGGTCCTCAGGAGGTCGTCCAGACTGACAAAGCTTCCGCACCACTGGCTACCTTGCAGAACCCCTGCAAGGACATAAAGGGGGCCTCCAGGTTTACAAAGGCAAAGCGAGGCTGCCTCTTCTTCCCCTACCTGTGTAGCCAGGCTGAGGACCTGCTGGACCAACTCCTGGGTCTCGGTGGGCTTCTTCAGGAAAAGCTTCACAATGGCCGTCAGCAGCTGCAGCTGCACCTGCAGTGGACGAAAGAAAAAAAGGTGGACTGAACCTGGGATCTTCTGCATGCAACAGCTGGCGTTCTACTGCTACCATCCTGGAAGAAATTGGCACAAGCAGTCTGAACGGGAGGCTGCAGGAGGGAAAGGGGGCATCTAGGAGGAAGATGGCTGCTGAATGCTTGAAGCAGGGTTTTGAGCTGTAAGGCCAACTCTAAGGCAAGTTTCTGCTCTATAACCAACCCTTAGCATTCGTTTTTATCCCCTCTTCCATTTTATTTCTTAACTCCTTTTAGTGCTTCGTTTTGTTGTTTTCATTTATTGTTTTATCTCATTGTTTTATTGTTCTAACTCCCCTAAACTGGGAGGCTGCATGAAGCTGGGCTGGGCTGAGCACTTTGCTTTGTTGTTTAGTCATTTCGTCGTGTCCGACTCTTCGTGACCTCATGGACCAGAGCACGCCAGGCATGCCTGTCTTCCATTGCCTCCCGTAGTTTGGTCAGACTCATGTTCGTAGCTTCGAGAACACTGTCCAACCATCTCGTCCTCTGTCGTCCCCTTTTCCTTGTGCCCTCCATCTTTCCCAACATCAGGATCTTTTCCAGGGAGTCTTCTCTTCTCATGAGGTGGCCAAAGTATTGGAGCCTCAGCTTCAGGATCTGTCCTTCCAGTGAGCACTCAGGGCTGATTTCCTTCAGAATGGAGAGGTTTGATCTTCTTGCAGTCCATGGGACTCTCAAGAGTCTCCTCCGGCACCATAACTCAAAAGCATCCATTCTTTGGTGATCAAAGTGCCAAATGCAAGGCTGAGCCAAGGTTGGCTAGGCAGTGCCAAATGCAAGGTTGAGCCGAAGTTTACAAGATACTAGTTATAAATTAAGGAAGAGAAACATCTTGATTAAGGAAGAGAAATATCTTAACGGGCATCTACAGGAGGTGCCAATGAAGTTGACGTACAACCTGAGAGGTGCATCGCCCAAGACACAACCTCTAGGGTTCCTGGAGGGGTGCAAGATCTTCACGGGTTGGCTGCTTGGGGGAGGCAAGGCACCGTGGGGGGAAATCTGGAGGGAATCGTTGCAACCTTTGCTGCCTAATCCTCAGCCACCCCACCTGGAAGACTCTGCCCCGTCTCACCTGGGTGCTTTCGTCGTGGAAGCCTTCGAGGAAGCTCTCCAGAAGCTCGTCCGCGTTGTCTATGCGCTCTGCGTATTCGCCCACGATCCAGATCATGGCTGCCCGAGCCTCAGGTTCGTCGAGGGAGTCCAGGTTCTCGCACAGGGTGGCGATCACGCTCTCGTACCTGCGTGTCGGGGGGACAGGAGGGGTGGGAGGAGCTAAGAGACAGCAGAGAACCAAGTGCAGCGCAGCGGTTAGAGAAGCATCAGATTACAACCCGGGAGAGGACCAGGGTTCAAATCCCACCATTTGGCCGACTGCCCCTGCTCAGCCTGACCTACCTTACAGGGCTGTTCTGGGGGATAAAATAAGGAGAGAGAGAGAGAGAAAGAACTATGTAAGGGCCCTTGGTGGAAAAGTAGGATAGGAATGCCTCTGAACAACAGGATAGATCCTTTCAAAGGCCAAGAACTAGCTCTGCATGTGCTGGGCATCCCGTATCATCAAGAGCCAGCTCTGATGCAAAACATATAAATAAAAGAAAAATCGAAGGCTCTATATTTCTGGATAGGTTTCATTGTATCATTATCATTGCTCATGTATCACGGCCTAGGACCCTCGTACCTACGGGACCACCTCTCCCGGTATGCCCCACAGAGAGCCTCAAGGTCCATAAATAGCAACACCCTAGTGGTCCCGGGACCTAAGGAAGTTAGATTAGCTTCAACCAGAGCCAGGGCCTTTTCAACACTGGCTCCGGCTTGGTGGAACGCTCTGCCTCATGAGACCAGGGCCCTGCAGGATCTGATTTCTTTCCGCAGGGCCTGTAAGTCAGAGTTGTTCTGCCTGGCCTTTGGCTTGGAGCCAATTTGATTTCCTCCCCCTCTTTCGTTTTCCTTTCTCTTCCTGTGATGAGGCTGCATTTTAATGTTTCAATATTTTAATGTTGTATTTTAATCTTGTTTTTAAGTTGTATTCATTCAGCTTGTTTTTATTATTGCTTGTTAGCCACCCTGAGCCTGGTCTTGGCTGGGGAGGGCGGGGTATAAAAAATTATTATTATTATTATTATTATTATTATTATTATTATTATTATTATTATTACTGCCTTCTCACAGAATCATGGAAGGGACACCCAAGGGTCATCTAGTCCAACCCCCCTGCACTGCGGGAATTTTTTGCCCAACGTGAGGCTCGAACCCGCGACCTTGAGATTAAGAGTCTCGCGCTCTACCGACTTGAGCTATTCCAAACCACCAGTTTTAAAAACACCAACGAATAATAAACAATAAAATGTTCCCATGTGTTATCAAGACGGTAACTTTTGGAGGAGGGCTTCTTACTTGTTGGGGTACTTGCGGAAGATGTCCTTGATGACGACAATGGCTTCCTGGACCACATAGTTGACCTTGGTCTGGATGAGGTCAAGCAAGGTGCTTACACAACGCTCTGCCGATTGCTGGGCAGGAAGAAAGAGAAAGGGGGTTGGGGCTGCATGGAGAGGAACTGGGGTTTAGCCAAGAGGCTTAGGAGAAACTACGGATGCTTGCTTTTAAACAGGGAAGTTAAAGGACACCTAGGTTATCTCCCAGCAAGGGTGGGTTGTCAGCAGCAGGAAAGCCAGGAATTTCCTGGCTGTAACAAAACAAGAGTCACATGCAGCCTTCTGCACACTAGAGAAGACCAATTGGGAAGGGGGAGGCAGGACCCCCATGCTATGAGGGATGCCCCCAACGCTGTTACAGTCATACCTCGGGTTACAGACGCTTCAGGTTGTGTTTTTTCAGGTTACGGATGCGCCGAAGCGTCGAATCACAACCTGCGTGTGCTCAGATGCGGCACTGCGGGTTGCGAACGTGCCTCCCGCACGGATCACGTTCGCAACCTGAGCATCCACTGTATTTTAAAAAACCTGGCTCTCTGTGCAAAGACATGTTGATCTTCAGCACTATGGACACCGCTTGCCTCGAAAAACCAGTTTTAATGTTGGAAGGCTCTGTAGAGGTCAAACCCCCGTTTCCAAAGAGCCAAGATCTACCGGATGTCAGAGAAACGTGCTGGATCAGGCCAGTGATTCCAGCATCCTGTTTTCATAGGGGCCTACCAGGTGCCTCAAAGGGAAGTCTGCAAGCACAATTCGAGTGCAAGAACACTCTCTGCTCCTCTCCCTAATGTCTTCAGCCCCCACCCTCCCCAAAAAGAGAAAAAGGGGGGGAGGTTCACAACACAGAATGCAAAATTCATTTGTGCTCTCCTACTTGCAGCCTCTAAAAGCTTGGAAAGCCAAGTATGTTTGAAGTGAAGCCTTTTGCAGAATCAGGCCACTCTCCCAGATAGATGCCAGCCTCCCCCAAACTGGTGCCCTCCAGATGTTCTGGACCACACTTTGGCTCACCTCGACCTTAATGGCACACCGGCCAATCGCCCGGACGGCTTTCCGCACGAAGTCCACATCAACTTCCGTTGCGTACTCCTTTAACTCGGCAAGAACCTACAATAATAGTAGTAGTAGTAGTAGTAATAATAATAATAATAATAATAATAATAATAATTTATTATTTATACCACGCCCATCTGACTAGGTCTCCCCAGCCACTCTGGGCGGCTTCCAACCAAATATCAAAAACAATACAGCGTCAGACATTAAAAACTTCCCTAAACAGGTGTCTTCTAAAAGTAAAATAGTTGTTTATTGCCTTGACATCTACTGGGAAGGCGTTCCACAGGGCAGGCGCCACTACCGAGAAGGCCCTCTGCCTGCTTCCCTGTAACTTGGCTTCTCGCAGGGAGGGAACTGCCAGAAGGCCCTTGGCGCTGGACCTCAGTGTCCGGGCTGAACGATGGAGGTGGAGACGCTCCTTCAGGTATATACAGGACCAAGGCCATTTTATCAGAAGATGTGGGGCAAAGAAAAAAAGGAAAAAGCAAGCCCAGGGCAGAGCATGCTCAGTAACTTTGAAATGCTGAGTGGCAGCTAGAAAATGCACGTGCTGAAAAATTGGGGCAGGAAGGAGAGAAGAGTGGAATGTGTTCTTTAGAGGCAATAGCTGGCTTCAGCCTTCCCAAACAGTGGGTGCCTTCCAGATCTTGCGGGATTGCAATTCCTTTCAGTCTTCATCCTTGCAGGGCAGTGGAGACTCCGAAGCAAATTCAGGGGGTGGGGAGGAAGAGAGAAAAGAGGATGATTTACCTGTGCAATGTTGGCCTGCGAGGCCAGGCGGATCATGATATCCAGCTTCTCCAGTTTGACGTAGATCGGATCGTTGTACTTCACAAAGAAGACTTTCATCTCGTGCTTGAGGATTTCAGGTCTGGGAGAAGAGGAAAAGATGTGATCAAGAGATCCGGAGAAGAAACATACCCAGCTGTGCAACTTATAGATTGCAAAAGAATCTTTAAGTAAAAAAAATAAATTGGATGTTTTCATTTAGTAATAGCATAGAATGGTAGAGTTGGACGGGACCGCGGCGGTCATCTAGTCCAACCCCCTGTATTGCAGGAATCTTTTGTCCAACGTGGGGCTCAAACCCACAACCTTGAGATTAAGAGTCTCGTGCTCTACCGACTGAGCTATTAGGCAACACTGCTCTCGGAAGTGTCACTTTAGGATGAATCGTGTGCCTTGTTAGCACCGGTACAGTAATTATACTGTAAATCAAAAGTGAAACTGTAAAAGTAGGTGCCATGTTGCAGGTTGGGAGTCAGAGGTGGGTCTCAGTTCTGGACCGTTGCAAGATCTACCTTCTATACAAACATATTTACATGCCCATAGGTCTTATATATGATCTTGGCAGCTCACATAGCAATTGCAACTCAATGGAAAACAGCCCCCAAATGAGTGGTACCACTCACTCTGAAATATAGCTATAATGGAAAAACTATGCATAATTTGATATTTCGACAAGGTCTAGAACCTCCAGACACTTTTCATTTGATCTGGCATTCCTTTAATTATGTTTTGTAATGGAACCATCATTTTCAAGTCAGCCCTCGTCACAAGCCTGACAAATCTCAAAACTATACTTGACATTTTTACATCCTTAAGATATCAATGAGTTCCCTTCTTCTCTTTCCATGGTTCATTTTACATATCATAAATCCCTGCATATTTTACAGAACTATACCATTCAGTATTCCATTATTACATCCAACGTAACTTATTTACACTGTTGAATTTAATGCTGCCAGCATTTTCAGCTGTACACAGTTGTTTCCCGCATATTCAATAAAAGTCTTCCAATTTTCTCTAAACGTATGTTCTTCTTGTTCTCTTATTCAATATGTTAAGTCTGTGCATAATCTGTCAACTTAAGTTGCCATTCATCTTTGGTTGGGACCTCGCTCGTTTTCCATTTTTGGGCCAACAAAACACGGGTCGCAAGTAGTGGCACACATAAATAACCTTTTTTGACACCTGGGAATTTCAGTCTGAATTATCCCCAACAGAAAGGACTCTGGGTTTTTTGGGAAAGTACTTTTTAAACATTTTTTCCCCAATTCATTGTGGATCATTTCCCATGGACTTTGGTATTTTAACCCATGTGCCTGTTTTATAGTTTTGCTTCTCATCTTCTGGTTTTTCACCTGTTGCTACAACAACTTCTCTGTTTTATATTTGTTATAAAAGGAAACCTCTTTAGCAAAACCCCCAACAAACCCAGTTACATGCCTGAGAGCATCTCGCTGTATCCCTGGAAGCAGTGCTACCTGCCAACCACCCTGCCCACCTGTAGCCAACAGAGCATCCATCATCACCTTTTCTGCACAATGAGGTTGATGTTTCGGAGAGCCACGTATTGCAGCTCTGGCTCAGCAGACAGCAGGGTGACGAGTGGGGGAGCCAGCTTCTTCAGCAAAGTGCCGTAATAATCCAGGTCCTTTGACAGCATCTCCATGAACTTCATCAGCACTTTCACAGCCGAGAGGACCACAGCGGAGTTAGCGTGGGACAGCCGGGGTGTGACTCGCTCACAGATGCTGCAGTGGGGGGAAGAGAAGGAAAAGGAAGATGCAGCAGACAAATGCCAGAGGAGATTTTTCACAAAGCCACTGACCCACCAGTCCAGCCTCCTAGGTGCAACCAACAAAACCCTGTTTTCTGTGGTCCTGCACTGCAGCCATTGGGCAATCTGGGAAAATGGCAGAAAAGGAAGAGTTGTGCTCTGTGCTAGCCCTGCTCAGGAAACCACAAGCAGGACCTGCATTTTCCAGCTGCTATTTCTTTTCATTTAAAAATAAAATAAAATAAAATAATAAAACTGTTTAACATACAATACAATAAAAACAAACTAATCCAAATAAAAACAATAAAAACACTCTACATGCCCTTACCACAGCAAAAAGACTGATACCGATGGATTGGAGAAATAAAAATGTGTCTCCCTTCTACGATTGAAGACTTATACAAACTCGCAACATATGAACAACTTGCATATAAACACAGGCTTGCCACGGATAAATTCAATGATATTTGGAATCCATTCTTACAAATACTGTAGCAGGTTAAGATCTGGTAAAGTACAATAACAACCTTGTAAAGAACCGTATTTTTTGCTGTATAAGACTCACTTTTTCTCTCTTGCTGTTCTGGCTTCTGAGATTCAGAATATTTTTTTTCTTGTTTTCCTCCTCCAAAAACTAGGTGTGTCTTGTGGTCTGGTGCGTCTTACAGAGTGAAAAATACGGTATACAGTTTTGTGTTTCCTCCCTCCCCCCTTTATTTTCCCTTCTACACAGGTGCTGTTTCTCTTTTTCTCTCTTTTATTTATGTCTCTCCATGTTTAGTGCAAATATAATTATGTACTTTTTGAACTTTCAATAAAAATGTTTAAATTAATAATATAAAAAATAAAAAACACAATACAATAAAAATAAAATACAAAAAGGAAAAGAAATAAAAAAGAAAGAGAAAGAGGAGGAAGGAAAATACAAAGCTTCCATCAGTTACTGGTATTCAGAAGCATGCAGCCTCCGACTGGGGAAGCCAAGAATAGCCATTGTGGGTAGGAGCTATTGATAGACTTGCCCTCCCTGACTTTCTCTCATCCTCTTTTAACATCATTCGAGTCTGCAGCCGTCACTGCCAGCGAATTCCATAGTTTAAAATAAATCCTCTCTTTCATCTGAATATTCCAACGTTCCAAAGTCCAGGAGTTCTAGAGAAGGATAAAAACACTTTCTCCATATCTCCTCTTACTCGCTTTTCCTCTAAACATGATGCCCTTTCTCAAAAAAAAATCTGTACAGAGTCTTCTGAAGCAGAGTGCTACAGTAAAGAATTTGGCTCCGTTGATAACAAAAACAGAGGCGTGGGACGGACAGACAGACAGACACACAAATTGCACACAGACTGGGCTGTCTCTGGGCACCTCGCACAACGGTGCCTGCAAAGCAGCATGGTCGACACGGGGCTCGAGTAAGTGAGCCAACCCGCAGCTCTCACCTCTGGGCCTCGCGGTCATCCTTGGGCATGTAGTTGGCCAGGCAGTCGAGGATGAAGATCTGGCCCCATTCCGTACACTCGTTCAGGGCAGTCAGCAGCTTGTTGATGGACTGTGGGTTCAAATCCAGCAGGTTGCTGCTGGGGTGAGATTCCGCTATCTCTGAGAGGGCTGCTACAGCATTAGCTACCACCTGGGGGAAAACAAAAGAGAGTAATCTGTGAAAATAGGAACATGGGAAGCTGCTTTATCCTGAGTCAAATCGTTAGTCCATCTAGGCTCAGTACTGCCTACTCTGACTGGCAGCAGCTCTCCAGGGTTTCAGGTGGAGTCCTGCCGAGCCCACTGAGATACTGAGGGCTGAACTGTGACCTTCTGCATACAAAGCAAATGTTCTGCCACCTGAGCTACAGCTGCAGGTCTGTCTAGCTCAGTATAATTCCCAAAGTGCTCCAACAGTCAATCTCTCTTTCCCAGGGAACTCTGGGAATCGTAGCCCCATGAGGGGAAAGGAGGCTTCTTCTATAACAGGCATGGCCAAACTTGGCCCTCCAGCTGTTTTGGGACTACAACTCCCATCATCCCTAGCTAACAGGACCAGTGGTCAGGGATGATGGGAATTGTAGTCTCAAAAAACAGAGTGCCAAGTTTGGCCATGCCTGCTCTATAACAAACCAGAGTTCCCAGAATCCTTTGCAGGAAGCCATGACTGTTTAAAGTGGTATCGTAGTGCTTTAAACGTAGGGTGTGAATGTGGCCTAAGTCTTGTAGGCCTCACCAGGCAAATAGTTATCAGCAGCTCTTGCCTCTTAAAAAAAATCTCTCCACAGAAAATGCTCCTGGAGGCACCAGGGGTACAGAAATGTGTGGAAAAGAACACACCCCTACCGAAATAGAAATAAAATTAAACCGAATGTTATTGTTGCGTGAAGCAAGGCTTCCTAGCAAGACCGCTATTCCTCTCAGCAACCCACAGGCCCAAGGAGCATTCGAGGCCATTTGGCCTAAATTAAAAATTCATTTGGAACTTGGTTTGCAGAGGCGGCCGATAGTTCTCTCATTACATTCCTTTTAAAAATGTAGGAAGCGTGGAGCGGGGTGGGGTGGGGGGAAGAAAAGGAGCAGCGCTCGGGTTGGGCGTTTCTCCAAGGCTGGTTAAACGTGCAAGACGGCAGGCAACACTTTGCCGCTCAACTGCTTCCATTTCAAAGATGCAAGTTTGGCTCCAGGCCAGGCGCTGCAGACAGAGAGATAGCCGATCAGGGGGACGTATTCCTGACCTGCTATCTTTCCTTGTTTTTGGTAACCATCACGGACGCTAGCAATTCCCGACGGCCCTTACACATTTGAGCTAACTATGTAGGGGAACGGAGGAGAAGAACTCTTTGCAGCTGGTTCTTGTAACTCGCTCTACATGGGGCTGCCCTTGAGACTGACCCAGAAACTCCAGCGGGTGCAGAATGCCGCGGCGAGACTCCTTACTGGGTCTTCGCTGCGAGATCACATTCACCCGGTGCTATACCAGCTGCACTGGCTCCTGGTGGAGTACAGGATCAGGTTTAAGGTGCTGGTTTTAACCTTTAAAGCCCTATACGGCCTGGATCCTCGTACCTACGGGACTGCCTCTCCTGGTATGTCCCACAGAGGAACTTACGGTCTTCAAACAAAAACATCTTGGAGGTCCTGGGCCACAGAGAGGTTAGGCTGGCCTCAACCAGAACCAGGGCTTTTTCGGCTGTGGGTCTGATCTGGTGGAACGCTCTGTCACAAGAGACTAGGGCCCTGCGGGACTTGACATCTTTCCGCAGGGCCTGCAAGACAGAGCTGTTCCGCCAGGCCTTTGGCCAGGGCACAGCCTGACTCCCTCCCTCTGCAATCTTCACGGAGCTGTGGCCCAATGGTTGCCATCCATTTGATTTGAATTACTTTTATAATGAAATGATTTTAGAATGTTGTACTATTTTTTTGTTGTTAGCCACCCTGAGCCTGGCTTTGGCTGGGGAGGGTGGGATATAAATAAAATTTATTATTATTATTACTACAAACTTAGCGAAGGCTGGGAGTAGTAGCTCCTCCCTTCGACTACCTGGGAATCCCTCCGGACCCAAAGCTTTTAGCGGAGCTTGGTTCAGCTGGGGCAGGGGAGGAGTAGCCTGGACAAGCCCCCCTCCCTCCCCGCCCCCAGGCAAGAAGGGGTCCATCACCATAGGATTGGAGTCTGAGATGAGGTCCTTCAAGGTGTCCAGGAAGCCCTGGTCCTCCACCAGCTGCGCGTTGATGTCGTGGAGCTTTGCCACGCAAACAGCCGCCGTCTTGCGCACGTAAGGGTCCTCATCCTTCAGGCACTTCCTCAGCGGCTCACAGAGGTACTCGGTGATCTTATCGACCCGGATACAGCCCATCGTGCGCACCGCCAGGGCCCGGATGAGGGGGTTGGGATCTTCGCAGTCCTGTGGGGTATTGAAAAGGCATCGCAGAGTTGGGAAAAGGTTCGGAATAGGGCAACCCAAACACTCGAGGTGTGGAGTGACTCGCCTATGAGGAATAGTCTTGATTTCTTTCCATACATTCTCATAATTGTCTTTAAACAGGTTTATATTTTTCGATGTCAGCCAAATTCCCAGGTATTTCACCTTTTTAGCTACCATAAAAAAGTTTTTATTTATACTTTTCAAATTTATACATTTCATTACTTATACAATCAATTTAACAAATTTGACTTCCTTCCCCCTCTTTATGAGGTTCTTTAAATTTATTTTTTTGTATCTTCTGCATATCCAAATTCATTTAATTTACTCATTTAATCATCTACTTTAAATATATACTCTTATGAAACTGCAGGTTATTACAATAATCCTGCCCATGTTTTTATCTGTTTGCAATTTATCTGTAAATATTCAATAAAGCATTTCCACTCTTTTATAAAAAGGTTGTTATCTTGATTTCTTATTCTTCCGGCAAGTTTTGCCATTTCTGCTTATTCCATAAGTTTCTGTATCCGTTCTTCCTTTACTGGGACTTCTTTCCACTTTGGGGCAAGTAGCATTCTTGCCGCTGTAGTTGCATACATAAATAAATTTCTATACAATTTAGGTAGTTCTGTCCCTTTAATTTCCAAAAGAAAAGCTTCTGGTTGTTGTTGTTTTTTCCCCTCACAAAAGTTATTCTGAACATCCTTTTCAATTCATTGTATAGCATTTACCAGTAAGCTTTTAACCTTACGACAAGGCCACCACATATGCGTTTGGGACTTCTTGGTTCAGAGAAAAGACGAGCAAAGGGGGACGTGACAGAAGCTTATAAAATTATGCATGGCGCACATAGAGAAAAGTTGTTCTCCCTCTCTCGTAACACCAGAAACTTCTGGACGTCCAATGAAGCTGAATGCTGGAACATTCAGGACAGGTAAAAGAAAGGACAATTCGTTGTCAAACTATGGAACTCTCTTCCACAGTAGACACCGATGTCCACTGGAACTCAAAGCCAATTGTGGGAAATTTCAGGGCAGATAGAACTGTGGAACTCACCGCCACAGGAGCCAACGGTGGCCACCAATCCGGATGGCTTTGAAAGAGGATTGGACAAATTTGTAAGAGGAGGAGAGGGCTATCGACAGCCACTAGCCATGAAGGCTCTGCTCTGCCTCCGCAGTGGGGGGCAGCAATGCCTCTGAATCCCAGTTGCTGGGAATCACAAGTGGGAAGAGTCCTGTTGCACTCAGGTCCTGCTTGTGATCTTCCTGGGTGATGACTGGGAGAACAGACTGCATCATCACTCTTTAAAAAAGGTAAAGGTACTCCTGACCATTAGGTCCAGTCGCGGACGACTCTGGGGTTGCGCGCTCATCTCGCTTTATTGGCCGAGGGAGCCGGCGTACAGCTTCTAGGTCATGTGGCCAGCATGACTAAGCCGCTTCTGGCAAACCAGAGCAGCGCACGGAAACGCCGTTCGCCTTCCCGCCGGAGCGGTACCTATTTATCTACTTGCACTTTGACGTGCTTTCGAACTGCTAGGTGGGCAGGAGCAGGGACCAAGCAATGGGAGCTCACCCTGTCACAGGGATTCAAACCGCTGACCTTTTGATCGGCAAGCCCTAGGCTCTGTGGTTTATAGACCACAGCGCCACCCACGTCCTGATCACTCTTTAGCTTTGCCTTAAAGCTGAGATTTTGTATGGGATAGCCATAGAGAAATAGCATGACCCCCTTCTTCGCCTAAGCTGGCTGTTTTGATCAACGGAACTGGCACGATTACAGATCCCACATAATACGCATTTGTAAGAAATCGACTTTTCTTTTAGTGTGATTGTGGCACACACCACCCCACCCCCGGAACTCCTTGCCTATTGACATCAGATAGGCCACTCCGCTGGACTTTTTCTGGCACCTGCTGAAAAATATTTTCATTTATATGGACATCACAGAATGCTGACCTGCGTTCAAAGCTGGGGGTTTTGTTTGTTTCTTAGCTTCTCGTTGATTTTAACTCACTTTTGAATGTTTTAAAATAGTTGAGTCATTTCATTGTTTTATTCTTTTTGTAAACCGCTTTGAGGTTGTTGTTGTTTTACAATCAGGCAGCTTTCAAATTTCGTGAAATAAATAAATAATACTTATGAAACACTCACACTCTCAATGAAAGATCGAAATGCTCGTCCGCTGGGGAAAATGGGCACTTCCATTTTTAAAACTTTAGAGCAGGGGTCAGCAAACTTTTTCAGCAGGGGGCCGGTCCAGTGTCCCTCAGACCTTGTGGGGGGGCTGGACTATATTTTTGGGGGGGAGGAAAAGAACAAATTCCTATGCCCCACAAATAACCTAGAGATGCATTTTAAATAAAAGGACACATTCTACTCATGTAAAAACACACTGATTCCTGGACCATCCGCGGGCCGGATTTAGAAGGCGATTGGGCCGGATCCAGCCCCTGGGCCTTAGTTTGCCTACCCATGGTTTAGAGAGCAGGTGCTGCTCCTGCTCCTGCAACTCACCTTGACAAAGGTGTTGACAGCCATGATGGCCATGTCTGGCTGGCTCTTGGCATAGTTCATCAGGTACAGGTAAACCAGCTTCTTGAGCTCCAGGTTGTCCGTCTGCATGCAGTTCACGACGTCGGGGAAGAGAGCGCTGGAAACGGAGAACAGGCAGGCGGCGTGAGGAACCAGGATACAGATGGGGAGACACACACACACACACACACACACACACACACACACACACCCTTGACGCCAGGCAGCGCTGCTTTAGAGCAGCTGGTCAATGGGCCAGGAAAAACGTAAGCCTTGGAAATAATAGTAATAACGGTGATGATTTCATTATTTATACCCTGCCCATCTGGCTCTGTTGCCTCAGCCATTCTGGGAGGCTTCCAAAACACATATAAAAACATAATAAAATGTCAAACATTTTAAAAAAACCTTCCCAATACAGGGCAGCCTTCAGATGTCTATAGCAGGAAGACAACAGGCAGCCACGTTGGAGGCCTCTGAATTCCAGCTGCTGGGAGTAGACAGGGGGCTGCTTTCACACCCAGGTCCTGCTTCTGGACTTTCCAGGGGCGTCAAGTGCTGGGGCTTGGTGGCGTAGACCATCTGCTTTTCATGCAGAAGGTCCTAAGGTTCAATCCCCAGTGGTATATCAAGAAGGGCTGGGAACACCTAGAAAGCTGATGAGGACAGTGTGGTTTCCCTTGGGTCTCCAGCTGTCTTTGGACTACAGTTCCCATCATGCTAGCTAGGGATGATGGGAGTTGTAGTCCAACAACAGCTGGAGACCCATGTTTGGGAAGCCCTGGTACAGACCGTACTGAAAGAGATGGACCAATTTCTCCTCCCATCGCCCCACCGGAGAAAGACGAGGAATCCCTAAATCTACCAGGCCAGCTAGAAAAAGATATTAACTTTTCCCAGGTTGCTGTGCCAGATTTGGACTATCTGCCTGAAGGCTTTGCAACTGCTTTGCTAACTTAAGTCTGTCCAGACAGCCTGTTGCTTGGTTACAATATTCCTGCAGAGAATGACCACTGGACAATCACACCGCTGAATGCTTCCTACTGCTACTCCTGACGTTCATAACCAAAATTCCCTGCACAAAGAAATCCAGCCAGAGAGCTGTGCTAACAGAGGCCGATAGGATTTCTAGCCCAGAACAGATGGAGGGCAGTAGGCTGGAGAAAGCAAAGTTAAATGTTATTTTTTCATCCTCATTTTTTAAATCAGTACCTGTGTTGAGATTCACTGCTCTGGCTTCACCATTCAGAGGCCTCTCTTCCTGGCCCCGACTACTACGTTTTCCCTCCCTCCTTGTTATCGTGCATTGGTTCCTTCAAGGCTGGATTGTTGCAATATGCTCTAAGTGGGGCTTCCCTTATGCAATTGCTGGAAGGAATACAGCTCCTCTGCTCAAGAGAGCTGCACCTCATCTGCTCATCTGCTCCTGGGCCAAGTTCAAAGTTGTGACTATTAGTATATGAAAGCTTGGAACCAAGTTTACCTGTGAGGTCGTCTTACCCCATTGATGCCCCACTAGACTGCTCTGATCTACAGAACTGGCAAAGTTACACGTGCCACAAAATGCACGTTCTGCATTTGTAAGAAAATGATATACCGCATTTTTCGCTCTATAGGATGCACCTTTTCCCCTCCAAAAATTAAGGGGAAATGTTTGTGCGTCCTATGGAGCGAATGCAGGCTCCTTGGCTTCAGCGAAAGCAACGCGAAGCCTTCAAAGCGCAGAGGGAGCGCTCCCTCCGCGCTCCGGAGGCTACGTGTTGCTTTCACTGAAGCCTGGAGAGCGAGAGGGGTTGGTGTGCACCGACCCCTCTTGCTCTCCAGGCTTCAGGGATAGCCACCTGAAGCCTTTGGAGCGCAGCAGGACCTCGCGATGTGCTCCAAAGGCTTCGGGTTCCTTTCTCTGAAGCCGGGAGAGCAAGACTCTCCTGGCTTCAGCAGAGAGGGAGAGCTGCGAAGCGCCCCTTCAGCCAAGCGGGAGGAGAAATAGAAGGGGCTCTGTTTCTCCTGCCGCTTCGCTAAAGGGGCGCTGAGGAGAGGGGGAGATTCCCCCCCTTTGTTCTCCCCCTCTAAAACAAGGTGCGTCCTATGGTCACGTGTGTCCTATAGAGCGAAAAATACGGTATTTAGTGCAGCAATGCTGACACTTCGGAACTCCCTGCCGATTGGTATCAGATAGATGCCTTTGCTGTACACTTTCTGGTGCCTGCTAAACACTTCTGTTCAGGCAAGCCAATCCAGGCATGTTGACATGTGTTTTAATTTCGGTGCGGGCTTCCCACCCAACCCTCCTTATCCTAGAGTTTAATTCATTTTTGAATGTAGTATTGTAGAGTTGGAAGGGACTCCGAGGGTCATCTAGTCCAACCCCCTGTAGTGCAGGAATTCTGCCCACAACCATCCCTGGGTGGGATCAAACCACCAACCTTCTAGTTAACAGCCAGACGCACTGACCCCATAGCACCACAGGAGGGCTCTATAAATAGTTGCTTTCAACTGTTTCAGTGTTCTATTTCTAAATCGTTTCGAGGTTTTGCCATGACCAAGTGGTATACAGGCCTTGTCAAATAAATAAAAATGAACGGAATTACTCCCTGGTCCAATTTCAAAGCCGCAAAATGCTCAGCACGTGCGAAGAGTCCTGCTCCCTGAAGGTCAAGGACGCAGCCGACCTCCTTAATCCAAACAGAGAAGCCCGGAACCCGGATTATTCCTACACCACACATCTTTAACTAGAAGCGAGGCTGATGGCTTGAAGCTTTGGTGCGCAGAAGCATAGCTGTCAACTTACAGATTTGAAAATAAGGGACCAGCAGCCTCGAAAATAAGGGATCAGTAGCCAAAATAAGGGATTTTCCAAGCACAGGTATGTTCAACTTCTGAGCCCCTCTGAGCCAAAGGCAGAAAGCCCAGCCAGCAGCCAAACGAAGCCTCAAGCAGTGGTTCCTACAGCGCAGCAACCCGGCAAAGGGGATGCAGCAAGGAAAACCACCGTCACCTCTCCGCTGGGAAGCGCTGAGCAAAGGCGAGTCCCCAGGCAACGCGGCCGATTTGATCAGCACAAGGCATGCAAGCTCCACCTCCCAGTCGTTCTTAGACTCCTTATTGGGTGAGCAACACAGCCAAGCAACACAGTTGGAGCCTCCCTCCTCCCTGGCCGGCAGGGAGGGAGGGAGAGGAGCTGCTTCCTTTGAAACCGGGAAATTTAAGGGACATCATCAATAAGGGACAGCAGCGGGACACAGCGCTGGGATAAGGGAGTTTCCCTCCAAATAAGGGACGGGTGACAGCTATGGCAGAAGGCAAAGGCTAAGTCAATGAAACCAGGCAGAGGGCCTTGTGAGAATCACCACTTGTTCCACCTCTCTCTCATTTCCAAAATGATCATTCTAGGAACGGCATCAGCGAGCCGAGAGCCAGGAATCTCTCAGCCTGGCTCTCATGACAACGGAACTCGTGGGCGGAACTCACGTTAGAAGATTCAGGGCAGGCAAAAGAAAGGACTTCTTCATGCAGCGTATGGTGGGAATGTGGAACTTCCTCCCACAGGAATCAGGAGTGCGCTCTTGTGTTCGGGTCCTGCTTGCGGGCTTCCGATTGGGGAATCAAGGTGGCCATTGGGTGGCCTAGATGGGCTAGTGGCCCGATTCAGCAGACCCTTCTTATGTTCTCAAAAATCACAGCCATGCTTAAAACTACCCAGCCTTCTTCTTCTTCTTCTTCTTCTTCTTCTTCTTCTTCTTCTTCTTATTTTATTTATACCCCACCCATCTGGCTGGGTTTCCCAAGCCACTCTGGGCACAGCACATAAAAAACAACATTGAAAACTTCCCGATACAGGGCTGCCTTCAGATGTCTTGTAAAAGTCAGTTGTTTACGTCCTTGACATCTGATGGGAGGGTGTTCCACAGGGCGGGTGCCACTACTGAGAAGGCCCTCTGCCTGGTTCCCTGTAACCTCACTTCTCGCAGGAAGGGAACCGCCAGAAGGCCCTCGGAGCTGGACCTTAGTGTCCGGGATGAACGATGGGGGTGGAGATCCTCCTTCAGGTATACTGGGTCGAGGCTGTTTAGGACTTTAAAGGTCAGCATCAACATTTTGAATTGTGCTCGGAATCGTACTGGGAGCCAATGTAGGTCTTTCAAGACTGGTGTTATATGGTCTCGGCGGCCACTCCCAGTCACCAGTCTAGCTGCCGCATTCTGGATTAGTTGTAGTTTCCGGGTCACCTTCAAAGGTAGCCCCATGTAGAGCGCATTGCAGTGGTCCAAGCGGGAGATAACCAGAGCATGCACCACTCTGGCAAGCAAGACAGTCTGCAGGCAGTCAAGACTGCCTGGGGAAGAGAAACAGTTGCTGGGGCTTCACCCTGAAGCATAATCTACCAGGTAATCCATGGGGAAGGCAATAAGCTCAGTGGGAGAGCACCTGCAATGGGGCAGAGCATCAGCCAGCACCATAGCTGTCAACTTTCAGATTTGAAAATAAGGGATCAGCATCCAAAATAAGGGATCAGCAGCAGCTCACCGCCCACCATTGTACTCAACCAGCTCCTTTCCTTTCCCCCATAACAGTCAATGGAAGGAGCCTTCAAAACAAATCCAAAAGCTCCCCTCCCACGAGATCGCCGCCCACCAATGTACTCAACGCTCCTTCTCTTTCTCCCATGTGCCCCCACTCCAGACAGACCTTATCCCCAGCAAGGGTGAGTGGGCCATTGATGACGATATATCCATCCGATTCCAAGCACAGGTGCATTCCAAGCCAAAGGCCCAAAGGCAGAAAGCCCAGCCAGCAGCCAAATGAAGCCTCAAGTGGTGGTTCCCACAGCACAGCGACCCAGCAAAGGGATACAGCAGCAAGGAAACCACCACACTGCTGGGAAGCGCTGAAGCAAAGGCAAGTCCCCAGACAATGTGGCCGATTTGATCGGCACAAGGCATGCAAGCTCCACCCCCCCAGTCGTTCTCAGACTCCTTATTGGTGAGCAACGCAGATGAGCAACGCAGTTGAAGAGCCTCCCTGGCCAGCAGGGAGGGAGGGAGAGGAGCCGCTTCCTTTGAAATCCAGGAAATTTACGGGATATCAACAATCCGGGATAGCAGTGGGAAACGGCGCTGGAATAAGGGAGTTTCCTACCAAATAAGGGAAGGTTGACAGCTATGGCCAGCACAGCCATTGAGCCCCAGTTGCGCTGGCTGGGGCTGATGGGAGCTGTAGCCAACACCATATTTGGAGACCCCAGTTTGGCTCAGATGTTGGACCAACGCATCTCCAGAATGGCAACGTACCTGACATCTTTCCCCACCGTCATGGACGCGATCACCTTTTTCACAGCTTCCTTTTTCTTCTCCTTTTTGTCGCTGTTGAGCTCAGCCTTCAGCTCAAATATCTCCCCTGGAGAGGGGGGAAAAACCGTGGAAGTTTAAATCAAGGTGGCAGGAGGTCCCGCTCAGCACCTAGAGAAAGTACCCCAACAGGCAGCACAACAGCACTCAAGAGCAGCAGCTTACACAGGAAGCCCAGACTAGCTCAGTACTGCCAACACGGACCGGCAGCAGCTCTCTAAGGTGCCATTCTTTCCCAGCCCCACCTGGAGATGCCCCAGGGGGTTGAATCTGGGACCTTTCACAGACAAAGCAGGTGCTCTACCTTTAAACTATGAACACCAAAAGAATTAGATAATCCCAGGTGGCCAATGACACATCTAACCCAGTATCACCCACAGTGATCCATGCGACGGTCACCTCCAGGCTTGACTACTGTAATTCGCTCTACGCGGGGCTGCCCTTGAAGCTGTCCCAGAAACTCCAGTGGGTGCAGAATGCTGCAGCGAGGCTCCTCACGGGGTCTCTGCCATGGGAGCATATTCACCCAGTGCTTTTCCAGCTGCACTGGCTCCCGGTGGAGTACAGGGTCAGATTTAAGGTGCTGGTTTTGACCTTTAAAGCCCTTCACGGCTTAGGACCCTCGTACCTACGGGACGGCCTCTCCCGGTATGCCCCATGGAGGACCTTAAGGTCCATAAATAGCAACACCCTAGTGGTCCGGGCCCTAAGGAAGTTAGATTAGCCTCAACCAGAGCCAGGGCCTTTTCAACTCTGGCTCCGGTCTGGTGGAACGCTCTGCCTCACGAGACCAGGGCCCTGCAGGATCTGATTTCTTTCCGCAGGGCCTGTAAGACAGAGTTGTTCCGCCTGGCCTTTGGCTTGGAGCCAATTTGATTCCCTCCCCCTCTTTCTTTTTCCTTTCTCCTCCTGTGATGAGGCAGCATTTTAATATTTTAATGTTTCAATATTTTAATGTTGTATTTTAATCTTGTTTTTAAGTTGTATTCATTCAACTTGTTTTTATTATTGCTTGTTAGCCGGCCTGAGCCCGGCCTTGGCTGGGGAGGGCGGGGTATAAATAAAAAATATGATTATGATTACGTACACCAGGGGTCTGCAACCTTTAAGACAAAAAGAGCCACTTGGACCCGTTTCCGAAGAAAAAAAAACTGGGAGCTGCAAAACTCGTCATTATAAAAATAACATTTTTGTCACTTTTTAAATTATTTCTTTGCTTGACCCCTCAGAATTACTCCTCCTATAGAAATAAACGTTAAATTAACAAGTTACCCTTTTTGTGTGTGTGTGTTCTTCACTCCCCTTCAAAACAGTGACCAGCGTACATGCCCCCTTTCAATGCAGTGACCAGTGTACATGCCCCTTACAATGTAGCGGGCGGGCGGGCGGGCGGGCGGGCGGGAAGGTGACGTTGGGACGGTGCATGACTAACGCACGCACCACCCCCATGCGACGTCACAGCCAGTACAGCGCCCGCCACAGTGGGGAGTGTCGGGGCGCACAATGCGCCTCCTCCCCTCTCTAGTATCCGCCCCGGAGCCGCGGCAAAGGTGTAAAAGAGCCACATGCGGCTCCGGAGCCGCGGGTTGCCGACCCCTGACCTACAGTGACAGGCAGCTGCTCTGCCAGGTTTCAGGCTCTCCCGGCCCTGCCAGGAGATGCTGGGCAGATGGCTCTACCACGGAGCCACCACTTGCTCATGCGTTCTGCCTCCACGATTCAGGTTTTCAGAGTCTGCTGTGGCAAGGGGGGCGGGCAAAGCGACGTGGGAAATGAATCAATATTCTGCTTCCTATGCTCTCCAACCAGCTTATGAATTATTTTGCAGGTTCCTGAACTGCCGCTCATCCGAACAAATCCCAGCGGCAGCAGACAAAATGCAGGATGTAATAATCCTTCAGTTTTAAAAAAAGATTAAGAACAACGAAAAACTAAAATAATAATAATCATCATCATCCTTCGGCGCAGCTGCCCCGGTTTCATGGAACAGCATCCCTGTTGACATATGGCATGCTCCTATCCTGTGGAAACAAGGTGAGGGCTTTTTTCTGTTTTAGCCGGCTTTTCAAGCTGGAAAAATGGTTTCTGCTTTAGGTTTAAAAACAACGCAAAAGGAACAGCTACCTTCGGTTGCTTTTCGTACCCCTTTAAAAACTATTTGGAGTTGATTTGCACAGTTGTGAAGTTGGCTTGTTTCAACAGGCAGCAGTTAAGATTAACCACAGTTTAGGGCAGGGACAGGCGACCTAAGGCCCGGGGGCCGGATCCGGCCCAATAGCCTTCTAAATCCGGCCCATGGACGGTCTGGGAATCAGCATGTTTTTACATGAGTAGAATGTGTCCTTTTATTTAAAATGCATCTCTGGGTTATTTGTGGGGCATAGGAATTTGTTCATTATTCTTTTTTTCAAAATACAGTTCAGCCCACCACATGGTCTGAGGGACGGTGGACCGCCCCTTGGCTGTAAAAGGTTTCCGGCCCCTGGGCTTAGGGTTTCAGCCAGGGTCATGGGGAAACTGTGCCCTGTCTCTGAAGGCATTACAACAAGCCCATAAGCATCACTTCACTTTTAACATTTTACTTCTGGTATTTTGATGCTACGTGCTTAGATTTTGCTTGTGGTTTCATGGCTGTTAACTTATATGAGCTGCTTAGAGATACCGATGCTAGATGGTATGCAAGTTATTAAAATAAATGGGGGGAAAGCCTATAAGTTGCCTTGAGATATATGCAAAAGGCGATTCATATAAATTCATAAATAAAAATATTAGAACTTCCAGAAACTTGTTATATGTTTTGCCATTCCTTTAATTACATGCACAACAGAACAAAACTAGACTTGACAACCAAGTAACACTAATATTATTCATGTGAAGGAAACATTTATTCTCACTTTCTTCTTTCGCCTTTGCTATTTTAACCCATTTGCAACTGTACTTATTCTGTGTGCCTATTTTATTGTTTTGTTCTTCGAATTATAATTTTCATCTGCCTTTATAGCTTTTTTATACATTACCAAAAATATAAAATAACGAACTATAAATAAAGTTTCTTTAAGCTCCCCTGCATGGTTGAGAGTTTTCTCCTGTTTTGAGGGGGGCGGGGGGAGAAAGAGATTTCTGCATATTGAAAGACAGCATTTCAGGAAGGAGGCAGGCATAGAAAATAATGATGACTGGGACTCTCGAAGGGGTGACTGGAAGTCACAACGGAAGTTATGTTGTAAGAATTTAATTTATCCTTTGTAAATCGTAGTATTCTTTGGTTCTTTTGGTTGACTGTAATTTTTCTTGTTAAAACTAATGAAGCAACAAACAATAAAAAAAGAAAAAAGAAAAGAAAAAAATGATGATGATAACAATGCCACCATTCTGGGCAGCTTACAGCATATATAAAAATGTATATCACTCTGGGTGGCTTGCAGCATATATTAAAATATTAAAAAGCACATCAAACGTGTCTCCCTGATATGTTTTTCTATGGCTTCTCCTCCTATGATTAGGGAGAGTCTAACCTGCCGCTCTGGCATGGAAAGAGTCCTGGAACAATTTTATAGCCTTGATTGGATTGCCATTTGTAGAAATCAGGCTCTCGACGCATCTCTCTCTCTCTCTCTCTCTCTCTCTCTCTCTCTCTCACACACACACACACACACACACACACAATCTAAAAGCAACCCATATTACCTTTCTTGGTGGTGGTGAAATACTTGGAGTCTGACATCTTGGTTCCTGGTTTGTTGCTGCTTCTGAAAGAGGAAAAAAGAAGAATAAAAATATAGCAGGCGGCAGAAGAAGAGGTTTTAACGCCCAACGAACCCTGAAGGATAAACAGAGAGGAAGGAAGGAAGGACACAAAGGGAGAGAAAGGACAAATTCAGAAATTTAAAAAGGAGAGGGGAAGAGAAACCAGCATTTGGAGAAGAGGCTCTTATCTGGGACTTTCAGAGATGGCTTAACAAGGTTTGCCAGAGGCTGCTAAGTCCCTGGAAGAAGCCTTTGGCAGGGTGTGGAAGGGGAATTCTCAGAAGAGCAACGGTGGGTGGTCAGACCCACAGATCAGGTTTTAAAAACACTACGCGCAGAGAGACACCAGCAGGTTTGCTGGATAACAACCCCCCCCCCCAAAAAAAAACATCTGGGGAGATGCCAGGAGTGAAGAAACAACCAGCATATTCAGTGCCAATGAAAGGATCAGCAAGGCAGTTCTAAAGAGAAGTGCCACACACGCACAAACTGCAAACACCCAGTTCACATCAGGAATCCACTGTCATAATGGGATGCTCTTGGTGGGTTTCAAGCTAAGTGGCTTTCAAGGAGAACAGCTCTTGGTGGGTTTCAGGCTAAGTGGCTTTCAAGGAGAACAGAGGAAGGTGCCTTCTACTCAGATCATTAGTCGACCGACCTACACTGGCTGGAAGCAGGTCTCTCCAGGGTTTCAGCCAAGAGTCTTTCCCCAACCAGACCTGGAGATGTCCAGGATTGGACCTAGGACCTTGCATGCATGAAGCACATGGCCTTTGAAAGAGGGTTTCAATTAGGGCCGGCATCCCCAAACTCGGCCCTCCAGCTGTTTGGGGACTACAGTTCCCACCATCCCTGACCACTGGTCCTTTTAGCTACGGATGATGGGAGTTGTAGTCCCAAAACAGGTCGAGGGCCGGGTTTGGGGGTGCCTGAATTAGGGGAAGGAGCATGGTTCAGAGGTATAATAATAATAATAATAATAATAATAATAATAATAATAATAATAATTTTTATTTATATATAAGCACCTGCCCTGCATGCAGAAGGTCCCAGGTTCAATTCCCGGCGTTTCAAGGGTTGTAAATCTCCCCCACCTGAAACCCCGAAAGCCACTGCCAGTGCGAATAGACAATGCTGAGCTAGATGGACCAACCTCTTTCCTCCAACCAAGCATAATCTGCCCTTCTCTACAGAATGATGGAGACCACCTAATAGCACCGTGGGTCTATTGCCCTCCATAAACCTGGGTCCCTGCAGGCCTGTTCCTGGAAGCTTAGGATTGTTCCTGCATTATATAAACACCACCACCAACTTACAGAGAGACACTGCATTCAAAGAGAGACTGCTAAAGACAGTCAATGCTTGGGTGTTTTTGGTGATGCTTGGATATTTTTGGTTCAGAAAGAAGTCTTCCTTCAAAACCAGCCTCTGGGAGAATTCTGAGCTCCAAAGCAGAAGAAAAGGCCGAAGCTTCAGCAAAGCAACTGGATCCCTGAAGGAGGAGCACAGTACACATCTGGTTCCTTGAAGCCATTGTCCGAGCCGGACTAAGCACTGTTGAACTGCTTTTCCTAACACTTAAGGACTGGTTCAGACATTGAGGTCGATCTACAGCTTGGTACTGTATTTTTTGCTCTATAAGACGCACTTTTTCCCTCCTAAAAAGTATGGGGAAATGTGTGTGCGTCTTATGGAGCAAATGCAGGCTGCGCAGCTATCCCAGAAGCCAGAGCAGCAAGAGGGATTGTTCTGGCTTCTGAGATTCAGAATATATTTTTTTTTCTTGTTTTCCTCCTCCAAAAACTAGGTGCGTCTTGTGGTCTGGTGCATCTTATAGAGCGAAAAATACGGTACTTTGCTCATCATAGGAAGCTGTCTGAAGTCCTTAGTCCATCTGGCACAGTACTGTCTGCACTGACGGGCAGCAGCTCTTGATGGCTTGGGGAAAGGGCTTTTCCCAGCCCTAACTGGAGACCCTTGGTATTGAACCCGGGACCACCTGCATGCAAGGTGGCTTGCTCTACAGCCAAATGGCTCACTCACTGCTGTTTCCCCTTTCCTGGTTTATGAGGCAAGCCACGGCTTTTGAGAAATCATCTGAATGCAGGAAAAAAACAGGCTTTGCACTTTCTTTCAAATCTGCACTGGAGGCATGCGACTGGTTTCCAGTCCTGGGTCTGCAAGCAAGCAAAAAACATTTCGCTCATGCAGACCAAAATCAGCAGAAAGAGGGAGGAGGGAATTACGATATGGAGGATGTCAAAGAAACCCCAAAGTGATATTCAAGGCTTGTTCACGTTTCACCAAAATGTGGCTGGCTGTGACATCTGAGCCAGCCTCAGGTTTTTGGAAACCACACTTTGAAACCTAAGAAAAGAAGAAGAGCCTCGATGGATCAGGCCAAAGGCCCACCGAGTCCAACATCCTGCTCTCACACTGGCCACTCAGATGCCTGTGGAAGACCCACAAGCAGGATCTGAACACAACAGCATCGTCCCCTCCTGAAGTTTCCAGCAACTGGTATTCAGAAGTGTTATTGCCCCAGCATATACGGAGGCAGCACATAGCCATCATGTTTGTGTATTTTCATTATTGTGTTGTAAATTGCTTCGGAACGTTGCTATGAGAAGAGATTTGCAAATTTAATAAAACTACACTCACATTGTTTTCACCTGTTTCTCCTCACCCAGCAGCAGAGAGGGTCAGATTGTAAGCTGCTTGGGGCAAAGACCTGTCTCACTCATGGGTTGATTGCATTTAGGTCCCACCAAGGAAGTTCAAGGTGGTGTGTGTGTGCTGCTCTGCCCCTCTCAATGAATTCTCACAACAACCCTGCAAGGCAGGTTAGGCTGAGAGGCAGCAACTGGCCCAAGGTCACCCAACCCATGGCCAAGTGGGGATTCAAACCCTGGTATCTCAGGTCCTAGCCTGGCACTCTAACCCAGCAGTTCTCAACCTGTGGGTCCCCAGATGTTGTTGGACTACAACTCCCATCATCCCTAGCTAGCTCAGGGATGATGGGAGTTGTAGTCCAACAACATCTGGGGACCCACAGGTTGAGAACCGCTGCTCTAACCGCTATCCCACGCTGGATACACCACGGCGCTACAGAAACCACCACTTTCCAGGAGGACTTGAAATTCAGGAGGCATCACATTACATCACTTGTTTATCTGCTATTCCCTTTCCACTGTCTTCAGGAAACAAGTTGGTAATCAAGCAAGTTCAAGGTCTCCGGAGTGAGATTTTCACAGCGCAGAGCCAACCCTGTCCTGCACAGATGTCCAGCCTGACCCAAAGCCGCCCTCCTTAATTACCGGTACTCCGAGTCCTCACTGTTGCAACTTAGAAGGACGCAGCTGGTCGCTGCAATCTCGGAAGACCAAATCAGCATATTTTTGATAATCCAAAAGGGGAGCTATGAGAAGGAAGCTCAGATTTGTCCAGTGACTTTCACTCCTGCGTAGGGGTGGGTGAAATCCACATCACTCCAATGGGAAAGCCTTAGAAGCAATGACCTCACTGGAGAAACCCCTTCCAGGAAACTGTCATGCCCCAGCCAAAGCCTTTCTGTAGCAGCTAGTTGACAATCTCTGCTTTTTAGATTTCTTAAGTGGTTTTTATTGTGTATAGGTATTGTTGCAAACCAGCTTTGATTTGTGTGTGTGTGTGTGTGTGTGACATGTTGTCGTTTAGTCGTGTCTGACTCTTCGTGACCCCCTGGATCAGAGCACGCCAGGCACTCCTGTCTTCCACTGTCTCCTGCAGCTTGGTCAAACTCATGCTGGTAGCTTCGAGAACACTGTCCAACCATCTCGTCCTCTGTCATCCCCTTCTCCTTGTGCCCTCAATCTTTCCCAACATCAGGGTCTTTTCCAGAGAGTCTTCTCTTCTCATGAGCTGGCCAAAGTACTGGAGCCTCAGCTTCAGGATCTGTCCTTCCAGTGAGCACTCAGGGCTGGTTTCCCTGGATAGGTTTGATCTTCTTGCAGTCCACGTGACATAGTGGTATATAAATGTTTCGATTATTTAATTAAGATCACATAGAATGTCCATGGCTATAGCCTGCACCCAAAAAATCACGCATCCACTGTTTCGTGGGGCCGCAATGGCACAAAAATGTGGTTACAAAGCACGTATCCACATGGCTCCTCAGGATTTTCGCATTGGGCTACCCCAAACTCACCGTCAAATCACATGTCTGTGGCCACAGCATGAACCACAAAAATCATACATCCACTGTTTCGTTCAGAATATTTTTTTTTCTTGTTTTCCTCCTCTAAAAACTAGGTGTGTCTTATGGTCAGGTGCTTCTTATGGAGCAAAAAATACGGTATTTCATTTTATTTTATAAATAAATACAATTTATCTCTCGCTTTCCCAGTTTTAAAAACATGTTCTGTTAACAGCAGGTCTGCAAGTAACATCTTCTAGTCTCCGGGATGAACAGATGATTCACAAGCGGAGTGTGCGTGGGGTGGGGGGGAACATGGATCAATTGTGTCAGAATATAGCCAGCAGCACACTTGCTAGTCACCTTTTCTGTGTCTTTGAGGACTGAAGGATATCATAAGGAGGCCAATATCATAACGCCCTTCTAAGAAATCCACGGTGCGGCTGCATTTGGAACACCGTGAGTACAGTTCTGGTTGCAACACCGCAAAAAGGATATTGTAAGAGTTGGAAAAAGTTCAGAAAAGGGCTAGCAAAGTGATAAAAGTGATCAAGGGGATCACTGAGGAAAAGCTGCCGGCTCTGGGACTTTTCAGTTTGGGGAAGTTAAGGGGGAGTTCAGAGGAGACATGATAGGAAAATGATGCATGGCACAGAGAAAGTAGACAGAGGAATGTTTTTCTCCCCCTCTCTCTCATAACACTGGAAGTCGGGGATACCCAAGGAAGGTGAATGTGGGAAGATTCAGGGAAGGCATAGCTGCGGAACTCACTGCCACAGGAGGCAGTGATGGCCACCAACTTGGGTGGCTTTAGAAGAGCTTGTTTAAAAGTTAAATTCATGGAGAAGTAAGGCTCTCAGTGGCTACTAGTCCTGATGGCTATGCTCTGCCCTATGCGGCCTAGGACCCACGTACCTACGAGACTCCCTCTCCTGGTATGCCCCACGGAGGACCTTAAGGTCCACAAATAACAACACTTTGGAGGTCCCGAGCCTCAAGGAGGTTAGATTGGTTTCAACTGGCCCCGACGTGGTGGAAAGCTCTGTCACAAGAGACTAGGGCTCTGCGGGACTTGACATCTTTCCACAGGGCCTGCAAGACAGAGCTGTTCCGCCTGGCCTTTGGTTTGGACTCGGTCTGACCCTTATGTTTCCCTCCCCTTATGGTCTTGATTTATTAGCTACTTTAAAATGAGGCTGCATTTTAAATTGCATTTTAACCTGTATTTTAAATTGGGTCCCCCCCCCCTTTTCCCCTATTATGTTTTTACTGTGATTTTATTGATGTTAGCCGCCCTGAGCCCGGCTCTGGCCGGGGAGGGCGGGGTATAAATAAATTTTATTATTATTATTATTATTATTATTATTATTATTATTATTATTATTATCAAAGGCATACTTCTGCATACCAGTTGCCAAGAAACCACAGGGGAGGAGAGTGCTCTTGTGCAGAGAGGCATCTAGTAGTTGTCCAATGTGACAACAGGGTGCTGGACCAGATGGCCTTATCCATCCTGCACTTGTTCTGTTCTAAAAGTGATAGAGCCCTTGACTTAAGGCAGGGGTTCAAGAGACCTGTAGGGGCAGCCAGAAGTTGTTGGACTACAACTCCTATTACCTCAACTGGGACTGATGATGCCTGGAGGGCACAACATTGGCTATCCTTGCTGCAGATGCTGTACCCTGACAGCCCCCTGTCCCTGGTCAAGCTGGCTGCTGTGGCTAAGGGGAGTCCATCACCTCTGAAGAGTTACAAGGTTAGCCACTTCTGGCTGCAGGTGCCATCCACAGGTTCTTCAACAGCAGGTCTGGGGAAAAAGAAATCTCCTTCTCAGGTCTTCTGGGCTCAAAGGGCAAATGGTCCATGGTAGCTTCTGCAACCTGGTGCCCTCGAGATCTAGAGTTCTTCAGCCTATGACACATTGGTTGGCTCGAAGGGCAGCTACAGCCGAAAACATCTGGAAGGCACCAAGTCGGGGATGCCAGACTCTCTTTGCTACCCGTTTTCACTCAAAAGGGAAGTTGGCATTGCCAACAAAGGTCCATATAGTTAAAGCTATGGTTTTCCCAGTAGTGATGTATGGAAGTATGTATGGAAGAGCTGGACCATAAAGAAGGCTGATTGCTGAAGAATTGATGCTTTTGAATTATGGTGCTGGAGGAGACTCTTGAGAGTCCCATGGACTTCAAGAAGACCAAACCTATCCATTCTTAAGAAAATCAGCCCTGAGTGCTCGCTGGATGGACAGATCGTGAAGCTGAGACTCCAATACTTTGGCCACCTCATGAGAAGAGAAGACTCCCTGGAAAAGACCCTGATGTTGGGAAAGATGGAGGGCACAAGGAGAAGGGGACGACAGAGGACAAGATGGTTGGACAGTGTTCTCGAAGCTACAAACATGAGTCTGACCAAACTACGGGAGGCAGTGGAAGACAGGAGTGCCTGGCGTGCTCTGGTCCATGGGGTCACGAAGAGTCGGACACGATGAAACGACTAAACAACAACATAAGAATTCACAAAATGGTAGGCTCCAGAAGTTTGGGACTGCAACTCTCACCGGCCCCACGCTGGCTGGGTTTGATGGGCATCACAGCCCCAAAGCATCTGGAGGGTGTCAGTTTGGCAAGGGCTGGCTTAACACTTTTATCTAAGTTTAGTGCTGGAAGAGCAGCGAGTCACGAGGCGGAGGTTGTTTTGTAATTATGAGGAAGGGAATAGAGAAGTCAGAGAAAGGAGAACCTCCAGAGGAAGCAGCTTTCCTCGAAGCCTGAAAATAGGCAAGCATCTCCCTTGAGTCATCTGCAAGCCCAGCTGCAAAGCAGCAACTCAGGGTGTTGGGAAACCAAAAAGTAGCTTTCCCTCAACGTTCTTCAGAGCTGGCCTAGGCAAGCGGAAACATCAGGTGGTAGAGGCCCAAGATGCCACAGCAGACTATGCCACTTCCCAAACTGGAGGTGGAGAATCACATTTTTTGACGTTCTTGCTATGTGGAGGAGGAATTCATTGCAAGTAGAAATCTAGCACAGCAGGCTAGTTTTCCACCTGCAGGCTGATTTTTTGTTTGTTTACAAGGGAGAGTCTATATAACAGTCTGCATTTACCCCCTTTAGGGGGCTTCTCCTATCCCCTGTTTTCTTTTTTAAAAAATTAATTTGCTTTTTCAAACCTTGGGATTCAAGCCTGCCAAAACTTCCCTCTTCAACAAGGAAAGCACCATTTGGGTTATGTGGGCAACGGCACGGACCAGGGAAGTTCAGAAACAGAGGGAGATAACCAAATAATTGGTTAAGCAGATCTCACACAACTTGGCTCTTACAAAGATGAATGGGGGCAGAGAGATATCAGTGGCTTGCAATTCCTAAAAATATAAATAAGCAGAGTTCACCCTACAGGTCAGTTGCCTTTGCAGCAAATTCGTAAACAACTCCCCGCTACCTGTGTGAGGGAGTTGAAAGTCCGCTAGCTAGAACTACAGGCTTAGAGACCGACAATCCCCAAAACAGGCAAGAATTGACATTAAACACGCGATACAAAGCAGAGGGATTTCTTCCACATAACTGCTTTTTGCGAACACAGGACTAAGATGAACAGCCGCATAATATATAGCTCAATGATTCCCTTTGAGTAACTTTGAGCAGACACACAAAGGACTGCAACACGAGTGCCTAGACAATGTTTAAAACAACCTTATCCCAACCTGAGGCCCTTCAATTGTTTGGGACTACAACACCCATCAGGGATGCGGGTGGTGCTGTGGTCTAAACCACTGAACCCTGGGCTTGCCGATCAGAAGGTCGGCGGCTCGAATTCCTGCGACGGGGTGAGCTCCCGTTGCTCAGTCCCAGCTCCTGCCAACCTAGCAGTTCAAAAGCATGTCAAAGTGTAAGTAGATAAGTAGGTACCACTCCAGCAGGAAGGCAAACAGCATTTCCGTGTGCTGCTCTGGTTCAACAGAAGCAGCTTAGTCATACTGGCCACATGACCCAGAGGCTATATGCCCGCTCCCTCAGCCAATAAAGCAAGATGAGCACCGCAACTCCAGAGTCATCCGCAACTGGACTTAACGGTCAGGGGTCCCTTTACCTTTACCACACCCATCATCTACAACAAGCACATTCTGTCTGTGGATGATGGAAGTTGTAGTCTAAAAACATCCAGAGGGCTCCAGGTTGGGGGAATGACTATTTAGAGTGTTAAGGTGAAGAATTTGCCTAACAGGCACGCATTATTACCCTCACACCTATAAAAGGACTGGGATGAAAGAACAAGAAAATCAAGCACAATGGTTCAAACAAGAGAGAGAGAACCAGATCTCAGGGAGAAAACAGTGCTGTAAGTTTAGTCCACAACTCTTTACCTTGTTTGCCTGCTCACCTACATCTTCTCAAGTTAGTTACTTGTGGCTTAAGGGGAAATGGGTTGGGGGGGGGGAATCCAGGAAAACTTAGCTGCCTGTTCATTTCAATGTGATTCTTACTTATTGCAGCAACCGAACCAAGTGAGTGCCCATCCACACGCATCCAATTAAAGGCAGCAGCAGGAAGATCTAGCGACCACTTGGAAGTACCGTGACAATGACCTAAAGCACTCCAACGCCACTTTAAAAGTCGTGGCTTCCTCCCCCCAGAAAGAATCCTGGGAACTGTAGTTTGTTCAGGTTGCTGAGAGCTCCCACAGAGCTACAATCTCTAGCAAATGACAGAGGTGAGATGTGCACCAGGAACTTCCCTGCCTCTATATTCTTTACACCACTGAACACGTTACATCACAACAGGCCAGGACTGGGAAGAGCATCTGCTTTGCAGGCAGGTTCAACTCCTGGCATCTCCAGGTAGGGCTGGGGGAAAGACCTCACCTAAAACTCTGGACAGCCACTGCCAGTCAGTATTGGCAATACTGAGCTAGTTGGACCAAAGGTCTGAACAATAAGGCAGCTTCCTGTTTTCCTATACCACCAAGGGTGCGCTTGATAGACAACTGCATGGCACCAATCATAGCTCAGCTGAGTGTACCAAAAAAAGAGAGGACATCCTTATGTTCCAGTTCATGGATTGTATCTTACGTGCTGTGATTCCTGCATTGCAGGGGGTTGGATGACCTTTGGAGTCCCTTCTCAACTCTGCAATTCTGCGTGTGCACTTAATAGTCAATAGTGTTTCCCCCCCTAAAACACACACATACACTATGTGTGCAGTTAACCCTTTAAAGGGATAGTAAATTGCCAAGTACTATTGGACTCCCATCAGACTAGGCCAGAATGGCCAATGGTCAGGGACCATGGGAGCTGTAATCCAGTGAAATCTATAGGGCCTAGATCCTCCCCCACAAAATGCTGCCACAGCGCTAATGCACATTACACAACCTTCCATGTTTTAAAAAGAAGCAGAGCCCCTCACCCAATAACATGTCAGAGGTTGAGGAGGGAGCATATTGACCTTTGTGCTGTAAGACCTGAAAAACACACTAGCTTGTTGGTCATTTGTTGCCCAACTGACCAAGCCAGACCATTCCCAGCAGCTAAGATATTTCTAGGGAAAAGAAAACAAGACTCAAGCCGTGACTGGAGACTGGTAATATCTTCCAAAATCATGAAACCCATTTTCTCTTAATCGAATGCACTTTATGCATGCTCAGGGATCACTGGCTTGTAGTATTTTTTTGAAAAGAAGCACAAGCCAGTGATTGTTAACAGATGCAGTGGCTGGACGCAATATTCCCCTCCAAAAATGAAGGGGAAATGTGTGTGCGTCCTATGGAGCGAATGCAGAGGGGAGGCAGGCAGGAAAAGCCCCCAAAATCCGCACACAAGCTCCGCGCAGCTCCTGCAGGCTTTTCCTCAGGAGGGAGAAGGGACTGAAGCGGCCAGTCAGTCCCTTCTCCCTCCTCGTAGAAAAGCCCACAGGAGCTGTGCACTCCTTAATGGGTGCGCAGTTCCTGTGGGCTTTTGCGGGAGGTGGGGGTATTGCTATAGCTGCGCGCAGCCTCTCCCTGCCGGAGAGGTTGTGCGGGGCTAGAGAAGCCATGACAGCGAGTGGGAAGCATCCCACTTTGCTGAAGGGGCGCTGGGTAGAGAAGGGGAGATTTTTTTTTCTTGTTCTCCCCCTCTAAAACAAGGTGCGTCCTATGGTCGGGTGCGTCCTATAGAGCGAAAAATACGGTACACTCCCCCCCCCCATCTTAATATTGTAAAGCTCACAGAAACATACACACAAACAAGAGGTAGGACAATCGACCCATGACTATTAAAAGGCTTTCACAGGTGTCGGGGGGGGGGAGTTTAAGACCTGACCCGAACTGTGAGGGCATGGGGGGGGGGAGCAAAGAGTTGTGCAATGGGGCTCTCCAGACATCACTTAGGAAGTGGGGACCCCCCCTCGGCAGGGCAGCCAATCTCCTATTCTGCTCCTTTCCCATAAGGAGGTTGGCTCCCCACCTCCATGAACAAACACAGGTACAGCGTCTTTTATAGCCCCTTCCCCACTGAGGGGCAAGCCAGGCTTCCTACTGCCCCCTCCCCATAGATATAATATAGGCAGGCAAGTACAGTAAAGGTCTATCCCTGTTGCCCCCAATGCATAGAGACAAGCAATTTTTTTTGGGGGGGGGTGTCTCTTACAGTCCCCTCCTCAAGGGCAGATGGACAGGCAGGGTCTCCTATTGCCCCCCTCCCCATAAGCAGGCAGGCCAACAGGCAGGTGGCAGCAGGGGAGTAATCTCCTATATTCCTTAATCTCCAAGAACAGACTGAGAGGGCGGCGGCGGCGGGGAGGGAGGTGTTTCTTACAGACCCCTCCAAGGGGTAGACAGCAAGCAAGGAGGAAGGTCGAAGGTCTCCTAATAGTCCCTCTCCCCATAAGCAGGCAGACGGGGGGGGGGGAGCAATCTTCTCTAGCCTGAAGATTATGTACGGATAGGTAAGAGAGGCAGGCAGACGGACCCCCCCTCCTCAAGGGCAGACGGACAGGTCTCCTACTGCCCCATCCCACCCCCCATAAGCGGACAGGCCGATGGGTGGGGAGTGGATATCCCCTATTGCCCCCCAGGCAGGCAGTCTGTCACGGGCCCCCAAGGGAGGGCAGAGAGAGAGAGCTTCTTACAACCTGCCCACCCCATAGCTGAGCAAGCCGGCCGGGTCTCCTACACGACCCTCCTCCCCATAAGCAGGCGAGGTGGGGTAGAGATATCTGCCCTCCAACCTCCAAGTACAGCCAGGCAAGGGGGGGGGGTCTTTCATAGACTCCCCTCCCCAAAGGGCGGGCAAAGCGAGCTCCATATAGCCCTCCCTGCCCCATAAGCAAGGTAAGCAAGCTGGCAGGGTCTCCCATGACCCTCCTCCCCAAAAGCAGTGGGGGCAAAGGGGCTCTGACCCCCCCTCCCCTAGAGCACGCAAGCATTTAACCCTTCAGGGGTAGTGGGGTCACTCGGGGCTGGTCGAGCAGGCAGCCCCGGCGGGCCCTTCCCTGCCTACCTCCGGAGCCGCTGGCGCTGAGCTCCTCTCCGGCTGCAGCCGCTTCGCCCTCTCTTGGCTCTGGCCCCAGCGGAAGTGACGGCGGGGGGAGGAGGAGGAGGAGGAGGAGGAGGAGCAGCCGTGGATGGCGGGGGGGGGGGCCAAGAAAACGCCACGCAGAAGCACTGCCGGGGCGAAAGGAGGGACGGACCGGAAGGAGGGCGGGGGAAGAGAAAAAGAGGGGCGCCGGCTTCATCCGCCCGGGCTCTCGGATTTTGGCCTGCTGAGGGTTCTTTTGGTTAGCGAGAGGTTCTTTCTCTCCCTCTTTCCTTCCTTCCCCGCACAAGGCGGCAGGCATAACGGGCAAGGGCAGGGCCCTGCCCCGAAGAGCCTGCAATAATGGTTATTAAGATAATAATAATAATAATAATAATAATAATAATAATAATAATAATAATAATAAATAATAAAGGTTTCACACCTGGCTGCCAGCCCACACTGTCCTTCCAGAGGACTACAGTGGTACCTCAGGTTACATACGCTAACCCAGAAATATTACCTCCGGTTAAGAACTTTGCTTCAGGATGAGAACAGAAATCATGCTCCGGTGGTGCAGCGGCAGCGAGAGGCCCCATTAGCTAAAGTGGTGCTTCAGGTTAAGAACAGTTTCAGGTTAAGAACGGACCTCCAGAATGAATTAAGTACTTAACCCGAGGTACCACTGCAGTAGTGTTATAAGAAAAACAACCTCTTAATTCCCTTACAGGGGTGCCCAAACTTTATTCCATCAGGCATTTTAAGTTCAGGTTTCTGGTTTTGTGGTTAATTTTTATAGTTTTATTCTCTATGTGGTTTATCTTTATGCAAACTGCTTAGATCTGCTAATGATCAAGTAGCATAAAAATGTGATGAATGAATGAATGTGTCTGCAGCTGCTCCTTCATTCTTGTGAATAAACCAGCCCTTAAAGAAGAGGAGGCTTGGCAGTGGAGAGGACTGTCCCCTTCGTGTAGCTGTTTCTTGCTCTGCTCTGTTTCCCATTTCCCGTTTGGGATAGAAAACTCAAGATGGTGGGCAACTCAGCATCGCTACTGTTTTAACAGTGAGTCCATAAGTGACTGTGGAGGCCAATTTTAGACCCACACGTTCTTCCACAGTGGGGACATAGGTTTCTGGATGGGAGTTGACCACGGTGAGGGTTTGCCAAGTTTGCCTTCCTCTTAGCGCATTTCTCCCTTTCATCCTGAGTTTGAGCGTCTTCAAAGCCCATGGCATCTTTGGTAAAGGCTGTTCTCCAGTTGGAGCGCTTGCAGTTCAGTGTTTCCCAGCTGTTGGTGTTTATACTACATTTTTAAAGATTTGCCTTGAGAGAGTCTTTAGAGCTCTTTTGTTGACCAACAGCATTACGCTTTCCATTTTTAAGTTTGGAATAGAGAAGTTGCTTTGGAAGACGATAATCAGGCATCCAAATAACATGATCAGTCCAACAAAGTTGATGTTGAAGAATCATCGCTTCAACACTGGTGATCCTTGCTTCTTCCAGTACACTGGCATTAGTTCGCCTGTCTTCCCAATGGCCCGCTCCTTCCTGAATTTGTCCGATTCTCTTTTAAAGCCATCCAAGTTGGTGGCGATCATGGCCGCCTGTGGGAGCAAGGTTCGCAGTCTAATTATGTGCACCGCCTCACTATATGCACATCATTGGCTCTGGTTACCACCTACTGTTCGTCTGTCCCCCCAATTTCTGGTCCACCAGTCCTAAATGGCACCAGCCACCACCGCTTACAGCCACCCCCAAATGCAACACACACAGTGCACCCTTCTAGGACATACCCTGAATATATCTTTTGTGAAAGGTCTTGCCCCTACTGTAATGAATCTTGGACCTGTGAAAACTCTCACCCAGCTAGCAAGCTGGCAATGGGCCACAGCAGGCTTTCCATAAGCCAATTCTGGACATAATGCAATTGGCAGCTTCATCGCCATGGAAGCAATTATGAGATAAAGAGCCAAAGCGAGCAATTTCTGTGGCTATTCACAGATGGACGTGTGTGTCGTAGCCATGTGTGTCCTTCCAAGTGCACATTTTGAACCCTTCAGACCGTTTCGGAGCCAGGACAATGAGCCCTTTGGAATGATACAGCAACAATGTTTGGATTTAGCTCCCTCTAGTGACAAGAGTATATTTATTTCTATACAGTCATACCTTCGAGTTACAGACGCTTCAGGTTGTGCTTTTTCAGGTTACGGAAGCACCAAAACCTGGAAGTACCGGAAAGGGTTACTTCCAAGTTTTGGCTGTTGCGCATGCGCAGAACTGCTAAATCGCGTTTTGCGCATGCGCAGAAGCGCCAAATTGCACAGACGCTGGGTTGCAGGGTGTGAACGCTGTGGGTTGCGAACGTGCCTCCCGCAAGGATCACGTTCACAACCTGAGCGTTCACTGTACCTAGAAGAAAAAGCACGGGTGGTATGTATTTTTGTATTTTTGGTATTGTAAACTTTTCTGCAACCTTCGGATGAAGGGTAGTATACAAATTGAAGAAGAAGAAGAAGAAGAAGAAGAAGAAGAAGACAACAAGATACTGGTTGGGTTTCAAATAGATAAAACCTTTATTGATGAATGCTTAAAAGATCTGGAGCTGACTAAAACCACTAACTGCTAAACTTCCTCCCACTGAAATAGGGAGGTTGCGGGTATTAATCTGAAATGACACTGGAGCATGTTCTCAGCTCTTTTGGGCCTACTCCCTTAGCAAAGGGAAGCGGGGGGGGGGGGCTCCTGCTCCTAGCTAAAACTTAAGAGTGTGCAAAGGATACCTGCCCACCTCAGCAACCTTTCAGCCACACAGCTTTGGAGGGGAAAGTCAGACAGGCCTCAAGAGAAACTTGAGAAAGAAGGTTCTTTTTATCACATGTGTTGTAGTAAGGTTAAAGTTTACTGGGGAATGATATATTAGGAATTAAAAAGGATGTTTAAAATAACATTGGTAAAAAACAACAACCCAGAAGCTTTCCTTTTGGGAATTATAGGGGCAGAACTACGCAAACTGTATAGAAATTTATTCATGTATGCGACTACAGCGGCAAGAATATTATTTGTTCAAAAACAGAAAGAAGAAGTCCCGCCAGAAGAAGAATGGATACATAAACTTTGCAGAAATGGCGAAACTTCCTGGAAATCAAGATAACAAACTTTTAATAAAAGAATGGAAATGATTTATTGAATATCTGCAAACAAATTGTAAACAGATAAGAACATTGGCAGGATTATTGTAATAACCTGCCGTTTTATAAAAGTATACATTTAAAGTAGATGAGTAAATGCTTAAGTTAATTTGGAATATGTAGAAAATATAAAAAATAAATTTAAGGAAACCGCAGAAAGAGGGGGAAGGAAGTCGAGTTTCGAAATGTTAAAATGATTGTAAATTATATATATATATACAGTATATTTAAAAAAGAGAAACTCTTGTCCACTCTATTATAAAAGGTAAAGGGTAAAGGGACCCCTTACCATTAGGTCCAGTCGTGGCCGACTCTGGGGTTGCGGCGCTCATCTCGCTTTATCGGCCGAGGGAGCCGGCGTACAGCTTCCGGGTCATGTGGCCAGCATGACTAAGCCGCTTCTGGCGAACCAGAGCAGCGCACAGAAACGCTGTTTACCTTCCCGCCGGAGCGGTACCTATTTATCTACTTGCACTTTGACGTGCTTTTGAACTGCTAGGTTGGCAGGAGCAGGGACAGAGCAATGGGAGCTCACCCCATGGTGGGGATTCGAACCGCCAACCTTCTGATCAGCAAGTCCCAGGCTCTGTGGTTTAACCCACAGCGCCACCCGCATCACTCTATTATCCCATCCCCCAAACCTCACAACCATGATGGGCAGAACTTTGAAAGCATCCACTGTGTTCTTCTTATTTCTACCCCCCACCTGCCTCTACCGTTCATTTAAGAACCTGCCTACCTGAATCTCTCTAGCCCCAGCCGGAAAGAAAACACTCAGGCCCCAGACCGATATGGACCTTTTAAGCGGGGGGGGGGGGGGGAGGAGTTCCCACGCGGCCCCAAAATATTTGGCGACGGGAAACACCGTACTGAGCGAAGATCTTTACTTCCGACGGCCAACCCTTACCTCCTCTGCTTACCCTGGGGCTGCCTCGCTTTTGCTGCTGGTAACTGGGGGAGCCGGGCTACTCCGCCCACGCGGCCGCCCGCTCAATAAATGAATGAAAAAACGCATCAATGAACGCGCAGCCAGCAGCAAGCGCCGAAGGAACGAATGAATGAAAGCGCAGCAACGAGAGCGCCCAGTCAATCAACGAAGGCGCGGCGCCAAAGGCGACAGCAAAAGCCTATCCCTCGGCGGAACAAAAACGCGAGTGGGAGGAAAAAAGGAAACGGGAGGGCGGTTCTCCAAACTCCCTCGATGCTTCTCCTAACTGCACTTTTTCTGCTGGGATTGGGAAAGGATTGGACCTTATAAGAACAGGATGCTGGACTAGGTGGACCTCTGGCCTGATCCAGAAAAGCTCTTCTGATGTTCTTGGACAAGACCTCCATTCAAAAAGTAGGCTGTCCTCTGAAAAAACCCTGGACCCCCTGGTCACTCTGAGTTAGAGATCAGAGCTTCGTACCATAAACTCAGGATAGTAAACACGAAGACCTGAAGAACTGGTGGACATCTGATTAAGCTGAATGTTGGTTAGACTATGGAACTCTCTGCCACAGGAAACAGTGATGGCCACCAACCTGGATGGTTTTAAAAGAGGATGAAACAAATTCATGGAGGGGAGGGCTGTCAATGGTTACTGGCCATGAGAGCTGCCCACAGTTGGAGGTAGCAGTGCTTCTGAATACCAGATGCTGGAAGCCAGAGGAGGGGAGAGGGCTCTTGCTCCCTAGTTCTGCTTGAGGGTTTCCCCATGGGGGCATCTGGTTGGCCACTGTGACAGCAGAATGCTGGACTAGATGGTGGTCTGATCCAGCAAACTCTTCTTACAATGTGGATCCGCCTTATGCTACCTCAAACCACCAAGGCTCTCTTGAAATTTCAGCGAATTCTACAGAAAAACTGTGTGCTCAGTCTAAACGGTTTTTCTGCCCCTTAATGGTTTGCAAACTCCCCTAAAGTAGCTGAACCCAGATTTTATTTTCTTGCTTGGAATGGGGGGCTTACTCCATGGGCCAAGCTTCCCACAAACGTACTGCCGTGTCAATATCCATGCACAATTCACCCATAAAAGTAAGGTAGGCTAACTCGCTGTTGAATCGTCTGCAATAAGCTCTCCTGCCTGCTGAGACAGGAAACTGCAGACAATTGCTGGCGAGATCCCAAGAGCTATGCAACAAATTTTTGCAAATGCAGCAATCCCCCTTAGTGTGTGGCAGGTTTCCAGGGGGGAAGGGGGGCAGTAGACCTTTTTTTTTTTTTTTTTGTCTCCTGAGATCTTTGGAAGAGTGCTGGTAATAGGAGGGTGCCCCATCACCAAGTATATAGATAAGCCTTTCTGCAAGCATAAAATAGTTTCCTGGTGGTTCTAGGCAGCGGCTTGCGAAGACTGCAGAGCTGGATTTTACAAGGCCATTAAAAACTCTGCCTAGCGACTGCCTCTGCTGTTGTTTGGGAAAGGGAGCAGACAGCATTCCCTGTTCAATGCTAGACGCATCAGCTGCAGGAATTATCTTAGGTTCTTCAGCATAATTTCCAGAAATGTACATAGGCTTATTCTGAGCCCAGTATTGTATACACTGACTGGCAATGACTAGCCAGGGTTTCAAGATAGGGGGCATTCCCAGACCCCCCCTGGAGATGCTGGTGATGGAAACACTGATTTATGGCTTTTCCCTTAAGGAAATGTGAGCATAGCAATGTGTCTTGTACAGAGTCAGACCATTAGTCCACCTACCACATGCAAAGCAGATGCTCAGCGTCTGGACTATGATCCCTTTTTTAAAAATGTTAAGATTCTAGTCCTTATGGTTCTAAAGAAGGGACTGAATGAAACAGACACACAGGACTCCCTTGTACTGAGTCAGAGCACTGGTCCATCTAGCTCAGCATTGTCAACACTGACTGGCAGCGGCTCTCTGGGGTTTCAGGCAGGGGTATCTCCCAGGCCCACCTGGAGATACCGGGCGTTGAGCCTGGGGGCTTCTGCATACAGAGTAGATGCTCTGCCACTGAGATTCTATGCAACATAGAAAATGTAATGTCAGAGAGAACTTTTAGTTCATGAGGCTGTATGAGTTGAGACAAGATTACGGCATGGGTGTGGGAGGAGGCCCATGCTATAAGTTTGTAATGCCCCCTCCCAACAATGTGTGGGTCCTGTCTGCATGGCAGACCCTTTCAATATCTGTTGACTGCTATCATCCTTCCCATTAACCTCCTTCTCCTCCGTGACTTTGTTGAATCCTCTTTTAAAGCCGCCAAAATTGGTGGCCGTCCAAACATCTTGTAGGAACGAGTTCCATAGTTTAACTGTGCTTTGCTGTTCCTCTGATGGTGCCTTCAATCTTCACAAAAGGAATTTTGCATGTCACCTGGAACAAAGAACAAAAACTGGTGGTCTGCGCATATGTGTGTGTATATATAAAGCTGAGAGAGAGAGACTTTGCTGTTTGCTCACCTGGACCACAGGGACGCGGGTGGCGCTGTGGGTTAAACCACAGAGCCTAGGGCTTGCCGATCAGAAGGTCGGCGGTTCGAATCCCCGCGATGGGGTGAGCTCCTGTTGCTCGGTCCCTGCTTCTGCCAACCTAGCAGTTTGAAAGCATGTCAAAGTGCAAGTAGATAAATAGGTGCTGCTCCGGCGGGAAGGTAAACGGCGTTTCCGTGCGCTGCTCTGGTTCGCCAGAAGCGGCTTAGTCATGCTGGCCACATGACCCAGAAGCTGTACGCCGGCTCTCTCAGCCAATAAAGCAAGATGAGCGCCGCAACCCCAGAGTTGATCACGGCTGGATCTAAAGGTCAGGGGTCCCTTTACCTTTACACCTGGACCACACACCTATTCCAGCATCCTTTCCTCTCAGTGGCCAGCCTAGGGGAAGCCTGCAAGGACTTCCACTCTGTTTATCGTCATGCCACCCCCAGTGCAGCTTGATGTATGTATCAAAGAAGAAGCGCAAGCAGGCAAAAAAAGGAAGTAGAGATCTATTCCCCAAAGCTACCCACTCAGCAGCCAGAAAGAGCCACTAGGGCTGTTTCCAAAGGGCACTTTCCAAAGGATGCTGGTTGACATAAGAACACCTTGTTCTAAGTGTACAAGGATCCTGATCCAAAGGGAGCTGCAGTCGACGTGCAATATGTAGTAAAATGAGGCGAGAGGGAGAGGAATTTAGGACTGGCCTAGAAGTTATTTTTATAAAGAAAAAATAAAAGAATGCACATGGATGGGGCTGAATCTAGGGACACCCCTCCCTCCATTCTTAACCACAAAATTGTGCCCCAGTTAACATCCAAGATTGGTTGTGGGATCTCAGTGCCAAAGTTAAGCCACATCCTGCCAGCATTTACCGGTAGATGGAGTTGGGGAAGAGCTGTAGCCCAGTGCTGTAGCTTCTAGTTTGCACACAGCAGGTTCCAGGTTCAAATCCCTGGCATCTCTAGGTCTGTCAGGGCAAGGTTTCTTGTCTGAAAACCTGGCAGGACAAATCGGAGACTGCTGGGAGCTGTAGCCCGAAGCATCTGGAGGGGCACCTGGTTGGAGAAGGCTGGAATGTGTCTACTGCAATACTATGCCTAGGTGTGATCTGGTTACATCAGCTAAGCAGGTTCAAGCCAGGCCAGTCAGATGCAGGAGCCTTCAGGGAAAAGCCCTGAGGATACAGAGATGTGATGCTGTTGCATCTCTGGACCAGGAGATGGTGCTCCTTTCCCTCAATGACAAACCTGTCCAGAATAGGGAGAGATGGAAGATGAAGGATGAGGCTGCCTTCCTGTGGGGGAGGGGGGGTTGCATAAATATGCATGATTATAACCTGATCTTGTCTGAGAGGCTTGAGTTAGGGAACCATGGATGCAAATGCTGCAATTAGATGACAAACGTAAGTCACTGCATTCCAATCCAGTTATCAGAATTGCACGACATCTCCCATTTCCCCTGTCTGCCCTTAAGTTGCAGACATGGGAATCTACGTTATATTCAATGGGCTGAGAGAAGTCGGTGTTGTACCACTGCTGAACCTGAACTGCCTGGAAGGGAGACTATCTTAGTAGCCATGCAAAGGTCAGAGGCTTCTGTGCACACGACTCTGGGTTCAACCTGGGACTTTCTGCACAGAAAGCAGATACTCTGCCTCTGAGCTATGGCCTTATAACGTTAAAATCCTAGTCCCCATTGTTCTCAATGAAGGGCTGGATTCAATAGGAGTCTAGGGAGCTGCCTTATACCAAGCCAGTCCGTTGAGCCATCTAGCTCATTATTGTCTACACTGACTGGCAGCATGGCTCTCTGGAGCTTGAGGCAGTTTTCCCCAACACTACCTGGGAATGAACCTGCCTCCTAAGCAGATGCTCTATACCTCTGAGCTGTGGCTGTTCCCCTTATAGTCCTGATAGTCTAAAATTGCTTCTCATGCAGGTAGCTGCTCGCCCAAGCCGTTAGCTTGCCAGTCCTGCCTCTAAAGTCTCTGCAAGCAAACTGGGTGTCCCAAAAGCCAGGGTGCCACCTATTGCTGCTCAGTGCTAATGATTCAGCACTCTGGCTCTTGAAGGAGATGCAGAGAACAATGCAGGGTTTGTGTGTGTGTGTGTGTGTGTGTGTGTGTGTGTGTGTGTGTGTGTGTGCACGCCACACCTGCAGCCCAAACACCCAAGCCCTCCAGATGCAGATGAGGCTGGGCGTGATGGCAGGGCCGGAGGGGGGGGGAGAGAGAGAGAGAGAGAGAGAGAGGCTTGATGGACCTTTAAGATCACCTTTCCTCAGGAGCTAAACGCCAAGGCTGTTAAAAGCCACAGAGCGGTTTTGCATGGATGGTGAGAGGCAGGAAAGAGCGAAGGAGGAGCTGGCGGGTGGGTTTGAGGTCAGAAGGCGAGGTGGGGAGGGGCGGGGGGTTGGCAGGGAGAGAGAGAGAGACCCCAGGAGGAAATGTTGTGCTAGGTTAGAAGAGACATTTCTGCACTGTGTTGGTCTGCAGAGCGTCCTGGGGTGAAAATGGCTGCGTGTCGGATAGAGAGATGTTTTGCTGCAGTGCTACAATTTGTTAGTTATGCTCAGTGTGCTGAGAAGCTCCTTAAAGATGCTGTTTGAGCTGGATGCTGTGACCAGAGCAGTGCTTTCAGCAGCAGCTTGGCCAGACTACATATCACAGGTAGACAATTTGGTGTTCTCCGGCTGCTGGAAACCAAAAGGAGGGGGAGAGTAGCTGTTGTGCTCAGATTATGCTTGCGGGCTTCCCACAGACGTCTGGTTGGCTGCTGTGAGAACAGAGATGCTGGACTAGATGATCCAATGGTCTGATCCAGCAGGGCTCACCCGATGTTCTACCTATGCTGTGGACTACAATTCCCATCAGCCCCATCCAGCCAACAGCTGGGAGCAATAGCCTTTTGCCCCCAGGCTGAAAACTGAAAAGACCTGACACACAAGGAAAAAGGCATGAGGAGGGCAGAGGAGAAAAGCAAGCTCAGGCACTGGTCCTTCAATGTGCAGCTTTTTGCAGCAACCAGCTGGGATGGATACCGTTCAGGAGGCCTTGAGGAAGGTCTGCTGTTAGGTGACAGTTGGGAAGATACAAAAGCAGCTAGCTTTTCAGCAGAGGTGACGGAATTGCCCTGCCTTCCTCTTGTGTCTGCAGTCTGATATGGGAGGAGGGCATGGCTACAATTACTAAGAGGCATGGTAAAGACACTCTGCATATTTTTAGTAACACTATTTTTAATTTTACTTCCTGCCTTCTAAATCTGAGTCCTGACACTGAAAAGCTGAGCTGGGGGTCAAATTAAGGCACACAACTGACATGACATCTGGAAGGCAAGGTGAGACCTTCAGCTGGACTCACCTTTGGTACCACAGAGAGCAGGTGTGGGGAACCTCTGGCCGGTGGGCCAATGGCCTCCCCAGCCCTCTCTATCTGGAAGGTCACATCCCTCACCTTTGAGGAACTGGCTGTGGGTTATGTTATTTGTTAATAGGGAGATAGGAAGCTGCCTCTGTCCTGACTGGCTGCATCTCCCCAGGCCTTTCGCAGCCCTAGCTGGAGATGTTGGGGATCGAACCCAGGGCATTCTGCATGCAAAGCAGATGCTCTACCACTGAGCTACAGCTCTTCGCTATAGTGATTCTAGAACCACTGGTCCATTTAGGTCAGTGCTGTCTGCACTGACTTGCAGGGTCTCAAGACGGAGTCTTTCCCAGACCTTCCTGGAGAAGCCGGGGATCGAACCTGCGACCTTCTGCATGCAAAACAGATGTTCTAACCACTGCGCTACAACCCTTCCCCTTCTGCCTGACTGCCCTGGAACATTTGATCACATCTGACTCTGGTTTATATATTTCAAACACGTAATATCCATCGATATCTCTTACATCATTGGCATTGCCTAACTCGTAATTGATTTAAAATGGTATAATGTTAGCCTCATCAATGATTTTTCTTTATTTGGAATGTCATATTATATTTTGAAATGAATTTGTATTGGACATATTATAGAGATGTGTGGGTTTATAAACTGGATTATTATTATTATTATTATTATTATTATTTTCAGCCAGACATTTAAAAATAATGGGGAATATGAAGAAGGGTCATAGCTCAGTAGCAGAGTATCTGCTTTGCATGCAGAATAGCCTGGTTCAATCCTTTACATCTCCAGGTAGGACTAGGAGATGCCTGGAAATCCTGGAGAGCTGCTGCCAGTCAGTGTAGACAATACTGACCTGTATGGACCAATGTTCTGATTCAGTATAAGGCAGCTTCCTATGTTCCTGTTTCTTTGCTGCTTAGTACACTTTGGGTTTTATTTAGCCATTATTTTAATCATTGCATTGAGCTTAATTATTGTTGTTTCATTGATTCACCATCGTAGCCACATTTAAGTTGCTGCAATTTCATTGCAGTGTTGGACGAGTCAGTGGGGGAAGTTTGCCATTTAAAAATCCTTACTGGTTATCCCATTTGAAAAGCTTATTCAGACCCCAATGACTTTGCAGAAGGAGATTAGCTTATCTGGATACAGAACAATTTACTGTAGCCCCAGCTGGTTTTAAGTCACGCCAATCAGCCTCAACCCGGAGAAATGTCCCTGATGCAATTTGCAGAAATATGGATTCGTGGAATCTCCAGCCCTGGCATTTGCAGGGCCACGGACGGCCACTCTCCCAGGACACAATTCAATTTGCACCTGAGTCCAAAGCCAGCATCACTTTTCACAGCAGAGTGTCTCAGCTATTTTAGGCTGCAGATGAAAGGCAGACAAAAAGGAGGCATTAGACAAACTCACAGGAGAATCCTACCCCAAATGGCCTCGGTGCTGTCTACCTGAAGGAGCATCTAAACCCCCATTGTTCTGCCCGAACACTGAGGTCCAGCGCTGAGGGCCTGCTGGCCGTTCCCTCGCTGCGAGAAGCCAAGTTACAGGGAACCAGGCAGAGGGCCTTCTTGGTAGTGGCACCCGCCCTGTGGAACACCCTCCCACCAGATGTAAAGGCAATGAGCAACTATTTTACTTTTAAAAGACAACTGAAGGTGGCCCTGTTTAGGGAAGTTTTTAATGTTTGATGCTGTATTGTGTTTTTGATATTAGGTTGGAGGCTGCCCAGAGTGGCTGGGGAAGCCCAGCCAGATGGGCGGGGTATAAATAATTTCTTCTTCTTCTTCTTCTTCTTCTTCTTCTTCTTCTTCTTCTTCTTCTTCCAGTGGTACCTCGGGTTACATACGCTTCAGGTTACAGACTCTGCTAACCCAGAAATAGTACCTTGGGTTAAGAACTTTGCTTCAGGATGAGAACAGAAATCGTGCTCCGGCGGCGCAGCAGCAGCGGGAGGCCCCATTAGCTAAAGTGGTGCTTCAGGTTAAGAACAGTTTCAGGTTAAGAACGGACCTCTGGAATGAATTAAGTACATACCCGAGGTACCACTGTATTATTATTATTATTACTACTACTACTACTACTAATACGACCAATGGTGACTAGCCCTTGGAGGCTGGTCCATCAGTGTGAATGGGGGCACTGTTGCACCAAACTCAGCAAGAGACTCACAGGACTTTACATACCTTAGACACATGGACTCTTATGAGCCAAGGAGAGGAGCTGCCTGTCCCTGGCTGGCACCTTTTTCAGTGGCTGAGTGATGCAATCTTGGAGTCCTGGCACAACCCTTACCTATGACACTGTGCCAATTGACTGGGGACATCTTGCAGGTTTGGGACTCCAAGCAGCCCTTCATCTTTTTCCCATCCTGCCTGACAACAGCAAACTTGAGAGAAGGCACTGCAGGGGAGGAAGGTGGGGAGACGACAACATTTTGCATCAGCAGCAACAAAAGGATCCCTGAAGCCTGCGAGATGCACAATTGCCGTTTGTCCTGAGATGATCCGGGAGAGCAGAAGAAAGGAGATTTTGCTCAGGAGCAGAGAAAGGAGAGAATATCTGTAGCAAGGCAGGTCCACAACAGCAGGGGCCTAAGGAGGGAAGAGGATGTGAGATATTGTTAGGACAAAGGTGTTATGATACACTCTTACTGCGAGAGAGCAGCTCTCCTGTAGCAGTTAGCATCTAGGGTTAGCATTCTCCACTTTAAGCATGGCTTCCACTGAGCGCCTCTCCAGAAGTCCTTTTTATTCTGCGTTCAGGATGCTCTGTGCTGAGGATGCTCTTGGAGTGAACCTGCTTTCAAAAAGAAAGAACCTTTTCATACAGCACAAACTATGGAACTTGCTCCCGCAGGAGGCATTGATGGCTTTAAAAGAGGAATGGACAAATTTATGGAGGAGAAGGCTTTTGATGGCTATTAGTTAGGATGGCTATGCTCTGCCTCCAAAGTCAGCAGTAGCAATGCTTCTGAATATTGTGTTGGTGCTGACCTTCAAAGCCCTAAACGGCCTCGGCCCAGTATACCTGAAGGAGCATCTCCACCCCCAGCGTTCTGCCCGGACACTGAGGTCCAGTTCCGAGGGCCTTCTGGTAGTTCCCTCACTGCAAGAAGTGAGGTTACAGGAAACCAGGAAGAGGGCCTTCTTGGTGGTGGCGCCCACCCTGTGGAACACCCTCCCATCAGGTGTCAAGGAAATAAAGAACTACAGTGGTACCTCAGGTTACAGGCGCTCCGGGTTACAGGCGCTTCAGGTTACAGACTCCGCTAACTCAGAAATAGTACCTTGGGTTAACAACTTTGCTTCAGGATGAGAACAGAAATTGAGCGGTGGCGGCATGGCAGCAGCGGGAGGCCCCATTAGCTAAAGTGGTACCTCAGGTTAAGAACAGTTTCAGGTTAAGAATGGACCTCAATAATAAATTAAGTTCTTAACCTGAGGTACCACTGTATCTGATTTTAGAAGACATCTGTTTAGGGAAGTTTTTAATGTTTGATGTTTTATTGTGTTTTTAATATCCTGTTGGAAGCCACCCAGAGTGGCTGAAGAGGCCCAGCCAGATGGGCGGGGTATAAGTAATAAATTGTTGCTGTTGCTGTTGCTGCTGCTGCTGTTGTTGTTACAGTTGCTGGAAATCACAGAAGGGGACTTTGCTCTTGTGTGTGGGTCCTGCCAGCAGTTTTCCACACAGGCATCTGAGTGGCTTCTATGAGAACAGGATGCTGAACTAGATGGGTCATTGGCATGATCCAGTACTTAATGCTGTTTGTGCCTGGATAAGTTTATGGGCGAACATACTACTTCACTTCCCATCCGTGCAAGTTCTGTAACTACCTGCAGAAAGCCTGCAGTTTTTCATGCCCCAAATATATCAGGGTTGCTGCTGTCGTTTTGGACTCGCATTTGCTGGATGAGTGCCCCTCCAGATGGCAACAATATGTTATCATTCAGGAAGCATGGCGGAATGGCTGTTAAAGTGGAATGATTTGTAGACGGTCTAGAATAGAGCCCCGCACTCATGCAGTCCTGTTGCAAAATGTCCTGGGCTGGTTTTGCTGCTAAGTGTCAAATCTTCAGCTTCTTTAAGAACGTAAGTGCCCCACTGGATCTGGCCAAAGGGGCCCAATCTAATCTGGCATCTCATTCACACAATGGCCAACCAGATGTCTCTTTAGGAAGCCTTCAAGCAGGACCTGAGTTTAAAAGCAGCACTCTCTCTCCCCACTTGAGATTTTCCCAGCAACTGGTTCTCAGAGGCATACAGCCTCCATCAATGGGGGACGGTGAAGGGCAGAAGGCATGGAGATCAATTGCAGTTCATGGACCATAGCTCAGCGGCAAGGTGTCTGTTTTGCATGCAGAAGGTCCTGGGTTTAATCCCCGATGGCATTTCCAAGCAGAACTTGAAGAAGCTCTTTGTCTGAACTCCTAGAGAGCTGCTGACAGTGTAGACAGCTTTGGCAGTGTCAAACGAGATGGGCCAGTGGTTTTGACTCAGTATAAGGCAGCTTAAGGGACGCGGGTGGCGCTGTGGGTTAAACCACAGAGCCTAGGACTTGCTGATCAGAAGATTGGCGGTTCAAATCCCCACGACAGGGTGAGCTCCCATTGCTTGGTCCCAGCTCCTGCCAACCTAGCAGTTTGAAAGCATGTCAAAGTGCAAGTAGATAAATAGATACTGCTCCAGTGGGAAGGTAAACAGCGTTTCCGTGTGCTGCTCTGGTTCGCCAGAAGCGGCTTAGTCATGCTGGCCACATGACCCAGAAGCTGTACGCCGGCTCCCTCGGCCAGTAAAGCGAGATGAGCGCTGCAACCCCAGAGTCGGTCACGACTAGACCTAAATGGTCATGGGTCCCTTTACCTTTACCTAAGGCAGCTTAAGGGGTGGCTGAGCCCATGCAGAAGGCCCCAGGTTCAATCTCTGGTAATTTTGGGTAGGGCTGGTTAGAGAGATTCCCCATCGGAGACCCTGAAGAGCTGCTGCCAGTCAGTGTAGACAATACTGAGCAAGATGGTCTGACTGGGTATTTATTATTCCGTACATTTCTATCCCGTATTTTCCTCCAAGGAGCTCAAGGTGGTGTCCATGTTTCACTGACTCCCCATTTTACCCTCACAACCCTCTGGGGTGGTTAGGCTGAGAGACTTTGACTGGCCCAAGGTCATCCAGGGAATGTCATGACTGAGTCAGAATTTGAACTCAGGTCTCCCAGGCCCTTGTCCAGCCCTCTAACCACTACTGCACCACTGGCTCTTCCTATGTCCCTATGCAGAGATGTTCTGTACAGAGAAAGGAGCTAAGTTTTATTTTTTTAAAAAAACATGCTGCCTATTAATTTCCCTGGTCCATTAACATCTCACTTAGGAGCAGTTTTCAGTGTGGGGATAATAAATGAGGCCCATTGCCTAATGAAATGCATCCAACTGGCTTTCAGCAGCCTCCTCGCAGCGCTGTGAAGGGCATCCAGAATCTAGATGGCGCAAAAGGAATTGGCAGCCCCATTAAATGGCTAATGCAAAGAGATGTGTGATTCGATTAGCTCCTCTTTATCCTTCCCATCATGCCGACATCGCCACAGAGAGCTCTGCAGACACTGTGCAGCTGTCCCAAAGAGGCTCTTCTCCATTCAACAAGGGAAGTCTGGTTCCACTGGGTACGAAGCCCTTAGCAGCAAATGAGGAGAGTCATGAAGGTGCAAGTCCCAGTGGCAGAAGTGGCTGCTGTAACCATTGTGAATGGTAGGGTAGAAGGCAAGGAGCTCAACAGTAGGTGGCGCCAGAGCCAGCATTGGGCGGAGGCAACTACAGTGGTACTTCAGGTTACATAGGCTTCAGGTTACAGACTCCGCTAACCCAGAAATAGTACCTCGGGTTAAGAATTTTGCTTCAGGATGAGAACAGAAATCGTGTGCCAGCAGCGCAGGGGCAGCAGGAGGCCCCATTAGCTAAAGTGGTGCTTCAGGTTAAGATCAGTTTCAGGATAAGAACGGACTTCCAGAACGAATTAAGTACTTAACCCGAGGCACCAGTGTACATGAAAAAGTCGGTACTCTCTCACTCTGTCCCTTAGCTATACCCTGTAGGGGCGTGTGCTGAAAGGAGGTCAACCTCTCTTCCTCTGCTTAGCTTATTCGGTGGGATTCTCTCTCTGGTGCCCCGTTTTCAACCACACTCGCTTTAAAGGTTCCTGGAGGGCCCCCCACCCCACCCCCGCTCCCTCCTCTCAATGTCACACTGATCTCTCTTCCCTCTCCTGCATCCTGCCAAGATGCTCGGCTGTATTGCCTCCTCCAGCATTTCCCCGCGATTGTTGACGAGGTCAAAGCACACGGCAGCATTTTCTCCCTTTTGCGTATTGGCTGGAAGGGGAGCAGATTCCCCAGATGTGCTGAGGCAGGCCAGCTCTCCTTGGCTTCCATTGAAGCTGGAATGCTCAGCATTTGGGATGTGTGTGTGTGTGTGTGTGTGAATATATCTAACCCTGGCTGACAAACAGCAGCCTCTGAGCCAGGAAGCAGCTGCCTCTTTAAAGGAGGAGGAGGAGGGGAAATGCTCTATCATATTCAGCAGCTGATGGGTTTCCTGCTGCCCAGGGAAATAGATTTCTCTGAGCATATTGCTCTCCTGGGAGGTCAGAGGAAGCCTTCGCCTTTTAGAAATGTCCTCTGGATGACAGAGCAAATAGACAGGGAGCATCCTTTCAGGGAGAGATTGAGCTTCCAGAAAGAGGAGCGCCAAAACAGTATTCTAGAATAATGTCCCAAATCTGTCAGTCCAGCGATCTCAGTCTCCTGAGTCTTTCCCAGCCTGGATGAGAGGGGTACCCACTGTAAGCTACAATGCGGGTCCTCAGTGAATAGGCAGGCACAGCAGACCTGCCACCATACAAAAAAGGAACATGGGACACCCTCCTTGCTTGAGCCTCGGGCACATGTCTAGCTGTGATTCCTGCATTGCAGGGAGTTAACGAGATGACCTTTGGGGTCACTTTCAATTTTCCAATTCTACTGTTCTATTATTCAGTGACTAAGTATTTCCTTTTCCAGCAGGCATTTGGTGGCAGTCCTCCATTTTGTGATGGTCTTCCGTTTTTGTCATCTTATCTCCCGATTTCCTGTTGGTTGGCATCCCATCTGTCTCAGGAGACAATGGAGGAGGAGTGTGCCTTTGGGGATGAAGCCAAACTTTTGGACGGTTGCAGCGCCTGCTGTGGCTGTCAAGACCAATATGGGAGAGTCTTGTTTTGTTGCTGCTGGGGCAGATGAAGAGGCCGCTGCAGATGCACCGTGACATTTCTTGTAGGATGTGATACATAAGTAGCAGTCAAGTACAACATTCCTTGTTTTCCTAGAGTGGACATGCAGGGAAATGTTTGGTCCAGCCAGTCTAAAACTTCCTGTTTCCTCCTGGCTGAGACATCCTTCCTTTGCATGTGAGGTGGGCATGTCCTTACCTGCCCAGGTAACAAAAGGACAAGGCATGCCGCCACACTTTCTCTCTTTGACTTCCTCCGTCGTTGGAGTAGCTTTTTAGCTAGAAGTGCTCTCAGCCAACAGAGGACACTGGGATTATCCCCATATGGATAGATCCACATGTATATACTTTGTAACTAAGTCTGCCTTCCGGGATCCAACTGAACTGATGATGTGAGTAAATTTATTTTATATACTTTACACAAGATTGTGGCGTGTTTATTCTTTTAAGAAGGATTTAAGGGAACTTATCAGGAACCTTATACTGAGAGGCTTAAACAAGCCTGCAACCAGCTATCCGCTGTGAAGTTTAAAAGGGGAATGTAAAACCCTGCTACAGGGACGCGGGTGGTGCTGTGGTCTAAACCACTGAGCCTCTTGGGCTTGCAGATCAGAAGGTCAGCGGTTCAAATCCCTGCTACGGAGTGAGCTCCCGTTGCTCGGTCCCAGCTCCTGCCAACCTAGCAGTTCAAAAGCACACCAAAAAGTACAAGTAGATAAATAGGTACCACTCTGGTGGGAAGGTAAACATCGTTTCTGTGCACTGCTCTGGTTTCGCCAGAAGTGGCTCAGTCATGCTGGCCACATGACCCCGAAAAACTGTCTGCGTACAAATGCCGGCTCCCGCGGCCTGTAAAGAGAGATGAGCACTACAACCCCAGAGTCGTCTGCAACTGGACTTAACAGTCAGGGGTCCTTTACCTTTTAAAAACTCTGCTAAGTAAAGGAACTTGCTAGCGCAAGTTAGGAAGGATATTAATAAACAATATATCCTCTTCTGCCTCCCTGAACATTCCTACATTTCTTCTCTCTGCACTCCTCCGAGCAGTCATTGCTCCTCTGGTCACTTGTTCTGGCTACACAACCTGATTGTCTGTTTCATGGCACTGCGGTCGGGGTCGTCTGCAGGGTTGATGTTGTCAGCGTTCATGTCACGTTTGAAAACATCTTTGCTTTTTTAAAAAATATATTAATTTTTTTTTACCAACAACCAAAACACAAACAGTGAAAACAAACAGTAAAACCCCCCAGGCAGCTGATACATTAGGTATACATAATCAATAATAACATATTCAAATCAACCATATGTACAATTCTATATACCTTAACACTCCTCCCTCCACAAGGTTTATTTAACTTTTAACATTTTAATTGCCCCAAATTGTTCAAACCTGCCCAAATAATTCAATATCTTCTCAAACCAACCCTCCTCCTTCTCACTGACCTTAAACCCTTTCATTTTATGTATCTTCACAGTTAGATATTCTAAGATTATAATATTTTTCAATTTTTCCCTCCATTGGTTCACCCCTAGCTCTTCTGCATTTTTCCAGTTATTCGCTATAACCTGTCTGGCTGCAATTACCATCAATTTTACCCATTTTACCATTTTACCCATTTACATTCCTCTTTTGTTTCTTTGTAACACAGAGGGGGTCTGCCAAGGGGCCTGGGGCCTGTAGCCAGCTCCCCATCCTTGCGGATGCTGCCATTTCCATTCCAAGGAAGGCCCTGACCAAGCCAGCTTAGATGTTGCTGAGACAGGAGTGCAAATATGCTAGGAATGTGCGCTTGGGAGAACACATCTTTGAAACTCTGTCCTGCCACGTGATAAGCAAGATCTCCCTGACGCAGTGCATTGAGGTGTTGATCCTGACGGTTGCCCACCTCAACCAGCACATGCAAGCCTGGTAGACATTCACCTTGGTATTGGACAAAGCCCTTCACGGCCTAGGACCCTCGTACCTACAGGACCACCTCTCCCGGTATGCCCCACGGAGAGCCTCAAGGTCCATAAATAGCAACACCCTAGAGGTCCCGGGCCCTAAGGAAGTTAGATTAGCTTCAACCAGAGCCAGGGCCTTTTCAACTCTGGCTCCAGTCTGGTGGAACGCTCTGCCTCACGAGACCAGGGCCCTGCAGGATCTGATTTCTTTCCGCAGGGCCTGTAAGACAGAGTTGTTCTGCCTGGCCTTTGGCTTGGAGCCAATTTGATTCCCTCCCCCTCTTTATTTTTTCTTTTACCTTTCTCCTCCTGTGATGAGGCTGCATTTTAATATTTTAATGTTTCAATATTTTAATTGTATTTTAATCTTGTTTTTAAGTTGTATTTATTCAACTTGTTTTTATTATTGCTTGTTAGCCGCCCAGAGCCTGGCCTTGGCTGGGGAGGGCGGGGTATAAATAAAAATTATTATTATTATTAATATTAATATTGCGCTCTCCCATACCCTTTTGGAGAGGTGAGCCTTTGCAATTCCTGTAGAAAAACAACAGCGCACAATTTAAAAATGAAGCAAAATCCCCCCCAGAAATGGAAGGAAGGGAAGGTCCCAACGAAGGAAGACTAGATAACCAAGATGATGGACTATGCCGAAATAGCGAAGATAACCATGAAGATCAGACACCAAGATGATAAGAAATTTTGTAAAGAGTGGGGAAAATTTATAGAGTACCTTAAAAACCACTGCAGATACATAAAAACGTTAGCAGGATTGTTATAACACTTACAATGTAATGAGATTAAAGGTTTAAAAAATGATATAAATTGAATTTGGAAAATGTAATTAGATAGAAGAATAGGGGGGAAATGGAAACCAGGGGGGAGGGGGAAGAAGTCCAGGGATTCAAATAATCTCAGATGTGTCAAGATTGGAAATGTATATCAATATTTCTTTTAAAAATATGAAAATAAAATATATATTTTAAAAAAATAAACATGAATCAAAACCATTCTAACATAGTTTAAAACATTCTAAAAACATTTACAATTAAAAACATCTCAAATTGGTTACGGTGAAAAACGTTTTAAGAGCATTTGCCATTTAAAACATCCTTCTATCCAATGATTACAGGGTAGCCAGGAGCAGTAAAGGTAAAGGGACCCCTGACCATTAGGTCCAGTCGTGACCGTCTTTGGGGTTGCAGTGCTCATCTCGCTTTATTGGCCGAGGGAGCCGGCGTACAGCTTCCAGGTCATGTGGCACGGAAACGCCGTTTACCTTCCAGAGCAGTGCATGGAAACGCTGTTTACCTTCCCGCTGGAGCGGTACCTCTTTATCTACTTGCACTTTGAGGTGCTTTCAAACTGCTAGGTTGGCAGGAGCAGGGACCGAGCAACGGGAGGTCACCCCATCGCGGGGATTCGAACCGCCAACCTTCTGATCGGCAAGTCCTAGGCTCTGTGGTTTAACCCACAGTGCTACCTGCGTCCCTCAACCAGGAGCAGTACACCCACTGAAATAAAGGGCCATGATGACTAACTAACACTCATTCATTTCAACGGCTCCACTCCTTTTTGCAGCATGGGTCTCCTCTTGCACAGGAACATAGGAAGAGTGAGGGGTGGTGCAGTGCTTAGATTGCAGGGCTAGGACCTGGGAGACCAGGGTTTCAATCCCCCACTCAGCCTTGAAGTTCACTGGGTGACCTTGGGCCAATCTCTACCTCTCAGCCTAACCTACCTCACAGGGTTGTTGTGCATAGAGGGTGAGAGAACCCTTTAATACACACCACCTTGAGCTCCTGGGAGAAAAAAGGGAAAACAAAACTTTTTGGTGACTACATCCCAGCTGTTGTTGTTAAACCACACACACACACACACACACACACACACACACACACACGTTGCTTTTTAAAAAAGAAACTTTGGAAACAAGGATGGATGGGGAAGAGTGGAGAGATCAAGGTTGTCTGCTCTCCCTCCGCCCCCTCCTGGACGGAAACTACACTCTCCCACTTGGAGTTATCTCAACCCGCCCCCTTCCCTGGCGCGACATGCGGATCTGCCCAGCCGCACGTATGAATTGGGCCAGAAATAGGACCGGACTGGCATGACCTGGCCCTCTGCAGCAGCGGAGGCGGCCCCTCCCTCCTGTTCCCGCACCTGGATTGCGGCAGAAGCCCCGGGGGGGGGGAAGGACTTGTCAAAACCAGCAGCCCAGCAGCATCAGCAGCAAGCGCCCACCCCTCTCTTGCGCACTCAGTGGTAGTCCCTGCTGCTTGCTCCAGCCACGTGTCACAATTAGCATCTGAAAGGGAGCGGAGGGGATCGCCTGCGGCGTGGAGAAGTGGGTGGATCGAGGCGGATTTGGGTACAGGAAGGAAGGAGTCATGAAAACGAGCGAGCGTCAGAGGAAGCTGGAATGAGTTCCGCAAAGAACATACAGTACACGGTTCCTTTTGTCTTCTGGGCAGGGAGTGAAATTGACCACTCACTCCTGCCGTTTTTATGCTGAGTCAGACGCATTCGCCCACCTAGTTCAGTATTGCCTACACTGAGTGGCAGCAGCAATCTCTCTCTTTTTTTAAAAAAAGATTTTTATTGATACAACAAGAAAAAAGAAAAAAAAAACACAAATACCAAATTACACCCAAGACACATAATTTTCTTAGCAAACAATAAAACATCTGTTGGTCTTAACACTAAAGACCCAACCTCCCGTCTATTCTATATTTCAAATTCATATTATTTATTGCCAATACATGCTTTTTATCATAATTAAACTTATTCTTAATAAATCTAATTTCTTATATCTACCTTGCAACTATTACTGAAGTTCCTCGAATGCTGCAACAGAATTTAAACTACTATATTTATTTTTCAGATATTCTTTGAAAACCTCCCATTTTGAAACAAATTCCTGTTTTGATTTATTCTTTATTTTTTCTGATAGACCATCTAATTCGGCATATTCTGACAGCTTTTGTATCCAATCTTGTATAGAGAGGATTTCATTACCCTTCCATTTTGCTGCGATCAAAGCTCTTGCTGCTGAACTGGCAGCAGCTCTCAAGGGTTTCAGGCAGGGGTGATTCCCTGGGGATGCCAGGGAATTGAACTTGGGACTTGTAAATGCAGAGCAGATGTTCTACCACTGAGCTATGGGCTCCTTCTTGAGATAACCCCACAAGGTTCAACACAAGTCCTGGGAGAAGCTAGCTGGAAACAGGGTGCTGAACTAGAGGAGCCATTGACCTGATCCAGCAGGGCCACCCCAGCTCTGAGATTGCAATAATAATACTTGTAATGCCACTTCGTTGGAACACTCAGTTCCAACCTGAGCAGTCTCTAGCTGTGGCTGGTTCCCCTTGAAACATGGAATAGGATGGAAGGGAGGGAGCCCAACAGAAGGTGGCGCCAGATTCAAGGACAGGCAGAGCCAACTACTTCTAGCTTTCCCACCATCCCTGCTGAGTTATAGAGAGAGAGATTAAGGAGAAGGAAGCTGACAGGCAATGCCACCCCCTGGACTGGTTAGAAGTTAGGAAAGCAGGCTGGAGGGGACTTGCTGAGATTGGCACCCCGTTCATCAAAATGGGGCAACCTCCCCTGCCTGCCATTTCCAATAACCTACTGAATCCACCCTCTCCGCCTCATTTATTTATTTAGGGATGGAAAAGACACTCCCTGTCTGAAGCCCTGGAAAGCCTCTGCCAGTCAGTGCAGACAGTTCTGAGCTAGATGGAGCAACGGTCTGATTCGATATTAGGTAGCTTCCTATTTCTTGCAGCTATTGTGCTGGTCCCGGGGGGAAGGTTACCGTTGGCGTAGTCAAAGTCCGGTCCTGGGTCACTAGCCTGGAAACAGTTCACAAGGAGCGGGGCGAGGTCCGAAGCCGGAAGCCGGAAGCCGGGCGGGGACAGGAACACTGGAGGGTCAGGTCTGGGTCCGGGCAGGAGCAGGTACTCAACGACGTTGCTCCCACAACCTGGGACCGGGCTGACTGGCCTTTATCTTCTCTGAGGCCAGGGGCGGTCCCGGCCCCCAAGAGACCCGCCTCTCCTGGCCTTAAGGCAAGCACTCCTCCTGGGAGAAACCAGTTCCCTCCGCCTCTCTGCCCTAAGCCTCTGCAGTTCAGGAAAGGCTGGGGAGTTACTGGACCCAGGGGGAGACTCTCCTTCCTCTGGCAGGGCCGGGAGAGGCGCACCTGTAGGCACTGTGTCCTTAATCACCTCTGGAGCTGGAGTGGAACCACCTGGTGCCTGCTCCTGAGGATCCGGCACAGGTGCAGGCGCTTCAGATCCAAGGCGGGGACTCCTGTGCAGGCTGGGATTCCTCCGGTTCAGTCTCTGAATCGGATTCCCAGGCCATCACAGCTATGGTTCTTCGTTTTAGAACCATAAGAACTCGTATCTTAACTTGTGGTTAGGGGAAGGGCTGTAACCCAGTGGCAAAGCACCTGCTTTGCATGCAGAACGTCCCAGATCCAAACCCCAGCATCTTCAGGTAAGGCTAGGAGAGACCCTTGTTTGAAATTTTGGTGAGCCACCGCCAGGCTGTGTAGATAATACTGAGCCAGATGGTCTGACTGGATATTTATTTATTTCATTGCACTTATATTGGGGTGTATAGGGTGTTAGGGGAGGGGTAGTACCTCTGGTGAGGGGGAATGCCCTCCTTCTGGAGTAGTTTGTCCAGTTTTGGTCCTCACCGTGCACTCAGCTCTTGCTTGTGGCTCCTAAAAGCTGTCAGCATGCGGCAGCAACCACAGGCCGGGAAACAGCTTTGACTGGCTGGCTAAACCAGGTGAGGGTAGCCAATTGGTCTCAAATTCTCAGTTGGTTAGGGACTCCCCCCCCCCCCCCGTGGGTTAGGGACTTCTCCCACATGCAAAGAGAGGCTTGGCAGATTGAGTGGACAAGACCAATAGTAGGTCCATCAGTCAAGAAGGCAGTCAAGGGGCACATGGGGCTCCTAAGCCTGGGAAGGTAGCCTATCCAGGAGAAGGAAAAGTCTGGTCCTCTGGTGGTTTGAATCCTCACAACAGGGTGAGCTCCAGTTACTTGGTCCCTGCTCCTGCCAACCTAGCAGTTTGAAAGCACATCAAAGTGCAAGTAGATTAATAGGTACCGCTCCAGCGGGAAGGTAAACGGTGTTTCCGTGTGCTGCTCTGGTTTGCCAGAAGCAGCTTAGTTATGCTGGTCACATAACCCAGAAGCTGTACGCCGGCTCCCTTGCCAATAAAGCGAGATGAGCACCACAACCCCAGAGTCGGCCACGACTGGACCTAATGGTCAGGGGTCCCTTTACCTTTACCTAAACCTGACCACTGGTCCTAGGGATGATGGGAGTTGTAGTTCCAATATCTGGAGGGCCGAATTTGCCTATGCCTGGAGTAAACTCTACAGAAATCCAGAGTGGAGTTCCTAAGACGGTTCTTCTATGCCTCCTGCCAACTCCTGCAGCCAAGCTGGTGCCAAACGTATTGCTCTGCTTTCCTTTGGACCACATCAGCCAGGCCGAGAGTGGAGTCTTGTTGTCTGAGCAGCCCAAGGACCTCCATGCACACTGCCCAGGTTTGCACCCCAGGGAGGTCACTTTGATGCTGTTATCACAGTGGCTTGACTCCCCCTGCCCCGAGGCACACTCCATTGTCTCTTGAAGGATGCCAACAATTCTTATATCCCACCTTTTTCTTCTAGGAGCTGAAGGCTATATCCATGGTTCTCCCCCTCCTCACTGAATCCCCACAACAACCCTGTGAGGTAGTTACAGATAGGTAGCCGTGTTGGTCTGCCATAGTCAAAACAAAAAAAATTCCTTCCAGTAGCACCTTAAAGACCAACTAAGTCAGTTCCTGTGAGGTAGGTTAGGCTGAGAGACAGTGGCTGGCCACCAAGGTCAACCAGTGAGCTTCATAGCCAAGTGGGGATTTGAACCCCAATCTCCCAGGTCCTAGTCCAACACTCTTCTCCTGCCTTCACTTTAAAGAAGAACCACAGTCTCAGGTGTGGGAGGAGGCAGATGCAGCCCTCCAAGCCTCTAGTTCAGTGGACGCTCAGGTTGCGAACGTGATCCGTGCAGGAAGCACGTTCACAACCCGCAGTGTCCGCAACCTGCAGCACTGTGTCTGCACACACAGGTTGCGATTTGGTGCTTCTGCTCATGCGCAAGCACCAAAACCCGGAAGTAACCCGTTCCGGTACTTCTCTGTTTGGCGCTGTGCGCAACCCGAAATCGCGCATCTGTAACCCAAAGCATCTGTAACCCGAGGTATGACTGTATCTGGCCCTCGGGACTTTCCTCAGGCCACGCCCCTCTCTGACTCTGCTCCACCCCCCTCCCCTTGTGCTTTCGCCCCTCTGGGATGTGCCACTTCTGGCTTCCATGGATGGAGAGAGAGTCTGTTTGGTACAAACTTCTGAAATGTTTCTGGCTTAATTGAAGCCTACGATACCGTCGCATCTGTTACTCCGCCCATTTTTGCCTCTTGCCACGCCCCCATTGATATGCAGCCCCTGAAGGTTGCTCATGAAGGAATTCGGGGGCGTGAGCCCCCGAGACCCTTTAAGTAAAATTATCCACCACATACTTCCAGCGGAAGGAGCCCCAGAACCTCTTAACAATGAAATGTGGATGTAATTAATGGGTTCATTTGTTCTGATTACAGGTTATAAAATACAATGAATGCTGTAAAGGAAAAATTAGTATGATATAGTAGCTCGAATATTATATTAAACAGAAGATGGTTAATCCTATTTGTAATATATTGTACTTTAAAGAAATGTAATCTGAATCCTGAAATATTATTTAGTGGGCTAATTTATATTTATACTTTCAGCAATATTACTTTTGTAACACAGTTTGGTATGGGTAATTTTTTTCTAAGTGTCAGAATCTGGAAAAAGAAAAAGAAATCAATAGAACCATCACACACCTTGAGTTGGGGGAGGGGGAGACATGCACCCCAGGACCTTTTCAATTACACTAAACCATCATATGCTGTACCTCAAGCTGGTGGCTCCCGAACCCCTGTCCCAGATCCTTTCAAACAATTAAACTATCACATATTTCAGGACGGGAGGTGGAGAAAAGACGCGAGCTCCGGGACCTCTTAAACAATACCGCCCCACCCCCACCCCCACCCCCCAAAATAATATATCTCACGTTAAGGGCAAGACGCATAATCTGAGCCCCGGAACATCTTTTCAAACGAGGAACCCTTCTCGGTAAGTGTCTCAGGTTAGGAAGGCGGGGTACAACTTTGAACCCCGGTACCTACTGAAAAGCTCTGCAGAGTTTTCCTTTGGCAGGAGGGGGTGGGATGCGGGCACAGGTATATGTGTGGGAGAGGGGGGAGGGGGAAGAAGCCGTTTCATCTCCTCCTCTACCACCCCGTCTCTTTCTTTCTTTCTTTCTCTCTCCCTCCCTCCCTCCCTCCTTCCCTGCTCGCAGAAGGGGCGGCCCCGGGATGCTCGGCGGCTGCCGGCGTGAGGTATATAAGAACCGCGGCGCTCCCTTCTGCCGCAGTGGCCCCTCTGGCGTGTCGCTCCGACGGCAGCGGCGCCCTCCCGGCCACCACCATGATGAGCTACGGCATGGACACGCTTTATAGCGGCCCCTCGTACCGCAAGGAGCCCAGCTTCGGCGGCGGGCGATACTCGACGGCAGCCGCGCGCTCCGCAGGCGGCAGCGGCTCGTTGGCGTCGAGCGGCTTCCACTCGCAGTCGTGGTCGCGGGGCTCGGCGGTCTCCGTCTCCAGCTACCGGCGCCTGGGGGCGTCGTCGGCGTCCGGGGCCGCGGGCGTCTTGAGCCAGCTGGGCTCGTCGACTGAGAGCCTGGAGTCGTCGCTGAACGGCGACCTGCGCGGGCGCAACGAGAAGGAGGTGCTGCAGGCGCTCAACGACCGCTTCGCCGGCTACATCGACAAGGTGCGGGCGCTGGAGGAGCAGAACCGGCAGCTGGAGGCCGAGGCGGCGGCGCTGCGGCAGCAGCAGGCCGGGCGCTCAGCCATCGGGGAGCTGTACGAGCGCGAGATCCGCGACATGCGCGGCACGCTGGTGGTGCTGAGCGCCGAGAAAGGGCAGCTGCAGCTGGAGCAGGAGCACCTGGAAGAGGATCTGGCGCACCTCAAGCAGCGCCTGGACGACGAGAGCCGGCAGCGCGAGGAGGTGGAGGCGGCCATCCGGGCGCTGGGCAAGTTCGCCGACGACTCTCAGCTAGCCAAGGGCGAACTGGAGAAGAAGCTGCAGGCGCTGCGCGAGGAGAGCCTTTTCCTGCGCCGCAGCCACGACGACGAGGTGGCCGAGCTGCTGCTCCAGATCCAAGGCAGCAGCGCCCTCCAGGTGGCCGTCGAGGCTCGCGACGCCGCAGCCCGCTCCGACGTCACCTCTGCGCTCAAGGAGATCCGCGCCCAGCTGGAGGGACACACCGTCAAGAGCTCCATCCAGTCCGAAGAATGGTTCCGAGGTGAGACTATAGACGGGACGGGCCATCCCGGAAAGGAGGAGGGGGGCGTCAGGGAGCTCCCCGACGGTGGGATAAGAGAGCTGCGCGCGCGGAGGGGGCAGCTTTGTCCAAAGGAGGGAGGGAGAGGTCACCCCACCCGCAACCCTTCCAAGGACATGGAGAGGGCCGTCGGGGAACCACTGGAGGGCCCCCAGTAGCTGGGCTGGGCGGGGGCGGCAGCTTTGTCCAAAGGAAGGAGGAGGCGGCCACTCGGGAACCGCCCCAGGAATAGGAAGGAAGGAATTGGACGCCGGGGAGCCGGAGAGCCGGCAGGGAAGTAGGGCTACGGGGGGAGACGCCTTAGTCTAAAGGGGGTCGGTCGGAGAACCATCCTGCAGTTAGGAAGGAAGGAAGGGGTGCCGAAGAACCACCTCAGCGGCAGCAGAGGGAGAAAGTGCTGTCTCCTAGCAGCCGCTTCATCAAAGGAGCGGCGAGGAATGGAGGGGGTGTCCCCGTCGCTTCATAATCCAAGAGTGGACCCAGCCCCCCGCAACTATTTGGAAGTTTCAAAGCTGGGAGCGCGCCTTCGTTGGGAAGGGTCAGCGGATGAGGGCTGGTGGGTTTCATTAAAGATCCCCTTTCTCCCCCGCTCCCAGATAGCAGGGAGCAAAGAACCAGATATGATTCATTCCTCTCCAGGACTATATTTTTCTGGCTATTATTTTAATAATGTGTCGCCTTATAGTCAAGCATAATAATATGTCCTCATAATCGCAAATTAAATAATTGGCCGTTGTTAGGTGCGAAAAGGAGCGCTTGCAAAATTATCTGTTGATTTTTTCTTCTTTTTGGATAAAGAGCCCTTTCATCTTGGATATATTCAAGGGCAGGCTGCGAAAACTCCCTGTGAATCTTCACACACAAACATACCGGGCGAAACCTCTCTTTCTCTCTTCTTCTCTTCCCCCCTCTCACATTCGCCTCCCTCCCCATCCCTGAAATCGGGCTCCTACCCCAAGGCAAAAGGGGAACAAGTCGCATGGAGCAGAGAAATTTCCAAATGTATTTTTTTCGGGGGGGGGGGGTTATCTGCGTGCCGGGGTGGGGAACGGCATCCCTTGACAAGACATTACTCTGCAAAAATGGAGACCTTGTCATGGAAGTCTCCACGCAAAGGAAGGCGTTGCAATGGGGGCGTGTCCCTATTTCAGTGTCCCCCCACCCCACAGTACGTCTAAATAGCTTCAACTGGGAAACCTATGATAGCAACACTTACAGGTAAAGCGAAACTCGCCCTCCCCTCCTCAAGTGAAGCAGACGAACCGCGTAGAATTGCTTGTATAAGATAGTCCAATGCAGTGGACAAGATACTTCTGCGGGGGCGGTGGGGGGGCGGGGCGGGGATACTGGTCATCGCCCCTCCCCAGCTGCTGAGTTGGGGGAAGATGTCCTGCCATGGAGGTCAGGCCCGCTAGCCTAGACAGAAAAAGATTAGGAAATGCGTTGGGAGGGGGAGAAATGTTGGGGGAAGGAGGTGGATTGCCGATTAAAGGAGTTGGGAGGTGGATGAAATTTTCTCTTTCCAGAGTCTATAGCGAGGGAAGAAAGACTCCAAAAGGGGCGGGGGGCGGGGGGCGGGGAGAGAATGCTTTCAGGGACTCGGGGGCAGTGGTGAACTTTGGGGATACCTGGACTGTGAGCGCGTTGCTCCATTGCACCAATACGAGGAGGGAGGGAGACTGAGTCAGCACTGTGGACAGCGGTGGAAGGAAAGTACAGTGGTACCTCGGGTTACATACGCTTCAGGTTACAGACTCCGCTAACCCAGAAATAGTACCTCGGGTTAAGAACTTTGCTTCAGGATGAGAACAAAAATCGTGCTCCGGCGGCGCAGCAGCAGCAGCAGGCCCCATTAGCTAAAGTGGTGCTTCAGGTTAAGAACAGTTTTAGGTTAAGAATTGACCTCCAGAACGAATTAAGTACTTAATGCGAGGTATCACTGTATTGCGCCGTCACTCTTGGGGGACAGAGGAGGGTGTCCTTTCATTCATTTGCTGGAGGTGCAGTTTCTACAGGGGAAAAAAGATGAATCTATGCCTCTCCTTGGTGCAAAAGGCGGGTACATTTCCCGCCCCCCCCCGGGGGGAGAACTGAATCTGTCACCAGTCCTATCCATACTGCAGAGGTACCTAAGAAAAAAGGGGTCGATCCGCCTTGCTGCAGAGAGTGGGGAGAGAAAATGGTGGGGGTAACCATGTGTGGGACGAGGTTGGGGGGGGGACACGACGCGCGCTGTGTCTGGGCGCCGCTCCGCAGTCTCTGCTGAGTCAGTCCTCTCCTCCTGCAGTAACTTGAAGCCAAAGTCAGCTGCACGCGGGGAGGGGGGTTGTGGGGCGGAGGCGGCTGCCAGGCTGGCGCAGGGTGTCTGACTTCTCTTCTTACAGCCCCTCCCCTCCCCAGGGCCCCGATCCTCTCCTGCCGCCCCATTTCTCCTCCCCCTCTGGCCATTTCCCAGTTCCCTTGGGATCCACCCACACACCTACCTACTGAAGCGAGAGAGGCGCGCTGAAGTAGGGGCGGGGCGGGGGCGCCCCGGAAAGGCTGGTAATGTCGGGATCGGATGCAGTTGGGGCGGTCGGTGCAAGCGCTCGCGCCTCCCAAAATGAGTTAGGTGGGAGGGAACCTAAGCTGTCTTACACCGAGTCAGACCATTGGTCTGTCTGTGTAGCCCAGAGGCTACCCCAGAGATCCTGGGTGGGGACATTCCTAGCCTAGCCCTACCTGGAGATGGCGAGGATAGAACCTGGGACCTTCTGCATGCAAAGCAGGTGCTTAACATTTTTTCTACGATCTCCCCCCCCCCCCAAAAAAAACGGAGCCCTTTCGACTTCCAAGCACAGGCGGATTTCAGGGACTGCAGCAAAAGCAAGTTCTCAGAACCAGCCGGAAAGTTGGACAGCTCGAGTCACTGTCTCTACCACCTAGCCGCTCTTTTCCTCTCCACGCGCCCCCTGGCCATGCTAACCCGCATTCAGGGCCCCCGGGGTGTGGAGGGACGACGCTGTCCAGGGTCCTGATCCAGCAATTTTTTCCAGGACGCTTGCGTTATCATTATGGCAGGCGCGGGCGCTGTCCGCGGTGCTGATCCTCCATTGTGCCGTTGTCGGCGGGGGTCCTGATCCCGCTGTTCGATTGATTGGTTGCATATATATATCCCACCTCCCCGTCCCGTCCCCCCAGGAGCTCAAGGCACCGTACATGGTGCTCCCCCTCTTCATTTAATCCCTGCAACAACCCTGTGAGGTAGGTTAGGCTGAGAGGCAGTGACTGGCTCAAGGTCACCCACTAAGTTCCATGGCTGAATGGCGATTTGAACCCTGGTTTCCCAGGCCTAGTCTGTACCACTTTAGACCGTGCAGTAGGGGTTCAATTGCTCTGTTCCTCACGAAGACTGGCGCAGAGTGTTACTAGTGGAGAGAGAGAGGCTCCGATCACAATACCGCAATTTATTCCTGGGACTGGTGAGGGGAGTCACATACAACTTCTCCCTAAATTTACCTCCTCCTTCTTAGCATTGCAAAGGGAATCCGTGTTGTTGGAAGTTAGCGGGAGGGACATATTTTTACTTCCTACAAATCCCTGCTGTTGTTGCAGTCCAGCTTTAACAGCTCCCTTGTCTTTCCTTAGCCATTCCTGTTTGGTAGCCACCAGCAATACCCTCCTCCTTTCATAAAGGCTGGCAGAAGCCTGGAGGGCAGCTGCAGGAATGCGAGCCAAATATCTAAGCTGGTTTTCCCACAGGCATCTGGGTGGCAGCTGTGAGAACAAGACAGTGGACTGGATGGGCCATTTGCCTGCTCCAACAGCCAAACTCTGTTTATGTTATTGTGAGGAAATGAAAAGCCTAGCTTATGGTGGCACCCGGTTATTATTATTTATTAAATTAAATGTTTCACATAGCACTTTCATTGTGCAAAAAGCAGCTTATCCCTTTCCCCTGGGGATGCAAACTGCAACCCACCCCCCAGCTTCTAGAATTATCTGTCCCACAAGCCCCTTTAAAGTATGTTGCTTGACAGCTCTTCAGCATGCCTGCATTGTGAAAATGGCACAGGCTTAAGAGTGAGGGGGATGTGACCTAATGGCTCTATTATAGTCCTGTCAGGCAGGTTCCCGTACTGAGAGGCGGCTTCAGATGAGATCGTCAGGTTGGCCCCACAACCTAAAGGAAAATAATTGAGATGCACAGCTGAAAATAATTGAGATGCACAGCTGAAGGTCACTTAATGCAGACAGGTCAATTCTAACACACACACCCTGCTCACAATACGAGGTGCTAAAAGGAGGGTTCTTCTCCCCAATGCCCCATTGTATGGTCATTTGTAGAGGCTTTTTGAGTCCATTTTCACTACTGATTTTGGCTCCTGCGTTTATTCTAGAATGAAACCATCCAGACATCATAACGTATTGCCACTTCCTTAATTTCTCAATGGAGCAGTTAGTGATGGTCACTAAGCGAAAATGTCACCACCCACATACAAGAGGCAGGTTATTGGCAAATGTGGGGGAGATATAAGCTTGCAGGAATAAAAAAAGAGAAAGGAAAGGAAAGGGGTCTTTAAGTCCCCCAAATGCAGGTGGGGGTGGGACTGTTTGATCATGTACAGACAGAGTTTGTGAGGGGTGTTTTTATGGCTATGTTTATTTAATCTATTCATCTTACCTTTTTACAAAAAACATTGCAACCTTTTAAAACATTATTAAAAAACACAGTAATAAGAACAAACGGGCTAAAGGCAATAATTAAAATACACCAGAACAGATTTAGAACCTGCAGTTAAGATTTATTTCTCTCTGACCGTAGCCCAGTGATCAGCATCGTCTGCACCTTAGTTTTCAAAGGCGTGTCTGAATAAGAAGGTCTTAGGCTGTCAGCGGAAATATGACAAAGAGGAAGCCAGTCTAACCTCTCCTTGGGAAGAAATGCTGCTGTTTGGGAGCAGCCGCAGAAGGGGCTCCTTTGTGGATAACCACCTGCCGTGATTCAGATGCCGGTGGGATTGAGAGAAGTTCTATTTTGGCAGCACAACTGCAATAGTGACTGATGGTAAACTAATTCCCCTGCCCTAGGCTTCCTGTCCTTGATCCCACAGTTGCTATGCTCTCCCCCAAAATAATCCTGTGGCAGAGGCCTTTCCCCAACAAGAATGGCTGCAGGCCCAGACATCACCAAGGCCAGCCCATCCAGCAAAGTGTGTGTCGAGGTTGTTGAGACCAGCTCTCCCTTTCTGAGAGGGGCGCCTCCTATCTGGAGGTCTGGAGTGGGGATGTGTGAGCTTTGAAGGTGTAGATCAGTCAGGGCAACTGTCAGCCAATCTGTGTCTTCTACGGCTCTCACTCCTCAGACATAGTACAGTCTCTCCACCAAGAAGAAGGGGAGATTTGAAGTCTCTCTCTCTCTCCCTCTCTCTCTCTCTCTCTCTCTCTCTCTTTCTCTCACACACACACACACACACACAGAGAGAGAGAGAGAGAGAGAGAGAGAGAGAGAGAGAACCAACATTGTCTTTTGAGGCTCTTTGTGCTCCCTATAATACTGAGTTCAAGGGACGCGGGTGGCGCTGTGGGTTAAACCACAGAGCCTAGGACTTGCCAATTAAAAGGTCAGTGGTTCGAATCCCTGTGACGGGGTGAGCTCCCATTGCTCAGTCCCAGCTCCTGCCAACCTAGCAGTTCGAAAGCACATCAAAGTGCAAGTAGATAAAAAGGTACCACTCAGGCGGGATGGTAAACGGTGTTTCCGTGCACTGCTCTGGTTCACCAGAAGCAGCATAGTCATGCTGGCCACATGACCCGGAAGCTGTACGCCGGCTCCCTCGGCCAATAAAGCAATAAAGCGATGAGCGCCACAACCCCAGAGTCGGTCACGACTGGACCTAATGGTCAGGGCTCCCTTTACCTTTAATACTGAGTTCAGGTGGTTGAGTGCCGACAGGATTTGAGCTCAAATTTGGCCAATGAGAAAGATATATAAGAATGCTTTGGTGAATCCTGAAGTCCGCAGTAGTGCGAAATACTTGCAGAAAAATTAAATTCGGGGACTTTCTCCCCGCCCCCACAAAAACCCCAACAACCAGCAGCCAAAATCAGCAGCCCCAGGAACTATGGAATAATGAATGTCAATTGGTGATGGAACAGGCAGAAAAACCAGGAAAGAGGAGCAGGGGAGAGAATAACTGGTTTGCTTGAGCCTTTTAGAGTAGGGCAGGCTGGAAATCTGAAAAGGAGCACTCTTAAAAAAGGGTGGGGAGACACTGCAAATTTTTGTTGTGGATCCTACAATTGTGTTGTGTATGCACATGTTTTCCAAACATAACATCCCATCTTATACAATATAACAAACCTTTGGCTATCATAGCCTAGGACTTCTGTCAACCTTGATTAATGGTTTTCTAACTTTCTTTCTGATTTTGCATTTTATTTTAATAGTTATTGCTATAAAATCCAAATCCTAAATAAACCCTTTCTTGGTCCTTTTTCACAATAATTCATATAGTTCTCCTTACAAAACTTCTTGCAATCCTACAAAGCACAGCCTTATTTTCAAGATGCAGGAAAATCTGTTAGTCTATGTTAGTTTCCATTGCTTAGGATGCGTTCATTTATGGCCATGAAGACATAGGTGTTTCCTTCTCCCCACCCTTCATTTCTGATATCACTTAAACCAAACAGCCTTTTTCTGACCTACCTCATCTATTTTTTGCTCTTTGTAGCCACCGCTTGCCCATATCATTTTTCTGTGGTCCCCTAGCTGGAAATGATCCTGGGAAAAGTTTATTCTATGGCGGCCATAGCTCAGTGGGGAACAGTCCTAGCTCAGTTGCAGATCATCTGCTTTGCATGCAGAAGTTCCCAGATTCAAACCCTGGCATCTCTGAGTGATTTTAGAAAAGACTCCTGTCTGAAGCCCTGGAGAGCTGCTGCCGATCAGTGCAGACAATACTGAAGTAGATGGACCAACAATTGGGCTCAGTATTAAGCAGTTTCTTATGTTCCTCTATGTATTCAGAGGTTAAATGCCTTTGAATGCCGAGCTGCCCTGAGCAGTTATGACATTTCCCAGCCACTGTTGTGTGTGTATGTGGAGACATCCTGCATTTATCTCAATCCCTCTAAAAACATTCCTAAATCAGAGGCTGTTATCCTGCCTTCTGGAGAGGAGTGTCATATGTTGACTACACATTAGAGAGGCAGTGTGGTTCAGTGGTTAAAGTGCCAGGCTTAGGACCTGGGAGGCCAGGGCTCAAATTCTCACCCAGCCATGAAGCTCACGGGGGGGGGGGGCAGGGGGGGGGAGAATGCCATACATGCCACTTTGAGCTCCTTTAAGAAAAAAAGTGCAATAAAATAAAATAAATACATATTTTTGCACCACGGAGAATACAGCGTTCGTTTAGGCTCCATCCCATTTGCCACCTTTACTGCTGCTGATCCTCTCTGGAAAATCAGAAGTACAAACACATTAAGGTTTGTTTTTCAGGATGCTGCAGTCAGCAATATGTGGATGCTGTGCGAGCCCTTCTGAAAGAGACAAATGATGTATGAGCAGAGATCAGAAGAGCTCACAGCTACTTTACAATAGCATTCAACTGATTTGGGTTTTGTTTTTTAAGTTCTGTTTTTTGTTTTTTAATTTTAGCAGATCATTCGTGAACCCAATTAAAAGGGAAAACCTTTCACCATCATCGCAGCGCTGGTGACTGGAAAGCAGAGAGCGAGAAAGGGCTCACATTCACTCTCTGCTTCCATCTGCCTCCATATGTGGCAAGGCAGTAACACAAAGTATTATCCCTCCACAGGATGCCACCTGAAAATCCAAATTCCCCTCCCTGTCCCCTTGCATCTGGGAGCTATGGAACCCCTGCTGAATCTAGTGGGTGATCAGGATCAAACCCTCCTTTATATCCAAGGCTGTATACCTTATAGCTTACGACGCTGCAAACAACACACAGCAAGCCAGCAGCTTAAATAATACAAAACACAGACAAGAAGTACATATAAAAATCAGTTTTGTGGTTTTTTTTGTAGAGGGCATATTGAGGCAAGACTATATACATTTGGGAGCAAGATTCATTCCACTTTTAAACCTGAACAGCCTTAAACGAGTGCAAAACCAGTATACTGTATTTTTAAAAAATCCGTTCAGAATGTTTTAATAATGCACAGTTCATTCGCCCCTCCCCCGGAACTTGCCTAGTTCCGGATGGTGATGCTAAATCATGTTGCAGATCCCAGCAGAGGGGGCTGGGCTGCCCTTTCGTCTCAGGAAGCGAAGTGATGGAGGCTTGGAGGTTCCCATCAGGGGTTGGCCAAAGCGGCTGAATTGTCTCAAGCCTGTTATTATCCCTTCCTCCTCTCTTTCCTCCATCTCTCCGCAACTGTGCTAGCTAGGGCTGCTGGGATCTGTAGTCCAAAAGAGTTGGAGGGGGTTGGGGCAAGCGAGCCGGCATTGCAGTGATGGGCGTGGCCAGTGGCAAAAGTGGGCGGAGCAACAGGCTTCACTGCCGCCTGAGTACCGTACCGTAGGCTACATTTAAGCCATGCACAATTCAGAGCTGCCTACGGGCGTCTCTCTCTAGCCAGGGAAGTAGGAGGCACAATCACAAGAATACAAGTGGCCCATCTAATCCAGTATTCTGACAGTGGCCACCCAGATGCCCCAAAAGGAAGCCCAGAAGCAGGACCCCAGAACAAGAGCCTTCTCCCCTCTTGTGGTTTCCAGGAACCGGTGTTCAGTAGCATTACTGCCTTCCAACCAGTGTCGGATTTACGTATAAGCTAAACAAGCTATAGCTTAGGGTCCCACTCTCTTGGAGGCCCCCCAAAAAATCAAAGGAAAAAAACCCGGATGTACATTTCCAAAATATAAGATAAAAAGCAAATAAAATAAAACCTACATACAGCAACAGTGTTTTGTGTTGTGTAAGTAATGGGCCCCGCCTGCTAGCCTGCTCCCTAAAATGTCACTGGTTTGCTCATTTCTATATATAGGGTGTCTACATTCTGCATCAACTGGTTGCATGGCAACATGTGCAAATGGCTTTCGATTAGGTCCATACATTACCATGTAGCATATTTTCAACACAAAAAACACCGACAATTTGTTGTTGACAAAGGACAGCTGGACATATGTTGTTGTTGTTTAGTCATTTAGTCGTGTCTGACTCTTCGTGACCCCGTGGACCAGAGCACGCCAGGCACTTCTGTCTTCCACTGCCTCCCGCAGTTTGGTCAAACTCATGCTGGTAGCTTCGAGAACACTGTCCAACCATCTCGTCCTCTGTCGTCCCCTTCTCCTTGGGCCCTCCATCTTTCCCAGCTTCAGGGTCATTTCCAGGGAGTCTTCTCTTCTCATGAGGTGGCCAAAGTATTGGAGCCTCAGCTTCAGGATCTGTCCTGTCCTTCCTGGACATATAAAGGGCCCCATTACCTTCAGTAGCTTAGGGCCTCATCAAACCTAAATCTGGCCCTGCTTCCAACCGTGGAGGCAAAGCGAAGCCATCATGTCTAGCAGCCTCAATGAATAGCTTGGTCCTCAATGAATTAGTCCAGACCATGAACTCATCCAATCACATTTCAGGGGCACATTCCAGTACAGTGGTGCCTCGCAAGACAAAATTAATTCGTTCCGCGAGTTTTTTCGTCTTGCGATTTTTTCGTCTTGCGAAGCACAGACTTTGGAAAAGCTTCAAAAAGCACCAAAGTCTTCAAAAACCTCAAAAAAGGCTACCACACCACATGCTATGAGTTGCTCCTCGAAGTGAATGCACGGTTTTAAGAAAAAGGAAACAAACTTGCAAGACGTTTTCGTCTTGCGAAGCAAACCCATAGGGAAATCCGTCTTGCGAAGCAACTCAAAAAACGAAAAACTCTTTCGTTTTGCGAGTTTTTCGTCTTTCGAGGCATTCGTCTTGCGAGGTACCACTGTATGGCAAAACCACTAAGTAAAGGGATAGCAGAGAGCCTGAGGTCTGTCACATGGGAAGGGGCACAGCATGTGGAGAGTCCCAAAGGCCATATCGAGAGCCCTGGAGGGGGCCCAGAATTTGGCCCCTGGGACTGGAGTTCACTCCTGTTTTGGACCATTGTGGATGGAGTAGGAACGGCCTGTACTTGGCAATCTTTCCTTGATGATATATTTTGGCATGCTTTGTGAGTGGATAGATGCTTTTTCTTTCCCCCCAATAATATTTATTTGATTTCATACAAACACATAACTTCAATAAAACAAAAATAAGAAAAACAATAATAAAAGAAAAGAGAAAGAAATAAAATATTACAAACCTCACAAATAATACCCAAGAATACCACCACATACACAAATACAATAAAACTTAATTAATTTAACTTCCAACTTCATAAACATATTACTTGACTTCCTCTAATCTCTTCCACCTGAATTTCCTTGTAATTGAATGTAGCAGTTTCCAATATCATTATTTCAAAAAACAATATTCCAGTTAAAATCAAATTTCCTAACTTTTCTTATTGTTCTGTTTCTCATTTATTTATTTAATCCTAATTTAATCCTAGGCCTAATTAGTTCTTTCAAGTAGTTTAATATTAGTTTAATAGTTTAATATTAATATTTAATATTACAATATTTATTCAAATAGTCTTTAAATTTCTTCCAGTCTTCTTGATATTCATCTTCTTTCTGGTTGTGGATTCTCCCAGTGAGATCAGCCAGCTCCATAAAGTCTGCCAATGACTGGATATATGCTTTTTCTCCTTTCCCTTCCCCACGTTACAGTGAGGCTGGACAAACTATCAGAAGCGGCCAAGGTGAATACCGATGCCATCCGTACAGCACAGGAGGAGATTTCCGAATACCGCCATCAGCTCCAGTCTAAAACCACCGAGCTCGAAGCTCTCAAGGGGACGAAGGAATCCCTGGAGAGGCAGAGGGCCGACATTGAAGACCGCCATCATGTTGATGTCCTCTCCTATCAGGTAATGTGTGGGCCAATGGCAGCTGCCTACAACAGATATCAAATATCAGGTCTCATCCGCCCCCCATGTGGGACAGCCAATGGGGAGGAAGAATGGGGCCATAGTCCAGTGATATCTGGGTTCACCACCTAGATTTAAATCCACCAGTCTTAGCTGTATAACCCAAGGGTAGCCCAGGATAAGCCAAGCTCTCTTAGGCTGAAAACAGACAAGAATGTTTTAGAAAAGAAGTGTTGAAGCTTCTCCCACTGACAGCACTGAAGGAAGATTTAGCCACCACCCTTATCAACCACTGTCTGTGGATTGAAGAGGGTGTCATCTTGTTTTCTGCCCCATGCAGAAAAATGGGTGATAGTCAATGGCAGTCCTCCTCAGAGCAGACCGATTGGAGTTAATAGGCATGGGTAACTTTGGTTTGATCATTTCAATGGATCTACTCTGAGTAGGGCTTAGGTGTAGTTTGTAAAGAACTCTTAGCACCCTTAGGAGTCCCCTGTTTCCCTCTCAGAACTACATTTCCCCAAGCGATTTAATAATGAATCCCTCTTCACTGGGAACTCTGGGAATTGTTGCTCTTAGAGTGGAATAGGGGGCTCTCCCAGCAACTCTCAGCACTCTTAACAAATGACACTTCCCAAGATTCTTTATATGACTGTATAAAGTGGTAAAATACTGCCTCTAGATGAGACCTAAGGCGTACAGCTATTAAAAACAAAAAACAGACCTTAGGTGGATCTACACACTATTGAAACATTAGAAATGAAATCGTTATAAAAGAAGAAAAAAACACTATGTAAAAATCGCATAGAGTTTTTTTCTCTCTCTCCGGCGCCATCCCGTGTTGCATGTTTATAACGCATTCAAAATGTTGGTTGTGGTTTTTTTACCAATGTAGCTGAGTCCCTTGTCTGGTTGGCTTGAAGACAACCTCCCTCCCTTATGCAGATAAACATGCAGATAAACACCAAACAGAAAATGCTCCACAAAGCAACCTTATTATTACAGTGGTACCTCTGGTTATGTACTTAATTTGTTCCGGAGGCCCGTTCTTAACCTGAAACTGTTCTTAACCTGAGGGTTTACCACTTTAGCTAATGGGGCCTCCTGATGGTGCCGCGCCTCCGTGGCGCGATTTCTGTTCACATCCTGAGGTAAAGTTCTTAACCCGATGTACTATGTACTTCCAGGTTAATGGAGTCTGTAACCCGAAGTGTTTGTAACCCAAGGTACCACTGTAGTGGTGTTTTGTTGATGTTACTAACCAAAATGTTTAGGGCTATGCGTCCCCCTGCGTCCCCCCCAGGAAAAAAGCACTGGTTATTGTTATTGTCGTATTACAATTGGAGTGTGTGCCTTTTCAACTAAGCTCTAATTGGTGTGTCTCAGGCCTCTGCCAGTGGCAGTTAATGCCCATTGGGGCTGCTTGGGCAGAAGGCAGGGAGCCCAACACTAGGGGGCGTCAGAGCTGATGGCAGGCCGAGCCAACTAATTCTTAGTTTTGTCTCTGTCCTCCTCCCTGCCAAGTTCTACAAGGGGCAACAATGGGATGAAAGAGGAGGAAGCTGGCAGCCGGGGTCACTTCCTTGGACTCGTAAGAAGGAAGGTTGGTGGTGGGCTGGCTGAGGGCAGGCAGAGGTTGGTGGCACCTCTGACCAGCCTCTGATGCCTTCCAGTAACTAGCAAAGTAGATCCCAGAAGCCTGAAATCTGCCTGCATTTGATCTAGCCCAAACCCAAGCACTTTCAAGCCCCATTCAGTTCAATGGGAGGGCTAAGCATGCACCGAAACCAGTGCAGTCCCGCTTGAACTGCATCCAGGTCAAAGATGTTGAAGCCGTAAGGGGGAGAAAGAGATTTCACTCTTAAATATTCTGTGTGTTTGTGTGTGTTTTTAATTATTTAAAGGTAGTTTTAAGCCACCCTTCACCACAAAAGTAATCCCAGCGCAGTAAAAGGATTGAAACCACAAATACCAGTTACAAATAATAGAAAACCAAGGGCAGATAAAACAAACAAGCAAACTGCTGCAGAAGCACTAACAGCAACATGTCAAGCACAAATATCCTGTGGCAGCCTGTAGTACTGAAAACTCATTAAGGGGGGGCACCTGCCACTTTTGGGGAGGGTGGTGTAGTGGTTAGAGTGTTGGACTAGGACCTGGGAGACCAGGGATCATGAGGAAACTGACTTGGTGTCCTTGGGCCAGTGGCTGCTTCTGAGCCTAACCTACCTCACAGGGTCATCATGGGGATTAAATGGGGGACAGGGGTGAACCAGAAACACCACCTTGAGCTCCTTGGGAGGGAAGGTGGCATTTAATCACAGTCAATAAACAAAACAAATAATAGGACGGAACAGCAGCACGGAGCCTCAGATCTCAACTCTGGCGGGGGAAAAATCCCCGAGGATTTGCTGCCAGCCAAGAGGACCATTGCAGTCCCAGACGTGCACTTGATAATAGACACACTAGATTAAACACCTCTGATGTTTTGGTACAGCTGTCCTGTGCCAGTATTAAACCCTGCTTACTATCGTGTCTGGGGCGCGGGTGGCGCTGTGGGTTAAACCACAGAGCCTAGGGCTTGCTGATCAGAAGGTCGGCGGTTCGAATCCCTGTGATGGGGTGAGCTCCCATTGCTCGGTCCCTGTCCTGCCAAACTAGCAGTTCAAAAGCACGTCAAAATGCAAGTAGATAAATAGGTACCACTCCAGCAGGAAGGTAAACGGCGTTTCCGTGCACTGCTCTGGTTTGCCAGAAGTGGCTTAGTCATGCTGGCCACATGACCCGGAAGCTGTACGCCGGCTCCCTCAGCCAATAAAGCGAGATGAGCGCCGTAACCCCAGAGGTGGCCACAACTGGACCTAATGATCAGGGGTCCCTTTACCTTTACTATTGTGTCACATCTCGCTTGTGGCCCTCTCAGCAATACCCTCCTCCTTTCATAAAGGCTGGCAGAAGCCTGGAGGGCAGCTGCAGGAATGTGAGCCAAATATCTAAGCTGGTTTTCCCACAGGCATCTGGGTGGCAGCTGTGAGAACAAGACAGTGGACTGGATGGGCCATTTGCCTGCTCCAACAGCCAAACTCTGTTTATGTTATTGTGAGGAAATGAAAAGCCTAGCTTATGGTGGCACCCGGTTATTACTATTTATTAAATTAAATGTTTCACATAGCACTTTCATTGTGCAAAAAGCAGCTTATCCCTTTCCCCTGGGGATGCAAAATGCAACCCACCCCCCAGCTTCTAGAATTATCTGTCCCACAAGCCCCTTTAAAGTATGTTGCTTGACAGCTCTTCAGCATGCCTGCATTGTGAAAATGGCACAGGCTTAAGAGTGAGGGGGATGTGACCTAATGGCTCTATTATAGTCCTGTCTTCTCCCAGACCTTTTTAAATAATTTTACACTGCCACTACATATGGTAGCCTCTTCTACTTTTTGCCCTGCCTTCCTTTTTCTTCTCTATCACAGTCAAAGGCTTTGACTGTGAAAGAGCGAAAAAACTTCATGCTGATTGGGCAGATCTAGGATGCCAGTGGCTACAAAAATAGCAACAGGTCTTCGATTCCTCCATGACCCTGGACCCGACCACTACCCCACATTGGTCACTGCGGCCCTTCGGCATCATTCACCTCACACTCTGCCTAGTGCTAGGGCCAGCTTCAACCCTGCCGTTCACTCATTGGCCCCCTGAAGATGATCCCCACTCTTCCCTGCCTCTCTTTCATAGGAGAGCATCGCCCAGCTGGACAATGAGCTGAGGAATACCAAGTGGGAGATGGCCGCCCAGCTGAGGGAATACCAAGACTTGCTGAATGTCAAGATGGCTCTGGATATAGAGATTGCAGCTTACAGGTAAGTGTCGCTTCATATCCCTACTCTGACAGGCTCACAGGCGTAAGCCCTTCCTCCTCCAGACACGGCATCATTTCCTTTCATGCTGTCGTGCACAGGCACATCCCTGTGCATGCCCAGCCTTGTTTTCTTCACCTCGGTCCTTCAATTCCACTCCTCCACAACCCTTTCTTTCCTTGGGTTTATTTATTTATTAAAATATATATATTTCATTTTAAAATGTATACCCTGCTTTTCACCATTTAGCATACAATGATTTTTTTTTTAATGTACAAGATTTAAAACAAATGAAATCTCCAACATGTAAAAACTTCAGAAATTTATAAAGTCTCAGAAATTTAAACAAAGAACACCTGAAATATTTTAAAACATTGGAGGAACACTTGGGACACAAAAGCCTCCTGGAATAAAATGGTTTTAATCAGGCACCTGAAACTCAGCAGGGAGATTTCCTATGCCTGACTTCTAGTGGGAGGGAGTTCCACAGAGTTGGGCCCACACAACTGAAGGTGCAGCTTTGTGTTGAGATGAGTCGTGCTTCTGGTCCCTGGGAGATCATTAACATTGCTTCCCTGGGTGAGTTTTTAATTAAAACTGTGGCGCGTCTATTTAGACATAGATCTAGCCATTGTTTTCCAGGCACTTTCCCGGCAATGAGGCCAAGGGAATATACATTATGCACCAGCCAAAGTAAAACAAATACTGGCCAACTTCACACCATACATTCAAAGCTCTATGGTACCACTTTAAACATGGCTTCCCCCAAAGTATTCTGGGAGCAGTAGTTCAGTAAGGCTGCTGAGATTTGTTAGGAGCCCCTTATTTCCCTTCCCAGAGCTACAATTCTCAGAGTGGTTTAACAATCAATCCCTCTTGCCAGGGAACTCTGGGAACTGTAGCTCTGGGAGGGGAATATAGGGGTCTTCTAACAACTCTCAGCACCCTTACTGAACTACTGCTCCCAGAATCCTTTGGGGGAAGCCATGACTATTTAAAGTGATATCATAGAGCTATAAATGTACAGTGTGGATGTGGCCATTGCTGTATGCCCTCCTGGTTTTCTGCATGGCGATTGGTACTCGCAGCCAATTGGTTTAGCAGACTCTGACTTCTTTTGATTTCTCCCACACACCTTTTTTTTTGGAAACAGGAAGCTCCTGGAAGGCGAGGAATGCCGCATGGGAGCTGGGCTGGGCCTCTTTCCTTTCCCTGAATCCGTCCCCAAAGGCCCCAGCATTTCCACCCACATCAAGTTCAAGAGTGAGGAGAAGATCAAAGTGGTGGAGAAGTCTGAGAAGGAGACGGTGATTGTGGAGGAGCAGACCGAGGAAGTTCAAGTGACTGAAGAAGTCACGGAGGAAGAGGGAGGTGAGAAAAAGGAAGAGGAGGAGGAGGGAGAGGAAGAGGGAGAGGGAGAAGAGGAAGGAGAGGAGGGAGGAGAGGAAGAAGGAGATGCAAAAGAGGAAGAGGAACAGGGAGAATCTGAAGGAGGAGAGGGTGGTGAAGAAGAAGAAGAGGGAGAGACAAAAGAGAAGGAATCTCCATCAGCAGAAGACGCTCCAGAAAAAGCACCAACACCTCCAGAAAAAGAGGTCAAATCTCCAGACAAGATTCAGTTGCCAGTGAAGGATGATGCCAAATCTCCAGCTCCTAAGTCTCCAGCTCCCAAATCTCCAGCTCCCAAGTCTCCAGCTCCCAAATCTCCAGCTCCCAAGTCTCCAGCTCCCACATCTCCAGCTTCCAAGTCTCCGGCAGTTGCCTCCCCGACGCAAGAGGAATCCAAATCCCCGGCCAAAGCGAAGTCTCCAACAAAGGAAGAGGCCAAGGCTCAGGCAACAAAATCTCCTGAAAAGCCTGCATCCCCTACCAAAGAAGACTCCAAGTCTCCAGCAAAAGCTCCATCTCCCACCAAGGAGGAGAGCAAGTCTCCAGATAAGGTCAAGTCTCCGGCAAAGTCTCCGGCAGCAAAATCTCCGGAGAAAGGGGCCACCCCGACAAAGGAGGAGTCCAAATCTCCAGGGAAGGTCAAATCCCCCACAAAGGAGGAGGTGAAGTCCCCAGAGAAAGCCAAGTCCCCGCCGAAGGCCAAGTCACCTGAGAAGGAGAAGCCCCCACCGAAGGAACCAGCCAAGCCACCTGCGAAGGAGGCCAAGGCCCCTGCAAAAGAGGAGGAGAAAGCTCAGGTGAAGCCAAAAGCAGAGGAGAAGAAAGAAAGCAAGAAAGAAGAGGAGCCCAAGAAGGAGAGCCCGGCCAAGGATGTGCCAAAACAGGAAGCCAAGGTGGAGGAGAAGAAGGGGAAGGAGGAAGACCAGAAGAAAGCCACCAAGCCAGAGAAGGAGGAGGAGGCACCTTCCAAGGCAGAGGATAAGGTGAAGGAAAAGGAGCCCACCAAGGCGGCAGCGAAGGCCAAGCCGGAGGCAGAGAAGGAAGCGGAGAAAGCCAGCAAGAAGGAGCCCGAGCCAAAGGCTTCGGCCAAAGAAGCGAAGGCCAAGGAGCCGACCGAGAAGGAGGCCGAGAAACCCAAGGTGGAAGAGAAGAAAGAGGAACCCAAGAAGGAGAAAGCAGAGCCCAAGAAGGAGCCGGAGGAGAAGCCCAAAGCCGAAGCCAAGCCCAAAGAACCAGCCAAGGCAGAGGTCAAGGAGACCCCCAAGGCTGAGCCGGCAAAGGAGCCGGCCAAAGCCACCAAGCCCAAGGCTGAGAAAGTGGAGAAGTCGTCCAGCACAGACTCCAAAGACAGCAAAGCCGCAGAGAAGGCGTCCCCGGCAGAGGAGAAAGCGAAGAAGAGCGAGAAGTGAGAGGGAGGAAGCTGGAGGCACCGGCGGATGTGGGAGGAGCTGTTCAAGGGCCCTCGCCGCCTCAGGACGGGCTCCTTTTTTTGCCCTTTCGAAGGCTGGACCTTTTCTGCTTAGGCGAGTGGTGACTCTCGCTCACCCGCCGAGGCATGGAGCTCACGTTAGCAATATGTTTATGTGAAAGAAAAATAAACAAGACACCCCAAATAAGCAATGAACCGAGCCGCCGCCACCCCCCAGAAAAAGGTGGTTCAATAATGTTATGATAGCTTCCGTAGCAGAATGTGATATACGCAGAATGCCACATTTAAACACTTGAATTTATTTAAGGAACGGGGAGAGGGAGGAGGGGAGGGGAATATCCAGAGCAAAACTTGACTGCCCTTTTCAAATAAGTGCATTTATTTCCAAGTACGGGCAACGATGGGTCGAATGCAATAAATGAATGTATACAGTTAGAGCTGGGATTTATGCTTTGGGAGATGTATAGTAGGCTAGAGAATTCCAAAACGATCTAGAAAAAAAATGCCTTGTCTTCATTTTCACACTGTCGAGAGCTTCATCCGTAGCTGGTCTCAGGAGGAAGGTCATTCAGGGCGCGTTTTATACCGGAAACCTAAACGGGTTTCAAATCTGGTTCCATTGCTTCGGTTCCTCGCTTCCATTCTTAAGGGACCCTGGGAAATGCAAGTTTACCGTGGATACCGAAAAGGGATTTCTCAGCAGAATCCCTTTGCAGGGGAACAGCAGTTCCCGAAGTTTTCTGGGAGGGAGCCAAGCCGGTCAAAACCGGTTGAAAACCTGGCTTAGGTTTGACGTATAGATGTGCCCTCTGTCGTTAAAAACAAAAAAAAACCATGCACACACATGCACACACTCACCCACTGGAAAAAAGTGCACAACAGCAAGTCAAACGTTCACTTCCAGTTGCTTCTGTGCAATAAAAGCAAATGAAAATGCTTACAAAGAGCTGACTCTCTCCTCTGTGTTGTGGTCTTCTTTCCGGGATGTCAAGAGGGAAGGTTTGGCAGGTGGAGCTCAGTGGTGAACGATGTGCTTTGCATGCAGAAGGTCCCCAGTTCATTCCCCTAGCATCACCACTGAAAGGGTTCAGGAAGTAATGGCAAAGATCCTGGGGAGTCATTGCCAGAGTGAAATCCTGGGCTCAATGAGCAATTATTATTATTACTAGTAGTAGTAGTACACTGGCTTGACATCGTCTGATAGGAAGTGCCTACAGAGGGTGGTGAATACAGCACAAGATATTATGGGCTGTCCTGTGAATCCACTGGATGAAATAGCGGAAGACCATTGCCTCAGGAGAGTGAGGAAAAATCTCAGGGATGATTCACACCCTGGCCGGCACTTTCTTGATCTCCTGCCCTCAGGCAGAAGATATAGAAGCATGATTAGTCGCACCAACAGGGTAAAGAACAGCTGTTAGGCTGCTGAATGAAAAGATAAAAACAGGGCAACTGACTTTCGGGTTTGGTGTGTGTGTGTGTCAGTAAACGGGGGGAATTAAGACTAAGGGAGCTGAGTGGGGTGAGCTTGTGTGATCTCACTGTATACAAGTTGTACAAGTGACAATAAAGTATTTCAATAATAATAATAATAATAATAATAATAATAATAATAATAATAATTTATACCCCGCCCATCTGGCTGGGTTACTCCAGCCACTCTGGGTAGCTCCCAACAGAACACTAAAAACAGAATAAAACTTCAAACATTAAAAACTTCCCTAAGCAAGGCTGACTTCAGATGTCTTTTAAACGTCAGATAGTTGTTTATTTCCTTGACATCTGGTGGGAGGGCGTTCCACAGGGTGGGTGCCACTACCGAGAAGGCCCTCTGCCTGGTTCCCTGTAATCTCACTTCTCGCAGGGAGGGAACCACCAGAAGGCCCTCGGAGCTGGACCTCAGTGTCCGGGCTGATCAATGGGGGTGGAGACGCTCCTTCAAGTATACTGGACCGAATGCTCTGACCTTAGCTTCCTCTGCTCCTTTAACTAGGCTGTTAGAAACCCTCAGCGTTAGGGACTGAGAAGCACTTGCCAGGGCAGCTCATCCCAGTCTAAGGCTTCCAGGATGGGTTGGGCCGCAACTCAGAGCAACTGGCTTGCATGCAGAAGGTCCCAAGGCAGCTGCTGCCAGTTAGATTGAGCTAGAAGGACCAGATGCTGTATAAAGCTGCTTCCTGTGTTCCTGCATCTTAAGGGAGGGCCCAAAATTCAATGGCAGAGCACCTGCTTTTCATGCAGAAGGCTACTGGCCAGAACCCTGCCCTATGGCGCTGAATTCTATGTGCTAAAAAAATACATTTATTCTCAACCAGCAATGTAGAACATCTGTGCATGCAGAAGGTTCCAGGTTCATTCCCCAGCATCTCCTGGCAGAATGCCCCCTGCCTGAAACCCTGAAGAGCTGCTGCCGATCAGAGTAGACAAAACTGAGCTGGGTGGACCAGCGGTTTGCATAAGGCAGCTTCCTCTGTATCCCTTGGCATTAACACACTGTCTATCGGCTTCCTGCCTAACGTGACCTGGTTTCCAAGCTTACTCATGTAATATATATGAGCATCCTATTGTCCTCATAAGTAGCCTGTACTACTTAAAACCAATGGATCCACTGCCCTTCTTAATGGATCTTCTTTTCCGCCTTTGGTTTGGCCCCAGCTGTGCTTCTGCTACAAGTCCAGCCTATACCCAAGTGGCTTTCCCATTTTGCAGCAGTATTTTTGATTTGGCACTGCAACCCACACCCTTCTTTTCCACCTGGCTCAGGGCTGTCCTAGATCCTACAAGCATGCAAGCTGCCTGTGTTCACTCTAAGACGCCTCACCGATTGAGTAATTGTCCTGATCTGCAGCTTGCAGAGTTATATGACACCTGCAGACAATCAAGCATTTGTTCCTATTTGTCTGCAGGGACGTGACGTTGAGCACACACTTCCGAGTGCATATTCCCGTCAACTTTCTATGCTGCGAAAAGTCCAGCTTCTTTGGGAGGGGAGGGAGAGATCTTGTTGCACAAGAGCATCAAGCCCACTTAATTGCTTAAATATACTCAGAGTCGAGAGTGGATTTCATGCTCTTTATTCAGCCCATAGTGGTGAGGAGGAATGGAAGTTCCCCCAGAATGTCTGCTTTATATACATTATTTAAACAATGGGCCCCACGTGATTGGCTAATTCTGGGATTCTCCTGTAGGCCAATCAGGTTGCGGATTCACTTCCACATGGAGCTGGATTGGGTGGCTCCTGTGGACCAATCAGACTGCTGCATTCTGGATCCTATTGTTCTGGGACCAATCAGACTGCTGCATTCTTGATCCTATTGTTCTAGAACCAATCAGACTGCTGCATTTTGGATCCTATTCAACTCAGTGCATAACAATTGTGTACTGTGAATTTGCTCGTATGTGATTAATTTGCAATCACAAAACAGCAAGGCCCTGGAATCAGCTTTTGATTGTTTCATTCTCCTCCCAGCCCCAAATACAGGGATAATCATACAAGGGGTGGGGTGTTATGTTACACTGATCCTTTGTGTACTTGAATCAGCTTTGCTGGGGGTTTCCAAAAGCAGTTATGAGATGCATCTCAGATTGCAGAAGTCAAGCTGTATTTACCAGTGCAGTAATAAAAGCAAGACAAGTATCTACATGGAGGAGTGAGACTTTGCACAGGTCTTTGTCCGGTTGCCTGCCTGCCCCTTTGGCTCTACATGCTGATAGACCTCTTTCCACCCATACATTAGGTTTCTTGGATTTCTGTATTGCTTCTCAACTACAAAAAGTTGGGAAGTGAATTACAATGAGTGAATTACAAAAGAAGTGAATTACAACGAGAATGAAGCACAGCAATAGCTATATATAAACATATTAAAAACACAGGACAAAGAACATCAAATTATTATCGGTGCTGCACTGGGAAACCAAAATGTCTTTGCCTGGCATCCAAACAATGACAAATCTGGGGTCAGGCAGGCCTCCCTGGGAAGAGCATTCTAAGGACAGAGAGCCACTATGAAAAAGGCCCCGCTCTCTTGTCGCCATCCTCCAGACCCCCCTTGGTGGTGGTTCCCTGAGAAGAAGCTCAGGTGAACATTTCAGTGTCCAGAAAGGTTCATTTTAGGGGTAGGGGCCCTGGGCTTTAATGGTCAAAACCAGCATTTTGAAATGGGTTGGAAACAAATTGGCAGCCAGTATGGATGCAGATAAACATGCCGGCCCAAGACATTTGCCATCTGAGGCGAAGGCCAAGATGGTGTCCCTATTCCACCTACAGAGGCTGACCAGATGAATCTCATTGCAATAGGACAGTGTTGTCCTGAAGTCAGCAGGAGAGATTATTGGGTGCAGAGCAGCCACTCAGCCCACACAGCACCTGCTGCCTTAGACACCTGCCTCATTTTGCCTAATGGTAGAGCCAGCCCTCAGCCTTAGGGACGCGGGTGGCGCTGTGGGTTAAACCATAGAGCCTAGGACTTGCTGATCAGAAGGTTGGCAGTTCGAATCCCCCTGACGGGGTGAGCTCCCGTTGCTCAGTCCCTGCTCCTGCCAACCTAGCAGTTCGCTAGCACGAAGTGCAGGTAGATAAATAGGTACCACTCCGGCGGGAAGGTAAACGGCATTTCCGTGTGCTGCTCTGGTTTGCCAGAAGCGGCTTAGTTATGCTGGCCACATGACCTGGAAGCTGTACGCCGGCTCCCTCGGCCAATAAAGCGAGATGAGCACCGCATCCCCAGAGTCGGCCATGACTGGACCTAATGGTCAGGGGTCCCATTACCTTTACCTAGAGCCAGCCCTGCCCACCAAGTCTTCCAGGCAGGTCTTCTTGCTCGCAGAATGTGGGTTTCTGAAGCAGAGAGATCCAGACCCATCCCAGCAGACAGAGAACTGGGCCTGGATGAGGCCGATGGCAATGTAGTTCAAAGCTTCTGGTAGACACCAGATTTTTGGGTGGCTGTTCCAGATTCAATCTATTCCTGTGTACACCACTTCACAGCTGCTTGGCTTTTCAGTCTCGGATGATAGGAGCTGTATCTTGTGGGCACCACATTGAAGAAGAGTTTGGATTTGATATCCCGCTTTATCACTACCCGAAGGAGTCTCAAAGCGGCTAACATTCTCCTTTCTCTTCCTCCCCCACAACAAACACTCTGTGTGGTGAGTGGGGCTGAGAGACTTCAGAGAAGTGTGACTAGCCCAAGGTCACCCAGCAGCTGCATGTGGAGGAGCGGGGAAACAAACCCAGTTCACCAGATTACGAGACTACCGCTCTTAACCACTACACCACACTGGCTCTCACCACATTGCTTACCCCTGCTCTAGTGGAAGGATTTCCCTTCCCTTTATTCCTGGATAAAAAGAGCTCAGTTGCTCTAGATGGAAGACCCATTCCAAGGTGAAAAAGACTATGGCACTTTTGTGACGAAATCCCAGGAAGGGGGGGGGGAGAGAGAGAGAATATCTGCACAGTTGCTTTACATTAATTAGCAAGGGCCAATTCAAAGCAATTCTTGGCAGCAGCAGGAATTGGAAAGGCGTCTGAAGACCAAACATCAGAAAGGAAAGCTAATTGGATATACATAGGAGTCATCAGGAGAGAGAGATGCAAAGCGTTCTCCTTGTTCCCAATGCCAATGTCATTTCATAACACAACATCTCACTGAGTGGCTCTGGTGGTTTGCGTGCAGAAGGGCCCCGGTCCAAGCCTCCAGCTAAAAGGATCAGGCGATGGGGAGAGACCAGCCTCTGACCAAGACCCTGGAGAGCCACTGCCTGTCAGAAAGCAGAAAGATCAAAAGTAGGCACAGCCAGAGCCAGTGATAGGCAGTGCCGCCCTCTGCCTGCCTGGAGACAGGTAGCTTGGGTCAGATTGCTTGCAGTGCTTCCATTTCTAGCCCATCTTACCTCCAGGGAATTCAAGGTGACTTGTGGTTCTCCCCTTCCCCATTTAAACCTCACAACAACCCTGTGAGGTAGGTTAGGCCGGGAGATTGTGACAGGCCCAAGGTCACTCAGTAGGGTTGTTGAATGGGGGGTTGTTGTTGTTTGAATACCACCCTATACCTGCAGGTCTCAGGGCAGTTACAACATAAAATCACAATATAAAAACACAAGATACATAATACAAATAAAAACAAAAACAACACAATAACCCACCCACCCCGGCCACTTTTAAAAAAGGCATTGGATGTCAATCAGCCAAAGGCCTGGTTAAAGAGGAACCTTTTTATCCTGGCAACTAAAGGTGTATAATGAAGGTGCCAGCCGAATCTCCCTGGGGAGAGCGTTCCCCAGATGGGGAGCCACTGCAGAAAAGGTCTGGAGGCAGCACACGAAGAAGGGCTTCAGAAAGATGACCTGAGTCTATGTAGGTTTATATGGAAAGAGGCATGAGGGCTCTGACAGGGTCCTAGAGCAGGGGTCAGCAGCCTAAGGCCCATGGGCCGGAAGTGGCCCGCAGAGGTCATTTGACCAGCTGCTGAGCTGCCCTCGAACTGAGCTGCCCGCTTGCGTGCTGCGCTAAACCGGCACAGCGTGGCATGGGGACTCACTTCCACGGCACTGAAAATTGCGTCTGAACATGCACAGACACTGAAAATTGCAGGCACGCACACAATCCAGCCCATAGAGGGATCTCTGCGGGACCAATCCGGCCCAGGCAAGATAAACCTTGCTGACCCCTGTCCTAGAGTCTTCCTATTTCCTTCTCAAAGCCTAGTTAGCACTTTCTCAGCTTTAGGAAGGAGGTGGGGAGGCTCCAGGACTCTGCCAGAGCTTTGTGCCACCTTCTCAAAACCTGGCTTTGGGAAGACAGTCCGAGGGGCCGTGGGAGGTGTCAGATTTTGGTCTCACTCCCCGCACTCCACATGATAAGGCAGTGTGCAGAATTCTGTGTGAAGTACTTTTGCAGCCTACTTGGTATAAACAGCTGGACCACCCTGAGCCAAAGAGAAAATTGAGCTAAAAGTGAATTATTGCACCCGAGTAATACTTTGGGTGTACAGGGGCCCTACTTGCTTTCAAGCTTTAGGCAAATCCTCCACTGTTAACTGCCAGAAGTGGACCCCGAGAAGGCATATCTGACACAGGTGGGTTGCCCAACAGTGACCCCTTGGAGGCTGAAGTCTGCACCAAAAAAGCATGGTCTTTAGTTCCTCTTATATCAGGTGCAAGGAACTTTTGGCCTTCCAGATGTTGTTGAACTACATCTGTAGTTCCAGCAACATCTGGAAAACCAAAGGTTCCCCACATCTAGTTCAGGGTATCCAAGGCATGTTTGGTTGAATGCCAACTTACGGGGCCCATATGCCTAGCCAGAGGATTGGCTCATGAGGGCATGCTCAATCACTAAACTCTCTTACAGAGAGTAAGAAGTCCCCATTGATCCACAGAAGATGGCTACCACAAGCAGCTTCAAGGGGATCAAGAACAAACAAGAAGGTGAAGGAACCTGGAAAAATCTGAGCATGTCTAGTGTGGGCTTTTGGAGTTGCAATCCAAAATGACAGGTGGGCACCAGCTTGGGGAGGGCTGGTTCTCTCCCAGGTCCTTTGATATAGGCTGGGGTGGGGGAACCAGGAACAGAGACAGAAATGGGATTTGTGTCTCCCTGGAAAACCTTTGCTGAAACTGTTATTTGCCCACCTTGCAGGACTGTTGTAAAGAAGCACTTTGAGAGAGAAAACACTCTACTAATACTGAATGTAGTTATGGAATATATTAACTGCTGCAGGACCCCGCTGAAAAGAGAGACACTGTAGGTGAATTCCTGATTTTATTTTCCAGTGAAAGTGAGCACAGCAATGTAGCAAACATGCCTGCCTTTTCACAGCAACTGGACCGTGGATGGAGGCCTGGTTCCGGCACTCTCCCAGAGCCCCAGAGCCCTTCCCCATAGCTCTCTCCCCCTTATGATTTCCTGCAGCTCCTTCTTCCTAGCTATGTGCCCACATCCCATCCTCCAGAGCTCCCTTTTCTGCGGGTAAAGAAGCAAGTCAGACGCCGAGGCTAAAAATAGGCACCTAATGGAAGCTGCAATGCAGTCCTCTCTTCTCGGCATCCTTGCGTTTGGGTGGCAGGGAGCCAGCTGACTTGGCAGAAAGATGAAGCCAGGAAGGCAGTTTTCTGAAGGGGGAAACGGAGACCAACCCGCCCCAGGCCCCGTCAGCTTCCCCCAAAGAAGCCGGGGAAGATTTGAACAAGAGGTCCTTGCGCTTGCCAACAGTAGTTCAGGCCTCAGCGCACCCAATTACATCTCTCCCCACAGCAAGGACCCAGCTTTTCAGCCCCAATCAAGCCAGGCTATCCGCTCTGAGTCTCGGTTGCAACTGCAACTTGGTGCAAGCCAATCTCTGGCATGGATCTTGGCAGCTTCAAAACTCTGTGTCCCGTTTTCAAAAAGTGCGGCAGGGATCCGAACAGCACGGGGGGTCGAGAGTTGTTTTGTACAAGACACCTTTCCTATGCAGGTGCGAGGAAAGCGACAGCTTCCGCTCCCAAGACAGATGCATCTTGCCCGGGTAATGGACCGGATGAGAGCCAATAAACTGAAGCTCAATCCAGATAAGACTGGGGCACAGTTAGTGGGTGGTTCTCTAGAGCAGATGGGTGGAAGGTTGCCTGCTCTTGATGGGGTTACCCTTCCTCTGAAGGAGCAGGTTCGTAGCTTGGAGCTACTCCTGGATCCCTTGCTGTGGCTCGAGGCTCAGGTGGCCTAAGTGGCCCAGAGTGCCTTCCATCAGCTTCGGCTGGTGGCCTAGCTACACCCCAATCTGGACAAGGATAGTCTAACTACTGTTGTCCATGCCCTGGTAACCTCAAGTTAAGATTAATGCAATGCATTATGAGTACGGCTGCCTCTGAAGACGGTTCAGAAACTTCAGCTAGTACAGAATTCAGCGGCCAGGCAACTGAGCAAGACAGTTTGAGCATATTGCAACGATCCTGCTCCAACTGCACTGGCTACCAATTAGGTTCCGGGCCCAATTAAAGTGCTGGTTTTGACCTATAGTCTTAAACTGCTCAGGACCACAATACCTCAAGGACCACCTCTTTCCATCTGAACCTGCCCGGACCCTGAGAGGTGTGGAGGGCGGCAACACGAGAACAGGCCTTCTCTGCAGTGGCTCCCCATCTGTGGAATGCTCTCTCCAGGGAAGTTCGCCTGGCGCCTTCATTATTCACCTTTAGGCACCAGGCAAAAACGCTCATTTTTAACCAGGCCTTTGGTGGATCTGATTGACATCCTATGCCCTTTTAAAAATGTGGCTCTTTTTCAGGGTGGTTATTGGGTTGTTGTTTTTATTTTGATTATATATATTGTGGTTTTTATGTTGATCTTTTCTGTGAACCGCCCTGAGACCTCTGGGTATAGGGCATTATATAAATTCTAATAATAATAAAATAATAATAATAATAATAATAATGTAATAATAATGCAGTTGTAGCAAAACAAGACACCCCATTTGCCCGCGCAGAAGTTACATGGTTCTTAAACCACTTATGGGGCACACTTATGGGGCTTTGCCGTTGATTGGTACTGCTTCTGTGTGCAGCCAGAAAGTCTGTGCTGATGTTGCCAGGGTCAAACAGATTCCTTACCCTCTGTTTCAGTTAGCTGCCTTTGGTTCTCTGCACAACAGGAGAGACACATGTATGACAAAACGAAACTTGTAAAAGCACACACTCAATTTAATATTTTAAAACGATCCCCGCTACAGATAGAATGGAATGGATAAATCCAGAGGTGGGCAGAAATCTCTGGTGAAAGTCGTCGGCAGGATGAAGCTGGAACTGTGCCAACCAAGAATCCCAGAGGGCAACAATTCTCCTCTTCTCTCTTTCTCCTTGCATCGAGCTGCCTGGAGGGAGGATCCCAGCTGCAGAGGAGTCAGCGATGGCTGAAGAAACCCTGAGGATGGTTGAACTTGAAGGGCTTCATCCGACTGGGGCCCCTAAGAAAGAAGAGAGATTCCTGAATATCAACAGCTATTGCAGGACAGCTCTTTATCATCAAATGCTTTCAAAAAATCTGTGGCTCCTATATCAGGATCGTGATGAAAGGGCTGTTTAGAAAGTCACGCTAGTACCTTTGTAGAGATCTGCTGGATGTAACAGAGGGAGATAATCAAGAACTTTACCTGAACAACTTAGGTCCAGGGTACCTCAGGGATTGCCTGAGCCCTCATAAACGTCTCATTTCAAACAACCAGTACAGAATCAGGAAACTGTGCAGAACCAGGAAACTCCACAACATTCACTGATCACACCGGCTGCCCACAGATACCTGACCTCCACACTCTCCTTTCTATTGGAGCAGATTTACGCACAATTCTGCCTTCGTGAAAAGAAACAAAAATACTGCGGCCTCTGGCTGTCTCACAGCATGCCCTTCCTTCCTCCTTTGACTGCCTTTGTTAAAGCACAGAGGAGCTTGAGAGGAGGCAGGCAGAGCCCCAGTCGCAATGCCACCAAACGTTGTGGGTGCAAAAATCAGAAAGAGCCATGGCAGGAGATGAAAAACGGGAGACAGCTCCCAGAAGACACTGGAGACGAGATGAAAGTGCCAAAATCCAGGGGAATGAACAGCTTCCTGCTAGAGATAGAGCTCACTCTTCCTCCCCGCTGGTATAGGAAGAGGCAAGATGAGCCCTCTAGAAGCATGAGTAGAAGTGCCAAGTAAGGCTCATAGCTGTACAAGGCGGGAAAAGATAAAGGGCGGCAAGGGAAGGAAGAGACAGCAGGAACAAGGTGTGCCAAAATTTTTGATTGGTGGGGAGGGGATCGAGAGAAAAGCAAAGCCCCATGTAGGTCACAGCCAGTTAAAAGAAAACCACAGCTTTCTGCATAAGGTGCACAATGAAGCCATCTTGTATGCAAACTTCCAATCTACCTCAATAGTGTCTACACTGACTGGCAGCAGCTCTCCAGTGTTTCAGGCATTAAGTTGCTCACTCGCACCTATGGAGGTTCTTTCACCTGGAGACTGGCCAGAACCTGGGCATCTTCTGAAAGTGCGCACACACACCCCGCTCTGGCTACTCTGCTTCAGATGTGCCACAGTACAAGTGTCAGGGACTGTGCTGAGGAGGGCTGCACTGAGGAAGAATGGTGGGAGTCACCCCCTTCCCCTGATCCTGAATCTCCCCAGGAGCAGGAGGACAATATAGATTTGGAACAGTGGTTTGCAGAGGGGCATAGTTCAGAAGGCAGAAGCTGGGAAATACTGGATGGGGAACAGCTAGGAGAAGAAACACTGGGGGTGGGGGGAGAGAGTTAACAGATTCAGTCTCTGGACAGCATGCACCCCCCGCCCTTCTCTAAATACATGGAGAGCTTAGAGAGTGTTAGAACACAAAGTGCAGAGGGTTTGAGCTCAAATTACAAGACGTAGGAGTGACGTAGATTAATAGGGACGGAAGTGGGGGAGTATGCCTTAATTGGGAGCACCGTCATTTCTAGGAGACGTGTTCTTTTCTCTCTCAGTGTGATTATTAAAGAATCTAACTGGTAAGACTTCCTTTCATTTGATCTTCTTATTTACTGCCATGGCGGAGGAAGCAGATTTCCCGAAGCTAGACAATGAGACACACACATGCCCTGCTCCTTACCTGACGAGGCGCAGACACATTTTCTCCTGCGGAAACTCCTTGGGCCCCTCCACACTGTTGTCGTGGGTCTCCGTCTCTAGGTAGACATCCAGGACAACGCACAAGCGCTGCAGCTGGTTGGTCAGGAGCTGGTAGCCTGGCTTGGGACCATACAGCTCTTTGTAGTAAACAGAGACCTCGCTCTCCATGGCCTGAAGAGAACCAGAGAGGGGAGAGAGAAGGAGAAGTTGAAAAGGGGTCCCTTGGAAATTGCCCAGCCATGTCCTATATCAGGGATGGGGAACCTGTGACTCCCCAGATGGAACTCCCATCATCCCTGATCATTGACCATGCAAGCTGGGTCTGATGGGAGTTGGTGGGCCATAGGCTCCCTGGTTGAGAGTCCTCTTCCCTGGGTTTGGGCCCAGCAGCGTACCCGGATGTTGTCGTCGTTGCTGTTGGTCTTCTCCCCTTTCCAGTTCAGGCACAGGCTGAAGATGGGAGGCATGGAGGAGTAGCCTGGGTTCAGCACCACCGCTGCCTGCAGCTTGGCTAATCACAGAAGGGAAGGGAATGGATGTCATCATAATTATTATTATTATTACATCTGAAGGCTGTAAGTTCAGGGAAGTTTTTAATGTGTGACATTTTAGTGTATTTTTGGTCCTTGTTGGAAGCCAGGGAACCCAGGGAACCCAGAGTAGCCAGGGAAACCCAGCCAGATGGGCGGGGTACAAATAATAAATCATCATCATCATGGAATGGTCAAAATTTCTAGCCCCTCTTGGTTTATGAGTAAACACCAAAAAATGAAGGCATGCACAATGAACCTTGCCACTGAACAAAGGTAACCCACAGCTTTACTTGTCGTTCTCTTGGCCTCAATCACCAAGCGGCCCCTGGAAAACTGCACACAAGGGAATGCAGCCCCCAGAATGAAAACAGTGGCTTCCAGAAACTGTTAATCTGAAGTATTACTGCCTCCAACCGTGGAGACAGAGCACAGCCATTGTGGATATGCTCTGCCCCTGCGGCTGGAGGCAAATACGTTTCTGAATACCAGCTACAAGAAACCACAGGAGGGGATAGGGGTCTCGTGCTCTTGTGACTCTTATGGTCCACACCTCTGCTGACAGCCATGCCTTCTTCTCAAGCCTGCTTGCGGTGGGGAAACACAGGAGAAAGAGAATCACCCACCTGTTCCTCTTTCTATCAGGGCCATGTAGTACAGGTGTGTGTCCTCAGCCAAACCGGCCTCGACGACATCTTTTGTGTAGGACAGCTCCTGCAGTGGGAAGAGGGAGAAGCGGGCAGTGAGCTGGGTCTACAGAGATAGGGACGCTGTGTATCCACACACAATGGAGTCTCTTTACAACACAAGCATAGATCAGACGGCTCAGAGCAACACACAGTGCAGAAAACAGGCAGCTGAGGCCAGCGGTGTGAGATGGAAAAACAAGAATAAGCATTCCACTTCCAAAAACTTTTTGCTTCATTAAAATAGTAATAATATGTCAGGCTTCAGGGAATCTGATCCCCCTCCCTTATGGCAGGCTGCCAGTAATGGAAAGACAAGAAGCTCTTACCAAGGTATTTTATTCAATATTCAGAGAGAGACGTACAAATGCCGTTTCTCGGATAATGGCGTTGCTCCGAGTAAAGTCCCACCCCATCTGTCTCTGCTATTATACGCCATCCCTACACTGGCTGATCTGTGCTTTCTGCCTCTGAGCTTTCTGTTCTCCTACTCTCAATGCCTGCCGGGTTCAGGGAGAGGGGTGGTGATCTGGAATGCTTTCTAACGACACTGAGTCTGTCAGCTGTCTCTCCCCTGGTGCTGCTTCTTCTTCCTGCTCCTCTTCCAATATTCCCAGCTTCTCCCCTCTACAACCTCTGAACTGTGACCTTCTGCAAACCACTGTTGTAAACCTATACTGTCTCCCTCTTCTCTGGGAATTGCAGGAGCAGGGGGCGGTCTCCACCATTACTCTCAGTCCAGCCCCTGACATAATGATAACAATACAGTGGTACCTCTGGTTACGTACTTAATTCGTTCCAGAGGTCCGTTCTTAACCTGAAACTGTTCTTAACCTGAAACTGTTCTTAACCTGAAGCACCACTTTAGCTAATGGGGCCTCCTGCTGCTGCCATGCCGCCAGAGCACGATTTCTGTTCTCATCCTGAAGCAAAGTTCTTAACCTGAGGTACTATTTCTGGGTTAGCAGAGTCTGTAACCTGAAGCATCTGTAACCTGAAGCGTCTGTAACCCGAGGTACCACTGTAATAGATACAATACCAACCAAACTGAGCAAAGCTGTAATTGCCTCTCCCTCCACATGGCTATTCTTAAGCAGCATGCACACATATGATTTTCAAGCAAAGCAGGAAGCATTCTCAGATGTAGCATTCAAACAACATTAAATGGGCTTTTTTGATCCCCTCCCTCCCAGCTCAAATCAAGTATTTCAGGGCAGCCTTTCCCTGCCCAATGGTTTTGGACTACACCCCAGCCAGTACAGCTGTTTTTGGCCTCAGCTTCCCATCAAGTCCCAGACAGTCCAGAACAGCTGGCGGGCACCAGATTGGGGGAGGCTGGTTTAGCAGGCCAGTTCTTTCTCACAAGACTCCACTTACCAGGTAATCCTCATACGTGAGCGCTGTCCACTTCACCAACCGCGACACAATCTTTGCCGGAAAGAGATGCTGGCACTCGCTAGAGACCGGCAGAATGCCATGCTCTGAAGTCCAAGATGGGAAAAAAAGAACATAAATATGATCCAAGAAAGTCCCCTTTCCCTAGCAAGGTCAACGTGTTATGTTCAGAAGTGGTAGCTCGAAGGGCAAATCTGGCCGCTGGACAATTGTGGCTTTAGGTTCCTGTCATATATGGTTAAGCCAAAAAGGTTCTAAACCTCTGAAGGCTCAACAGAGTTCTGACAGGTAACAGCTGGTGATAGGACCAACATGCTGATGAGTGATAAATTAGCACAAAGCTTGCTCTATTGGAGATGGAAGTGGAAAAAACAGAGAGGTGCTTGGAAGCTGCAAAGGCAGTGTTTGACCAAGATTGTCTCAATCAATAACAAGCAGATGTACTGCAGGATCCCTTGGCCAATTCCCAGTGAGCCGCTGAATATCTGTTGGTTGCTAGGACTCTTGCCAAGAATGCTGGGTTAGGGAGATCGTGGCCTGATCCCACAAAGGAGATAGGACTGTGGGAACTGGCCGGTCAATTCCCGTAACTTGGTGAGCCCGATCTGGACCTTGGGCTAGCCACCCACTTTTAGACCTTTTTCTTTAGAGAGGTTCAGTGTTCGCCACTCAGTGCTCTGAAGATTCCATTGTCCTGACAACGTTTCAATGGATAGCTGATAATTGTCAATCACACCCGGGACACCTATTTGGACACATGGAACTGTGTATATTAATTTATATGTTCAAGTCAAGATCAGTGGGATATTTTAACAGTCTATGAAGCTGTCTGTGTAGCTTCAAAACAATTTTGGAGAAAGTCAGTGGGGAGAATGTGCAGAAGGGATGCAATCTGGATGAACCCCCTCTACACAATCTCCCTGCCAAAAATTGCCTCTCAAAGCTTTTGTTAATGTTTTCCCCCCAAAGGAGCTACTACAGCAGCTTCCAGGGGGTGATTTTTGTCAAGGAAACAGGCATGGGGATAATAATTACTTAAAATTCCCCCACTGTCCATGCCATTGTCATGGGGATCCCACAGCTGCTTGATCATAAATGAAACAATTTAGCTGCTTCTAAGCAAGCAAAAATGCTTTTTAAGTTAGATGTAGTTAGGCCTGGAGGTGGCAGATTTGCATCTGGGAGGCTGCCACCTCAGATTACAGGTAGGGGGTTCCCATGATGTGATTCTCCATACAAAATAAAAATCCCTGCACCTAGAAAACTAGCAGTGTCAGAGGAAATGGGACTCTAGCTACATCTTCCTGACATGCTAGGTTTTCTTGTGCAGGGATTATTTGTTTGTTGTATGAAGGAACATTCCGCCTCACTTTGTAAGTTGGGGCTGAAATGAGTCCCAGGCCTGAGGGTGGGGGGCATCTGATGCTCAGAGTGTGTGTGATTGGTGGAATCCAGAGTGTCACTACTGGGGGAAGCAGCAGGGCAGCTGGGATTTACCAAGGGAAGCAAACTGCTTGTGTAGAGCAAGGCGAGACTCCAGCCTCATCTTGAGCAATTTCATGGTCCTCTCCATGTGGCTAGCACTCAGCGAGTTATCGGCAATCACAGGATTCTGCAAATGGGATAAAGGCAAAAGTGGTGTTACCTCCACACCACTGAAGAGCCAGGAAACTGGGCAGGCTTGACCAGATTGGATTCTCTCGCAGCTGCAACCTGTTTCCTTGCACAGCCTCATCCGAGATAAAAAGAGCCGAGGCCCCTATATCATCCAGATTCCTCTGTGCACAACATTAAAACTCGTCCTTATGCTGACAGACGAGAGAATGGTGGATAAAGTCGTAGAAGCGATCATCTAGCCCAATCCCTGTCCCATATGGGGACTGAACCTGCAACCTTGGTGTCATCAGCACCATGTTCTAATCAGCTGAGCTATCCTAAGGATACTTGCTGAGTCCTCCTTCCACTGCCCTGGGACTCTGCTCTTATGGTTTGGAACCACCTAAACATGCACAAACTTACACACACACACACTTCCATAAGAAGAGCCATGCTGGATCAGACCAATGGCCCATCTAGTCAGGCACCCTGCCATGGGCATAGCCGGGGGTGTGCAGCTGCTCCCCCTAAAACAAGTAAATAAATAAAAATACTTAACTGACCAATTGCATCTCAGATAACTCAGTTTTGCCCCCCAACATAAAACCTGACCCACCTCAAATAAATCCTGGCTACGCCCATGAATCCTGCTCTCACCGTGGCCAACCAGATGCCCAATAGGAAGCCTGTAAGCAGGATCCGAGCAAAACAGCTCTCTCCCCTCCTTGCAGTTTCCAGCAACTGGTGTTTGGAAACATTACTGCCTCCAGCTGTAGAGGCAGAGTGCGGCCATCACAGCTAGTAGCCATGTCCTCCCTCAGTGCATCTTCATTCACCTGCCCGCAAGCAAACGCTCGCTCCGTTTGCAATTTGGAGAGCCTGGTCCAGCAGTGCCGGCAAAGGCTGCCTATCGAGATTTGGGCTGCGTCTTCCCCATTGTTCAAAGGCAACTCTGCACCTACCTGGGGCTGATCCTTGGGGAAATGCAGGCCCCCCAACTTCTGCACCCACATGTAAGGGTGTCCCAGTTCTGCAACATAGTCGCTCAGGGACACGATCCTGGAAGACACAGGGAGGGAAGGAGGGAGGGCGCAGGTGAGAAGCCATGAAGGAGAGGCCTACAAGGCAAGCACCTCTGTCCTTTCCAGCTTACCCGACTTTATCAAACTGGAACTGGTTGGCGGGGTTTGGAGTCCTCTTTCCGTGATCTCCAGGATACAGGCAGCTCAGGAGGGTGTCGGGGCACAGCAAGTCTCTAGAAAGAAATAGGAACAAGCGATGTGAAATTCAGGATCTTCTTTGTTGGAAGATCCAGCAAAGATAGGAAAAAGTCATTCTTCACACAGCAGAGTTGAACCACGGAACTTGCTCCCGCTGGAGGAAGCAACAGCCGCCAACCTTAGGTGGTGTTAAAAGAGGATTGGGCAAATTCAAGGAAGAGGGGCAAGGGTATTGATCACTACTAACCACTATGAGTAGGCTCTGCCTCCATGGTCGGAGGCAGCAATACTTCTGAATACCAGGTTCTGGGAACCACAGGAGGGGGAGGCCACTGTGAGAACAGGATGCTGGACTAGATGGGCTCTTGTGCGACTGTGTTTCATTTCTATCTAAGTCAGATCTGCCAAAGAAAAATCTCCCCGTATGAACGACTCTAAGATTCTGTTTACTTCTGCTGCGTTGCCATGGGAATTCCACAGGAGATCTGCAGGGACCTCTGTTGTGTGTGTCTGTGTTCTCCTCCCCTCACCCACTGGAACATTCTGATGTCACTCAGATCTTTTGAAACTCCATTTTGCATCCATTCCTGTCGTCTGCGCTGTCCCCCTTTCTAAATGGGCCACAGACTGTCATCTTGCAGTGATGACTCTAGAGTTGTATGCAGGCATACTCTGCATTCTCTTCAGATCATATAAATCTTCCCCTCCCCTTTTAGAGTTGAATGCAGGCAGCCCCCACAGCTCCCACCCTTTCTCTCAAATGCTGCCGACAGAAGTAAACGGGTTCTCTGATCAGCAGCAGATTAGACTGAAAAGTCACATCAAACACAGATAATGAGGGCGACCGAGGACCCTGTGTTTAGGCAGGAGCACAATCGGATCATAGCATTCATACTTATCAGCGACTTTAAGAATCAGGGTAGTTAGCCAAGCAGGAAGTCAGGTTACTGAAGGCTGCCACCGGGAATTAACAGCAGAAGTGTCCAAGGATGAATAATTGCACTGGCACATATACACCCCCCCAACATCACCTCCTCTTTTTCCACTGTTAAAACTGCCTTAATTGGGAGTGTGTGTGCGTGCAATAAACAAAGGTTTAAGTGATATTCTGCCGAACGTCTCAGCTTTAACTAAAGTTAATGTTAGACACGTGTGAAGCAGGCTACTGCAGGGGAAAGAGCAAGTTGCTTTTCCCAAGCCTATTTTGGCAGCTGTGCTTCCAAGCCAGATTTCCACGCACACCCCAACACACACAACTCCAAAGGGATTAAAAGCTCCACTCCCTGAGGCAAGGTAACTCACAGAGCAGAAGAGGGAAGGGAGAGGAATAGGAGGAAGCAGTCTCAGCAGAGAGAGAGACTCAGCGACCATGCACAGGGAGAGGAAGCGATTAGTCTGCTAGAGAGTAATTAAATGAGACAGGGAGACGAGATGCGATCAGCCCCTAATTTATCCTCGCCAACTCAACAGAGCACCAGAGACACATAGGTCCGTTTGTTGGTTTTTTCCCTGCTATCTGACCCATAGGAATGCTCCTCTCTCATCAGGCTCCTCCCTGTCTCGCTGCCAAGATAAATTAAGAGATCAGAGACAGATCTTGTCTCTTCCGCTAAAGTCTCTCTGCTCTTTAGGGGCAAACGAGGCCCGAGAGGGGATATATAACTGCAACGACTACAAGCGACATGCAAGTGACTCTGCAAACTTGTGTGCCCACAACGCCCCCTGGTGCAACTCGATGGCAGTGCCCATCTTTTGCACTGCCCCAAACAACGTATTGCAGTGTAAGGCAGAAAGCCAAATTCTGCCCAGTTAGATGGGAAAGTTCAGGCTGGGGAATTTTTAGGCCTGAGGTTCTGGCTGATCATGGTTTAATGGGAGGCCCACCGCTCCCTTACACAGATCAGAAGACTCAGATCTTCAGTATCTGAGAACAGCAGCTGACAAATCCTGTTCTCTGTTACTCCAGAATAATTCTTCATATTTGTGGCACCGTTAAAATTCGCACTTGTGTATGCTAACTGACTCCAAATGCAGGACAGCAACTGTGCCTGCTTGTTTCAAGGTGCTGCCTTCTGTACAGTTAAGTGGACAATTTAACAAGACCCAAGGTTAACAAATGGTTTTGCCTGCGTAGAGCAAGAGATGTGAGTCTGTTGATTCTTCTGCACTGTAACCTATATAGTGAGCACAGAGCAGGGGTGCTCCACCCTTTTCGCTCCACAGGCCAAAGTCGTATCTGCCACGCGGGGCCAAATGTGACAGGTGGGCGCAGCCCACACCATGTCAAAATCCCATAAGTACATAAGAGTCTGCTGTTCTCACAGTGGCCCACCAGATACCTGTGGGAAACCTGCAAACAGGATTCGAAGCGCAAGAGCACTCTCCCCTCCTGTGGTTTCCAACAGAAGCAATTATGCCTTTAAGGGAGGAGGCAGAACACGGCCAATGTGGATGGTTGCCATGGATAGCCCTCTCCTCCATGAATTTGCCTAATCTGGTTTTAAAGACATCTAGGTTGGTGGTCATCGCTGCCTCCTGTGGCAGCGAGTTCCATAGTTTTGACCCAATCTGGAAGGGGAAGGAGACTTGCAAAAGCTTTTGTCCCTCCCTCCCTTTAAGGTCTGGGGACTTAAAAGTAAAGTGAGGGAGAGATTTGCAAAGGCTTTGCAATCTTCCTTTGTGTTGGCTTAGTTCAGTTCTCATAAGGAAAACAAATCCCTAGGCTCAGAAGTTCTCTGTCCTGCAAAGAACACAGGAAGTGACTGGCTGCTTGATCCGGCCAAAGGGGCTCCTGTTCTCACAGTGGCCAACCAGATGCCTCTTCTGGGAACCCCGCAGGTAGGAGCTGTGTAGTGATCCCCAGCATACTGCCCCCAACAGTGAAGGGAGAACACAGCCACCTTTTCTACCTGGCTCTGGTTGGCAGAACTTGGGGTTCTAGTAGATCCAAATTGCCGAATGTCTGCCCACCCCTGATCAAGATGGACCAGCAACCTAAGTCAGGTTAACATTGCTTCTCAAGTCCCAAAATGAGGTACCTCTTTGCCAGGTGCTGCAGGAAGAGGGTATGCAGAAAACACTCACAAACTTTCCACATCTCAGAAAGACTGCACTGGAATCTCTCCTTTTTCTTCGGGGGTTAAAAAACACCACCCAGCGGGCAAAGTAGAATTCTGCCAGGAGCCACAATAGCAGCCACAACAGCTTGCCAACACCCCATGAAATAATTTCCCAGCTGATCCTACCCTTGGCACCTGGGATCCATCAGCGACAGCCTGTCCCCTCGCCCCCCCCTGCGAAGCTCACCCAGCACTGATGGGCATGGACACCTCCGCAGCTGCCGTCACCTTGGCTTTCGTCGTCATGACGTTGAGGTTCATCAGATAGTAGAAGGTGAGGAGGAGGAGGCTGCCATCTGCAATGACACAGCCAATGCCAGGGGTTTAGGAAGGGAGAAGGCAATTTGTCGAGCAGGGAAGGTGCAGAGAGAGAAAGGAGAGAGCAACAACTTCCATTTGTGTTTGAACCACTGTGAGAGGATGGGGGTCAGTGAACTGCTCCCTTACCTGTTGGAACTCGCTAGCTATAATACCTCAGGCTTGCGGGCTGAATATGGCTCACCAGGACTCTCTACCTATCTAGCCCTCGAGGTCTCCCTCTCCTAAGCCCTCTCCACATGCAATGCCCCTCCCTGGCCCTACTTCATACCCTCCTTGAGCGTTCTTTTGCCTGGCTGTAAATATGTCCTTGAACTCCGAAAACACTCCTTGCTTGCCGTTCTCCAACCAAAGAAATGTGTACAAAAATGCATGGGAGGAAAGCGTGTATTAAAAAGCCATGTTTTAGTGAAAGTAACATGCAAAACTTCCTCTGAGGCAAAGTTGCTTGAATATTAGGAGAAAGGCACAGGAAAACAATTACAATTGTTTGGTGAAAGTGTGTTGTGTGTGATCAAAAAATCGCAAGCTGCTGAGGAGATGTCGGAGACCACCCTAAGACCGGAAAAATGAACAACTAACTGATACGGAAATTGAAATATTCATGCATCCCTAACTTCCAGAGAAGGGAAAGATCCCCAGTTTAGGGGCACCAACAAATGATCCGCTTTGCTCTCTCACGTACCTTTGCATTTCAGGTCGACGGTGACGGACAGTGGGTGCCTCTTGAGCATTTCCTTCCGCTTGTCATCCAGCTGCACCCCTAAGGTTGGGCGGCGACGCTTCTAGAGTGGGGAAGGGAGAATCACAACACATTCCTGCCTCCTCTCTCCCAACGAGCTTCCCCTGCAAGTCTGCATTTTGTTTGCTGTGGCTTTGAACCACACCTGTTGCACTCTGGGCTGCTGCTACCTCTCCTGCCCTTGTGCTTTGAAGTGCAAGTGTGAGATGGGCAGCAGGGAGGCACAAGCGCAGTCATTGGTACCCCCCAATATTTCCATTTTCCTTTCGAAGGGGCTGTTGCCCCATTCTGAATAAGCCCCATTTCAAAATTCTAAATCCAACACCATGGAGGAAAGGAAGTGCTCACGAGGAACAAAGGAAGTCGCCTCATACAGAGTCAGACCATCGGGTCTATCTAGCTCAGGGATAGGCAACCTAAGGCCCAGGGGCCAGATGTGGCCCAATCGCCTTCCCAATCAGGCCTGCGGATGGTCCGGGAATCAGCATGTTTTTACATGAGCAGAATGTGTGCTTTTATTTAAAATTCATCTCTGGGCTATTTGTGGGGCATAGGAATTTGTTCATTCCCCCCCCCCCAAAAAAAATATAGTCCAGCCCACCCCATGGTCTGAGGGACGGTGGACCGGCCCACCTCTGAAAAAGGTTGCTGACCCCTGATCTAGCTCATTATCACCTACATGGACTGGCGGTGGTTGTCTGCAGTTTAAGGTAGGGCTCTCTCACGCCCCTACCTGGAGATTCCGGGAATTAAATTAGCGACCTTCTGTATGCAAGTCAGATGCTCCACCACTGAGATGCTCTACCACTGAGCTATGCCCCTTCCTGCAGCCCCTCCCAAGTGAGGGCCAGGGAGAGCCAAAAGGAAATGATAATGCAGATGACCGAAGGAGATGGTCTGTTTGTAAGTGCATCACCAAGTCCCAGTATGTCTGTTTCTCCTCACTTCGTTACATGGGAATGGCACACAGGAAAGGCCCTTCACTTATTATTTTTAATGGGGGAGGGGCGGGTGAATGACAAGGCACATTAGACGTGAAAGAACAGGTCTAATGGCACACGGCATACCAGTTTCAAGGCAGAATGAGACACCTCCCCGCAACATCCCTCCCCTCCCTGCAATTTTATAGCGCAGTGGGAAGGTGGAGCTCTTACCGTGGTCTGCTCCTCCTCAGCATCCGAGTCACTCTCATCATCTGTGAATCCAAATAAAGGACTGTTAAGAGCCTGGCTGCATCAGGATAAAGACCTATTTAACCTAGCATTCTGTTCTCACAGCATTCTGTTTTCCACAGATGCCTGTGGAAAGCAAACAAGTAGGACACAAGTGCAACAGATCCTTTAGTGATGGTGGCCAACTTGGATGGCTTTAAAAGAAAGGATTGCCTCTCCCCTTATGAACCAACACAGACCCTGCAATCATCACCCGAGGTCCTCCTTCATGTGCCTCCTCCACGAGAGGCCCAGGGGGCGGCACACGAGAATGGGCCTTTTCTGTGGTGGCTCTCATATTATAGAATGCTCTCCCCAGGGAGGCTTGCCTGGCCCTATTGTTACATATCTTTAGGCGCCAGGCAAAACATTCCTCTTCTCCGAGGCCTTTGGCTGATTAAACAATCTGTGTCCTTTGTTTGTTACTACAGCATGCATTTTTGCGGTTTTTTATATTGTAAACCACCATGACCTTCAGATGAAGGGTCATATAGAAATTTAATAAGAATAATAAATGCACGGAGAAAGAGGCTGTCGATGGCCACAAACCATGATGGCTATTTTTCACCTCTGCCAGCAGAGGAAGTACCATATTTTTTGCTCCATAAGATGCAAAAACGTGGTTACAAAGCACGGATCCACATGGATCCTCAGGATTTTTGCATTGGGCTACCCCAAACTCACTGTCAAATCACATGTCTGTGGCCACAGCATGAACCACAAAAATCATACATCCACTGTTTTGTTCAGAATATTTTTTTTCTTGTTTTCCTCCTCTAAAAACTAGGTGCGTCTTATGGAGCGAAAAATACGGTATGCCTCTGAATACCAGTTGCTCCACATAGGTCCACTATGTGAGCTTTGTGCAGGGGCAGCTGTTTGGCTACTGTGAAGACAGGATGTTGGACTAGGTGGGTCTTTGACCAGAACCAGGGTTTCTCTTATGCTCCAACAATGAAGCAGCAATGCCTCCCCAGTTATGGAGCATGTTTATCCAACTGCAGCCAGGGCACCCCATACAACGTCCAGCATAGACACGTTAACACTGCAGGACAGAATATCCTAATTTCCTCTTTACAAGTCTAACAGTTTTGGTTAGCTTTGAGCTGAGTTTTAACATGCAAGCTGCCAGTGGGCCACCCATATTTTGCGGCCCTTGTCAAACTATGACTCCCCGTCAGCCTTGATCCTCAGGCGATGCTGGAGGGGGTTGATGGGAGTTGCAGACTAGCAACTTTTGGAGGGCACCAGTCTGGGGCAGAACAACTTCTGTCAGATCCAGCCAGCATGGCAAATGGGGATGCCAGGAGTGGTAGTCCTGGAGTGTGCCAAGCCAAAGAAGGCTGGTCTATGCCAACTGGCTGCTGCTCTCCAGGACATTTCCCAGCCCAGGTAAGTGGGAATCCTTTTGCTGGAGCTCCTGAACCTGGAACCTTATGGAAGCAAAGGACATGCTCATCTGAAGAGCCATTCACAGCAAGTGAAGGCAGCTTATGGACCCTCACTCACCCTGAGAGTCCTCTGGAGGTTTGCAGAGAGCTTTGGCTTCCTCCACGTTGCCTTCGATAGCCACAGCCAGCTTCTTGTCTGTGAAGGAGATGGTGTCATTAGCCACACTTCCCCAAAGATGACTCCCACAAACTCCGTAAAGCTCAGAAGCAACAAGGTTCACAAATGCAGATGCTTCATCAGGTTTTGGGCAGCTGTGCGCTCTCTCTCTCTCTCTCTCTCTCTCTCTCCCTCTCCTCTCCCTCTCCCTCTCCCTCTCCCTCTCTCTCTCTCTCTCTCTCTCTCTCTCTCTCTCTCTGTGTGTGTTTCTCATTATTCCCCAACCCTGCAGACTCAGGGGAGCCAGGGATCAGATTAAGGGGGGGGGGGAACGACACACCGAGGTGACAGTCTTCAGATAATGTCATGCTTTCTGCAAGGAGCTGTGAAATTTGACACCTCTGCTCCCCTTCAAAGCTCAGCTACCTTGAAATAGTAACTTACCACAGGCCTGGCCGTAGGCACTGGCTTGGACAAAGAGCACATAGAGGGGTGGCGGGAGATGCCTGGCCGTCTCATACTGCTTGTGAACCTGGTCAAAAGGCATGGAAAGGTACTCCTGGACAGGGAGCGATGCCTGGTAGGAAAGAGGACCGACAGGGGAAAAAATGGGGGTTATAATTCTGTGGTTTGAGAACAGGTTGGCACCAAAATGCCCCCAAAGATGCTGTTTTTACTACGCTACGTTGTCAGTACGTGCCCTTTCATTATTAGGTATATTATGTTTTGAAGCACAAGGGGCAGGAACCTGTCAACCAGGGGCAGCATGCGCCCCCCGTCTCATTTGATGTAGCCCCTGACACCTCTTGAAGCTGCTCTAGTTCTTTTATCCTAGGAGTTGGGAACTGCAGGTTCAGGGCACCCCTCCTCCAGGACTCTATCTGGGCCTTGGGACTCTTTCCCAGTCCGCACCCCTCATGGGCCCTTGTCTTGAACCCTCCTCAAGTATTTTTGGCCTGGCTGGGCTGTGTCCTTGAACTCTGATCACGCCTCTTTTTGCCTGGATGGAGGACGGAGCGGGATGTGGGTGAGAATGTGCAGAATATGAGCTTATGTACAAAGGGGGGAAATTACACATGTTGCCCCACCCATTTTTGCTTTGGCCCCACCCACTCCAACAACCTCAGGAGGCCTGCAGCTTAGCCAACCCTGTTATAAATAATAATAGTAATTGCAGTAGTAGTAAAATAACCAGCATACTGAAGGAGAGGGAAAGGCAACGGTCTCTGACAGTGTCAGTGGGGCTTGTGATAAAAGTTCTACCCAGAATCTGTTCTTACTGAAAACCGCTCATATATATTCAGGTTTTCTTTCTCTGCAGCAGGAATGGGAATCTGTGGCCCTCCAGAGGCTGCAGGACTCCCAACCCCCCAGCCAAGCATGGCCAATAAGCTGAGAATGATGGGAGATGTAGTCCAGCGACATCCCGCACCAGCTCTCTAATCAATGGTTTGGTTCTGTATTGAAGGCCTCTCCCATGCTGCACCAACAGGGTATGTGGGTTTCTTAACCTCCTGCTGAGAACTCCTAAAGAAATTCTTTTTAAAAGCCTGACCCACAGCATACCTGCATGATGCTGTTGAGCCGAGGCTGAAGGTTACTGAGGTACTCCTTCTTCACTTCTATCTCTTTCAGGATCTTCTCTTTGTTTGCCAGACTTTCTTTGTACTTCTCTGCCAGCCTACACGTAAGAGATTCACAGTTACTAACAAGCGACAATGTGTCCAGAGAAAGTAGAGGAGGCAGAAAGGGGGGCACACACAAAGTCTGGGAACACAGAAAGCTGCCTTATAGTGACTCAGATCAATGGTCCATCTAGTTCAGTATTGTCTACACTGACTGGCAGTGGCTTCCAGAATTTCAGGATGGGATCTCTACCTGGAGGACTGAATCTGGGGCCTTCCGCATTCAGGGTGCTCGAACTATCAAAACAAGCTGAAATTATCCATCTGGCAGGGGGCGCTCCAGGGTTTCATGCAAACAGCTCTCACAGCCCTACCTGGACATGCTGTGGAACTGACCCTAGGATCATCTGCATGCAGAGAAGAAGCTCTACCACTGACATTTCAGCCCTTCTTCCTCAAGTCCTCCTCTCGTAATATTTCTAAACTTGGAACACTATGGGACCACTCTTCTAGATTTCCAGGTCTGTTCATTTTCTGGCAGTCTTTAAAATGCAGGTTCCCCTGCCCCTGCAAGCATGCCAACATCACAGACTGTCTTGCCAGAGTGGTGCATGCTCTGGTTATCTCCTGCTTGGACTACTGCCATGCGCTCTACGTGGGGCTACCTTTGAAGGTGACCCGGAAACTACAACTAATCCATAATGCGGCAGCTAGACGGGTGACCAGGAGTGGCTGCCGAGACCATATAACACTGGTCCTAAAGGATCTTCACTGGCTCCCAGTACATTTTCGAGCACAATTCAAAATGTTGGTGCTGACCTTTAAAGTCCTAAACGGCCTTGGCCCAGTATACCTGAAGAAGCATCTCCACCCCCATTGTTCAGCCCGGACACCGATGTCCAGCTCCGAGGGCCTTCTGGCTGTTCCCTCCCTCCGAGAAGTGAGGTTACAGGGAACCAGGAAGAGCCTTCTTGGTAGTGGTGGAATGCCCTCCCATCAGATGTCAAGGAAAGAAACAATTATCTGACTTTTAGGAGACATCTGAAGGCAGCCCTGTTTAGGGAAGTTTTTAATGTTTGATGTTTTATCACTTTATTATTATTCTGCTGTGAGCTGCCCAGAGTGACTGGGGAAACCTGGGCAGATGGGCGGGGTATAAACAAATAAATTATTATTATTATTATTATTATTATTATTATTATTATTATTATTATTATTTGCTTCTTGCTTTCATTAGCCCCGTTCTGGCTGCAATCCCTGTTGGCTCTCACTGCCTGAGTTCACTATTAGAAGGACCGATACTGCAGAGTGGAAGGAAAGGGAGGAGAACCGTAAGCTTGCTCAAGGCCACCTAGCAGCTGCTGGGCTATCCTACTCACCGCTTGCGCTGCTCCAGCTCCCAGTCGAGGCGGGAGAGCGTCTGCTGGTGGGGATCGGCGAGCGTAATCTCCGGCTTGCTGATTTCTGCAGGGGCCTCCTTGTAAAACTCCTCCACGCTCACCAGCTCAATCTCCTCATGCTTGGACCTGAAGGAAGGGGACCAAGAGAAAGATAAGTAAGTGGGGGCGAGGGAGGAACCTTCCTCTGTATCCAAGGTCACGTGTAGCCCAAGGACCGCAAGACTGAGCTAGCTGCAGTTCAGTGACAGCTCTCAAGTTGGGCCTTGGAATGGGCTTATCAAAGTTGTGCAGACCAACTAGATAAGGCTAACTTACAGTTCAAACTTCTAAAAAGCGCTTTTTTTCTTCTTTCAAATGGCCAGGCTTGTAATAATGAAATACTGGAAGAATTTGGAGGCTGCATTTTTTATAAAAAGGATGGCCAACAGTACTTGAGGGGAACAAAACAAAATTGACACAAGGCTTGAAGCCACATTAGTCTACTAGCTAACTTTTGGGGGCTTCTCCACCCTCCATTCACATCCTATTTTTTAAGCTGCTTACTTAAATTCCAGGCATTTTGTGATCTCCTTCTGCAGGTGCATGACTTCGTACAGCAGATTTTGGAGCTGCAGGTGATAAGCATCCACTTTCTGCTTTGCCTGTTAACAGAGCACAGAGTGAAATCATTACAAGGCAAGGAAGTGAAAAATCAAGTTGGTGCGACTGAGACACACGGCTAATGATGCGATCTCAAAAAAGTGGCAAGTTAGTGAAACTGAACTGAGATCCACATGCTCATGTGGGCAACCTTCCAGAGGCCACCTGCCAGTGGTGGGCAGGGCCAGAGACAAAAGTGGGCGGAGCAACAAATGCAAATTTTATTTTGTATAGTAGGCTGGTTTCTATACACATACTCAACACACCTTTCTCAGTCCTCCATCCTGGCATACAAGAGGCATGATCAGAGTTTGAAGACACATTCCATCCCATCACTCAGGGGAGGGAAGTAAGGTCTGGGAGAGGCAAAGTTCAGGAGGGTACGTGGCCTGGGGAGAGTCCTGAAGGGCTACATTTGGCCCCGAGTCTGATGTCCCCCACCCCTGATTTACATATGCAAAGCATATAAAACATCAAATTTCGTTTTACCCCATGGGGAAGTGTGTTTTAAGAAAACACAGAAAGCCATGTTGTCAGAAAACAGTATTGCGTATCAATACCAATACAATCTCTCTTCTTTATAAAGAAAATATGTTAGCTCCATCAGTCCAAAATAATGGGTATTCTCCTATCTCTCTCCTTCTCACTTGGATTTGAATGTTCAGCCCAACGCACAAGTAGGAGTGAAAGGGTGGGGTGATGAAAAAAATCTAAAAATTTACTATCTTGTAACGTATAGGCTGTATCATCATCATCATCATCATCATCAATTCCCCGCCATTCACCCTCAAGTCCAAGAGTGGGTTGCAACATTAAAACACAATATTCAAAACAATTTAAAACAACTGACAATCACAAAAATAAGGTGGGTCTGAAAAATCTTCCCTAGAACTGCCTTGTATGAGAGTACGTGTCCAATGAGGGAGAGGGTTTCAAGATGTGGAGCAAGCTTCGGTGCTGCTGCATCTAATGATCCGACCATCCAAGATCCTGTAACCCTTCCCTGGTTCTCTGGACTCAACCGTACCTCGTGGGTTTGATCCCTTCCCTTCTTTAACCGGATGTGAGCCAAACGGTTGAGTTTCTTCAGGGTCATGAAGTGGACACAGCTCTGGATGCGACGCTCCTCAATCTCGGAAGCCTGAAAGGCAGAGAGAGGGGGGAAAGAGGAAGCCGATTAGGACGGTCCTTACCTTTACAGTGGTGCCTCGCAAGACGAAAAGAATCCGTTCCGCGAGTCTCTTCGTCTAGCGGTTTTTTCGTCTTGCGAAGCAAGCCCATTGACGGCTTAGCGGATGAGCGCTATTAGCGGCTTTTAGCGGCTTAGAAAAAGGGGGGGGGAGTGGGAAAAAGTCGGAAAAACTCGCAAGACATTTTCGTCTTGCGAAGCAAGCCCATAGGAAATTCGTTTTGCGAAGCGCCTCCAAAACGGAAAACCCTTTCGTCTAGCGGGTTTTTCGTCTTGCGAGGCATTCGTCTTGCGGGGCACCACTGTATATCCTGCCTTCCTTATACCATCATGGAACCCAAGGTGGTTTCTGTGAGGTTTCCCCGGTCTTCATCCATCTAGGCACTGCCCCAGACCTGCCTAGCTTCAGCAAGGTGGATGTCTCATGTGCCTTCAGACTACAGCCCAGGACCCAATTGTGTACCTAACTCCCTTGCCCCCTAAATCTGCCAGGCTTATCCTTTCCTCTTTCAAATATCTAAATTTTGCTAGGGTTTATCTACATCCCCCAGCCCCCGGTCACATTAATGCATTGACAGCGGTGGGAAAAATATTTTTAGCCAGATGGTTGGATTCCCTTCCCAGGGCCACATGCCCATAGTTGGCAGGGTTACAGGCGAATGTGAGTGGGGTGGCTAATGTAGTTTTACCCTTGTACATTAAGCTTTTTGCTGCTCACACTCAGACACTCCTCTCTCTACCTTCCATACAGGCACACAAAAGTCAATTTCAGAGTTGAAGGAGACATCCCAGCCAGGCAAATACACCTGAAGCAAGGCTAGTGGAGTGTGTGCGTGGTTGGGGAGAGTCCAAGGGCCACACAGATAGGTCGGGGGGGGGCACATATGGTTCCCCACCCCTGCCTTACACTGTCTTTGTTGCCTTTGCTCTTCAGCTCCTGGATTTCCGCCATAAGCCTCTGGAGGTCCTGGCAGGTCTCTTTGTAAAGTTCATAATCTTTGTTGGGGTCCCGCAGGTCCATCTCAGCCTCTTCGCTGTAATATTTGGCATCCTGCAAACGGAAACAGAGAGGGAAGCTAGACTCTTGGAAGTTCTCTCCTCTTCAGAAGGGAAGCGATGGCATATTATACAAAGGGCTCTCTGTAGCGTCTCTGGTCACTCTTGAAAGCAGAATATAAAGGTAGGCAAAAATGATCCTGGCACTGCAAACTCCATCATCACCCTTCCAGTTTATCTTGTTTCTGAGACCATGCCGCATTAAAGCTCAAGGAGAAAGTAAGTTTAAGTACAGCTTCCACAGCCTAAGAGCGAAAGCTCCACGTGAGAACACCGGCTAAGAATTTCTCAGCCCCCCCTCTGAGAATCTGTTTTCAAAGACAGGAGAGGCAGTGCTACACTAGGGGCATCGCAGCATCCTAGTCACTAAAAGGCTCCTTCAGATGGTACTTGGGAGTTACAGTGGTGCCCCGCAAGACGAATGCCTCGCAAGACGAAAAACCCGCTAGACGAAAGGGTTTTTCCGTTTTGGAGGCGCTTCGCAAGACGAATTTCCCTATGGGCTTGCTTCGCAAGACGAAAATGTCTTGCGAGTTTTTCCGACTTTTTCCCCCTTCCCCCCCTTTTTCTAAGCCGCTAAGCCGCTTATCCGCTAAAAGCCGCTAATAGCGCTAATCCGCTAATGGACTTGCTTCGCAAGACGAAAAAACCGCTAGACGAAGAGACTCGCGGAACGGATTCTTTTCGTCTTGCGAGGCACCACTGTATATTAATTTTGAAGCAGTAAAAAATGTTAAATTATGCCCAAAAACCTGCAGCACACAAGCCTGCTACACTCCGAGAATGGAATTTGGTGAAGATATAATTTTCTATGTCTGGAAACATCTGCCCATTTGGGCAGGCAGCAAAACCAGGGGGCTTGACTGAACCCCAGGCAGATTCCCATGCATGGTTGGTGGACTGTGTTAAGGCTCTGTGGGTCACAAATTGGGCAGGCTTGCTCTGAGACCCCCTCCCCCTTTTCCTGACACACTTTACAGTAAATGGCCACACTTTGAGTTCACCAGGAAATAATCAGTTACTAGTCAAAACCTTGCAGTTAAAATACAGTAACCCCAAGTGTTAGTCTAGAGTGTCTTTTACAGACATACCTCCAAACTGCTCTGGTTTTCAAAACAGCATCTAAGAAGCCCACAAGTAACTCTGTTACAATGAAACTACCTGATCAGTGTCTGGCCTGCCCCTCTTGCCTTCCGATGGGCCTCCATCTGTCCGGATGACCTTCGGCTTCCGTTTCTTACTGGAGTCTGATGACATTTTCTTAAAACATGAGAATCTGAAAACCCATGAAAAGGGGGCAGAGGGATCAGTTAATCTTACACAGACTCAAGTAAAATCTACTTTTATATCAATTCTCCAAGGCAATGCGGAAAGTGTGCCTGTGACTACCGAAGGACGATTCCTTTATTATTTTAAATCACCCAGAACCATTCAGATTTACCCCTGGACATAAAAATATGCTGAAAGAAAGGTGACTGCAAGAAAGGTCATTCTGCATATAACATCATAACAGGAGATCCAACACCATATAATGTAGGAATGGGGTCTTCAGCATGGTGGTCCCTACCCTTTCAAATCCCCACCCCTGATGCCTCCCTTGTTTTCTTTTTGGCACCTACTGAAGACTTTCCTCACCCAACAAGCCATCTAAAGTGGGACTTTTTATCCCAGTTGCTACATGTACCAAATTCAAAGCTTTTGTTTTTTTTTTTGTATACAATAAACACCCTATGTTGCACTTAACTCTTTGGGCTCCTTTAGGAGGAAGGGAGGATAAAGAAATTTGATCAATAAAACAAAACCCAGAAGTCAAGAGGGGTCCCAGGCCTCATTACCTTTCAACCACAATGGCAACTCTGAAAATACAATTAATTTGTATTTCATAATGGTTTTTTTTTTGTTTTTTTAATGTTGTTAGCCGACTTGAACCCCTACAGCTTGGGAGACAAGCGGGATAGGTAAAGGGACCCCTGACCATTAAGTCCAGTCACGGACGACTCTGGGGTTGCAGCGCTCATCTCACTTTATTGGCCGAGGGAGCCGGCATACAGCTTTCAGGTCATGTGGCCAGCATGACTAAGCCGCTTCTGGCAAACCAGAGCAGCGCACGGAAACGCCGTTTACCTTCCCGCCAGAGTGGTACCTATTTATCTACTTGCACTTAGATGTGCTTTCTTACTGCTAGGTTGGCAGGAGCTGGGACCGAGCAACGGGAGCTCACCCCATCGCGGGGATTCGAACCGCTGACTATCTGATCGGCAAGTCCTAGGCTCTGTGGTTTAACCCACAGCGCCACCTGCGTCCCTTATATACACTAAATAACGGCAATTGACAACAATAATCCAGTGGTACCTCAGATTAAGAACTTAATTCGTTCTGGAGGTCTGTTCTTAACCTGAAGCACCACTTTAGCCAATAGGGCGTCTCGCTGCCGCTGCGCGATTTCTGTTCTCATCCTGAAGTAAAGTTCTTAACCTGAGGTGCTATTTCTGGGTTAGCGGAGTCTGTAACCTGAAGCGTCTGTAACCCGAGGTACCACTGAAATGACCCTCTTCCCTCCCCATTCTTCTTCACTGTAAGAGAATAATGCTTAGGAGCCCTTGGGAAGATGTCTGCACATGCTCAGAGGGGCTCTCACCTGCAGCAGCCGCGACCAGTACCAAGAGGCTGAGCCCTTGCCCAGAGAACGAATACCTCCCGGGGCTAAAAGCCCCCCCCCCGAGTTCTCCTCGCCCTCCCCGCCTCCTAATCTGATTTTGGAGAGGAAGGGGTACTAGCAGGGGCAACCTCAGAGGGCAGAAGGGAAGAAAGAAGGAAGCCGTGAACCGACGGTCACGCGTCCCCCCCCCCCCCCGCCGCCGCCATCCGGCTCTCACCAATTGATCCTCCTTCTTCCACAATGCCTCAGAGCCCAACCGGAAGCACCTAACCGGAAGCGCGGGCAAAGCAAGCCGGTCGCCGGCGAAACGACTAGAGCGTCGGCACAGGGGTTTTTTTCCCCCCTCTCTCTTCCGCCCCCTAGTGGCGCCTCGCGGATGCTTACAGGAAAGGAGGGAGCAGCTTCTTCTGCTGTATTTTCTCCATCCCCGCTTTTCCTCTCCTCTCCCCCAGCTTCTTGAAAAATAATAATTTTTTTATTTTACGTTTATATTTTTCCTGTTGTATAATTATTTAATAATAAGCATTGCTATTATAGATTGAAGTTTCTCTGCCTTATATAACAATCTTACCACCTCGCTGCCGCATTTGCTTATAAGCTAAACAAGCTGTAGCTTAGGGCCCCACTCTCTTGGTGGCCCCCCAAAAATTTAAAGGACAAAAAACATGGATGTACATTTCCAAAATATAAGATAAAAAGCAAATAAAATAAAAGCTACATAACAGCAGCAGTGTTTTGTGTTGTGTAGGCTCCTATGATGTGAGTAATGGGCCCCGCCTGCCAGCCTGCTCCCTAGAATATCACTGGTTTGCTCATTTCTATATACAGTGGTACCTCAGGTTACATACACCTCAGGTTACATACGCTTCAGGTTACACACTCCGCTAACCCAGAAATAGTGCTTCAGGTTAAGAACTTTGCTTCAGGATAAGAACAGAAATCGGGCTCCGGCAGCGTGGCGGCAGCAGGAGTCCCCATTAGCTAAAGTGGTGCTTCAGGTTAAGAACAGTTTCAGGTTAAGCACAGACCTCTGGAACAAATTAAGTACTTAACCCAAGGTACCACTGTATAGGGGGCCTACATTCTGCATGGACAGTTATGTGCAAATGGCTTCTGATACATATTAGATCCATAAATTACCATATAGCATATTTCCAGTTACAGATAGGTAGCTGTGTTGGTCTGCCATAGTCAAAACAAAACAAATTCCTTCCAGTAGCACCTTAAAGACCAACTAAGTCAGTTCTTGGTATGAGCTTTCGTGTGCATGCACACTTCTTCAGATACGAGTGTGCATGCACACGAAAGCTCATACCAAGAACTGACTTAGTTGGTCTTTAAGGTGCTACTGGAAGGAATTTGTTTTGTTTTGCATATAGCATATGTTCAACACAAAAAACAGCGACAATTTGTTGTTGACAAAGGACAGCTGGACATATAAAGAGCCCCATTACCTTCAGTAGCTTAAGGCCTCATCAAACCTAAATCCAGCCCTGCTGGATAGGGACCAACTCCTGTGGGAGCTTTGGCCCCCACAATAAAATATTTGAGGGGACCAGGCCCCCACAAAGTTGATGGGCATTCCCATTCAAATGGTGTGTGTGCACTGCATCATGTGATTGATTACACAGGGCGGGGATTACCTGGCCCCCCACAATATTTTATTCAAGTTGGCACCCCGGCACCAGGCATGTGTGTATGTGTGCTCATATCACAGTGCACTGGCCCAGACTGGCTGCTGTGATAGGAATTTTGAGGTCTTAGATATATGGTAGTGTTCATAAGTTTACCAACCAAGCACATACATAGATCAGCACAGGAAGACCGACCTGAAACCATTTTGATTCCCAAACTGTCCCAAACTGACCAAATGTTTTCTCTGCAAGGTCAAAGGAAAATGGAAAAGCCTCCCCATTGTCTTTTCCTTCACAAATCCTGTCTTAAGGGTATGTCTGTGTTTGAATAGGGTGTGAGCCTGTGACATGGCCCAGGAACTACCATATTTTTTGCTCTATAAGACTCACTTTTTCCCTCCTAAAAAGTAAGGGGAAATGTCTGTGCGTCTTACGGAGCAAATGCAGACTGCACAGCTATCCCAGAAACCAGAACAGCAAGAGGGATTGCGGCTTTCACTGTGCAGCCATCCCTCTTGCTGTTCTGGCTTCTGAGATTCAGAATATATTTTTTTCTTGTTTTCCTCCTCCAAAAACTAGGTGCGTCTTGTGTTCTGGAGCGTCTTATAGAGCGAAAAATATGGTAAGCATTTATCATTACAAAAGACTGGCCAGGCTCCCCAGGCAATCCAATCAAGTAACCTGCCAGACAGGAGATAAACAACAACAGGAGAGAAACAACATTCAAATTTCTGTTTTAGACCGCCTTTTCTGTGATGTAGGTATGATGTATCTGGGGGTGGTCTTGGTCTACAGGGTGGCAATTTCAAAAGTCTTTATAAGGCCTTGCGCTCCATTGTTCTGGGTTCCTCCTCTCTCCTGCGGGTGAGGGGAGCACCCTGTTGCAACAGATCAATAAAGATCAGGCTTACTAGCTGCTTTGCTTCTCAATATTCTCTGGTCGGCCTCTGTTATTTTCTCCTACCAATAGGGAACCTATGTAAGGACTCTATATGGGCTCTTGGATACCCCATAAAGGAAAAGGGCAATTTTTGTTTACAACACTGCTGGGAGTTGAAGTTCAACAACATGTAATTTCTTTTTTGGTTGCATTTTATACCCCACCTTTCCCCTCCAAGAAGCTCAAGGTGAGCACATGTTAATTTATATGTATGGATAACAAATATAAGCCTGTGAACAAATTTAAACGGTGGCTGGGGTTGCGTGCACGCGCACACACACACACACACACACACTGCAGCAAGCTCAGCAGCCCCTGTATGCAAAGTCCCAGCACAAAATACTAAAGTGGGCACCCCTTTCATTTGCAAGCCTTTGCCACAGTGCAAGAATGGTGTTATGTACTGAAGTTCTCACCCTGGGCCAGCAGGGGGATACTGCAGATAGTTCAGGTCCACATATGCAAATAAGGGATCGAAAGTGACATTCAGTGATTGGATAGTTACAGAAAATGGTTACTGTTGCATTCTAGTGGAGCTCTATATAAGCAAGCTGGCTGAACCTTTCAGTTCAGTTCAGTTCAGTTCTGGCCTGTGAATAAACAACAGCTGTTTGAAGAATTGTTGTGCCTGATATGTTCACCCACAACTTAACAGATGGGAAACCTGTGATGCTGCAGATGTTGCTGGAGTCCCAACGTCCATCAGCCTCAGCAGTCATCATGGAAAATGCAGACAGAGGCATAGGAAAGGGGGGTGTGGTGAGTGGGATCTGGGTTTCATGACTGAGGGGTGTGTGACACAAAATGGCAGGCGAGTGGGCGGCACAATTCGCACCTGGCGGCAGCAGCTCTTCTAACCCGGCGGCAGAGAGCAGCCCTCCTCCGCCATGGCGAGGCACACCTGGCTGCAGCGGCTCCATCGTCGGGTCACGTCTGACCCAGCTGCAGAGAGCAGGAGAGTGAGAAGCAGTTTCCCCGTCACTCTCCTACTGGTCACAGGCGATCAAAGTCCCGGCACGGGACGTCAGGAACGGGGGCAAGATGGAGGGCTGGGAGCAGGAACGGGGGTCCAGAAGCCAGGAGTCAGCCAAGAGTCCGAGGGTCAGAGAGCCAGGAGTCACAAAGTCAAGGGTTCGAGGATCAAGAGCAAGGAGTCACATAGTCAAGGGTCCGAGGATCAAGAAGCAGGGAGTCAAGAAGCTGAGGTTCAAGGATCAGGAAGCAAGAAGCCAAACACAGCAAGGCAGGGAACGTGTTGCTGTGGCAAAGCGCCGAAGGCAAAATGCTGACCTTATATGCCTTCCCAGCTCTTGCCACCAGGTGCTGTGAGTTACCAACCGGCCTCACCTGTGTGGCCGTGACTTGCCTCTTCAGAACAAACTTAGGAAGGCCCCAGTCCTGCAAAGTCCTGTTGGTCACAGGGCCTGGCTCCTGCACGCACACCTGACACCTACACTGAACTGTGGCATGTGGGAGGGCACCCTCCGCGCCCCACACCCCTCGGGAGTGCGCCCGCCCTTGGCAGCGCGGGCATATGCTCTGCCGCTGAATGCAAACCCTCAAAGTGTCCCTATTTTCCAGGGACTTCCCTGATTTAGAGAAGCCGTTCCGGTTTCTGATTTGATCCCGGAATGTCCCACTTTTCCTTAGGATGTCCCTATTTTCATTGCAGAAATGTTGGTGGGTATGGAGTTATCTGACCCTCGAGCCTTCTGAAGGCAATCCTGTATAGGGAAGTTAAAAAAAAAAAAAAAGTTTAATGTTTTTATATATGCTGGAAGCTGTCCAGAGTGGCTGAGGCAACCCAGTAATATGTGTGGGGTATAAATAGTAAAATTATCATTATGGAATGGGACTTCCCTATTTTCATCGGAGAAAGGTTGGAAGGTATGACAATGGTCAGATGGGAGTCTGCAGGGCCACAGGTTCCCCACTCCAGCTGTAGTGGTATGTTCCACTGTAGACAAATCAATTCTGTAGTTGTTGTTTTCTCAAAATAATAATAATAGACAAGGAATCTTCAGGAGAGGGATTTGGTGCGTTACAAGTTTCTATCAAACCCAGATAAATGATACACTCCCTTGAGAAACATTTTTTTTTTAGTTTATTTTCTCCTTCGGATCTATAAGGACTAGAAACTTGTGTACTGCTTTTGTTTTTAAACTGAAATCTGATAGAATCAGGAGGCTGTATTCAGTTCCATTTAACAGATTTCATGTAGACAACACATGAAATGGTACCTCAGGTTACATACGCTTCAGGTTACAGACTCTGCTAACCCAGAAATATTACCTCGGATTAAGAACTTTGCTTCAGGATGAGAACAGAAATTGTGCTCTGGCGGCGCAGCAGCAGCAGCAGGAGGCCCCATTAGCTAAAGTGGTGCTTCAGGTTAAGAACAGTTTCAGGTTAAGAACAGACCTCCAGAACGAATTAAGTTCTTAACCCGAAGTACCACTGTATTCAGATCCAACTGCACCATTATACAAGGCCAGGTTGAAAAGAACTGTGTATTTTCACAGGTCTAAGCAGGACTGCTTAAGTTTCATCCTAATTGCAAAAGCAATGAGAAACTACTTTTTAAAAACTCCCAAATTTAAAAAAGAGTTTGCCATATTAGGAGTTGGGGTGGATAATGTCTGAGAAACACTTTCTGTTTGTACAAATACAAATCGTTTATTGTCTATGTGCAAAAATACTGTAAACAAGTTGAAACATTAGCAGGATTTTAAGTAAACGCTTGCAACTAGCATAAAATTAGATAAAATTAAGGGAAATAATAATTGGAAAAGTATAAGTATGGAAATGCAGCAGAACTTGGTTAAAATAAGGAACCAAAAGGGGTTTGGAGGGAAGTCCAGAGATTTAAAAAATCTCAAAGAGGTTTGTGAAAAGCCATTTGTATAAATTTGAAATGTAAGTAAATTACTGTTTTTATTTGTGAAAATATAACTGTGAAAAATTAATAAAAAATTATTTACACAAAAGGAGATAAACATCTTCTCTTTGGCACATTCAGTGTTATTTTTATAGAAAAAGAGGTGCTGGAACTCATCATGAACACCTCCCTTGTTCTCTTATAACAGCTACAGAGCCCACCTGAGAAGTGCCGGAACTGAGTTCTGGTGAGTTACGGCTTTTAAAAACCTGATCCAGTTTATGTGGTTCATTCGGTATCATGGCCTGAATGCAGAAAGCTGGAGACAACCAAAGACTGGGAAAGTGAGAAAGGAGCCAAAATGGACAGATCTGCCCATCCACCCCACACAGCGCTACAGTTCCCCACACCCTTAACAAATTATGGTCCTCAACATCTTCAATGGCTGTCAAAGTAGTATAACAGTGTTTTAAATGGGATGTGACCTTGGTTAGCCATTTTGCCTCCCCCTCCCTCCTCCGGAGGTGCTAGGACATCAGAACCACCACACAGGTAAGGATCATGCACTGAACTTTCATTTGCTTAGCATCTTCCGCTACACCAAGAGACATCTAGGCCCCCGTAGGGTGGGAACTGGGGCCCGGGTTTTCTTTATCCTGTGTGTCTTCTTTTCTGACTCTCGGCTGGGCCAGCAAAGGTGCGTTCAGAACTGAGGATGTGCTGGCTGGGCTGGCACTTTGGATAGAATCAGTCGGACCGTTGTCAACAGTCCTGGAAGAGAAAGAGAAACCGCCCCCGTGAGAAATCCCTAATATCTTATGACCACAGCGCATCTACACTTCCATTGTAGGCCTCATTGACACCACACAGTCATGGCTCCCCCCAAGGAATCATGGGAGCTGCCATCGGTTCGGGTTGCTGAGCCTCATTAGAATTCCTGCTCCATGATTGCAGTCATGGGATTGTTGTCTATCACATGACGGTGTATGTTTTGACTCCACAGTGGGAAGTGACGGAGACAGGATGTTTGCGTTACTGTGTTCCGTGAAGTGGGACTATTGTCCTTTGTTCTTTTTCTCTTTGCTGTCTGATGCTAGAGAGTGAGGGAGCCATTTGCAGTGCTCCGTGTGTGTTTATATGTAAATAAAGTAGATTAGCCAAAATGCTGAGTTGCTGAAGTCTGTTGCTCAAGCTGCGAAGACTCTGCGGATCCCTAAGTGTGCTGGTGGCAGTTGGCATTGGTCGCTGTGATGTTTGGGCTGAAGAAAACTTTTTAAGCTCCCGAATGAAAGACCAGCAGGGAGAGAACATGCAAGTCGAGCACGTGTCTCTACCAGGGTCCTACTTGAGTGTAGGCCGAACTCCTGACACTTATCCCCCTCAAGGAGCTACCATTCCCAGAGTTCGCTGGGCAGAGGGATTGCTAGTTGGACTACTCTGGAAATTGTAGCATTGTGATGGGGCATTGGAATTCTTCTAATCCCCAGTTTTGTGTTTTGATATGGTATTTTGTGTTTTTATATTGTGATTTTATGTTGTAACCGCCCTGAGACCTGTGCGTATAGGGCAGTACAGTGGTACCTTGGTTCTCAAACTTAATCCGTTCCAGGAGTCCGTTCGAATCCCAGAACTGTTCCAAAACCAGTTTCTGTTCCTGCACTCAAGCGGAAGCAGCATCAGATGTTCAGCTTCCAAAAAATGTTCACAAACTGGAACACTTACTTCCATGTTCGTGGCATGCGGGAGCCGATTTGTTTGACAACTAAGCCATTCGAGAACCAAGGTACCACTGTATACAAATTTAATAAAAACAACAACTATCAGCACCCTTTGCAAACTACAGTTCCCATGATTCTTCTGTGGGTTGGAGCCATGACTGTTTCAAGTGCAATTAATTAAACAACTGTTTTAAAGTGGATTTGTTTAAGACTGCTTTTTAGGTACAGTGGTACCTCGGGTTACATACGCTTCAGGTTACATACGCTTCAGGTTACAGACTCCGCTAACCCAGAAATAGTAGCTCGGGTTAAGAACTTTGCTTCAGGATGAGAACAGAAATCGTGCTCCGGCATCACAGCTGCAGCAGGAGGCCCCATTAGCTAAAGTGGTGCTTCAGGTTAAGAACAGTTTCAGGTTAAGAACGGACCTCCGGAACAAATTAAGTACTTAACCCAAGGTACCACTGAATATCAACGTGTTTTAGCTTTTGTTGTGGTTTCATATTGGTTTCCCGAAAGCAGCCCCCCCCCCCGAAAGGACCCCTGCCACCGCCTCATCTTTGGCAGCGTCATTGTCCTCTGCCTGGGCCAGGGATCCACGGGGCACAGAGCCCATGCCGCTGGCCTGGGCGGCGGAGGCAACTTCCCTGCCGCCACCGCTTCCTCCAGCTCGGCTCTTGGCCATACGCGTCCACCTCAGCAGGAAGGAAGAGGCATCACCCAGAGGCGTCCGCGGCTTCGGATTGGCTGCAGGAGCTTCCTGCAGCCAATCTGAAGCCGCGCCGGTTTAGCGTGGGGACTGACAGAGCGAGCAGCAGGATCCACAAGGTTCGCGGGCTGGATTAATGAGCCCAGTGGGCCACATCCAGCCCCCAGGCCTTAGTTTGCCGACCCCTGATTTAGGTTCCTGTCTCAAGGCCATGGGATTTTTCAAGCAGAAGCGCCTCAGAGACACCACACAGGCCAGCTCTTTATGCCCATTGTCAAAACAAAACACCTCCTTGCACAGGCAGAGTGAGGACCAGGAATGTGTGCACAACCTTGAAAGAGAAACTCTACCTTGGAAAAGTGGAGGGTTTCGCCCTGCTGAAGGTGTTGCTACCCAGGAATGAGGAACGGCAGCCACCGGGGCTCAGCATAACGGGATGCAGGTCGACTGTACTGCTAAAAACGAATAAAGGAAATGGTTTTCTATTGTGTTATGTCTCACCTTTCCCACCAAATGGTGCTCAAGGTGGCTAACCATCACCCACACAAGCACATTTAAAACATATTAATTACCCCCAAAGTATCCTGGGAACTGTCTTTTCCCCATTATAAAACAATATCCCAATGTTTCTGTTATGTACTGAAGTTCTCACCCTGGACCAGCAGGGGGATACTGTAGATAGTTATGCAAATAAGGGATCGAAAGTGACGTTTAGTGATCGGATAGCTTTAGAAAATTGTTACAATTATGTGTACTGGAGCTCTATATAAGCAGGCTGACTGAACCCTTCAGTTCAGTTCTGTTCTGGCCTGTGAATAAACAAGAGCTGTTTGAAGAATCGCTGTGTCGTCTGATATGTTCACCCACAACTTAACATCGGAGTTCCAGCCCTTCGCAACCAGACAACACGAACTCTCGGCTCATCGCAGCTGTCTGCATTGTCAAGCATTGTGGGATGGCCTTGCCACTTTGACAACCCCCTCCCTGCCCACCTTGCCCTTCAATCAGCTCCCACCTCTTTTGATTGACTGGTGATATGCCAACCTGGGGCTGCTTCAAGTCCACATTCAGAGAACCCATCGATCTCTCTGCCTGTTTGGGGGTGGAGAGGGAAGGCTTGTTACGCCCAGTCCACCAAAATGGACAGATTTGTTGATTTCCAACTGGGGGTGGGGGCAGGCAAAGCATCTTGGCACAAACCTGTTTTGGGTAAGGACCAAAGACTTTGGGCATAGCTGCAACAACCTGCTCCGGAAGCCTGGCGTGGCCTGGCATGGTCTTCCTTGCCCGTCTCTCCAAATTTGATGCCCTCTTGGCTGCTGAAAAGGAGTTTTAAAAAAGTAGTTTGTTATGGGTGCCGGGAGTTGTCCTGCGACGGGTAAGCTCCAGAAACCGGGATTCCTTGGGAAGGAAGGAACCACGTCTTCAGAGGCATGGCATGTCCACAGCCTCTGCTGGCTGGAGCAAAGTCCAGAAGTAGCCCCTTCCCAGCCCTTCTACCTAGAGGAAGGCAGGACCAACCAAAAGCGTAGTTGCTGGCCTTCTGCATCTCCCGTTTCAGCTGTTCCGCCTCTTTTTGAATCTCCTCCATTTCCATTGAGTTGCTGTGTTTGAATAGTGAAGAGATCTTGGCCTGGAAGAGAAGGGTTGGCTGGGTGGAAGATAGGCTGGGCACCATAGCAGGGCTGGAGAAACTTATCCTGACTTGTCATAATAATAATAATAATAATAATAATAATAATAATAATAATAATAATTTATTTATACCATGCCCATCTGGCTGAGTTTCCCCAGCCACTCTGGGCGGCTCCCAATCGAGTGTTAAAAACAATACAGCAGTAAATATTAAAAACTTCCCTAAACAGGGCTGCCTTCAGATGTCTTTTAAAGATAGGATAGCTGCTTATTTCCTTGACATCTGGTGGGAGGGCGTTCCACAGGGTGGGCGCTAGGAGAAGGCCCTCTGTCTGGTTCCCTGTAACCTCACTTCTCGCGATGAGGGAACCACCCGAAGGCCCTCGGCACTGGACCTCAGTGTCTGGGCTGAACAATGGGGGTGGAGACGCTCCTTCAGGTATACAGGACCGAGGCCGTTTGAATTTGAATTGTGCTTGGAAACTGTCAGGGAACTGCCATCGGAGAAAGAGGTGGTGGATAAGTTCCATGAGAATAGGAGAGAATCTGCGGCAGAAGGAACCAGCAGGGGGAGTGCAGGAGTCACAGCGGAGGGGAGGCTCTGGGATACTTCCAGTGACGACAGCGAAGAGGTAACAAGACCCCCGTTAGGAACTCCCACCCTGCGCCGGAAACTGTCACGCAGAGAGTCACGAAAGCGCATGTCTGTCAAACAACTTTTATGTTGGCGTAGGTTCCGTAGACGCCCACTGTCAGATTCTACCAGCGACTAACGGAGTCATGCTTTGGGGAGCTCCGTTAGTGCCTAGGTTGGGATGACCAGCCAAACCCCAGAGGGATCAAGCTTTACGCACAAGCAGCTCATTATCCCATCACAGCAATCTGACAGTCTCTGAAAGCAGCTTGTGCAAGCAGAGGGCATCATGAGCGAACCAGCTGGAACCGGAGGTGCAGGAGCTGGGGCTGGAGGAGGTCCAAGCCTGGAAGACAGGTACAGGGCGTTGGAGGTCCAGCTCGCGCTGCAAACGGCGAGGCTCGAGGAGAGGAGGGCTCAAGATGCGGATAAAGGGAAACCCACCCCACTTGCCAGAAAGGTGCCTGGATTGGTGCAGAAATTTGGGGGGGATCCCAGGAACTATCAAGCCTTTAGGACAGAGATGCAATATGCTCTTAACCTACTGTTTGATGACTTCCCTGATGAGAACTCTAGAGTGGCGTACGTGATCGGCCATCTAGAGGGAGGGGCGAGGGACTGGGTGCGGCCCCTGATGGCAGCCAATAATGAAATCTTAAAGGACACTATGAAGTTTTTTCGCGCCATGGACTTGATGTTTTCCAGTGAGATTGAGCAAGGGGTGGTGCGGAGGCAGTTAATGGCGTGTAAACAGGGGAGCCGATCTGTACGTGAGTACTGGACTGAGTTCAGCATGCTGATTCATAGACTGGGGTGGGACCTTGCGAGTGAACCTATTCAAATGCTGTTTGAAGAAGGGCTCTCTCCGGCAGTGAAAGATGAACTTTCCCGGGCGCCCAGGGCGGAGTCTATGGATCATCTGACTAAATCAGCGCTGTCCATAGGAGCGCCCGAGGCAAGGCATGTAATCCCTGAAGACCGCTGGGTGTGTGGGGCGGCATTGGTGGGGCAGAGGGAACTGATGGAGGGTACTGAGAACGATGAATACGCCCAAGGGAAACTCAGAGAGCTCCGGAGGGCAGAGGAGAACACAGGGGGGTTTGAAGAAAAGAACGGGGCGTTGTATTACAAAGGGGCACTGTACATACCCGACGGGGAACTGAGGGGCAGAGTACTCAAGCAGTTGCATGACAGCCCCACCGCGGGACATTTTGGACAGCACAAAACCATGTGGTTGGTTACCAGGGAGTTTTGGTGGCCCAAGGTGAGGGAGGACGTACGGGAATATGTCAGGGGTTGCGTCAGGTGCCAGCGAGCAAAAGGAGAGAGGGTGGCGCCAGCGGGGCTATTACAACCCTTACCCACGCCCGAAAGGCCATGGGAGGCAGTATCCATAGATTTTATGACGGACCTGCCAAAATCCAAAGGCAAAACAGCTGTCATGGTGGTGGTAGATCTATTAACCAAGATGTGTCATTTTATAGCTTGTTCACATGCAGTCACAGCGGAGGAAACCGCCAAGTTGTTTGTAGAACATATTTTTAGGTTGCATGGCGCCCCCTTGAGGGTTTTGAGCGACAGAGGGAAACAATTTACTTCCAGGTTCTGGAGGAAACTGATGAGCTTATTACACGTAGAACTCAATTTCTCAACTGCTCGGCACCCAGAAACCAATGGGCAAGCGGAAAGGGCAAATGGGATTTTACAACAATACCTGAGGTGTTATGTAAAAGACAGAGAAAATGATTGGGTGGATAAGTTACCTCTAGCAGAATTTGCCTACAACAACGCGGAGAACGTGTCCACAGGGATGAGTCCCTTTCTGGCAAATTATGGGTGTCACCCCCGGGCATTCCCAGGAGAGGGAGGGGAGAGGTGGAGCGTGCCGGCGGCGGAATATTTTTTTGAAGAGATGGAAGCGATCCACCGTCAGCTTCAACTTAACTTAGAGAAAGCCAAGGAAGAATATAAGAAGCAAGCAGACAAAAATAGGAGGGAAGGTGAAACCATAAGGGTGGGGGACCGGGTGTGGTTATCCACCCAAGGACTACCGTTCAAAGGAGGGTGTAAGAAATTGAGACCCAAAAGATTGGGACCCTTTGAGGTCATACAGCAGGTCAACCCAGTAGCATTCAAACTCAGGCTGCCCAGTCACATGAAGTTACACCCAGTATTTCACAGGTCATTACTGTCGCCGTACCGAGAGGGACGTGAGTGGGGGGAGCATGAGAGAGAGGCCACCCAAACGCCCGTGATAGAAGAGAGAGAGCGCGACATGAACGTGGCAGGAATCATTGATTCCAGGTGGAAGGGGAATCAGGTGGAATATCTGGTAGAATGGGAGGGGGAAGTAGAGTCGGAAAACACTTGGGTACCAGCAGAGGTAGTCAATGACGAGGTTTTAATAGAAACATTTCATCAGCGTTTCCCAAGAAAACCGCAACCCGTGGCACGATTTAGAAGGGAACACTTTGGTACCACCGATGAGGAAGGAGAGTTTGAAGGGTTCCCTGAGTCAGGGGTGGGTGAGGAAGCCGACTCAGACGAAGAAGAGGAAGACGGGGAGAGAGACGGTACGCCGTGGCTAGAAGTGTTTGAATCCTCGGACGACGAGGAGAGTTCCTTCAGGGGCTTTCCGTCCTCACCGCCAGTGGGAGAGGAGGCGGGAGGGGGTGAAGGGGGCCCTGGGGGGGAGGTGGATGTCAGGGAACTGCCATCGGAGAAAGAGGTGGTGGATAAGTTCCATGAGAATAGGAGAGAATCTGCGGCAGAAGGAACCAGCAGGGGGAGTGCAGGAGTCACAGCGGAGGGGAGGCTCTGGGATACTTCCAGTGACGACAGCGAAGAGGTAACAAGACCCCCGTTAGGAACTCCCACCCTGCGCCGGAAACTGTCACGCAGAGAGTCACGAAAGCGCATGTCTGTCAAACAACTTTTATGTTGGCGTAGGTTCCGTAGACGCCCACTGTCAGATTCTACCAGCGACTAACGGAGTCATGCTTTGGGGAGCTCCGTTAGTGCCTAGGTTGGGATGACCAGCCAAACCCCAGAGGGATCAAGCTTTACGCACAAGCAGCTCATTATCCCATCACAGAAACATACTAGGATACTGCCCCCTCTGCAGGCCAACCAGGACAGGTGGGTGGGAGAAACCCCCCTGTCAATCACCTGCTGTCAGGTGGGGTTGCCCAGCCTGGTGGGTTAGTGTGAGGATTAGAAGCAGGGCTAAGAATGGAATACACTCAATTTTTGTTGTACAGTGGTACCTCTGGTTACGTACTTAATTCGTTCCGGAGGTCTGTTCTTAACCTGAAACTGTTCTTAACCTAAAGCACCACTTTAGCTAATGGGGCCTCCCGCTGCTGGCGCGCCACCGCCACGTGATTTTTGTTCTCATCCTGAATCAAAGGTCTTAACCAGAGGTACTATTTCTGGGTTAGCGGAGTCTGTAACCTGAAGTGTATGTAACCTGAAGCGTATGTAACCCGAGGTACCACTGTATATATTAGCAACCCACTCATGTGGATTATTGGGATCGGGTGGCACTCTGAGAGAGACTTCATTTGATGCAAAATGCTGCTGTTAAACACTTGACTGGCACAATGTGTTGGGCCTGGGTGAGACATCTCAGGACCCTGAACTGGGGTTTAGCCTCTGCTGTGCTGAATCATTCATGTCTGGAAGCAGCTGGTGTACTATGAAGAGAGAAAGAGAAGCTCTAAATACAAACGAGGCACAAAAGAGGCAAGCCTCAAAATGCAGAAAACTTTCATTTTGAGGCTTGCCTCTTTTTCCCTTCTTTTCTCTCTCGACCCTCTTTTCCAGACATCTTGAGGTGCCCCCAGCTTTACCTTCAAGTAGGACGCCATACCCGCCTCCTCACTCTCCAGCTGCTTCCTCTTGCGCACAATCGACTCGCAGATTCCTGGGTTCTGCTCCATTTTGGCATAAAGGTCCTGCAGGGATTTCTGGGTGTATGTCAAAGATTGCTTCTCAAAGTCCTCTGGGGAAATCCGCTTGCAGAAAGAGACGTAAAGCGGGGATTCATTGTCAAATTCACCCAAGGTCTCCATCTTATCCCTGGACAAGAAGGTAAAGAAGTTCTTGATTTTAATTATTTTAGTAATTTAGTAATTTATTATTTTAGTAATTGCCTTCCACAGTCTCTTTTTTATGATTTTCAGTTTTATACATTTCCATAATTTTATAATCATTTTAACGTTTCTAAACTCGATTTCCTTCCTCCTCTTTCTGCAGTTCCATTTTGTTTTTTTATATTTTTCTGCATATTCCACATTAACTTCATTTACACATGTACTTTAAATATATATTCTTATGTAACTGCAGCTTATTACAATAATCCTGCCAACGTTCTGATCTGTTTACATTTTATTTGCAAATAGTCAATAAACCATTTCCATTCTTTTATAAAAAAGTTTGTTATCTTGATTTCTTATTTTTCAGGTAAGTTTCGCCATTTCCGCATATTCCCTAAGTTTTTGTATCCATTCTTTTTTCTCTGGGACTTCTTCTTCTTTCCATTTTTGGGCAAATAACATTCTATACAGTTTGGGTAGTTCTGTTCCTATAATCCCCAAAAAAGAAAGCTTCTGGGTTGTGTGTTTTTCTAACATACATTATTTTAAACATCTTTTTCAATTCGTTATATATCATTTCCCAGTCTCAAGGCTGTTTACATATATACCTATTTGTGTGCATTCTTGGAGATGTGGAGATGGTCACCAACTTGGATTGCTTTAAAGGGGGATTAGACAAAAAATCATGGAGGGGAAGGCAACCCCATGGCTTTGTTCTGCCTCTATGTTTGGAGACAGTCAGTGGCAGCACCAGAAATGAATTTTGTGGGGTGTGCAGGAGTCACAGAAGGGGCAAAGTATATTTCTAAGCGGTGAGCTGTGTCCCACAGGCTACCATTGTCAGTTTGCATTTCTTAGTACAGAAAGTATGTGTAGAGATCTTTCCTATTCTAATTAATTCAAGAGGGTCCTGGAAGCTTCTCTGTGTGAAAGAAGCAAGCAGAAGGTTCATGATGTTTGGGTTATTCCAGGCTTCCTCAACCTCGGCCCTCCAGATGTTTTGAGACTACAATTCCCATCATCCCTGACCACTGGTCCTGCTAGCTAAGGATCATGGGAGTTGTAGGCCAAAAACATCTGGAGGGCCAAGGTTTAGGAAGCCTGGTTATTCCTTCAGAGAAGCTGGTTTAAACTGATTATCTCTTTCTGTGAAGATCATGCTGACTATAATAATAAGCCAGAAGGACCCTGGGTCTTAACTATCTCTCTTTTCCTTCTGGTGTGGTGTTCTGTATGCTTAGTGTTAAGGTTTAGACTTATTATAAGTTCTTGTAAGTTTAAGTCTGCCGCAACTGGATTTCTTATGGACAGTGCCAGTCCTGAACACATTGGATTTGTGACTATTATTCTCATTTGCCTTCAGCAGCAGTAAAGCTCTGCTGGATGAAATACAATTGCCTCTGGTCTATTTTTGGGGAATCCTGCAACGTGTTTAAGTTGTTACTCTGCTAACTATACGTTGGAATCTGCTCTGGATCAATATTGAGTAGAATTCCACGACAACTGTATCTGAAAGAAAAATAACAGCAGTGGAGGGGCAGGTGGAGTGGAGCTTCTTGGGGGGTTTTCTGGGAGGAGGGGGCTCTGGCTCTGTCCATTGAGGCAGTATGATTCTGAATGCCACTTCCTGGAAACCAACTGGAGGGGAGAGTGCTGTTGTGCGTAGATCTTGCTTGTGGATTTCACATTGGGACATGCTGGGCAAAATGGGCCATTGGGCTGGTCCAGTAATCAGTCTCTTCTTGGATTCTTATGCTTTCAGGTTTTGCGGGGGGTGGGGGGTTTCATCATGACTATGGCCTATGTGGAAGAATTAAAAGGCCCTCCCTGTGTGCAGCAGTTGCAAACTGGAACGGGCCTTTCACAGCTGTCTAGGCACATTAAATGCAATCACGTATTTGTCATGGGGTCCAGTTTTTCCCATTTCAGGTTTTTGATTGCAACCTCAATCAGAACGAATGTGAAACGGCGAATGTACAGATTGATAAGAAAGACCGGAACGGAAAGTGGAAGAGTTAGTTTAAAAATGTTAGCGCCAACAAAAAATACGGGGAAAATGCTCTGGAAATTATATTACGATGTTATCTAAGTCCCTAGTTATTGAGCAGAATATACGACTGCAAATCTGCCATGCTGGAAAGGATAGCAAGAAATAAGCTCTTTCTATATAACATGCAGTGGAGTTGAAGGATAAGTAAGAAATTTCAGTCAGCCGAGTTCAGGAAAATGGGTGTCATTGCAAAATGCTTTATAACTATTGGACTGAGGCTAGTATTACTGTCTGTTATATACTGCTGAAAATATGCAACAGAACTTATGTAAGAAACGTTGAGGAGTTTCTTGTTAGCAAAAGTTTGCTTAGCAATAGCAGAGAACTCTGGTCACATTTAAACCATGCATTTAAAACATTACGATGCCATTTTAAATAAGCAAAACTGTCCCCCCCCCCAAAAAAAATTGTGGGAGTCGTAGTTTGTTAAGGGTGCTGAGAGTTATTAGGAGAACACCCTATTCCCCTACCAGAGCTAGAATTCACAGAGTTCCCTGTGAAGAGGGATTGGTTGCTAACCACAGAAATGTAGCTCTGTGAAGGGAATAGGGGACTTCTAACAACTCTTAGTACCATTAGCAAACTACAGCTCCCAGAATTCTTTGGGGGGAAGCCATGACTGTTGAAAATGTCATCACACTGTTTTAAATGCATGGCGTGAAGGTGGTGTTAGTGTTGCTTAGGGGTAGGCAACCTAAGTCCCGGGGGCAGGATCCGGCCCAATAGCCTTCTAAATCCTACCAGCCGACGGTCTGGGAATCAGTGTGTTTTTACATGAGTAGAATGTGTCCTTTTATTTAAAATGCATCTCTGGGTTATTTGTGGGGCCTGCCTGGTGTTTTTACAAGAGTAGAATGTGTGCTTTTATTTAAAATGCATCTCTGGGTTATTTGTGGGGCATAAGAATTCGTTCATTCCCCCCCCCCCGCCGCCAAAAAAAAATTGTCTGGCCCTCCACATGGTCTGAGGGATGGTGGACCAGCCCACAGCTGGAAAAGTTTGCTGACCCCTGGTGTTGCTCCTTGGAGAACCCAGCAGGGAGGGAGGTGAGGGGAAAAACCAGAATTAGTTGCCCATGCCTCTCATTGGCTGAGGCTCCTCCTAACAACTGGTTGGACATTAGGTGGGTCATTAGCCCAATCCAGCAGGCTCTTCTTATATTCTTAAGAGGCAAAGACTCAGTCGTAACTCCCTCTGTGTTCAATGGCAGTTACTCCCCACGAAGTGTATGCAGGATTACAGACAAAAGCTTACAGCGGAAGCAGTGACTCCGCTAAGGCAAACGACTAACTAAAGTGGTACCTCTATTTGGCAGCTGTTACTTATTCCCAAAGGCTTTTATAGACCTGCAGTAGCCAAGTAGCTGATGCTTGGGGCCAGCTAGCCAGGAAAGGAGGTGCAGTTTTGACTCTGAGGTGGCTGGCAGGGAGCAGCTTTGCAAGCCAACCCATTCTGCTCTGATGCCCTACAGCTCCCAGCCTCAGGAGGAATTGTGACATCAGAGGCAGATGAGCCAATCCCTTACGTGTCCCAATTGTTGCCTCCAGCTGTGCAATTGTGGCATCACAGATCAAAAGCAGCCAATCATCATTCCCAGCACCAGCTATCAATGGCTGCTAGTCTTGATGGTTATGTTCTCCCTTCACCATAAACACTTTTGAGTACCAGTTGTTGGAATAACAAGCCGGGAGAGCACTGTTGCACTTTGACCCATCTAGTCCAGCATCCTGTTCTCACAACGACCAACTTACTGGGGTTCGCAAATATTATAAGGCAACTGCCTTCTACTGAACCAGACTATTGGGTCCATCTAGGTCAGCAGTACTGCAAGAAGAACAAACCGATCCATTCTTAAGGAAATCAGCCCTGAGTGCTCACTGGAAGGACAGATCGTGAAGCTGAGGCTCCAATACTTTGGCCACCTCATGAGAAGAGACGACTCCCTGGAAAAGACCCTGATGTTGGGAAAGATGGAGGGCACAGGGAGAAGGGGACGACAGAGGACGAGATGGTTGGACAGTGTTCTCAAAGCTACCAGCATGAGTTTGAGCACACCGCGGGAGACAGTGGAAGACAGGAGTGCCTGGCGTGCTCTGGTCCAGGGGGTCACGAAGAGTCGGACACGACTAAACGACTAAACAACAACAACAGCAACAACAGGTCAGCAGTGTCTACCCTGACTGGCAGTAACTCTCCAGGGTTTTAGATAGGTGTCTCTCCAAGTCCTGCCTGGAGATTGAAACTAGGGCCTTCTACATGCAAGGCGAATGCTCTGTCAACTTACCATTGCTTTTAAAGTCCTCATGAAAATTCACTAGTATTTTACAGGGAATTTCTCCTAATACTCTAATTTTTAATGCTATTTTTGCCCAATAGGCATTTTTGGCAAAGCCATTCCCCACAATATACAACTGTACCTTGGAATCCATTCTGGAAGTCCGTTCGACTTCCAAAACGTTCGGAAACCAAGGCGCAGCTTCCAATTGGCTACAGGAATCTCCTGCAGCCAATCGGAAGCTGTGGAAGCCCTGTTGGATGCTCGGCTTCCAAAAATAGTTCGTAAACCGGAACAGTCACTTCCAGGTTTGCGGTGTTCGGCAGCCAAAATGTTCCAGAACTAAGCTGTTCGAAAACCAAGGTACGTCTATAATGCCTTATTGATGTGGTTATCATTTTTATGCTTGCATTTTTATTTTATTTTTGCAAATTACTGGGATGGTGAACTGCGCTGCGAAATTGGGAGAAGGGCAAATTTCCAAAGGACACCTGTGTTTCGGCTCCCATATCGTTTCACCGTTATATATGTTGGGGAAATGAATCAAATTTCTTCCCCATCTGATGAACTGCTGACTGTCCACAATTTGCCAGGATATAAAGTGGCCACTTTCCAAGGATACCAGGCAGAGTGTGTGGAAGCCATGACATCTGTGTCAAGCTGAAGATTTGCAAATACTGTACAGGGTGGGGGTGGGGAGATAAAACACAGTTTTAGATGCCTGCTTTTATTTTATTCATGACTCAGGAAGCAATCCCTTTGCTGTAGAAAACACACAACGGCTTGATGGACCTTGTCTCAATCTCTCCAGTTGTCCGCCAAAGGATCAGCATCCGTGAGAAGCGGCAGCGAGGGCCTTGCATGGTTTGTAGTACAAACATCACTTGCAGTATTTACTCGTGTCCAGCTGTTTATATTCCTCTTGGTATGGAGCCCCTGCAAAGCAGATGGCCGCACTACGGTCGCACTCGCAGACGAACGCCGCACATTCATCGTTGTCATCTGAAGCAGGAAAAGGCCAAGTATGAACTGGGTGACTTCTTGGGAGAAGGACCTTAGCCGAGTGGAAGGGCACCTGCCTTGCATGCAGAAGGTCCCAGGTTCAATCCCTGGCATCTCCAGGTAGGGGTGCAAGAGACGCCCTGCCTAAAATGCTGTCTGACATCCCGGAGAGCCACTGCCAGTCAGTGCAGACAACACTGGACTACATGGATCAAAGGTCTCACTCAGTATTAGGCAGCTTCCTATTTAATTCAGTTTCTTTCTTTCTTTTTAAGAATTCTAAATTCTAAAATCCTAATTTGTTTTTAGGAGAAGGTTTGTAGCTCTGTTATAGAACATCTGCTTTGCTCTCCTTGACTGAGATCTTACACAAGCTCCACTACTGAAGATAAACGTGGGGCTACCTTTGAAGGTGACTCGGAAACTACAGTTAATCCAGAATGCAGCAGCTAGACTGGTGACTAGGAGTGGCCGCCAAGACCACATAACACCGGTCCTGAAAGACCTTCATTGGTTCCCAGTACATTTCCCAGCACAATTCAAAATGTTGGTGCTGACCTTTAAAGCCCTAAATGGCCTCGGCCCGGTATACCTGAAGGAGCATCTCCAACCCCATCGTTCAGCCTGGACACTGAGGTCCAGCTCCGAGGGCCTTCTGGCGGTTCCCTCACTGCGAGAAGTGAAGTTACAGGGAACCAGGCAGAGGGCCTTCTCAGTAGTCGCACCCGCCCTGTGAAATGCCCTCCTGGCAGATGTCAAGAGTTAAGCAACAATAGATTTTTTTTGTAGACATCTGGAAGCAAAACTTCCAGGAAGTTTTTAATGTTTGATGCTATATTTTGTCGGCAACTGCCCAGAACGGCTGGGGAAATCCAGTCAGATGGGCAGGATATAAGAAATAAATTATTTATTATTATTATTATTATTGTTGTTGTTGTTATTATTATTATCATCATCATCATCATCATCAAGAGCCCTGCTGGATAATAATAATAGTAATAATAATAATAATAATAATAATAATAATAATAATAATAAATTTATTTATACGCAGCCAGAGCAGGGCTCAGGGCGGCTAACACCAGTAAAATTACAGTAAAAACATAATAGGGGGAAAAACCAATTTAAAATACAGGTTAAAATGCAATTTAAAATGCAGCCTCATTTTTAAAGTAGCCCATAGATCAAAACCATAAGGGGAGGGAAACATAAGGGTCCGACTGAGTCCAAACCAAATGCCAGGTGGAGCAGCTCTGTCTTGCAGTCCCTGCAGAAAGATGTCAAATCCCGCAGGGCCCTAGTCTCTTGTGACAGAGCATTCCACCAGATCGGGGCCAGTACTGAAAAGGCCCTGGCCCAAGTTGAGACCAATCTAACCACCTTGTGACCTGGAACCTCCAAAATGTTGTCATTTGTGCACCGTAAGGTCATCTGCGGGGATCAGGACAAAGGCCCAAATAGTCCAGCATTCAGTTCTTGCAATGGCCACTCAGATGCTTGTGGGAAACCCAGAAGCAGTAACTGTGTACGAGAGCCCTCTCCCTCCCGTGGCTTCCAGCAACTAGCATTCAGAACCATTGCTGCCTCTGACCATGGAGGCAGAACATTGTCACTTTGGCTAGTAGCCATTGATAGCCTTCTCCATGAATTTGTCCAATCTTCTCTGAAAACCACCTGTTCAACTCTGGGATGGAGTACCTGCAACCAGTGCTATTTTTCTAGAAAAAGAGGTACCGGAACTCACCATGAACACCTCCACCTGGGAGACGCCAGAAGTCCCGACTGAAAAATAAAGCCCTTTAACCATACAGATGTCAACCCAACACTTGCTGACCATTAGCCACACTGGCTGGGAGCGGTGGCGGGGGGGGGGAGAAGCTGGGAGTCCAGCATTATCGAGATGGCCAGGAACTGTGTCCATCCCTGATTTAAGACAGTGGGGATTTAATTTGGAGGCTTGTGGAGAGAAAGTTGAACTAGGCCCTCTGGCATAGCCAAAGAATTTGGCTGCATTTACCGCTGCAGGTGACATCACTGCCTGAACAGCTGTAGGCATAGGTCTTGGTGTAAGGGTTGTCTATGAGGAATTTGCACTCGGAATGCTTCTTGGCCTCACCGTAGCAGTTGTCGTGGATCTGGCAGCACCTATTCGAAAATTAGAAACATTCATGTTGATTCAAACGAGCTTGGGAGACCCTTGGGAGCTGCCTTGTTTAGTTGATTTCTCTAGACCACGTCACAGCAGACATTTAAAGCACACCAATCCACTTTAACCAGAAGAAAACAATGCAATGATCAGTAAATATAGTTAAAAACAAATACTCAAAACCAGTTAAAATCAAGGATAAGGGAAAAGGCCATATTGAAACACATGTCAACATTCTATGACACACTAAAATATTAAGTTAATACAACTGCAGAACAGGTATTATGTGGCATCTCTAACAGTGCCACTTCCACAGATCGAAGCAGTCAAGTGGGCACATCAGGGTAAGGTGATTTCGCAGGTAAACTGGTTCCAAGAGGTTAAGGGCTTTATATGCTAATAGTTGTTGCTGTATGTAGATAGATTCCTAGATCCAAATGGGGCAGAATACCCTCCAATAAGAGAGAGCCACAGCAGAGGTTTTAAAACACAAAAACACACAGCAAAGTGAAGAGCAGGAATATATTCTGTTAGACCTTTAAATTATTCTGTTTTTAAGTCAGTTGTATAAAGCACTTGCCCTTTCTATCCCTTTAGAACAGCAGAGACCACACTATTTGATAAGTTTAAAAGAATAGTTTACTTACAAACTTCAAAGGTCAAATTCATGTGCTTTTCCATGCAGCAGCCAGAAAAACACAGGTAAAAAGGCTAAGTTTACAAAATATGCAAATGTTTCTGAACACACTTTCTGAGCTGGGAGCAATCGAGCTCAGACATCATCTCTGATTGGCTTCACATAGTAGAAGAGAACAACAGAAAGGAGGCAAAGAAAAAACTTTGCTAACTGCCCACTGGAGGTGAGAGGGTGTGCCCTGGTCAAATCTAGCAACAACAGCTTATTCTGTGGTCTTAACCCCTTAATGCATTAACCCGAACTAAACATGCTAGTTACATGAGGCTGCATTTCCCACAAGAGTAACACCTTGTACTTAGCCTGGTAGAAAATTAGCAACCAGTACAGTGGTACTTCGGGTTACAGATGCTTCAGGTTACAGACTCCGCTAACCCAGAAATAGTACCTTGGGTTAAGTACTTTGCTTCAGGATGAGAACAGAAATCACGCAGCAGCGGCGCGGCAGCAGTAGGAGGCCCCATTAGCTAAAGTGGTACCTCAGGTTAAGAACAGTTTCAGGTTAAGAACGGACCTCCAGAACGAATTAAGTTCTTAACCTGAGGTACCACTGTACATATCACTGAGCAGAGTTTTATATGCTGACAAGGCCTCTATTCTGCCAGCAACCATGCTGCAGCATTCTGCTGTAGTTGCAGCTCTCAAATTAAGTGCAAGGCACTGTGGGTTAAACCACAGAGCCTAGGACTTGCTGATCAGAAGGTTGGCGGTTCGAATCCCCGTGAAGGAGTGAGCTCCCATTACTCAGTCCCTGCTCCTGCCAACCCAGCAGTTCGAAAGCATGTCAAAGTGCAAGTAGATAAATAGGTACCACTCCAGTGGGTTAAACCACAGAGCCTAGGACTTGCTGATCAGAAGGTTGGCGGTTCGAATCCCCGTGAAGGAGTGAGCTCCCATTGCTCTGTTCCTTGCTTCTGCCAACCTAGCTGTTCGAAAGCATGTCAAAGTGCAAGTAGATAAATAGGTACTGCTCCGGCGGGAAGGTAAACAACGTTTCCGTGCATTGCTCTGGTTCGCCAGAAGCGGCTTAGTCATGCTGGCCACATGACCTGGAAGCTGTATGCCGGCCCCCTTGGCCTTTTACCTTTTTAAGACCCAAATAGAGCAAATTTTTAAAGGTAGATTTGTTGCAGTAGAGTCCACTTCAAGTGTAGAAAACTGAAGTTCTGGTATGTTCTTACACCCCTCCTGCAAAATACTGACCACCTGCAGGTGCCCTAATAAAATTAGGAGGTGCGGGCAGAGGGCAAAGATGAGAAATTTGCTTACTTATCCAGCTCATCGACCGGTGTCCCGCTGCCCCCCAAGCCACAGTAGCAACCATAGTCTGCATAATCCTTCAGCGGGTCACTGCTGGGAATGGTACATTTGATCATGTTATGGAACTGCAACAAGTTCCTAGGGATGGAGGCCGTGTCCGAACCTACTAGAAAGGAGACATAAACTTCCCACAAGAGGAGTTCAGTTAGGGTTAGGTTGGCATTTCCCAGGCTTCTGAGAGCTGAAGCATAATCCTGCCTGCTAAACGCAAGCTGGAAAGTAAAACCCCACCCTGAGGGTGCATTCCTGAGGCCAGGCTGTCCTTCGGTCTCCAAGTTGGACCGTGCCAAGGCCCCTCGCTGAATGACCACCCAGCCAGCACTCGCTTGCTCCTTTCTTGGCGTGCCATATTCCCTGGACGGTGGGAACAGATCAGGCCCATAGATGGGGGAGGCGGGCAAGGGGCAACCCCAGCACAACCTGCCCCAGTGCTCCTCTCTGTGAGTGTCAGGGAGTTTCGCCTGCCAAGGGCTCCATCAGCTGGCTGCATTCCCCTCTGCACAGCTGGATAGGTGATGCAATGCAGCCCTGCTTGGCTCTGGTAGCGGGTCGCTCTTGCAGTGTTGGCGACTTGCCTGGGAAGCCACACTACAGTGCTGGTCAGGGAGCACATCAGGCAATGGAGGTGGTGTGCCAAAGGTGCCATGAATTGTTAACCAAGAAGCATCCTTCAGGGGGAACCCAGTTAATAAAGGAATTTATCCCCCACCCCCAACACAGGATATCCATTTCCCGTTTCAGTAGGAACACCCATTCATCCCTTAAGAGCCACAACTTACTTGATGCCAAGATTAGGAACCGAGCAAGTTTCATCCTGTCGGCTGTTAAGTCCTCGCAAGAAGGGTTTTCCTGTAGGACGTTCGGCCTCTTTATACCTTTGCTTTTACCTTGGTTCCCGGCAAAATTCAAGATAAGATACCGGGAGGTTTGTGTGTGTGTTTACCTTTATATAAGTGTTGCCCAGGTGATCTGTGATTAAACCAAGGCCACCTGAAAGCCAGCCATCTTATTTTCTGGGTCTCCGCTTAGCTATCAGCTTTCCCCTAGAAGAATTTCTTGTTTTAAACTTTTGGGGCACGGTGTGTCGGGTGCTGGTGGGTAACAGCTCTGCAGACCAAAATGGGACTCCTTTTGGGCTTAAGTTATCCCATGGGCTGGAGGTTCCCCATGCCTGCTATATGGGGCCACCCACAACTGCAGAGAAAATTGTTCATACCGTTGGTTACATCTCCTGGGAGTTAGTTTTCCAAGGACTGCTAAACTTGAGATCCTTTCAACCTGAGAGTTGCTGGCTGGGACTGAATCTTAGGCCTTCTGCACACAAAGAAAGTGGTCAATTTTATTGTATATAGCCAAAAGCCTTTACAATGGACAAGAGAGAATAAAAGGAGAACTTTCCTCTAAGATCAGACACGTAACCTGTAGCAGTTTACAACATGAAAAGAAATTTACAACATTGAGACTTAAGACTGGACTGCATTCACATAGCTGGAACGCAGCTTCTTGGCTACCAGTGCAAATTTGGTTCCTTGGTGTGTAATATGATGTTTATCTGCTAGGAGTTCAACTGTCATTTCCTGTGCGGACCGACCCGGAAGCCAGTTAAGAATTGGCGACATAAATTTTGCTCTGGCCGTTGTATACAGGGGGCAAATCAGCAGATAGTTTGTAATGTCCTCTACCTGATTGCATCCAGATATACATTTGCGATCCATAAGGGGAATTCCCCGAAATCTCCCCTCTAAATATGACGAGGGCATCTGCTAGAATCTTCGTTCTGCAAAGGTCCTGCGTAGTTGTGGGAAGGTCAGTGTCTCAAGGTAACGGGGCCTTGAGTAACGGGCGGCAATAGTGGATGCTCTGTCTTACGTTGCCATCCTGATCAAAAATCCAGTTTCTTTTTTTAAAAAAAAAAAATTGAATGATTTTATGTTACAAAAAACAATACAGCCATACTACCACTAAATATAATTAAGAAATAAAAATTACATACATCAATATTTGTTATTTACTGTCTTATTTCCTCCCAAACATTGCATACAACACACATATGTGCAGAAAACCCACACACCCACACACAAAATCATAATAATGAAAGTAAATATTTATTCCCCTTTTATCTTCCAAAATCTTTTCTTCAACTTTGACTTCCTGTCAAGTCCCTTTGCATATATTTTATCTTACATTTGAATGTACACAAAACAATAAACCTTTCTGTACTGTATAATTTTTCTAATACATTCTGAAAACATAATAAATCTTTAATTGTTATCCACCTCCTTTTAGTTCTTTTATCACGGAGCACGGAGTCAAAACTATTATTGTAAAAATCCAGTTTCTAAGGTCATGTGGGCTAAGGGCTAAGTAGTTCTCCATTTGAAGATTATAAGCCCTGAGTTTATTTTGGCACTTTTGTACCCAGCCCCCCGGTCTTCCACTGAGCTAAACCCAAACCAACAACATCTGGGAAGCCACATGTTCCTTATTCCTAGTCCAGTATCAAGTGTATAACATGATGCACAGGGGGGAGAAAGTGAATAGAGGAAAGCTTTTCTCCATCTCTCATAACTCTAGAACTCGGGGAGATCCATTGAAGCTGAAAGGTGGAAGGGTTCAAGACAGACAAAACTCCCGCAAGAGGGAGTGACCGCCACCAAGATTCTCTGCGCACAAAAATGGAAGGAAGAAGTTGCCATCAAAGAACGGATAAGTAAGGCGATAGGACTGTGCAGAATTGGCAAAGTGAACGGCCCAAATAAGAAATCCTAACAATGATGGCTTTGTGGAAGAACGGAAGACCTTTTCGGACTATTTAAGAAAATACGATGAACTGACAAGCTGGATTAGGACTATGAGCAACAGAAGGAATTAAGAAAACACAGCATCAATGGGACAGAATAAGAAGCAGAAGGTATTGTGCAGCCGAAGGGGAGAAATAAAATGGAAAATGAAGTGGGAAGTTGAAAAAAAAAGACAAATGTATCATGTACTTAAGTAAGGTAAAGGTAAAGGGACCCCTGACCATCAGGTCCAGTCATAACCGACTCTGTGGTTGCGGCGCTCATCTCGTTTTATTAGCCGAGGGAGCCGGCGTACAGCTTCTGAGTCATGTGGCCAGCATGACTAAGCTGCTTCTGGCGAACCAGAGCAGCGCACAGAAACGCCGTTTACCTTCCTGCCAGAGTGGTACCTATTTATCTACTTGCACTTTGATGTGCTTTCGAACTGCTAGGTTGGCAAGAGCAGGGACCGAGCAACGGGAGCTCACCCTGTCGCGGGGATTCGAACCGCCGACCTTCTGATCGGCAAGTCCTAGGCTCTGTGGTTTAACCCACTGCGCCATACACTTCTAATTCTTAAAAACTGAAAGAAAAACTACCAAAAAAAGTGGAAGAGAAAAATTCATGGATGAGAAACATTTACGGATGAGGTGGTGATCAACTATCCACGATGGCGATGTTCTTCCTCCATGCTTGAAAGCAGCAATGTTTTTGAACATTCCTTGCTAGGAATCACAGGCAGCAATGTCTAGGCAACACGATGACCATGTATGTACGCAATAGACAATCTTTATAGAATTCCTTCAAACTGTAACAAGTACAAAATGAAATCTTTAGTCTCAAAGTCTCTGAAAATCTTTAAATGGAGCGAGGTACCAGACTTTGAAAGACAAGCTGTGAAGCTTTGTGTATTCGGCAAATATGATGTCCAACGCTGAACAGTGATTCCAGATATTGACTACTATTTCTTAGAATTCTTCGTCAGCGTGGTGGGAGGATATAGAATTGCTTCAGTAACACAACTTATTTCAAATGCAAATTAAAATATCAAGTGCTCATGTAATAATCTAGTCACTGCTGACTACATTACAACGTCTGGTACCTCGCTTCATTTAAAGATTTTCAGACTTTGAGACTAAAGATTTCATTTTGTGCTTGTTACCAGACTTTGTAATACATGATTACATGAGCACTGTTCCACAGCATTTGATATTTTCATTTACATACATTCATTCGAAATAAGATGGGTTTATGAAGCAATTCTATATCCTCCCACCACACTGACGAAGAATTATAAGAAATAGTAGTCAATATCTGGAATCACTGTTCAGTGTTGGACATCATATTTGCCGAATACACAAAGCTTCACAGCTTGTCTTTCATCTTACAAAGTCTGGTACCTCACTTCATTTAAAGATTTTCAGAGACTTTGAGACTATTTGTACTTGTTGTGATTTGAAGGAATTCTATAAAGATTGTCTGTTGCGTATGTACATGGTCATTGTGTTGCCTAGACGTTGCTGACGTTCTCTTTGCAACACAGGGGTTAGGAATCACAGGCAGGCAGAGTGCTGCTGTGCTCTGGTCTTGCTTTTGGGCTCCCCACTGGGGCATCTGATTGGATGCTGAGAATAGGATGCTAGACTAGACCTGATCTTATGTTCGCTAACCTTGCTTCAGGCTTTGCCCTGGCTCTGCTACATTCCACTGAATTGCCAACAGCTTTGCAAACAAAGCAGGCAGCTGAGAGGCAAATTACACAATGAGCAGGTGGCTGGATCCCCACACTCCTGCCTTTCTAGGCCTCAAAGGACAAGGCCCGGTTATGCCCATGACAGGGAACCTTTTCCCAGCTTGAGGGCCACGTTTCCTCCTGTGTGACCTTCTGGGGGCCACACCAACTGCTCCTAGCACAGACCTCTGCCACAAATAGACATGGCAATCCATCGCTTTCCTCTCGGCCCCCTGAAATGTATACAGCCCACACGGTGCAGCAGTTAAAAGGGTCAGACTTGGACCTGGGAGACCAGGGTTCAAATCCCCACACGTGGCCATGGCTTTGGGCCAGCCATTGTCTCCCAAGCTAAACCTTCCTTCCAGGGTTGTTGTGGGGATTAAAGGAGGAAGGGGAGAATCACGTGAGCTGCTTGGAGAAAAAGGTGGGGTAGAAAAATGATAAATAAGGAATAAGGTAGGGCAGCTGGCGGTGGTAGAAAAAGTCACAGAACATAACAGACAGCGTTAAAGGTAAAGGGACCCCTGACCATTAGGTCCAGTCATGGCCAACTCTGGGGTTGCGGTGCTCATCTCGCTTTACTGGCTGAGGGAGCTGGTGTACAGCTTCCGGGTCATGTGGCCAGCATGACTAAGCCACTTCTGGCGAACCAGAGCAGCACACAGAAACGCTGTTTACCTTCCCACCGGTGCGGTACCTATTTATCTACTTGCACTTGACGTGCTTTCAAACAGCTAGATTGGCAGGAGCAGGGACAGAGCAATGGGAGCTCACCCCGTCGCAGGGATTCGAACCGCCAACCTTCTGATCGGCAAGTCCTAGGCTCTGTGGTTTAACCCACAGAGCCACCCCCTAACAGACAGCATTAAGAGGGATTAAATCCAAAGCAAGGTTCTCAGTTACTTGGTTTCTGTTTGTTGAATTTCTTTTGCAAGAACAGGAAGCAGTCCTGGCCCCGGGTCTTCATTGTCCATTGTGGACAGGTACTATACCTAAACATTTTTGGTCTTCAAACTAAAAAATAATAAATCACTTCCTTTGGTCTTCCAAACTGCTGTTTCAACAGATCACCTGTTTTTGTGACCTCGGGTTGCTTCAGTTCTCTCCCTGGTCCCCCCATGCATCAACAAAGTAGTACTGGGACAAAGTTCACACTCGGGTTTTGTTATGTGCTGTAAGCTGTGTTTGATACTACACATTATGTCATTTGTCTCAGAAAAAATTCAGTAAAATTCAATATAAAATGATTAATATATAGGGATGCTGTTGAAGGGATAGCTCAGTCGGTAGAGAATGAGACTCTTAATCTCAGGGTTGTGGGTTTGAGCCCCACGTTGGGCAAAAGATTCCTGCATTGCCGGGGGGCTGGACTAGATGACCCTCCTGGTCCCTTCCAACTCCACAGTTCTATGACATTGATCTACAAGTTTGGTATTTCACGGGTCTGGAGGTGAGGAAATTTTACTCCAACTCCACAATGGACAATCAATACACACTGCCACACACACAGTAGTATATTAAATATTTTATTACGTGTGCAGCTAGGCTGTTTCACATGGTCCCTAGGCAGAAGAGCACTTAAAATAGTTTATTACGAACAAGCACAGCCTCACTATGCTACCCAGAGATGGGTAACTGGTCAAGAGACAAGATGCATTGTGCCAATGAGAGGACACTGTTTCTGTCCACCTCCTCTCTTAACTCGCAGCTGGGCGACCACATTTAAACCACCAGGGATTTTTCGGTCTGTGCACGTATAGAGAGACCAAGCTAAGCAGGCTAGGAGGAGGACACTTTTGGCATTCCAGAGGCTGCAGAACTACAACTTCCGGCAAGCATGGCCAGCGTGACCATGGGAGTTGTAGTTCAGCAACATCCAGCAGGTTATAAAGGTTCCCCACACCTGCAGTATACATTCATTACATTCCTGAGAACGCTACCCTGTTGTGCATTATAGTCGTACCTCGGAAGTTGAACGGAAACCGTTCCGGAAGTCCATTCGACTTCTAAAATGTTTGGAAACCAAGGCATGGCTTCCGATTGGCTGCAGGAAGCTCCTGGGAAGCTGCAGAACCTGCGTTGGATGTTTGGGTTCCAAAGAATGTTCGCAAACTGGAACACTCACTTCCAGGTTTGCAGCGTTTGGGAGACAAAACGTTCAACTTGCAAGGCATTTATCTTCCGAGGTACAACTGGACAGTCATACCTTGGTTGTTGAACGCCCTGGAACTGGGACATTTTGGCTCCTGAATGATCAAAACCCGGAAGAGACTGTTCTGGTTTTCAAATGTTCTTCTGGAAGCCAAACGTCCGACAGGGCTTCTGCAGCTTCCGATTGGCTGCAGGAGCTTCCTGCAACCAATCGGAAGCAGCGATTTGGAAGTCAAACACTTTGGAAGTCAAACGGACTTCTGGAACGGATTCCGTTCCAACTTCCAAGGTACAACTATTTCCTTTTAGAAAGGTTTGGAGGCTGCCTTGGCAGCGATCAAAAAGGCTATTCCAAGGATAAGAACTGTTGCGGGGTAGAGGGTGGGGAGAAAAGAGTCATTTCCTTTGTAATCCAACAATACCAGCTTAGGTGGCATTCACACCTTAAAGGGCTATGCTATTACTTTAAACCAGTGTTTCCCAACCTTTGGCCTCCAGCTGTTTTTGGACTACAACTCCCATCATCCCTAGCTAGCAAGACCCAGTGGTCAGGGATGATGGGAATTGTAGTCCCTAAACAGTTGGAGACCAAAGGTTGGGAAACACTGCTTTAAACCTTCATGCCCCCCCCCAATGACTTCTGGGAGCTGTGGTTTATTGAGAAGTCTCAGCAACCTTAGGAAGACCCCCCTATTCCCCTCCCAGCACTACAATTCCCAGATCGGTTTAATAATCAATCCCTTCCCCCAGGGAACTCTGGGAGCTGTAGTTCTATTAACAACTCTTAATATAATTGTGTGTGCCACAGCAAGCAACAGCCAGCACCCCCTAAGCAGCTTCATCTAAAGAATCATCAGCCTCCGGAACAAGCCAGACTGGGTCGTCCATCTGTGGCAACACATCAAGCCTTCAGGCTTCTCATTCAGAGTAAAAAAATGAGCTCAGCAGGATTCTGACACACTTCCTGGAAACCAAGAGGCTGGAAGGAAAGGGGGGGGAGGAAGGCAAGGAGATGGGTATCTCCAGACAAAGCAACAAGAGAAGATGGGGGGCAGGAGAGAAGGTCAGAAAAGAGTTCAGAGAGGATCCAGGTGGAGGAAAACGCGGCCAGCTCAATTTCTTTTTGCGTGTTTGGTGCAGAGAGATGACAGCCTGGTGACAGCATCATTGCAAGGGGGAAATCTTCAAGGGGATCATGATTCGCGATTCCATGCTCCGGACCAGAGGCACTGCAAAAGGAAAACCCGGTGGTCACTCGGCAAGGACACAGAGCAGAGGATCCTGCCCGTCACTGCCTCCTCCACCCTCACCCTCAAAAGGGAGCCCCACACAAGGTCTCTGGTCCAAGGACACCAATACTGAGCACTGACACTTCATAGAAGGACTTCTCCAAGGACTGAGTTCTCCCAGGGGTAATGCCAGGGTGGGCATTGGGAGCAGGCCAGCAGGGACTCACAAGACATCAGTGAAGTTAACTCTTCGAAGAGACAAAACTGCTCAGGTCTAGTAAGCACAGCAAGGCTTCCCAGGAGGTCTTGCCCTGATGAGGCAGCTGCAAAGACTGAAGATCCGCAAAGCTCCCTAAGTCTCCTCTTCCCCCAGGTCCTTTCCAAACAACCTGAGAATTCTGTGCCTTGTCTGTCTTTGCTATGCTCTCTTCATGCCTCTTTTGGTTCTGGGAGACCAGGGAAGAGGGAAGCTTGTTGCAACAGGAGGGGGAGACTTCCTGGCTTCTCTCTGCCTCTTGGCCCTCCTCCTCTCCAGCCTCCGATTCTGGACTGCTCTCTGCCACAGACTCTCCCTCCTCACTAAACCCGGTTACCTCTTCAGCTTCTGACACCTCCTCCTTCCAGTTTGCTCCCTCTTCTCCCTCCGACCAGCTAACTGTCCACGAGGGCAAAAGCAAGTCACCTGGTGCCAGGTGATTGACAGGTGGGATGGCCACACCGCCTGTCAAACTTGGAGGAGGGTGGAGGAGATAAGGATTCGGCCCACTGGCCAGATCTAGTCCCGCACCCCTGGTATGAGGGTACACCTGGATAAGCAACTCCTGAATTTCATATTCAAGCTCAAAAGAATTTTGGAAATGGGACACTAAGGATTCGGGCAGGGGTCTGCAACCTTTAAGACAAAAAGAGCCACTTGGACCCGTTTCCGAAGAAAAAAAAACTGGGGCCCCAAAACCATTGCGACATTTAAAACAAATATATCTCCGGAGCCGCGATCTGACAGCGGTCGGGAAGGTGACGTCGGGATGGTGCGTGACTAACGCACGCACCGCCCCCATGCGACGTCACAGCCAGTACAGCGCCCGCCACAGTGGGGAGTGTCGGGGCGCACAATGCGCCCCTTCCCTCGCTAGTATCCGCCCCGGAGCCGCGGCAAAGGTGTAAGAGAGCCACATGTGGCTCCGGAGCCGCAGGTTGCAGACCCCTGGATTAGGGGGAGGCAAAGCTTTTTCCTGCAGAGGATGTTCAGAAAAACAGCTTCTCTAAGCGCCAGGGACTCTGCGTCAGGGACTCTGTGGATGCAGGAGAGATCAGCCGAGGCAGGGAGTGCAAAATAAGTGCTCTCATCTCTGTCTCATTCCTAGAGCCTGTCATTGGTTCTGGGCTGGCTCCCCCTGCTGTTGCTCTCCTGCCTTGCAAGCCATCAGCCCTGAGTACCAGCCACCACCGTTGAAAAAGATGCCTCACCTGTATAGTAAACGTTCTCATCCCACCCTCGCTTTCTCCAGGCAGCGTTCCTCGTCTCCTCTCGAGACTGCAGGTCCCTGTAGGCTAGAACGACAGCAACCCACTATATCACAGGAAAGCTCATCGGCGTGGGAAGCCTTTTTGGCTGCTGCATAAAATGCTTGACTCATGTTAAGCAGCAGAAAAAGCTAATGCAGTCTTGGCAGACCACAAGCATAACATGAGGCAACAGTGTGATTATAGTATACATAATATAGTATACTGTATATAGTATACAGAATAGTACCACTCTATTCTGCCTTGGTTAGACCACACCACACAGTTCTGGGCACCGCAATTTAAGAAGGATATTGACAAGCTGGAAAGGGGGCAGAGAAGGGCAACCAAGACATGATCTAGGGTCTGGGAATCAAGCCCTATGAGGAACAGTTGAGGGAAACCGGGCATGTCTAGACTGGAAAAGAGCAGGCTGAGAGGAGATACGATACGGAACTGGCAAAACTGACATACAAACTGCGAGACAAGGACAACTGTGACTTTAAAGAAGAATGGGAACTTTTTACAAATTACTTTAAAAAAAACAACAAAATGAATTGGACTCCTTGGAAGGTTTTGAACAAACATACACAAATTTATAATGGTTAACATAAAAGATAGATAATTTAAGGATCTTTACAATTTTACAATATGCAGGGAATAATATGTGTTGAAAAACCGGAGAGAGGAGCGGAGGGAAGTCTGGGGTGTGTGTGTGTGGGAGGGACAGTTTTTCTTGGGGAGAGGGGAATGAAGATGATATGTTTTTGATAATTTGTTATGTTGAAATTCTTAATAAAAACTATTTTTTTAAAAAAAGAGAGGAAATATGATAGCCATCTTCAAAAATCTCAAGGCGGGGGGGGGGTGTCACATGGAAGAAGGAACAAGATCTGGAGGGCAGGACGCAAACTAATGGCTTCAAATTACAGTGGTGCCTCGCAAGACGAAATTAATCCGTTCCGCGAGTCTCTTCGTCTAGCGGTTTTTTCGTCTTGCGAAGCAAGCCCATTGACAGCTTAGCGGATTAGCGCTATTAGCGGCTTAGCAGCTTTTAGCGGCTTAGAGGATAAGTGGCTTAGCGGCTTAGAAAAGGGGGGGGGGAAACCCCGCAGGAACTCGCAAGACATTTTCGTCTTGCGAAGCAAGCCCATAGGGAAATTCGTTTTGCAAAGCACCTCCAAAACGGAAAACCCCTTTGTCTAGCGGGTTTTCCGTCTTGTGAGGCGTTCGTCTTGCGGGGCACCACTGTACAAGAAAGGAGATTCCAACTGAACATCGGGAAGACCTTTATGACAGTAAGAACTGTTCAACAGTGGAACTGTCTCCCTCGGGAGGTTGTGGACTCTCCTTCTTTGGGAGGTTTTCAAGCAGAGGTTGGATGGCCGTCTGTCAGGGATGCTTTAGCTGAGATTCCTGCATGGCAGTGGGGCTGGACTTGATGACCCTTGGCGGTCCCCTTCTATACAATTCTCTGTTTCTATGAAATGTACAGAAGGGCAGGCAATTCAGGGGTAACCCAATGGAGCTCATGGCCACAGGCTTTTCTGAGAGGGGTGCAGGGCTGTCTTCCCCCGAGACCAGCGGTTCTCAACCTGTGGGTCCCCAGATGTTGTTGGACTACAACTCCCATCATCCCTGAGAACTGCTGCCCAAGTTGAGAACTGCTGCCCAAGACCCTCTGGATCTTTTGGACCGCAACACTTTTCATCAGCCCCATTTGAGCAGCCACCTACCCCACAAGTGGTGCACGATGTACAGCTCCCCGATTTGTGAGAAGAAGCCACCCACAGCTTCCTGGTTCTCTTGGCGATATTTAATGGCCCGTGCCCTGTTCACCAGTCAAGGAAGAGAACAAAACGCATGCAAGTAATAAATGAATCGCTATCATTGGCCATTTCTGCCCTGCCCAAAGAGATAATGGCAAACCTGTACTTGCCCCATGACTTCAGGGATGTAGCCCTCTGGAGGTTATGGTCCTCCAACTTCCAGCCAGCTGGCAATATGGCCCCAACTACATTGGGGGGGCCCTCACAGGCTCCCCAGCTATGCAATGGGTGCATTGCCTCCTTCTCAGTGTGCATAAAAATGCATGCAGCACAGAAAGCAACGTACAAAAGCAATGCCTTAAGGGGAAATGGCAAAACTGTCTCTTTCACTTTTACCTAATGAGCAAAGTCTACGTATTAGTAGAAATGAGTACTGAAAAGCTGGTGGGTTTTTAAAGGACTTGAAATATATATATATTTGTAAGTACATAGAAACCAGCATTTCCAAAAATCTCTAAGCAGTGAAAAACAACAACAACCCACCTTTGTGGTGAAATGAACTTAAGTTTGGGGAAAACGAGGAGCTGAAATTGACACATCCACCACTATTTGTGGAAGCTCAAAGCTGGCTTCCTGAGGACAGGTTTGGTTTTTTGCTGCTTATATCTGCAATCCTGACCACGTCTACTCAGAGGCAAGTCCCACTAAATTCAGTGGGGCCTACTCCCAAGGAAGCAAGGTTAAGCCTTCAGCCTTATAAAGGGGCAGTGGAAGCTACTCCTCCTTGTAAGGTCTTGTAAGGCACTGTACCAGCAGCTCCACCTCCCTTAAATGATCTTTTGGATAAAGGCACATTCAAGGTATTTGAAAAATCTGCTTACCAGTTATTTCCCCACTCAATCATAGTCCCAGGCTGAAAGCAAAAGGGAGAGGTGATGTACACAGCTTGTAGTCATCATTGCAGAACTTCAGGGAAAACTCTCTCGAAGAGTTGTGGTGAGCTTCCCAAGCTCAATCTTTGGGGTGTATCTATATATAACTTCATCGATGCACAGGAAACTGAATTGGTGCTCCAGAAACCTACTAAAGGGCGGGAAACTACAAGGAGGAAGCATTTGGAGGGAATGACTCATTGTTTCAGTTGTTTCTACACTAATGCACAGCGTATGGGAAACAAGCAAGTCGAATTTGAGCTTTTAATACACGATGGAAAATATGACCTAATAGGCATTACTAAAACCTGGTGGGATGAGACTCATGACTGGAATGTAGAAATTGAGGGGTATAACCTATTCTAAAGGAATACAGTTGTACCTCGGGTTACATATGCTTCAGGTTATGTATGCTTCAGGTTACAGACTCCACTAACCCAGAAACAGTACCTCGGGTTAAGAACTTTGCTTCAGGATGAGAACAGAAATCATGCGGTGGTGCCACAGCAGCAGCGGGAGGCCCCATTAGCTAAAGTGGTGCTTTAGGTTAAGAACGGACTTCGGGAACGAATAAAGTACTTAACCCGAGGTACCACTGTAGTCCAAACAGGAAGGGGAGAGGAGATGCATTGTACGTAAAGGATATGTACACTAGTGAAAAGACCTATGACCTGGAGCACAGAAGGCAGATTGAGAGTACAGTGGTGCCCCGCAAGACGAATGCCTCGCAAGACGGAAAACTCGCTAGACGAAAGAGTTTTCCGTTTTGGAGGTGCTACGCAAAACGAATTTCCTATGGGCTTGCTTCGCAAGACGAAAATATCTTGCGAGTTCCTGCGGGTTTTTTTTCCTTCCCCCCCTTTTTCTAAGCCGCTAATCCACTTATCCGCTAAGCCGATAAGCCGCTAAAAGCCGCTAAAACGCTAATAGTGCTAAGCCGCTAAGCCGTCAATGGGCTTGCTTCGCGAGACGAAAAAACTGCTAGACGAAGAGACTCACGGAACGGATTCTTTTCGTCTTGCGAGGCACCACTGTATATGGGTAAAAACTGTAGGAGAGCAAAACAACAGTGACCTTCCAATGGGGGGTCTGCTATAGACCTCCAAGCCAGACTGAAGACTTGGATGATACCTTTCTAGAGCAGATTATTACCAAACATTCAAAATTGAGGGATACAGTAGTCATAGGAGACTTCAACTATCCCAATACCTGTTAGAACTCAAATTCTGAGAATGCAAGGTTCAACAAACTCCTCAATTGCCTCGCTGACCATATGCTTTCCCAGAAGAGTGTCAGATGGCCCGAGGGCCCGTGTACTGGCAGAAATGTTCCAGAAGATACTAGTATCCTGAGCTGTAACATCCATCCCCTCCCCAAGATTCACCCCCCAGAACTCACTTTCAGCTTGTATGTCCTCAGTTCATAGATATTGGGCCCAGGTCGTGGCAAAGGCTCATTCCAAAAGCTGAACTCCAAGAGCAGCTGGTTTCTTCGGGACAACAGCATTTTACTCCTCTCCTTCCGGAATTCCAGGTACTCCTGGAAAGGGAGAAAGATCAGAAGGGTCACTTGGGCACTTAGCTGTGAGCTTTCAGTACTTTCCATTGGGGGGGAACATGATTGAAAAGAGTGGGCTAGAGTTGTGCTGTGTAAGCATGGGATTTGGTTCTTTCAAGCAAGTTTCTAGTTCTCATTGACCTGAAAGTCATATGTTGACAGTACTTATATGTCGGATGGTTACTGTTTGGGTTATCCCAGCCACAATTTGAAGGTGACCTGGAAACTGCAACTAATCCAGAATGTGGCAGCTGGACAGGTGACTGGGGGTGGCTGCCGAGACCCTGTAACACCGGTTCTGAAAGACCTACATTGGCTCCCTGTACATTTCCGAGCACAATTCAAAGTGTTGGTACTGACCTTTAAAGCCCTAAACGGCCTCGGCCCAGCTCCTTCTGGCAGTTCCCTCCATGCAAGAAGTGAGGTTACAGGGAACCAGGCAGAGGGCCTTCTTGGTAGTGGTGCCTGCCCTGTGGAACGCCCTCCCATCAGATGTCAAGGAAATAAATCTGACTTTTAGAAGACGTCAGAAGGCAGCCCTGTATCAAGACGTTTTTAATGACTGATGTTTTGTTGTGCTTTTAATTCTGTTGGGAGCTGCCCAGAGTGACTGGGGAAACCCAGCCAGATGGGCGGGGTAAAACTAATAAATTATTATAGTTAGCCAGGGACTTGATCCAGGGGTCAGAGAGACAAGCCTAATACTCTACCCAGAGGTAGGGCCACAACTCAGTGGTAGAACATCTGCTATGTATGCAGAAGGTCCCAGAACATCTCCATGTTAGGCTGAGAGAAACTCCCTCTCTGAAACCCTGGAGAGCTGCTGCCAGTCAGAGTATACAACACTAAGTTCAATGGACCAAAGGTCTGACTCAGCGCAAGGCGGCCTTCCTATGTAGGCAGGTTCCAGATGTCCCATCATTCTTGATCGAGGGCCGTTCTAGCTGGGCCGATGGGAGCTGGGGACCCCCAACATCTGGAAGGCATCGCCTTGTCTACCTAACTATGCCATTAAGATTGCCACTGGCTCTTTGCTACAGAGACCAGATGTGGCCTGGCAGTGGCACCGTCCTCTTGACAGCAGCATTGAGAATCGTTCCTCCGTCGCTGCTGATGTGTGATAGTTTTCCTCACATGTCTGTGTTGACATTCTACAGTGTTGGAGTCATGAGAGCGGAAGTTCAGTTTACACTGTTCCGTTATGTTGTGCTATTGCATTTTCTGTTCTCTCTCGGACGAGAAGGAGAGAGGAGCCATGATTCCTTTGTTCCGTAACACTTGATCTTGTACATAATAATAATAATAATAGTAAAAATAGTAATAGTGATAATAAGAATAATTTATTATTTATACCCCGCCCATTTGGCTGAGTTTCCCCAGCCACTCTGGGCGGCTCCCAATCAAGTGTTAAAAACAGTACAGCGTTAAATATTAAAAATTTCCCTGAACAGGGCTGCCTTCAGATGTCTTTTAAAGATAGGATAGCTGCTTATTTCCTTCACATCTGAAGGGAGGGTATTCCACAGTGTGGGTGCCACTACCGAGAAGGCCCTCTGCCTGGTTCCCTGTAACCTCGCTTCTCACAATGAGGGAACCGCCAGAAGGCCCTCGGCGCTGGATCTCAGTGTCTGGGCTGAACGATGGGGGTGGAGATGCTCCTTCAGGTATACAGGACTGAGGCCGTTTAGCTTACAATTCTACACCTCAAGTCCAGCTTCTGCTTTGAACTCTGCTATGTTTGTGTGTGCATATATCTTCGGATATATGTCACAGTTGCGACTCGGGACAGAAGAGTGATGAATCATCCCGAGGGGCGCTTTGGAGGGAAAGATAGTTCCCTGGCGTTTTCCCAACAAGCAGTAAATCTGGAGAAGAGAGACCTGTGCTTGGTACCTGGTTCTGTTTCAGCTTGTTCATGCAGTCCACGAGGGCTGGGTAACCACCAGTGAATCGCCAGAGGTGCACTAGAACAAGAAGAGGAGAGCCTCAAATCCTTGCAAACCCCAGCCGAAAGCTAACACCCACATGGCTCACTGCTAGAGCATCCGTTTTGCATGCAGAAGGTGATTGTGGTTGATCAAGTCCTGAAATGCACTTTTTTATTGGGAGGAGGAAGGGCTAAATCTCAAGGGCCTCCTTAGGGAATGCACACAGAATCTAGTAATTGTGGATGTACTGCTCTTGCACATGGAGGTTCTGATTAGAGGCAGTGGCTAATGGATTATGCTGGCAGGGGTCAGCAAACTTTGTCAGCAGGGGGCCGGTCCACTGTCCCTCAGACCTTGTGGGGGGCCAGATTATATTTTGAAAAGGAAAAAAAAAATGAACGAATTCCTATGCCCCACCAATAACCCAGAGATGCATTTTAAATACAGTGGTACCTCAGGTTAAGTACTTAATTCGTTCCGGAGGTCCGTTCTTAACCTGAAACTGTTCTTAACCTGAAGCACCACTTTAGCTAATGGGGCCTCCTGCTGCCGCCGCGCCGCTGGAGCACGATTTCTGTTCTCATCCTGAAGCAAAGTTCTTAACCCGAGATACTATTTCTGGGTTAGCGGAGTCTGTAACCTGAAGCGTATGTAACCTGAAGCTTATGTAAACCGAGGTACCACTGTAAAAGGGCACATTCTACTCATGTAAAAACACGCTGGTACCCAGACCGTCAGTTAGCTGGATTTAGAAGGCGATTGGACCGGATCCGGCCCCCCAGGCCTTAGTTTGCCTACCCATGGATTATGGGTTTGTTTGTTTTAAAGACGGAAGGGGAGAAAGGGCTGAATCGCTATGGCTCCCTGAGTCATATGCAATGAACTTCCTGTCAAGGCAGAACTCAAAGGCCCCTAAACCCACCCTGCATGGTTGGACCTGCCCCCTCACCTGCCTGGTCCTGTTCACCATACCAAGTATTCCAGTTGCCAACCAGGTCGCAGGGGTAGTCTGAGTCCGAGTGCAGCTTTGGAAGTACCTGTTCCCTGCAAAGCAGACATGGAATCGACAGGCAAGGTGGGTATAGCCAAAGCTCACATTTATTATTAGCAGCAATTATTAATAACAATACCTATGGCATCAACTTAGTCCACATATGTCCCCACAGCCACTTTGATCAACAGAACTGACACTGTTACAAGTATCACATAATGTCTGTTCCGCATTTGTAAAAATATTTTTGTGTGGCAGACCTATACTTTTTTTTAATGATTTTCAGTTTTATACATTTCAATAATTTTACAATCATTTTAACATTTCAAAACTTGACTTCCTCCCCCCTCCCTTTCTGCGGTTGCATATTCCAAATTAACTTCATTTACTCATCTACTTGAAACATATACTCTTATAAAACTGCAGGTTATTACAATAATCCTGCCAATGTTCTTATTACCTGTTTGTAAATATTCAATAAACCATTTCCATTCTCTTTTAAAAAGTTTGTTATCGTGATTTCTTTTTTTCCTGCTAAGTTTTCCCATTTCTGCATATTCCATAAGTTTTTGTACCCATTCTTCTTTCTCTGGGACTTCTTCTTCTTTCCATTTTTGGGACAAGTAACATTCTTGCCACTGTAGTCGCATGCATGAATACAGTGGTGCCCCGCAAGACGAAAAACCCGCTAGACGAAAGGGTTTTCCGTTTTTCGAGGCGCTTCGCAAGACGAATTTCCCTATGGGCTTGCTTCGCAAGACGAAAATGTCTTGTGAGTTTTTTCCCTCTTCCCCCACTTTTTCTAAGCCGCTAAGCCGCTAAGCACCGCTAAGCCGCTAATAGCGCTGATCAGCTAAGCCGCTAATAGGGATGCTTCGCAAGACGAAAAAACCGCTAGACGAAGAGACTTGCGGAACGGATTATTTTCGTCTTGCGAGGCACCACTGTAAATTTCTATAAAGTTTGGGTAGTTCTGTCCTTATAATTCCCCAAAGCACCTACACTTTGGAACTCCCTGCCTGTTGATATCAAGCAGGTGGCTTCACAGGAAGACCTAGTATTATGAAAAATTGAAAAGCATCTCTCTCTCTCCGCACAATTTAATACACCTCTAGCTACTGTAGTTGTTTATTGTATTTTAAATTATGTTCCTCCTTACATACATCCCCTGCCTCTAAAAACAGGGGGAGCCCCTTCCAAGACTGAGAACATACTATACAGTGGTACCTCGGGTTACATACGCTTCAGGTTACAGACTCCGCTAACCCAGAAACAGTACCTCAGGTTAAGAACTTTGCTTCAGGATGAGAACAGAAATCGTGCTCTGGTGGCACGGCAGCAGCAGGAGGCCCCATTAGCTAAAGTGGTGCTTCAGGTTAAGAACAGTTTCAGGTTAATAACGGACCTCCGGAACGAATTAAGTACGTAACCAGAGGTACCACTGTAGTTTTAAACAAATGCTGTCTTCTTTTTATTTTAAGGAAAACTTGGGGGCAGGGAGCAGAATACAGTACAGTCATACCTTGGGTTGAAGTTGCTTCAGGTTGAGTGCTTTTGGGTTGCGCTCCGCGGCAACCCGGAAGAAACGAAATGCGTTACTTCCAGGTTTTGCTGCTCGTGCATGCCCAGACGGTCAAAATGACGTCACGCGCATGCGCAGAAGCGGCATATCGCGGCACGCACAGTTGCAGGTTGCGTTTGCTTCAGGATGCGAACAGGGCTCCGGAACGTATCCCGATCGCATCCTGAGGTACCACTGTATCTGGGAAGGACAGGATGGATGGAATGGAGTGTCTGGGGGCCCAGAAATGGAAAGGATATAAAGTTCCTACCAGAAAAGAATGGCAGGTGAAGCTGATGGACTATGCTGAAATGGCTAAAATGACTGGATAAGAATCAGAAATCAGGAAGACCAAAATTTTAATAAGGAATGGGGAAAATTTGTAACGTATCTTAAAGACCCCTGTAAACAGTTAAAATTGTTAGTAGGACTGGAATATCACTTGTAGCGAATAAGGGTGAATTTTGGACATAATGGAAGAGGTAAAAGATTTGGATCAACGTAAAAGATGCCAAAGGAAGTGATTAATAATAGGACCCACAAAGGGGAGGATGGAAGTCCAGGAGATTCCTTGGAATCTTGTTTTTAAGATTTACGCTTGATATATCTCTGTAAAATTTTAATTTGAAAAACCAAATAAATAAATAAATATTTTAAAAGGAATGGAGTTTCCGGGAAAATGGAGTAGGAACTGGACGGCTCCCTGAACATTGCAGCAAAATTCCCGCTTGTGGAATTTTATTATTGAATTGCACTATACTGTCGTTAGGCCTTTTAAATAACCTCTCTTCTCAATCTTAGAACTCCTGACAGCGGGAGAGACTTACGTCAGGCTGTTATAGGCATCCAGGCACTCAGGTTTCACATTGTGGACTGAAATGACAAAGAAAACAGTTGCGTTTGGCTTAGTATCAAATGCAAAATAAGACGGAGGGAGGAAGAGCGGAGGAAGCCTACAGCAAAACAGTCTCCTTGAACAGGACCAACTCGTTCCCCTGGTGAGCTAGCAGGGAAATTCGTGGCTGCCCCACAGCAAGCATTCTGCACCAAAGAAATAATAATATGTTTCCTGAAGCAACAAGTATTCTGTCCAGATAAAAGACGCGTCAAGAATCCAGATTCTGTTCCAGAATCCAGATTCTATTCTCAAATTCCCAAGTAACGGCAACAGGGTGTTTTTATTTTTGAAATGGAATCCTAGAACTGTAGAGGTGGAAGGCACCCCAAGGGTCATCTAGTCCAACCCCCTGTGAGACAGGAATCATGGCTAAAGAATCCCTGACAGATGGCCATCCCACCCCTGTTTAAAAACCTCCAATGAAGGGGAGGCCACGACCTTCCAATGGAGCCCATTCCACTGTCAAACAACTCAAAAGTTCTTCTGAACGCTCCATCAGAATCTTCCTTCTTCTTGTTTGAATCCATTGGTTCGGGTCCTATCTCTCTGGAGCAGCAGAAAAACAGCTTGCTCCATGTGACAGGCCTTCAGATATTTGAAGATTATTCTGTGTGCATTATTCCTGCCTAACCAGCACACATAATTCTGAATGTCTGTCTGTCTGTTTGTTTAGTATTTGCATCTTGCACAGAATTTGGAACTTCTTGGAGGCAAGGAACAGATTGGGCAGTGGGAGGGTGGTCTGAGTAAGTCTGCCGTGGACGCCGATAGGAGATTGGTTGGAAGCAGGCAGCAAGAAGTCACTATATCACAGACAACAGAGACTGTCAACGTAGCTTCCGTAATCATGAGGTTGATAAACTTGACTTGCTCCCCAACCTATGCCTTAATATTAAGCATTTTCTCCTTCATCCATTTACAACACCTGACATCTATTCATCTCCCATTTGAGATGAGACCATCAATTGAGACAGTCTCCCCAGATCCAAAGAAACACCTGGAGAGACCTAATTGGACTTTCTAGATGAGGATGAATCCTGACAAGACAGAAGTACTGTTTTGGGGGGACAGGAGGTGGGCGGGTGTGGAGGACCCCCTGGTTCTGAATGGGGTAACTGTGCCCCTGAAGGACCAGGTGTGCAACCTGGGAGTCATTTTGGACTCACAGCTGTCCATGGAGGTGTAGGTCAGTTCTGTGTCCAGGGCAGCTGTTTATCAGCTCCATCTGGTACACAGGCTAAGACCCTACCTGCTCACGGACTGTCTCGCCAGAGTGGTGCATGCCCTGGTTATCTCCCGCTTGGACCACTGCAATGCGCTCTATGTGGGGCTACCTTTGAAGGTGACCCGGAAACTACAACTAATCCAGAATGTGGCAGCTAGACTGGTGACTGGGAGCGGCCGCCAAGACCACATAACACCGGTCTTGAAAGACCTATCCCAGTACATTTCCGAGCACAATTCAAAGTGTCGGTGCTGACCTTTAAAGCCCTAAACGGCCTCGGTCCAGTATACCTGAAGAAGCATCTCCACCCCCACTGTTCAGCCCAGACACTGAGGTCCAGCTCCAAGGGCCTTCTGGCGGTTCCCTCCCTGCAAGAAGCCAAGTTACAGGGAACCAGGCAGAGGGCCTTCTCGGTAGTAGCGCCCTCCCTGTGGAATCCCTCCAAGCAGATGTCAAAGAGAACAACAACTACCTGACTTTTAGAAGACATATGAAGGCAGCCCTGTTTAGGGAAGCTTTTAATGTTTGACGCACTATTGTATTTTACTATTTTGTTGGAAGCTGCCCAGAATGGCTGGGGAAGCCCAGCCAGATGGGTGGGGTATAAATAATAAATTATGATGATGATGATGATGATTATATGCAATATAAACTTCTTCTAAGCAGTGGTTCCAGCTTTAAGCTGCCACTATACTTTGTTTCCAAGAAATAACACGCCAGCTGCTATTGCTGTTGGTTATTGAACAGTCATACCTTGGAAGCCGAACGGAGTCCATTCGACTTCCAAAACGTTCGGCAACCAAGACGCGGCTTCCGATTGGCTGCAGGAGCTTTCTGCATGCAATCAGAAGCCACGTAAGCCGCGTCGGACGTTTGGCTTCCAAAGAACGTTTGCAAACCGGAACACTTACTATTGCAGCATTCGGGAGCCAAAACGTTCAACTGGCAAGGCGTTCGGCTTCCAAGGTACGACTGTATTTTGAATTATGTTTCTTGTATGTGAGAAAGCAAAATAATAATTTTTAAAAATACAGTGGTGCCCCGCAAGACGAATGCCTCGCAAGACGGAAAACCCGCTAGATGAAAGGGTTTTCCGTTTTGGAGGTGCTTCGCAAAACAAATTTCCTATGGGCTTGCTTTGCAAGATGAAAATGTCTTGCGAGTTCCTGTGGGTTTTTTCCCCTCCCCCCCCCCCTATTTCTAAGCCGCTAAGCCACTTATCCGCTAAAAGCTGCTAAGCCGCTAATAGCGCTAATCCGCTAAGCTGTCAATGGGCTTGCTTCGCAAGACGAAAAAACCGCTAGACGAAGAGACTCGCGGAACAGATTCTTTTCGTCTTGCAAGGCACCACTGTATACCGTATTTTTTGCTCTATAAGACTCACTTTTTCCCCTCCTAAAAAGTAAGGGGAAATGTGTGTGCGTCTTATGGAGCGAATGCAGGCTGCTCAGCTATCCCAGAAGCCAGAACAGCAAGAGGGATTGCGGCTTTCACTGTGCAGCGATCCCTCTTGCTATTCTGGTTTCTGAGATTCAGAATATTTTTTTTCTTGTTTTCCTCCTCCAAAAACTAAGTGCGTCTTGTGGTCTGGTGCGTCTTATAGAGCGAAAAATACGGTATATTAAAAAGTTTTCAGAAAGCCAAAGTTCTGCACCAAGAAGGTTCCAAGGTTTTTACGCAAAGCATGGAAGGCTCTTTGTCGATCACCCACCTCCCCAAGCTGCTCTGTTGAACGGAAGACGCGAAACCTGCTGCTGCTGCTTACAGTCCTTACCCACGGACCAGCCCTCGGCCCTCACCCGTGCAGAAAGCAACACAGAGGCTTACGACAAGAGCAGAGGGGAAAGCAAGTTTAGGGACAAGTGGGGTGGCGGCTCACACTGTATCTTGTACAAGTGGTTGGTCTCTTTCTTTGACAGGAGGTTGGAATGGGCATCCTTTCGGGGGTCCACTTTGTGGACAAAGAGGGAACGGAACCAGCTGCTTTCGTGGTCTTTGGAGTAGTCCCTGAAAGAAAATGCAGGTGTCAGAAAGGCAACCCACAAAAGAAAAAAGGAGGTAGCAGCCTTCACAGCAAAACATCTGGACCAGGTTTCTGAATTGCTACTCGCCTGGTTGCCTATGGCGAGTGAGACATGATCTCCAGGTGACCAAGGAACAGGACGAATGTCAATTCATTACTTCTCAAAGGCCAATAATGAGTTTCAGTCCCTGCATAATAAGCATAAGGATTCTGAAGCAAGTAGCCTTCCTTGTTTTAAGTTATTATGCCCTTGTGTTGTGGATAATTCTGCATCAGTTCGCATGGACTCTTAAAAAATGAGCTGCTGGAGGACGAATGGAGCATTTCGCAGCTTGGAAAACTATGCTACTGGTTTACCGTATTTTTCGCTCTATAAGACGCACTTTTTCCCCTTCAAAAATTAAGGGGAAATGTGTGTGCGTCTTATGGAGCGAATTCAGGCTCCTTGGCTTCAGCGATAGCAACACGAAGCCTCCAAAGCGCAGAAGGAGAGCTCCCCCCGCGCGCCGGGGCTTCAGGCGGCTATCCGCAAGCCTTTGGAGTGCAGCGGGAGTTCCTGCCGCTTCGCTGAAGGGGCGCTGAGCAGAGAGGAGGAGATTTTTTTCCCCTGTTCTCCCCCTCCTATGGTCCGGTGCATCCTATCGAGCGAAAAATACGGTACTTTAGTTTCGTGTACCAGCTTGCTCCAAGCTTCATTCCCAGCTGTAAAATGGAAACAGATGAAAACATTTTTGTTCCAGCAAGCCTATCCAGAAATGCAGAATGTCAGCATCTGTTATAACCTGCTTTTTACCTTATTGTTGATTTTAAAATTATTTTAAAACAGTTGTTTTAAACCTTTTTTAATGGTAATTTTAAGGTTTTGCAAACTACTTTGAGTTGTTATTACAATCCATCGGTATATAAATCCTGTGAAATAGAGTGAAATGTGAATCAGGACAGACCCCACATTTCACCTCTTACACCCGCCCCCCCCAAAAATCTAGGAGATGGAGAATAATAATACAGAGCTACCTCACAAGGTTGTTTGTATGGATAACTGACACGAAAAGGAAGTTTACAGTACAAATATGGTTATATAGAAATTCTGATCAACATAGCTGTTCACTTTTCCCTTTTCTTGCGAGGAATCCTATTCAGAATAAGGGAATTTCCCTTAAAAAAAGGGAAACGTTGACAGCTCTGCTGATCAAGCTTCTCTCTCTTAAGCTCTCCCCACGTAAAAATAAAATATCTATCTGCAAAAGCTGCGAAATAAAAAATGAACGGCTTCTCTTGAACACAGCTCTACCGAGCAATGGGTACCATTCCACTCCAGCCAATGTTATGGATCTAATATTCTGCTCTTATCTAAGATGGCAACTAGATAAATAAAGAGAGAGGGGGAGAGAGAGAGAGGGAGAGACCCTTTCTTTGCAGCCAAGACCTTTGCACCAACGCTGGTCATTCATTAACTTCAGAAAATAGATGGTAAACAATCCATCAGGGAGGCACTGCTAACTCCACAGGATTCCCACTGGCCCCTTCAGGGGCTGTGACTATGTGAACATGGACACCAGTGTTCCCCAACCTGGTGCCCTCCAGCTATAAGATGCTGGGGTTGGTGGCAGCTGGGAGTCCAAAACTCCTGGAAGGCACCAAGTTGGAAAAGACTGACCTGTTAGCCAAGGGCTCGTAGCTAATCTCTAGCCCAAAATTCCATCTTTCCAAATAATTTGTTACTTAGAGCACAAGCCTAATAAGTCCATCTACTCAGACAAAAATCCTGCTGGATTCAGTGGGGCTTACTTGCAGGTCAATGGGATTAGCTTTGCCGCCTAAGGCGTCATAGAATCTTAGGAGTTGGAAGGGACTCAAGGGGCGTCTAGTCCAACCCCCTGCAATGTAGGAACCTTAGCTAAAGCATCCATGACGGACAGGAGAAGGGAAAAAGAGAAGACTCTCAAAACTTGCAAGAATCAAGCAAACGAGCATTTTAAAACAGGGTTGCATCCAACCAAGTCAAGAGCAGGCCCATTGAAGTTCATGGCACTAGGTTAAGTAACGTCCATTCATTTCAATGGGCTTCCTAGGAGTAAGACCCCAATGTTGGATACGACCCCAAAGTCCACTGCGTTATAAGAGCTTCCAAGGCCAGGCCTCACCAGCCCTCCAAGGGCGCAAAGTGAAAACGATCCTTTTCCTTCCTCCCGGGTTTGTTGCGATCCTAAGGCAGGCTTGCTCTCTCCCTACCCCCCCCCCCCGCCCCAGCCTGCTGGAGATTAACCCTTTGCCACCCGGGGAGCGCTCGTTGCGCAAGGAAAGGCGCAAGACTTTGGGCATTGAGAGGTGCGCAAGGCAGCGTCGGGGGAGGGCTCCGGGTGGGGAAGGGAGGGAAGGGGAAGCTGCTCACCGGCCCCCGCCGCGGGCCAGGCAAGGGTCTCCGCCCCGCAGCGCCGCCAGCAGCAGCAAGCGCCGCGCCGGCATCCCGCACGCCCACGTCGCCATCTTCGCTCTCGCCCGCGGCTCCAGCAAGACCCGGACGAGAGGAGGGAAGAGGAGGCGCTGCCGCCGCCGCAGCGACGCTTTGGGGCGGATCTCGGTGCTCCGATGCGACACACGCCCCGGGCGTGGGAGGGACCACTGGGGTCTCCTTACAGCCGCAAGGGGGCGTCAGCGGCCGGCAGCCTTCATGCGGACTAGCCACCTGACGCTCTCCCTTTAAAGCGCGTTCGAAGGGCAGGCTTTCCCGCAAGGGATTCTGGGCCGTGTAGTTCACCCCTCGTAGAATTACAAAGGCCGGCTGCCCTTCACGAACTACAGCGCCCAGAATTCTTTGGGCGGGGAAAATGCTTCGAAGGTTGCAGTGTTTGGGGCTTTTTGTCTTTTAAAGTTTAGAGAAAAGGCAACACGACAGAAGTTTGCAAAAGTATGCACGGCACTGGGGAAAAGCTGTTCTCCTGTGAGTTCAACAGCATTCTTGGTGCCTTAGCTTCACAGGTTTTAAACTTTGTCCCAAGGACTTTTTAACTTTCTGATGTTTTGCCGCTGCTTAATATAACTAGTGATCCGCGCCCGCCAATAAACAAAATTCCAGCTAGTTTGAGGAACGGTTGGCTTGCTTGGGAAAGCTGATCTCATAACGCTAGCACTCATCATCATCAGTATTTATCTATTGTTTCATACGCGAAATCCCTGATATAGAAAAACAAAGGGTGGTTGGCTTTTGCTGCCCAACTCCCCAAGGGACTGAGTCCCCTAAGTCCATGATCCGTCAGAGATGGATGGATGGAGGCAGGAGGCAGTGAAAGCAAGGCAGATCTTTATTTTTCTGTTGCAACAGAGTTCCCTCCCCTGCTAGCAAGGAGGCAAGAGAGACCCAGAGCCCAGAAGAAACATCTCTTTTAAGCGTTTGCATTTTGGCGTGGAGAAGAAGGACATCCTCTCTACAAACAGTCAGAAATTACATTGCACATAAGGTGGGGTTGCTGTGGCTCAGGCAGGCCAAGGTGTGATATTCCTGAATATTTAGGAAGTTTGACATAGTTCCAGACACAGTTTACACAAATATTAGCATAAGACAATCAGGATGCCTGTCAGATATCCCTCAGTGCAGAGCATCTGGGGAAACAATGACAATACAAAGGAGGTTCATAAATATAGGAAAGGAATCCCTTCAGAAACTTCGCCTGATTGCTAGCTGCCTACCTGTTCTCAGGCAAGGGGGATTAAGGAGGCAGAGGGAATATTTAGACTTTAGGAGAGCCAAGATGGCTTTTGGATTGTTCTCCAGTACTATTTTAGACATGTGACATATATACTTATGTGTGTGTGTTTACCTTGTGCAATTATCAACATTTATTCTATATTTGAGACCTTAGAATTTCTATAACACCCGTAAGCAGTTTACATAAAACACAAAAAGGTATTTTTTAAAAGAGAATGAAAAATGCAACTAAAACAAATACAAAGGAATACATCGGTAAAAACAGAGAAGCCATTGATGAAACATTGAGTTAAATATCAATAAATAACAAAACAGAATAGTGTGATTAATCTTATTAGCCCAACAATGCCTGCTTAAATATATGGGTCTTTAAAGGTAAAGGTAAAGAGACCTCTGACTGTTAGGTCCAGTCGCAGACGACTCTGTAGTTACGGTGCTCATCTTGTTTTATTGGCCAAGGGAGCCGGTGTACAGCTTCCAGGTCATGTGGCCAGCATGACTAAGCCGCTTCTGGCGAACCAGAGCAGTGCACCGAAACGCCGTTTACCTTCCCGCCGGAGCGGTACCTATTTATCTACTTGCACTGGCGTGCTTTCGAACTGCTAGGTTGGCAGGAGCAGGGACTGAGCAACGGAGCTCACCCCGTCACGGGGATTCGAACCACCGACCTTCTGATCGGCAAGCTCTAGTTTAAAACTTGCCACTATTTTCTGCTTCGTGAGCATTGTGTGGAAGGGTGTTGCAGAGTTTGTAGTGTATTGCATGGTGCTGCGCCAGTGTAATCGATTTTCTTTTTGTCTGCCTTGTTAAAATCAATAAATTTATCTGAAAAGAAGAAGAGGATTTGCTGCTTGAGGGTGACAGAGCCTTTTGATCCACCTTACTTTTGCAAGCCTAAAGGTCCAGTGTGAGACTGAATACCTCCAGCAAAATACCGGCAAATCAAGAGGCAAGCAAAGATGGCAATTCAATAATTATAACAGAAATACATAGCAAAGGCCCCCGAGTGTAGCTTACTGGTAATCTAATTCAAAACATAATATAGCAATCCCAAATAAACAACTTGATTTGAGTAATCCTCTGGAAATGAATTTTTAATCAAGGCTTATCCCAAGATTTGTATACATGTTTCCTAAGATTTATATACATATTTGTATATCGTCTCATTTGAATCCTTTAAAAATGTCTAGCAACTTAAATATGTATTTATTAAAGAGCCACCAATAAATACATTTTCTGGCTTCCTGCGGATTGAAATGTTCAAGACAAAACACAAAAATCAGGACACGCAGTCATTGAGCGGGAGACAGGAGAAGGAAAACGGAAAAAGGAGTCAGGTCCAGCAATTGCATTTCAATTTAAACGGGAGCGAAAGGATGTCTGGGTGCAGAAAATGAAGTCTGACATTGACAAATCCACTCTTGGGCTTAATTCTTTTTCTATTCCCAGGGAAAGGAGAATTTCAATTGCTCTTGGCAAAGCTCCTGAAGAAAGTGAATTATCTCTATTCTTAAGGAAGGTGACCCACATTGAGGGATTGGCCAAAGAAACACAATGGTCATCTCAGGGAAGAGCCTAATTCTGAAGAGATCGGTGCCCCTTCACAGAGCCCTCAGGCGCCTCTGGAAAATCTGAGCTGCCACTTGAAACTAAACTCTGCTAGTCTGAAGCTGCCACCCTGTATCCCAGTGGTGGGGAATCTCTGGGATGCTAGACTAGCTAGGCCTCTGACCCATAGGCTAACTGGCCTCTGGCTCTGACCCATAGGACTAGCTAGGCTCTGGTCTGCAGGACTGACCAGGGCCACTAGGCCTCCCCATGTGGCCCCATTTAGTTAATAAAATCAATTAAACCAGGGTGGGAGACCTACATACCCTCCAAAATTTCTCTGATGAAAACAGGGACATCCTATTCCATAATAATAATAATCATCATCATCATCATCAGTGGTTTTTTTCTGGGGGTACGCAGGGGTACACATACCCCTAAACATTTTGTGAATCTAAGTTTGAACTCTTGAGGGGTAGTATTTCAATATGAGTAGGAAAATAATACCCCTAAACATTTTTTTTAGAAAAAAGCACTAATAATAGTATTAATAATAATAATAATAATTTCATTATTTGTACCCTGTCCATCTGACTGGGTTGCCCCAGCCACTCTAGGTAGCTTTCAACATACATTAAAAAAACCATAATAAAACAGGGCTTCCTTTGGTTACTTATCTCCTTGGCTCAGGAGTTCCATAACTCCCTACCCTCCAACATTTCTCCGATGAAAATAGGGACGTCCTAAGGAAAAGAGGGTCATTCCGGGATCAATTCAGACAGATTCTGTAAATCCAGGACTGTCCCTGGAAAATACGGGCACTTTGAGGATCTGGACCTCAGGTGCAGGGACCAAATGTGGCCCTCTAGCCCTCTTTATTTGGCCCTCTGAACGCCCCTCAGGCCACACCCCTCACTGATCCTGCTTTGCACCAAAAACCAGAGGTGGGGACCATCAAACCTAGGGGCACAACATGATCCACCAAGCCTCTCTGTCTGGCCCTGGGACTCTCCCCAGGCCACATCCCCTCCAGCACCCTGCTTGGATGTTCTGCTTCATTGGACGGTGTCCTTGAACTCTGATTGTGCCTCTTGCTTGAAGGATAGAGAGTGTTGTGTGTGCATGCATGTGTTTGTGTAGAAACTAGCCCACTGTACCAAAGGCAAAGTCAATATTGATTGCTCTGCCCATTGTTGCTTCTGGCACTGCCCACCACTGGCTTGTGGCCCCCAGAAGATTGTCCACAATAGAATGCGGCCCCCAGCTGAAAAAAGGCTCTGCACCCCCATATTAAACCACAGAGACTAGGACTTGCTGATCAGAAGGTTGGCGGTTTGAATCCCCGCGACGGGGTGAGCTCCTGTTGCTCGGTCCCTGCTCCTGCCAACCTAGCAGTTCGAAAGCACCTCAAAGTGCAAGTAGATAAATAGGTACTGCTCCGTTCGGAAGGTAAACGGCGTTTCCGTGCACTGCTCTGGTTCACCAGAAGCGGCTTAGTCATGCTGGCCACATGACCTGGAAGCTGTACACCGGCCAATAAAGCGAGATGAGCACCGCAACTACAGAGTTGGTCACGACTGGACCTAATGGTCAGGGGTCCCTTTACCCCCATATAACCCCCATATTAAAGCTTTCCCCTTGGCTAACAATCAAATGTTGATGTCCTGAGACCCATACGTGCTTCTGGTTCTCATGCATAAAGTCCAAAGTCATTTTTCTCTCTCTGCAAAAATCAAATTGTTTTGGTCCAGACAGAGCTTGCTCGGTAATAATGCTTAATATATTATATTTGGATGAGAGCCAGGAACAGAGACTTGTGATCCAGGGGGAGAAGACAAAGTCTGGAAACATAAGCAAGTGAATAAATAAAAAAGGAACAATTTTGTTTATTTTTTTTTTAAAGCCTTCAGCATTCTTTGGTATGGGGCATCATAGCAGGGCTACGACACTTAATGGATAAGATGAATTGATTTTAAAAGGTGCCTCTGAGTAATTGAGCAGCAAATGTTTAACTACATTAAAAACACAGGGAGCGGCCTTCCACTGAGTCAGACCTATTGGTCCATCTAGCTCAGTATTACCTACACAGACTGGCAGCAGCTCTCCAGGGTTACAGGCAGGGATATTTCCAGCCCTGCTTGGAGATGCTGAGAACTGATTGATTTCATTGCATTTGTATCTTACATCTTTCTCAAGGTGACGTACATGGTCATCGCAATCAGTTCTCCATGGCTGGTGCAAGGCGATTGATGCGGACCTACGGGACCTCCTCTCCCGGTATGCCCCACGGAGGACCTTAAGGTCCATAAATAGCAACACCCTAGAGGTCCCGGGCCCTAAGGAAGTTAGATTAGGCTCAACCAGAGCCAGGGCCTTCTCAACACTGGCTCCGGCCTGGTGGAACGCTCTGTCTCATGAGACCAGGGCCCTGCGGGATGTGATTTCTTTCCGCAGGGCCTGTAAGACAGAGTTGTTCCACCTGGCCTTTGGCTTAGAATCAGTTTGATTCCCTCCCCCTCTTTCTTTTTCCTTTCTCCTCCTGTAAAGAGGCTGCATCCTAATGTTTTAATGTTGTATTTTAATCTTGTTTTTTAAATTGTATCTTAATCAATTTGTTTTTATTATTGTTTGTTAGCTGCCCTGAGCCCGGTCTTGGCTGGGGAGGGTGGGGTATAAATAAAAATTATTATTATTATTATTATTATTATTATTATTATTATTATTATTATCCCTACAACAGTCTTGCAAGGTAGGTTGGGCTGAGAGAGGCAGCAAATGGCCCCAGGTTACTCTGGTGAGCTTCATGGTCAAGAGGGGATTCGAACCCTGGTCTCTCAGGTCTTAGTCTGACACTCTAAGCACTAAACCACACTGGCTCCCAGATTTAAACCTGGGGCAACATTACTGCATATAATTTAAGAGCGGGGCTTACAGCGTATATGGCACATGACAGCATCTCTCTGCCGGGAAGTTAATCACTGATTAGGATGTTACAAATGGCTCACAGACAAGGCTTAGGTCTGCACCTTCAACGCTGTGCTGGCCAGCTTGGGGAAGTGAATTATGAAAGCCTTTAATACCTTTGACTCTGTAAATGACCCATAGTGACAATCGGGAAGATACAGCGTCCACTTGGGAGGCTTAGCATGTGCTTTAAGGGAAACAGATCTCTTTGGAACAGCACGCTGGCTGGGTTTCAATAAAGCGTTCCCGTTGCAGGTGATCGATGGAGGAGCTATAGGCAAGTCATTGAAGTAATTGGATCAATCGCCTTGCACCAGCCATGGAGAACTGATTGCGAATCGCCAGAAAAGAACCTCACAGGTTCAACCCTCTGAAACTCAGGCAAAATTCCCCATGCTTGTTTGCCTGGCGATAATAAGATTGGAGGTAAGAAATGGTTAAGTCAAGAGGGAGGAAGCTCCGGCCCATGATACTACCATAATTAGTCCTGTTTCAGCCACACTGACTCCACTTGGTTAAATTGTAAAAAAAAAAAGAGGTGTTAGCAGGTCTCAGGGATTATTGAAAACCAGATGCCCTTAGCTGGACCCCTCCAAACTCCTGAAGCACTGGTGGCTTGGTTTGCTAAATAACATATGGCCCTCTGTACATGCTCAGAGACGCTTTCAAGTTCAAGCAGCCTACAGTCAAGGCCACCGCACTGATGCCACATAGGATGTGCCACAGGTGTAAACATTTCCCCAGTCCAGGTATCAGAGGACCGATTTGTGACGGCTCAAACAAGGGAGCCAGATCACACCCTCCAGGTGTGATGAAACTGACAAAGGCTCTGTTTGTATATCACAAGTCATTGCTTTGGCGCTCCCTGAATGTAAAGAATACAGTGGTACCTCGGGTTACAGATGCTTCAGGTTACAGATGCTTCAGGTTACAGACTCCACTAACCCAGAAATAGTACCTCGGGTTAAGAACTTTGCTTCAGGATGAGAAAAGAAACTGCGCAGCAGCAGCAGTGGGAGGCCCCATTAGCTAAAGTGGTACCTCAGGTTAAGAACAGTTTCAGGTTAAGAACAGACCTCCAGAACAAATTAAGTTCTTAACCCGAGGTACTGTGTGAATCGCTTCTGGCAACATTCAGATTAATATTTGGGACAGGCAAAAGAAAGAAAGAAAGAAAGAAAAGAAAAATTCTCCACAAATCGTGTAGTTAAAGCTATGGAACTCAGGACCACTTGATATGAAGTGATGGCTATCAACCTGGACGGCTTTAAAAGGTGACCGGGCACATTTATGGGGCACAGCTGGCCCCCAAAGGTTATGTTCCACCTCCACTGCTGGAGGCATTGTACTTCTGAATACCATTTGCTGGGAAGAGGTTGAGAGAGTGCTGCTCTTGTGCTCAGGTCCTGCTTGCAGATTTCCCGTGGGGGTATTATCTGGTCAGCCATTGTGAGAACAGGATGCTGACCTTGGATGGGCCCTTGGCCTGATCTGACAGGCTCTTCTTGAAGAGATTGAAGGGAGATCGAATTCTGGGAATCCTGGACAAAGATGTATCAAAAGAGGAGCTGACCACTTTTCACTTCTTTGGTAAAGTTCAACCTAATAATAATAATAATTTATTACATACCCCACCCATCTGACTGGGTTGCCCCAGCCACTCTGGGTGGCTTCCAACAAAATATAAAGAACACACGATACATCAGGCACGCACCTGTAAGAATGGAGCTACAACTTTACATTGATTTGTCTATTTCTCTTTTATCTAGGTTCTCTTCCATCTAGGTTGGTGGCCATCACTGTCTCCTTGTGGGAGGGAGTTCCATAGAAAAGTCCTTTCTTTTATCTGTCCTGACCATTCAACTTCCTGACATTCAGCCTAATAGATATCCGTGAGCAGTGCTGGATTTATGTATAGGTTAAGTAAGCTGAAGCCTAGGGCCTCTAAATCTAGGGGGCCTTGCCAGCCCGCCCGCTCCCCAGCGGGCAGTCTCCCCTCTCCTGCCAGAGAAGTGCCTATTTATCTACTTGCACTTTGATGTGCTTTCTAACTGCTAGGTTGACAGGAGCTGGGACTGAACAACAGGAGCTCACCCCGTCATGGGGATTCGAACCGCCGACCTTCTGATCGGCAGAATTTTAAATACCCGTCAACATCCTTGGTGTCACTCAATTTTGTTTATAACACTGTTATGTACTGAGTTGAATAGGATCCAAAATGCAGCAGTCTGATTGGTTCTAGAACAATACGATGTAGAATGCAGCAGTCTGATTGGTTCTAGAACAATACGATGTAGAATGCAGCAGTCTGATTGGTCCTAGAACAATAGGATCCAGAATGCAGTAGTCCACAACATTTAAAAACTAATGCAGAATGCAGTAGACCACAACATTTAAAAACTAATAAATTTCTGGGGGACTGCTTAGTGATTTTCAACTCATTGGAAATGAAAAACCTAATCTTAAAAACGAGCTACCATAATAAATTAAGAATTGATGGTAGGCCTATCATTATTTACAAAGAAATACCAGTAAGACTGTTACGTAAAAGAGATGGGTACAGACAAGTGGTAGCCGTTTTGAAGAGAAACGGTATACAATTTAGATGAGAGTTTCCTGAAGGGATCACCTTTTTCTATAAAGACAAAAAATTCAAACTGATGGACACACAGGAGGTGGAAAAGTTTATGAGAAGATATGAAAGAGAACTTGGAAAGGCAGAAAGCAGATTAAGAGCCAGAGAGGAGAATGAGGTGGGGGAGAGAGGGAATGGGCAGGAGAGTGGGCAAGAGAAGGAAGAGAGGGTAGAGGAAGTAGGAGATGAAGAAGATGAAGCCGTAGTGGGAGAAGAGACGGCAGAAGAGGAGGAACTCCCAGGAAACAAGGGCTCCAGACTATAGTTTGAGACTGCGGACAGAGAGACAGTAACAGTTAAAGTTAAATAATAACTTCTACATTAAAATTTTTGTCCTGGAATGTGAATGGGCTGAATGAAAAAGTTAAAAGGAATAAAATTGAGAAGGCTTTGAAAAGTAAGAATTATGATGTGATTTGCTTTCAAGAAACCCATATAGCTAAGAAACATAAGCATATTTTAGTAAATAAAAAATTGGGGGTAGAGTTTATTAATTCGGAGGTAAATAAGAAAAAAGGAGTAGTGGTTTATGTTAAAGAAAAGTGGGACCCTGTATTAATTTGTAAGGATGAAGAAGGAAGAATACTGGGAATCCAATTAAACTATCGGGGGGGGGGGGAATTAATGTTGTGACGGTATATGCCCCGAATGCAAACAGAGCCGAATTTTTTGAGAAATTAGAACAAATTTTGTTAGAGTTGGAAGACCATAAATTAATTTTGCTCGGAGATATGAATGGTGTCCCAGTACCTGACTTGGATAGAAGTGTAAAGAAGGGGAAATCAAACCAGGGGAAACTGCCGAAATCATTTAATAACCTCGAGGAGAATTTAGACTTAATTGATATTTGGAGGCATAAAAACCCTCTTACAAAACAGTTCACTCATTTTTCGGAGCCCCACCAGAGTTGGGGCAGAATTGATCAGATTTGGGTGTCAAGGGGATTATCGCCGAGGGTAGCGAGATGTGAAATTCAACCCAGGACCCTCTCTGACCACTGCCCTTTAGTCTTGGAAATAAAAAATGAAGTAAAGGGACAATATAGGTGGAGGATGAATGAACACCTATTCGAAATCGGAGAGGTGACGGAAAAGGCTAGAAGCACTCTGAAAAATTATTTTGATTTAAATTTGAATAGGGACACCCCCATAGATACAGTATGGGACGCCGGTAAGGCAGTCCTAAGGGGTTTTTTAATACAACAAAATAGTCATAGAAGGAAACTAAGGGAACAAAAGAAAGAGGACATCCTCACCCAGTTAAAAGATTGTGAGAGGAAACTGACCATAAACCCGGGGGATGAAAGGATTAACCAAACCTCTAAAGTGCTACAGTCACAATATTCAGCCTTATTAAACCAAGAGGTAGAATGGAGAATTAAATTTATGAAGCAGAAATACTTTGAGTCGGCTAATAAAACGGGGAAGTTACTTGCGTGGCAGTTAAGAAAAAGGAATAAACAAAATGTAATTAATAAATTGATAATGGAGGATAAGACTATAGAAGACCCAGATGAAATAGAAAAAAGGTTTGTCCAATTCTTTGAGAAGCTGTATGAAAAAGGAGAGGAAGACAGTGTGGAAATAGGAAATTACCTGGATCAATGTGGAGGGAAATACCTGACAGAAGAGGATAGTGCCCAATTAAATAAGAAGATTACAGCAGAGGAGATTAAGGAGGCTATTAAGAGAATGAAGCCTGGAAAAGCTCCCGGACCGGACGGTCTGTCCTCTAAATATTATAAAACATTAGGGGAATACCTAGCCCCGGTGCTTGCGGATGTCATAAATAATATCTTACAAGGAGGGAAGATCCCTGAATCTTGGAAAGAGGCATACATTACCTTAATACCAAAAACGGAAACTGAAAAAACAGATATAAGAAACTATAGACCAATTTCTTTGCTTAATAGCGATTATAAGATCTTCGCAGATATTCTGGCAAATAGACTCAAGAAGCATTTAAAGAAATATATTCATAAAGACCAAGCGGGATTCCTCCCTGGTAGGCAACAGAAAGATAACGTCCGGCACATCTTAAACATCATTGAATATTTAGACATGAGGATAGACATCCAGGCGGCCCTGATCTTTATTGACGCCGAAAAGGCCTTCGATAATGTTTCGTGGAAATTTTTATTACAATGTATGAAAACGGCAGGAATAGAAGGCCCTTATATGGAAGGTATAAAGGCAATATACTCAGGGCAACGGGCCAGGTTGATTATTAATAGTAACCTCTCCAAATCCTTTATGATTATGAAAGGCACAAGACAGGGATGCCCATTGTCACCCTTGTTATTTATCATGGTGCTGGAAGTAATCGCAAACAAAATTAGGGAAACATCTAATGTAAAGGGGATAATAATCGGAGAAAAAGAGTACAAATTAAAGGCTTATGCCGATGATTTGGTTTTATCTTTAGAGAACCCAGTGGATAGTACCAGTAGTGTAATAGATCTTTTAGAGGAATTTGTGAATTTGTCCGGATTTAAATTAAATAGGAAAAAAACTAAAATCTTAATAAAGAATCTGGATGACCATGTGAAAACTCAGCTGGAGCAAAAAATAGACATTAAGGTCGTGAATAAGGTAAAATACCTGGGAATTTGGATATCCCCGAAAAATATAAATCTAGTGGAAGACAATTATAACAAGGTGTGGCAAGAAATTAAGAAAGATCTAGAAACTTGGAATAGGCTGAAATTAACCTGGACAGGAAGGATGGCAGCGATAAAGATGTGTATCCTTCCGAGACTGCTATTCCTATTTCAGAATATTCCTGTAATTAAAGGTACCACATGTTTTAAGAATTGGCAAAAAACCCTCGCTAAATTCATATGGCAAGGAAAAAGGGCTAGAGTCAAGTTTAAACTCCTTACAGACTCAAGAGAGAGAGGGGGCTTTGCAGTCCCGAATATAAGGCTTTACTATGAGGCAGTCTGCCTTTGTTGGATAAAGGATTGGGCCACCCTAAAAAACACAGATTTACTAGACCTAGAGGGTTTTAACATCAGGTTTGGTTGGCACGCCTATTTGTGGCAGGAGAAAGGTAAGGTCCTCAGAGGCTTTTCTAACCATGTTATCAGAGGTTCGCTACTTGAAGTTTGGAATAGGAATAAAAATCTGATTGAAAAAGGCACCCCCTGGTGGCTCTCCCCAATTGATATTATTAAAATAAAAAAATTAAATATGACAGGTGAAAGGTGGACGTATGAAGACCTCCTAGTCAAAACAGAAGAGGGGTGGAAGATTAGGCCATATGATGAGATGAAGGAAAAGATTAAGGAATGGATACAATTCCACCAAATCAATGCTTTGTGGAGCGAACATAAAAAATCAGGGATGAGCGAAAAAAAGTCGAAATACCAGGTGGAAATTCTAGAAAGTAACAACAAAATTCTCTCCAAAATGTATAAACAATTACTGGATTGGGATACCAAAGATGTAGAGGTGAAAGGAGTGATGGTTAAATGGGACAGAGATCTTGGCCACAATGTGGAATATAATAAATGGCAGACACTTTGGAAGAAGGGTATGAAGTTTTCGGCATGTGCTGCTCTCCGAGAAAATTTAGAAAAAATGATGTACCGTTGGTACCTGACCCCGGCAAAACTGGGGAAGATGTACAAAACCGGAGACGTCACATGCTGGAGGTGTAAAGCAAAGGTAGGGATTTTTTTTCATATTTGGTGGACCTGTGACGTGGTGAAAAAATTCTGGGGACAAATCTATGAGGAATTGAAAAAAATATTGAAGTATAACTTCCCTAAAATACCTGAGGCGTTTCTCTTAGGTATGATCGGTGAGGAGATAAAGAATGTGGACCAAACCTTCTTCCAGTATGCCACGGCGGCGGCTAGAATTTTAATAGCGCAAAACTGGAAATCCCCCGATATGCCCACGATCAGAGACTGGCAAGTGAGACTGCATCAGTACATAGAATTAGCGAGATTGACACAAAGAATTAGGCATCACAACAATGCAAAATTAAAAAATGACTGGAATAAATTTATATGTTATATGGAGGTTAATTTTGGAATTAATAATTTAACAGCAGACGGTACTTAATACCTACCACGTTTTAGAATGATGGTATTGACAACTGCAGAAAGAGTATAAGATAATGTAATCCTAAACCGAGTTGGACGGAGGTCTATTGTTTGTAAGTTTGTAAGTTTTTTTTCTTTCTTTCTTCTATGTTTTTTGTCTTTTGTCTTTTTAATTTTTTCTTTCTTTTTTCATCTGTGTTTGCCTTTTTCTTTTACGGTCTTTATTATTTTTGTCATATTTTTGTATGTAACTTTTAAAAAATTGCTCAATAAAGATATTATTAAAAAAAAAAAAAAACAGAATGCAGTAGTCTGATTGGTCCTAGAACAATAGGATCCAGAATGCAGCTGTCTGATTGGTCCACAGGAGCCACCCAATCCAGCTCCAGGTGGAAGTGAATCCGCAACCTGATTGGCCTACAGGAGAATCCCGGAATTAGCCAATCACGTGGGGCCCATTGTGTAAATACAGTGGTACCTCGGGTTAAGTATTTAATTCGTTCCAGAGGTCCGTTCTTAACCTGAAACTGTTCTTAACCTGAAGCACCACTTTAGCTAATGGGGCCTCCTGCTGCCGCCGCCCCGCCAGAGCACGATTTCTGTTCTCATCCTGAAGCAAAGTTCTTAACCTGAAGCACTATTTCTGGGTTAGCGGAGTCTGTAACTTGAAGCGTATGTAACCTGAGGTACCACTGTAATGTATATAAAGCAGACATTCTGGGGGAACTTCCATTCCTCCTCACCACTATGAGCTGAATAAAGAGCATGAAATCCACTCTCGACTATATTTCAAACACTCTTCCATTTTCTTCTAGTCGTGAGGGTGGAGGATGGGGAGGTTCCTCACAAATGGAGTAGCCTAGGACCTCTCTTCATCTAAATCTGGCCCTGTCCAGGAGTTCTAGATGTTCTGAGAGGATAAAAACCTTTTCTGCTCAGAATTCTGCTTTCTCCATTTCTTTCTATCTTTCGCTAGGGGGCGCCCACGGCCACCCCATTCCCGGTCCCGCCTCTTTTCCTGCCTGTCTGCCTTTCCAAGCACAAAGCCGAGGCGGGAGTCGGTCACTCTCTCTTCGGAGCTTCTATGGTCTAAAGCGAGGAGCGGGTGGGTGGGGAAGAGGGTGTATGTCGGGCTGAACGGCAGCGCCGCTCGACCAATCCATGAGAGCGGAAGACGTAGAGCCCCCACCCACTTCCTAACATAGGTGCTTAAAGGTGGTCACAAGCCTAACGAAGCTATATAGAAACTTCCGGTCCTCTACCGAAAGTGCTGAGGTGGGTGGGAAAGCGGCAAACAGGCTAAAAAAACCATTGCGTGGGGAACCGCAGTACATGGCCACCTATGGAAGAGCTACATAATTTCGGGGTGAGGGGGGGATACAAAGCGGTTCCTGCCGCTTTACCCCCCTCCTCGTTTCCCCCCACCCCCGCAAATGGCTGGCGTTCGCATTGGAACCGGAAGTATAGCTCTCGCATTCCCTCACAGATCCCTAGGCGTCAGGGGTGGGTAGGGGAGGTGGGAGAGGCCCGACATCCCGCCTCCGGGGAGGACCTCTCAGCCAATGGGAAGAGAGTGGCGAGGAGTGGCAGGTTAGGCTGTGGTGGCTGAGGTGAGGGGCAGTTTCCCAGTCAGGGAGGGGGGGTGGGGAGTAAGAGAAGCGCCCCAGGGAGATTCTACACCCCCCCGGACACTTTGGTGGGTCCGAAAGAAGGAGGCCGCCCCTCCCCGCCCCAAAACTGCCCTCGTAGAAGCATCCTGCCCCCCATTCCTGGGCGGGAGACCCTCCCCCAGCTCTTGGCGCCCCCTCCCCCTGTCCCCAAATAGGCCCCCTAAATATCCCCCCCCCGTTTCACAGTAGGAATTCTAAGTTGTCCCCCCACCCCCGTTCCCATATTGATTTTTGGAGTCCCCCCCCCCTTTGCAATTCTCCCACCATTTCCCACTTAGAAGCCTCCTCCCATTTCACTTCATCCCTTTCATGCCCCAAAATTCTACCCCTCCCCTTTATATTGAGTTTCCAGGGTTGTGTGTTATCCTTGCCATTATTGCCATTATCCTTCTTCTTGTCTTTCCGGCAGCGTTTCCCCCAAGGGGCCCTCTGCCCTCCCTCCAAATTGCACGCAGCGACATCTGCTTTGTGGAGGTGGGATCCCCTTAAAAACTCCCCACCGAAACCACTCACGTGTCTTCTTCAGAAGGATGCCTTGAGACAGATAACTCCATCCTCCCGTCCCACCCTTGGTTGGAGTTTGAGGAAACTCGTGTCTTTACAGACTCTTCTCTCCCAAAAGAACATTGCAAAACCTTACCTGCCCGCTTTTGCAGCAGTGCAAAACCTTACTTGCAGAACCTTACTAAGCACACCAAGGCCCAGCTCTTGCAGATCCACTATCCCCAAATCACCTCTTCTGGTCGCTGGGGACATCTCCCGATTTCTGAAGGCTGAACACAGCTGTTGGTTCATAGCAAGAGTGGCCCGGCAGCTGCGTGGGTGGTTTCTCCCCCAAACATTTCTTTACATTTCCTCTTCCCCTGCCATTTTGAAAGAAGAGGTGTCCTTATTTCCATTTATCCTTTAACACTTTCCTTTGACAGAGGAGATAAGCACAGAGAGTCCTAGAGACTTGTTAGATGTCCTGCTGACCCCTTAGCTTTTTCCTCCCGCCCCACAACACCCCAGAAAAGCCAGGAAGGGTGAAGTAGTTCTCTGAGGTTTCTCTCATTTGACCCCTCAGTGTTTGCATTTTGCATCTCAGTAGAGGGGTCCCCCTCAAGCAGTCCTCCTATTGTTGGGAACGTTTCCCTGAAGTTAGGAGGGAACGATTGCACCCTTTGGGAGCTGGGGTGGCTCCCCAGGGCTTTCGTCATGGCTGGTGCCATTGCATCGCGCATGAGTTTCAGCTCACTGAAGAGAAAGCAGCCCAAGACCTTCACAGTGCGGATTATCACCATGGATGCTGAGATGGAGTTCAACTGTGAGGTAACGGAGGTGGCTGTGTGTTTTGTTGAAGTTCGGGGTACTTGTGGTTAGAATGTTGCTTAGAGGGGTGTTCTGCATCTGTGGTGCTTGTGCACCTCCCAAAATGCTTTATTTAGTTTTATCTTGGACCGTAAGTTTAAGAAGGATGTTGAAAAGCCGGAACGCATGCAGAGGAGGGGGACAAAGACAATCAAGAGCCCGGAAAACTAGGTTTATGAGGAATGGTTGAGGGAGCTGGGTCTGTTTAGCCAGGAGAAGAGAAGACTGAGAGATAATATGATAGCCATCTTCAAATATCTGAAGATGGAGTTCTGCTCCAGAGGGTAGGAACCAAACCAATGGATTCAAATTATAAGAAAGGAGATTCTGGCTGAACATTAGTAAGAACTTCCTGATGGTGAGAGCTGTTTGACAGTGGAATGGACTCCCTTGGGAGGTGGTCAACTCTTTGCCGTTGGAATCTTGTCTAAAAGACTCTGCCAGGGATTCTTTCGCTGTGATTCCTGTGTTTCCGGGGGTTGGACTAGATTACGCTTGGGGTCCCTTCTGACTCTACTGTTCTGTGATTCTGTTTTAAGAGCCCTGGTTGATCAGGGCAAAGGGCCATCTAGTGTGGCATCCTCTTCTCGCAGTGGCCAACTACCACTTGCAAGCAGGAGCCAAGTGAAACAGCAACTATCCCTACTTGTGATTCCCAGCAGCAACTGAGATTTAGCGTGGGGCTTGCATCTGCCCTGTCTCATCCTCTGCCATAGCAATCCAAGCTGGTGGTAACATCTGTCTCGTGCAGAAGAGAATGCCATAGTTTAATTATGTGCTGGGTGAAGAATAATTTCTTTTGTCTGTCCTGAATCTTCCAACATTCAGTTTCCCTGGATATCCCCGAGTGCTAGTGCTGGAACTTTCCTCTAGCCACTTTCTTCATGCATAATTTTATATACCTCTGCCTTGTTCCCCTCCCCTTTAACTCCCCTTTTCTGTAAACTGAAAAGCTCCAAACGCTGTCAACCGTTCTCGTACGGGAGTTACCCCAATACTCCATTGGTGAAAAGGTGCATAACGGAACCCTGATGATCCTCTCATTTTTTTAAAAAAGGAAAAGCTATTCTGGAATGGGTGGTTTTTCAGGAGAGAGAGAGAGCTAGCAGTGTTGGTTACCTGTTCTCTAGCTGCACCTTCCCCACTCCTGATTCCGCCTCTTTCTTAGGCTTCAAGCACATACAGTATTTGGAAGAAGTGAAATAGGTTAAAGATGGTTCAGGGTATAAGAATGAAGGCCTGCAAATTGGCCATTAATGATTTTCAGCAGAAAACCAGAAGGTTAATGGCTCATTTAGAAGTGGAACATTTCTCCCTGGAATAATTAGGAGAATAAAGAGTGCTTCCAAGTATATTTATGCACCATTTTCCTGATGGTATGAGCTGTTTGACAATGGAAGAGACTGCTTTAAAAGATAGTGGCTTCTCCTTCATTTGATGTGTTTAACCAGAGGCTGAACAGCCAGCAGAGTGCCTGCTTCTGTGGGGGGTTGGACTAGATGACATTTTAGATTCTTTTTTTCCCCTGGTGGGTTTTGATTTATGGACATTCAAGGGCCAAGCACTTTCTCCATCCTTCTGTCTTCCTCTTTGCAGGATTGATCGTGATCTTGGGGGTTGATGGTGTTAGTGAGAGATAACTGTAGGTGTGTCGATTATTACTGTGGTTGTTATAATTTATCACCCACCCTTCACCCTAAGGTCCTAGGGTGGGTGACAACAACATAAAAGCCAGTGTTAGAAATGGCTTAGAACAACTTACAGTTGCCAGAAGGAAGGTGATTAAAATAGAACTAACAGGGTCTTAAATATGTACACCCCAAGTGCCAAAAGCCAAGGTGAAGCAATGCGTCTTCAGCATTCACCAAAAACTGTATAATAAAGATGCCAGACACACTTCTGCACTGTGTAGCACACAAATGAATACGGAATCTAATCAAAGGAGTACAAGGTCCAATCTGTGTGGATGTGACCCACTCCTGACTCGCATCCGTTGGTGATGAATAGGAAAAACAAGATCAGTGGTGTAACTGAAGCTGTAAAGCGAACATAGAAAGCTGCTTTATTCAGAGTCAGACCATTGATCCATCTAATGCAGTTTTATCTGCACTGACTGGCAGTGGCTCTCCAGGGTTTCAGCCAGCCAGGGTTCCTCCCAGCTCTGCCTGGAGATGCCAGGGATTGAATCAGGGATCTTCTGCAAGCAAAGCAGATGCTCTACCCCTGCTTCTCCTGTCATTGGAAGTTATCATATACCAAGACAGACTATTGTTCCATCTAGCTCAGTTCTGTCTGCACTGACTGGCAGAGGCTCCCCAGAGTCTCTCTCAGCCATAAATGGAGATGCTGGGAATTGAACCCGGGACCTTCTGCATGCAAGGCAGGTGCTCTTCCCGAATTGCTTTCTGCCACACGCTGGAGATTCGTCGGTTCTTGGGAGGCCAAATACCAGTTTCAAGATCTTGCTTCTGAATTCCACTCCAGCCGCTTCCTACCGGAGCAGCTTTTGTCTGCAGGTTGCAGACCAGCAGAGGGAGTTTGTTACCAGGCTCTTCATTTCAGAAGCACTCTGGGGAGACTTCAAGCTTCTTCTTTGATGCTGGCCCAGAGCATTGTAGGCGCAGTTTGAGGTGGCTTTTTTGATATGCAGGGGCCTGCATGCAGCAGCACATTGAAGGCCTGCGCTGGCTGCTGCGTGGAGGTGCTGTTGCTGCTTACACCACTTCTTGTGGGAAGGAACAGCCAGCAGGGGAGCTTCGTTCCCAAGCAGGACGAGGTAGTGGCAGCAGCAGCAGCATTAGCGATAAGGTGACATGATAGAAGTTCACAAAATGATCCAGGGCATGGAGAGAATGGATAGAGAACAGTGTTTCTCCCTCTCACGTAACACTATAATTCGCAGACATCCAATGAACCTGAATGTTGGAAGATTCAGATAAAAGAAAGGACTTGTTCACGCAGCGCAGAGTTGAAACTATGGAACTCGCTCCCACAGGTGGCAGTGACAGCCAGTGACTTGGATGGCTTTAAAAGAGGATTGGATGAGTTTTTGGAAGAAAAGGCTATCAGTGGCTGCTAGCTGTGATGACTTTGCTCTGCCTCCGCGCTCGGAGGCAGTAATGCTTCTGAATACCAGTTGCTGGAAACTGCAGAAGGGGAGAGGGTTCTTGTGCTCAGGTTGTGTTACCAGACTTCCCATTGGGATATGGTTGGCCACTGAGAGAAGAAGATGCCTTTGGCCTGATCCAGCAGGCTCTTGTGTTCTTTTGAAGGTGACAGTGACCCTGACCGTACGATATTATGCAGGCCTATTAGGAAGTAAGCCCCCTTTGAATTTAGTGGTACCAAATTCCCACATATGTCCAGGAACGCAGCTTGAATCATAGAAGTATCTTCCCTTGTCCGTGGGATAATTTAGACTTCCTTACTAACATAAAAAGTACACTACTTTTCTCACCAAAACAAGAGCCCAAAACATAACATGATAAATACAAGACAGGATATAAGCAGCCTTGTAAAGTACGCCACCTAATATCACACTTTTAAGAAATCTGTGTTTAGAGGCTGTGCTTTCCCAACCAAAGCACTCTACCCAAAAGCTCGCTTTGAAAATGGAATCACGTCTCAACCCCTTCTGTGGCGGTCCTGGTGAATAGCAGGCTTAAAACTCAAGGAAATGACACAGTTGTTATAATTATATCCATTATGGCTACTTTATATGGAAAGATGAAAGAGAATGCCATTATTTTCCTGCAGTGTAAATAAAGCACAGATGGGGAATCTCAGCAGTGGGGGCCGAATGTGGCCCTTCAGTTCTCTTTCTGGCCCAGGGAACTCTGCCTAGGCTATACCCCTCTGAGGCTGCACCCCTCCTAGACCCTTCTACACAGCTAACTTGAGTGGTTTTTTTTGCTAGCTGGGATGACCTTGAGCTCTGATTGTGCCTCTTGTTTGCCTGGATGGAGGAGTGTGCAAGTGTGTGTAGAAACTCGGCTGTTGCACAAAGCTGGAATTTACATTTGTTGCTCCACCCACTTTGCCTCTGGCCCCACCCACCAGTGACACGTGGTCCTTGGAAGGGTTGCCCCAAAGGGAATAATCCCTTGGCCCAAAAGGGGTTAACCGCCCCTGATGTAAAGGAACAGAAGGCTGAAGAAATCTGGAAGGCACAATCATTTGAGCTGTCAGAGTTCTGCCTCCTGTTTATTGCCTTTTAAAAACAAATAATTTCAGGCTTTCCGCAGGACAGAATTCCCCCCCCCCTCAAAGATCCACATCCATTTAGCTGTCCTTCTAAGTCTCTTCCAGCTCAGTGGTATCATGTTTGCCACGAAGTGACAAGTTCTGTACGCGGGTGAGGGTGCTCAGTTCGGATTTGTGTAATGGTGTTTTGAAGAATTTCTTCTCTTCCTGTGATTTTTCCGTTCCGAATTCTTACCCTGTGGAAGTGCCAACGCTGGTCCCAGCTGATTTCCTGACCTCAACACTCTTGACAGAGAGTGCTTTTGTAAGCCTTGAGTTAAAAGCGAGCTGGAAAGCTCTAAAAGAAACCGTAATAGGGGACAGTTTTGAGCTGGCAAATACATCAGAGATTACCTTACAGCTTATTACTACTTCGGAAGCTGAAATGCAGCAATTGGTGAGCTTTCTTAGCTACCTAATTCCAGCATTTAGGTCTGAAATTGGTTAGCTTTCTTAACAATCAATAGATCACTGTTCATCAGAAATGTATTTATACTCATTCTACAAGGAAGGCTTGTAGCTCAGTGGTAGAGCATCTGCTTTGCATCCAGAAGGTCCCAGGTTCAATCCCAGGTGGGGCTGGGAAAGTCTCCCTGCCTGAAATCATGCATAGTTGCTGCCAGTCAGGGTCGACAATACTGAGGTAGATGGACCAATGGCTTGACTCACAATATGGCACCACCCTGTGTTCCTCAGCATCCTGAGATTGTTATTTGATGAACTGGAAGAATAAAGATACGATACCCTTTAATCAATGGATTGACAATATGACATTCCTTGCAACTTATGAACGGACTGCTTACAGGCACAAATGTTGTTTGGATAAGCATGATAACATTTGGAATCAGATTATACAGAATGTAGTAGGTTATTAACATTTGCATAAGTAGTAGGATAATAACACTATATCAGTTTATATAAGAATGTATAGGAATATCTTATTTTCTTCTTCTTCTTTGGCGATCACTCGTAGCTGAGTAAGATTGTCTTCCATAAACATGGTTTTAACAGTGAGTCCGTAAGTGACTTTGGAGGCCAATTCTGGATCCACACATCCTTCCATAGTGGGGACATAGGTTTCCAGACAGGAGTTGATCATGGTGAGGGGTTTGCCATGCGTGCCTTCCTCTTAGCGTGTTTATCCCTTTCGTCCTGAGTTCGAGTGACTTCAAAACCCATGACACCTTTAGTAAAGGCAAGAGTATCTTATATTGCATTTGTGCATGTGTGTGAATTTCTTATATACATCTTAGTCCCCTCCCCCACTTTTCTTTATTTTTTCTGTCACTTAAAAAAACCCAACCAACCAACCAACCAACCAACCAACCAACCAGCATCCTGTGTTCCTAACCTGCACATTCCCTATGCTTCTGGGACACTTTGGAGAAGGGCTGTAGCTCAGGGGTAGAGCACCTGCTTTGCATGCACAAGCTCCCTGGCAACTCCAGGTAGAGTTAGGAATGTCTCCTGCCTGAAGCCCTACAGAGTCACTGTCAATTTTTGTAGAGAACGCTGCACTAGGTGGACCCAATGGCCTGACTCAGTATAAGAGAGCTTCCTGTGTTCCTATGGATGATTTAGCACAGCAGTTAACCAAAGGTATTTGTCTTTGAGTGGTTTCCAGGTTTCAAGCGACCTCCATTGAAATCAGCCCGGAAGAGGAATAAAAGGGTGTGTTTTTGTGAGAGCAAGTTTATTCGCTTCCCAATATCTTGTTTGCTGAACACTGTTTGCAGGAGGTGATGTCGTGTCAAACAAGTGCACTGACTTCAGAGTGCATTTGTATTGTCACTTTTCTTATTGCACAGGATTCCGTCCTTCTGGGGAAGCAGGCTAGTTGCGCAAGAGCTCCACAAATCCACTTTAATTTGCCCAACGTGAATTGGCTGGTAGGGGATTAAATCCTACCTGCACAATAGTAACAGTCTCAATGTGCCTTGAAAGTGTTCTGTGTTTAGGACCAGGAGAGAGAGAGCTGACCAAATGAGGGATTGCAAAAGGCCTTTCCAGTGCAAGCCCCAAAAGTTCACAGTGATCATCTTCTCATCTCTAGGCTTATATTGTAGAAGGTAGTGAGGATAGGTAACTTCTGTATTAAAGTTAAAAAAAGGTAAAGGACTCCTGGACGGTTAAGTCCAGTCAAAGGCGACTACGGGGTTGTGGCACTCATCCTGCTTTCAGGCCAAGGGAGCCGGTGTTTGTCCACAAACAGCTTTCCAGGTCATGTGTCCAGCATGACTAAACCGCTTCTGGCACAACGGAACACCGTGATGGAAACCAGAGCGCACAGAAACACTGTTTACCTTCCCGCCGCAGTGGTACCTATTTATCTACTTGCACTGGCGTGCTTTTGAACTGCTAGGTTGGCAGGAGCTGAGACAGAGCAACGGTATCTCACCCCACTGTGGGGATTTGAACTGCCGACCTTCTGATTGGCAAGCCCAAGAGGCTCAGTGGTTTAGACCACAGCGCCACCCGCGTCCCCTACTTCTGTATTGTCTGTTCAACAATGGTTGAAGGATTTGGGGGGTAGGGAGCATGTGATTCCTTAACTGTGATTCCTACATTGCAGGGGGTTATTATTTATTGTTGTTGTTATTTATTAAATTTCTATACCGACCTTCATCGGAAGATCTCAGGGCAGTTCGCAGCATAAAAATATGGAATAAAACCACAAAGTACGTAATAAAAACCAAACCAAACCAAACCAAACCAATAACCCCCGTCACACAGACTAAATGACCCTCTCAGTCCCTTCCAACTCTACAATCCTATAAATCTGCTGCAACACAGACAGACCGTCTTCATAATACAGTGGTACCTCGGGTTACAGATGCTTCAGGTTACAGACTCCACTAACCTAGAAATAGTACCTCAGGTTAAGAACTTTGCTTCAGGATGAGAACAGAAATTGTGCGGCGGCGGCGTGGCAGCGGCGGCAGGCTCTAGTAGCTAAAGTGGTACGTCAGCTTAAGAACAGTTCCAGGTTAAGAACAGACCTCCAGAACAAATTAAGTTCTTAACCCAAGGTACCACTGTAAAGCTGGTGTCACTAAGGGCTGTATGCTTGGGGAGAACATGCAGTAGGTAACCCCTCTGGCCTGTGGGGCCAGCAGCTGTCCTGATTTGACCTGCAGGGTCCTTTTTCTCAGCAAGGTGTTCCCTAGGATTGGTGTCAAAGAAAATCAGCCTTGCTTCCCAAGGCTGTGAGGTATTTGGAGCAGCGTCCCAAATGATGCTTAGAGCATGTGGGAAAAGGTCTCAGGCCATTCGTGGCTTTAAAGGTGGAGAAGAGCACCTTGGATTGAGCCTTGAAACTAGTTGGCAGCTCACGCAAATCACGTAGAGCCAGCAGCGTGATAAAATCAGATCACCTGGGCTCCCATCAGCATTCTGGCTGCATCATGGCTGGCAACGCATGGAAGTTTCCCAGAATTTTCCAAGGGCAGCCCCACACGGAGGTTAACGTGAAATTGAGAGTCCTCAGTTGCACAAGTGAATCTAGAAGCATATCTCATTTTAGACCTGTGTTGGCAATGACGGTGCCTCCAGCTGCAACTGGGTAGTGTGTGTGTTTGCACAATGGGTGGGGGGGAGGCAAGTGTGTTTGTGTGTGTGCTGGGCTTACAATCTGCTTCCAATGCATAATCAGGGGTCAGCAAACTTTTTCAGCAGGGGGCCGGTCCACTGTCCCTCAGACCTTGGTGGGGCAGACTATATTTTGAAGAGAGAAAAAATGAACAAATTCCTATGCCCCGCAAATAACCCAGAGATGAATTTTAAATAAAAGGACACATTCTACTCATGTAAAAACACGCTGATTCCCAGACCGTCCGCGGGCTGGATTTAGAAGGCCATTGGGCCGGATCCGGCCCCCAGGCCTTAGTTTGTCTACCCATGGCATAGATTGTCTTCTTTTTTTAAGGGGTGGGAGGGTTTTACTCTGTTCAGGGCAAACTTGGAAGGGTCATTTGCCAGTAGTAGAGTTCCATTTATATTTCACATACCCCCTGTTTTGAAGAAGCTGCATTGGTTGCCCGTAACTTAACGATATGGTTAACTTCAAATACCTTTTATCCTGGCCTTTGACGTTTGAGATGTACAGTGGTACCTCGGGTTACATACGCTTCAGGTTACAGACGCTTCAGGTTACAGACTCCGCTAACCCAGAAATAGTACCTCAGGTTAAGAACTTTACCTCAGGATGAGAACAGAAATTGTGCTCCGGCGGTGCGGCAGCAGCGGAGGCCCCATTAGCTAAAGTGGTGCTTCAGGTTAAGAACACTTTCAGGTTAAGAACGGACCTCCAGAATGAATTAAGTACTTAACCCGAGGTACCACTGTATATTTCTAGGGCCCCCTCTATTTCTGTCACTTGTTTTAAACTGTTTCGTATTTTAAATTTTTTTAACCCACCCTGGGACCTTGGGTGAAGAGAGGTCAGTACATTAAAATAATAACAATGATCTTAAAAAACAGGAGGGGGAGTCTAGCTGCAGTGTGGATCAGTCCCAAGGGTAGCCCCTGGTCGAGCACATTGCAGTAATCTATGCTTGAGGCCACCAATGCTTTTTTCCTATAACAGCCTCTCCTTTCACTCCCATGAAACATCTTAACAGTGAAGCTCCATTGAAATCTTTAGTAATCTGATTTACCAACCTTTTGCGCGGGTTTGCGTCGCTTTGATTTCTGGATTTAATTTTTGTTGGGCGGCCTTAATTTGAAGTTAACTGCTTTTAAAAACCATATCTGTTTAAAATGTTTGCTTTCTGTCTATTGTAAGCCACATTGCGGGCCTTCACGGTGAAAAACTAGCCTTAAGAAAAAAGAGAGAAAAAGGTAATTATTAGTTGAACAGACCCCAGTTTCTGGTGTGGATCAGAGCCAGGGATTAGACTTTCCCCTCTTTTACAGTCACAATAAATTTCTTCCGGCTGAATTAAAAAAAGAATAAGTAGGCTATAGATATCAACAGATCCCGTCTGTTTGTTTATTGAAAAGTCAGAAGCTGTCAAGATGTTTTAACCCAGTTCAATCATCATTGGAAAAACAGCTGGCGATCTGGCAAGGCTCTCATGTTGCCCGTTTAAGTTGTGATGTTGGATAAATACCCAGGGTTAAAAATAGCTATCTTCTCTCCTCCTGGACACTTTCCTTAGTATGACCTCCCTTTCCATGCTGCTGCTACCAGGATCTGGCCCTCTACTGTCTTGCCCTTAATCTGTCTGTCTGCGCCTTGCTTTTGCTCCGACAGAGAGGGCCAGTCAAGTGCGCTTCTGTAGCTGTACCTTGCCATGTCTGCTGTCTCCTTAGAGGTTGCACAGAAATAGCTTTTAATTAAAAAGTCGTTATCAAGTTGTCGTGCAGCATAAGTAAATAAAAATAGCTTTTTTTACGGCGTCTGCTTGCAGCATAGTTAAGTGGCTCTTTAAGGGGGTTGTGGGTTTTTTGTGACATCTGTTTGTTGAAGAGGGAAATGAGAGGAGCTCTCCTGATTTTCAAGCTCTCAGTGTCTCTGAAATATTATGGGTTTTCTTCTGTGGCTGCTGACCTAGCTCCTGCTGCTGATGTGTGATACCATTATTGGGGACTTGGCATACCCCATTATTTAGCTGTTGCTTCGGATGCCAATGTCTTGGAAGATGTCTTGTAAAATGCTCCGGTATCTTTTCTAAACCCTTTTCATTGCAAATTGAGTAATTCTAGAGATATCACGGTCAGCCACAGCTGGGCACAGGATGACGACAACGTAAGAGCATCAGAAGACCTGCTGGATCAGGCCACTGGCCCATCTAGTCCAGCACCCTGTTCTCATAGTGGCTGACCAGGTGTCTGTGTGAAACCCGTAAGCAGGATCTGAGCACATGGGTGCTCCCCCCGTCCTATAGTTTCCAGAAACTGGGACTCAGAAGTAGTTCTCCTTCTGTGGAGGCAAAGTGTAGCCCTTGTGGCTAGTAGCCATTGGTGGCCACCTCCTCCATGAAGCTGCCCCGTCCTCTTTTGAAGCCATTCAAGTGGGTGGCCATAACTGCTTCCTATGGGAGGGAGTTCCACCGTTTCCCTGTGTGCTGCGTGAAGAAGGGCTGTCTTTAACTGTCCCGAATCTTCCAAAATTCAGCTTCATTGGATGCCCACAAATTCTAGTGTTATGAGAGAGACTGTGGTCTAGAGAGACTGTGGTCTAGTGTTATGAGAGAAAAAGGACCCTGCAGGTCAAATCAGGACAGCTGCTGGCCCCACAGGCCAGAGGGGAAATTCTAGTGTTATGAGAGAGACTGTGGTCTAGAGAGACTGTGGTCTAGAGAGACTGTGGTCTAAACCACTGAGCCTCTTGGGCTTCCCAATCAGAAGGTTGGCAGTTTGAATCACCGCGACAGAGTGAGCTCCCATTGCTCTGTCTCAGCTCCTGCCAACCTAGCAGTTCAAAAGCACACCGGTGCAAGTAGATAAATAGGTACTGTTGTTGCGGGAAGGTAAATGACATTTCCATGTCCACTATGCTGTTTGCGGCTGGATGGTTGTCTCCTTGGCCCTTTCCACTTCTGTGAATCAAGGATTCTGACAACTCTGAAGTCGAAACAATGAAATTTGTGGCACTGAAAGTGAATGCGTGACCATGCATTGTATTTCTCTTACCTCTTACAATTTGTTTATTTAAGAACTTGTCAAATGTACACAAACCTTTTAGAAGACGATTGCTAATTAAATAGAAAGAAGCTGTACCAACTCTAAGCAGAACCAAAGACAAGAAACTTGGAGGGCAAGATATCTGCAAATCTCAATACAATGAGAATCCAAGGCTTGCATTTAATAATAAATCATATTTTTAATGCAATTTACGAAATGTTGCCGCCGTATAAAAAATTATCCCCTTTCTGTCCTGTTTCCATAAGCTTTGCTATCGTTGCATCCTGTGTTTTGTCTCTCTGTTCTTGGGGTTGTTGGTCTTGTATGTACTCTCCAATATTCAGCGTACAATATTCTCCCCCTACAACACCTTTATTGAAAGTTCGAAAAGTACATAATTATATGTGCAGTAAACATGGTGAGATGTAAATAAAAGAAAGAAAAAGAGAAACAGCACCCATGTAGAAGGGGAAACCCAAAACTAAATACTTTACAAAGTTGTTGTTGTACTTCACCAGATCTTAACCTATTACAGTATTTATAAGAAAAGATTCCAAATATCATGGAATTTGTCCATGGCAAGTCTGCGTTTATATGCAAGTTGTTCATATGTTGCGAGTTTGTATAAGTCTTCAATCCAATCATAGAAGGAAGCCACATTTTTATTTTCCCAATCCATCAGTATCAGTCTTTTAGCTATGATAAGAGCACGAAGAGTCCACTCATATTATCCTTTTGTAAGGTTCCATGTCCTGGGTATATAATTCAAAAGGATATTTTGCTCTGTAAATGTAAGGTTGTTCCGTACAGTTCTGATGATAGTTTCAGTTACCTTCTGCCAAAAATCTTTCAATATAGGACGATGAAAAAAACATATGTTTTAGAGAAGCATTATCCCTATTGCATCTCCAACAGTTAGATACCTTAGATAGCCCTTTTTTAAACAAACGTAATGGGGTCCATTATATCCTAAATATTATTTTTTTGTTGCATGAGCCTCAATTTAAGGTCCAGAGACACCCTTGTTATAGTAGTTAAAATATTCTTGCTGTAACAAGTAAGAAACACATTGCAATAGACAGCGCTTTTCATTTTGTGCATTTTACAAAATTACATTATTTATCTCTGTGAGTGCCTCTGTCTCTCTGCTGTCTTTGCTGAGATCTATTTATAAATATTTTTTATTAATTTTCCAACATACATTTATAATATCCAATCTAAATTTATCACATATTTTCTCTTTTGAACTTCCTTCAGCCTCTCTAACAATCATCCATTATTCAATTTTTCAGTTACACATTTCCTAGTTTTTATATTGCAATTTACATACCTTCACCCTCTTATTTTTCTTCAACACAATATTCCTCCATCATTCACAGAGCTTCTTGAAATCCCACTAGCGTAGTTTGCTCATCACATATACATTTCAAATAATCTGAAAATTTCCCCCAATCTTCGATGAACTTTTGGTCTCATAGATATCTGATCTTCCCCGTTTATCTAGTTCTGCATAGTCCATGAGTTTCATTCTCCATTCTTCTAATGTCGGTAGTTGTTCCTGTTTCCATTTTTGGGCCAGTAATATTCTCGCTGCAGTTACTGCATATTGGAAAAGTTTACAGTCCTTTCTATTTATCTCATTTCCTACAATTCCTAAAAGAAAAGCCTCTGGTTTCATAACAAATGTATATTTCAACATCTTTTTCAATTCGTTATATATCAGTTCCCAGAAACCCTTCACCTTCTTGCAATCCCACCACATATGGTAAAATGTTCCCTCTTTTTCTTTACATTTCCAACACTTATTACATGTTTTATACATTTTTGCCAATTTTACGGGTGGTCTTTGCTGAGATCTGGAGGTGGTGGTGGGGTCTCAGCTCTGTGGCTCTCCTGTTTGCAATGATGGTTTGATGAAGGGTGCATTTGTGGAGTCTAGAGTTGGATGATTCAGAACAGGCAAAAGGGAGAACTTATTTGCGCAGCAGAGTGAAACTATGGAATTTGCTCCCACAAGACACAGTGATGGTCACCGACTTGGATGGGTTTCAAAGAGGATTAGACAAATACATGGAGAAGGACAGGGGGAACTCACAGGAACTCAGTTCCGGCATCTTTCAGGTGGGCATCCTTGCCATTCTAAGAGAACAAGGGAGGTGTTCATGGTGAGTTCCGGCACCTCTTTTTCTAGAAAAGTAGCAAAGGGGTGGGGGAAAGGATAAGGTTATCAATGACCACCAGCCATGATGTCTATGTTCTTCCTCCACCTTCGGAGACAACACAGTCGTACCTTGGAAGTTGAACGGAATCCGTTCCAGAAGTCCGTTCGACTTCCAAAAAGTTCAGAAACCAAAGCGTGGCTTCCGATTGGCTGCAGGAACTTTCTACAGCCAATCGGAAGCCCCGTTGGACATTCAGGTTCCAAGGAATGTTTGCAAACCAGATCACTCATTTCTGAGTTTGTACCATTTGGAAGCCAAAACGTCTGAGTACCAAGGCGTTTGGGATCCAAGGTATGACTGTAGTACAGTGGTACCTCGGGTTGAGAACTTAATTTGTTCTGGAGGTCCATTCTTAACCTGAAACTGTTCTTAACCTGAGGTACCACTTTAGCTAATGGGGCCTCCCGCTGCTGCTGCACAATTTTTGTTCTCATCCTGAAGCAAAGTTCTTAACCCAAGGTACTATTTCTGGGTTAGTGGAGCCTGTAACCTGAAGCATCTGTAACCCGAGGTACCACAGAACACCTCTATACACTAGTTGCTGGCATTGCAAATGGGGAGAGAGTGCTTTTGTGCTCAGGTCCTGCTCGCAGGCTTGCAATAATCTTCTTGTTGGCCACTGCGAGAACAGGATGCCATCCCAGAAGGGCCTTTGGCAAATCCAATAGGGCTCTTCGGAAGTTTTCCCATGACCCCTGGCTCTTCCAAATAATTTGGAGTCACATCCATGCTGGATCCCTCTCTGCAGCCTTGGCTCGTCGTGCCGTCCTGACTTCATCTCTATCCACAAGTGGGCTCCTCTCGCCTAACATTTGCCATAACTTCGTAGCGGGCCATAATTCCCTGAGGAGCGGCGGTGCGGTGCTTGTAGGAAGGACACTGTCCCCATATTAAATTGCATTATCGGAGTGACGCTTTGGCTGCCTGCCAGGTGCAAATGACTCCTGTTGCAGGTTAATAAATAATGTACACCCTGTTAATAGATTTCCGCTCCCCCTTCCCCAAACTCTTGACATCTTGGCTGGAGAACAAGAAGAGGCCCCCCTTCTCCCATCGTCGACTGGTTGCTGAGTTTTAAGTGCTTACTCCTGTTTACTTTTAGAAAAACGACAACCAGGAGATGCTGATGAATTGCAGGCGCTCTGCACTTAGTTGAGATCATAAATCCCAGCCCTGCAAAATAACCGGCTTGGGGCACTTAGCCCTCTTTATAACTGGAGTTTATCCACGTATTCCGGCAAGACTTGCAAATATATCTAACAAACCATGTTAAGATAAAGCTAATGGAATATGACAGGACCACCTAGGAGAGAGCATTCATTCTCAAGCTGCTGGCTCAATTTGGGGTGTCTCGAGGCGGAGGGAGAGAGAGTGTGGGGGCCCCCCCGCCAAGCCCCATTACCCCCAGACGGGAGCCGGGCCATTGCAGCCCTTGCTTTTTATAAATTATGGCTCTGCCTCTAATGCAGTTTTTATTTTGGGGATATAGCTTTATTATATCATTCTGGCCACCACTCCGGATGATGGTGGGGGAAGAGCTGTGATGAGGAGCCTTGCTTTTCTTTCCGTTGGTGGTGACCTTCATCAGATGCATGCGCTAAATCTCACAGCCGCGGTGAGCAAGAATAGTGGAGTGGATTGTCAGGAGTACACGAAGCTGCTTTATACTGAGTCAGACCATCGGTCCATCTGGATCAGCCTTGTCTACACTGACTGGCAGCAGCTCCCCGGGCAGAGGTCTTTCCCAGCCTTACCTGGAGATGCCGTCGGGAATTGAACCTGGAACGTTCTGCATGCAAAGCCACTGAGCTACCAGTGTTAGAAACTCAGATATATAAGCTAGGCTGTAAAACAGGCTTACAGTTGCCAAAACAGAATGGCTCATTGCCATTTTGGGGCCACACAGCTTGGAATTTTTATTTTTCAGTATGACTTTTCGGTTCCTGAAATTCATTCTTATTGGGCAGATATAATATAACAGAATTATACAGGATGTGTTGCTGGTGTGTGAAAACCATCAAGATCCAAGGATCCTCATGCAAGCACCTCCAGATGGTATAGGCATCAGGTGCCATCCTGGTGCCTGGGCATCTTCACTTGATCACAAGTGGTCGATAGCCAGGTGCCAAATTTTGAACAATCACTACCACCCTTCCCATAAAATAAAGATTCTAGTCCTTATGGGTTTAAACTGAGTTATATAGGAAGCTGCTTTATACTGAGTCAGATCATTGGTCCATGTAGTTCCATATGGTCTACACTGACTGGCAGTGGCTCCCCAGGATTTCAGGCAGGGGTATCTACTGGAGATAACAGGGGTTGAGCTTGGAACCTTCTCCACCCACAGCAAGTGCTCTGCCACTGAGCTACAGCCCTTCCTGGTTTCCAAATGTTGATCGGAGGGTGCCAAGTCTGCTTTGACTTAGAGAGCACAAGGAACAGGAATGGATTGAAACAAAACCCCACACAGGACTTAAGGGCATGATGGTAAAAAGGGCTGTATTTTGATTGCTGCGAATGTCCAGCTAGAGTGTTTGCTGTGGGTTTCCAGATACTGACATGAGCACTGCCTATACTGTGTGCTCAAATGGCACCCCCAGAAAGTTTTGGGTCACGTCCACACCGTTGCTTTAATGCACATGGTTTCCCTCAAAGAATTCTAGGCTGTAGAATTCCTAGAGCTAAAATTCCCAGCAACCCTTAGCAAACTACAGTGCCCAGAATTATTTGGGGGAAATGATGCGCTTTGCGTGTGCTTTAAAGGTACAGTGCGTACACAGCTTGAATGTAGACGTAAAAGTGATCAGAATAAACACCTGAGGCTGCTCAAATGCCACACAACACACGGTTTCTTCCAAATAATCCTAGTAAACTGTAGTTTACCATTGCAGAGCTACAATTCCCAGCACCCTTAGCAGATGACAGTTTCCAAGATACTTTGGGGAAAAGCCACACGCTTCAAATGTACAGTTCAGCTTCTCTGAATTGGTTTTTAGCATCCAAGCGAAGGAATCCTACCATATGGAATAAGCAAAGGAGTGCCAGTAAAGTTTGATCTTAGTTAAGCTAATTGCGGAAAGACGCCGAATGCAGATTGGTTGTTGAGTCAGTTGCTATGCGCAGGTCCATCTCGGAGTCTATGGCTCTCCCAGCAGCCGTTAAGTTGGTGTTACGGCACTTGTGAGTCAAGGCATAAAAACCTAATAGCACCAGCAGCCATCAAAGTGCCTGTTTATGTGTGCGGGGCCAAACTGCCACTGCGGGGCAGAGTAGGGCGGAAGGCTCATTGCCATAAAATGTCGGCGATCAATATCTTAAAGCCACACTTAGAAATCATCCGAATCTCTCTCTCTCTCTCTCTCTCTCTCTCTCTCTCTCTCTCTCTCTCTCTGTCCCCGCTCCCACATCCTTGTCCTATGCGCTAAACGCGATGCCTGAAAATGGTCCAAGAACTTCCCTGTTGGCTTTGTGCGGACTTACATAACACCCCACATCATTTGCAGTCTGCAGACAGACCGCCGCTTCTGAGAGCGAGGGCTTCTGCATCGTTTGTAGTCTAAAGCGCGGCTGGAGTTTGAAAACACCAGTTCCACAGGGTGCAGACCCTGCATCTGTGGATGAAAACCTCTTTTCCTTGGCAAGGCTTCTGCAGGAGCCCTGCATTTGCAAGCCCCTCCTTTCGCCGCCACTTTCCACTCCAGTGAATGGACGGGTCGCTTCGCCACGTGGACTCCATGGCTCTCATTTCACCATTCTGTCTTGGAAACATCCATTTGTAAATCCAGTTATTCTGTTTGCTTGTCTTTCTGTTGCATTTTTCCTCTTCACCTCCAACTGCATTTCTCTCCTGATGCTCGTTTGTGGATGCTCCACTGTCAGAGGCAGCAATGATTCTGTTCGTTGTTGGAGACCACAGAAGCTGCTCTTGTGCTCGGGTCCTGCTTACCTTTTTCTCCCACAGGCTTCTGGTTGGCCACTGTGAGAACAGGATGCTAGGCAGGGCGAGCCATTGGCCTCATCCACCAGGGCTCTTATGATACTCTCATATTTTTGAGCTCAAGGCTATTGGTGACCCCCAAATGCCAGCAAACCCAGGAGCGAAGGAAGGCTAACCAGACCTGGTGTGGGGTGCGGGGCAAACCGCCCGGCGGCGCATGCGCTACTGCGTACTGTGCATGCACATGCACAGTATGTAGCGGTGCCGCATATGCACTGCGCAGCGGTTTGCCGATGGCGCCACTCAAGCACTGCACGGAAGGCGGCAGGATCCCTCCTCCACCGCTGCAGCCACCTTCGCACGTGGCTGTGGCGGCACAATGGTGGCTGGGCGAGCTCCCTGCAGGGTGCCTTGTCACCCCCTCAGAGATGGCCCCTGGAGCGGACCACCCCTCGCCTCCCTTCCTTTGCCACTGAGCAAACCAACATGTCCACAAGCCATTTATTCATTCTCCCCTCCCCTTGGTGTCGTAGGCAGTGCTGACCCACACGGTGGCTGCTTCACAGGGCTGGTATTCCAATTCCTCAGTCTTAATTTGTCCAGTTTTGTTTCTCTTGTAATCACTAAGTGAAGCTAAACACTTTGAAATGGCCGAGCTCGACTCATCCTGTGCTTGCAGCTGGCATCTGTTCATTGTTGGTAATGAACAACCTCTCCACCCGGAACATATGAAATGGAATATTTTCCACCAGAAAATAAGGCACCAGGGAAAAAAAATTCACATCAGTGGTACTGGAAAGAATTTTGACACCGGAGGTTGGGGGTGCAAGGCAAAAGGAATTGGGATTAAAATCTCTTTTTGATGCAGTGGGGAGCAGTAGCCACAAGTGGGCAGTGTGCAATAACAGCTGGAGAAGGGAGAGCAGCTGGAGCAGAGCTGTTGTGCCATGTGTGAGGATTAATATTGAATGCTGTGCCGGTGATCCTAAGACTTGAGAGATACTGACAAGGTGGGAGGGAGGCCCCCCTGCTTTAATGCTTCAGAAGAGCAGCCATATGTCTCTCCCTGCAATTTTATCGATTCCCAGAGGTAGAAAAGCGCCAGGATCTCGCTCGCTTTATTTCCTACTGGTGTACCATTTTTTTTTAAACAAGCCAAAGATTTCTTTTTGTACTGTTGATATGCAGACATTTGAAAGACTACCTCTTCTTTGACTGCTCCAATTTCCCTTACTCCAGGTGAATTTCTCTGCTCCCTACTAACCCGAAGTGAGCGTGTGGGTTTGCTTTATTGCAATACCTCCCCTTGTTAACCCGGCAGCTGGGGCTGCTGCTGTCGAGACTTTTCTTTTGGGGACCCTGCAGTCTTTTCCTTGAAAGGCCTTTTCCTGACGAGGGCCGCACTCACTTGGTGCTGACGTTGTGGGGGCCAAGGGCACTTCATACAGATCATGGTTAAACTATGGAATGTGCTGCCGCAGGAGAGGGTGATGGCCACCGGCCGACCAAGATGGCTTTAAAAGAGATTTAGGCAAATTCATGACAAATTCATCAGCTCGGCCTCTACAGTTGGAGGCAGCAATGCTTCTGAATACTAGTTGCTGGAAACCTCGGGAGGGGAGAGGGCTCTTGTGCTGGAATCCTGCTCTTGGGCTGCCCATTGGAGCATCTGGTTGGCCACTGTGAGAGCAGGATGCTGGACCAGATGGGCCACAGGCCTGATCAAGCAGGGCTCTTTTTAGGTCTCCATTGGCGGATATCGAGGCATCTGATTTCTGGCCCTTGACATCCTTCTCCCTCCCTCCTCACCCAGTAGACTGATGAGGGAGAGATGGATGACTCTTTCTAGACGTCTCAAGGAAGGGCTTGTGAAATTAGGCCAAGGGGTGCATGTGGTCTTAGGTCTGTAGCTCATCCCCTAACTGCTGTAAGGGTAGCCTGGGTATGGGAGGCTGAAGTCAGTGCTGCCTAGATGTATGTCAGTATAATACAGTCGTACCTTGTAAGTTGAACGGAATCTGTTCCGGAAGTCCATTTGACCTCTGAAACGTTCAGAAACCAAAGCGCGGCTTCTGATTGGCTGCAGGAAGCTCCTTCAGCCAATCAGAAGCCGTGGAAGCCCCATCGGACTTTCAGCTTCCAAAAGAATGTTCAAAAACTGAAGCACTCACTTTCGGTTTTCAATCGTTCTTGAGCCAGAACGTTTGACTCCCAAGGCATTCGGGAACCGAGGTATGACTGTAATAGGGTTTCAAGGAAGTCCGTATCTTCCCTTCATTAGAATGTAAGAAGAGCCCTGCTGGGTCAAGCGAAAGGCCTGGCCTGTGCAGCATCTTCCTCTCCCAAACCAGATCGCCTTTGGCTAACCAGATGTCCAGATGGGAGGCCCACAAATAGGCCCTGAACACAACAGCACTCCCTCCCCATTTGTGATTCTCAGCAACTGATGCTCAGAGGCATGCTACCACTGACAGCGGAGGGAGACCATAACATAGAGCCAGGGTGGTGTAGTGGTTAGAGTGTTGGACTAGGACCTGGGAGACCAGGGTTCAAGTCCTCAGTCGGCCATGAAGCTCACTGGGTGATGTTGGGGCCAGTCGCACACTCTCAGCCTAAACTAGCTCAAAGGGCTGTTGTGGGGATTAAATGAGGATGGGTGGGTGGGCAAACCATATATGACACTTTGAGCTCCCTGGAGTTGGGATATAAATGCAATAAAATACGTTGAGCCCTACTGGATCAAACATGGGGCATCTCTTCCAGATATCCTGGACCCAATCATATATAACAAAACCAGTCCCTGCGTATAAAAGTCATCTCTCTCTGCTCCTTTCTAATACTTCCCTTTTGTTACCTGCTTTCCCATAACCGCAGCATTAAAAAGCCCATGCTTTAATACCTCCTCTCCAAGTGCTTAATTGAAGAATAATGCATATATGGGAAGGGAACACAATTGCCACTCTAAAGAGAGAGTGAAAGCTTAATCCTCAGGGTAACTGCCTGATCAGGTTGCTTAGCTGTCTCCATATTTCTATGAGCATTGCTCTGCTTACATAACCCATCTCCTTCTCCCTTGCTGCCCTGCATGCTCAAAATGTCTTCCCAAACACCTACAATGTGCCACTTCCATTCAGTGGAAGATGTGCAAAGTTAACCCGGTAGAAAGCACACAGGGATCCCAACGAGTATACATATCCTTATGAAATGGGATGCATGATTTAGAGCCTTAAGTCTAAATTTGCTGCTGCAGCAGTGCACAGAGACTAACCGATTGCTACCCTGCAGAAGAGCAACTAAATTTTGAGATGTGTACACCACTGGTTATTATTTTATCCCCCCTTTTTTTGAGTGAAGCATTCAATTTGTTAGTGAATTCCATAGTTGTTGCGGTTCTTATTGAATTTTTTTACTAGCGAGTCCCAGAGTGGGTTACAACAATTTAAAGTACAGAATTGAAAACAGTCAGAACCAATTAGTCAGAGGGATAGGGTAGGCGCTGGAAACACACATCTCAAGGGTCAAAGGCTGGGGTAAAGAGGGGCATCTTCAGCATTTGCTGAAAGTTGTGTAGGGAAGGTTTTAGATGTACCTCTGTTGGGTTGCCACAGAGAAGGCCCTCTTCTAGGTCACTCCCTGCTCCCCCTGAACTTCTGAGGGTTGCATAAGTACATAAGAAGAGGCTGCTGGATCAGGGCAATGGCCTATCAAGTCCAGCATCCACGATGGCCACCGAGATTCCTCATCTGGGGAACCAAGAGCCCTCTCCCCTCCGGTGGTTTCTAGCAATTCAAAAGCATTGCTTCCTCCTCCAACCATGGAGACAGAGCATAGCCATCATGGCTAGAAGCCATTGATTGCCTTCTCCTCCATGGAGTTGCAGCTGTTCTACTCCTCGTTGCATCTGTCCTGTGGAGCAGTGTATGAGTCACCCAAGAGATTGTCAGCTGCAACGTCCTTGATGGCAGGAGCATTTGCCCACCAGACAGAAACCCAGTTGGAAACCCCTAAATCAGAGATGGGGAACCTGCAGCCTTCCAGATGTTGTTTGATCCCCAACTCCCATAATCTCCAACTGTTGGCCATGTTGCCTGGGGCTGGTGTGCGTTAGTTTCCACAACAACTGGAGGACTCACAGGTCCCTTCTTTAAATGTTACAGAACAAGCAAGCCCTGTGTTGCTTTTGTTCTTCTCCCATTGAGATCTTATTTCTGCTTTTTCCAGTCTGGCGGCGGCGATGGACACGACCACACATCGTCCAAAGCGAACTTGTGTCTGGGAGCAGGAGGCTGTAACTTTTGTTTCCCTTTTCCGCAGGTCAAGTGGAAAGGAAAGGACCTGTTTGACCTGGTGTGCAGGACACTGGGACTCCGCGAAACGTGGTTCTTTGGCCTTCAATACATGATCAAAGACACAATGGCGTGGCTCAAGATGGATAAGAAGGTACGGACGGAACGTTCTTGTGGTCATTTCACGGAGCTGAATGTTGGAAGGTTCAGGGCAGATAAAAGGAAGGAATTCTTCCTGCAATGTACAGTTAAACTAGGGAACTCGCTGCTACAGGGAGCAGTGATGGCCACCAACTTGGATGGCTTCAAAAGAGGATTAGACAGATTCATGGAGGAGAAGACTATCAATGGCTACTTGCCAGGATGGCTGTGTTCTGCGTCTACAGATGCAGAGGCAACAGTGATTCTGAATAAAGGAAGGGAGAGTTCTCTTGTGCTCAGGTCCTGCTTGTAGGTTTCCCATGGGTATCTGGTTGGCCACTGTGAGAACAAGATGCTTGACTAGATGGGCCATTGGTCTGATCCAGCAGGCTCTTCTTACTTTCTCATGGATTCCATGGGGACCAGCTTCTTAGGAAACTAGCCGTAAGATTACTGCCTCCGATTCCTAGGTAGCAAGTAGCTGCGAGTTCATTCCTGTAGCTCAGCTGTAACTTTTGCACGATAAGCCTGAGTGTTAACTATAAGTCAAGGCTAGCATATCTGAGCTGCATGTAGTACTGGCTAATTCTCACTGGGGAAGCTTGCTCCGAGATGGCTTTCCTCTCCTTAATCTGTTCCCAGGCAGCTGAAGTTGGATGACATTTCGGGACCAGACGTATGTTGTGCATTAAGAGCGTTTACTCAGCGCACCGTTCCCTCTAGCTGGATGTGTTTGCCTTGACTGATGGGACTTTGCACTGTCTGCTACAAAATCTGTCGAAGGCAGCGGTGTGGTGCCAAGCAAATGCTTATGTCTTAACTAGAGACCTGGGGCTTTAAGCTACACTGCGGTTTCCTAACTAGGGAAGCTCTGGGTATCAGAAGCGTTGCGGAAAATAAAGAGCAAGGCCACTCCGAGATAAGAGCGAGGAAATTTTTATTGGTGGATGTCCAGGTTCTCTGGGAAAATAGTAAAAAGTCTTAAGTGTGTCTAAACGTTTAGAAAGGCCTAGGAAGCATGTCAGGGAACTGCCATCGGAAGAACAGGCGGTGGAAAGGCTCCAGGAGAATAGGAGAGACTCTGCAGCAGAAGAGGGAACCAGTAGGGGGGGAGCAGGAGCTCCAAGGGAAAGGGAGTCGGAGGGGAGGCTCTGGGATACTTCCAGTGAGAACAGTGAGGAGCTATCAAGGCCCCCTTTAGGGACCCCCACCCCTCGCCGGAAACTGTCACGCAGAGAATCCAGGAGACGCGTTTCCGTTAAGCAGCTTTTATGTTGGAAACGCTTCCGCAGACGCCCACTGTCGGATTCTACCAGCGACTGACGGAGCCATGCCAAAGGGCTCCGCTCAAGGCAGAGCTTTGCTACGCTGAGCAAACTCTGAGGGACCAAGCTTTTAAGCACAAGCAGCTCATTATCCCATCACAAAGCACATGGGGGAACCCGCAGGCCAGCTCTTGCGCCAGGGGAGCATACCAGGGAATCTTAAATACCCATTGCTGAGTATTTATTTCATAAAATCTATACGCTGCTTGATTGTAAAGAAATCCCTCAACGTGGTTTTCAATTCAACAATAATCAGCAAAAAGAAAAATGAGCAGCGCCAATCTAAGACTTAAAAAAAGTGAAAATTGCAATGGACTGAGAACAGATTTAGCCTTGCATCAGTTTTCTAAATATCTGAGATGGTCTGCTGAAACAAAAGTTTTTTTAGAAGGACCTGAAAAGTGAAGGTGCGTGCCTGATATCAATAGACAGGGAGTTCCAAAGTGCAGGTCCTGCCACACGCGGAATGGGTATTATGTGGCACCTGTAAAAGAGCCAGTTCTGCTGATTGAAGGAGCTGAGTGGGTGTATATGGGGCAAAGCGATCTAGTAGGGAAATTATTAAATATTCCTTTAAGAGAATGAAGGACTGACCCACACCATAAGGATAAAGCACATCCCAAGCACATTTGAAAAACGTGGCTTCCTCCAAAGGATCCCAGGTACTGTAGTTTACCAATCACAGAGCTACAATTCCCAGTATCCTTAAGAAACTTCAGTGTCCCAGGATTCTTTGAGAGAAGTCCTGTGCTTTAAACAGGTTCAGCGCCGAGGGCCTTCTGGCGGTTCCCTCACTGCCAGAAGCGAAGTTACAGGGAACCAGGTAGAGGGCCTTCTCGGTAGTGGCACCCGCCCTGTGGAACACTCTCCCACCAGATGTCAAAGGAAAAAACAACTACCAGACTTTTAGGAGACATCTGAAGGCAGCCCTCTTTAGGGAAGCTTTTAATATCTGAAGGACTATTGTATTTTAATATTTTGTTGGAAGCCGCCCAGAGTGGCTGGGGAAAACCAACCAGATGGGTGGGGTATAAATATCAAATTATTATTATTATTATTATTATTATTATTATTATTATTATTATTGACGTATGTGTAGATTTGCCCTACATTGTAAGGCAGAGTAGGGACTGGACTTCTGAATCTTGGCTTCATCATAATGCTTTGTGCCTCTGGACACTTGCTGGAGTTTGGTCTGCTCTGTTCTGTGTTAAGAAACCAAATGTGATGGTCAAGGCTTTTCATACATTCTTCCAAGAGATTAAAAGGAGATCTAATTCTGCAGGTCCTGGACCATGATGTTCCAAAGGAGGAGCCGGTCACTTTTCACTTCCTGGCCAAGTTTTACCCAGAGAACGCAGAGGACGAGCTCGTTCAGGACATCACTCAGCACCTATTTTTCCTTCAAGTGGGTGTTTTGTAAGGGAGACTCATGTTTGCCTGACCCAGCGGGAGGGAAAATACTTTCAAGTCGGAATGGAGGCATTGCATATTTTGGCAGCCAGGAGGCAGCTGTTGTTTCTGACTTTGAAAATCCAGCATCTGAAAGGGAGCCCTTAAGGGTTTAATTTTGATGCATTGCTAGGGGTTGGACAAGATGTCCCTTGGGGTCCCTTCTAACTCTACAGTTCCAATTCTGTGATTCCAGGCGTGGTATAGCGGTTAGGTATGCGGGTGGCACTGTGGGTTAAACCACAGAGCCTAGGACTTGCCAATCAGAAGGTCAGTGGTTCAAATCCCCGCGACGGGGTGAGCTCCCGTTGCTCGGTCCCTGCTCCTGCCAACCTAGCAGTTCGAAAGAACGTCAAAGTGCAAGTAGATAAATAGGTACCACTCCGGCAGGAAGGTAAATGGCGTTTCCGTGCTCTGCTCTGGTTCGCCAGAAGTGGCTTAGTCATGCTGGCCACATGACCCGGAAGCTGTACGCCAGCTCCCTCAGCCAATAAAGCGAGATGAGCGCTGCAACCCCAGAGTTGGTCACGACTAGACCTAATGGTCAGGGGTCCCTTTACCTTTACCTATAGTGGTTACAGGGTTGGACTTCAGCCTGAGACCAAGGTTCAAATCCTCACTCAGCCGGTTACTGCCCCTCGGCCTATCCTACCTCGCAGGGGTGTCGTGGGGATTAAATGAGGAAGAAGAGGAGAACCGTATGCCACCTTAAGATCCTTGGAGTAAAAGCTGGGATATAAATGCAATAAATATATAAATAAGAAGTCAGAGGCTTTTACACCCCTCCCACCATCTAGGAAGAGAAGGCGTTATTACAGTTGAAGGGCACATCCCAGTGTGACGAGCAAAGGATGTGGAAGGGGACCAGTGTTGGGTGTGGCACGGTTTTGGGAGAGAGTCCCAAGGCTAAGATAAAGGTCTAGAGGACTGCATTTCCCTGCCCTTGTCTACAATGTTGTGCCTGGATCAGGGAAGAAGGCCTGGTCTATTCCTGCTTTAGTTGGATATTTCTATGGGATTTTGGGTTAGGTTGCTGCCTCTCAGCCACCATTTCCCCCTCTGTTAAATGGGAGCAGTGACCTACCTCGCTGTGCCAAACAATATTTTGCATGTTTAAACGGGGCGGGGGGGGGGGGTTATCAATTTGGGTTTGGATCCAGACTTGGTTGTATACATAGAGTAGACCAGGGGTCGGCAACCAAAGGCCCCTGGGCCACAAGCCACCCACGGAGATTGTTTAACCAGCCCACGAGCCATCCCTGAACAGAGCCACCTGCCTGGCGAGTCCCTGTTCGCTGTGTTAAATTAGCGCAGCGTGGCGACTTGCTTCTGTGGCGTTGAAAATTGCATCTGTGCAGACGCTGGAAATCACGGGCGCGCGTGCGATTCGGCCCACAGAGGGATCTCCGCTGGAGTGAACTGGCCCAGGCGAGGTAAACCTTGCTGACCCCTGGAGTAGACGCTTTGAAAAGGAGATCATTGTGGCTGTCTGCTGCTTTTTTTTATTCAGGTGAAGAAGCAGATATTGGATGAGAAGATTTCCTGTCCCCCAGAGGCATCTGTCCTCCTTGCCTCTTATGCAGTCCAAGCCAAGGTAAGGACAGCGGCATGGATGACTATTTTATTTTAGTTTTCAGAAAATTTATACACTGCTTGACTGTAAAACAAATTCAGCAGCTTCAAAGTGGTTTACAAAAAGAATAAAACGGTTAAATTATCCATAAATATACTTAAAGACAGCAACTTTAAACTTTCAAAAAAGAAATCAGTGACAAGCAAAAAAACAGATTAAAACACACATTATCATTCTACATATCTGGGAAAGGTAAAGGGACCCCTGACCATTAGGTCCAGTTGTGACCGACTCTGGGGTTGCGCGCTCATCTCGCTCTATAGGCCGAGGGAGCCGGTGTTTGTCCGCAGACAGCTTCCGGGTCATGTGGCCAGCATGACTAAGCCGCTTCTGGAGAACCAGAGCAGCACAGGGAAATGCCGTTTACCTTCCCACCGGAGCGGTACCTATTTATCTACTTGCACTTTGACATGCTTTTGAACTGCTAGGTTGGCAGGAGCAGGGACCGAGCAATGGGAGCTCACCCCGTCGCGGGGATTTGTACTGCCGACCTTCTGATCGGCAAGTCCTAGGCTCTGTGGTTTAACCCACAGCGCCACCCGCGTCCCTATTACATATCTGGGTAGGCTCGTTGAAACAAAAAATGTCTTTAGTAGGTACCGGAAAGAGCACAGTGATATCAATAGGCAGGGAGTTCCAAATGGTGGATGAAGCAAAGCTGAAAGGTCAGTTTCCTACCAATGGGGAACGTGTATCATGTGGTACCTGTAACAGTACCAGTTCCACAGACTGAATTGTTCTAGGGGGGCGTATAACGTGGTTAAGTGACCCTAAATTGTTACGGGCAATGGGTGGAGCCCAGGCCAGCTGTGGGCGGGGCTAGCAATATAGGTGCAGCTCCTTGGTCTCATTTTGATGCTTTGTTGAAGAAACCTCAGAGTTCTCATCTCCTGTATCGCCACCATCATTTATCGCCTTCCACCCACATGTCTCAAGGCAGTGTTCAAAATGCAATAAAAACAGTTTTTAAAAAAAATCTTAGGAAATGACAGCAGATAAGTGTAAAAGGTAGGTACTCATAGCAGAGGCCTATTTATCCAGCTGGGAAAGCCTGTCGGAAAACAACAACTCTCTACTTGTTGCCAGAAAAGTGCCGATAGCAGGTGCCTGTTGTATCCCGACAGGGATGCCGTTTCACCGCTGAAAGGCCTGCTCTTGAGTTTCAGTGAAACGGGCTTCTGAACTCTTTGGAACTTGTGGGAGATGGAGATTTACCTACTGGGTAAAGAAGGAATCCTGCCCATACAGCAGGCCTTGTTTTGCCGAAGGGCCAGCACTCGCCTTGGCAATGTGGTCAGATACCTCATTATGTCGAAGATGAGATGTGTGGCATCTCAGGGCTTTGCTGCAGTCTCCATCAATGGCTTCTCCACATCTTCAACTTCAATGGTGTGTGTGTGTGTGGGGGGGCAGATTCATGCATCGCCCCCACCTAGCAAACCTTCATAGCTTACTATGTTCACTGATTATACTGCTTCCCCACCCGCCTGCCGCCTCTTGTGTCATTTCATTTAAAAAACGAGAGGAAAAGAACACTGCTTGTGGGGGTAACAGTTGTGTAGAAAGGCGATGCTTGAGACATAAATATTGATAAATGCTTATTGTTGATGCTGTATTCTTTGCGGCTCCAACGATTGGTGACTAATGCATCTTACCTTTTCCTTAGCCAAAAAAAGAGAAGTCGTTTCATTTAGGGAACTGACCCGCAGAGGAAGATGAGTCTCTTAATAAGTGTTTACAAAAGACTGCAATGTATTGAGCCCCTGTGCACCGTCCTGCTATTAGACCACACGGGTGAGCGTTCATAGTCTCCTTTTGCTGCCTGTGCATCATGTTCTCAAGCAGGGGGTGCGTAGAACACCTCTAATTGGCAGAAAAGTAGCTCTCTGGAGCAGACTTCGCCGTCTTCTACCTGTTGAGCTCCAAAATCGTTATTCCTTTGTGTGTTTTCTCCTCAGCACACGGTTGTATAACATTTCTTCTTCCCGTAAAGGAGCTCTTGCTCATTTATTTCATCTGTTGGCCTTGTGGCTGGAAATATAATGTTGTCATGCACATCTTTTTGAGAAACTGCAGGCAGGGTGGTTCTGTAAATCTGCTTGTTGGTGGTGACTAACCCTCTCACCAGCGGCCAGATGCAGATTGGGGGTATGTGGGTGTCACGAGAGGGATCATGTGCCCGGGCGGCAGGTTAGAGGGGTGGCAAAACCACACCCTGTGTGGCGGATCCTGCATTTCCCTTCTTAGAAAAGGTGGGCACAGCCTCCAGTGTTTCTCTGATGAAAATAGGAACGTCCTATTCCACAGTAATAACAACAATAAATTTACTGTAAATCTGACTGGGTTGCCCCAGCCAATCTGGGTGGCTTCCAACATTAAACATTTAAAAACTTCCCTGTACAGTGGTACCTCAGGTTAAGTACTTAATTCGTTCTGGAGGTCCGTACTTATCCTGAAACTGTTCTTAACCTGAAGCACCACTTTAGCTAATGGGGCCTCCAGCTGCTGCCACTCCGCCGGAGCCCGATTTCTGTTCTCATCCTGAAGCAAAGTTCTTAACCTGAAGCACTATTTCTGGGTTAGCGGAGTCTGTAACCTGAAGCGTATGTAACCTGAGGTACCACAGTACAGAGCTGCCTTCAGATGTCTTCTAAAGGTTGTATAGTTACTTATCTCCTTGGCTTGGGGGTCGCAGGACTCCAACATTTCCCCAGTGAAAATAGAGACATCCTAAGGCATGGGTGCTTTTGAACGCACGTCAAAGTGCAAGTAGATAAATAGGTACCGCTTTGGCAGGAAGGTAAACGGCGTTTTCGTGTGCTGCTCTGGTTCACCAGAAGCGGCTTAGTCATGCTGGCCACATGACCCAGAAGCTGTACGCTAGCTCCCTCGGCCAATAAAGCGAGATGAGCGCCGCAACCCCAGAGTCGGCCACGACTGGACCTAATGGTCAGGGGTCCCTTTACCCTTTACCTTTAAGGCATGGGTAGGCAAACTAAGGCCTGGGGGCCGGATCCGACCCAATCGCCTTCTAAATCCGGCCCACAGACGGTCCGGGAATCAGCTTGTTTTTACATGAGTAGAATGTGTGCTTTTATTTAAAATGCATCTCTGGGTTATTTGTGGGGCATAGGAATTCAATCATTCCCCCCACAAAAAAATATATAGTCCAGCCCTCCACAAGGTCTGAGGGACAGTGGACCAGCCCCCTGCTGAAAAAGTTTGCTGACCCCTGTCTAAGGAAAAGCAGGACATTCCAGGATCAAATCAGGAAGCAAGATGGCTTCTGTAAATCCGGGGCTGTCCCTGGAAAATAGGGGCACTTGGAAGATTCTAGGTGGGTGGCCACCACCCTGCTTCTTCTAATAAGTGAGACCTGGTCATAAACATAAGGAATGACCAGACATGGGCTGCAGGTCTGTGGCACATCTCTCCCCCCCCCCCCCGCTTTTCCCCATGCCATGTTGACATCAAGGCCAGATTCCTCTTTTATGTTCCTGCTAAAACATGTACATGATGTGGCTGGCTATGGTGTATCAACGTTGTCTTGGAAGCCGCTGCCATTTTCTCCTTCCTCTTCCTGGAGCAGGCAAGGAGACGCGTCTTTCCGCAGAAGCCTGAATGGGGCACAAAAGGAAGAAATACTTTCTCTACTTTGTCACACCTCTGCTGGTGCCAGTGGTGCAGACCTTTGCCTTTTAGGGGATAAATTGTAGACCTGGCACTCTGGCAAGTGTCCCCACCCTGCATGCCCTCCCCAAAGACTCCCTGCTTACTTTTGCTGCTCCCTCTTTCAAAAGGTGTAGCACAGCCTTCCCCCAACCACAATTCCCATCAGCCCCAGTCAACATGAGTCAGATTAGCTCCCCCAAAACTGAAGGTTAGTCACCCCAGCTGTATTACATTCATGCCATTGTGCTCATGGGCAGGTGTTTAAAAAAAGTGGCCCAATAAACACCCTTTTTTCAAAGCAATAAATGCACCAATTCCTTTTCCTAAAAGTGTGAGTCATCATCATAAGTGACTCTGCCTGTTACGGCCCCTTGGATTTTGTAGTATTGCAGCTCCTTCCAGCGCTGCTGCTCCTCCCCCCTCCCCCTATTTGTTATTTCCGAAACTAATAATGTTTTGGTATCTTGAATATAAATGTGAACAAATTTATTTGGTGCAAGCGAAACCAGATGTTTGCGTGATAGAAAGACAATCTACAAGTAAAAACACAAACATGAATCAGTGTTCCTTCAAGAAGAACCGTTTTCGTGACACTTTTAAATATCTCGTTTAATTGAAAAGCGCTCTCTGCGTGTGCTTTTTTTCTCCTAAAAGTTTGCAAGGTTACGCAAGCCAACATATCTTGAAGAATGTATGCTATCCTTCATTTTCACAGCCACCCACCCCCCTTTCCTAAATTTGAATCACCAATCCCTCATCCTGGCTCGCTGTGGGTAAATCACTCCCGAGCTATTTGTTAACCGTGCTCTGAACTCATAAGTAAGGCTGTCAGCTGATTTAGAGATTATTATTATTGTTTTAAAAAATGGTTTTGACTTTTCTCCAGTCAGTTAAACTTGAATTATTGCAAAGCTGCTGTGAAGGTGCCTTTTCTGGGGATTCGTGAAGGAAGGTGTCTCTCTCTTAATGTGTCTGAGAAATACAAGGAGGGGCTGCTCAGTGTTAGAAGTCTACCTCTTAAAAATGTCCCTCTTAAAGATGTCAAAATAAGGTTTGCTAGGACTATAGAATATCCAGTTTGAAAGCAAAACTCTACTACCACTTTTGGTCAGTTGCATTGTTACTCCTACTGCTGGTGTGTTGGAAATGCACTGGCAGGAACACCAGATTGGCTCTGCTAGTGCCTTTGCACTATGCTGAACTTGCTGGTGTTCCTCTACTCCCAGGAAAGCAATAGCAACAGAACCGATCAGAGTATTGTAGCCCTGTCTGAATCTCATTGCTCAGCAAGCAGTGGCTAGGAGTCTCTGAGGAACACTTTCCTGAGAGCAGAATCTACATACGAAGTCCGACAGCCCAAAGGTCATGTAGTCCAGATGATCACAGCGTCATGGGTCTAGTCCAGAGATCAAGGAACCCATATGTTAGCAGAGTCAAGGTTACAGTCCAGAGGTCATGGAGTTCAGTTGATCACAGAGTCATGGGTCCAGTACAGAGGTCAGGGAATCCAGATGATCACAGAGCCAAAGGTCCAGGCCATAAGTCAGGAAGTGCAGATCGGGGAGCCAGGGATCCAGCAGGAAGAGCCAGGAACTTCAGGCTGCTGCTGAGTCCTCTGTTTATGAAGGCCAAAGCCAGCTGGTTCTCATCAGTGCCTTCTCTCTGTGAAGGCTGATCAGCTGCAGGTGGAGTCATTCCACCTTCTCCCCCTTCAGGCTGCTGTTCAGCAGGTGAAGCTGACTCCTGGCCCATGACACAGAGGTCAGGTGAGCTCAACTGTGTCGTTGTCTGCTGCTGGTTAAATGAGCGTTGCCATCTTTGCTGGTCTGCACCCCCCTTTTTTTTTTACAATAAAGGTCCTAATACTTTTATTCAAAAGGGCCACCATGCACCGAGTTTGGATGAAAGCAAGTCATTTGCATTCTTTGCCAAGGGGCTTGAGGAAATGGGCTTGTTTTTCTAACCCTCCTTATTTTACGCTGCACGATGACTCTGTGAGGTGGGTCAGGTTGAGAGATAGGGACTGGTTCAAGGTCACCCAGTGTGGTTTCACAAAGTGTGGATCTAAATCAGGGGTCAGCAAACTTTTTCAGCAGGGGCCGGTCCACTGTCCCTCAGACCTTGTGGGGGGGCCAGACTATATTTTGAAGGGGGCAAAAAATTAACAAATTCCTATGCCCCACAAATAACCCAGAGATGCATTTTAAATAAAAGCACACATTCTACTCATGTAAAAACACCAGGCAGGCCCCACAAATAACCCAGAGATGCATTTTAAATAAAAGGACAACATGCTGATTCCTGGACAGTCCGCGGGCCGGATTTAGAAGGCAGTTGGGCCGGATCCGGTCCCCGGGCCTTAGTTCGCCTACCCATGATCTAAATGGCAGTGCCATTTAGCACCACTGCGCTAAGCAAAGACATTTTCAACTCGTCTCACTCCCATAAGAGGTAGTGATGGCCACCAACCTAGATGATGTTAAAAGAGAATTGGGCAAATTCATGAAGGCTTTTAAGGGCTACTGGCCACGATGGCTATGCTCTGCCTCTGTTAGTGGGAGGCAATCATGCTTCTAAATACCGGTCGCTAGAAACTGCAGGAGGGGAGAGTTGCTCTTGAACTCAGGTCCTGCTTGCAGGTTCCCCACATACATCTGGTTGGCCACTGTGAGAACAGGAGGCTGGACTAGATGGGCTTTTGGCTTGATCCATCTGGTTCTTACGTTCTTACGCATTGCAACATGTTTTCATAGCTGTGCCGAATTTCATCGATTTTTGTGCCTGCTGTTTCTGTGCTTCGATTGATTAATGGATTGATTGCAATTTTATGATGATGATTGATCGCATGCTGCATCAGGTGTCTTATACTGAAAGGTGGCATAGAGATTATAGAAGCAATAATAAACATACTGATTGAAATCCACCTAGCCCCATAATCAATCTGTGATGGACCCTGGAGATGCACTGATGAATCTGTTAAGATCCCTCCCCATAATTTTTAGTATTTTCAACTGCCCGAAACTGTAAATCCATTTTCCTTGGACATAGAATCATAGAATCATAGAGTTGGAAGAGACCACAAGGGCCATCGAGTCCAACCCCCTGCCAAGCAGGAAACACCATCAGAGCACTCCTGACATATGGTTGTCAAGCCTCTGCTTAAAGACCTCCAAAGAAGGAGACTCCACCACACTCCTTGGCAGCAAATTCCACTGTTGAACAGCTCTTACTGTCAGGAAGTTCTTCCTAATGTTTAGGTGGAATCTTCTTGTAGTTTGGATCCATTGCTCCGTGTCCGCTTCTCTGGAGCAGCAGAAAACAAGCTTTCTCCCTCCTCTATGTGACATCCTTTTATATATTTGAACATGGCTATCATATCATCCCTTAACCTCCTCTTCTCCAGGCTAAACATGCCCAGCTCCCTTAGCCGTTCCTCATAAGGCATCGTTTCCAGGCCTTTGACCATTTTGGTTGCCCTCCTCTGGACACATTCCAGTTTGTCAGTGTCCTTCTTGAACTGTGGTGCCCAGAACTGGACACAGTACTCCAGGTGAGGTCTGACCAGAGCAGAATACAGTGGCACTATTACTTCCCTTGATCTAGATGCAATACTCCTATTGATGCAGCCCAGAATTGCATTGGCTTTTTTAGCTGCCGCGTCACACTGTTGGCTCATGTCAAGTTTGTGGTCAACCAAGACTCCTAGATCCTTTTCACATGTACTGCTCTCAAGCCAGGTGTCACCCATCTTGTATTTGTGCCTCTCATTTTTTTGCCCAAGTGCAATACTTTACATTTCTCCCTGTTAAAGTTCATCTTGTTTGTTTTGGCCCAGTTCTCTAATCTGTCAAGGTTGTTTTGAAGTGTGATCCTGTCCTCTGGGGTGTTAGCCACCCCTCCTAGTTTGGTGTCATCTGCAAATTTGATCAGGATGCCCTTGAGTCCATCATCCAAGTCGTTGATAAAGATGTTGAATAAGACCGGGCCCAAGACAGAACCCTGTGGCACCCCACTAGTCATTCTTCTCCAGGATGAAGAGGAACCATTGATGAGCACCCTTTGGGTTCGGTCAGTCAGCCAGTTACAAATCCACTGAGTGGTAGCATAGTCAAGACTGCATTTTACCAGCTTCTTTACAAGAATATCATGGGGCACCTTGTCAAATGCCTTGCTGAAATCAAGGTAGGCTACATCCATAAATGAGACGCTTTGGACCACACCCTTCTCTTGGTGGTTGGGTTCCCCCCAAATATCTCTGCTCCTACCGAAGCCAGTGGGGAGCTGTCAGGTGCCCAGCGCCTCCCTGGATGTTCCCTTACAAACTTTCTTGCATAAATTGGAGTCTGAGTCAGATGCTGATGGGGCATTTCCTTTCGCATCTGTGCCGGCTCCAAATTTGGCACTTCCGCCTTGAAGCCCCTCTTTTCTCGCACCGAACGCCTTTTGCCGCCTTGAGGATGTGTGTGGGCAGCTTGTTGATGCTGATTGTCAAGCTCTGTAGCGTGTGTTGTCCCGCCCCTTCATCCTTGCTCAAAACTTTTAAATAGAGGCTGATTGAGAAGGACTCCTGACTTCCTGCCTTCGCTTTATTTGATCATTTGTCTTGCTTAAAAAACCGCCATGCAGGACTCTCCTCCCCTCTGACTTTCCTTGTGGATGTTGAGGACATTCTTTGCATACCGGGGTTAATTACTGCATGAAATCACGTCCTGACTTTATAAGTGAATGATGGCAGGACGCTGGCAGCTCTTTCATTGGCGGGCCAAAATGGAATCAAAATATTTCCGGTACATATATATCTATATCTAGATATATTACTTGTAAATGGCCTTCTCTTGGAACACCCATTCAGGGGGCGTCTGTTACGTGGCCCTCTGTACTGAATTCCTTCTGCGTGTTCTATGGGAGCATCTGGCTTGAGTTCTTAATTTCCAAATTGACAGTTTCATTGGGCTTCTCACTATTTGAAGGGTATTGGCTCAAAATGATGGATTGTATGAACCCTCGTGAGTAATAATTTTGGTGCTGTTTAGTGGCCCAATTTAGGTAAAAGAGCTTTTGGCAGGCAGATTGGCTGCTGTCTCCAGCTGCCCATCTAAATCTTGCTTACATGGATGAAAGCTTTTTTAAACTTTTTATTTATCATGCACAGTGGATGCTCGGGTTGCGAACGTGATCTGTGTGGGAGGCATGCTCGCAACCCGGAGCCCCGCATCTGCACATGCACGGTTTGCAATTCGGCGCTTCTGCGCATGCACAAAGCGCGATTTAGTGCTTCTGCGCATGCGCAACCGCCGAAACCCGGAAGTAACCCAAAAAAATGCAACCTGAAGCATCTGTAACCCGAGGTATGACTGTATAAAAATAGCGTGTAAAAAATATCCACAATACATAGAGGCCTTTTTCCTTGTTACATTTACGCCCCGCCTTTCCTCCAAGGTGCTCAAGGCAGCATACAAAGCTCTCCTCCTCCCTGTTTTATCTTTACAACAACCCCACAAGATAAGTTAGGCTAAGAGACAGTGATGGTCTCAAAGTTCCCCAGTGAGCTTCATGGCTGTGTGAGGATTTGAACCCTGGTCTCCCAGGTCTCAGGCCAGCACTCCAGCCACTACACAAATACTGGCTTATATTTGGTTTCGTATGCAATTCTACCTTTTGTATCATTATTCTTAATAGGGGGAATCTGAAGAGCAGTGCACTGTTTCACTGCAGCATATCAGATCTCTACAGGAAAGTTATTGCGATGCTGGCGTTGAGGCCCCAGTTTCACTAGGTCTTGACCCTGGGATGAGCCCGTGCCACTGCTCTACAAAATCATCTTCCACATTTGCTTCGTTGCCGGTACTTGCTCTGTCCATTTGGGCCAAATTGCCATATTAAAGATTTTCCATTCTCTGTCTTCCAGTTTTCCAATTTCTTGGTCTTCCCTGTTGCATCTTATCTTGACTGATTTTCTGCCCCTGCTTTTCGCTGGTTTGGAATCTGTAAAAAATCCAGGGAAATTATGAGGGCGTTTCCTTTATTGGTGAGGGACACGGGTGGCGCTGTGGGTTAAACCACAGAGCCTAGGCTTGCCGATCAGAAGGTCGGCGGTTTGAATCCCCGTGACGGGGTGAGCTCCCGTTGCTTGGTCCCTGCTCCTGCCAACCTAGCAGTTCGAAAGCACATCAGAGTGCAAGTAGATAAATAGGTACCGCTCTGGCGGGAAGGTAAACAGCGTTTCTGTGTGCTGCTCTGGTTCGCCAGAAGCGGCTTAGTTATGCTGTCCACATGACCCGGAAGCTGTATGCCGTCTCCCTTGGCCAATAAAGCGAGATGAGCGCCGCAACCCCAGAGTCGGCTACGACTGGACCTAATGGTCAGGGGTCCCTTTACCTTTACCTTTTCCTTTATTGGTAAGATGAAAATGCATTGCATATTAAGAAATTTACAAGGTGTTTACCCCCCCCCCCCACATTCTAACCAATTATAGGCATGAATTTAAAGTATCTTTTCCTTCACACTGCAATCTTCAACTTCTTTTTGTAAAAGTAAAAATAAAAATCTGAATAAAAATGGTTGGGGTGTATGTGGGTGTGTATCCATATTATTCCTGGTCACCATAGATTTATTGTAATAATAACAATTTTGTATATGTACTGTGTGTGTTTATATACTTATTAAAGTTCAGAATAGGCATGGTCTTTTTCTCCCCCAGAAACAACAAACGATTCCTTCACACAAAATAGCCCTATTTACACACACACAAAAGCCTTCCTCAGACTTTTTGTAAAGGAAAACATGTTGAGATTACTGCTTGGTGATAGTCATTGTGTGTTTTCCCCTGAGCGGTTCCGCCCCACTCAAACCTTTGAGAAGGTTGCCCCAGCCCAATTTATTTTCCTCCGCTCTGTACTGCCAAAATAGTTGTCAGACTTTTGTTCCCATATAATAGCTACAGAATCCTATTTTGCTTCTGTTGTACGGAAGATCTGCACCCTGAAAGCTATAGAAAACGGCATAAAGTCAACAGTTGCAGAATCTCCTGGAACTGGCATTGATGTGGAAGACTTCAGGAGAGCCGCTTGGTCAGAACTAGGGGTGGGCGAGAAATTCGGTTTGATATGCAATTTAGGGCATGCTTATCTAAATTTGCACATTCCAAAATGACAGGTGAGCCTTCAAGATTCGCAACCCTCCCAGTCTTGTGATACAGTTCTCCAACCCAAAAATGGTGTACAAAACACATATATTAGGGGGAAGGTTACACAAAATGCATATATTAAGAACATAGGAAAAGACTGCTGGATCAGGTCCATAGCCCATCTAGTCTAGCATCCTGTTTTCACAGTGGCCAATCAGATGCCCCCATGGGAAACCCACAAGCAAACTATGAGCACCAAGTCTCCCTTCCTGTGGCTTCCAGCAACTGGTATTCAGAAACGTGGCTGCCTCCAGCTGTGGAGGTGGAGCATAGCCATCCTGGCTAGCAGCCATTGAGAGCCTTCTCCTCCAGAAATTTGTGCAGTCCTCTTTTAAAGCCATCCAAGTTGGTGGTCATCACTGCTTCCTGTGGGAATGAGTTCCATAGGTTAACCCTGCACTGTGGGAAAGAGTCCTTTCTTTTACCTGTTCTGAATCTTCCAGCTTCCTTGGACATGCACGGATGTGCTTAAGTTTGTGCACGCTCTGTAGTTTGCAGCTGCACCAGGGGTGGGCAGCCTCAGGCCTGTGGGCCAAATGCAGCCCTGCAGGCCTCTCTGTAGGGGCCCCTTGGGACTCTAGCTCTGTTCCTCCTTCCAAGTGCTTTTGCTCATATGGAACATAGAATCATAGAGTTGGAAGAGACTCATATGGAACATAGAATCATAGAGTTGGAAGGGACTCATATGGAACATAGAATCATAGAGTTGGAAGGGACTCATATGGAACATAGAATCATAGAGTTGGAAGAGACTCATATGGAACATAGAATCATAGAGTTGGAAGGGACTCATATGGAACATAGAATCATAGAGTTGGAAGGGACTCATATGGAACATAGAATCATAGAGTTGGAAGAGACTCATATGGAACATAGAATTATAGAATCATAGAGTTGGAAGGGACTCATAAAGAACATAGAATCATAGAGTTGGAAGGAACTCCTATGGAACATAGAATCATAGAGTTGGAAGAAACTTATGGAACATAGAATCATAGAGTTGGAAGAGACTCTTATGGAACATAGAATCATAGAGTTGCAAGGGACTCATATGGAGCATAGAATCATAGAGTTGCAAGGAACTCATATGGAACATAGAATCATAGAATCATAGTTGGAAGGGACTCATCTAGTCCAACCCCCTGCAGTGCAGGAATATGCAGCTGTCCCATATGAGGATCAAACCTGCAACCTTGGTGTTATCGGCACCATGCTCTAACCAGCTGAGCTATCCCTTCATGTCCTTGAACTGTGGCAATGCCTCTTCCTTCCCTGGATGGAGAGATGTGTGCAGTGTGCATTTGTGTGAGTGTGTAGAAACATGCAACATTGCCTACTAACATAAGCGTTGCATCCATTGCTCTGCACACGTTTTACTTTTAGCCCTGCCTGCCACTGAAAGGTTGCCCACAAGTAGGGATGGGATTCACTGTTCTGTACCTGTTCATCTTTTGATCACATTGTCATTTCTCAAACTTGGCCTGCAGTGATTTGCTGAATGTGTATGATCTCTTGCAAAAATAGTGTTATTATTCTTCATTCTCCTGACGGTGGCATGGTTGCCTCTTGCATAGAATGCATTTCCCTAATATGTGCATATTTTTCGCTATTTGCAGTACCCGCTGCTGTTATTGATCGCCCATCCTCAAGTAGCCATCTGGCCCCAGGGGGTGGGAAAACAAAACAAAAGATTTAAAATCAATATCTGCGGGCGAATGGCACAGGCCATCAGCAGGACATCTCCTATAGGGAAAAAACATTTAACATATCTTCCCCCTTCCTCTTCTTCTTGAAAGCTTGTAAAAATCCTCTTTTTTAAAAAAAAAAAGTTGTTGTTTCCTCTTCTGCATGAGAAATAAATGAAAAACACGATATTAATATATTCTGACGAGAGTACAGAAAACTTGTGTGCTTTGAAATGCCCTCGGTTTTGTACAGCAGTGTGTGAGACTGTGCCTCTGGGGAGCTCAAAGAATAATTCTTCTAAAATTAAAAACCGAGATTCTGATTTTAAGGTTTTGTGGGGTTGGCATGAGGCAAGAAGCTAACACAGGCTTGGAGGTGGGGGGTGGGAAGCTGCAATGACCCCACCACAGTCAAAGTCCATAGTTGGATTGCACTATGCCGTCCTTAACAGAGGAGAGAATTGTCTTCTGGTCTAATGACGATTAAATAAAGAAAACTTTACAATAAACAGAAGGTCATTTCCTGGCCTGTTAAGATAATTTATCAAACGCCCTTCACCCTAAGGTCCCAATGCAGATTACGACGTTAAAATACAGCATTTTTTTAAAAAGTTGGAAGCAACTTACAATCATAAACATAAGAGGGGCCCTAAAAAATATGCACCTAAATTGACAATTTAATCATTACTGGTGTGGTGTAATGGTTAGTGTTGGACTGTGACCTGGGAAACCAGGAGATTCAGACACAAAGCACATCTTGGGCTGGTCATCATCTCTTAGCCTAACCTACCTTGCAGGCTTGTTGTGAGGATGAAGGGGGGGGGGGGAGAACCATGTACACCACCTTGAGCGTACTGGAAAAATAAAGGTGGAAAATAAATATAATAAATAATAATACATCAATTAATTAAAACAACAACAGCAGGGTAAAGAGGTACATCTTCAGCATTGTCTGGAAGCTGTATAACGAGAGTGCCGGATGTACCTCTGTTGCATTCAGTGGATGAGTTTGGGAGTTGGGACCTTGACCCTTCCCTAACAGCTATCTCTTCCTCTTCATGCACCAGGGCCTGTCTCTGTCTCTTTGTGCGCCAGGGCTGGATAAGTACCCCCCTAACAATACACACCCCTGTTTTGTGTTTTTCCCCCTCCAGTACGGTGACTACGACCCCACTGTTCACAAGCGTGGCTTCTTGGCCCAAGAAGAGTTGCTTCCAAAGCGGGTAAGGCTCTGTCTTGTTCAGTTGGACACGGGCAAAAGCGGAGAAGCCTCAGATCTTAGACAGAGAGCAGCATGTCGGGCCTGAATCCCCAGAGAGCTGCTGCCGATCAGTGTAGGCCGAGCTAGAGGGACAAGTTGGTCTGCACTGGCATAAAGCAGCTTGCTGGCTGCCTTGGACATGGGATGGCTGTTAAATGATAGCAGAACATCAGAATTGCCTTTTCCCCAAACACATTTTCCAGATTGGGCTCTCCAGCTCTGCTGAAGATAATGACCATTATTTTGGTCTTCTTCACAAAGGCTCTTGGATGGGGAAGGGCTGTAGCCCAGGGGCAGAACATCTGCCTTGCATGCAGGGGGTTTCAGGTTTTATCCCCAGCATTTCCAGGTAGGGTTGGAGAAGATTTCCTATCTGAGCTGCTGCCAGCCAGTGTAGACAGTACTGAGCTAGATATACAAAGGCCCTGGCTCTATATAAGGCAGATCCCTACAGCTCAGGCTGTCTCAAACTCTGCCCTCCAGATGTTTTGAGACTACAATTCCCATCATCCCTGACCACTGGTCCTGCTAGCTAGGCCAAAAAACATCTGGAGGGCTGAGTTTGAGGAAGCCTGCTACAGCTGATGGGAGCTGTGGTCCCGAAAGCATCTGGAGGGTAGACTGCTTTAGGGCTTGAAGAAGCCTAATTATCTGTCTGCCTGGGCTAATAATGTAATTGTAATGAACTGCCATTTGATGAACAGGAAGTGGTTTGTTTCCCTACTTTGTTGAGATGCAAAGATGCATACCTTGGTTGGGAAAGGCAAGTAATGCGCAGTGTCCATGCCTCTGTCTGTCTGCTTCAGTTACTTATATTGGGCAACAGTGGCTCAAAGACAATATAGTACCACTTGATGAGCCATCCTGCAGGATGTGGCATTTCAAACATGGTCCAACTTTGACCATTAGCCTGCACTGTCCATTTCTGAGACAAAACTGCAGGTAGGTGGGGCTCCACTGAGCTAAGCTACTTTATAGATCCCAGAATCCTAGAATGCAGAATTGGGACTCTCAGCCCAAACACCTGCAAACATAGCTAAAGACTCCCTGCCAGATGGCCATTCGACCTCTGCTTAAAATCCTTGAAGGAGAGGTATTCCACTCCACTGTTTGACCAGCTCTTTAACCTCATAAAGTTCTCCCCAATGTTTAATTGGAATCGCCTTTCTTGTAATTTGAATTCATTGGTTTGGGTTCAGCCCTCGAGAGCAGCAAAAAACAAGCTTGCTCCATCTTCCATGTGACAGCCCTGCAGATATTTGAAGATGGCTTTGTGTCTCACTCTTCAGGTGATAAACTTATACCAGATGACCCCGGAAATGTGGGAAGAAAGAATAACAGCTTGGTATGGCCAACATCGAGGCAGAGCCAGGTGAGTCTTTGCATTCTCAGTGCCCTTTTCATAGCACTTTGAGGGGGTTTTGTTCCAATCGAGTGGTATATAAATTTTACGAAATAAATAGTAGCTGGCATACCAACCAAAGTTTTTAAATTCATAACCATGAGAGCAGGAAATTTAGAAATTTGTAGGAATCTGAAAAATCTTAAGAGTTGTTGTGCAGCCTGCTCTGAAAGCAGAATCTCATGTCCTTTGTTTTAAGGATGGCAGCAAAGCATAGGTCTGATTATTTTATTGTTGTTAGCCACCCTGAGCCCGGCTTCGGTTGGGGAGGGCGGGATATAAATAAAAAATTATTATTACAGTGGTGCCCCGCAAGACGAATGCCTCGCAAGATGGAAGACTCGCTAGACGAAAGAGTTTTCCATTTTGGAGGTGCTTCGCAAAACGAATTTCCTATGGGCTTGCTTCGCAAGACGAAAATGACTTGCGAGTTCCTGCGGGGTTTTTTTCCTCCCCCCCCTTTTCTAAGCCGCTTATCCGCTAAGCCGATAAGCCGCTAAAAGCCGCTAAAAGCCGCTAAACCGCTAATAGCGCTAATCCGCTAAGCCGTCAATGGGCTTGCTTTGCAAGACGAAAAAACCGCTAGACGAAGAGACTCGCGGAACGGATTCTTTTCGTCTTGCGAGGCACCACTGTAGTATTATTATTATTATTGTTGTTGTTGTTGTTATTATTATTATTATTATTATTATTATTATCAGAGAATAATGGACAAATAACTTATGCTTGTGACCTAGAGAAGGGATCATTGTGGAAGTCCTATAACATTTAGACGTCTCTAAGACAAGCATAGAAAACGGGTAGCTTCCTAGTTACCCTTATTTTGTTCTGCTCCTTTCCCTCCATAATAGTGGAGGCTGACCCAATAGGGCAAATGGGACAGTTCTCCACCAGCCTCCCTTCTTATTTACAATTAGCCCATGGGGTGGCCCTGCATCTCATCGGCTCTGGTTCTGCCTACTTTTGATACCTCTGCCTTCTGCCCTTTGAGTATCAGTAGCACCCACCACTACTGCACCCTACAACACAGCAGTGGGCAACTCTTTTCGCTAAGGGTCATCAACTATGCCCCTGAAATTTAGGGTGTTCGGGAAGGGGGAAAATAAAAATGTCATATTTCCTTTGCTGAACATCCATTTTAACAGAAATTAGGATGCAGTAAACCTGCAGGAAGGGATTTGCTGTGGATCTTTTTTTTGCTTATATCTCTTACATATAATAAAAAGGGAAGGTTGTCATCATGTAGCAGTTTGCTTAGTCACTGATAGGTGGTGATGTGCACTATGGTGTGACAACAGACTTCTGAGAGCTGCTGGGGCAGTGGAGGAGGGAGAAAGAGGCAGGCAGGCAACTGCATATGGAGGTGGCGGTTTTTTGGCCAGGAAGGGTGGTTTAGGTGAAGTGCAAGGGAGGATTAAGGTTGGCCAGAGGGGTGTTGTTGCCAGACGGAGTTGGCAAGCAAAGTGAGCGGCGGCACAGCCTCTAGTTTGTGTGTGTGCTTGTGTTTGTGTAATACCTTGAGACCATCTTGAGCATGCTGTGTAATATCTCCGTGAAGCTAAGAACCCGTCTTATTCCTTCATTCTATCCCAGTCTCCTGCATATTCCATAAGGCAGTGTTTCCCAACCTTGGGTCTCCAGCTGCTTTTGGCTACAACTCCCATCATCCCTAGCTAGCAGTACCAGTGGTCAGGGATGGTGGGAAATGTAGTCCGAAAACAGCTAGAGACCAAAGGTTGGGAAACACTGCCATAAGGCCCCGTTTCTGTCAAGCTTTTGCAGCTCTAAACTGACTGCCCCACTGTTCACATTTACAGGGATGAAGCTGAAATGGAGTACCTGAAGATTGCCCAGGACCTTGAGATGTACGGCGTGAACTACTTTGCGATCCGGGTAAAGGCCCCAAGTTTTGTGTTGCACTTTTTTTGGGGGGGGGGGGCAGATTGAGGGCAGGAGGCCCTTTAATAAAAGAAGATGGGAACCAGTTGTGCAGAAGGACTCTGGTCAGCAGACTCTGGCTTTGCTAAAGCTTCCTTCCGTAATGCAGAGGAGAGTTTAATGCAGAACCTTTGATATACTGGCAGCTTTCCTGCCGTAGCCTTACCTGCAACCAGGAAAGGGCCGCTGAGAGGCTTCCCCAGGGGGGATGAATGAGTCACTGCTGCTGCAGTTCATTCTGCCTCGGGAAGCCTGAGTGCTCTAGCTCTGCCTCCTCCTGCCCTCCCTCTTTGGCCAGGTTGATCCTGTAGAACAAAGCTTTTTGGATTTATGGGCACATTTGCAAATGGAATATACACTGTCGTTGAGCAACACACACATCATAACTTATTCTATTGGCTTTTTTCAACCTTAATTCAAGGAAGAGATGTAGTTCAATGGAAGAGCTTTGCTTTGCATGTAGAAGGTCCCAGGTTCAATCGCCAGAGTCTCTAGTTAGGGCTAGGCATTTTCCCTGTCTGACTGAAACCACAGAGAGCCGCTGTCAGAAATACTTCTGATTCTTTGTCTAACAGCTTTGTAGACTTCTGCAAAATCCTTGCTCCATAACAGCATCCAACTCTTCTGCTTTCTATAGACCAACCTTTTTTCAGTCTCCGAACCAGCTTTATTTTACATTTTTGTGCAAAAGTTCATAAGGTGCCTTATAGCAAGGCTCTGAACTCATATAAGGCAGCTTTGTGTGTGTGTAAAGCGAAGGGCTGGAGCTCAGTGGTAGAGCATCCGCTTTGCATGCAGAAAGTCCCAAGTTCAATGCCTGGCATCTCCTGGAAGATCTAGGAGATATTTCCTGCCTGGGACCCTGAAGAGCCACGGCCAGGCAGTGGAGGCAATACTGAGCCAGATGGACCAATGGTCTGATCAGTATAAGGCAGCTTCCTATGCACCTAATTTTTTTTTTTTGGGGGGGGGAAGACAACTTGACCAGGGGAAACCTATAAGCACAAGGGAAAGCCTCTGTGTGTACATGTGCACCCACGGGTGCTGCATTGGCAGCCCCTACCGTAGAAGTTGCCTCCTGGCAAATAGAAGGGAAAGAAACGGAGGCAGTGAGAAATTTTACTTTCCTGGGCTCCATGATCACTGCAGATGGTGACAGCAGTCACGAAATTAAAAGACACCTGCTTCTTGGGAGAAAAGCAATGACAAACCTAGACAGCATCTTAAAAAGCAGAGACATCACCTTGCCAACAAAGGTCCGTATAGTTAAAGCTATGGTTTTCCCAGTAGTGATGTATGGAATTGAGAGCTGGACCATCAAGAAGGCTGATCGGCGAAGAATTGATGCTTTTGAATTATGGTGCTGGAGGAGACTCTTGAGAGTCCCATGGACGGCAAGAAGATCAAACCTATCCATTCTGAAGGAAATCAGCCCTGAGTGCTCACTGGAAGGACAGATTGTGAAGCTGAGGCTCTGATACTTTGGCCACCTCATGAGAAGAGAAGACTCCCTGGAAAAGACCCTGATGGTGGGAAAGATGGAGGATACAAGGAGAAGGGGACGACAGAGGATGAGATGGTTGGACAGTGTTCTCGAAGCTATCAGCATGAGTTTGACCAAACTGCAGGAGGCAGTGGAAGACAGGAGTGCCTGGCGTGCTCTGGTCCATGGGGTCACAAAGAGTTGGACATGACTAAACAACTAAACAACAACAAACCGTAGAATTGTTGGATAGACTTAGGTGGGATTCATGTGTCAGATTCGCTGAGCCATTTCAAATGGAGACAATGTAGAATTGTAGAGTTGGAAGGGGCCCCGACAGTCATCTAGTCCAAGCCCTTGCAATGCAGGAATAAAAAAATAAAAAAAGGATCCATAACAATGGCTATGCAAGCTCTGCTTTAAAAGCCTCCAATGTTCTCTTTCCTTTAGAATAAGAAAGGAACCGAGCTGCTGCTGGGCGTGGATGCCTTGGGCCTGCACATATATGATATGGAAAACAGGCTGACCCCCAAAATTTCATTTCCGTGGAATGAGATTCGGAACGTCTCTTACAGCGATAAGGAGGTAAGGCACACTCCTCTTGTCCTCCCCTCCCCGTGTCTGTCCAAGTGCTGATTTGAGAAAGCGGCCTCATGCACCTATTCCTTCCTGCTGCCGGTTCCCAGGATACTTTAGGGGAAGCCATGCAGTGGAAGTGGTTAGAGGGTCAGACAAGCACCTTGGGAGACCAGGGTTCGAATCCCTACTTGACCATGTGAAGCTTGGGCCTATCACAATCTCTGAGCCTAACCTGCCTCTCAGGGCTGCTGTGGGGGTTAAATGAGGAGGGGGAGATCCACGTCTGCCACCTTGAGCTCCTTGCAGGGAGAAAGGTGGAATGTAAAGACAACAAATCAACAGCTGTTAAAGCACTAAAAGAGTTATTTAAGTGTACAGTGTACATGGGTGGCGCTGTGGTCTAAACCACTGAGCCTCTTGGGCTTGCCAATCGGAAGGTCAGCTGTTCGAATCCCTGCGATGGGGTGAGCTGCTGTTGTTCTGTCCCAGCTCCTGCCAACCTAGTAGTTCGAAAGCATGCCAGTGCAAGTAGATAAATAGGTACCGCTGCAGTGGGAAGGTAAATGGTGTTTCCGTGCGCTCTGGTTTCCGTCACAGTGTCCCATTGTGCCAGAATCGGTTTAGTCATGCTGGTCACATGGCCTGGAAAGCTGTCTGTGGACAAACGCCAGCTCCCTCGGCCTGAGAACAAGATGAGCACCACAACCCCATAGTCACCTTTGACTGGACTTAATCGTTCAGGGATCCTTTACCTTTACCTCCATACAGTGTATATAAATTCAAATAATAATAATAATAATAATAATAATAATAATAATGCCCTTTTGACTGTGGTCTGTCTGGCACAGGGATGGCCAGAGTGGCTGCACCTTGCCTCCCAACCCTGGACAATATGGCCAGGGGGCAGCGATGATGGGAGTTGTAGTCCAACAGCATCTGACTTGCACCATGCTGGCTATCCCCGATATAGCAGGATTGCAGAGAATCCCTTAACCTCCTGGACTCTGCAGTTCTTTAAAAACAGTCACCGGTTTTAATTGGTACAGCGGTTCCTCGCTCCCCTGTCCTGGAAAACGTTGACTGCAGTTTTCTTTCTTTTAAGACTGATGCAAACAGTGCAATGCAGACGAAATTAGCAGCGGCTTTTTTCTTTTTTGGTGGGAGGCGGGCAGGAAAAGGAGGATTGATAACATTTAAACATTATCTTGTGAGGGCCAAGAGCTTAAGGCGTTCTACTTCAGTTATTATTGCTGAAGCTTGAAGCAATTAGTTTATGATCTGCTCTTTTTAAAAAAATTGCAGTTTTGGATGCATAATCCTATTTCAGTTAGCATTCTTGCGAGATCCTTTCCCCCTCTCCCATTCTGGCTTTACACAAGTTTTATCAGTTATGTTCCCCCCCCCCCTCACTTCCCTCCCATAACTGTGTACAGTATTCCACCAGGAATTGAGAGGCCCAGGACCTCGTCTGCTGGGCCTGGAACATAATAGCCTGTAATAGAGCCGCCCCTTGAGGGAAGGATCTGTCATCTTTTATCACGTCAATAATCCTCGTAATAAGACGGCCGCAAGCGAGATGTGACACGATAGTAAGAGGGGCTTAATAGTGGCGCAGGACAGCTGTACCGAAACATCAGAGGTGTTTAATCTAGTGTGTCTATTATCAAGCGCACGTCTGGGACTGCAATGGTCCTCGTGGCTGGCAGCAAATCCTCAGGGATTTCCCCCCACTGCCAGAGTTGAGATCTGAGCTCCGTGCTGCTGTTTCGTCCTATTATTTGTTTTGTTTATTGATTGTGTTTAAATCCCACCTCCCCTCCCCCAAGGAGCTCAAGGTGGTGTTTCTGGTTCACCCCTGTCCCCCATTTAATCCCCATGATGACCCCGTGAGGTAGGCTAGGCTCACTGGCCCAAGGTCACATAGTGACCTTTACGGCCGAGTCGGCATTTGAACCCTGGTCTCCCAGGTTCTAGTCCAACACTCTAACCACTACACAGCACTACAGCTCTGCTTCCCATTCTAGGCAGGCTGGCGACTCACCTGGCAAAACTGTTAGAATTCCTGCTCCGTGATTGCAGTCATGGGTTTTTTGTCTATCACATGACGATGTATGTTTTGACTCCACAGAGTGGGAAGTGACGGAGACAGAATGTTTGTGTTACTGTGTTCCGTGAAGTGGGACTATTGTCCTTTGTTCTTTCTTCTTTGCTGTCTGATGCTAGAGAGAGAGGGAGCCATGTTGCAGTGCTCCGTGTGTGTTTATATGTAAATAAAGTAGATTAGCCAAAATGCTGAGTCGCTGAGGTCTGTTATGCAAGCTGCGAAGACTCTGCGGATCCCTATGTGTGCCGATGTCTGTTGGCATCGGTTGCTGTGATGTTCGGGCTGAAGAAAGCTTTTGAAGCTCCTGAACGATCGACCAGGAAGGAGAGAACATGCCAGTCGGGCATGTGTCTCTGCCAGGGTCCTACTCGAGTGTAGGACGAGCTCCTGACAGAAACAACCCAACACGCTTGTTTGCTAAGAAAAGAGACAGGCTGACACTCTTTTTCCCTCTCTCTATGCACTGAGAAATAAGACTTTTTATTCAGTGTAGCCTGTGAGCAAAGAATGCCTTGATTTCCACTTTACCTGGGTATTCTGAGAGAGGGGAGGATGAAGGAACGGATCTCTCAAATTGGCTGCCACAAATTTTGCTGCAGTGGCTATTGGCTGGATTCTAGGCATTTGTTTGATTTGTCCTCCATCGCTCTTCTCCTTTGCTTACTGGCTTTGCTGTGGGATCTAAGTTTGTGGGGTGTGAAAATGGCTGGAGAACACTGAACTTCCCCAACCCGAGGGAGTGATTGTCTTTTGTCTGATTCTGTGTTGGCAGCTAGCCGGAAAGTAAAACTTCAAGGTGCATTCACCTTTAAAAAGAAAGGCTGTAGCTCAGAGGGTGGAGCCTTTCCCACAGAAGGTCCCAGCTATCTCTTCCTAGGGGTGGGAATGTCCCCTGCCTGAAACCCTGCTAGCCAGAGTAAACAGTGTTGAGCTAGACAGATCCAAGGTTCTGACTCAGCACGGACCGGGGTTCTGACCCATAGCTCAGTGCCTAGAGCATGTGCTTTACATGCAAAGGGTTCTTCCAAGTTCAGTGATAGGTAAGCTTGGGGAAAAGGCTCCCTGCTTGAAACTCAGGAGAGCTGCTGCCAGTCAGTGTTGGCAGTACTGGGCTGGATGGACCACTGCTCTGACTTGGTATAAGAGAGATTCTGGCGCTCCTTTCCGATGCGCACAAGACTGGGCTCAGCTATCAGGGCGCACCCCTCTACCTTTATTTCATTTTCACTCCACTCTTTGACAACTTCTTCCTCCCTTGCAGTTTACGATAAAGCCTCTGGACAAAAAGATCGACGTCTTCAAATTCAACTCTTCAAAGCTGCGTGTGAATAAGCTGGTAAGTCTGAAGGAGGATGCAAGAGTTGCATTGTGGCAGCCTCTCTGCTGAGCAGCCAGGCATCCTTCCAAGGCAAAGGGGCCCCAGGCTGCGCAAAATGCTGGTGTGCAGGAGATGAAACAGATGATGGCTCTGGGGGGCTGGAAAGGCACAAATCACACTGCAGACCTAGAGAGCTGGTGCCAGCCCATCTGCATGAGCCTGATGCCCTCCAGATGTTATGGGATGCAATTCCCACCAGCCTCAGCCCAGCTGTATGATGCTGCTTGGCATGCAGAAGGTCCCTGGTTCAGTCCCCAAAGGCATCTCCAGGTAAGGGCTGGAAGAGATGTCCTGCCTGAAACCCCGGAGAGCCACTGCCAGTCAGTGTAGACAGTAATAAGCTATATGGCCCTATTTATATATATAGAGAGAGCGCGCATGAGACTCTTAATCTCAGGGTGTTGGGGGGAAGAAAGAGAGAGAGAGAGAGAGAGAGAAGGAAGGAAGGAAGGAAGGAAAGGAAGGGAAGGGAAGGGAAGGGAAGGGAAGGGAAGGGAAGGGAAGGGAAGGGAAGGGAAGGGAAGGGAGTGGATAGTAGCAACAGGCTTCTGGCTGTGTGTGTGTGTGTGTATGTATGTATGTGTATATATATATATATAGCATGAGACTCTTAATCTCAGGGTGGGTGGGTGTGGAGAGAGAGAAAGTGGATAGTAGCAGCAAGCTTCTCAATGGTTTTGTGAGTGACTCTTTCTCTTGCATGAAAGGCTGGGAACAAGCCCGCCATTGTTGCTGCAACAGCAGCAACAGAGGCCTGGCTTTGTCTGAATAGCTGGCAGATTCTGCTTGGAAAATTGGTCTCTTGGAGCGCTGGGGAAACTGCAAGCTCTGTGGTCAAACACTGTGCTCAGGGCCTCCATTGTTTTTCCTCCCAACTCCTCCCGCTGATCCCCATTCAAGAGCCGTGTATAAAGGGGGGTTTGTCTCCTTTCCCCGTTTTCACCCAGAGTTTTTTCTGAGCTAACCCTTCAAGGATCGGTCTGCCTTATAGAGACAGCTAATTTCCAACCCACTCATGTGTTTATTATTTATTGGAGAACTGCTGCCAGTCCATGTACATCAACATGATGCCCTACAGATGTTCTGGACTACAAATCTCAACTACCCCAGCCAGCACAGCCATGCGATGTTGTGGCCGATGGGAGTTGGCTGAAGATGGGAGATGGCACATCCATTGCACTAAATAGTCATATTGTTTTTTAATTGCATTTTTATATTTAAATCCCCACCTTCCCTCCAAGAAGCTCAAGGCGGTGTGCATGGTTCTCTTCCTCCCCACCTTATCCTCACAGCAACCCTGCGAGGTAGATTAGGCTGAAAGGGAATGGCCCAAGTTCACCCAACGGGCTTCATGGCTGAGCCAGGGATTTGAACCATGGTCGTCTCCCAGGTCCTAGTGCAGCACTTAACCACTATGCCACCACTGACTCTCTTTCTCATTTTGCATTTTATTGTTCTGCAATTTGAATTGGAATAAAATACTAAGGATAAGTAACAAAGGAAGCAATAAAACACTGAGCAAAGCTCGGCTCTGCCCTTGCCGGTCTTGGAAGGATCCTTTAAAAAAGCCCCATATGTCCAGAGACTTTGCGCCTGCCCATTGGGGGATATAGGAAGCTCTGAACACATATTTTTTAAATGTCCCTTTTACGATGAGGCATGTAGAGATACCATTGACCCCCTGCTGGTGAGGTTTGCTGACCTCCCAGAAAAGCAAAAATTTGATCTTCTCCTGTTAGGCAAAGATACAAGACGACCCGGATGGTCGCCAGATTCTGCACACTGTGCTGTAGGCACAGACCACCCCCCGATTCAAACTAGTTTGTTAAGAAAATTCCCAAACTCGGATCCACGGGTGACTCTGGGTCATTTCTCTACAGAAGTTTATCTTAAAAGTTTTAATGTGTTTATACGCCTAACACATTTTAAACTTTAAATCCATTGTTGTATATTGTTTTAAATGTTTGTTTTGCTTTTGGGATTGTAGTCCCATTTGTGTTTCACAAGCTGGCCAAAACACTGAGCTAAATGCACCAGCAGTCTTAATGGCAGAAGGCAGGTTACTAGGTTACTATTTACCATTTATTTAGAATCATGAAGACTAGAATCTTCCTTTTCTTTTCATTGGGAAGAGTTTATTGTCATTGGTAGAGTCTCAGGTTTGATCCTTAGCATCTCTAGGTAGGGTCAGGAAAGCCAGCCAGCCAGTGTAGACTATGGATGGGAGAAGCTGTGGCCTTTTAGATATTATTGGACTGTGGGCTCCCATCAGCCTCAGCCAACATAGGTGGTAGTCAGGAATGACAGGAGTTGTGGTCCAACAACATCTAAAGGACCACAGCATCACCACTCCTGATGTAAATAAAGCTGTGCTAGATGTCCCAATGGTCCGATTCGGTATAGGGCAGCTTCCTATGATGGCCATGCGTGTCTGATCTAGACATTACAGTTGCTACACGGAAGCCACCAGAAACAGTTCTCCCTTGGCATTATTGACGGCTGTGGCATGTCTCAACATGGTGGGGATGGCACGCAGTTCTGTGCAACAAGGTGGGGTAGAGGACAAAAGTGTTTTGCTTTCAAATGCTTGGTGGCGTGAACACAAACTTGCCATCCTCTTCTCCTCTTCTTATTGGCTGGACCAGATCCTGCAGCTGTGCATTGGAAACCACGACCTGTTCATGAGGAGGAGGAAAGCAGACTCCCTGGAAGTCCAGCAGATGAAAGCCCAAGCCCGGGAGGAGAAGGCCAGGAAACAGGTCAGAGAAAGGGAGGATCCTGTTCCTTTCTTAACAACTATTTGAATTGCTCACTCGGAATCTCTCCAGAGGAAACTGCTGCAACGTCGGCATTGCTGCGAACGTTCAGCACCCGCAGGCGAGAGCTGACAATTCCAGGCAAATTTTGCAGATTTCTGGAAACTCGGGGCAGGGCAGTTTTAAAGTTGCATAACAGAGGAATCCAGTACTACAGCTGTGCTAGTGGAAGCCCGTTGTGCAACAGATTGGGCAGCCTCTTGTGCACAGAGATAGCAGCAACTGGCTTATGCATTCTCTCAAAGAGTACAGCAAAGGTGCCTGCCTGATGTCAATAGGCAGGGAGTTCCAAAGTGCAGATGCCGCCACACTAAGATTATGTTATTACAAATGCGGAACGGTGTTATGTGGAACCTGTAATGCTGCCAGTTCCACAGATCAGTGTGTTTGAGTTGGCATATATAGGGTGAGGCAATGGTTCCCCAACATTTTGGGGTCACCACCCTCTTGGTACCATAAAGTCACCCCACTGCCCTCTACCCTACCTTATAAAATGCATTATTCAGAATAGCGGTTTTCACAACCCGCTAAGGAAGATAATAACACAATAAAATTCCATAGAATCATAGCATTGTAGAGATGGAAGGGTGATCTAGTTCAACCCCCTGCAGCAGAGGAATAAAGACTAATTGTTAATTTCAAACAACAACAACATATTTATACCCTGCCCATCTGGCTGGCTTTCCCCAGCCACTCTGGGTGGCTCCCAACAGAATATTAAAAACATGATAATACAGTACATCGGACATTAAAAACTTCCCTAAACAGGACTGGCATCAGATGTCTTCTAAAAGTCAGATAGTTGTTTATTTCCTTGACATCTGACGGGAGGGCGTTCCACAGGGCAGGCACCACTATCGAGAAGGCCCTCTGCTTGGTTCCCTGTAACTTCACTTCTTGCAGTGAGGGAACCTCCAGAAGGCCCTCGGAGCTAGACCTCAGTGTCCGGGCTAAACAATGGGGGTGGAGACGCTTCTTCAGGTATACTGGGCCTGATATTCCAAATGCAAATGGTTAGTTGCACATTTATTCAAAACTCAACTCAAACTAATTAGCTGAATTCAACAATATTGATGAGCGTGATCCAATGTTGCCAGCTTTTCAAAGCCTGATAGTCAGTTACACCTCCAGCAAGACCCCTGCCCACCTTCTTGCATCTCAGAGCAGCTCCAGCTAGTCCTGCCCACTTTGGGATCCCACTGGGGCAAGGCAATCCCAGGAGTAAACTGGTCCCAATCCTTCAAGGGCTTTGTATACCAACGGTAGCACCTTGAACTTGGCCCTGTAAGAAATGGGCAACCCATGCGGATCTCTGAGCAGAGGTGTTCTGCGCTGACACGGTGTCCCTCCTGCCAGCAACCACGCTGCAGCATCTTGCGCTGACTGCAGTTTCCGGGTCAGTCGCTGGGGAAGCCCCACATAGAGTGCATTGCAGCAACGCATCCTTGCAGCTGCCAGTGCCCGAACTGCTGGGCCAGAAAAACGGTGTCCACTCTGCAGGTATACGATCTTTAAATGCTGTCCATCCTCTCCCCTGCCGTTCTGTAAACCTATTTCTCGGTCGTGGCGCTCATATGTTTGCTGTGTCTTGGGGAGGTTGGCTGCGGTTGTGGGAGGGAGGGGGAGCCGTGTCCTAATTAGATGGTGATGGAATGCGAGCTGCTCTTCCGCCGCATGCTGCCTGCATGCTAATTCTGAGCCTGGCCTCCTTTTATCCGCTGCGGGTCAGCCCAGCCAGCAGACGCGCCGCATCTCAGGCCGCAGCATGGAGCCAATGAGCACATATCAGCAAATTGGATTGTATGAATCATGGTTTTCTGCTTGTAGACCTTTTCTACTTGCTGAAACCCACACAGCTAATCTGTGTAGTGCTGCTCGGAATATAGATTGCCACTTCTGGGGAAGCAGTTAGGCGGCCGCGGCCAAGTGCCTCCGTGTGCCAGGGGACGCTCAGCTTACGGGAAGGTTAGGTTAAAAGTACTTGTCTTGGATTTGCTTGTGTCAGTGATGTTACGTCTCTTGGCCTAGTTCCATGGGCAGCGATAATAGTCTCTGGGATGGCTGCCTTTGCACCCAGGTCAACCTGAGCTGTAAAAAACCGAATGTGTCCAAAGGAAAATGGGGGGTGCATCCTGAGTTCTAGGAGGAGGGAAACGTGTTTTGTCTCAGGGAGTGTCACCCAGCGCATAAAGGCTTTTAAGAAAAAATTTCAGTGCTCCCCTTGGGACTGGTTTGGACCCTCCTCTTGGTGCAGAATGCTGCAGCTGGACTGCTGGCGAGGTCAGACTAACTCCCGCACAGAGCACCAGTGTTTTAAAGGTTTCACAGTCTACCCATATACTACCGGTTCAGATTCCAGGGTCTTGTATGCATTTGCAAGGCCCTTAGCAACTTTGGCCAAGGGTACCTTGAGAACTCCTTACATCACTGTGTGATCATTGAGGTCATTGTTACTTGGATGCATGGCTCAAATCCACTAGAGCATTGTGGGCTCCATTCTGTTGCAACCCCTCAGGCAGGCCCAATCACCGTTGAATTTCCAGCACCTAATACATAACTTTTTAAATTTCTGCAGGCATCTCTAGCCATTTTTCTGACTTCTACGGCTAGTTTTTAACTGATTTTGTCTCTCTTAACCTTCCTGCACACCGCTCAGAGACCAAGATATGGCCAACAGAGGTTAAATGTGTTGTTTACCTAGAGCGGGGAAATGGTTCAAAATTTTGAGAGGATAATGAAGAGCAAGAAGGGAAAAAATTAATTGCTGAGGGAGGGCTCCTAAATCTGAGGGTGCAGAGAGCAGGGAGTCCACCGAGGAGCTCCACGCCGGCCTCTTCCAAAGTGTCTACCATCAGCCTGGCAGCAAACCCTGTGCCTCGAAATCTCCCTGCTCTTTAACAAAGCATCTAAATTGCTTTGTAAACCTGGATTGCGGAAGTGGAATTGATTGTGGCGAGCAGATGTCTGAATTCTGCTGCATGGCCCTGATAAATTGGATTTCTTTTCGGTGCAGAATGCCTACGATCTGCATGCCTTGGTTGCTTATGTACTATTTTTCTGCCGTCCTCGCTTCCCCACCCTGCCTCTCCCCACCCCCCAAGATGGAACGCCAGCGTTTAGCTCGAGAGAAGCAGATGCGAGAAGAGGCAGAGCGGACGAGGGACGAGTTGGAGAGGAGACTGCTGCAGTTGAAAGATGAGGCGACAATGGCTAACGAAGCCTTGGTAAGTCTCTCTGCAGGGATGACTAGCTGCCCACTGCAATGGCATGGTCCTGTTAACAAGACATGCATGGTAGAAGCAAGACCCCCCTCTCCTCAGCAAGACTTGTCCTTACCAGTCAGAGTAGATGCTCCATTCGCCTGTATTCAGACTCTGCAACATCAAGCTTACTCGTTTGGGGACGGATGGTGGCTCGGTGATCGAACACCTGTTTTGCATGCAGGAGGTTGCAGGTTCAATACCTGCCTCCTATAAGTGAAACCCTGGAGAGCCTCTGCCAATCAGTGTAGATGGTAGTCTGGTTCAGTATAAGACAACTTCCTGTTTAATTCAGCTCTTCTTTTTTTAAGAAGCATAAGGACTAGAAACTTGGTTTATTTTTAGGCGATGGGCAGTAGCTCAGGGGTAGAGCATCTGCTTTGCATGCAGAAGGTCCCACATCATCCAGGTTTCAGAAGCAAAGGACGGGGTAGCTGGTCACCACAGTGTTGGGGAAATGGACTCTGATGGTGCAAGTAGGGCAGTGTTTCCCAACTTTGGGCCTCCAGATGTTTTTGGCCTACAACTCCCATCATCCATAGCTAGCAAGACGATGGGATGATGGGAATTGTAGTTCAAAAACAGCTGGAGGCCCAAGGTTGGGAAACACTGCAGTAGGGAACCTTCACCACTCTCATGGGACTACAACTCCCATCAGCCCCATGTGGAGGGCACTAAGCTGGCAAAGGCAATTGTGCCACCCGCAGCAGGATAAGTTTAAATTGCTCCTGTGGTCACCAGCCCATCTGAGCTGGTTTTCCTTCTTTTCTTTTCTTTGAAAAAAATAATTATTAGTCAATTAAAATTCCATTCAGCATCCTGCTAAGAGGAAGGGTGACTGATCCTGCCAAAATGGCTTGCAATAGATGTAAAATGAAAAGCAAGGAAGAGGAAAATAAAAGACTTTCTGCATTCTGGTGCAGTTGTTTTACAGGTGGAAAAGACCACTGGCTGTGTGTCTTTTGCATGGAGAGTGTTTCAGGGAGGCTGAGGGGTTGTTCCTTTCCAGCTTCTTTCTGACTGGTGCTGGGTGGAATGGTCACCAACAGAGGTTTCCTTCTCATGAAGGTGGGCAGCCTTTATCTGTACTGGAACTCTTCAGACTCCAGATAGTGGCTCTCCAGACAGAGAGACAGACAGACAGACAGACTGCGTGTAGAAGGTTAGCATCTCAGGAAGAAATCTGTGTGCCTGGATTTCCTTTATTTTCTTCATGGAGCGACATTCACTCCTGGGAGTCCCAATGCAAGGTGATACAGACCCCAGTTTAGCACCTCAAAGGAAGTCCAGAGTCTGTTGTGGGATGATTTTTTTTAATAAAAAAACAAAGAACAGAAAATAAAAGAAATAAACTTTGTCAGCTGACATTTCCCGTTGATCCTGACTTAAAACTTACAAATTAATATAGGCAGCCCATAAATCCAAACAGGGGGAAAGAAAGAATTTTTTCACCCCTAGTTAAACTGTGGAACTCGCTGCCTCAGGAGGCTGTGAAGGTCATCAACCTTAGATGGCTTCAAAAGAGGACTGGACAAATTGACGGAGGAGAAAGCTATTGCTGTCTACTAGCCAGGTGGCTGTGTTCTCCATTTACTGTTGGAAGCAGTAATGCTTCTGAATACCAGTTGCTGGAAACTGCAGGAGGGGAGTGTGATATGATCCTGCTTGTGGGCTTCTCATAGGCATCTGGTTGGCCACTGATAACAGGATGCTGGACTCGATGGGCCATTGGCCTGATCCAGCAGGGTCTCCTTGTGTTCTTGGGTATCCAAATGAGATTTACGGTGATAAGCTCCAGCTCCAATTTCAGAAAAGGCAGTGAGATCTTCAGGCCCCTGAGTAGTACAAAGTGGGCATTTATCCCTCCAATATGAGCCCCTTTGCAACAGTGAAGGGTGGCACGGGTCATTTTCATTGTCCATCTGTTAGGAAGACTTTTGACCACAGACCATAAGAACATCAGGTGAGGCTGCTGGATCAAGCCAGTGACTCATCTTAGTCCAGCATCCTGTTCTTACAGTGGCCAACCAGATGCCCCAGTGAGAAACCTGCTAGCAGGGTTTGGAGGTCAAGAGCCTTCTCACCCCCTTGCGGTTTCCAGCAACTGGTATTCAGAAACATTGCTGCCTCCAGCTGTGGAGGCAGAGCATAGCCATCATGGCTTCTAGCCAAACCAGTGGCACATTGCTGCTGCATCAGAGCCCCTTGTGTGTAATTCTCCACCCTTCTTGCTCAGATGAGATCCGAAGAAACGGCAGACTTGCTGGCCGAGAAAGCTCAGATCACGGAAGAGGAAGCGAAGCTCCTGGCTCAGAAAGCCGCCGAGGCAGAGCAGGAGATGCAGCGGATCAAAGCCACAGCCATCCGGACTGAGGAGGAGAAACGGCTGATGGAGCAGAAGGTGCTGGAGGCAGAGATGCTGGCGCTGAAGATGGCGGAAGAGTCGGAGCGAAGGTCAGGCGGGGAGGGAAGCACATCCACTGGTTTGGGGGCTTTGAAGCATTTCATTCCTTGTTTTTCTTGCCATTGGGTTGTGCCCAGTGTAGCACAAAGTTAAAGTCTACTACTACTACTAATTTTATTGGGTGGCTCCCAACAGAATATTAAAAACACAGTAAAGCACCAAACATTAAAAACTTCCCTAAAAAACTTCCCTAAAAAGGGCTGCCATCATGTGTCTTCTAAAAGTCAGATAGTTGTTTATTTCCTTGACATCTGATGGGAGGGTGTTCCACAGGGAGGGAGCCACTACCAAGAAGGCCCTCTGCCTGGTTTCCAGTAACCTCACTCCTCACAGTGAGGGAACAGCCAGAAGATCCTCGGATTTGGATCTTAGTGTCGGAGCTGAATGATGGGGGTGGAGACACTCCTTCAGGTATACAGGGCCATTTAGGGCTTTACAGGTCAGCACCATGCAACGTACTGGGAGCCAATGTAGGTCTTTCAGGACCGATGTTATACCTTCCTAGCGCCCGCTCCCAGTCACCTGTCTAGCTGCCGCGTTCTGGATTAGTTGTAGTTTCCAGGTCACCTTCAAAGGTAGCCCCATGTAGAGTGCGTTGCAGTAGTCCAAGTGGGAGATAACCAGAGCATGCACCACCCTGGCAGGACAGGTAAGGTCTCAGCCAGCATACCAGATGGAGCAGCCACCCTGGAATTAACCTGCACCTCCATGGACAGCTGTGAGCCCAAAATGACTCCCAGGCTATGCACCTGGTCCTTCAGGTGTGGGCATGGCCAACGAGCATGGAATGATCTGAAGCACTAGACAAATGCCTCTTATAAACCAGTTCAGTACAGGTGAACTCCTTGATTTCCTTGGGATGGCGTGTTGTGATCCCATCCTTTTCACACGCACCTTGGCCCTACTGCAATCCCTAGCTTCCCCCCTCGCCACGCACACACTTCGGCTGAGCACCCCAGCGCCGAGATGCACCATCTTGCCAAGCCCTCAGGCCTGGGCCCCCACTGGGTCTTCAGCTGCTCAAGAACCGCCACGCTGCCGTCTCCAAAGCATTCAGATGCCATTAATTAAGTTTTTCGCCTCTAGATATTAAAACACCAAATTCATTACTCTCCCCCTCCCTTGTCCCAATATCTCGCTCCAGATCTCCCCCTCCTCTCCCGGCCAATCACAAGGCTCCCACCGCATGCCAGGCCTCCGTCTCCGTGGTCCTCTGGGCATACAAGGGCCGCTGCCAAGGGCTTTTGTCATAAATTGCATTCATTAGTGGGTGAATTAACAATAGCCTTAATTTCATTCTGAACTACTACTTTCCCCCGCTCCTGTGTCTGGGCTTCTGTCTTTGCCCGCTTGGTAACTTTCTCCTCCTTCCTTTATACCTCTGCCCCGCTTGCCAAAAACATCAACGCCGGATATTGTTCAGAAGATCTGATTACTTGTTTTCTCTCTCCTCTTTACCCCCCACCCCCTCAACCGCTTCAGAGGAACCTCTCGAGGATGAGGGGTAGGCAGTGGTTCTTGAAACCTCCAATGCCGTAATTCAGTGGTGCTTGTCTTTCCTTAGATGGGTGGTCGAAACCACCCTTAGTGGCATGAGACTAGCGTGTAGAAGAAGGCTGGGAGAACCTCTGGCCCTCTGGGTGCTGTTGGACTCCATTTCCCATCAGCCTCAGCCACCATGGCCAGTGGTTAGAACTGGTGGGAATTATTGTCCAGCAACATCCGGAGGGCAAAAAGTTCTGCAGCCTGCATTTTAGAAGATAGAAGCTTCTGCTGCTGGGGGGTGGGAAGCAGAACCTGTCCTGGACAACAGTCAAAAACCAGTTTTTCTCTCCCTACCCCCTCACCCCCTCATTTCATTTCTCCTTCCCGGGACAACAGTCAAGACGGATGAAGCGCTGCTGTTTCCTGCCATTTGGGGAAGGAGAGCATTGTGGGTAGAGGCAGCCTTTGCCATCCGGGTGCCATCCAGATGATTTGGACTGCAACTCCCATCATCCCCAGGCAGCACAGCCATTTTGGACTTCAGTTCCCAGCACGGGGGCTGGGGGCTGAGGGGAATTGCAGTCCAAAATGGCTGTGCTGCCTGGGGATGATGGGAATTGGAGTCCAGATTATCTGGAGAGAACTGTAAAAACATTGCCAAGGTGGCAAAGGCTGGGGTAGGGTGTTGGATTTGGCCCACCACTGCCTCGTTTAGGCCCCTTGACCACCTCTTTCGTATTTTGCTTGTGTGCAGGGCGAAGGAGGCCGATCAGCTCAAGCAGGACCTCCAGGAAGCTCGAGACTCTGAGCGAAGAGCCAAGCAGAAGCTATTGGAAATAACCAGCAAGTCGTCTTACACAGTAAGAAAACGTTTTATACATAGGGGCATCATTTTGCCCCTGGTGAGTCTGTGCTGCTTGCCCCGGGGCATCCTCTAAGATCTGCAACCAGAAGCCCAGCATTGCAATTATGCAAACTGAGCAGAGCTGTTCCTTTGCTGGCTTTATATACAATTTTCTGCTTTTCTGCAGTGGCTCCCCTTTTGTGGGATGCTCTCCCCAGGGAGGCTTGCCTGGCACCTTCATTACATATCTTTAGGCGCCAGGCGAAAACATTCCTCTTCTCCCAGGCCTTTGGCTATTTAAACAATCTATGGCCTTTTAAACTCTGTGTGTGTAGCAGGGGGGTTGTTGCTTTTGTTTGTTACCATGTTATGCATTTTTGTTTCTTTATATTTTAAACCACCCTGTGATCCTGGGATGAAGTGCAGTATAGAAATCATTATCATCATCCAAAGCCACATGTTCTGATGCTGCTTTTAACAGAAACTGCTCAAAGCTTGTCGCTCCAGTTTTCTATGAGGTCTAGAAATTGTATTCATTTTAAAAATAAAAGGCGTGATGATCAGGGGTTCCACTTCAGTGTCTGGATTTCCAGGTTACAAATCAAAGGCTATAAAATTCTTCCTTAAAAAAAAAAAAAAAAGTTGGCAGGGGACGCTTTGGGGATTCTTCCTCATTGTCAGGGCTCCTACAAGACGACCTGCTGTGTGTTTGGTGATCATAATCAGTCAGTTTTCAGCTCAGAGTAATTTGGGCATCTGTTCCCGGAGTTTTCAGCACATGGTCGGCTCCTTTAATCCCTTTGTCATTATCACTCTTGGCAGAAAAATAACAAGACCTCCAATTAAACTGGAAGGCCACAGACTTTTTTATGAGGAGCAAAACACTGGGCTTTTGTTAAATGCCCACATTTGTTAACCGACAGAACTTGCCGTTATGGAGCGGCACTGAGCTTCCGTGTCGCCCTCTGCGGTTCTGGTGTCCCATTTATTTCGCTTTGTTCGTAGCAAGCACTGTGCCAGGGCTTGGATTTGACAGAGCAAAGAGCAGCGCAATGCAACAGAGAACATCCCAGTCCCAGGGGCTCTTAAGTTGAAGAGAGGGACACGGGCAACTTGAAGAATAAGATAAAAGTTAAAGGACTGCGCCCAAAGTAGCACTGAGTAACGCATCCCCCCCCCCAGTGCAAGGATTTCTGATTGCACAAAGGCACTCCCTCTGTAACCCCCTAAATATCTGAGAGGGGTTCCCCAAACCTTCAGAGCAGATTTGGGGTGGGCGGGAGTCCCATTGGGCAAGTGACTACGCTACCCCTGGATCTGTAGAAAAGCCACGCGGAACTGTTACAAACCCAGGAAGCTGCAGTCAGATCTTTGGTCCATCTAGCTCAGTACTGTCAACACTGGCTGGCAGCAGATTGCCAGGATTTATGATGTAGCACATTCCCACCTATTCCTGCATCCTTTGGTGATTGAACCCGGGGCTTTCTGCATGCAAAGCAGATGCTCTGCCCCCCTGAGCTATGGCCTTCACCACAGAACCCCAACCCCAGGAATCAGCAGCTCTTGCACCCCCTCACTGGGATGGCCAAGTCTAGGGTGCGGGCTGATCCCTTACCTGGGAAGACTCCTGCCAGCAGCCTGCTAATGGCAACACAGAAGGCAAATACATATTTATAATGCCATGGCAGAAGCGTGTGAAGCGCTACTTGATAGTGTCCATCGCAATTGAGGGGATTCAAATGATGCAGTCCCTCACATACACGCACAACCAGCATTTAATTTAGAGCTCCAGGAAGCTTCCAGCGCCCCCAGCGCTGAATTGTTCACTCTTGTTGCACAGAGAAGGGTGTGCAAGTTGTGTTCTGTGCTGTCACAAATAAACCCCACAAACAGGTTTCTTTTACATCAGTTTTACCCAGGCTCTCTCACCATCCCAATTTGTCTTCGGTACTGCATCACCCTGAGTGAGTGTTTAAACAAGCAGAACAAAGGTGGCTTGGATTTAATGGCTCCCCGCTCTCTCCCCCCCCCCCCAGTTCTCTGAGGCTGTCTGCTAACGTTCAGAAGCTTTTAAGAGCACTGGCTGCGGTGCCGAAATGAGCCTGCCATTTCTAGCCAGAGGCCCCTTGAGTTGAAACACCGGTTGCTCGGGTGTTCTGTCGGAGACAATCTTCGGAACAAACACTCTCAGCCTGTCTGGCTTTCCCCTACAAGAGCCCCTGACTTTAAATGGGTCTGGTGCCAGCGATTGCGCTTGTGGGCGATTGCAATGCAGGACAGACAAAGCACTTCTTCACTTCTTGAGTGCACACTCAAGATACGGAAAGATACATCCCAGAAGATGTAGCAATGGCCAGCAACTTAGATGCTTTTAAAAGAGCATTAGACAAATTCATGGAGGATAGGGCTATCGGAGGCTACAAGCATCGCTTGTATTGCTTCTGAATAGCAGTTGCTGGAAACAACTGGAGGAAAGGGTTCTCTTGAGCCTGGGTCCAGATTGTGGGCTCCCCCTAGGCGACCGGGTTGCCCACTGTGGGAACAGAACGCTGGACTAGATGGGCCACTGGCCTGATCCAGTCTGGCATGGGGAATGTAGGAAGCGGTCTTTAGACCAAGTCAGACTTAATCGCTCCATCTAGCTTAGTACTGTTGACGTTGTATGGCATCAGCTCTTCAGAGTTTCAGCAGCTAGCATTCCCATACCTCCCTGGAGATGCTGGGGATTGAATTTGGGACCTTCTGCATGCAGAGCAGATGCTGTACCACTGAGTTATGTCCCAATCCCCCCAAAGGCAGAAAGCGCTGTATGGAGAAACCAGGAGGATGGATGGAGATGCAAGGATTGCAATAAGTTTGAAGCAGGACTGATCTCTGAAAGACTGCTTTTACGGTGACAGAAGCAACAGTATTTGTCACAATCACTTGGCCCCTCTTAAAGATTCATTGTTTCTCTCCGTAATCTTAACAACAACCCTGTCGTGCAGACTTCACCAACCTGGTGCCCTCCAGATGTTTTGGGCTACCTGTGCTGGCTGCGGCTGATGGGAATTGTTGTTCAAAACACCTGTAGGGCACCAGGTCAGTGAAGGTTGCTGCAGAGTGTGGCTGGGAAACCTTTGACCCTCCTAATGTTGCTGGACTCCAACTCCCATCAGTCCCAGCAAGCGTGGGCAATGGTGAGGCGAGATGGGAGTTGTAGTGCAACAACATCAGGAGCGCCACTCCTGGTATGGAACTTCCATTCTCCCCCCCCCCTCTCTCTCTCTCTCCTTTCTAAGAATTCACTGTTTTTTTAAGCCAGTGGGGCTGGCAGGAGTTGTAGATAAAAATCTTTAGAGGGCACCAGGTTGGGAAAGACTAACATGAGCTTCTCTAACCATTACCTTGGCTGGTACATTTCTGGATAGGCTTGCCTAATCAAAAAACAATGTTTTGAGAAGTCACTGAAAAGATTACAGTGAGGGCACCTGCCTGATGGCCATAGGCAGGGAGTTCCAAAGTGTTGGTGGGGCCACACTAGAACATTGGTTTCTTTCCAGTGCTGTCACATATGTAGTAAGGTTTACAGAGCACTCTGAACCTTTGAAATGCTGTATGCAGTTGCTAAGCCTTATGTTATTATGAATTGGGAGAAAGACTATTTTACCTGGGGTCCTCAGGCCCTAGAGTTCATTCATTGCGAAGGTGAGATGCAAAACATTCCGGTGTTCAAAGCACCCTGGTTTGGGAGGACTGTCAGTTGCACGATGAGCATCAGGCCAGTTTGTCCTTGACTAAACTCTGCAAAACAAAACAAGGCTTCCTTATCATGCATGCACCCCAGGTTTTCATTGGGAGCTAATCAGCAGGCATTGCAAGTATATTTTTGCCCCTGGAACCGAAGTATAATTAAGAGGAAGATTGTAAGACAGCGGCAGTTTGGCTCCACCCCTCCAGCTGCATCAATCCCAGAAATGTTTCATAAGAGAAGAGCTTATCCATTTTGAAAAATACAGCCCGCTGCTATCTCTCCCGAGGATCTCTTAAAGGGGCCTGACACAATCCTCTTTCACTCGTGGCCCGTGGGAATGCTTAGAACGCCGACTTATTGGCTCTGAAAGGAAATGATTCTCACAGGTGGTGAACAAGAATATTTCTGAATCAATGCAGTTCGGGTGCTGTTCCTCTCATTGTCCCTTGCTTTCCCTAGGGTTGTCTTGAGAATTTTCAGTAGATAGGGATGCAAAAACTAGCAGGAGAGCAATGAGCAGGCAAGATGCTTACTGTGTTGGTTCAAGCTAGCATACCTACCATGGAGTAAAGTTACTTATTACGGGGTGAGACTGCCTGCTGCTTGAAACTGGAGGCTGGAGCATTGGAAGACATCTCAGTGGTTAAATCCCTAACACTTTAGTTTAAGAGGGAAACACAAGAAGAGCATGTTGCAGTAATCTAACCTAGAGGTTACCGGAGCGAAGATGACAGAAGACTTTTTAATGTGCTGTAAGTCACCCAGAGTGGCTGGGGAAACCCAGCCAGATGGGTGGGGTATAAATAATAAAGTTGTTACAATGATGATGATGATTAAGTTAGGGTATCCCTGTCTAGATAGGGGTGCAGCTGGGCCACGAGCCAAAGCTGATGGAAGACTCTCCATGTTGCCGAGACCACTGGAGTCTCAAGCAACAGCAGTGGACCCAGAAGTACACCCAAGCTACATACCTAATCCTTCAGAGATGGTATGACTCCATCAAGAGAGGGCCACCTGCCATCCATCTGGTCTAGGGAACCATCTGTACCTCAGATGCAAAGAGTCCCTGGTTTAATCTCCAGGCATATCCGCTGCCTGAAACCTGGATTGAGCTTCAACTTGTTGGCTCTCATCCAGTCCATTACTGAGGCAAGACATTGGTCCAGCGCATCCTCTGCCCCAGCTGCAGATATAAGGGAATAGCAAAGCTGTGTGCCATCAGCATATTGCTGACCCCACTCAGTGGTTTCATGTAGACGTTGAGCAGCATAGCGGATAAAATTGAACCCTGGGCAACCCCCCCATGTTGAAGGCTCCATGGGGACGGACAGCACTCCCCAGGCATCACCCTCTGGAAACGACCATCCAGGTAGGCCTGTAGTCACGGCAAAGCAGGTGTTTCCCACAGGCATCTGGTTGGCCACTGTGGAAACAGAATGTGGGACTAGATGGGTGACTTGACTAATCCAGCATGCTCTTTTTATGGTCTTACGTACTGCCAATCTTTACAAACCTAGGGGATCTGTAGGGAAGGAGGTGGCCTTTCAGATATTTGGTGCCTCCATCATTAGGACACAGTAGCACACAGACTCACACCCGGGAAAAGCAAGGGAAGGTTAATAACTGGATGGAAGGCACTTTGCATCGCTGCAACAGGCTTCAGTGGCTTTTGTACACATTGTTCTTCTTCTCCGGCATCCGCATTTCAGCCAGGACCTGTGGTCTAAACAATTGTGCTTGACGTTGATCTCTGAGGCTTTTCAAGTGAGTTGTAAAATCCATTCAGCCTGAAGCCCTTCTTCTTGGCATCAGCTGTCCGGAAGAGTTATGGTTATCAGCTCCGCTGCTCTGACCAATTTGTAGTGTGGGTTTCTATCACACATCCCCGGCACTGAATAAATGTCAGATTCACAGGCTTGCGGCATTGAGAGGCACAAAAGGCCTACCTGGTCATGCCACGAGGCAGGATCATCTATCCGCCACTCATCTCCCACTCCCAGCTGCCCACACAACCCCAAGACATGATGCGCTTTGCAGAAGACACGGGCAGAGCAAAATTGCTCCATGGGGATTCAGAGACGAGCCAATCCACAAGCCGCAGAAGGCAAATAAAACCATCCCATCACTAGCCCAGCCCCAGACATAGCAATCAGAATCAGAGAGCAATCAGACTCGTGCTACAGGAATTGTGATCTGTGCAAAAAAACCTGCTGGAGTAAAACCACGTCCAGCGACCTGTTAAAAATAACAAAGGGGTTAAGTGTGTTTCCTGCAGTGAGACCAACTGTACTTTCTTATTGGCATTAAATTAGATGCAAGAACGCAGCTGGTTACTGATGGGGCCAGGATGTCCATAAAGTGTCCAGGCACCTGCTGGTAAGTATATCTTGTTACCCAGGTGCCTCTTCGCTCTCACCTGTCCTGCTAGGAAACATTATGGGCGGGCAACTACCGTTGACCTCAACCTGGGCCTCCTTGTTTTAATTGCTCTGCTGGATTAATTGGGTTGTTGCATTGCATGTTTATATGTTAATGTTACAATGGGATTGTTTGATTGTCTGTTTTGATTCTGGATGCTTTTATTTTTTAATGTTGGCGTACTTGGTTTTTATACTTGTAGCCTGCTTATTTGCCTCAATTATATTGAGATACAGTCATACCTCCGGATGAATACACTTCAGCTTAAATATTTTCAGGTTGTGCTCCACGGCGACCCGGAAGTAACGGAGCGTGTTACTTCTGGGTTTCGTGGCTCGCACATGCGCAGATGCTCAAAACGACACCACGCACATGTGCAGAGGTGGCGAAACGTGACCCGCGCATGCGCAGATGTGCAGTCGCGTCTTACGTTCGCTTTGGGATGCGAACGGGGCTCTGGAACGGATCCCGTTCGCATCCAGAGGTACTGCTGTATTACGCTATTAAAGTATATCCATATCCCTGTATCATATAATGGCTCCTAGCCACAATGGCTATGCTCCATCTGCATGGCCAGAAGCAGCAATCCTTCTGAATGCCAGTTGTTGGAAACCACAAGAGGGGAGAGTATTCTTGTGCTCGGATCCTGCTTCTGGTCTTCCCTTTGGAGCATCTGGTTGGGCACTACAAAACAAATTCCTTCCAGTAGCACCTTAAAGACCAACTAAGTCAGTTCTTGGTATGAGCTTTCGTGTGCATGCACACTTCTTCAGATACACACACAAGTGTGCATGCACACGAAAGCTCATACCAAGAACTGACTTAGTTGGTCTTTAAGGTGCTACTGGAAGGAATTTGTTTTGTTTTGACTATGGCAGACCAACACGGCTACCTATCTGTAACTGGTTGGGCACTGTGAGAACATGTGGCTGGACTAAATGGGCCTTTGGCCCTGATCCAGCAAGCTTCTTCTGATGCTCTTCTAATTCAGGATAGAGGACAGCATTACAACATGAAATACCATCAAAATAAAAATGCAAATCTCTGCATCAAGCGGCATATACATTTTTGACTGATAATAATAGCAACCTGCAGTGGGTGACTAATCTCTGCTTTGCCTTTAGCAGCCGATGAACTCAGGCTCAACGGCGCTCCCTGCTGACATGCCAACCTTCAACCTCATCAGCGAAAGCCTCTCCTTTGACTTCAAGGATACCGACATGAAGAGGTTGTCCATGGAGATAGAGAAAGAGAAGTGCGTACTCCTTCTTGACTGTGGTAACTCATAGGCTCGTGGCGCTGCATGGGCACAATGCAGATTCCACCCACCCTTCTTTCAATGTGACATTTAACTTAAAAGCATAGGAAGCTGACTGAGATCATATCAGACCATGCTTTGATCTAGCTCAATATTGTCTACAGCATGATGTGGGGCCTGTGGACCAATCGTGGCCCACCAGGAGGGTTCACTTTGGCCCACGAGGCCATTTCCCCCAAGCCATGCCCACCTGTCCACCAGCTGAACGTCGCTGGATGATGTCGGCTGTTGGGGGCTGGATTCAGTCCTGCTGGGTACAGCTTCATCAGTTTGTAAACCACTGGAAAGGTGCAACCAGCAGGACTGAACCTTCCATTCATCAACTGGTGGGTGCAGGGTTCAGTCCTTCTGGGTGCTGCTCCGCTAGTGCATACCCTGCAGCAAACGTGCTTGCGAAGCAGACCCCTCCTCTCACCCTCAACTTGTACCAGTGGGTGGGACTGTCCATTTCTCAGTCACTTGATGTCATCATGATGTCAGATGATTGACAGTCGGTTGGCCCCATCTACTCGCCAAAGTTGTCCAGTGGGGGTGGGGAGATAGTGATCTGACTTGCTGGCCAGAAAGGTTCCTCATCTCTGATCTACACCGACACTCTATGGCAGAGATGGCAAACCTCAGCCCTGGGGGGCCAAATGTGGCCATCTAAGCCTCTCTGACTAGCCCTCAAAATTCTCCCCAGTCTCCTAAGCTTTCTCAACTTGGGCACTGCAAGCATCTCAGATTTTTCCCATGTCCCACTACCAAGGAAGGGTAATGTCCTGATCTAGTGGAGGTTTGCAGTTCCTGGTGCTCCAGGCAGGCAGGATTCCAAGGCAAGTCAAAGTCAGCACTCCGGAGACCAGTCAAAGTTTGGGTTCAGGACCATGGACAGCAACCCCTCAGTTGATACCAAACATCCAAGTTGTCTCAGTGAAGGCCTGGAGCTGAGTTTTATAGCACTGTTTCAATTATCTGGAAGCCCTGCCACTGTGTCCTGGTCAGTTAACTGGCCAGCAGTGCTTTCTTCTGCCCCCTTTGTTTTTCTCCAAGCAATGGGGTTTCAACGTGTGGGAAATTTCACATTAGAATAATAGAATCATAGCATTGCAGAGTTGGAAGGCACCATGAGGGTCATCTGGCCCAACCACCTTCAGTGCAGGGATCTTTTATCCAACGTGGGAGTCGAACCCATTGCCTGAGATTAAGAGTTTCGTGCTCTGCTGACTGGACTATCCCAGCACCATGGGACTCTCTTGATCCCCTGAGGTGTCTCTGCACCAGCCATCAGAGTCTGGCGACAGTGGTGTCTGCTTGAGGTTCTGTGTAAGGGATGCAGGCTTAGGTGCAGTGCGGCCCTAAGCATGGGTCTGTCTCACCCCTGAAGCTGCAGTTCCCGGAGTACTCTGCCTCTGACAAATCTTGCTCTGAGGCCGTGACAACTTTGCGGGTTGCTCTCCCTTCATCATTTTACCTAACGCAGCGGAGGTGATGCCCAAAGACAGCTGAGCGGTGTCATATTGTAGGCATGTCGGCACACCTCTGTCTATTCTGGAGTAGAAAAGGTAGTTCCGTGGTTCAGGATTTAGCTGTGATTCCTGCATTTCAGGGGTTGGACTAGATGGCTCCCTAGGTCCCTTCCAATTCTACAGTTCTGTGATTTGCAGCTTCTGAATTGCTTATCTGACTACCAGGCTGGTAGGCTGGTCCAGATGACATTCAGTCACCTGTTCCAGACCTGCAGCTTTGTGAGGACGGGTGGGAAAGAAAAAACAACAACCCACCTCTGCTTTAGCGAAGCTTTTTTGATGCATTTCAAAGCAATGTCATCGGTTTCATCCTCCAGGCAGCGCTTCAGGGATAATTAAATGAGAAGCCTATCTACTTTAGCTGCGTCTGCAAAAATTGTTTGGTTTCGCAGCTAACGGCAGGCACTCTGTGTGTATGTGTGTGTCTGTGTGTGTCGTTGCACAGGGTGGAGTACATGGAGAAAAGCAAGCACCTCCAGGAGCAGCTGAACGAGCTGAAGACCGAGATCGAGGCTCTGAAGCTGAAGGAGAGGGAGACGGCGATGGACATCTTACACAGCGAGAACAACGAGCGGGGCAGCAGCAAGCACAACACCATCAAGAAGGTATCGTAGGCCACGCCACTGCGTAAAAAACGGGATTTCTTGGTGCGTAAAAATGCAGCCGAGGTCAGTTCAGGACATGTCGTGCAGGGAGAGAGAGAGAGACCTTGTGCCGAGTTTTGGAGAGCGCCTTTATTTAATTATTTTATTTTTATTTCATAAAATTTATATACAAGAGCCCCCTCAAAGCTGTTTGCAAAAAGAACAAGACATTCACATTGTCAGTAGAAAAACAGTTAAAAATGCCTATTGAAAACGTTGAAAAACAGTAATAGCTGAAATCAACAGTAAGCTAAAAATCAGATGAAAATGCAATTCAAGATTCTATGTATCTGAGTAGCCTTTGCCTAAATCAAATGCTTCCAGCAGGTGTCAAAAAGGGCACAGTGAAGCTGCCTGATCTCAATAGGCAGGGAGCTCCGAAGTGTCCATGCTGCCACGGAACCAGCATTGCACGGTGGCTGTAAAAGTGCCTCTTGCATTTAGTAATTTCCAGTGCTTTTTTTCTGGAGGGGACGCAAGGGTACGCATACCCCTAAACATTTTGTGAATCTAAGTTTGGCCTCATTGAGGGACGGTATTTCAATATGAGTAGGAAAATGAGAGTACCCCTAAACATTTTTTTTAAGAAAAAAAAGAACTGGTAATTTCCTTAGAGAACCTGAGAAGACTAGAGGAATCTTTGGCTTTCCAGGTGTTGCTGTTGCACAACTCCCATTGAGTGTTTCTCAGCCACCTAATGCTTGGGGGCGGGGGGCGGGGGAAGGAATGTTTTCCAATTCCACCAGAAATTTAATAATAAAGGAGACAGGTGCACCTGACTAGAGGGGGCATTCCATAACCAGGGAGCCACCACCGAAAAGGTACTGCCACTGGTCAGTGTCCAACCCCTATTGCAACAGCACCAAGACGCAGTGTCCAATAGCAAAAAAATAACAGAGGAGCTTTACAGTTTCACTTTGGTCCTAGAAACCTCCTGCCCCACCAATGTCACTCACAGTCCCTCTCTTGTAGCAGGTTCTTATAGGGCTTCCAGGAGCAGGGGGGCAGAGAAGAGTGCACAGAATGGGGCTGGAGATCTCCTTCATTTCATAACACGTAGAGCTGCAGCAGGGAAAAGGTATTGGAGTGAGAGAGGGGGAAGGCAATATATTTCACAAGGGCCGTGTAGGATTCCCCGCCAGAGGCCCACGTGGTCCAACTCTGTGGCTGGCCAGTTGCATAAAACCAGAATCTTTTTTCTGCCGTTGCAGCCCAGCAGCTGGTATTCAGCAGCATACTGCTCCTGGATGGAGAGGTTCTACTTAGGCATCATTTCAGAGCCTCATTTCCCATATTGCTGATCTCAGCCCAAAAAAAAGTTAAAAATTCATTTGACTGTTGAATGTCTGTGCTTCCCTTTGTGTGCCACGTTTGGTTACAAGAGGAATAATTGCCTCAGCTCTCTGCCTGGTTGACCTGCTGTTTTGAAATCATTCTTCTCCCATCGTTGCGGGATTCAGCAAGGTTGAAGTATTTGCTGAGAAGAGGGAAATCTTTGGATTGCCTTGAATATCTCTTTGGAATCCCAGGAGACTTTGTCAGCAAGGAATCGCTCCTTTAAGCCAAAGATAACAAGCTTTCTATTAAAAAAATCCCTTGGCAGATGGAGGGAGGATCGTTGTAGACGAGAAACCTGAGTTGCTTCATCTCATCTCATCTCTGCTTTGTTTTATTTTGATTTATTTCCTACTCGGATTTTGTTACTTTATTTATTCATTTGTTTCATTTGTGTCCCACCTTTTTCCCCTTTCACCTCTAAGGAGCTCAAGGTGTCAGACGTGGTTCCCCCTCCTCTAATTCCTACAACAGCCCTGTGAGGTAGGTTAGGCTGAGTGGGGCAGAGACTGGCCCCCAAGGTCACCCAGCAAGCTTCATGGCTGAACGGGGGATTCGAACCCAGGTCTCTCCCAGCTCCTAGCCTGCCACTCTAACCACGGCACCATATTGGCTTGTGACAGTACCGTCAACATATTTCGACCCAGGACCCACCTTTTAACCTCAGCCCAGGACATGGGACCCATTTCTGATTTCTTTTTCTTTTTAACTCTATATGTCCAGATGCAAAGGAGGCTCTTATATCATTAATATGTAGAAAATATGATTTTAGGAAGGGCAGCTTGTCGTTTTGGGATGGACTGAAGTGGGACGGGCAGGGAGGGGCACCCATGCACCCCTGACCTCTGTGCGGCAGCATTACTGCTGCTTGTCAGGAGGGGGAGGGGGAGGGTCAAGGTTGCAGGGTGACTGCCATTATCCTGGTGCACAAAACAAGTCTGAGGCTTCTTCCGGTGCCTACTGAAATCATACATTTTAATAATAATAATAATAATTATAATAATAATAATAATAATAAATTTTATTTATATCCCGCCCTCCCCAGCTGAAGCTGGGCTCAGGGCGGCTAACAACAATCAAAATAGTCCAATGATTCTAAAAACATTTCATTATAAAAATTAATTAAAATCAAATTGATGGCAACCAATAAGCAAAATTCTGTGCAGATTGCCAGAGGAGGGGGGTCAGGCTGCGCCCTGACCAAAGGCCTGGTGGAACAGCTCTGTCTTGCAGGCCCTGCGGAAAGATGTCAAGTCCTGCAGGGCCCTGGTCTCTTGTGACAGAGCGTTCCACCAGATTGGAGCCGCGGCCGAAAAGGCCCTGGCTCTAGTTGAGGCCAGCCTAACCTCTCTGTGCTAAAACAACTATTCTCAGCTAAAACAACTATTCAAAGCAGTCAAAAGACAAAATCAGCAATAAATTAAAAACAGATTAAAACATACACCGACATCCTACATGTCTGGGTAGGCCTGTCTAAACAAAAACGTCTTTAGCAGGTGCTACAAAGAGTACAGTGAAGGCTCTTGCCTGATGTCAAGAGGCAGGGAGTTCCAGAGGGATTAAGTGCTGCTGTGCTAAAGCTATCCAACTGCCGGGCTTGGCCTGTAGCATTTTGGCTTGCCCTCCAATGAAAATGGAATACAATCCTCGCCCACAATGTTTTCCTATGCGAGTCCCGTTGAAATGGGACTTTGAGTGAGCCTTCGGCAAGAGAGCTTTCTGGAGGAGATAGTGCCCAGTGAGCTATAGAACCGCCAACCCAATTTTCACACTTACTTTGAGGAAGACGCGACCTGGGAACGTTGACACTCTCGATTTCACAGAGGACCTCTTCTTTTGTGTGTTTGTTTCTCATTTTGCCGGTTTAGCCTCAAGCCCAGGGCAGAAGACCTATCTGCATTTGAGACCTTCCAAGTAGGTTATTCCAAGATTTCTTTGCGTGCGGTGATGGGATGGCCACCTGTCTCTTACTAACCCCTGCATGAGCTTGCTTGTGGGAAATCCACTGCCTTTCACCACACCCGGCAGGGCTGTTGGAGCTTGTCACCCCACGCAGGGTCCTTGTGAGGGTGAAATCTGGCAAACGGGTCAGGAGCCTTATGCTACCCCTCCTCCCGGAGGGTGTGATGCTGGAGGGGACCTCTCCTCCTTTTTTGCCGCGTCCCCCCACTTTTGGTGCAATTCCACCAGTCCGTCACAATTAACACATTGACAAGTCTTGACAGAAGGAGGTTTTGCATTGGGAAGTAAGGCAGCGAGCAACAGCCAGCCTGGGGCCCTCCAGATTTTTTGGACCGCAACTCCCATCAGCCCCTAGTCAGCACGGGTATATGGTGCTAAAGGGCACGGTCACACTGGAAGGGGCTGATGGGAGCTGTAGTCCAAAGCATCTGGAGGGTAGCAGGTTGGCAAAGGCTTATCCTGCCACCTGTGCTTCTTCACTTAGCCCAACAGATCAATAATACTCTATTAGGAAATTTGTTCACTTAGTGTATATCCGAAACACAGCTGTGCATCTTTCTCCCACCATTACACAGGTAACAGCAGGTTGCTAGTTCATTTCTGGGCCTGGTTTAGAGGTGCTCACATTTAAACCCCTAAACAACTTAGTCCCCAAATTTGAAAAGGCTGCCTCTTTCCCTACAAGCCCCTCTTGGGTATTAAGATTGCCAGAGGGGGCCCTCTTGGTAGTTCCTCTGCCCCCAGAAGTTCAGTGGACGGGTGAATCAGGAGAGGGCCTTCTCCGTGGTGGCTCCTAAGCTGTGGAATTCCCTTGCCACAGAAGCAAACCTGGCACCTTCGTTATGTGTAGGCTAGGAACACCCCTCTTTACCCTGACCTTTGATGCTTGAGCTGTATATTTTTAAGACCCACCCTGTACCCATGGCTGTTAACATGCTTTAAACTGTTTTTCATATTGTATTTCTAAATTGCTTTAACCTGTCCCGGGACATTATGGTGGAGGGTAGCGGTAATGAGAAAACGTAGAATTACAGAGTTGGAAGGGACCACAAGGCTCGTCTAGTCCAGGCGCCTGCAGTTCAGGAATTTTTTTGCCCAACGTGAGGCTCGAACCCATGACCCTGAGATGAAGAGTCTCATTCTCTACCAACTGAACTATCAAATAAATCACAGCAACAGTATGGAAGGGTTGGCTTCCTGGAGAGGCCTCTGCGTTCAGAAGCTTGACCTTTCCCAATTCTCCGCCTCCTCTTCAAAAAGCCACGGCAGAGGAGCACTTACACAAAAACAGGAGCGATGCCTCCTCATTTTAGGCTGCATGCGTGATGGGGAAGGGAGGGGCAGACACCTCTCCCTCTGCCCCACGAAGAGAATTGCCACCCTGCAGGTAAAGTCAAAAGTTGAATCCTCGGCTCTGTTCCTCAACTCCTGCCCCCTCCCCTCATTAATCACCCCCCTCCCTTGGCAGCTGATTCATTCCCCCTCCTCCTTTTTTAACTTCTGAAAAATAAATCTTTCTGAAACCTTTTTTTGAAGCTGCCGCTTTTGCTCTCTCCCGTTCGAGTCGAGCACTTCAAAGCTGCTCCCTGGTCTTTGGAAGCCTTTGCTCGAGCGTCCTCATTGGCTGGTGCTCTGGCACCTCTGCTTCGTGCCCCCCACGGTTTGCTCCGCAGAACCGTTCAGATCTCGGTGAAGGGCAGGAATGCCACCCAGGCTGTTCCTGCAGGACGATCCTTAGTTGGAACGGCTTGTCATCGTTGGCACCTTTCAAGATGGGCCGTGGGGGATTTGTGTGTGGGGGGGGAGCGGGCTTTCAGAGTCTGCTAACTGGCCACACTAGCGTTACATAAGGACATCTGAAGCGCCTGCCAGTGGCCCATCTCGCCTGGATCCTGTTCTTACAGTGCCTGCTGGAAACCTGCAAGCAGGATCTGAACACAAGAGCAGTGTCCCTGCCCTGTGGTTGCCGCCAGCTGGTAGAATCATAGAGATGGAAGGGATCCCTAAAGCTCATCTAGTCCAACCCCTTGCAACGCAGGAATCTTTTGTCCAACATGGGACTTGAATCCATTACTCGGAGATTAAGAGTGTCATGCTCTATGGACTGAGTGGTTGCTCCTTCCAACGGTGGAGGCATAGCATTTGTGAGCATAACAATTGTGGCTAGTAGTTGCCGATAGCCTTTTCCTCCATGCGGTTGCCTCATCCTCTTTTAAGGTAAGGGACGCGGGTGGCGCAGTGGGTTAAACCACAGAGCCTAGGACTTGCTGATCAGAAGGTTCAAATCCCCACGAAGGGGTGAGCTCCCATTGCTCGGTCCCTGCTCCTGCCAACCTAGCAGTTCGAAAGCAGGTCAAAGTGCAAGTAGATAAATAGGTGCCGCTCCGGCGGGAAGGTAAATGGTGTTTCCGTGCACTGCTCTAGTTAGTCATGCTGGCCACATGACCCGGAAGCTGTACGCCGGCTCCCTTGGCCAATAAAGTGAGATGAGCGCCGCAACCCCAGAGTCGGCTACGACTGGACCTAATGGTCAGGGGTCCCTTTACCTTTACCTTTAAGGTGGTGGTCATCACTGCGGGAGAAGTGTTCCCCAGATTAACTATGTGCTGCATGAAGAAGTCCTTTCTTTTCTCTGTCCCGGATCTTCCAACCTCCAGCTTCTTTGGATACCCTCCAGTCCTCAAGTTACAAGACAGGGATAAAAACTTCCCCCTGTCCACTTCCTAAATTGAATCTTGAAAGGGAAGAGCAGAAAGAACGATAATATTGTTCCTCCCATGCCATCTCTTCCCTGGAGCTCTTATTTTTGGTGGCTTCAAGTCCTGGTAGGTCCAAAGATGGCTTTGTAGCTAGTCTGTTTGCTAAAAAGCAGCTTTCCGGTCCTGAGGCTAAGTATATACCTGGGGCAACGCAGCAGGGAGGTTTCATGCTGGTTTTGTGCCCCAAGGAAGCAGGTGAGCCATCAGTGACCAAAAAGTATGAATGGTTGCCGTGATGACACTTGGTTTCACTGGCCTGTTGCTCCATTGCATCTTGTCTTTGGCACATGCAAAATCTTAGATGAGCATTTTTTTGGGGGGGGGGGGGATTTTCTTCAAACATAAAAGTTACTGAGGCCAACATGAGGCTACTTTGGCAATCTAGAACTTCTGGCTAGCATGTCCTCAGTGGGGCAAATGGTGGCGTCAAACCCTTTGGAGCCTGCGTTGACTTTGTCTAAACCTCTGCCTTCTGTTAGATCTCAGGTTGTCTTTTTCTCACTGCCTGCCTTCCTAAACTAACCCACTCTCCTTGAGTACCTCGCCACTCTGCTTTGCTCTGTCACTTTGCCTGCGAAACTCACTTTCCCCTCAAGGCCCAGGCTGCAGAGTTTGATTTCCCAACAGTTCCAGACCAAGCCACTTTCAGAATGGTGCTCAAAAAGGGATGAGACATGCAGCAGCACCTTTGCGTGAGCAGCTGTTGCAGCTGATCCATTTCGCACAGCTGTACTATTGCATGTCACGTGGAACTTAGTAATATGAAGCGCTGTCACGCGGAAGATGGAGCAAGCTTGTTTTCTGCTGCTCCAGAGGTAGGACCTGAGACAACGGATCCGAATGACAAGAAATGAAATTCCAACTAAACAGTGGGAGGAACTTTCTGATGGTAAGAACTGTTCAACAGTGGAACAGACTACCTTGGAAGGTATAGAACTCTCATTGCTGGAGGTTTTTAAACAGAGGTTGGATGGCTATTTGTCATGGAATCTTCAGCCGTGATTCCTGCATTTCAGGGGGTTGGACTAGATGATCCTTGGGTCCCTTCCAACTCTATGATTTGATGAAATGGCTCTCTCAGATCAAGTATCTGCTTGTGAAACTGTTTGATGAGTCTTCTCCATCAAAGATTTGTGGACTTCTTTGGGCTGTTTCTCCAGTTTTCATCTGGTTGTGATCCTTCACTGGAAGTTTTTAAACAGAGGCTGGATGGCTATTTGCCATGGAATCTTCAGATGACTCTTTGAAGCCTGCTGGTTTTGTGGGAATTGTTTATATTTCGGGAGCTATTTCTTTATCTTCGTGCTGCTGACTGAAGGAACCAGCAGTCCTTTTTCCAAAGAGTACCCCTGATCTCTGAATCTTACCACTGAGAGATTGGGCAAGTAATCTGTGAATTGTGAGGACCATCAGAGGCATCGCTTGCTTCCGTGTAGAGTTGTAATATTTATGAATTTAAGGCTCTCCTTTTAAAAAATGCATGTTAGCACTTTCTGACTTCTGCAAAAATTCCCAAAGGAAATGCCATTCATCTCGGGTGCTCCTGTGAATTAGTCATGGGTGAGGCTGGGTGCACTTGGTGCTGAAAGCCTCCGAATTCTGTAACCTGTGCAATTATTCTGCATTTCCCCCGATTTCTGCGTGTTACGGAGCTACAGAACATTGGGAAGCTTCAGCTCACAACTCCCAGAAATCTTATTCGACAACCTTTTCTTGCTTCCACGGCTTCACCAGGCATTGCCTCTGCTCCCTCAAACAAATCCTCAGAAGTAGAAATTTGCTTTGTAAAATCGAGAATCCCAGAAGCTGAATTTTGTACATCTTGCTGCATCCTGTGCTTTCCCCCTTTGCTTGTGTTGAATCATGGCATTCCCTCTTCCTGATGGCAGAGTTGTGACCTGAAACTTGTCCTGATTTTGACACAACCTACATTGAGTTATGGCTCACACTTCCGCATCTCCATTGGTGAGCTGGGAGTAACGGGTCCATTCAAGCCATTTTTTATTCTTCAATCTTTACTGCTTCCCAGTCCCAATAGCCTGGATTTCCACTTCCTGCTTTTGCTGAAAATTATTGCATGTTGCTGCAGCATTTTAAATTTCACTCTGATTTGTAGCTTTCTTACACAATCTGTATGTTGCTTGTGATTGAGCAGCATTAGCCAAGGACCCGATATTTCAAATTCTGTAGGTGTTCTCAGACGGAGAGTCTGCAAAGCTGGAAGCTCTCCTTTGAGGAGAGATGCGAGTCAGTTATCTTGGTCATCAGGATTTTCTGGCCTTCTTCTTGATGCTTGAATCTTCATAGGAACAGTATGGACTTTACCTCTTGATTAGAATTAAGCACTACACTTTGTATGTTCTCTGTTCATTGAGACAGCAAACAAACCTCCTCTCGTGCTAATCTTGCTAGGAAAAACAAATCCAGAAAATGAGCCAAGAACTTGATCTTATACTTTTCAATCTTCTGAGTAAAGGTTTGAGTAGTACAGGCGTACCTTGGTGGAAGTCAAACGGAATCTGTTCTGGAAGTCCGTTCGACTTTCATAGCATTTGAAAAGCAAAGCGCGGCTTCAGATTGGCTGCAGGAAGCTCCAGCAGCCAATCTGAAGCCGCAGAAGCCCCGTCGGATATTCAGCTTCCAAAAGAATGTTAAAAAATTGGAACAGTCACTTCCAGGATTCAATCATTCGGGAGCCAAAACGTTTGAGAACTAGGCTGTTCGAAAACCAAGGTACAACTGTACAGGGTCTTCAAGTTTTGGGACACGTTATAGAGTTGCATAGGAACATAGGAAGCTGCCTTTTCCGGAATCAGACCATTCATTCATCTAGCTCAGTACTGTCCACACGGACTTGTCAGGATTTCAGGTAGGGAATCTCTCCCACCCCTACCTGGAGATGCTGGGCATTGAACCTGGGCTGTTCTGCATGCAAGGCAGATGCTCTTCCACTGAGCTACGGCCCTTTCTCAGAGGAGAAATAGGCAGTTCCCTGCCTCATGCCATGGACAACTTAAAATTTTATACAGCATTTGGGAAGACAGCAGACCGACAGCAGCAGAGGACGAATATAAGGAAATTCATTTCCACATACTTAGATTTCCTTCCGCTGGGAGGCTGCAGACCGAAGGTGCTAAACCAAAGCTTTATTGGCAGAGGTGGGTACGGAAAGATAATTTAAATGGGACGCAAGAGCTGGTCCTGAGAGGGGGTTAGGGAATTTGTTTATTAAAAATCTCTCCTTTCTGCTGTAAAACAGCTCTTGAGGCAGCAAGGAGCCCTCAGAATAACACTCAGGGGGTTCCAGATAGAAGCAATGTGACAATGCTTAATGTTTGGCTCCTGGGTTTGATTGGTGATTTGTTTGAAGGACCTCTGGATCTGCAGTTAGACAATACTGCAAATTCTATGTCCTTTTAAAATGTGTTTGTAGGAGGGTTTTTTATGGTTTGCTTTTGTTTTTATTATGTATTTTGTGTTCTCAGTTTGTATTTTTGTGTTGTGAGCCACCCTGTGATCTTCGGATGAAGGGTGGCATGTTGTTGTTTAGTCATTTAGTCGTGTCCGACTCTTTGTGACCCCCTGGACCAGAGCACGCCAGGCACTCCTGTCTTCCACTGCCTCCCGCAGTCTGGTCAAACTCATGCTGGTAGCTTCAAGAACACTGTCCAACCATCTCGTCCTCTGTCGTCCCCTTCTCCTTGCGCCCTCCATCTTTCCCAACACCAGGGTCTTTTCCAGGGAGTCTTCTCTTCTCATGAGGTGGCCAAAGTATTGGAGCCTCAGCTTGAGGATCTGTCCTTCCAGTGAGCACTCAGGGCTGATTTCCTTAAGAATGGATAGGTTTGATCTTCTTGCAGTCCATGGGACTCTCAAGAGTCTCCTCCAGCACCATAATTCAAAAGCATCAATTCTTTGGCGATCAGCCTTCTTTATGGTCCAGTTCTCACTTCCATACATCACTAAAGGGTGGCATACAAATATAATAAACAAGAACAACAATGAGGAAGGAAGGAACACATGGTGCTGCCCTACACCGAGTCAAACCATTGGCCCATCTAGCCCAGTATGGTCAACAATGACTGGTAGCAGCTCTTTGGAGTTTCAGGCTGCCCTACCTTGGGGTTAAATCTGGGACCTTCTGCATTCCAGGCAGCTCCTCTGCCACTAAACAGCTGTTCCCCCTTGGATTTCTTGTTGGATTTAGATCCATGTAGCACGGTTGGATGCTCCACCTCGAGCTATGGCCTCTCCTTCACTTTCAGCTAGAGGACCCTGCATTTCAGGGGGTTGGACTAGATGACCCTTGGGGTCCCTTCCAACTCTACAATTCTGTGATTCTATGTCCCAGTTCTGAATCTTTCATTTGGGTAGAGGCCCCTCTGTGATGAAGCCCCGGCATGGGAACAAAGGTCATGTTTGCGACCTTCTGAGTTTCCCTCTCCACCTTGGATGGAGCCTGCAGAATTTTTCATGTTTAATTATGTGGTTAACATGCTAATCCCCTTTTTATGAGCTCTGGGGGCGCAGCACAGACATCTCTTCAGGAAGCTGATCTCCTCTGCACGTAGCGCGCTGGCTTCGCTAATTCCAGCTGGCTGAACTTCAGGGGGGCTGGCTGCTGCTTCAGACTTCAGAAGAATGTAGGAGACGGGGTTTGTTTTCATTCTTGAGGGTCTCTCATTCTCTCTATGCCTCGGACTTCAAGGGTTTCCTCTTAGGCCAGGCTGATGAATCTGTGACGAACGCTCAACAGGAGCAGGCAGGATTTTGGAGCAGCTTCAAACTTGTTTTTCTTTCTTCCCCCCAAAGAGAAAAGGCATGTGTTTTGCCTGCAAAACAGGAAAGAGGGGAACCAGAGCGATCCAGCTCTCCTTTCTGGGAAAGAGTAGGCAGTTGGCATGCCTGCATAAGAACAGTAGAAGAGCCTGCTGGATCAGGCCAATGGCCCATAAAGTCCAGCATCCTGTTCTCACAGTGGTCACCAGATATCTTTTCTGGGAAGTCCATAAGCAGGACCCAAGCACATGATCACTGTCCCCTCCTGTGGTCTCCAACAACTGGTGTTCAGAAGCATTCCTGCCGCTGAGCATGTGTCAGGCTTCAGGGAATCAGCTTCTTCCCCCGTGGCAGTAAATAAGATCAAATGAAAGGAACGTCTTACAAGTTAGATTCTTTAATAATCATAGTGAGAGACAAAAGAACACATCTACCTAGAAATGACGGTGCTCCCAATTAAGGGTTACCCCCCGGTCACTATTAATCTGCATCACTCCTATGTTTTATAATCTGAGCTTGTACCCTCTGTGTTTTCTGTTCTAACAGTTTCTGAGCTCTCCATGTCTTTGAAGAAGAGTGTGTGTGAATGCTGTCCAGAGACTGTGAATCTTCCAGTGTTTCTTCTCCTAGCTGTTCCTCATCCAGTATTTCCCAGCTTCTGCCTTCTGAACTATACCCCTCTGCAAACCTCTGTTCCAAATCTATACTGTCCTCCTGCTCCTGGGGCGATTCAGGATTAGGATCAGGGTGAGGGGGTGGCTTCCACCATTATTCTTCAGTGCAGCCCTCCTCAACACAGTCTCTGATGAGCAGAGCCATCAAGGCTAGTATCCACTGATTCTCTTATTCATGAATTTGTCTAGTCCTATTGTTAAGCGGGTAGCACTGTGGTCTAAACCACTGAGCCTAGGGCTTGCCGATCGGAAGGCGGCGGTTCGAATCCCAGCGACGGGGTGAGCTCCTGTTGCTCGGTCCCCGCTCCTGCCAACCTAGCAGTTTAAAAGCACACCAGTGCAAGTAGATAAATAAATACCGCTCCGGCGGGAAGGTAAACGCCGTTTCCATGCACTGCTCTGGTTTCGCCAGAAGCAGCTTAGTCATGCTGGCCACATGACCCAGAAAAACTGTTTGCGGACAAACGTTGGCTCCCTTGGTCAGTAAAGCAAGATGAGCGCCGCAACCCCAGAGTCGTTCACGACTGGACTTAACTGTCGGGGGTCCTTTATCTTTTATTGTTAAGCCACCCAATCTTGTGGCCATCACTGCTTCCTGCAGGAATGAGTTCCATAGCTTAGCCATGCATTGCATGAAGAAGTTCTTTCTTTTATCTGTCCTGAATCTCCCAACCTTCAGCTTCATTAGATATCCAAGAGTTCAGGGAGAAAAACCTTTCTCCATCCACTTTGCCCATGCCTTCCCACGCCAAGGCTCACTCCAACCGCCAGTCCTCTTAAGTAGCTAGCTATTCTCCTCCATAAACTCAGCCTTTCAGAAAGGTTCTGTTGGTACATTGTCATTACTGTGGTGGAGAGCTGGATTTAATGGGCAGCCCAGATCCTTATCCTCCCCACTCCCCCTACGTGGGCCTGTCCCCCTGTCAATAGTCTAGCGTCACAGTGCCTACGATTTCCCTTTCAGCCCTGCCCCATTGAATTAAGCAGGGCTTTCTTTTTAATAAATGCATATAGAATATTACTCTTTCAGATGCAGAAAAAAAGCTGTGCTTTTGCTTCAAAGGGTATATTATAAACTGAAAGGAAATGGATTCATGAAAGCTAATTTTCTGTGGAGTGGCTACGACACCTCCAGCTTGCTCCAGCCTATGTTTACTCAGGAGCAAGTCCCACTCATTTCTCAGACTAAACGTGCATAGAACTGCAGCCTTTCTCTGTGCTATGCTTATATTCTGCGTTCCTATAATGCAATGAAAGAGTAGCAATAAATATTATCGTTTATTGCTACCCTTCCATTACATTATCGGGAAATTTTCTGAGTTTATGAGTGTGTTCTGCCTTTGCATCATGATGCTGAGCTCTAGATACTGTTTCTAAGCTCAAGTAACAAAGCCTTGCTTTCTTTACCGCTGGTGTGCCCAGTGTGACTGGTAGGGTGGAAGGCAGGGAGACCAACAGTAGAGGGAGCCAGAGCTAATGACAGGCAGAGCCAACTAAGACTGGGTGTAGCATCATAGAATCATAGAGTTGGAACGTCACCAGCTTAAAATGTAACTGGGTCATTATTCTTCTCAGCCCAGATTGGAGCTGGTTTGGGGTCAAACTTATCAAAAGGCAGCCTTTCCCAAGAAATGACAGGATAGATATGGATTGTAGCTAATGTGTCTATACCAGTTCTCAAACCAGTGGCGAGAGCGCACTAGATGAAGAGTAAGCAGGAGCGTGCACAGAGTCTAATTCAGCTTTTGCCGTCCTCCTCCTTCCTGCTGCACTGAGACTAAGGAGGAGGAAACTGCTAGAAAGTAAGAAGGCAGACAGGTGGGGGCTGGCGGGGAGCAGACTGAGATTTGGGGCACAGTGCCCCATTCCCCCGTTTGCAGGGTTGGAGAGGGAGGCCTGAGAAGTTTAGGGATGTTAAAAGGAGATTACTTAGATGCCAGGGTGACCTTGTCTCTGCAAAACGCAGCCTCTGTGCCATTTGCCAGTGACAGGTAAATGAGATGCTGTAAACTTTTTATACTGCTGAAATACAAGGCAAGGTTGGCAGCATAGTTGGTTTTTTTTTAAAAAAAGGGATGAGATATTGTTTGCATTCTTTTTAAGGGCCTGAAACTAAATGTTGCATGCAAATCTGTGCCATGACGCCCTGGTTTCTTGAGAAAAGCTGTTTTGAGAGGGGGGATTTGGAGTAGTAAGTAGCATGTGTGTTAACCCTTTGGTTACATGCTGTTTCAAATCAATCCCTTAAGAAACAAGAAGAGCTTTGCTGGATCAGAACAATGGCACATCTAGTCCAGAATCCTGTCCTTACACTGGCCAATCCGATGCACCAGTGGGAAGATCCCAAGCGGGACCCAATCACAACAGCACTCTCCTCTTTTGAAGTTTCCAGCAACTGGCATTCGGAAGCGTTGCTGCCTTCAACTGTGAAGGCAGAGCATAGCCATCATGGCTCGTAGACAGCAATAGCTTTCTCCTCCATGAATTTGCCTGGTCCTCTTTTGAAGCCAGTTCCACAGTTTAATGAGCGAGTTCCACAGTTCAGTGACTGGGACTGAAGAAATGGCTTCTTTCATCTGCCTTTCCAAAGGGGCTTTTCTGTCTCACACACATCTCTAGGTAGATCTGGAGACTCCGCTTCCTTAATTCTTCCTCTGGAGTCACAGGAAGCCCCATCTGAGATTCTCAAGTGGAAACAGACTCCTAACTCAGAGTAGTCCCATTTCCGTAAACCCCACACCGTGGCTGTTTCTCCTCCTCCTCCCTCTTGCCCCCCCTCCAGTTTTATTGGGGAAACGTCCTAAATGGATTTGGTGGTCTCATTTCAATTCTGTGCGATTTTTGCCAAGCCAGCAAAAATGGGGGGGGGGGGCTGCAGTTACTGGGTTAGCTAGTGCAAAATGAGCTTGACTGCAACGGAGTTATTGGTTCCTCCAAATCAAATAAAAGCCCTGGGTCTCCTGGGGGGATATAGCAGCCTCCAGGCAGAAGGAGCAAAGAAGACCCCCCCTTTTCTTCTTCTTCTTTCTCCTTCTGGCTATTTGATTGCCTTCCTCTTCTCTCCCTCTCCCCTTCATATATATATTTTCTTTGATTCGCCCAGTTAGCGCATTGTAGAGTCTATTCTCCTTCCTCTCTCCCTTCCCTCCCTGCAGGAAGAGGGACGGATCGCACAATGGCGCCTTGTAAAATCAATTTTCTCCCTGTGACAAAAATGTAATTTGCTCTTAATCACCCAGGTTTGGCTTGCACGAAATCTTGCTGCGTGCGATGGCACACACATGCTTGCTTCCCCCCTCCCCGCCTTGCATCTGCGTCGAAGAAAACAGCCCACACATTCAGAGACACCTGTAGTAGCAGAGGAGGAGGAAAAGCTTGGGTCTGATCTTGTCTCCTTCTAGAGAAGGCGGATGCTCAGAGAGAAGCAGCAGAGGCCGGGGTTGGTTGGGGGGCATGCATCTACTTATCGTAACCGCCAGGCTGTTTTGGATAAAGAACGGCAAGCATGGGAAACAGGCGGCCTTTGCAGAGCCAGCCCTTCTCCCTGCAGGCTTCGGCGTAGGAGGCTCTGTGCCACCGAGGTGTGCAAGTCGTTGCCACTGATTAGCCCGACGCAGGGAAGAGTGAAATTGGTAGTTTCCAGAATAACAGGGCAAGATGTTTTGCTGCAGGAATGCCCTCTGCATTTAAAAACCGGGGGAGAGGAGGGGACCTCAAACCCAGGGACTGAATATGCCCCCCGAGCCTCTTTATCTGACCCTCAAGGCTTTCCCCAGCAGCACCACGGAGGCTCCCTGCTTGGCACCCTCCGGGAGCCTCTCTGCCCAGCTTGAAGTCTGAGTGCACCTCCTGCATGGCTAGATGAGAGAGGAGAATGTGTAAAAACCGGCCTGCCGTTGGAGGTGGTTGAAGGGAAGCACGACCGGTGGGGTTGCAATGGGTGCTGTGCTGCAGGGGGAGCCACAACAATGCTGTAGCCCCTGGAACATGAGAGGTGGGGTAGGGCGTGCCAAATTTTAGCATTGCTGCTGAAATTTGAGAGCCTGGAGTCTGTAGCTGACGCTGCTCAAAGGCAAAACTGGAATCTCTGCTCGCTTTTGCTCCTGGCCCTGCCCACCAACAGCATGCGGCCCCTGGAAGGTTGCCCAGGAGGAAAATGTGGCCCTCTGCCTGAAAGTTTTCACACCTCTGATTTAAAACAGAAACCCAACCAGGGTCAACTAGGTTGTTCCCTATTCCTATTTTATATTTCATTATTGCATTTGTAGCTCACCTTTTCCTGTCCGAGGAGCTCAAGGGGGCATGCATTGTTCTCTTCCTCTGCACAACAACCCTGTGAGGCAGGTTAGGCTGAGAGGCAGTGACTGGCGCAAGGTCACTCAGCGTGCTGCATGGCCGAGTGGGAATTTGAACCCTGATCTCTCCCAAGGGCTAGTCCGACGCTCTAACCACTACACCACCATCAGCTCTTGGTTCTCACATCCCGCTGATGTAGCCGTTCCGGTCTCCCTGCAGGGTCTTGACACCCTACGTCCCCCAACACGATTCTGCGGACACCAGGTGAGGCTTCTTTGAGCTCGGAATGCCTTTCCGCTGGGCTGGACATGTCAGCCTTTGTCATGGCCGCCCACTCTCCATCCAAGCGCCATCGGTGAGCAGCTGTCCCCAGAGCAGCCGTTCCGGCAAGCAAGGTGGCTGTCAGAAAAGCAACAGGCAGGCTTGACAGGTGATGAGATGCCAGGCAGAGACCGAGCAGATTCACCTGAGCAACTGATGCCAGGAGGGGAGGGGACAGGCTGAGAACAGTGTGCCCCTGCCGGGGATCCTTTTGCAACAGAGAGAGACACACACCAGTATTTCATTTCTCTCCCCCCCCCCCCGCCCACGCTTTCTGGCGGAGCTGCTGTTTTCGACAGTGCACCGTTCCCCGCAGGATCAGAGGCAGAAAGTGTCTGTCCGCTCAGCCAAGAGCAAACTTAATTCCTCCGGTGGCGGGCAGGGATGCACACAGCTAGCTTTAATTGGATGTGAGGAGGCAGCCTTGGAGGAGAGATGTGGGCCAGACCTTCAGCGGCTGGCGGGGAACTCCCCAATTTGCGAGATTCTGCCTAACGGGGCCGGGCGTCCTCCCACACTCCTTGGCTGGCAGAAGCAGTGCAAATAAGGCTTGGCGCGGCTCTGTGGGGTCTCCCAGATGGATCTCCTTGGATAAAATCTTGTCCTTCCCACAATTTAGAAATAGACATCTGCACTTGGAGGCAGCAGTGCTTCTGAATACCAGTTGCTAGAAACTGCAGGAGGGAAGAAGGCTCTTGCTCTCTGGTCCCGCTTGCTGGCTTCCTGCAATAGCAGTCTGGCTGGCCGCTGTGAGCAGAGGATGCTGGACTAGATAGGCCATTGGCCTGATCTTGCAGACCCATGTACAGTGGAACCTCGGTTGTTGAACGTAATCCGTTCCAGAAGACCGTTTGACTTCCAAAATGCTTGACAACTGAGGCGCAAAGGGCTGTCGGCAGTTTCAGTGGTGGAAATTGAGAAATGTGCCTCGGAAGCCGTTAGACTTCAAAGGCACATTCAAAAATGGAAGCAATTACTCCCAGGTTTTCGGCATTCGGCTTCCAGAACGTTCAGCTTCCGAGACGCTCCAAAACAGAGGTTCCACTGTATTTATATCTTTACTTGATAGTTCATTCATGCTGCAATTGGGGGGACTAGCCTGTGGCCCTCCAGGTGTTGCTGGATTCCTAATGCTATTATTATAACCATATTGTTGTGAATAGGGACCACACTTTCTGACTTTCATTTAAACCTGAGTGTGCACTGTAATGGTGTTCTGGTAGGTAAAGGAGGCGGGATTTCATAGGTTTTGTTTTAGGAATGCAGCCTGCATTTGGCGGCAGCTTGTATTTGAACAGATACAACGTGTTTTTAAAAGAATTTGTTCTCTGCCAGCCGCAGTTTCCCATATCGTCAGTACTTCACTGAGCTAAACCTTTCTTCTGCATGTCACATAGTAGGATGAAGTTCTTGCGAGGCTTTAAATACACCTGATTTCACACACCCAGCACCTGTGCTAACTTTCAGATGGTCTTGATTTGTGTACTCGATGCTGGAATTATATTTGTAACCATCCCTTCCATTTCAAATCCATTGCGTGCTTCATACAAAGGGCTGTCCTGTGGAAGGTGGAGCAAGCTTGTCATCTGCTGCTCCAGAGGGCAGGATCCGAACCAATGACAATAAAGGAGATTCTGACTAAACTTTCTGATGGCAAGAGCTGTTTGACAGCAGAACAGGCTCCCTCAAAAGGTGGTGGGCTCCACTTCATTGGAGGTGCTTCAACAAAGGATGGCTGGCCGTTTCTCAGAGATTTTTAGCTGTTTTTCCTGCTTTGCAGGGGGTTGGACTAGAATGACTATGCTTCTATGATTCTGTGATTCCGTGACCTCCATCCATTTACAGGCTGCTACCAAACCGGGGGGAGGTTCTGCTCTGTCCTGTTCCTGTTTAGCATCAGGCTGGTGCCAGAAGCTGCCAGGATTGTCTGTGCTTGTTACCTAAGAAAGTGTGCATAGGCAGAACAGAAACTAGGCAGCCGTTCGCTGCCATTGGAGGCAGCCGCTGGATACATTCCAGCAGAGGGCATTAAGCCTCTGCAGTAGTCTCTTCTTCAATCCACACACCCCCCCCCAGCAAAAAGTAGTTGCAAAGGAAGCTGCCTAATCTTTACCTGGTCATGCCATTGAGCTTGCTGTTGTTCAGTCCTCCCCGCTGCTTGCTAACAGATCCTTTAAAACCTGAGTTTCCAGAACCTGTGCCGAGCCGCATGATCGGCTGTAAGGCCAAGGAACTGGTGTGCAAAAGGCATTTGAGGCCGGCAGGTGTAGAAGTAGCAGCCAGGGAAGTCGGCAAGCATGAGTTACGGTGCACTCAACGCTTCCTGTAAGAGGCTGTTTCTCAGCAAAACGCCCGACCCTTTGACTGGAGCCGCTCACGGCTTTGTGTCTGCTGGAAATAATGTTCCCAATTAGCTAAGCACCTTTTAGATGCGCCGCACCTCGTTTGATAATCTGGGAGGCATGATGTGTCCTAGGATGCCGATTAAGGAGGTAGTAATCAAATACGGCAATTATCTCATAAGTTCTGCGGTGGGTCCCTTTCACAGTCGCCTTCCTGCAGTATTGCAATAAGATTCACATAAACATGCTCTCTCCTTCCTGTTGAAGGGGCTGCTGGCTTTGTCCTCTGCCCTGAAGGGATCTGGAGAAGGGTGTTTACATGAGAGAAGCCAAAGCAGTTTAGCTGTCACCCGCTTCTGCCCGTGCATCTCGGAGCTATAGATCTCTGAAGAGGAAGCCGGGGGGTGTCTTAAGAGAATTCCACGGCGCTCTTGCGAAACGGATTGCCAGAGCCTTCCCGGTGAAGCCGTGACACTTGCCATCAAGATAGCTTGTGCATGTTTCACTTGTGGAAATTTACAATTGCAATGTGTTGGGGGTTGGTAAAAAGCAACTCAAACTACTGGTTTAAATGGGTGATTATTGTTTTTCTAATTATTATTACTAATTGTTAAGGAGAAGGGCCGTAGCTCATTGGCAGGGCTTCTGCTCTGCGTGGAGAAGGACCCAGGTTCAATCCCTGTCATCTCTAGGTAGGACTGGGAGAGAACTATGTCTGAAATCCTAGAGGGCTGCTGCCAGTCAGTGTAGACATTACTGAACTAGATGGTCCGATCATCTGGCATGGTATAAGACAGCTTCCTGTGCTCCTATGTTTGTTTGTTTGTTTGCTTGCTTGCTTGTTTATTATTTTATTAAAACATTTCTAGACTGCCCTTCAACCCTCTGTGTATTCAACAGTGATATGAAATATGCATGAGTAAACTTAAACATGTCGCCAAAATGAAACAGAAAAAAATGAGACAATTCTAAACCCATACGAACTAACTGAAGTAACCCACTTTAAAAACACCTTGGCAGAAGTGAGTATAAAGTCAGTGTTAACTATACACCTTTGAGAAGGCCATTCCAAATGTTTGGGGCTATCAAAGACAAGGCTCTTTTCACTTATGGTGGATAACTAACTGCACTTAGGATAACTAACCTCACTTAAGAGGCTGATATAGGAAGAGGCGATCCTTCAGGTATTTGAGTCCCAAGCCATTTCTCAGAAGCAAACAGGCACCCAGCATAATAGGTGTGGAGTGATATAACTAAATCCTGATGGGGAGGGAGACGATATTACAGATGGGGAACACCTGGTACTGGGGATAATAGCTACATTGATGCACAGGAAACTGAGGCAGTGCTACAGAAACCTGCTAAAGGGCAGGAAACGAGAAGAAGGTAGCAGGAAAATGACTCAGTTGTCTCTATACTAATGCTCAGAGTATGGGAAACGAGGAAGATAAAGTTGAGCTCTTAATACAGGTTGACAAATACGGTCTAATAGACATTACTGAAACCTGGTGGAATGGGATTCATGACTGGAATGTAGAAATTGGGGGTATAACCTATTCAAAAGGAATAAACCACACAAGAAGGGGGAAGGAGTAGCATTATATGTAAAGGATGTGTAAACTTGGGAAGAGATTCATAACTTGGGAGTGTGGAAGGCAGATTGAGAGTATATGAGTAAAAACTGTAGGAGAGGAAAACAGCTGAGACCTTCCTGCTATAGACCTCCAAGCGGGATGGAATACTTGAATGCAGATTACCAAATTACTGGAGCAGAACATTCAAAAAGGAGAGTTATAGCAGTCATGGGAGACTTCAACTACCCTGATATCTGTTGGAACTCAAACTCTGCTAAGAATGTAAAGTCCAACAAGCTCCTCCATTACCTTTCTGACTATTTCATTTCTCAGAAGGCAGAAAGACAAGCTGGAAGTACTGGGAATCTTGGGAGGCAGTGATCATGTCCTCTTGAGTTTCATGATACAGAGGCAAGGGAAAGCTGGGTGTAGCCAGGCATGCACTCTGCACTTTATGAAGGCTGATTTCAAAAAGCTTAAGGAAATGCTAGATGACTTCCCACGGTCAGAAATGCTTAAAGAGAAGGGAGTCCAAGATGGATGCGAGTTTCTTAAAGGTGAAATACGGAAGGCACAAATGCTGACAATTCCAACAAGAAAGAAAAGCGGGAGGCTTCTAAAGAAACCAGTGTGGCTGCATAAGGAGCTTTTGGATGAGCTGAGATTTAATAAAGGCATGTATAAGAAATGGAAGAAAGGGGAAATCTTGAAGGAAGAGGATACACAAGTAGGCAACAGTTGCAGGGAGAAGGTCGGGGAGGGGTAAAGCTCAGAATGAGCTCAGGTTTGCAAGCGAGGTTTTAAACAGTAACAGGTTTATTCTGCTATGTTCGAAACAAGAGGAAGAGCAAGTGAGTAGTAAGTAGGTCTTCTGCATGGGGAGCATTGAGAATTGCTATTGGGTAAAAGAGACAAACCTGGACAGAGTCTTAAAAAGCAGAGACATCACCTTGCCAACAAAGGTCCGTATAGTAAAAGCTATGGTTTTCCCAGTAGTGATGTATGGAAGTGAGAGCCGGACCATAAAGAAGGCTGATCGCCGAAGAATTGATGCTTTTGAATTACGGTGCTGGAGGAGACTCTTGAGAGTTCCATGGACTGCAAGAAGATCAAACCTATCCATTCTGAAGGAAATCAGCTCTGAGTGCTCACTGGAAGGGCAGATCGTGAAGCTGAGGCTCCAATACTTTGGCCACCTCATGAGAAGAGAAGACTCCCTGGAAAAGACCCTGATGTTGGGAAAGATGGAGGGCACAAGGAGAAGGGGACAACAGAGGACGAGATGGTTGCACAGTGTTCTCGAAGCTACGAACATGGGTTTGACCAAACTGCGGGAGGCAGTGGAAGACAGGAGTGCCTGGCGTGCTCTGGTCCATGGGGTCACGAAGAGTCGGACACGACTAAACAACTAAACAACAATAACAGAGAGAAGGTGGGACTCCTCAACATGTGTGCAGAGGAAGTCAACTAAGGTGATCAAGGGTCTGGAGGCCAAGCCTTATGAGGAATGGTTGAAGGAATTGGGTATGTCTAGCCTGGGTAAGAGGAGACTGAGAGGAGATATGATATCCATATTCAGGTGTCTAAAGGACTGTCACATGCCCCTCTCAACACTTATCATTTGTTAACAGCCCTTTTAAAACAAATAACACTTTGATCAAAACACTTTGTCATGACAGAAGTGCATAAATTTATATGCGTAGCTTGAAGAATGTGGATAGAGGAGGGAAAAATTATCCCTCTCACAACACTAGAATTTGTGGACATCTCATGAAGCTGAATGCGGGAAGATTCAGAACAGGCAAAAGAAAGGACTTCTTCATGTAGCTCATAGCAAATCTGTGGAACTTTCTCCTGCAGGAGAGGCTACCAACTTGGATGGCTTAAAAAAGAGGATTGGATGAATTCATAGAGGTCTATTGATAGCTGCCAGCCACAATGGCTGGGCTCTGTCTCTGTGGTCAGAAGCACTCATTCTTCTGAATACCAGTTGCAGGAAGCCACAGGAGCTTTTGTGTTTTGGTTCTGCTCTCAGGTTTTCCATAGACCTCTAGCAACGGTGAGAACAGGATGCTGAACTAGACAGACCATTGGCCTGACCTAACAGGCTCTTCTTAGGTTATCAACAGGTGTGCAAAATGCACATTACTTGGCAATGGTTTGGCCATTGATGGCAGTACCAAAATCCTTCTAGACCCCTTCAGAGGTTTTCATGTGGGTCTGTTTAAATCAGACCTTCCTTCAGAAGCATGAGGCGGGAAGCTTATGTTAATCTTTATGGAAAGGTTCCTAAAGCTCAGTGGTAGAACACTGGGTAAGTATCAGGTTTCGAGGAATTGGCTTCCTCCCCCATGGCAGTAAATAAGATCAAACAAAAGGAACATCTTACCAATTAGATTCTTTAATAATCACAGTGAGAGAGAAAAGAACACATCTACCTAGAAATGGTGGTGCTCCCAATTAAGGCTCACTCCCCCACCCCGTTCCTATTAATCTACGTCACTCCTACATCTTGTAATCTGATTTTGTACCCTCTGTGCTTTCTGTTCTAACACTTTCTGAGCTCTCTGTATCTTTGGGGAAGGGGGGGTGGTGAATGCTTTCCAGAGACTGTGAATCTGTTAACTCTTTCTTTTCTAATGTTTCTTCTGCTAGCTGTTCCCCATCCAGTATTTCCCAGCTTCTGCCTTCTGAACTATGCCCCTCTGCAAACCACTGTTCCAAACCTATACTGTCCTCCTGCTCCTGGGAAGATTCAGGATCAGGGGAAGGGGGTGGCTCCCACCATTCTTCCTCAGTGCAGCCCTCCTCAGCACGGTCCCTGACAGTAAGGCCCCAGGTTCAGGCCCAGACACCTCCAGCTTTAAAAAGAAAAGAAAAAAGATCAGGTTTGCAGGTAATGGGAAAGAGCACTTCTACTAGACCCTTCAGAGCCATTGACACTCAAACGTAGACAATTCTGGCCTCAGGTGGACAAATAGCCTGGCCTGCAAAGGGACATTGATGCCTGTCTTCCTAAGAGAATATTTGTCATTTGGAGCTCCTGGCATTCCTGTTAAATCCCTCCAGCCTCTGTTGAAGCCTATCTTGTCACACACCCCTCTCCATTATCATACATATTTCTGTGCCCACACAAACCCCGGGATCCATTTGCGGGTGACTCATTTTTCCTTTAGACAGTGAGATGAGCCGAGCAGAGAGAGAGAGAGAGAGAGAGAGAAATCCAGAGGGGCAAAACACACTTGGAAAGACCAGAGTCCTCTTGAATAGCACTCAACGCTCTGTCGAGGTCACTCTCCACTTGCCATTGTCTCTCTGCTTCTTGTGATTACAGAAAAGCGCAGCGGAGATGAGTACATCCGATTGCTGGCCCAGTGGGGAAGTGAACGCAGAACATTGCTTGTAGAATCATAGAGTTGTAGAGCTGGAAGGGACCCCCTGAGGGTTATCTTGCTCAGCCCCCTGCAATGCAGGAATCGCTGCTAAAGAATCACTGGCAGGTGGCCATCTAACCTCTGCTTTAAGCAGCTCCAACGAAGGGAAGTCCACCACCTTCTAAGAAAGTCTCTTACGCTGTTGAACAGCTCTCGCCATTAGGGAGCTCTTCCTAATGCTTAGTTGGAATCTCCTTTCTTGTCATTAGAATCCATTGGTCCAAGCCCTGCTTGCTGGAACTGCAGAATGCTCCATCGTCAATGGGACTGCCCTTCAGATATTTGAAGATTGATATCTGTCAGGGACTGGGCAGAGGAGGAATGGTGGAGACCGCCTCCCCTTCCTGACCCTTCCAGGGAGGAGGAAGAGGAAGACAGTATAGATTTACAACGGGTTTGAGGGAGGTCGCAGCTCAGAGGCAAATCATGGGAAATCATGGAAGAGCCAGAACAACAACAGCCAGCTGACACGTCATTAGAAAGCATCCCAGACTCTCCCTCTCCCAGAACCCGGCAAGCTTTAAAAGTAGGAGAGCAAAGAGCTCAAAGACAGAGGGCACGTAGCAGCACCCGTAAAGGAGGCGATGAGAATGACGAATGAGGAAGTGGGAGAGAAGGAGGGTGGAGATTCACTCGGGACAACACCATTATCCAAGAGGCTGGGCCCTATAGCCTCTCTCTGTAAAGATGGAAATAAAAAAGGAGAGTAAGAAACTTTCCCTTGTTTTTATATTTTCCTGGGCAACCAGCCGGGAACCGCTGACAGCATCCTGACACTATCATATGGCTTGGCGTTTCTCAAACTTACTCAACTTTAATGTGGGGAGGTGGGCTTCTGGGCATAACTCTACCATTTTCTAATAGGGCTGTCTCCCTCTGTGGCACCTGGCTCTATGTGGATGAGGGTATATGGATCATTTCTGTAGGGTTTTTATATGTAATAACAGATATATAACATATCAAAGCCCCCCATCCTCATCACAGGTACATTTACACCAGTTGCGGGGTGCCCCTGGTCAATCTTTGGACCCCCTGAGAATTATTGTTACCCTCCAAAAAAGGGGGGAAACCCAGCTTTGGCTTCCTAAAAAAAGTTCAACAACATTGTCAATGGGTAGATCACTGCCAGTTTTTCTTATACTGTGAGTAGATTGCAGTGTCTTGGGAGTTGGACGTGTCTGCACGAAAGATTCTTATCAATCCATGCAAATTATTGTTAGATAGATAATTGCATTTCTATTTCATCTTTTTCTCCATAGAGCTGAAGGCACACATGGTTCTTCCCCCTGCCCATTTAATCCCCACAACAACCCTGTGAGGTTCAGAGGCAATGACTGCTGCCAGCAGCTTCAACAGTTCCATCAGAAATTTCCCACATGCCTTTCTTGCCTCCTCTTTTACCACCATAAGGACCAGTTGTATACTCTTTTTTTAAAGCCTGGCATGTGTTAGATTTTGTTCCCATTCATCCATGCACACCTGCTTAAGCTTCACAGCTGCAGCGTTCCTGGGAATCTTGGCTTCCTGTGCAGCAGCTGCTTTTCCTGAAATGCTTCAAGGTTCTGGTGCATCACTGATCCTTAATATGGCTGCAGGAGGCAGGGAGGGAAGAAGGTGCATATTTTTCCATTCTGCGCCGCATTTGTCACGTGCAATGTTGTTTTTATTCTGCCACAGTTCGTCTTCTGCCCCAAAGCTACAGTATCCATCTTGCTACAGACTCTGGCAAAATTATGTAACCTACTGTCAGAGTCACCCGTGGTCCGAGCTCACAAGAGACCAAAGTCCAGTCCGGCTTATGTACAAAAGTTTTTATTGAAGAACATTCTTAGCTTCACAGCCGAGCTCCGTGACTCTACGTCTGTTACGCTTAGACCGCTGAAGTCCCCTCTGAGTCAGTCCCGCCTCTACACCAGTTTAAGAGGCTTGTACTGGTCCACCTCTTCCTCTCTTTCCTTTTCCGCAGGGTCTTTCTGCCCCCCTGTGTTCTCTCCCTTCGGGACTCCCCAGAGGCTGAATCCTCTGGCGCCTCCTCCCTCCTCCTTCGGGCTTTGGGACCAGGCTCCTCCCCAGGACTCTCTTCACTTCCGCGCGCCTCCCATTTTGAACTTGGCGCGCGTACGTTGCTCCTGACCTTCCCTTTGACAGTTACACTGCCCTCGATACTACTTTCCTCCCCTTCCGGCAGGACGTCTTGCCCTGATCTCCTTCCCCTCTCTGCTTCCTGTTCTGCTCTTTCTGACACACTGGTCACTCCACCCCCTTCACTCCGTTCCGGCGGAGCAGCCAGTCCCGATCCCCAACTCCCACTGGGGGTTCCCCCTTCGTTTCCCTGCTCCTGACTGCTTCCCCCTCTGGCTCCCCTTGGCTTGACCAGAGGGGCTCCCTTTTGGGAGTCCTCCGATTCACTGGACGGACTCATGGACAATCTTGGGTCATTGTCGTCCTCTTCCTCGTCACCCTGGAATCCTTCCCCCTCGCTCTCTGTCTCCTCCCTCATCTGCGCCTCTCTCCCTGAACCCCTGACACCTACGTGATTAATTTCATCAATCATATTGTCTTATTCCAGGTCTTCAGTGGGCACCAAAAGACATTGCCTATGTAAGATTTAAAGGGGGGGAGGGAGTTAAGTGTAGGGGCCTCCACAAAAAAGGCCTGACTCCTACATCATATAGAATGGACCTCCTGAGAAGATGGTGTCAGTGGGAGGCTGTTTCCTGCAGAGCACTGCGATCGATGGGGTATATAAGGGGTGAGATGCCTTTTCAGATAGCCTGGTCCCAGTAGGACTCTATACACCAAAGCCAGCACTGTCTGGTAGCTAATTGGCAGCATTTGTGGAGTAGGAGGTGCTGAGATCTGCCAGGATGTCTCAGCAAATCCTTCATGAAAAGAAGCAGTGTATCTGAACATCAGTTGCCAAGCTGGGAAAGAGCCATCCCCCTCTGGGGTCTACTCATGTAGTAGCTGGAGGCATTTGGGTCTTGACTGCAGAAAATAAGGTACTGGATTAGCCAAGGGTCATTTTCATGTGCTCTAGCAGGCTCAGGCACGTCTCATTCCTGGCAGAAAGCAGCTCGCTGCTTCCTTCCATCTCCCACCATTCCTTAAGGCATAGCTGTCAACCATCCCTTATTTGGCGGGAAAGTCCTTTATCCCAGCGCTGTGTCCTGCTGCTGTCCCTTATTGATGATGTCCCTTAAATTTCCTGGGTTTCAAAGGAAGCAGCTCCTCTCCCTTCCTCCCTGCTGGCCAGGGAGGAGGGAGGCTCCAACTGTGTTGCTTGGCTGTGTTGCTCACCCAATAAGGAGTCTAAGAACAACTAGGGGTGGAGCTTGCATGCTTTGTGCCAATCAAATCGGCCGCGTTGCCTGGGGACTCGCCTTTGCTCAGCGCTTCTCAGCGGAGAGGTGACTTTGGTTTTCCTTACTGCATCCCCTTTGCCGGGTTGCTGCACTGTGGGAACCACCGCTTGAGGCTTTGTTTAGCTGCTGGTTGACTAAAATCCCTTATTTTGGCTGCTGATCCCTTATTTTTGAGGCTGCTGGACCCTTATTTTCAAATCTGTAAGTTGACAGCTATGGCTTAAGGCAGTTTTCGCAGCAGAGCAGGAAGCCAGCACCCTCTTTTATTACATTCCTGTGTGTTTTGTTTTTCTCTCCCCCAGCTCACCTTGCAGAGCACAAAGTCCCGTGTGGCCTTCTTCGAGGAGCTCTAGTAAGCGAGCCGGTTCTTTGCTCCTGAGCCAGCGCCCGACTGATGCGGACCCTCCGTTTGAGGACTCAGCCATAGCCGGCCACGAATCCCTCCTTCCCGGCTGCCCCCTGAACTGTGACCCCCCTCTTCACGCGTTTTCGAAGAGTTTGACGTGATGCTCCCCTGCTTCGTACTTTGTAGTTTTTTTGGTTTTTAATAATCTTTGTATAACACACGACTGTGATATACCATGTAGCTTCTTTCTTTCCTTTTTAAAAAAGTGTTTGTATTGATTGTGACTTGTATTAACGTGCTCCTAAGACGGGGTGGGTGCGGCACCAGCATGAGACCCCTTTTCGCTTCCCACCTCTCTGTAGGGGCACGACTCTGCTTCCTCCTGCGGACGAGAGAGGCGGCTCTTTCCTGAAGCTCCCATCAAGGAGCCTTTAACATCTAGCATGCTCTGTCTGCTAGCGCAAGACCCCATGTGCTCGTGGGTGGCAGAGTTTAAAGCTTGCACGACAAAGGGATCTGGTGCAACAGTTGCACAAGAGTAAGCTTGTTGGGGAACAGCCGATCCTGGCGCAACAGCCGGTTCTTGTTGCGCGATCTGTTGTGCGGCCATTGTGGGTGCTGCATATTCATTCCCCCCTTGCGCAACAAGTGACTTCAACTTCGCTCCCTACATTCTGAACCAAATGGAAGGATAATCAGGGAGCCTCTCTTAGATGTTATGCTCTCTCCTTCCTTCTGAACCAAGCTGGCAGAGAATAATTGGGTGGGCTCTGAAGGAAGCTGCCTTCTGCTGAGACAGACCACTGGGTCCACTTAGCTCAGGAGTGTCCACACCAATTGGCAGCGTCTCTCCAGGATTTGGGGCAGGGGGTATCTCCCAGCAAAAGCAGATGCTTCAAAAACTGAACTACAATCCTTCCCCCATGCCATCTTGACCCAGGGTTTTGTATTTTGTTTTTGCACTTTGTTTCAAATCATTTTAATCATGGGATTTGAGGTGGGGTTTTTTTGTGCAAAAATGTGCTTCTCCTAAGAACTGTGATAGCGTCAGGAACGGGGAGGGAGAAGTATGGGGAATTTGGGGGCCCAGAAACCCCAACCCAAGGTGCTGTGGAAGATGCAGGACTTTTAGATGCAGAACAACAGAACCCCTCTGCCATTTGACCCCAACCCACACTAATCCACTGTGAGATTTTGAATTCTTAACTGACAGGGCAGGCGCCTCTTTGTAAAGACTCCTTTTTTGCTTTTTAAAGTTAAATTGAGTACTAGACTGCAGTGGCTTCATGCCTGAGAAAATACGTGTCGCTTTGCAAAAAAACACCCAGCATTCACTCCTGTGGGATGACTGTCAGGGAGCAACACGCATACACTAAACTACTCTCACTCACACAAATCCTTTTCCTTCTCAGCTTCCTGCATTCTGTTCTTCGGTCCTTTAAAAAAGAAACCCGCAACTCTTTGTGTACTGCAATACCTCAGTGAGAGACGATCTCTCTCGCTCAAAAGCCTCAGATGAATTTTCTAGCTTCCAAGCCTTTGCGCTGCCCCCTGGTTCCGTTGATCTGCTTTTCGTGCTGCTATCAAGGGATGCAATGACTAAAGGGGCCTGCCATTTTAAAGGTGGAGTTTCTATTGCTCTCAAAGTGGTGCTGTTCCCAAAATAAACATAAAACCCCAGCCGCGTTAGTTTCCCACTTCCAACATGGCCACCACGCCTGTAGGCTCACCTTGTCTCGCCTTTCCTTGTTTTCTGATCGGTCGAAGCGATGGATTCATACAAGTTCGAAAACAGGAGTAGAGGGGCCAGGGGGAGGCTGAGCTTATAAGCAAAGGGTTGTTTCTGGGGTTACTAGTAGCAGCACAGTGAGAAAAGCCCAGTCAGTCTGAACCTGGCCATCTTGTTTGAAAGATGCTAGATTAAAGGTGCATTGGGTGATGTCCTGTTCAGGATCCTCAAAACACCGACTGGTTCTGCCTTGCATCACTCAAAATTGGATGTAAGCAGCTGGAGTTTCTGGACAGCTGAAAAGAGAGGCTCTTGCTTTTCCAGGCGAGTAAGAGAAAGAAAACACTTGACGAAAGTTTAGGATTGGACAAATTCTTGGAGGATACATCTCTCAATGGCCACTAGCCATGATGGCTGGGTTCCACCTCCACTGTCGGAGGCCGTATGCTTCTGAATGCCAGTAACTGGGAATCACAAGTGCAGGCAGTTGCTGTTGTGCTCAGATCCTGCTTGTGGGCTTCCCATTGGAGCATCTGGTTGGCCACTGTGAGAACAGGATGCTGGACTAGATGGGCCATTGGCCTGATCCAGCAGCCAGGCTCTTCTGGTGTTCTTACAACAGCTTTCTCTGTCTTTTGCCGGTAATGGCAAACCATGTTTTGGCTTAGATTGTCAGAGCCGTTTTAAAGTCGCTTTTTAGCTTTTTAAAGAGCAAACTCAATTGTTTTTTGAAATGCTGGTGGGCATCCTCACTTCACAGGGGCTGAGGCCCAAATTGTTTTACTCTGCATTTATCTGAATCTTTGAGAGAGCCATGGCACTTGCAGTAAAATAAGGCTTTGTTTCCTTAGACCAGCGGTTCTCAACCTGTGGGTCCCCAGATGTTGTTGGACTACAACTCCCATCATCCCTGAGCTCTGGCCTTGCTAGCTAGGGGTGATGGGAGTTGTAGTTCAGCAACATCTGGGGACCCACAGGTTGAGAAAGGCTGCCTTAGACGGTTGCCTTGGGTGTTACTCCAGCGGTGTTCATCCATTAGGAACTGGGCCAGATCTGCAGAGCTCTCTGGTTCCCACTGTTGCCAGAGTCCTCCTGATCCACCCTCCACTATCAATAGAACACCGCTAGTGTCTTCTAGCCACGATGGCTTTGCTCTGGGGGCAGTAATGCTTCTGAATCCCACTTGCTGAAAGCCACAGGAGGAGAGACAGATCCTGCACTCAGATTCTGCTTTCTGAGTTTCCCAGGGGCATCCAGTTGACCCCCAGGAGAACAGGATGCTCAACTAGATGGGCCACTGGCCTGATCCAGCAGGGCTCTTCTTGACTTCACTGCTCAAAAGACTGCGTCCCAGACTTAAAGATATGGCCTGTCCCCACCCTGCATTGGTGGCACAGCATTTTAAGCAGGGTCTTCTCCATCGCATATCCGCAAACACTTTTCAGAAGCGGGCAAGTCAGGCCCTAGAACCAGACGTGGGTTTGGTGGCCTTAACCACACGTGAGTCGAAGTTGCATTTTCTGCATTGCCTATCCAGGGGTTACCAACTTTTTTTTTTTAAGGCATGTGGGTATCTTTGGATTTTGGAGTGGGTGGTGTGGGTGCCACTCCCTCTGGTTAGTTCTCTCGTTCACCCAAGTGTTGCCCGACCTCTCTCGTTGCATTTGGCTCCTGTACTGCAAATTGGGCAACCGTGGAGTAAAAAGCAAGGAGGGTGTGTGAGATGGTGGAGACAGATTTGCTGCCTGAAATATGAAACAGCAGCTGACCCTCAGCATGGTCTCTGTCTGGAGGTAGGTAATGGGAACCTGTAGCCTTCCAGATGTTGTTGAAGTCATCATCCCTGGCCATTAGATCATAGTGGCTTCTGGGAATTAGAGGTCAACAACAACTGGAGGGCCAGGCATTCCTCGCCCTTAAATTAGGGTGTGAGAGCCCAGCCTTCAGACACATTTGATCCCTGGGGCCTCTGTCACTGGATCCCAGACATGCATCTAGCCCAGATGTTCAACCCAGAGTTTGGGGCAACAACCTTTTCCCCCGGCCCAGACTTGTTTTCTCAGATGGGAGTGTGTCTCTCTTGATACTATTATTTTTTACAAAAAAGAAGTTTGTACTGAATATTGAAAATGTATATCTGAAATTCAGATATCTGACTCATCCCCCCCCCAAATTGTGTTGTTTCCTTAAGGGGGGGGTCTTGATATGAACAGACCCTATTTTCTATTTCCATGGATTGTTATATACTCTGCAGAATTGATTTGTTTCTCATTTTGGGTTTTAATAAAAGTTCCAAGTACTTGGAGAGATCCACTGTGGGCGGCAGTTCTTGTCGTTTGTTCTCAAACATGGGTGGGTGGGTGGGTGGGTGGGTGGGCTTCAAGCATGCAGGATCTGCTTTGATTCCCACCCCCAAGGGGTGCAAAACAAGTGCAAAACAAGGGCTTAGAAAGAGCGTTGAACATACTTGGAAAAGGACTACCTCTGGGTTCCTCTCAGGCCAGGAATTTACCTGAATAACTGAAAGACCTCCTTCCCTACAGACCCTCTTGGGCTCCGAGATCGACAGGGGAGAGCCCTCCTTTGTAGTTCCTCTGTCCTCAGAGGCTCAGTGGCGGTGGGGGGAGGTGGTGGCCTGGGAAAAGACCTCTGTGGTGGCCCCTAAGTTGTGGAACTCCCTCCCCAGAGTGCTGTGCCTGGCACCTTATACAGCTTCTGGCGAATGCTGAAGACCCACCTCTTTGCCCTGTCCCTTGACACTTGAGGTGTACATTTTAAGGACCCACCTTATTTTGTGATTGTAAGTTGTTTTAAAGTTGTCTCTAATATTGTCATATAACCTGCCCTTGTGCCATAGCCTGAAGGGTGAGATGATGATGATGATACCTTCCCATTCCTTTCTCACAAAAATCTATTTTTGGTTATCCCCCAACATACACACCTTTCTTCACTTCAGCAACCTTAATTGGGGGAGGGTCTGGGGAGGGGAGGCCTAGCTATAAGCTGAACAATTGGAAGTCAGAAATTCAGTTTTTAAAATACAGGGTTTTTAAAATTTTGATTACTAAATAAACATTAATGCAAGATGCAACTTCTGTGATGGAGTACTGCCAACCATCACGATCAGAATCCATAAAAGTGGGAGACAGACACCCAAATCACCATCATCATCTAGGGTTGGATCCCATATTAGCCCTATTCAAGAGTAAACCCATTGAAATTAATGGGCATCTGCTTGTGGGCTTCCCATTGGGGCACCTGGTTGGCCACTGTGAGAACAGAATGCTGGACTAGATGGGCCATTGGCCTGATCCAGCAGCTTCTTATGTTCTTATAGGTTAGTAAAAAGATGAGGAATTATTACATGTGAGCCGCCACAACCTGCAACATGGGATCACCTTTTAATGCTTTTCTTTTTAAAGCTTGTATAACCACATTCCTACTCCCCTCTCTCTGCCTTTACCAATCTTGTGCCCTCTAGATGCCTACCAATATTCATAAAACAACAATTAATAAATGGCAGCAAATTCTGTATAGCTGAAAGCATTAGAGAATGTAAAACACAATGCATGTGGATTCAAATACATTCTGTTCCAGCGTAGAACAATAGCAGAATCATCTCGAGTTGCCTTCCAGGAACAATGATTATCCACAAAGGATGAGAAAAGAACTCGTCTTTGTGAGTTTTAAGGACTGCGGTGACATAGAAGGGTTGCTTCAGTGTTAATAAAATAGGTGACTTACAAAGCCATGTCGCAGGTGTAATTCTCCCTTGAAATATCAAAGATCCATTATCTAGGCTGGAACTTAAATGCATATCAAATGGTGCATTGGGATTTCACTCTGCAGCAGAAAGTAATGCAGTGGCACAGCTAGAGTCTTCAATAATGTCTGAATAAAGTTCTCATGCCCTGGAGAGGAAAGTTTGCAACATTTGGGACCTTTTAGTTTAGAGAAAAGTTGAGTAAGAGGTCAGATGATAGAATTGTGTAATATTATGCATGTATGGTATGGAGAGGGGAGAGAGAGCAATTTTTTTCTCCCTTTCTCTACTAGAATTCGTGGATATCCAGTGAAGCTGAAGATTCACAACAGACAAAAGGAAGTCTTCACACAGTGCATAGCTGAGCTACGATTTTCAGGTTTTCAGAAAATCGTAGCTCAACTATGCACTGTGTGAAGAAAGTCTTCCTTTCGTCTGTTCTGAATCTTCGGCTTCACCATCGTCAAAGCAATGATTCTTCAATATCAACTCCACTGGACTGGTCATGTTGTCCGGATGCCTGATCATCGTCTTCCAAAGCAACTACTCTACCCCCAGCTCAAGAATGGAAAGTGGAATACTGGCGGACAACAAAAGAGGTTTAAAGATGCTCCCAAGGCAAATCTTAAAAAATTAACATCAGCACTGATAACTGGGAAACACTAGCCTGCAAGTGCTCCAATTGGAGAACAGCCTTTACCAAAGATGTCATGGACTTTGAAGAAACACAAACAGCAAAAAGGAGAAACGTGCTAAGAGGAAGGCAACGTTTGGCAAACCCTATCTGTGATCAACTCCCGTTGGAAACCTATGTCCCCACTGTGGAAGGATGTGCAGATCCAGAATTGGCAAACCTAGATAACATGTTAAAAAGCAGGGACATCACCTTGCCAACAAAGGTCCGTATAGTTAAAGCTATGGTTTTCCCGGTAATGATGTATGGAAGTGAGAGCTGGACCATAAAGAAGGCTGATCGCTGAAGAATTGATGCTTTTGAGAGTCCCATGGTCTGCAAGAAGATCAAACCTGTCCATTCTTAAGGAAATCAGCCCTGAGTGCTCACTGGAAGGACAGATCCTGAAGCTGAGGCTCCAATACTTTGGCCACCTCATGAGAAGAGAAGAGAAGACTCCCTGGAAAAGACCCTGATGTTGGGAAAGATGGAGGGCACAAGGAGAAGGGGACAACAGAGGACGAGATGGTTGGATAGTGTTCTCGAAGCTACCAGCATGAGTTTGACCAAACTGCAGGAAGCAGTGGAAGACAGGAGTGCCTGGCGTGCTCTGGTCCACGGGGTCACGAAGAGTCGGACGTGACTAAACAACAACAACAACAGTCCCTTACAGACTCACTGTTAAGACCGTGTTCATGGAAGACAATCTTACTCGGCTATGAGAAGTTGAGCTACCGAAGAGGCAGTGATGGCCACTGGCATGGATGGCTTTAATAAGAGAATTGGACCCATTCACAGAAGATTTGGCTATCAATGGCTAAACCACAGGTGGGGCGAATACTCTTGTGCTTGGTCCCTGCTTGGGGGTATCCCACAGGCATCTGGTTGGCCAGGGTGAGAGCAGGATGATGAGTAGGATGGGCCATTGGTCTGGTCCAACAGGCTCTTCTTATGCTCTCATAGGTGGGGGACCTTAGGCCTAGGAGTCAAATGCGCCCATGAACTTGTGCCAATGCCTCTTGTCAGTGTTTGTAAAAAAAAAAAGGAAAGGGTTTTGACCTCCCTTTGTCTCCTCAGCCTGGTTCTCAGACCCTTGTCAGCATAAAAGAGTCCACGAGAAAAGTATCCTTGCAGAGTTTTATTCTTAAAAGTCTTTCTGCAAAAGCGACTGACACACAACAACACTACCAGCTTTCACTAACCAACTAACCAACTAACCAACTAACCAACCAACCAACCAACCAACCAACCAACCAACCAACTAACCAACTAACTAACTAACTAACTAACTAACTAACTAACTAACTAACTAACCCACTAACCCACCCACCCACCCACCCAACAACAAACTAACATTTCTCACTCTATATATACAACCTGGTGCAGGTCACTGACTCATGCTGACCAGCTTTATTTGCATTAAAGAAACAGCGGCCATTTTAGCTGTGACACCTCTTGCTTGCCTGGGTGAGATAATAATAATAATAATTTTTATTTATACCCCGCCCTCCCCAGCCAAGGCCGGGCTGAGGGTGGCTAACAAGCAATAATAAAAACAAATTGAATGAATACAACCTAAAAACAAGATTAAAATACAACAATTAAAATATTGAAACATTAAAATATTAAAATGCAGCCTCATCACAGGAGGAGAAAGGAAAAAGGAAAAAGAAAGAGGGGGAGGGAATCAAATTGGCTCCAAGCCAAAGGCCAGGTGGAACAACTCTGTCTTACAGGCCCTGCGGAAAGAAATCAGATCCTGCAGGGCCCTGGTCTCATGAGGCAGAGCGTTCCACCAAGCCGGAGCCAGTGTTGAGAAGGCCCTGGCTCTGGTTGAGGCTAATCTAACTTCCTTAGGACCCGGGACCACTAGGGTGTTGCTATTTATGGACCTTGAGGCTCTCCGTGGGGCATACCAGCAGAGGCGGTCCCGTAGGTACGAGGGTGAGAGAGAGGGTGTCTCTAAGTCGGTGTCAAAGCAAGCCTATTCTACAAAGGTGACATCTCCCTTCAATGCTGCTCCCACTTCGGCCTCCACTGGCACGCAGCCCTCGCCAGGAGTTTCTCTCTTTCTCCATACTGTGCTTTTCCCGGCACCCCCCCCCCCCTTTTGCTTCATTATCTCCCTCTCTCCCAGCCCTTCCTCAAACGCTCCAGCTCCTCGTTCCTTGCCCTGAATACTTATGTAATCTTGTTTTGCCTGTCAGATGCCTGCCCCCTTTGTGCGCCAAAGGCAGCTGCGTCTCGCTGCCAGATAATATGATCCCTGGATATTCCCTGTCGCGAAATGCTCTGGTGCTTAAGGGATGTCGAGCTGTGTCAGTCGAAAAGCTCTGCCTGCTTCAAGGGAGAAAAGGGGAGCAAGCAGGTGGGGTGAATGTGGGGAGAAGCATACCATGCAAATCCAGCTCTGCCAGGCCAGTTGTTTGTTTGTTTGTTTGTTTGTTTGTTTGTTTGCTTGCAACTTTTGCATTGGTATAAGGAGCTTTGCATTAGCTGGAAACAAATCCTCATAAAATTACAGTTGAATTACATAAAGTTTCGGTGGGCCCCAAAAAATTATATGCTGTTTGGTGGGATTTTATCGTATATACAGGCACACAGAACTCCCTTTGCACAATGCAAAGCGCAAAATTGGCTTTCCTGATGGTAATAAATACTTCACCAACCTACTATTAAGTCCCTCGCGGATATACTGTGCTGCGTTTATGTACTTCTGTTCTGTTCTGTACCTATGATTATTGTATTAATTTGTTTGATTTACTTCATATATCTATCTATCTATCTATCTATCTATCTATACAGTCATACCTTGGTTTTTGAACAGCTTAGTTCTAAAATGTTTTGGCTCCTGAACTATTTTTGGAAGTTGAACGTCTGATGGGGCTTCCGCAGCTTCCAATTGGTTGCAGGAGTTTTGGTTTTTGGAAGTTGAATGGACTTCCGGAATGGATTCCATTTGACTTCTGAGGTACAACTCTATCTATCTATCTATCTATCTATCTATCTATCTTCTATCTTCTATCTTCTATCTTCTATCTTCTATCTTCTATCTTCTATCATCTATCATCTATCACCTATCAATCTATCAATCTATCAATCTATCTATCTATCTATCTCTGAGGGCCTTCTGGCCGTTCCCTCACTGTGAGAAGTGAGGTTACAGGGAGCCAGGCAGAGGATCTTCTTGGTGGTGGCTCCCTCCCTGTGGTACGCCCTCTTGTCAGATATCAAGGAGATAACTATACAACCTTTAGAAGACACCTGAAGGCAGTCCTGTATAGGCAAGTTTTTTAAGTGTTTAATGTTTCGTTGTGTTTTTATATATGCTGCAAGCCACCCAGAGTGGCTGGGGCAACCCAGTCAGATGGGTGGGGTACAAATAATAAAATTATTTGTAGTTGTAAACTTTAACTTTGTGCTACACTGGACACAACGCAATGCCAAGAAAAACAAGGAATGCAATGCTCCAAAGCCCCCAAGCTGGTGGGTGTGCTTTCCTCCCCACCTGACCTTCGCTCCGACTCTTCCGCCATCTTAAGCGCCAGCATCTCTGCCTCCAGCACCTTCTGCTCCATCAGCCGTTTCTCCTCCTTGGTCTGGATGGCTGTGGCTTTGATCCGCTGCATCTCCTGCTCTGCCTCGGCAACTTTCTGAGCCAGGAGCTTCGCTTCTTCTTCCATGATCTGAGCTTTCTCAGCCGGAAAGTCGGCCATCTCTTTGGATCTCATCTGGGCAGGAAGGGTGGAGAATTACATGCAAGGGGCTCTGACGCGGCAACAGCAAATGTCAGGTGTCAAAGAGAGAAACAATTATACAACCTTCCGTAGACATCTGGAGGGAGCCCTGTACAGTGGTACCTCAGGTTACAAACAACTCAGGTCACTTATTTAATGTATTTGTATCCCACCTTTCTCCTAAGATGAGATTCCAAGGCAGCTTACAATTAAAAACAACATTATAAAATATAAAAGCAATAAAAACCAATGAGTTAAAACACACACACAATAATTAGAATACATCAGAACACATTTGGAACTAGCAATTAAAATCCAGTTTGCCCTGACAGCAGCCAAGAGATCCGCATCTTAGTTTCCAAAGGCCTGTCTGAACAGGAAGCTCTTAGGCTGCTGGCGGAAGGATAACAAAAAGCAAAGCAGTCAGACTTCTCTTGGGAAGGAATCCCACAATCGGGGAGCAGCCACAGAAAAGACTCTCCCTCGGGTCACTGACAACCGTGCTTCTGAGATCGATGGGACCAAGGGAAAGTGTCCACTGATGGATCTCAGCAGCAGCCAGGCAGGTTTGTATGAGAGGTTGGGTTGGGAGAGACACCCTGCCTGAAACCCTGGCAGTCAGTGTAGGCAATGCTAAGCTAGACTGGCCAATACCAGTCTGGCACAGTACAAGGCAGCTTCCTACCAGCTCTGGTGTGGCTCCCTGGCCTTGTTCCTGCTGTGTTGCTGCTGTTAATCTGAGCAAACTCCCGCTGTCACCTCCCACACCCAGAGCTCCAGATTCTCCTGTGTCGCTTAATGAATGCACCACCAGAATTGTTTGTCTTTTCTGTTTGCACAATCCCGGCCATCGAAAAGAAGAAAGGGAGGAGAGAGAAAGAAACGGAAATTCCCGGGAGATTAAATTTAGCTTTTGATGAGGATGATGGTTCTGCCTGTCATATTTTATGCACGCTCCCCTCTGCATCCCAACAACAACAACAACAACAACAACTGCCTGTATTTCCCAAATTCAATAATTGGCTCAGAAGAAGGAGATGGGTTTGCTCCGGCTCCTCTTTCTTCCTCTTGTTCTTTCTTTTTTTTCCTCCAGGAGCCAGACGGGAGGTGCGGATGAGCGGAGGCGAAGAGGGAATTCGCTTCTCTTTAGTGACAGGGAAAAGGATGGAGGGAAGAGGGGAGGGAGAAGAGAAGGAGCCTCCTGTTCTGAGAACAAGCCTGCAAAATAAAATAAAAAGATTAAAAAAGAGCATCGCTGACCTAATTTCAGCATCAAGCAGAGAGAGAGAGAGAGAGAGAGAGAGAGAGAGAGAGAGAGAGAGAGAGAGAGGAAGCCTCCCTGGTATAAATAATGCAGCTTTTCTGCATCTTGTTGTGACGGAAAAGTTGGGCTCCGCTCAGGAGGAATGAAGCTTCCGATCTCAGCAGAGGCTGCGGAAGTTGGCTTCCCCCGTGTCTCCTCTCTGCAAAATTGGCAGGAGGTTTCCGTGCGTGATGGGGGGCTCCCGCTTCACCACCGCGTTTTTATCCTTTATTGTTCTGAGCCCTGCAACCTGCAAAAACAAAAAAAAAAAGGGGGGGAGACTGTGTCTTTGGCATTGGCACGAAGGCTAAAAGGATTATTTAAGTGAGTCAGTGGCTTTGATGGTGTAGAATTATAGAATTTTGCAGCTTGGACTTGGGACCTGAAAGGTCTTCCAGCCCAAGGCTTCCAAGAGACTTGAACATAATAACATGCTTCTGGATGAGACCGATGTCCGCATCCAGACCACTGTCCTGTTCTCGCAGTGGCCAACCAGAAACCCCAGTGGCTTTCAAGGATTTGAGCAGAAGAGCAGCACTCTCCCCTCCTGTAGCTTCCAGCCAGTGCTGGATTACCAAATAGGCAGAGTAGGCATCGGTCTATGGGCCCCATGCCTTTAAGGGGCCTTTAAGCCCCCCCCCCCCGTGACCAAAATCGAGCCGGGGGAGCTGACGCAAGGAGAAGGAGGGGAGGGAGAGGGAAGAGAGAGAAAGAGGAAGAAGAAAAAAGAGTGGAGCCCCGACCTTGCCACGCTGCTGCTGCCGCTCAGGAAGAGAAATAGGAGAACACTAGGAGGGCAAGGACACGTGGCTGAGCCCAGGTCTGACCCGAGCCTACTCCACGGCAGCTAGTGGTGCAAGAGAGCAGGCCAGGGCCCAGAGGAAGGCCACGTGACAGAGGAGACCACAGAAGAGAAGATATTACTACTTCTTTTTTAATAATCTCCCCCCCCTTTTTTTTAAAGTGTCCCCGGATTCCTTGAAAAAAATCTGGTAACCTTATGGTATACAGAAGCATTGCTGCCTCTCCAACCATAGAATCATAGAGTTGGAAGATACCACAAGGGCCATCGAGTCCAACCCCCTGCCAAGCAGGAAACACCATCAGAGCACTCCTGACATATGGTTGTCAAGCCTCTGCTTAAAGACCTCCAAAGAAGGAGACTCCACCACACTCCTTGGCAGCAAATTCCACTGTCAAACAGCTCTTACTGTCAGGAAGTTCTTCCTAATGTTTAGGTGGAATCTTCTTTCTTGTAGTTTGGAACCATTGCTCCGTGTCCACTTCTCTGGAGCAGCAGAAAACAACCTTTCTCCCTCCTCTGTGTGACATCCTTTTATATATTTGAACATGGCTATCATATCACCCCTTAACCTCCTCTTCTCCAGGCTAAACATGCCCAGCTCCCTTAGCCGTTCCTCATAAGGCATCGTTTCCAGGCCTTTGACCATTTTGGTTGCCCTCCTCTGGACACGTTCCAGTTTGTCAGTGTCCTTTTTGAACTGTGGTGCCCAGAACTGGACACAGTACTCCAGGTGAGGTCTGACCAGAGCAGAATACAGTGGCACTATTACTTCCCTTGATCTAGATGCAATACTCCTATTGATGCAGCCCAGAATTGCATTGGCTTTTTTAGCTGCCGCGTCACACTGTTGGCTCATGTCAAGTTTGTGGTCAACCAAGACTCCTAGATCCTTTTCACATGTACTGCTCTCAAGCCAGGTGTCACCCATCTTGTATTTGTGGAGGAAGAGCCGGCTGGTAGGGATGTCTGTGCTGAGTGCTCTGCCTCCCTGGTCAGAGGCAGTGATGCTTCTGAATACCAGTTCCTGAGAATCACTGCTGGCAGGACTTCCACAGGCATTTGGTAGGATGCTGGGCTAAATTGGCCACCAGCCCGATCCGGTAGGTTCTCCCAATGATCTTATGTATGCACTGCTGAAAATGCACTACTTACTAGCCAAGTCTGAGTGTTAGAGATTAAAATGACCATTCAGGACATAACATGGACCTTGCTAATAGAGGCCAGCTCATAGCAAGCATAGGAAAAATGGTTGGACATCAAAAGCTAGCTGTGATTCCTTGATTGCAGAGATCGGACTAGATGACTGTCATGGACTGGTTGGATGCAGAGGAATGGTGGGAGGAACTGGCTGGGGAACCACCAAGGAGGGAAAGTTCAGAGCCTGGGGAGTGGTAGTGGGACAGCGATGAGTGGTCAGAGGGAGAAGAGGAGGTGTTGGAAGTGAAGCAGAAGCAGAAGAGTCGGATGAGGGAGATCAAGAGGCAGAAATCAGTCCAATTGGTGAAGAGTCACAGGTGTCCCCCCTCCTGCTGCAACCAGCTCCTCCCTCCTCCCTCCCCCAGACTCCCAGAACCAGGAGAGGCATGAAACAGAAGGAGCAAAGACAGGCACGCAGGCGCAGCCTCCATTTGCTAGGGAAAAGCCCTGGAGAGGAGGAGACGTCTGTGGGGCGGTGGGGACTTTTGGTCTTGGCACCTGCTTCAAGGGGGCAAGACCTGCCATGGATGAGTTACTGATCCTTTGCCAGTTCCAGGCAGACCATGTTTTTTGCTAATAAAGCATTAACTCAAACTTGCACAGTTTGTTTTTACTGCCGGCTCACTTCTGACAGGGACACAGGTGGCACTGTGGGTTAAACCACAGAGCCTAGGACTTGCCGATCAGAAGGTCGTCGGTTCGAATCCCCGCGACGGGTTGAGCTCCCGTTGCTCATTCCTTGCTCTTGCCAACCTAGCTGTTCAAAAAGCATGTCAAAGTGCAAGTAGATAAATAGGTACCACTCCCGCGGGAAGCTGTACACCGGCTCCCTTGGCCAATAAAGCAAGATGAGCGCCGCAACCCCAGAATTGGTCATGACTTTTTTTTTCAAATAATATTTATTAAAGTTTTAAAAGTTACAGAAAGAAAAGAAAAAGAATTAAACATAACAAAACCATACAATACAATACAAAGACAAAAATACTACATATACATAACAAAAATAAAACAAAAACAATTTTAAAAACCCACATCCAATACTTTCAATGTTATTAACTTTCATTTACTTGTTTCAGCGACCTCCTCACACCTCCCTTTTTTTTGTATTCCACTTCGATTAATTGTTTCAGCAAATCCTTTCCATCTTCCTCAATTTTCTGTCCTATCATTTAACTTAACAAATTCTAACATTATTTTTTCCTTTAATCCATTTACAATCTATTGTACTTAATTCTTTATAGCATTTCTGCTAAAGCCATGTAACTTCATTCCAACATCTTTCTAACATTCCTTAATTTTACAATATTTCTGTAGATAATCTTTAAATTTCTTCCAATCTTCTTCCACCATCTCTTCTCCCGGGTCTCGGATTCTGCCAGTCATTTCCGCCAATTCCATGTAGTCCAGCAGAATTGGTCATGACTGGACCTAATGGTCAGGGGTCCCTTTACCTTTACCTTTTGCACTTCTGACAATGGCCCTTCTGTCCCTTCCAACTATATGATTCTATAAGTCGTGTTGTTTCACCCCACCCTCAAATCAACCTGGGCAGGGATTGTTTTATGGTAGTAGCCAGGAATGTACCCGACACTGTTCTTTGCTTGGCCAGTGTTCTCTGTGCTTGCCATTCTTCGGCAATGACTCTCTCCCAGACCTCAAGACTCACTTTTCTCCTGAGCTGTGCAAACGCTGTTGAGGAGGGGTGTTTGTGTGGATGTCAGGGAGCTGTCAACGAGCCAAGTCAACCACAGGGCAGGCACACAAACGGAAGGCACGGAATGCAATCAGCTCTTTAGTAACAGAAAATAACAACATTTTGGTTCACCTTGCTCCAGCTAACACATTGCCGAAACTGACCATTAGCTCCACACTTCCTCCTGTAATCTTTTGCTCTGGATCTTCTCAAGCAAATGAAGGCTGTGTCAAGGGGGGGGGGGGTGAGCTCCTCCTCTGGGCCTGTCTAGCCCATTGCTCAGCAATTTGCCGGAGTCTGCTCTATCGAAGTGTCAGAGGGGGAGGAGAGCCAGCAAGACTGGGACTGTCCTGTTGCTGGGTAGCTGCGCCATTCTCTGACTCCTCTCTGAGTCTGCACTCAACACTGTGACTCTCAGCCTCTAACCCTGTCCTGGAAGACCCTCCTTGTCCTGACCCCCCCTTGATCGCTCAAACCCCCTGCTTCTAGCACCATCCAGCTTGTTCCTTCCCCAGACTGCTACCCAGTGACCCACTACCACCACGATCCAGGGGGGCTTTGGGGCAGATGGCTCCCACCATTTCTTCCTCATCCAGCCAGTCCCTGACAGCAGAGAAGAAAAAGAGGTGTGGGAGCCTCTGTTAGAGCAATGACTGCCCTCCCCGCCAGACTCAACTGAAAAGCTGTCACATCCGGACAAAGAAACAGCCAGTGCCGCAAATGAGGCATGCCCAGCCGTCGAGAGCGGGCAATAAACAGCGGCGAACCAAAGGAGGGCATCTCTTAAGGGAATATGCGGAGGGGACCCAGCCAGGATTGATCTTGGGCCTTTTTGAAAAATGTTATGACAGCTCCCGAACAAACAGCGTGCTATTTTTGGGCCACCGGAAAGCAATCCATCTGTACGAGATCAACACAAAGCAAGCGAGCGCTGCTTGGGCAAGCTCACAGCTGACTCAAGAACGACTTTTGTTGTTCACTGGTGCTGGGGGAAATGATTGGCTAAGAAGGGCAAGGCCTGTCTAGTCAGTCCCTGGTAGTGCAGAGGCAAAATAAAAGCCATGTAACAGGCAGCTTCTTTCAGCTGGTTGAAAAGATTTTGAGAGGGGGGGAAATGTACTATATATTTTTTGAAATAATACACATCAGTGGAAGGCTGTAGCTCAGTGATAGAGCATCTGCCTTGCGTTTAGAAGGTTGCAAGTTCAATTCTCACCTGCTCCAGGAAGAGCTAGGAGAAGATCTTTGAGAGGTAGCATGGTGCAGTGGTTAGAATGATGGGAGAGACCAGGGTTCAAATTCCTACTTGGCCGTAAAGCCCATGGGATGACCTTGGGTCAGTCACAGCCTCTCAGCCTAATCTGCCTAACAGGATTGTTGTAAAAAACAAAGTGGAGAGGGAGAGAAGTGTGTAAGCCACATTGAGCTCCTTGGAGAAAAGGGGGGCTCTAAATGCAACAACAATAATAATTCATTATTTGAAATTCGCATTGATCCAGTTTTTTAGTATTATTGTTGTTGTTTGTTTGTTTGTTTGTTGTTGTTGTTGTTGTTGTTGTTGTTATTATTATTATTATTATTATTATTATTATTATTATATCAAAGCACCGATCAAACAATAATCAAAATACAGAGGTTGCATTTTCCAAATAAACAGAGAGCAGATGATATAGAAAACTAAAGGTAGCAAAATGCATCATGAAAACTAAATTTTGCAATTTGGTGGTGTGGGGTATATATGAATTTGACATGTAATAAATGAAATTCCACCAAACAGCATAGAAATATTTCAGGTCTTTTTTGCCCTTAGAAATGTGTGATTTGTGAGTCATATTCTCTGCAATTACCAGAGTCCACATTGTTTTGCCCCAAATTTTGCAATGCAGTTCTGCATCTAAGTAAAGAGTGCATGATATTTTTTACACATTCTTACTAACAGAAACATAAGGTTGAAGGAGCTTTGTGGCACAAAACAATTATTTGTAGCTGTTTACACAAAGCTTTACCAATTGGCTAGCTCAATTAGTAGAGCATGAGACTCTTCAACTCAGGGTCATGGGTTTGAGCCCCACGTTGGGCAAAAGATTCCTGCATTGCAGGGGGTTGGACTAGATGACCCCTCCAACTCTATGATTCTAATGACTGGCTATCTTGTGGCTTGTGACAACTCAAAATCATAAATACAAGCAAACATGAAAACCGGTAAGTGCAGCAAAACTTTAAACAAGACGCAAGGAAGGTGTTTTGCTTTAGGCTCTAGCCTGGTCAATAGTACAGTGGTACCTTGGTACTCAAACAACTTGGAACCCAAACACTGCAAACCCGGAAGTAAGTGTTCTGGTTCGCAAACTTTTTTCAGAAGCCGAACATGCTCCGTTTTGAGTGTTGCACTTCCAATTTGAGTGTCTCACTTCCGTTTTGAGTGTTACGCTGAGATTTGCCTGTTTTTGCTATTTATTTTTCCTTTTTGTGGCTCTTTTTGTTTTGTTTTTGTGACTGTGTGGAACCCAGTTCAGCTGCTGACTGATTGTGTGACTGCAGTACATTGTTTATCGCTTTCATTTTATGGATCAGTGGTCTCGTTAGATAGTAAAATTCATGTTAAATTTCTGTTTTAGGGGTCGTTTTTAAAAGTCTGGAACGGATTAATCCATTTTGCATTACTTTCTATGGGAAAGCACGCCTTGGTTTTTGGAGCACTTTGGTTTTGGAACGGACTTCCGGATTAAGTTTGAGAACCAAGATACCACTGCACATAAATGATCAATGTACAGTGGTACCTCGGGTTAAGAACTTAATTCGTTCCGGAGGTCCGTTCTTAACCTGAAACTGTTCTTAACCTGAAGCACCACTTCAGCTAATGGGGCCTCCTGCTGCCACCATGTGATTTCCGTTCTCATCCTGAAGCAAAGTTCTTAACCCTAGGTATTATTTCTGGGTTAGCGGAGTCTGTAACCTGAAGCGTCTGTATCCCAAGGTACCACTGTACTGAAAGTCGCCTCCTGCCAGCCCCTCCTTGTGCCCCCTTGCCTCTTAGCACCCATAAGGTAATTCCACTGCCGCCACCCCAAGGGGCAGTGCTGCTCACTTTGGGAACCACTGCTCTAAGTGGAGGCGGTGGTAGTGTTTGCACCCAAAATAAGTGAGAGAAAAGACTCTATGCAGCTTTTGCATATAAGTGGATAGCCTTGGTGGGAGGGAGGGAGGGACTGAACCATGATGAGTTGGCGGGTCTGACTTTGATGTGCCGACTCAGCACACGGAATTGATGAGTCAGAAGAGGCCGTTTGACCAGAACAATCATTTCTTGTTGGTGGGGAGGGGAGCGCCTGATTTGATGGGGACATATCAAGGCCATTAACACATCTGAAGTGGGAAGGGAGAAAATCTAATTACGGATGCATGAAATAGGAAAGATAATCCTTGGAAATTGGACAGAAGGAAATCCACAGGTGCCGAGGCGTCATCAAAGAAGGACTTTTGTCTTTAGGGCTGCAAAAGCCTCAGATGTAATGAGAAACTGGCAAAGGGATGGATATTGCTTGAGACGTTCATGCACTTTCTTGGTTTAATGGGAGTTGGGGGGTATAGAGACAGGAGGATCGGCCAGGGCTTGCTGGAACTCACCTGCGCAGCTCATGCCTCTGGGGAGAGATGGCGTTGGACTCCAACTCCCATCATCCGCAGCCTGGGTAGCCAGTGGGCAGGGATGATGGGAGTTGCAGTCCAGCAATGTCAGGATGCTCTAGAATTTTGAAAACTGTTGGGAAACAAAGGAAACTGCCTGATACAGAGTCCGACTCCTGGTCCATGTAGACTGGTACTGTGGGATATTTAAAGTGCTTTCAGACAATCAATCCATGTTTTGCTAGACAGGCACATGACAGGAGCTGAAGCTAACTGAGTTTCCCTGTAAACTTGCTAGAGAGAAGTCCCAATGTGCCCTGACAGGGGGAGGAAATAACTATAGATTTTCTCCTATCTGCCTGGGCAAACTCCTACTCTTTCCATCTTTCCGTTCTGCCAACAATGTGAGGACATCTGCTAAGTATGAGCTCCAAGCTCAGCCACTGTTTTAAACTAGACATCATCATCATCATTAATTTTTATTGAAAGTTCAAAAAGTAAATAACCATATGTGCACCAAACATGGTGAGACAAAAGAGAGAGAGAGAGAGAGAGAGGGAAAAAACTAGAACCTGTGCATAAGGGAAAACAAAGTATGTTTTTGTGATTGAATTACCATTTTCAGCCTGCCTGAACAAAGCTGCTGTATCTATTACTTTCCAACAAGTATTCTGAGTGAGCAAAAGTTTATGTTTGACTTTTGCAATACCGTTTGTGTGAAGGGGAAGAAAAGAGGGATATATCAGGAAAATCTGGACTGCCTTAAAGCATCCTGGATTACTTAAACTAAAAGGCTAAAAACTAGCCTGTCCAAGCTCCCCATTTAAGCTGCGAAGGGATGGCACTCACAGACGTGAGGAAGGAAGGATAATATCTAATAAATATATCTTGGACTTCCATGGAGCCCAACAAAGACCTATCTTGCCCAGCTTAACAGCATCACAGGCTTGGTGGTTAAAAGGTTAGCGACAGTCAACAGCTCAGCACAGGATCACCCATAAGTGCTTCAAAGACACAGGCCCAGTGACACCAATTTGCATGCCATTTACATGCATTTGACACATGCTATTGTATCTGCAGTGATACAAATACAGACCTCTGATCAAATTAAGAGGGCAGGTGTCTGGGGAGGTCTCCTCCGAGCTGCCCTTTGAAGCTCTGTGAGCAAAATAAACAACGTTTTAATTGCATTCTTCTTAAAAGGAGGGGGCAGGCGATCCACAACGTCTGCTATGCGAGACGAACCGGCGGCAGCTGGAACCTGGAAGCCCCAGCGATTAATGAGGTTAAATTCTAATTAATACAGCTCCATTCATTTATCCAGGAATTGACACACGGAGATTAAGCAAAATCCGTAGCTCAGAGAGCGAGACAGAGCGAGCGGATGCCAGAGTTAAGGGAGAACAAACATCCCACTGGGGCAGAGATAAGAGGAAGGAGTTTGCTCTCAAACACAGCTGCTGTTCACTTCGGTGGGACTTGGTGTCAGAGAACCTCCTGGGGGACCGACCCAGTGGAACATGTCTTGTCTGTCTTCAGCACTGATGTCCCTGGTCACCACTTCACCACTGCATATGCTCAAGGGACCAGTAAACCAGGGATGGAGGGAGGCGTTGTGGGGTTGGTTGGCTCTGCCTCTTTGCTACAGCCCTTCTCTCAAGTCGTAGGAACACAGGAAGCTGCCTTACATTGATCATTGGCTCACCTAGCTGTGTTATCTACACCGATTCTCTAGCATTTCATAGAACTGTAGAGTTGGAAGGGACTCTGAGGATCAGCCAATCCCCGCAATACAGGAATATGCAGTTGGGATCAAACCTGCAACCTTGGTGTTATTAGCACCAAGTGTCAGGGGCTGTGCTGGTCCCATGGGTTACCCAAGAGGCAAGGTCCAAGTCCGGTCCATGGTCAAAGGTGCAATGTGGAGGCAGTCCGTAGTAGCTGAAGCTGGGTGCAGGGCAGGGAGTCAGGTGAAGTCAGGAACAGGCTTGCAAGCAGGGAGCCAGGGCGGGTCAGGAGCTCAGGCAAGAAAGCAGGACAGGGTTCAGTCAGGAATTAGCAACCAACAATGTTGCTCCCGCAGCTTGGGACTGGGGCTGGCCGGCTTTATCTGCCCCGAGGCATAGGGCAGCCCTGATCCTCCAGTGACTCACCTCTCCTGGCCTGGAGGTGAGTACTCCTCCTGCAGGAACTTAGTTCCTTCCTCCTCTCTGCCCTGAGCCTCTGCAGCTCAGGAGAGGCTGGAGGGTTACCGGACCCAGAGGCAACCTCAGCTTCCCCTGATGGGGCTGAGAGTGGAGCACCTGCAGGCAATGGGTCCTCCATCACCTCAAGAGCCAGAGCAGACTCAGCTGGTGCCTGCACCTGAGGATCCAGCACAGGTGAGGACCTTTCAGGCTCATGCCCCAGCCCTGGCTCAGCTGGTTCTGGAGGCGGGGAATCCTGTGCAGGCTGGGATCCCTCAGGTTCAGCATCCGAGTCTGAATCCTAGGCCATCACAGGGGCTGGACTGAGGAGGAATGGTGGAGACCGTCCCCCTTCTCCTGAACCTTTGTGAGAACAGGAGGACGGTATAGATTTAGAACAGTGGTTTGCAGAAGGGCTTAGTTCAGAGGCTGCATAGGGGAGAAGCTGGGAAATATTGGGAGCGGAACAGCAGGAAGAAGAATAAACACCAGTGGAGAGACAGCTGACAGACTCAGTGTCTTTGGAAAGCATTCCTGACCCCTCCTCTCCCAGGACCAGGTGAGCCCTGAGAGTAGTAGAACAGAAAGCTCAGAGGCAGAAGCTCAGATTAGTCAACGCAGGGGTGATGTAAGCTTCGTTCCGGAGCTGACAGAGGCTGGGAATGAGAACAGACAAAGAGAGATAAGGACACTGGAATATGAGCTGGAATGTGAGAGGGAGGAGGGGCAGCCTAGCGGCATGGCTTCAGAAAACAGAGAGCAGGCAGCAGATAGCAATGGTAATCTGATCCCTGAGCATAGTGACCAAGGAAGGGGGAGCCAGAGCACAGATCCACAAAATACCAATCTTAGCTCAGAAACAGATGGAGAGAGGCCAGGAATAGCCAGCCCAAAAACTCGAAGGTGCAAAAAGGTCAATGAAAGGAGGGGGAAAGAGCGGAAGCAAAAGGGTTTTTTCCCTTTTGGAAGAAGAGGAAGGGATGGAGTTTAGACTTGGCAACTGCGAACTTGGAGTCAGACACAGAGTGAAGGAGCTCCGGAGTGATTTATGTGTTTGAGCAATAAACCTGAGATAATTACTACCGGTGTCTCGCTTCTGTGGGAGGGCCAAGCCATTACAGGTGATGTTGAATAAGAGAGATGGAGGGGGTCAGATTTATTCTGAGTAATGGCATTGTCTTAGAGAGACTGCATACCTTTGTCTCTCTCTGTGAATATTGAATAAATTACTTGGTAAGAACTCCTTTTGTTTATCTGCTTCCTGGCTGCCACTGTGGGAGGGATCTGGTTCCCTAAAGCCTAACACCATGGTTAAACTGATCTATCCAATTTCAGGCAGGGTCCTCTTCCAGCTCCACCTGGAGATGCCAAAGATCAAACTTGGGGCCTTCTATGTGTAAAACGACTAGGCTATGGACCTTCAAAGTATACTGAGCTGTGGGATATTTAAAGTGCAGTCAAACCAACAATTCATGTTTTGCTAGCTAGGCACATGATAGGAGGTGAAGCTCATAAAGCTTTCCTGTAAACTTGCTAGAGAGAACTCTGTGAGGGACATTCTCATTGTGCCCTGATAGTGGGAGGGAGTAGCTATATATATTCTCCTACCTGCCTGGACACCCCCTCTTCCCCATTCCTCACCTCTTTCTGCTCTGCCAGCAATGTGAGAACATCTGCAAGTCTGAGCTTCATGCTCAGACACCATTTTAAGCTAGACCTAAGTATGCTTTTTTAAATGAACTAGCATTTTCAGCCTGCCTGAACAAACCTGCTGTTAGCTGTTATTCTTCAACAAGTATTCCGAGTGAATAAATGTTATTTTTACCTTATGCAAGACTGTTATTATTGCTTTAAGGGTGAGAAAAGAGGGGAAATACAGGGGGGAATCTGGTCTGCCTTAATGCATCCTGGATTACTTAAACTAAAAGGCTTAAACTAGCCTATCTAAGCTCCCCATTTAAGCTGAAAAGGGATGGAACTCTACTGAACTCACAAATGTGAGGAAGGAAGGATAATATTAAGAAATATATCCTCTCCTAGCATCTATTCACATCCCAACATGAGTCAAAACGTTGGTTCACCCAGCTCAGTATCCTCTACAACAGCCTTTCACAGCCTTGGGTCTCCAGATGTACTTGGACTACAACTCCCATCATCCTTGACCACTGCCCATGCTGGCTAGGAATGATGAGAGCTGTAGTCCAACAACATCTGAGGACCCAAGGTTTCTTCTTCTTCTTTTCCCTTGAACACAAATGTATTGCAACAAAAGCTGGTGATCATGAACAAGAAAATATTGTGAATCACATCCTTTTTCTAGAGAGCCTGCAGACAAGTAATGCACAATGACAACAAGGACTTTTCTGGACCCAAGGTTGAAAAAGGCTGGTCTGAATGAACCGGGAGCAGCTCACCAGAGTATCAGACAGGGAATCGTCGTTGTCCCCCAGCCCTACCTGGTGATGCCAGGTGTTCAACCTGGCACTTTCTGCATGCAAGGAAAGTGCTCTACCACTGATCTACAGCCCTTTCCTCTAGCAGGGAGGTGAATGTTGGTTCTGCATTTGACCATGACGACTGCTATTTATTTTCAGTTTTGTTTTTTTGCTGCAGAAAGGCCCCAGACAGGTTTTTAAAGAGGCACTTGCATCCGTTCAACATTCTCCATCACTTCCTCCCAGACTTAATATCCCTCTCATTCTCTCGAAGTCCACAGGATGCAGGACGTTGGCTCCTCAACCTCATCAGCGCAATGCACCAAAAAAGTCAGAGATGAATGGCTGCGTTTAAGAGACTTGATAGTGGCTTGACAGAGGAGTTTTCTCATCTGATGGTGAATGCACACATTTGTGTCTGGCTCCCTCCCACCCCGTTCTTCTTTCTTCTGACCACTGTTGCTTCACGTCAAATGGGCTGTGCAGGGTTTTGAAATCATACGAAAGACTGCAAGACCCATTCCACAGGGAAAAAAGTGGGATGATCATTCAGTGCATAGTTAAACTACGGGAATCACTCTTACAGGAATCAGTGGTGGCCACCTACTTGGGTAGCTACGAAAAATGACTGGACAAGTTCTTACACAAGCATAGGCAAACTTGGCCCTCCAGATGTTTTGGGACTACAAGTCCCATCATCCCTAGCTAACAGGACCAGTGCTCAGGGATGATGGGAGTTGTAGTCCCAAAACATCTGGAGGGCCAAGTTTGCCTATGCCTTGTCAGGAGAAAATGGCTACTGGCCATAAGCTGATAATTTGCTCTTGTGCTCAGGTCCTGCATGGTTTCCGACAGGCACCTGGTTGGCCATGGTGAGAACAGGCTGCTGGCCATTGGCCTGATCCACCAGGCTCCTCTTATGTTCCTAAGATGTGTGCATACATCAGGGGAACTTTTTCCCACCAGCGGGGTCACATTGTCCAACGGGGAACCATGTTGGTTGTGGGCAGGGCCAGAGGCAAAAGTGGGTGGTGCCGCAGATTAAAAACTCACCTATTCTTGCAAATACCTAGCTCACAAGTCAGGCAATTGTTTCCATAACTGTTTTAATATAGGGAAGTGATGATATTGCACATTGTTTTGGAATGCCATATGGGAAGCAAATAATGATAATTGTAAGTGAGGCTCTTGTATTTAATATTGCACCACCATCAGGGCCGGATTTAGGTTTGATGAGGCCCTAAGCTACTGAAGGCCCTTTATATGTCCAGCTGTCCTTTGTCAACAACAAATTGTCACTGTTTTTTTGTGTTGAATATATGCTATATGGTAATTTATGGACCTAATAGGTATCTAAAGCCATTTGCACATAACAAAATAGGAGCCTACACAACACAAAACACTCTTGCTGTATGTAGGTTTTATTTTATTTGTTTTTTATCATATATTTTGAAAATGTGCACCCATTTATTTTTCTTTAATTTTTGGGAGGGCCTCCAAGAGAGTGGGGCCCTAAGCAATAGCTTGTTTAGCTTATACATAAATCTGGCACTGACCAGCAAACAAGAGCGAGTGAGCAAGAAAAGGGTGCTTTGCCTGCAGAATCAGAATCGCTGTCCAGGGTGCTGATGCTGCTGGGATCAGCATTCCCCACTTCCAGATCTTCATTTCGGGCCCGATGCCTGAGGTTTGCGGAGGTGCCCCCTTCTGCATTCCGCTCACATCGCCACCCTTCTCCTTCTCCCCGGCTTACCGCTGGCAGTAATTTCAGGCCGGAGAAGCGGCGAGAGGGCAGAGAGAAATATAGATTGTGTGGGTAGAGGGGACAATGCAGGTTGTCTGATTGGTGATCGAGAGCATTTATCTCCACTGCGGCTGGGAGATGGAAAATCACCTCCACTCACCGCACAGAGAGAGAGACACACGCAGCCACATGGACACCCTGCTGATTGTTCAGCTCATTGACGGTCTCACATTCAGAATGCTGCTGCCAAGGCCGAGATCAGAAACTTATGCAACCATCTATCTGTGGGGGAGTGGGGGAGAAAAACCCTCTAGCTATCTAAGGATTGTCTGGCTCTCTCTCATGTGCTTTGGCGATCACTTGTAGCTGAGTAAGATTGTCTTCCATAAACACGGTTTTAACAATGAGTCCTGTGGAGGCCAATTCTGGATCTACACGTCCTTCCACAGTGGGGACATTGGTTTCCGGGCAGGAGCTGATCACAGTGTGGGTCCTTCCACAGTGGGGACATTGGTTTCCGGGCAGGAGCTGATCACAGTGTGGATTTGCCAGGGAGACCAAAACGCTTGTTTACAAAGCTATTGTACTACCAACCTTACCGTAAGCTTGTGAAACATGGACCACTTATAAACGCCATCTCCAACTCCTCGAAAGATTCCATCAACGGTGTCTCCAAACATGTCACTTGGGAAGACAGGCGAACTAATATCAATGTACTGGCAGAAGCAAAGATCACCAGTGTTGAAGCAATGATTCTTCAACATCAACTTCGTTGGACTGGTCATGTTGTGTGGATGCCTGATGATTGTCTTCCAAAACAATTACTCTATTCCAAACTTAAAAATGGAAAGTGTAACGCTGGTGGTCAACAAAAGAAGTTTAAAGATTGTCTCAAGGCAAATCTAAAAAAATGTAGTATAAACACTGACAACTGGGAAACACTGGCCTGTGAGCACTCCAGTTGGAGAACAGCCTTTACCAAAGGTGTCATGGGCTTTGAAGACACTCGAACTCAAGACGCAAGGGAGAAACGTGCTAAGAGGAAGGCACGCTTGGCAAATCCACACAGTGATCAAGCTATCGAGCCAGTGTAATAAAGGCATCAGTGGTGGCTGATGAATGTTGACATGGGGGAGCACAAGGAAGGGCAACTTACGGCTGGTTAAGGCCAATTCATGCTTTTGAATTATGGTGCTGGAGGAGACTCTTGAGAGTCCCATGGACTGCAAGAAGATCAAACCTCTCCATTCTGAAGGAAATCAGCCCTGAGTGCTCACTGGAAGGACAGATCCGGAAGCTGAGGCTCCAATACTTTGGCCACCTCATGAGAAGAGAAGACTCCCTGGAAAAGACCCTGATGTTGGGAAAGATGGCGGGCACAAGGAGAAGGGACGACAGAGGACTAGATGGCTGGACAGTGTTCTCGAAGCTACTAACGTGAATTTGACCAAACTGCAGGAGGCAGTGGAAGACAGTTGTGCCTGGCGTGCTTTGTGATCTGAGGATGAAGGGCAGTATACAAATTATTATTATTATTTAAAAAATTATATATGATTAGATGCAGAAAGACTTTTTTGACCAGTCGCTGTTCTCAAATACAGGCATGGGGAACGAGTCACCCTCTGGGCATTTCTCTCCAATCCGTGGCCACCCGTCCCCGTCCCCCGTCCCCCCCCGAACTGAGAGGCTTTCTGTGACTGCTCCGCTCGGGCCCCATCCTGCCAATGTGTGGTTAGGAGGCTTGGCGTTATTAAAAGGATGCCTGCTCCCCATTACAGCCGGTGACTCGGTGCAAGGCAATCTTGCCCAAGCAGGTTTCCGACAAATTGAATAAACTCTGCCGCTGTTTTGCCGGCTGTTACTCTGATTGTCAGCTCACTTTATCTCTCCCGCCATGTCTTTGCAGCTTCCCTGCCTAATAAGGGAATCTCTCCTGCCCTCAATTTGCAGGCGTCTCTGTCTCTCCCCCTGCTTTCTCCCTCTTTCCTTCGCTGAAGGAATAAAAATCATCCAGGCACGTTTCTGTGTCAAAGGGAACATGGATTTCATATCAGGAAGGGGCAGGATCCTTGCAAATTGCATATAATTGATGCAAAGCCAAGCCAACCACTTTGCATAGCTTTTGCTTACCGTGTTTTTTGCTCTATAGGACTCACTTTTTCCCTTCTAAAAAGTAGGGGGAAATGTGTGTGCGTCTTATGGAGTGAATGCAGACTGCGCAGCTATCTCAGAAGCCAGAACAGCAAGAGGGATTGCTGCTTTCACTGCATAGCGATCCCTCTTGTTGTTCTGGCTTCTGAGATTCAGAATATTTTTTTTCTTGTTTTCCTCCTCCAAAAACTAGGTGCGTCTTGTGATCTGGTGTGTCTTATAGAGTGGAAAATATGGTACTTGGCTTCTGCTGGTCAGGAGGGGATGGAAGCCCCAGCCTTGATCCCTGGAAAAATCTTAGCTATACTTTCGACATAACAACATCAGCAAGCCAGTGGTCCATCTATTCCAGCATCCTGTTCTCACAGTGGCCAACCAGGTGCCCCCTCAAGCAGGACCAGAGCACAACAGCCCTCTCCCCACATGGGACTCCCAGCAGCTGACATTCTGCTTTCATACTGGGACAAATTCAGAGTGTTGCTATTATTATAGGAAGTCATTTAAGAATTTGGGGCCAGTTTACTTGCAAGATCACTTTGCCGCATGTACATCCACTCAGTCAATTTGATTGTCAAAATTGACACTGTTACAGGTGCTGCATCATACCTGTTCCACATCTGTATGGTTCTGATTTTTTTAGTGTGAACTTTGGAACTCCCTGCCAATTGACACTGAGTAGGCGCCTTCATTTTAGTTTTTTTACAGTGCCTGCCAAAAACATTTGTTTTGTTTTGACAAGCTTACCCAGATATGTAGAATGCTGATGCGTGTTTTAATGTTTTCAGTTTTGCTGATTTTTTAAAAATGTTTTAAATAGTTGCTTTTAACTGTTTTTACCAGTAGTTTTATTCTCTTTATAAACCACTTTGAGGTTGTTGGGTGTGTGTGTGTGTGTGTGTGTGTTTTATAATCAAGTGGGGTATAAATTGTGTGAAATAAAGAAAACTATGGAGGGAGGTATCATGGCTAGAAGCAACTGATAACTATATCTTTCAGGAAATTGCTTAATAGGTGGCTGCTCCCAGACTCTGGAATTCCATCCCTAAAGAAGCTAGACTGGTTCCTTGTTGCCTTTCTGCCGGCAGGTAAAGACTCTTATTCCAACGGGTGTTTAGGAACTGACTTTTTTTTTAATGGAAAATGTTTTCAATAGCACTGTGCTGTCTGTATTTTAAGAGGTGTTAAAATATTGTTTTAATTCTATTAGAGTTTAATTGCTTTTAAAATATGGTCTAGTATTTTTTTAGCTTTTTAAATTTTATTTGTGCTGTTTTAATTTAAAGCCTCTTTGAGTTCCACAGTTCCCTAACCCTCTATTCTATGTAGAAGAGCTTCTTATTTCCTGTCTTAATTCATTCAACATTCAGCTTCATTGGATGGCCCTGAGTTCTTGTATTATTAGGAAAGAGGGAGAAAAACTTCCCTCTGTCCATTCTCTCCCAACCACGGATCATTCTGGGCACCTCTTTAAAAACATAAGCTTCTCTGAATGTTCATTTGAAATCAGTTTCTCTGCAATCTCCACCCATTGTCCTCCCTGAGCAACAGAGAACAACCCAGATCTTGTCTGTTATTCTCAGCTGAACGAAATTTCATTACTGTCCTAATAGAAATCCTTTCCCCCACTAGATCTGTCCCTCCCTCCCCTGGAATTGTCGGCAGAGCTTCATTAATTGCAGAATAATACCCCCTCTTCAAATCCAGCACCTCCTAATTTCATAAAACTGGTAACATTCATGCAACAACGGAGGCGACAAATTGCCTCAGATCAGGCTGCAAAAAAAAGGCCTTCTAAGTGCTGGTTCTGCGACGGCACAGCTTGGCGTGGCGTTGTGCTGGGGAACTGTTTTTGTGAATTGATTCCTTTCAAACAACAACAGCAAAGGACTGAGATGGATTTAAATGGATAATAATTGTGTGCAACGTTCAGTTGAAGTGGGTGATAACTGCGCCAGACCTCCCTGACAAGGACGGAATATGTGCAGGTAAGAGATAAATTTGTGATGTGTGGTCTGCAAAGTCCTTTCATGTGAACATAAGAAGAACCTGATGGACCAGGCCAATGGTCCATTTGGTCCAGCATCTTGTTCTCACAGTGGCCAACCAGAAGCATGTGGGAAACCTGCAAGCAGGACCAGAGAACAAGAACCCTCTCCCCTTCTGCGGTTTCCAGCAACTGGCTTTCAGAAGCATTGCTGCCTCCAACTGTGAAGGCAGAACAAAGCCTTCAGGGCTAATAAGTCTCTCCTCATCAGAGTTCTCAAATCCTCTTTTAAAGCTATCTGGGTTGCTGGCCCTCACTGCCTCCTGTGGATGTGAGTTTAACTCTGCGATGTTTCAGCCAGTGGTGGGTAGGTTGAGATCTGATGATACAGTGGTACTTCAGGTTAAAGACACTTCAGGTTGCAGGCCCTTCAGGTTCCAGACTCCGCTAACCCAGAAATAGTGCCTTGGGTTAAGAACTTTGCTACAGGATGAGAACAGAAATCACACGATGGTGGCATGGCAGCAGTGGCAGGCCCCATTAACTAAAGTGGTACCTCAGGTTAAGAACAGTTTCAGATTAAGAATGGACCTCCAGAACAAATTGAGTTTTTAACCACAGGTACCACTGTATAAACCTAGACAGCATCTTAAAAAGCAGAGGCATCACCTTGCCAACAAAGGTACGTATAGTAAAAGCTATGGTTTTCCCAGTAGTGATGTATGGAAGTGAGAGCTGGACAATAAAGAAGGCTGATCGCCAAAGAATTGATGCTTTTGAATTATGGTGCTGGAGGAGACTCTTGAGAGTCCCGTGGACTGCAAGAAGATCAAACGTATCCATTCTTAAGGAAATCAGCCCTGAGTGCTCACTGGAAGGACAGATCCTGAAGCTGAGGCTCCGATACTTTGGCCACCTCATGAGAAGAGAAGACTCCCTGGAAAAGACCCTGATGTTGGGAAAGATGGAGGGCACAAGGAGAAGGGAACGACAGAGGACGAGATGGTTGGATAGTGTTCTCGAAGCTACCAGCAAACTGCGGGAGGCAGTGGAAGACAGGAGTGCCTGGCGTGCTCTGGTCCATGGGGTCACGAAGAGTCGGACACGACTAAACGACCAAACAACAACACCACCACTGTATATGGCATGATTTGCAGGAGAATAGCAAGAATTCTGACTCCCATTTCTTTAACAGTTGTATTGTTATGAGTTTGTACGTGTTGGACTCCTATAATCCCTGGATCCAGCAAGTGTTAGAATTTAATCAAGGCTTGGGGTGTTAAACTGCTTGCCAGGCCTGTCGAATCCCTGGATCTAGCAAGTGTTGAAAGGTGATGAAGCCAAGTTAGCTTCCTATTTTGAGGTGAGCAGCTGGGTGATGGGCCATTAAAAGAACAAAGGATCAAGGACAAAATATCATGGGGGCTTGGGGCAAGGTGGCAAATGGACGGGGGTCACACCCTCAACAGAGAAGGCTGGAGTTTAGTGTAGAGAGGTTAGGGACTTAGGAGTTATGTAAGCTAGGATATACCGGTGGTACATGACCCCAGTCAAACTTGCTAAGATATATCACCTGTCTGACAACAAATGTTGGAAATGTAAAGAGGCGGAAGGGACATTCTTTCACCTCTGGTGGACTTGCCCGAAAGTGAAGGCCTTTTGGGAGATGATTCATAATGAACTAAAAAAGGTACTTAGATTTACCTTACCTAAGAAACCGGAGGCCTTTCTTCTGGGCATCGTAGACCAGGGAGTACTTAAGAAAGATAGAACTTTTTTTATGTATGCTACCACAGCAGCAAGGATACTGATTGCTAAGCATTGGAAGACACAAGATTTACCCACGCTGGAGGAATGGCAGACGCAGTTGATGGACTACATGGAACTGGCTGAAATGACTGGCAGAATCCGAGACTCGGGAGAAGAAACAATCGAGGAAGACTGGGAAAAATTTAAAGACTATTTGAAAAAACATTATAAGTTGTATGAATGTTAAAAAATGCACTTTTGAGGAAATTCTAGCTTCAGCAATTGTAAACTAATGAAATGAAAATTAAGGTACAAGAAGTCAGAGGTGGAATAATGAAATAACTTTATTATGTTCAAGCTAAAACGTATAAGATGTCGGTTACAATACTTTGGAAATTAGATAACATGATAAAATGAAAGATACAATAAGTTTTGAAATAAGTTAACAAATTGCTGATGTTTTGTATCACAGAGAACGCAGGGTTAGGAAGATGCGGGGAAGTCCATTGGATTTGCTGAAAAAAAGGATTATGGAAATTTGTAACTTCTCTACTTTATTTTCTATATCTATCTTTTATTCTTTTTTTCTGTATTTCATAAACTTAATAAAAATATTATTATTAAAAAAAGGAGTTATGTAAGCTAGAAGCAGGAGAAGAAAAAACTGCATGCTAGAAAGGCAGGGAGAGAAAGAGAGCCATGGCTGATCTTTGCTTGAATCCAAGGCTTGCACCCCAAGCAAGACCCCTTTTTTGGGGTGTTAATGCTGTGAAACCCTCACTGTAAATATGTGTAAATAATCCATATATCATAAAGACACTACAGTCTCTGTTGTGCCTCGTTTCCAAAAGGAAACACGGACCCTGGGTAAGATTCCTGGGACCCCTGGCATCTCTCATCGCTGAAAGATTGGGATGGAGAGCAACAGGGTCAATAAAAAGCTTATTCTTCTCTCCTTCTAAATTAGGCTGCTGAGATGTGGAAGGTTTGGTGGAGGATGCAGGTGGGGGTGCCAGGAGTTTATTTTTAATGACTCAACCAGTCCTCAGTCTGAATTGGTTGCCTCAACACTTGCGATTTTTGTCTGCACAGTTTTGCCTGCTATTCCTTTTTGGGGTTTGAAGCAATATGCTAGCTGCAGAGCCACTGTCGTTTCTACCCAAGACTCAAACCACATTCCTTGACATTTCATTTTACTTAACATGAAAGCACTGGTGCTGACCTTATAATAGCAAGCTAGGTGTGTGCACGTGCAGGAGTTTTAATGCTGTGACCTAACAAATCTCTGCTGGAATGCCGGTTACAGTTTCGGATCGATAGAAGAGAAAAGAAGACTCTGTTGAGAGAGACTTGAGAAATTCAAGACTAGCTGAAAGTCTTGTGGGCCACGAAACCAGGAGCAGGACAGAAGTCGAGCCTTTTCGCTCTTTTTTTTTATTCAGCACAGGTGCTACAGAGTCCAGGTTGGGCCAAGATATTTTGCCACCCAAATCTGGAGATGGTCAGATCCAGAAGGGAAGTGGGAAGAGATCAGGGAGCTGGGAGGGCCCTAGTAGGATGGGGGAAGGAAAATTGTGATTGCAACAGCTGCCTGAGCCTGAGGAGGGGGCCAGTGATTTAGGGAGTAAGGAGCTAGATTCAGGAGAGGGACCAGGCAGGATTGTTGGGGTGTGTGTGTGTGTGTGTGTGTGTGTGTGTGTGTGTGTATCTAACTACTCTATTCCGAACTTAAAAATGGAAAGCGTAATGCTGGTGGTCAACAAAAGAGGTTTAGAGACTGTCTCAAGGCAAATCTAAAAAAATGTAGTATAAACACTGACAACTGGGAAACACTGTCCTGCGAGTGCTCCAGTTGGAGAACAGCCTTTACCAAAGGTGCCATGGGCTTAGAAGACACTCGAACTCAGGACACAAGGGAGAAACGTGCTAAGAGGAAGGCACGCTTGACAAATCCACACCATGATCAACTCCCGACGGAAAACCAATGTCCCCACTGTGGAAGGGCACGTGGATCCAGAATTGGTCTCCACAGTCACTTACAGATTCACTGTTAACACAGTGTTTATGGAAGACAATCTTACTCGGTTACGAGTGATTGCCAAAGAAGAAGATCTATATATCTCTCTATATATAATGTTATTAATTTTTATTTCATGCCATTGATATACTGCTTGATTGTAAAAGCAAGCCAACAAATAATAATAATAATAATAATAATAATAATAATAATATATTTATACCCTGCCCATCTGGCTGGGTTTCCGCAGCCACTCTGGGTGGCTCCCAACAGAATATTAAAAACATGATAATACAGTACATCAAACATTAGAAACTTCCCTAAACAGGGTTGCCTTCAGATGTCTTCTAAAAGTCAGATAGTTGTTTATTTCCTTGACATCTGATGGGAGGGTGTTCCACAGGGTGGGTGCCACTACTGAGAAGGCCCTCTGCCTGGTTCCCTGTAACTTCACTTCTTGCAGTGAGGGATACACCAGAAGATCCTCAACGCTGGACCTCAGTGTCCAGGCTGAACGATGGGGGTGGAGACGCTCCTTCAGGTATAGTGGGCTGAGGCAGTTTACAAAAATAATGCAACAATTACATTACTGGCGAAAGATGTCCCAGGAGCACAGAGCTTTGTCATGCAGAGGTGGGTCTGTGTCTTTTCCCCCATACAGTTTTTGGTGAATGCTGGACACCCCTCTTTGACCCCTGAGATGTGTGCTTATAGGACCCACCCTATGCTTGTGAATACAATCTGTTTTAACTTCTGAATTTAAAATGGTTTCAACCCACCCTGGAGCCTGCTATTGAAGGACCGGTAATACATTGGAGAAGAGGAAGAGGAAGTACTAATGGCTGGCAAAAGTTTGACCAACAAAGCCCAGTCTACCCGACACTTTGTGGTCAACTTTTCTGGAAGATTGAAAGCTTTAAACCACTGGACATGTCATGCTTCTGACCTCTTGGGCGCTTAAAACTAATGAGGGAAAGCGGCAGGAGCAGATGGCTTCATTAAAGAGCGGCTGACCTTCGGTTAGGGGGCAGTTGCTGGCTAATTGCGTTGCTTCCTTTCCTACAAGACACAGCCTCAGTTCCTGCCTTGGAGAACGAAATGGACAAGGCAAACTTTGTCCACCTACAGGAAAGGACATCTCAATTTGCTGCATGCGATGAGCTGCACCTGTTGAATTTCTGGCTGCCATGTTATGCGGCCATTTCGCACCTGTTGCAGAGGAGCGGCTGGAGTGTTGCGCTGCGAGACCCGGGTTCAAACCCTGCGGCAGCCATGTGAAGCTCACTGGATGATATTAGGCCAATCACTGTTTCACAGTCTAACCTACCTCACAGGGTTGTTGTTGAGATGAAATGAAGAGGAGGAGAACTGTCATCTTGAGCTTCTTGGAGGAAAAGTGGGATCCGATATCCAATGCCCTCTTTCATGTCTTGTTTGTTGTAATCTTTTTATAATGCATTTTGTGTTTTTTATATTGTAATTTTATATTATGGACTGAGATCTATGGATGAAGGGTGGTGTACGAATTTAATAAAGAATAATAATGATCACAATAATAGTAACAACAACAACAAATTGCTCTAAGAAATAGTTATAATAGTTGTTTATTCCACAAAGAGACTGAGCCAATTAGGAAGCATAGGAATATAAGAATCAGAGTCAGACCATTGGTCAATCTAGCTCACTGTCGTTCACACTCATTGGCACCAACTCTCTAGGGTTTAAAGATGGGACAATTATCAATCAATTATATGCCAGAAAGTGTGTTAAAACACATCAGTGTTCTACATGTCTGGATAGCCTTGCTTAAACAAAAACATTTTAAGCAGATGCTGTAAAGAGTACAGGGGTGGCCACAACTGCCTGGTGTCAAGTGGCAGGGAGTTCCACAGTGTGGGTGCTGCCATATTTAAAAAAAAAGCAAAAACATTTCTTATAAGTGTGGAGGGTGTAAAGCACCATTAACAGCACCTGATCCTCCTGTCCTTACTCCCAAGGAAGTATACAAAGAATGGCACCCTCAGCCAGCCAGCACTGGGCAACGAGAGACAGGCATCCGTTCTGACACATCTTCTCCCTGGTAAGCCACACCTGAGCACATTTGGCCCACGCTTGGCTCCTCTCTGATTACTCTTCCCAGTGCGCACTTTACAAGATGGTTCTTTGAAGTGTGGGAATGTTTTGGGGTGCAGGAGAGGATATATTGACTAATTATATCCTTATCCAACTTGTACTAACAAGTTCCCAAAATATCAGCAGAGTTTATAGACATTCCCCTTTAAGTTCGCAACGGTAACGCTTGCACAGGTTCGCTAGAACCTCTATAATAATTACTCTGGTAATTTCCCCTTTGTTCCCTCTTAAAATACAAGACACGACACAGTCTTTATAAAAGTATAAAAGAGTTTACTCACGTTCTGTTCACAATATGATCCCAGAAGGTAGGCAGGCTTAAAAAGGTTACATGCAGTTAGAATCTATCTTGTAGCAAGATAGTACTGTCCTCTCTTGGCTGGGAGCCAAGAGGGCATGTTGCTCCTTCAGAAGATGAAGATGGCAAGAGGCAAGAGGCAAGAGGCAAGAGGCAAGAGAGAGAGTGGCTGCCTGCCCTGTGCTTTTATCATTACCTGCACAGGTGAGGCCACACCCACCTCTGGTCACATGCGGAGGAAGTCCGTCCCCAGGAAGTTTACCTGCTTGCTGGACAGACATCCCTCCCCATGTTCTAACATGTACACTCTAGGAATGTTGTCATTGACTGCTCCTGTGTTTACATCCCACATACCCCTTCTCAGGCAATACAACATTATACAAAACATAAACAACTTTATTCAACCACCCGGAGTCCCAGCTTGACACGTAGATTCTGGAAACTCTCTCTTGGTAGGGGTTTCGTCAGGATGTCAGCAGTCATCTCTTGGGTGCTGCAGTAGGATAGTTCCACAAGTCCATCCTGGATCATCTGGCGTATGTAGTGGTATTTAACCCCAATGTGTTTTGTTCTGGCCAGGAACTTCTCACTCTGCGTCAGCTTCAGGCAACTTTGATTGTCCTCTAGCAAGCTGACAGGCCCTTTTCTCACCAACCCAAAGTCCTTTATGAGTTGATCAAGCCAGGCGATCTCTCTGCAGGCTTCTGTTGCTGCAACGTATTCTGATTCTGTGGAAGATAATGCTACACAGCTCTGTTTATAACTGCCCCATGAAACAGGTCCATCACCAAACATGAAAACATGACCACTTGTTGATTTATAATCAGCATTATCCCCAGCCCAATCCGCATCAGTATACCCAACCAACTTAGGGTCTCTGACGGCTGGTAACCTTAATTTACAATTCATGGTACCCTTCAAATATCGCACCACCCTCTTTACACCTGCCCAATCATGCTCAGTGGGAGAATTCACTTTTCTGCTAAGAATCCCCACAGCATTTGCTAAGTCAGGTCTACATGTGGTAACTAAATACAAAAGTTTACCAATCGCCGACCTGTAGTCATTGTTGTCTGGCAACTGCTTCGAATCCTGCTGATTCTTCAGGAAGTCAGTAGCCATCGGTGTAGCAACTGGATGTGCGTCTTGCATCTGCATGTGCTCAATCAGCTCGTGGATCTTCTGTCTTTGGCTGAGAAGAAATGAGCCGTCCTCTTCTCTTTCCACCTGGATCCCGAGGTAGTACTGGACATCTCCTAGCTCCTTGACCTCCACCTCTTTGCTAAGGTGTTTTACTATCTGTGTGTAGTCTTTCTCACTTGCTGTGGCAATAATTAAGTCATCAACAAATGCTAAGATATATGAGAATTGTCCATTATTTGACTTACTGTACAAGCACTTGTCAGCGTCGCCTTGCTTGTACCCAAGTTGCGTCAGCATTTTATGCAACTTCTGGTTCCAGGCTCTAGCAGCCTGTTTAAGTCCATAAAGTCCTTTCTGGAGTTTGCACACTAAATGTGCCTCATGTGGTTTTACAAAACCTTTGGGCTGTTTCATATAAATTTCTTCAGAAATCTGCCCATGTAGAAAAGCGGTAGCAATGTCTATGTGTTTCACTCTCATTTTCTTGGAGGCTGCAATGCTTAAAAGCATTCTTACGCTGCTGTACCTCACGGTTGGTGCAAAAACTTCATCATAGTCTTCACCAAAACGCTGTGAAAATCCCTGTGCTACAAGTCTAGCTTTGTAGCGCTGCACTTCTCCTTCTGACCCCTTCTTAACCTTGAAAACCCATTTACTCCCAATGGCCTTCTTACCGGGAGGCAGCTCAGTGAGTGTCCAGGTCTTGTTCTGATGCAGTGCATCCATCTCCTCCTGTGCGGCCTTCCTCCAGAGACTGGCTTCTGCAGCTGGCATCTCCTGTATCTCTTCCCAAGTGGAAGGTTCCTGTGGAAACGCCGACCCTGCAAAGTAGGACAACCGTAATGGTGGGACACCTTTGTTGGTTCTGGACGAGCGTCTGACCTCTGGTTCTGGGACCGCATCAGCTTCCTCATCCTCCTCCAACGCAGGCATGTCCCCATCTGAGTCCTCATCTTCGTCTCTGGTGCCGCCAGGGTTCTGGTCCTCTGCGTCTTCTGGTGCGTCGCCTGTAGGGGGTGCTGTAACACTCGAAGACAGATTAGTACTTTGTGGAGTCTCAAAAGGGAAATATACAAATTCTTGAGTCCTTTCTGACTCATCGGAAGAATCCACAACAGTGTTCTTAGTGTCTACCTTTCCATATTCATCAACATAAACCGCATGGTATGCATTTGTCTTACCAGTTTGTAAGTCCATAATTCTATATCCTTTGCCTCCAGAGGCGTATCCCACAAGGATACCTGCTTTTGCCCTGGAGTCAAGCTTGTGTCTGTGTTCCTTGGGCACGTGGAAGTAACACGGACTTCCAAATACACGTATGTGCGACAGATTGGGAGCTTTCCCATGCCAAAGTTCAAATGGTGTGCGCTCTGCACCTTTAGTTGGCAGTCTATTCTGCAAATAGACCGATGTGTACACTCCTTCGGCCCACAGCTTCTGTGGCAAACATGCATCCTTTAGCATGCACCTTGTCATGTCCATAATGGACCTAAACTTTCTCTCAGCTATGGCATTCTGCTGTGGTGTGTAAGGAATTGTGGTTACGTGTGCAATTCCTTCCTTGGCCAGGAGAGCCTGCATTTCATTTGAGCAGTACTCACCTCCATTGTCGCTCATTAGCACAGCTGGAGCTCTCTGGAATTTGTTCTTGACCATGGCAATGTATTCCTGGAGCTTGTCCACTGTCTCACTCTTCTCTTTGAGAAAATATACAACACAAAATCTTGAAAAGTCATCCAGAAATATTAAAATATATCTATTCTTTCCCAGTGAGGGAACATTCATGGGTCCACATATGTCAGTGTGCACTATGTCAAGCACTTTGTTGCTTCTTTGTTCTGCACAACGTGGAAATGAAGGTTTTACAGCCTTCTCAGTAATACAGCTTATGCACTTTGCTGGAGCTTTGTTGCTCTGCTTTACCTGCAAACCTCTTACAAGATCTCTTTTCTGTAGATCCAGAATGACGTTGGTGTCTCTATGTCCAAGCCTTCTGTGCCATAGGTCCAGATCTGCTTCATCCTTCTGGCTGGAATGTGCCACTTTTGCAGACTGATTCTCTGAAAGATCAAGCTCATATACACCATTGATTAGCTCTGCTTGAGCAAACACTTTGCCATTTCTAGTCACCTTGCATTCTCCATTTCCAAATGTGATCTGGAAACCTTTCTTGTCCAATGTGGACACGCTGATTAAATTGCAGCTCAGCTCTGGTACATACAAAACTCTAGAGATTGTGTTCTCAATGCATTCATTGTTTATATTGCATTTCAGACTCATGGAACCTGCACCTTTTGCTTTAACAATGTTCCCATCTGCAATTTCAATTTCAGATCCTTCTTCATCATTTATCTCATTAAAATAGTCCTTTTTATATGAAAAATGTGAGCTGGCACCTGAATCAATTATCCATTTATTACGTCTATTCTCACGATTCTGGACAGTTAAATTCCTTTCTTGCAGTAGCCATGTGCATTCACATTTCCCTTTCTTTTCTCCTTTTGGCTGAAAGGGGTGGGGTTTCTTGGCTTTAGGAGCCCTGCAATTCTTTGCAATGTGTCCTTCTTTGTTACAATTGAAACAAATCACTTTCTTAGGCATCTCTTTGGACTTTGTAAATTGCCTAGATGCATAACTGCTGTCCTTGCTTCTAGCATTTCTCACTGGAGATTCAGCTCTATCTCTGCATTCTTCTTTTAAATAACCAATCAAGTCTTTAAAAGTCAGACCTTGTCTATGATCCATCAAACTTACAAATGCGCTAAAGCGTGGTCCAAGTGATGATAGCAAAAATGCTATCTTTGTATCTTCATCAAAAGCTTTGGGAGTCAAATCAATTCTCTGAATAATCTCAGTGAACTTGTTGATGTGCTCTGTGAATTCCTCTTTTGAATTCATCCTCACTCTGGTTAATTTACACACCAAGTTTCTGAAGCAGTTTATGCTAGATTCTCCATACACGCGCTCAATATCTCTTAAGATTTGAGATGCATCATCTGTACTATTTATTAATGATAGCTGCTCATCACGAAGTCCACTCAAAATTATGTGTCTAGCTTCGCTGTTCATGCGTTTCCAAGCACTTATCTTGGCTAAAGCTTCCTCAGACGATCCCGTAGGTTGAGGGTTTAAAGCTTCCAAAATGTGCTTATAATCTAAACATGCTATCAAGCGCTGCTTCCAGTGTATGAAATTGTGTTCATTCAGCACAGGCATTCCTAGCTTTGCATCACTATCAAAAGCTGCTCTAGCCATCTTAAAATCCAAAAATTTGAAAATTCTTCAAAATTTCAAAATTTCTCAAAATTTTAAAATCAAAATCTCAAAAATCTAAAAATACAAAACAATTCTTCACTGCCTTGGGTCACTGTGAACTCTGAGGGAAGGGGGGGGTGCTTAATCCCCACTGCACAATGGAACAAAGGACCATGTGCTTACCAGGAAGTTAACTCAGAAAAATACTACTCAACTCAAAATCACAATCCAACGCAATCCTTCAAAAATACGCAGAAATATGCAATACTGGGCCCATAACCCTTTGTGGGAATGTTTTGGGGTGCAGGAGAGGATATATTGACTAATTATATCCTTATCCAACTTGTACTAACAAGTTCCCAAAATATCAGCAGAGTTTATAGACATTCCCCTTTAAGTTCGCAACGGTAACGCTTGCACAGGTTCGCTAGAACCTCTATAATAATTACTCTGGTAATTTCCCCTTTGTTCCCTCTTAAAATACAAGACACGACACAGTCTTTATAAAAGTATAAAAGAGTTTACTCACGTTCTGTTCACAATATGATCCCAGAAGGTAGGCAGGCTTAAAAAGGTTACATGCAGTTAGAATCTATCTTGTAGCAAGATAGTACTGTCCTCTCTTGGCTGGGAGCCAAGAGGGCATGTTGCTCCTTCAGAAGATGAAGATGGCAAGAGGCAAGAGGCAAGAGGCAAGAGGCAAGAGAGAGAGTGGCTGCCTGCCCTGTGCTTTTATCATTACCTGCACAGGTGAGGCCACACCCACCTCTGGTCACATGCGGAGGAAGTCCGTCCCCAGGAAGTTTACCTGCTTGCTGGACAGACATCCCTCCCCATGTTCTAACATGTACACTCTAGGAATGTTGTCATTGACTGCTCCTGTGTTTACATCCCACATGAAGGAACAGACGGAAGCAGCAGGTTGCGCTGCAAATCCCAGCGCCTCCCTTGTTTCCCGGCCGCTTGAGGTTGACAGCTTTGCAGAAGTGGTATTAATTGCCTCTTAAAACATGCTGGCTCCCAGGTTGCATTCCCACCAGGCGATGGAGAATGGGGGGGCGGGGCTGGCTCCTAGATGAACATCCAGACAAGGATAAACATAAGAAAATGGAAAGAGCCTGTCTGCAGGAACAGGCCAATGGCTCATCTAACATCCTGTTCTCATACTAGCCAACCAGATACCTACGGGAAGCCTGTAAGCAGGACCCCAGCACAAGAGCCCTCTCTCCTCCTGCAATTTCCAGCAACTGGTATAATAATAATAATAATAATAATAATAATAATAATAATAATAATAATAATTATTTATTATTTATACCCCGCCCATCTGGCTGGGTTTCCTCAGCCACTCTGGGCGGCTTCCAACAAAACACTAAAATGCAATTACCTATTAAACATTAAAAGCTTCCCTAAACATGGCTGCCTTAGATGTCTTCTAAAGGTTTGGTAGTTATTTTTCTCTTTGACATCTGGTGGGAGGGAGTTCCACAGGGCGGGCGCCACTACCGAGAAGGCCCTCTGCCTGGTTCCCTGTAACTTGGCTTCAGCCTCTGGGTAGAATGATGGGGGTGGAGACGCTCCTTCAGGTATACTGGACAGAGGCCGTTTAGGTGTTTCCTACTCTCTGCATTTGTTAATTGCTGAAAGTACCTGAAAGCAATCAACACTGAATCCCATAAAAGCACAATTCAAATAAGAGAGTAGGAAACACCTAAACGGCCTCTGTCCAGTATACCTGAAGGAGCGTCTCCACCCCCATCATTCTACCCAGAGACTGAGGTCCAGCTCTGAGGACCTTCTGGCGGTTCCCTCGCTGCAAGAAGCCAAGTTACAGGGAATCAGGCAGAGGGCCTTCACGGTACTGGCACCCGCCCTGTGGAACGTCCTCCCACCAGATGTCAAAGAGAAAAACAATTACCAGATTTTTAGAAGACATCTGAAGGCAGCCCTGTTTAGGGAAGCTTTTAATGTTTAATAGGTTATTGTATTTAAATATTCTGTTGGAAGCCGCCCAAAGTGGCTGGAGAAACCCAGCAAGATGGGCGGGGTATAAATAATAAATCATCATCATCATCATCATTAATAGATTATTGTCTTAGAATTAGTTGGCTCAGACTGTCATTAATGGTGGCGCCACCTACTGTTGGACTCCCAGTCTCCCGCCCTACCAGTCCCGATGGGCACCAGCCACCACAGCTCAACCTTTGTCTTCCTCCTTTTCCTCTGTTAATGACCCCAGCTCCATCACCGCCCAGCTAGAACGCTGCCTGCGTATTACCTCTCTCTCCTCATCTGAGAGCCGTTGTTTTGTATAAACACGCTAAAATTAGCTTCACGTTTCACTCAATTAATTGCTTCAGCGGGGACACACCTGTGCAATCAGCACTCAGACACTGTGAGATGGATGCAGTCTCCTTTAACCTGTTGGCTGCTCACAGCTGTTCCTAATGTCTCCCTGGGGTGGGGAGCGATGAAGGCGGATGTGGGTGCAGATACCAAGATACCATTTGGCACCACTTGTGAGCAAATTGGACCATGTCGTGTTTTCGGGGAAATGTGACCCTGAAGGTTAGGGCGCCGAGGGCTCGTTTTATGGGGCGCTGTGAAATCAGGGGTTTTCACCACAAAACATTGCCGGGGGGCTTTTGCCATTGTTTGGCACCACTTGGGAGTGAATTGGACGGCTTTGGGTTTTCGGCGAAACCGTGACTTCGCCGGTTAGGGCACAGAGGGATCGTTTTGTTAGAGCGCCAAGGGCTCATTTTATGTGGCGCCATGAAATGAGGGGTTTACTCCACCAAACATGGCACGAGGCCTTTTTCCTGCATTTGGCACCACTTGGGAGTGAATCAAATGATGTCGGATTTTCGGCGAAACCGTATCTCCGCGGGTTAGAGCACTGAGGGCTCATTTTGTGGGGCACCATGAAATGAGGGGTTTTCACCACAAAACGTTGCAGGGGGGCTTTTACCATCGTTTGGCACTGCTTGGGAGTGAATCAGACGGCATGAATGCCCTGATATTACCCTCCAATATAGGGATGTCCTATTCAGCAACAACGCAGGTGGCGCTGTGGGTTAAACCACAGAGCCTAGGGCTTGCCGATCAGAAGGTCGGCGGTTCAAATCCCCGTGATGGGGTGAGCTCCCATTGCTCGGTTCCTGTTCCTGCAATCCTAGCAGTTTGAAAGCACGAAGTGCAAATAGATAAATAGGTACCACTCTGGTGGAAAGATAAACTGCATTTCCGTGCACTGCTCTGGTTTGCCAGAAGCGGCTTAGTCATGCTGGCAACATGACCCAAAAGTTGTACGCCCACTCCCTCGGCCAGTAAAGCGAGATGAGCACTGCAACCCCAGAGTCATCTGAGACTGGACCTAACGGTCAGGGGTCCCTTTACCTTTACCTTTACCTATTCAACAACAACGTTTATACCCCATCCATCTGACTGGGTTGCCCCAGCCACTCTAGGCAGCTTCCAACATATATAAAAACATAGTAAAACATTAAACATTTAAAAAATCTTCCCTATTATACAGGGCTGCCTTCAGATGTCTTCTAAAGTTGTATAGTTATTTATCTCCTTGGCTTGGGGGTTGTATAACTCCACACCATTTCTCTGATGAAAATAGGGACGTCTTAAGGAAAAGTGGGACATTCCAGGACCAAATCAGAAACCAGGATGGCTTATGTAAATCTGGGACTGCACTTGAAAAATAGGGACACTTGAATATCCCCTGAGTGTTTGGATATCTGTCTTGGATGCCTCTGAGGTGTTATTTTGCTTCTGGATAGAAGACATGAAATGGAGTAGACACAGAATAGGAGATCTGTGGCTATGGGTGGATGATGGGGCTTGGAGTTCATCAACATCCAGAGGGCCACAGTTTCCCTATTCTGGGCACAGACTTTTGTATTTCCCAAGTTTGTTTCCTTGACCCTTCAGTCGTCAGCTTCATCTGTATTAGCTCTGCCTCCTGCTGTTGATTCTTAGCTTGCTCTGCAATTGCCCAGCCCAGCCCTACTCAAGAAGTAAACCAGACTGGTTGGGGTTCTGCTGGAGTTGTAGTCCAAAATATCTGGTGGGCACCAAGTTGCCAAAGGTTGCATTAGGTTTTCTAGACACCATTTCTTGTGTGGCACGAAAGAACCAGAAAGGGCTTTGCTATCGTTGGGCTCCATCTCTCCAGGGCCTCCAAGGCATTTGAGATGCTGGAAGTGTCTGAGGGTAGCTGTTAATTAAAGCCACTGTGGATAACGGGCAGCGTAAGGTTGGTGGCAGGGCTGAGAGTGATTTTTACTCTGCCTTGTCCCGCTAAGCTACTTCCAACCCTGGGTGCTAATGAATGTTACTCACACTTCCTGAAATGTGTCCTCCTGTTCGACAGAGAAGTCCTGACTCTCTTCCCCTCGGGGGGCCAAGTAGCTCTGCTGGAAATCAGTAAGGACGTCCTTGAAGGAGAACGCTGATGAAGCCAGGTGAAAGCTGGGAAGACACTCTGTCTGAAGGAGATATTCTGTGCAAAGTGAAAACTCACATCTTCTTGTATCATGAGATGTCTTACCAGAGGAAGGGCAAGCAACCTCAGTCTCCACGCTCAAATCTGCCTGTCCAGACCTCTGGTCACCTCCCTCAAAAAGATACTGTAGATTTGGAAAAGGGCAATCTAAATGATCAGCAGAATGCAGCATTTTGGGTTTTTTAGTTTAGATCAGGGTCTCCCAAACTTGCATCTCCAGCTGTTTGGGGAATACAGTGGTACCTCTGATGTGAAAGGGATCCGTTCTGGAGCCCCTTTCACATCCTGAGTAGAACGCAACCCACGTCTGCGCATGCGTGGGTCGCGATTCGCCGCTTCTGCGCATGCACATGACATCATTTTGAGCATCTGCGCATGCGCGAGCGGCAGAACCCGGAAGTAACGCGTTCCGTTACTTCCGGGTCGCCGCGGAGCGTAACCTGAAAATGCTCAACCTGAAGCATATTTAACCCAAGGTATGACTGTACAGCTCCCATCATCCCTAGCTAGCAAGACAGGGATGATGGGAATTATAGTCTGAAAATAGTTGGAGACTCAAGTTTGGGAAACATTGGTTTAGAGGAAAGGTGAAGCAACATGATAGAAATTTATATAGGATGGAGAAAAGTGGATAGGGGAAAGTTTTTCTCCATCTCTCATAACACTAGGTAAAAAGGTAAAGGACCCCTGGATGGTTAAGTCCAGTCAAAGGTGACTATGGGGTTGTGGCAATTCATCTCCCTTTCAGGCTAAGGGAGCCAGTGTTTGTCCACAGACATCTTTCTGGGTCATGTGGCCAGCATGACGAAACCGCTTCTGGCACAACAGGACGCCATGATGGAAGCCAGAGCGCACAGAAACGCTGTTTACCTTCCAGCCACAGCAGTACTTATTTAGAAGAAGAAGAAGAGTTTGGACTTGATATCCTGCCTTTCACTCCCCTTCAGGAGTCTCAAAGCAGCTAACAATCTCCTTTCCCTTCCACCCCCACAACACCTGCCCTGTGGAACGCCCTCCCCCCTGATGTCAAAGAGAAAAACAACTAGTAGACTTTTAGAAGACATCTGAAGACAGCCTTGTTTAGGGAAGCTTTTAATGTTTAATAGGTTATTGTATTTTAATATTCTGTTGGTAGCTGCCCAGATTGGCTGGGGAAACCCAGCCAGATGGGCGGGGTATAAATAATAAATTTATGATGATGGTGATGATGATGATGAGTTGGACTAGAAGCTGGGAGACCAGAGTTCAGTTCCTCATGGCTATGAAACTTATGGGGTGACTGCAACCCACCCACCAGCTGCTGCAGCAATCTCCTTCCAACTTTTGAGAGGTTGCTGGTCCAGCCCACTGAAGGTGGGAGGCTGAGGGATCCGGCCCACTGGTGGAATCCAGTTCCTAGTCCCTGGGATATAGCAAAGGTGTGTGAAAGCTTCAGGAGGGTATCTCCTTTGAGCCTCCCAGCAGCACTGGAAGGCCCCTGTTCAGTGTGGCTGGAGCCCCAAAAAGGAGAGAAGGCGATACGATACGCTGCAATATTTTGTTGCAGCTCCCCACTGGTTTGTTCCAGGTGTTTTCATCACTGCATCTTCCCTGACATGGAAAGGCTCAGCTTCCTCTGGAAATGGGGTGGGTGGGGGTGGGTCAGGGGGGCCTGCAAAATGAATACACACACTTACACAATCAATAGAGAGCAGAGTCAAAATCACTCTTGCAATTTCAGGTAGTTACAAACATTTCTGAAAGGCCATCAAGCTCTCAAGGCAGAGCCAGTTAAATTCCTTTTCCCAGACTGCCCATCAGCTCAACTGTCGGCTGCCAGCAGCTGCCCTGCTTGTACAACTCTTTTTGGGAGCTTTCAAAACAAACTTGCAGAGCTTGCATTTTGCAAGCAGGGGGAAAAACCCCAATCACTGAGCATCCTTAAATGCCTCTAAATGAAGCAAAACAGAGCAAAAGTAACTTATTTGTTTTTGTTTGTTTCTTTCTTTTTGGCCTAGCATGTTGGGCACATCACACTTACCCTGACATAAATAGGTTCTATATTTCATTATCTGTGCCAGAGGATAAATGCTGCACACATTTCCTAGGGGAAGAATCTGGTGTAAGGCTGCCTCTCTAACATAGCTGGCTTCATCACTAACTTCGAGATGGAGCAATCACAGCTCTGTATATCATGGTGCAATGGCTAAGAGCAACAGGACCTGAACTTTTCTCCAGTTTGTCTTTTGCTAAAGCAGGACTTTTTTTATGGTCCGTAAACTAAAGTCACATCCACACTGGATATGTGAAGTGTTTGGCTTTAGAATCCTGAGGACTGTAGTTTGTTAAGGGTGTTGGGAATTGTAGCTCTGTGAAGGGGTAAACTATAGTTCCCAGGGAAGTTTGGTGGGAGAAGCCCTGACTGTTAGAGTGTTATAAATGTACTTTAAATGTCCAGGGTGGATGTAAGATAAATGCTAAAAGAGGTTCCATCAATGTTTTTTGATGACCTACCAACGACAAAAATAAAGTTCAAAAATGTGTTCTGTTTGTGGAAACTGCTTGAAAAAATTAATGTGTGCAGAGGTTGTTTGGTTTTTTTTAATGCAAAGCGATCTGCAACTGAACTTAAATGTTTAGGTAAAATGAGAAATGGAGGGAAGTGAAAAATACACCCTCCTTACTTATTAGGTCAAATACAAAGTGACCACAGATCAGAAATATGAAGTAACCCATCCCTAACTCCTCCCTGATCACACCGGAGAGGAAAATTTAATGCAGGGAAATGGAGGAAGCCAATGTGTGCCCCCCTCCAGATCTTGCTGGACAGCAACTCACACCACCCCCAGAGACGAGGGGGGAAATCAATTTGCATCTAAAACAGCGTCAGGTTTGCACTTCCTGCAACACGAGAACCAGCCCTGAACTATCCTTTGAAATTTGCACACACCCAGATTTTGCAGTGTAGTTCTGCCATAAGAGACTACAAAAATGCACATATCAGGGAAAGCATATGTATATATAATATGACCCCTGGACGGTTAAGGCCAGTCAAAGGCAACTATAGGGTTGCGGCGCTCATCTCGCTTTCAGGCCGAGGGAGCCGGCGTTTGTCCACAGATAGCTTTCTGGGTCATGTGGCTAACATGACTAAACTGCTTCTGGTGCAATGGGACACCGTGATGGAAACCAGAGCACACGGAAACACCATTTACCTTCCTGCCAAAGAGGTACCTATTTTTCTACTTGCACTGGTGTGCTTTCAAACTGCTAGGTTGGCAAGATATAGGACATAGCGATGGGAGCTCACCCTGTTGTTGGGATTTGAACTGCTGACCTTCCAATCAGCAAACCCAAGAGGCTCAGCGGCTTAGACCACAGAGACGCCCACATCCTAAATGTGTGTGCGCACGCATGTAATTACATATATGTATGAAAATAAAATGTGTGCATTAGTAAAGAATAAGTGTTTATTAGCAGTAATTTGTACTAAAACACTGAAGAAATTCCAGGAGGATCTTTTTAAAGGAAGAAATCGGCAATTCAATGAAGAAATATAGAGAACTGAATGTATGGATTAGGAAAGAAGCAAAACAGAGAAGTGAAATTGACAGATCCTTCCATGCTTAGCCAGGGATGAAGGCTGTTGTGGACCAAAACAATCTGGAGGACACCAAGGCCACATTCACATCATACATCTGAGAGAGAAACAGGCGGTTTAAGAAAATCCTTTTTAATGCAATCTTTATTAACAATGCAATACAAGCCCATGTGAACAAGACTTGACACCATGCAGGCTAAAATCCCATATCTAAAATAAATACATGGAGGTGAAGGGGAGGCTGGGCTCTGCCCGGCAACCAGCTTCCGCCTGGGAGTTATGGCAATGATAATATCCCATTAAAGAGTAATATAAATTAGAGTGCAGTTAAATAAAACAGCAGCAGTGAGACTTCCCAGATCCCCAGCAGTTTCTGCCCGAGGGCCAGGCAGGGGCGTGAGTGTTCGTGCGCCTTCTTACAACACCTTAGTCCGCGTGGCTACATTGTGCAGGGGATGTCAAAAGTCTAGCATGAAAGTCGGTGGCAGGCAAGATTCTCCCCAACCATCACTGCAGCATTTTCCTGGTGGGAGGGGGCTGCAGGAGGCACCGAGGCGACGCATTTTCCTCCTTTGGCTCCTCGGTGGCATCCAGCAACTGCTGCATGTAACAGGACGTGCCGAGCAACACATGACCCGTTGCTTGCATGGTGAAGAGGGTCCAGCGTAGAGCTTCCCTGGGGGTGGGGGAGAGAGAGAGGAGCCTTGTCAAAGATTTGACTTTGTGATGGCCTGGGATTTGGACTCGGAGGCTGAACCTGAGGGATCCCAGCCTGCACAGGATTCCCCGCCTCCAGAACCAGCTGAGCCGGGGCTGGGGGTTGAGCCTGAAAGGTCCTCACCTGTGCTGGATCCTCAGGTGCAGGCACCAGCTGAGTCTGCTCTGGCTCCTGAGGTGATGGAGGACCCATTGCCTGCAGGTGCTCCACTCTCAGCCCCGTCAGAGGAAACTGAGGTTGCCTATGGGTCAGGTAACCCTCCAGCCTCTCCTGAGCTGCAGAGGCTGAGGGCAGAGAGGTGGAGGGAACCAAGTTCCCGCAGAAGGAGTGCTTGCCTCCAGGCCAGGAGAAGCGAGTCAGCTGAGGATCGGGGCCGCCCTATGCCTCGGGGCAGATAAAAGCCAGCCAGCCAGCCCCAGTCCCAAGTTGCTGAAGCAACATTGTTGGCTGCCAGTTCCTGCCTGAACCCTGCCCTGCACCCAGATTCAGCTTTTACAGACTGCCTCCATATTGCTACTTTGACCTCAGACTGGACTTGGACCTTGCCTCTCGATTGACCCACGGGACCAGCACAGACTTGAATTCAGGTAGGATTCTGAACAGAGTTCTGAGTGGGTATGCACAGCGGCAGAGCAAGCCGATCGGGCACCTGGGGTGGCGCACGTGCCCTGCGCCCAGGGGCGGGGCCAGCTGCCCATGGGGCGGGGTGATCTGGGGCAGGACTCTCCGCAGGGCCAGTGTGGTGTAGTAGTTAATAGCGGTGGAGTCGTAATCTGGTGAACCGGGTTCGCTTCCCTGCTCCTCCACATGCAGCTGCTGGGTGACCTTGGGCCAGTCACACTTCTCTGAAATCTCTCAGCCTCACTCACCTCACAGAGTGTTTGTTGTGGGGGAGGAAGGGAAAGGAGATTCTTAGCCGCCTTGAAACTCCTTAAAGGTGCTTATTCGCAATTTTGCCCAGCATACACATTTTTGCAATGCAATTTTCTCATTTTCAGTATTATATGCATTTTTAGGCAGACTTTACCCTAGTCATATGCTTTTCTCTTTTTCTTTTTACACATTGCTTGGCTGGAGGACAGCACTACAAAAAGTGTGAATTTTTTGCAGAAAGATCACATTTCGGTCCACACATTTCAGTTCCAGAAGTGTGAATTGGAAAGGTTTGTCTTTAAATGTGAACTGTATTGAATTTCTCCTCCGTCAGTAGGTCTAATTCAGTTGAGCTGAGAGACAGACTGATACTCACATCATTATCCTCTTGGCCCCATAGCATTGTACATCATAAGACATGCTGTACGTCCCATAGAGTGTGGCCTTGACATTCAGGCAGCCAATGAAGTCCCGAGGGTCGGTCTTGTAGAGGTCAAAGGTTACACAGGCCACGTCAATCCTGCGCCGGGGCTTGTGGGACAGGGAGAGCTGGTAGCCTGCCGTCTGCCAGAAAACAAAAAGAAAAATAGGCTTACAATAGGCCCTGCATACCTAAAAGTGTACCAGTGAAGTCTCTAGGGGCAGCCCCATATGTAAAGCATTGCAGTAGTCTAAAAATGTTGTGCACATTATAATAGCAGCAGCAGGAGTAAACATCATTTGCTTAATCCAAAGTCAGAGAAAAAATGGACCAACTTTGGCCCTAAATAGTTTCTTTTAGAAGGATCTGCATTGCTTAGAGCAGGTGTTGCCAACCTTTTGAGGCCTATGGGCACATTTAGTTTTTTGAGCAGCTGCAGTGCCCCCCCATCACCTCTTTCTCTCTCTCCCTTTTCCGCAGATCACCTCACCAAAGATGCAGAAAAAGTGTACCCTTCGTTTCCCAAGCGACCTGGGAAGACTCGTTTCCAGTAGAATTTGCTACGCCTCAAGAAAGCACATAGAGTTGGAAGAGAAAATGGGATAGAGACTGTCACTTTTCCCAACTACAGTCATACCTCATGTTATGTCCGCTTCATGTTACTGAGGTTATGTCAGGTTATGTCCCACGGCGGCCCGGAAGTACCGAAAAGGGTTACTTCCGGGTTTAGCCGCTCGCGCATGCGCAGAAGCAGTGAATCACAACCCACGCGTGCGCAGATGCGCTGCTGCGGGTTGCATTCTTTTCATGTTGTGAATGGGCCTCTGGAACGGATCCAGTTCACAACCAGAGATACCACTGTACCTCCTTCAGCAATGTGTGTTTTTCAAGGGAGAAAAAGGTAACCTCCCTCCACCAGCTGTCAGGGACTGGACTGAACAGGAGGAATGGGAATTGATTGGCTCCTCTCAGAAGAGGAGGAGTGGGAAATTTCGACCCCCATGTCTCCAGCAGTTTTGGGAGGAGAGGGAGACAGGGGTGATGTATAGCTGAATGAGGAAATGCCTAGTTATGAGATAGTGGAGGAAGAGGGAGAAGTTAGAGAGCAGACAGCAGAGATCTCCCTGGAGAGTATGGGAGACCCTCCTAGTCCAAGGGCTCACTGGTCCCTCCATGTTCAAGAACAGAGAAGGCGGAGGGATTTGACTCCTGTGACTTTCCGTAGGTTTCCAGGATGTTGTGGGAGACGGAAGAGGAGGGACTCTGAGTAGCCAACATCTCCTATGCGTGGAGACGTAGATCCTTTGTCTTGCAACCAGATGACTGAATCAAAAGCCATAAAATACGAACTGTGTTTTTTTCTTGCCTCTGAAGCTGCTGGGGGAAGGGAGGATACTCCACGCCTGACACCACCTCACGACTAAGGAGATAGCTGAGTGGAGGTCAGGGGAATTTAAGAGGTTTTGTGGGCATTAGGAGGAAGCAGTGGCATAGGAAAGGGGTGCGGTTGGGGGGAAGCCAACCCAAGCATCCAAATTAGAATGAATAAACTGTGCACATGGCTAAAGATCTGAAGAGAGAACAACTTTTGGGGGGAGGGGTCAAAGGGGAGGGTTAAAAAAGAAGAAGGAAAAAATGTGTACTATTATCTGACAATTGATATGGGAAACTGTATTTAATGTTTCGTTGTACTAGTTTATTAAATGTTTTGTTGAAATAAAAATAAAGAAAGAAAAAGGAAGGGGTGTGTGGTGGGTGAGGGCTGCCCCAGGTGTCATCACTGAGGGGGGTGACAAAACGGCAAAAATATGTGTTTCTGGGGAAAGAAACTCTTGCACCCACCGCACGCCCCTTCCTACGCCATGGCAGGAGCACGTTCCCCTCGAGTGATTTCCAGAAACCAGGAAGCATTGCTGCCTCCAACTTTGCAGGCAGAGCACAGCCTTTATGGCTAGTCGCCTTCGACAACCCTCTCCTCCATAAATCTGCCTAATCCAGAGGTGTAGCCAGGTGAGGCTGGAGGCATTGGGCGCCACACCTTGGGGCCTGCAGCGTGCCTGAGCCACACATCTCTCCTGAGGCGGAGGCGGTGGGCGGACTGCCTGCAAGCTCCGCGCTTCTTTTTTGAGCAGTGTCGGGCTTGCGTCTGCCCACCGCCTCAGCTGCCCTACAGCTGAGAGGGAGGTTGCGGAGAGGCTCCACGCAGCACACTCTGCCTTGGCTCGCCCTGCCCCCATTGGCAGCTCGCCCTGCCCCCAACTGCAGGGTGTGTGCACCGCCCCAGGTACCCAAGCGGCTAACTACGCCACTGGGAGGAAGACCTCAGGAGTGCCAAGCTGGTGACCCTAGCTTAGACCCCGTAACACGTGAGAGACAAAGGTCTATGCACACACCTTTCGGCCTAGTAGAACATGTTCACCATGGCAACCCCTCTCCAGGTCCTACCAGCAGAGGGCTTAGCCCACTGGCTCACCTTGGCTGGGCGCCATGTCTGTCCTTTGGTCAACACCAGCAAGACCGTCCCATCCTCCAGAGTCTGGAAGAACTCCTCTGTCTCAACGGTGGTGCCATCTTCATCCAGGACAATGGAGATGTTGCCTGCTAAGAGTAGGGCACTGTGTACCTAGAGAGAAAGCACCGGGTTCAAATTCCACCTGTCCCTTTGCCCCATCCCACCTTGCTCCTGGAAGAGGGCTCCTAGAATCGCTCACCTTCTCGTGGAGATCCCTCAGGCTGTTGGCCATGATCCCCTTGCGGACGGTGCGGTCGCAGTTGCTGACTCGGTAAGGCCGGGCTTGAGGAGCGTTGGCTGACACACACCTGGATGGATGGATGGATGGAATCCATCAAATGTTGGTTTCTCAGATGGTTCCCCATTTTTAAGGGCCACTAGCCACCTCACTGCACCGGTTAGAGGTTATTGAATGATAGCCAATATTTGTTGTACTCAGAGTAGACCTATTAAACTGAATGGGCACGACTAACTTGAGTGCATTCATTCCAATGGATCTACTCCAAGCAAAGGTTAGAACCCATCATGAGCTGGTTGTTTAGAAGGCAATTAATAAGTTGATGGACTACGCTGAATTGGCAAAAGTGATGGGAAAAATCAGAAACCAGGAAGACGAAAACTTTAATATGGAATGGGGGAAATTTATAATTTATCTTGGAGAACACTGTAAACAATTAAAAACATTAGCAGGATTGTAACAATGCTTGTAATGTAACAAGAACTAAAGGTATGATGGAGGTTTTTTAAAAGAAAAATGGAGGACAATATAAGATGCAACGGAAAGAGGCTAACAAGAGAACCCACCGGGGGGGGGGGGGTGAGGGTGAAGGTGAAGGGAAGTCCAAGAATTCAGAGAATCCTATATTTTTGTGATGTTAACTCATATTTGAATGTAACTTTAATTGTAAAACTATATATATATATATATATATATATATATATATATACACACACACACAATACGATATCTTTATTCTCATACAGAACAACGGAATTGAAAAATCTCCATAAGACATTCAACAAGTCTGCTATCCCAGCTATCCCAACCTGGTTAGCCCCCCAAAAACTCTGATACCCCATTTTTAAATACAATATACTCCCATACAGACTCCTTACAATGTGTTTAAAACCAAAATTGCATTTTTATAACCCTGCACCTTCTTGCAGAAGGCAGAAGCTGAAAGAGATCATTTCCGGGCTGCGCACTATCCTGCACTATCTCTGCTGCTTTCTTATGGCACCTGGAAGCATAGATTTGATCCAAGGTGGGAAGAGTGCACCCAATTATTCTCTCCGCAGTCTTTACAACCCTGGGCAGCATTGTTTTTTCCCTGACCGTGCAGCTCCCAAACCACACACACAGACCATAAGTTAATACGCTCTCCACAGTACAATGGTAAAATGCCATCAAGAGATCCTTTGAGAGATTGTTTTTCCGGAGGATTCTCAGAAAATATAACCTCATATATATGAAGGCAATTAATAAATTAAAGGTAATATTGTGGGGAAGGAGGAGGAGGAAGTTAAGGTCATCATGAATATTCACCAGCATTTTAGCATGCATTTATTATTACATTTATAGCCCCCCTGTCTGCTCAAGGCAGTCACAGCTGACCACCCTCAGCCGCGAGGACTGCCCTGCAGGTACTTACTTGGTGAGGGACCGAGGGGATAGCAAGCACAGAGACTTCTTTGCGTAGTCCATCCTTGAGAAAGGTTGAAGTTTTTGGTCCAAACTGCAGGGAGAGAGAAAGCTTGGTTAATAGAGCTCTATAGGAAGCTGCCTCTCATGGGAGTCTTTTAAGCTCGATATTGCCCACACTGATTGACAGCATCTCTCCTGAGTTTGAGGCAGGGGTGTCTCCCAGTCCTGCCAGGGATTGAACTGGACATGTTCTGCATGCAAAGCAGATGTTCTGCCACCCCTTTGCATCGTCCCCTTTTGGAGGGTGTAGCGTACAGCCCTGCCAGCAGCGTTAAGGAGTGGAGCCAGCAGTCCTCTTAGGCCCCATGCGCACTATATATTTAAAGCAATATGATACAACTTCAAACAGTCACAGCTTCCCCCAAGGAATTCTGGGAGATGTAGTTTGTTAAGGGTGTGCACAGTTGCTAGGAGACCGCTATTGCCCTCACAGAGCTACAATTGACAGAGTGATTTAACAATCCAGCCCTGTTCCCAATAAACTTTGGGGGTTGAAGATTGGGGAGGGAAAGAGCCTTCATACAGCTCTTAACAAAACACAGTTCCCAGAATCCTTTCTGGAAAGCCATGACTGTGGGTCATCATACTGTTAGATGACGGACAGGTGGATGGTCCTGCCCACCTGTCAAACTTGGCCCACAAGGATGGGGAGATAAAGGTGTGACTCTTCAGACAAAAGAGGCCCGCCATCTCTGTATCAAAATATTATCTGGGCCATCCAAGAGAAAACAGATAAATATGAAAATCAGTAGACCTAACATTTATATTAGGGGCGCAGGTGGCACTGTGGGTTAAACCACAGAGCCTAGGACTTGCTGCTCAGAGGTCGGCAGTTTGAATCCCCATGACGGGGTGAGCTCCCGTTGCTCTGTCCCTGCTCCTGCCAACCTAGTAGTTCGAAAGTATGTCAAAGTGCAAGTACATAAATAGGTACCGCTCTGGTGGGAAGGTAAACGACGTTTCCGTGCGCTGCTCTGGTTCGCTTAGTGATGCTGGCCACATGACCCAGAAGCTGTACGCCGGCTCCCTCTGCCAATAAAGTGAGATGAGCACCGCAACCCCAGAGCTGGTCGCGACTGGACCTAATGGTCAGGGGTCCCTTTACATTTTTAACATTCATATTAATACAGGATGTCAATCTGAAAAGCAATTCCTCTCCAACATAAGGTGCCGGCCAATCTAGCAACCTTCTGTTTCAGAAAGTACAGTGGTACCTCGGGTTAAGAACTTAATTCGTTCTGGAGGTCCGTTCTTAACCTGAAACTGTTCTTAACCTGAAGCACCACTTTAGCTAATGGTGCCTCCTGCTGCTGCTGCCGCACTGCCAGAGCACGATTTCTGTTCTCATCCTGAAGCAAAGTTCTTAACCCGAGGTACTATTTCTGGGTTAGCAGAGTCTGTAACCTTAAGTGTCTGTAACCCGAAGTGTCTGTAACCCAAGGTACCACTGTACACAAGATGGTAAATCCAAAGAGGGAGAACTCAGAACAGCAGGAAAAATACAGTAATATAAGGAAAGAAACCAAGGCCATTCCAGTGTTTTAGTGGGGCCGGTTTTTAGAGTGTAGTGTTCAAAGGAATGCAGCAATTAGACTTTCCCAGTTGAAAGGCAGCCTGCTGTGCCCCCCACTTTGCACCCAAAATTAAACTGCGCATTCCAGAAGGAGAAGACTTTTGGTACAGCAAAGAGTTCTTGCCAATTGCAGAGAAGACGTGGAAGTCTCATGATAAGGCAGCTCATAAATTGGGGTGGTTGGGGAGGGAAGGGACATGATGTTCCAGCCCCAAGTAGAAATGTTGGCAGCTGCTCTATAATGAGTCACACCAGCAGTTCATCAAACTTAGTGTTGTCTACACTGACTGGCAGCTAATCTCAAGGGTTTCAGGCAGGGAACATTCAATCCTGAATGCAAAGCAGATGCTCTACCATTGTGCTACAACCCTTTGACTAAGAATAAATCAAGATTCTAGTCCTTATGGGTCTATAAAAAAAATCCAGCAGAAATGAAGTAAACAGGAAGCTGCCCGGTACTGGGTTAGCCCATTGTCCCATCTACCTCAGTGTTGTCTACACAGACTGGCAGCAGCTTTCCAGGGTTTTAGGCAGGGGACATTCCCAGCCCCACCTGTTTATTTGTATGTAGCTGAAGCCATAGCAAAAAACACAAAATTCATAGATCAGAATAAAATACACAGTTTCGCAAAGCTTACTGGGAGAATAAGAAATCAAGATAACAAACTTTTATAAAAGAATGGAAATGGTTTATTGAATGTTTACAGATAAATTGTAAACAGATAAAAATGTTGGCAGGATTATTGTAATAACCTGCAGTATATATTGAAAGAAAATAAATGAGTAAGTTAAGTTAATTTAGATATGCAGAAGATATTAAAAATAATTTTAAGGCACCACAGAAAGAGGGGGAAGGAAGTCAAGTTTTAAAATGATTGTAAAATCAGCAAAATGTATATATCTGAAAAGTATTTAATTATTTTTTAAAAAAAGAATAAAATACACAGTTAAAATAGTGATTAAAATCAGGCATTCTGTCAGAAAAAGAGTTTGCTCCCCTGAAAAAAATTAACCAAGTATCTCTTTCCTCCTTAAAATTGCTGCTCTAAGAATGGGCCACTTTTTCAGAAGGAGGGGGGGGCGCAGACAGACGGACCTGTTCCTGAATAAAAATTAATCAGGTACCCAATCGATCTGTCAACCGACTGACTTAAATCTTTGAACAGGGCTGCCTATAAGCCCCTCTAGATTGGGAAAACCAGTAAGTACTGGGGTGAATCTTCCGGCACACAACCTACTTGGAGAGACTTGAGGATTGAACCTGTTGTACAAAGCAGATGCTCTGTTTCCCAGTAAGCTATAAAAACCCGTTCCCCAAAAATAAACTTTCTAGTCCTTAAGGTTAAAAAGAAAAGACCTGAATGAAATAGGAATCTGCCTGATCTGGAGATGTCAGGTTTCGAACCTGGGACCCTTTTGCAAGCAAGGCAGACGCTCTGCCCCTGAGCTACCTTACCTCAGTAATATAACTGGCTCTGCTGTCTGGCATGAGACTGACAGACGACCCAAAGTCAAGCAACACCCGTGGCCTTTTACTTACTTTCACCAGCTGCTCTGCCAGCGCTACTGGATTTTGTCCCAGTGCCCTCTCTGTTTATAGAAGCAAAGAACCTCATCTGCCCTTTGAACAGGGACAGGGTGGGGCTGCCAAAAGGGACAGAGTGTCTGCCAGCCTCACCAGTCCAGTTGCGTCAGGTGGCAAGGAACAGCAGCGGTTGGGCAGTCAGGCCAGATTGCTGGGCACTGAGCAGCATCACCCAATTCTGGGGGGGGGGGGAGGAGAGTCATCACGCTGACTCAGATCCTGTTATGCCAACAAAGCCTGAATGAATAAATGAATGAATGAATGAATGAACCATTGGCCCATCTAGTTCAGTAATGTCTACACTGACTGGCAGCAGCTCTCCAAGGTTTCATGCAAGGAGTCTCTGTCAGTCCCACCTGATGGGACCTTCTGCATGCAAATTCTGATGCTCCAAGTCATAGCATCAAATAAGTTCCTCGTGGTTCTAAAATAAAGGGGTGATTTTAAATTAGAAACCATTGGCCCATCTAGCTCAGTAATGTCTACGCTGACTGGCAGCATCTCTAGGGCTTCAGGCAAGGGGACACTCGCAGGCATATCTGCAGATTGAACCTGGGGCATTGAACAAAGCAGATGTTCAACCATTAGGCTATGGCCCTTTTCCTAAAAACAAAGCAAGATTCTAGTCCTCATGCTTTGGAATAAAGGGATGATTTAAGCGAGAAACTGCTTTATACCAAGTCTAACCATTGGACTGTTTAGCTGAGTGTTGTCTACAAGGACTAGGAGAGGCTGTCCGGGGTTTGAGGCAGGGGGTCCCTCCCAACCCCACCTGGGGATTGAACCTGGGACCTTCTTTGTGCAAAGTAGATGCTCTGCCACTGAGCTATAACCCTTTCCCTAGGAAAAGGAGGAATCCTAAGGTCATATAGGGCTTATTCCTCCGCTCTTTCCAGGCACAGCCCATGCTTTAAAGAGCCATGTCTAAGCATCCTTCCCCCCCCCTCCAGAAATTTCCAGTGAAACCCTGCTCTTTAAAGCTCAATCGGAGCAAATAGCAATCTGCAGACAACTCGAATTGACATTTGCTCTGATTGAGCACTAAAGAGCGGGTTTTCCTGGGCAAACCAACCAACCAGTCTGGCATGGAGCTTTTAAGCACAGGCCTGTGCCTGGAAAGAGCAGGACAAAAGCTAAATGTGGATAATCCCTTAGTCCAGAACTGCCGCACAAATTACCCAAGTAGCCATTCCTTCACTTGGCTACACAGCACATCTGGAGTCCCAGAGCTAAGGAGAGCCACAAAATCACAGGAGAGGTGAGACCGCATGGAGCCAGTTGCCCATTTTCCCAGTCCTAAATTCAGCCCTCCACATTCTCATCTCAGTTTGCAATGGAGGGAAAAATCATCATGAAACCAGCATTTTCGTGCCAACTTCTGTTAATATGCACATTATTGTAGGCAAAGCATTATTGCATGCAATGGGGAACATTATTGTATAAAACTCTCCTAAAGCAATTTAAAATGCTATTTCCACTAATATTGCATTTGTGTGTGCGCGCACACACACACACACACACAATTTATCACAGCATGTGCCTTTTTGTACTTATTCCTAGGCTGAAGAATCAGATTGCAAAATTCAGAGGCGGGCAAATTTCAAAGGGCAGCTATGTCTTGCATAGCATATTAATTTGGAAACTGAGTTGGGGAAGTTTACTTTCAAATGCAAACTGGATTAAACCTCCCCTGCCAGGAATCAGTAGTGCAAAATCGCTGCCCCACCCCTGAGCACGGTTTGCCCACAAAAACCTAGATTCAGTCCTGCACATTATCACCTGAAGTTGCGGCAAATCAGAGTTAGTTGGAAGGGATCATCTAGTCCAACCCCCTGAAAGACAGGAATCACAACTGAAGAATCCTTGGCAGATGGCCATCCGACCTCTGTTTAAAAAGCTCCATTGAAGGAGAGTCCACTGCCTTTGCTATAAGATTAAGTCTAAAACGGGCTACCTGCCCTACGGTCCTTACCTGCAGTCTCAGGTTGGTACAGTGTGCAGACTGAGACTTATTCCCTCACCAGCTCCTTGCAAGAATGAGACTTCTGTTTACACCCCAGAAAGCTGAATGCCCATCTCCAGATTACTAGAGCCAACCACTGGCTTTGACTTCAGTATCCCTTCTCCACCCTCAAGACGTCAGCTCTTTCCTTCCCCGTCACAAGATGGCCGTGAACTCTGTACTCCTCAGACTTTAGCCAGATGCTATCACATGTTCACTGTCTCTGTTCTCCCCGGTTTAGCAACAACTCTCTTCCGCTAGCATCTTTTTTTTAAAAAAAAAGTTTAATTAGAGTTTATAAAGAGGAATACAAAACTTCAAAGGTCTTTTTTGCCCAGCGTTAATCTGATTAAGATCCCATGATGAAAAAGAGAAAGGGAAAAAAGTTAGATAAATCAGAAAAGAGCTTAAAAGAGGAGATAGAAATGATAAGGTTCAGAGAACTTCCAATTCTTAATCTGTCCACCATAAATAAACATATTGATTGGCAGCTGCCTTTAAAAAAATAAAATAAAACTAAAGGAAGAGTATATGAAGGCCTTAACAGTTTGGGACCAGTCTGCCTGAGAGATCACCTTACTTCGTAACCACTTCAACCGGTGGAACTGGTGCCACATAATACCTGTTCCGCAGTTGTAAGAAATGCATATTTTAGTGTGGCAGCACCTACACTTTGGAACTCCCTGCCTATGGAGAGCAGGCAGGGGCCTTCACTGTCCTCTTTTCGGTGCCTGCCAAAAACATTCCTCTTTAGAAAAGCCTAGCCAGAGCTTTGTGAAGTTGACGCGCGTTTTCGTCTCTTGTTCTTTTAACTTTTTGAAAGTTTCTATTATCGTTGCTATTTTTTTCTTATTGATAATACAATTGTTTTCTCTTTCTTGCAAACTGCTTTGAGGTTCTCCTTCTTCTTACAATCCAGCAGTGCATGCATTTTATGAAATAAAATAAAATAAATAAAACTCCGCGACGAATAAGAGTACAGAATGCAGTGCTGGAACTGCAGCTCTTGTGCTAAGAACTAATAGCAAGTTTCTGGTCCTCATGGTTGAAAGAGATGCCCTCATGCTTCCAAGGGTATTACCTCCCCATGTCCCAGAAGGTTTTGAGCAGTTTGGTGGCCAAAGCTCCAGCATTCTGCCCAATGTGTGACCACCAATACATGAGTTCTGCAAATTTCATGCACTATACAGATCTTCACCATAGCTGTCAACTTTTCCCTTTTCTTGCGAGGAATCCTATTCAGAATAAGGGAATTTCCCTTTAAAAAGGGGAAATGTTGACAGCTATGATCATCATCACACATATACAACACCTGGATAAGGTTACTACCAGGTTGTTGGAAATAGCTAATTGCAAGAAGCAGAAGCAGCAGCACAGAGGTTGAAGATAACAAATGCTGAAATAATTCAGGATGTGTATGACTCAAAGACATCCAATGCATACTGCAGCTTAAAATTGAATTTGAAGTTGTGCATCGTGTGAGAAGGCGGATAGGGAGAAGTCATGCGCCCCCCCCCCAATAATCCCAGAGCTCGGCCTTGAAAAAACCAGAGGCCTTTCTCCTGGGCATGGTTGGCCAATTGGTACCAAAGAAGGACAGACCTTTTTTTATGTACGCAACAACTGCAGCAAGAATTCTTATCGCAAAATATTGGAAGACACAAGATTTACCCACTCTGGAGGAATGGCAGATGAAGCCGATCGACTACATGGGATTGGCAGAAATGACCGGCAGAATCCGAGACCAGGGAAAAGAGTCGGCGGAAGAGGATTGGAGGAAATTTAAAGACTATTTACAGAAATACTGTAAAATTAATGAATGTTAGAATGATGTTGGACACAAATTAAATGGTTACCAGCTGTAATGTAAAGGTTGAACAACAAGCTAAAATAAGGTATATTAAGTTATAATAAGGATTTGCTGAATTAAGAATTTGAATTGGAATACAAAAGGGGGAGGTGAGAGGAGGTCCGGGATATAAGGTAATGGAAATAAGAAATGGGAATTATATTTGTTTTGTTTTGTTTGTTTTAATTCTGTATTTTAGCTTTTTTGTCTGTTGTTTTTTCTTTTTGTATTAAATAGGAAAATTTTAATAAATAAAAAAAAAAATCCCAGAGCTCGGGGGCATCCAATGAGACTGAACGCTGGAGAACCCAGGTCAGAGAAAAAGTTTTCTGAACACAGCACCTAGTGAGAAGGATGGGATTTGCTCCCACGAGATGTTGCAATGGCCACCAAGTCAGGTGGGTTTCCAAGAGGTTTAGATAAGTCATGGAGGAGAATAACGTTCTCAGGATGCCTCCGGGTGCCTGTTGCTGGGAACTGCAAGGAGTTAGAGTGCTGTTGTGCTCGGGACCCATTTGTGAATTTCCTGGAGGCATCTAGTTGGTCACTGAAGAACAGGATGGTGGACTAGATGGGCCTTTGACCTGACCGGGTAAGGTTATTATATTCTTATGGAATTGCATTTGAGTCCAATCACACAGATGATAATAAAATCTTCTCCTTCTCCTTCTTCTTCTTCTTCTTCTTCTTCTTCTTCTTCTTCTTCTTCTTCTTCTTCTTCTTCCCCACCCATCTGGCTGGGTTTCCCCAGCCACTCTGGGTGGCTTCAACCGGATATTAAAAACACAATAAAACATCAGTCATTAAAAACTTCCCTAAACAGGGCTGCCTGCAGATGTCTTCTAAAAGTCTGATAGTTGTTTATTTCCTTGACATCTGATGGGAGGGCAATCCACTGGGCGGGCACCATTACCGAGAAGGCCTTCTGCCTGGTTCCCTGTAACCTCACTTCTCACAGAGAGGGAACCACCAGAAGGCCCTCGGAGCTGGACCTCAGTGTCTGGGCTGAACGATGTGGGTGGAGACACTCTTTCAGGTATACTGGGCTGAGGCCATTTAGGACTTTAAAGGTCAGCACCAACACTTTGAATTGGGCTCGGAAACGTACAGAGCACAGCTGAATGATTATATCTAGTATAATGGTCAGTGAACGTGTCACTATAAAAACAAATGAATAGTTCTGCTGGATCAGGCATGTACAACCCATCTGCTCCAGAATCCTGTTCATTGGCCAACCAGATGCCTGCGGGAAACCGGCAAGTGGGACCCGAGTGCAACAGCTGTCTTCCCAACTTCCGATTCCCAATACAGTGGTACCTCGGGTTACAAAAGCTTCAGGTTACAGATTTGGCTAACCCAGAAATAGTACCTCGGGTTAAGAACTTTGCTTCAGGATGAGAACAGAAATCGTGCAGCGGCGCAGCGGCAGAGGGAGGCCCCATTAGCTAAAGTGGTGCTTCAGGTTAAGAACAGTTTCAGGTTAAGAACGGACCTCCGGAACAAATTAAGTACTTAACCCGAGGTACCACTGTAACTGATATTCAGAAGCATACTGCCTCTTACAGTTGAGGTGGAATATAGCCTTCTCCTCCAATGGTTCAGTGCAACTGTGGAATGCTTTCACCAGGCAAACTCACCAAGCTCCTTCATTACATATCTTTGGGTGCCAGGCAAAAATGTTTTGTTTCTTTTAATAACCAGGGCTTTGGCTGATGACCTTTTAAATGTGTTTGTGGGAGGAGGGTCTGTGTGTGTTTTGTGTTCTTGTTTTGTACTGTTAGGTTGTGAAGCGCCATGTGATCTTTGGATAAAGGTTAATATACCATCAAAGAATAATACAGTGGTACCTCTGGTTACGTACTTAATTCGTTCCGGAGGTCCATTCTTAACCTGAAACTGTTCTTAACCCGAAGTACCACTTTAGCTAATGGGGCCTCCCGCTGCTGCCACGCCGCCGGAGCACAATTTCTGTTCTCATCCTGAAGCAAAGTTCTTAACCCAAGGTACTATTTCTGGGTTAGCGGAGTCTGTAACCTGAAGCATATGTAACCTGAAGTGTATGTAACCCGAGGTACCACTGTAGTCATAATTCAATCTGGTGGTCAACCAGAAGGTCTATGGTTTGAGCCCACCCATGGATGGCTATGCGCAGAATTCCTGCATTGCAGGGGGTTGGACTAGATGGCCTCGGGGTCCCTTTGCAACTCTAGAATTCTGTGATTCCATGAATTTGCCTAATTTTTTCCAAGTCATCCAGATTGTGAGCATTACTGCCTCCTGCAGGAGTGAGTTCCACAGTTTAACTGTGCGCTGCGAGACCACGGATCAAACGCCACAGTCAGAGAGAACATTATATTACGCCATCTCATTGACACACCAGCCTTTTCCCAAGGCTTCCAAGCCATACATTCAACGGCCAAAAGAGGAAAGGTGATCAACTGAGGCCTAGAGACGTCCTTGCGTCAACTAGCCCACAGACTTGCAAACGTCAAAGTTACCAGCTTCTATAAATATTTTTTTAATTATTATTTCAGTGCACTAAAGTTTCTATATAAGACTACCTTAAAAGCAATTATAAAGTAAATGTCACAGTCACTGTAAGTAAATGTTAAAACACAGCAAGCTTGCTAAATCATACAAATTCCGTAACACAAATCAAGGCACTATAAAAAGGGCATATAATCGATAAGGCGGGGGAGGGGGACATTAAGGCATTCTTTTGAGTTCTCTAAAGGGCAAGTGGAGAATGCAGAAAAGCTAGAGATGGAAGTTTTTAGCTTTCAAAAAGTGGGCGGCGCTTTGTCCTGGATCTTAGGCAAGTCAATCAAAAAATTGGTTTTTAAAAAAATCAGAAAAAGCTCAGGAACTATCAGGATGTCCCAGTTTTTACCTTTTTGAAAAATGGGAACCCTAGGTCAGTCGGTCAGTCAGGTTATTGTGTTTTAGCAGACAGCCATTTTACACATGAAAAATGATATTATTATTATTATTATTATTATTATTATTATTATTAAGATTGACATTTCTGCTCCTTGACTTTTAAAGGATAAGTCATTTCCCAGGGAGTGATCAGAGCTGAAACCCAGTAACATTTACAGGACACCATGCTGATTTCTGCTAGGCTCAGAGGTGGCAACTAACCCATGGTCAGGCTGCAAACCCCATCCATGACTAAATAAGGATTTGAACCCAGGTCTCCCCTGTCCTGGTCTGCCACTACACCACATAATAAGCAAAGGCAGCCATGTTGGTCCACAGCAACAAGCTCTAAAGTTCACAGTACGGCAATATAGAACCAGTATGGCCTAGTGGTTAGAGCATAGGATCTAGGAAACCAGGGTTCAAATCTCCAGTCAGCCAAGAAGGCTCTCTTAAGCCAATTGCTACCTCCCAGCCTAGCCTACCTGTTTTTGTGGGGATTAAACGAGGAAGCGGAGAATCATTTAAGCCACCTTGAACTCCTTGGAGGAAAAGATTGGCTATAAAATGCAGTAAACAAAATAATTATAACAAAAATAATTGGGGGGGGGTTTAGGGCCAATCGTTAGAGCTTCCTCACGAGTGGAACAGATGCAGGCCGTTATAAGAACTCTAAGGTCTCAAATACAGATAAAATGTTCATAAATGTACAAGGCAAACAAGTATATAAACCACGTGTCTGAACTAGTACAGGAGAGCAATTCTGAAGCTCTCCCAAATTGACCTCAAATATTTCACTGCAGGGAGGAAGGAAATGGGGAAAGCCTGCCCATTGCCTTTTGCTTGCAAATCCTGTCTCAAGGGTGTATTTGTGTATGAATAGGGTGAGCCTGTGACCTGGGACTCAGGAACTAAAGTATTAACCATCACAAAAGAATGGCTAGGCTGCCCAGGTATTGCAATCAATGACCATTATCAGGTATCATGGCAGACAGGATTTCTGCTGTAGACCGCCTCCTCTGCTGTAGACCACCTCCTTCTGTGATGTATGTAGGATGTTTTAGGGAGGTGGTCTTGGGCTACAGGGTGGGCAATTTCAAAAGTCTATTTAAGGGCTTGCACACCAACGTTCTGGGTTCCTCTCCTTCCTCCTGCATGTGGTGAGTGGGGACCCTGTTGCAACAGTTGAATAAAGATCAGGCTTACTAGCTGCTTTGCTTCTCAATATACTCTGGTTGGCCTCTGTTATTTCCCCTTCCGATAGGGGACCCACTTAAGGACTCTATATGGGCTCTTGGATACCCCATAAGGGAAAAGGAGCAGTTTTTTTTTCTTATAACAAGGCAAAGGATTGCAGCTTTATTAAAATTCTGGCAACCAGCCCCCAATTTCTTTAGCAACAAGCCCAGAAGTCAAAAGAAAAAGCTTATTTGTGGTCAGGAAGCAATGATAAGAACAAGAGGTCACTAGAGCTTAGCAAACCCACAAACAACCGTGACTCAGTCACAGCCTTTCAGTCACTTACCAGGTTTCCTGGTCCCAGGCAGAGAATATTTTGCTGATTACTTTTTAGGACAGAGGCTTGGCTTATATACCTGGACAAATCCTGCCTCCCCTAAATTAAGCCAGCCTCCCATCCTATAGACAAGCACTCTGGGGCGGGGCAAAAGCAAGTTTGGCTCAAAGTGGAAATGATTACTCCGACCTCTGTTTCCACACAGATATGTCAGGATCAAGCCCCTTTGGGAAAGCAGCTTAACTCTCCTCCAGTGAGAAGGAAGGAGCAGATTAAAGAAAGAAGCTGTGCGCAGGAGATGTTCTCTGCCTTCTTCAGATGCAGAGGGGTCTTGGGCCTTTAAGAATTGCACACAAGGGTTGCGTCCGTTTAAGGAGATTGTTGCGCAACAAAGCAGCGACTAAGACCTTAGTTCAACAATTTTGAACTGGCAAAATAAGCTTTTGAGAGCTGGCATCCACTTCTAAGGTGCATGGAGTACATTGGTGTATATTTGTCAGTGTGCTTTGTATTTCGTTGGGTGTGTTGGCAGGAACTGGTACACAGGGTTGTAAACAGAACACACACATATACATAGTGTGTGTGTGTGTGTGTACAGTGCTTTTTTCTGGGGGGACGCAGGAGGACGCATACATTTTGTGAACCTTTGTACTTTTGTCCATTTACTGTATTTATTTTCCCCAAGCTGAACTATAAAATGGTGATTTTCTTGAGTCAAAATGAGAGTACCCCTAAACATTTTTTAAAGAAAAAAAGCTCTCTCTCTCTCTCTCTCTCTCTCTCTCTCTCTCTCTCTCTGTGTGTGTGTGTGTGTGTATAAACTTCCAGTATGAATTATTGCAATGCATTCTACGTGGGGCTGCCCTTGAAGACAACTGAGAAAATTCAATTGCAGCAGCCAGAAAACTCGCCCGGGTTCCCTTTAGATCTTCACAACCCCTGTTTTAAAACAGTGGAACTGGTGGCCAGTTCCTTTCCAGGCCCAATTTCAAGGCAATGTTAGTGTTCTAATCCTGAAAGGACTCAAATACCTGAAAGACAAATCACTTTCCTATGGACCTTCTCAGGTGCTAAGATCAGCACAGGGGGCCTTCATGGTAATTTTTCCCCACCCCAACAGGTGCTGATGTGGGTGAGGGCCTTCTCTGTGGTGGCCCCTAAGTTATGGAACTCCCTCCTCACAGAGGTGCAGATGGCACCTTCTTTATGCAGCTTCTGGCGATTGCTGAAGATGCACCTCTTTACCCTGGCATTTGATACATGAGGAGTCTATTTTCAGGACCCACCTTGTATATGTGAATGTTAAGTAGTTTTAAGATGCTTTTAATATTGTGTTTTAATATTGCCTGGTGTGCTCTGGTCCATGGAGTCACGAAGAGTTGGACACGACTAAACGACTAAACAACAACAACAAATATTGTGTTTTTCATAATGAGTTTGGGATTCCCCCCCCCCCACACACACATGGGCCACTTATTTTCGGGCAGAAGTGTAAGGATTGCAGCCTAAATTAGAAAGAGAAGAGCCTAAAGGCTGCAGTCCCTTACTCTTACTCATGAGAAAGTCCCATTGGACAAGGTGGGCTTTAGGCTGCAATCCTAGCCTCACTTCCCTGGGAGTAAATTCAATTGAATTCAGTAGGAATAAATTTATAGAGTACCTTAAATAACACTGTAAACAATTAACAACATTGGTAGGATTGATATAACACATAGTTTAATATTTTTAAGGTTGAAAGTGGATATAAACAAAATTTGGATAAGTGTAATTAGATGCAGTGGGAAAAGATATATATTTGAAACCAGGAGTGAGGCAGGGGAGGTCTGGGGATTCCAGGAATCCAATATTTGTCTTTTTTATGTTTGAATGCAAATGAAATTTGGAAAAAAAACCCGAAAAATAAAAAAAAGAAGAAGAAGAATTCAGTGGGTCTCACTTCTGAGTAGACATGGTTAGGCTGACAGCCTCAGTTCTAAGCACAATTTCTGTTCTCATCCTGAAGCAAAGTTCTTAACCCGAGGTAATATTTCTGGGTTAGCGGAGTCTGTAACCTGAAGCGTATGTAACCTGAAGAGTATTTAACCCGAGGTACCACTGTATAGGAGGTTGGCCTGCTAGGCTGTTGTTGTTGTTTTTTGTTGTTTTTTTGGCAACCCACACCCATCTTTCCCTAATGCTGGCAGAGCATAAATTTAAGAACATAAGAGGGGCCTCCTGGATTAACCCAGTGACCTATCTCGTCCAGCATATCCGCTCCACTTCCCAGTGGGGAGGAATTGCGATGGACTGCCCACTCCCCACCGGCTCTGTCCCCCGTTGCCCGGTGGATCCTGGCCACGTCAGCGCCCGGCCAGCGGATTGGCTGGCTGGGGTGTGTGTGTGTGTGTGTGTGTGACCGGGTCCGTTTAAATTGGAGGAGCAAGCCAGAGGTTTCCTCTTTGGCTCGCTTCCTCAATCACCTGCCCTCCCTCCCTATTTTGCAGGTTAGGCAATGGCCTTGCTATGGACTTTGGTTGGTCGCCTTGGTTGTCCGAGGGGCCTGGTAGGAATTTTTCCACTTGCCAAATTGGCACTGGCCACTTGGTTTTCGCCTACCTCGTAGCAATCGTCACAACTTAGTTAGGGTTGCGGTTAGGCATTGTTTGACCTTGCGGGGGGGAGGGGAGGTGTGGCCATCACCTGCCCTTCCAAGCTTAAGGGTATTCCGTTAAAGGAATCCGGTGGTGTTGATCTTGTCCGAAGCCCAGGTCGGGGGTTAGGGGCATGACACAACCCCGACGGGAACACCAGGGGGAGCTCGAGTTGTTACGCATTGACAGGGCTCCTCCATCCAGTGGTTTACCCATACCGGACTTCCTGCACATCGGGCAGGAGTCAGATATAGTCAGGTCCAATCAATGCCTAAGCCAATACCGCTCACATTCTGTAATTCAATAAAGTTGTGGCCAAATTTGCCCAATAACATAAACCTAATATCCGTGTCCTTGTGTGTGTTATTTCCCAACGAGGGGGTGGAATGTGGGTGGCGCTGTGGGTTGAACCTCAGAGCCTAGGACTTGCCGATCAGGGTTCGAATCCCCGTGACAGGGTGAGCTCCCGTTGCTCGGTCCCAGCTCCTGCCAACCTAGCAGTTTGAAAGCACGTCAAAGTGCAAGTAGATAAATAGGTACCACTCTGGCAGGAAGGTAAACAGCGTTTCCATGTGCTGCTCTGATTCGCCAGAAGTGGCTTAGTCATGCTGGCCACATGACCCAGAAGCTGTATGCCGACTCCCTCGGCCAATAAAGCGAGATGGGCGCCGCAACCCCAGAGTTGGTCACGACTGGACCTAATAGTCAGGGGTCCCTTTACCTTTTTAATATCTGCGTCCTTGTGTGTGTTGTTTCCCAATGAGGGGGTGGCTGTGGGGTCTTGATACACAACCTGTTCTCACAGAGGCCAACCAGAAGTCTCTTGGAAGCCAGCGAACAGGACCTGAGCACAAGAGCCTTCTGCCCTCCTGTTGCTTCCAGCAACTGGGATTCAGAGGTACGTTGCTTCAAGCCATGGAGGCAGCACATATTCTTCAGGGTTAGCAGCCATTGCTAGTTTTAACATCAGTCCATTGGCTTTAGCACTGGCTCTCCCGGGTCTCAGGAAGGGGACATTCCCAGCCCTACCAAGAGTTGCCAGGGATGTCACCTGAGGCTGTCTGCATGCAAAGCAATTTCTCATTGACTGTCAGATCATTGATTCATTTTGTTCAGTATTGTCTATACTGACTGCCAGCAGTTTTCCAGGGTTTCATAGGACAGTCTCTCTCCTAACACAACCTGGAGATGTCAGGATTAGAACCTGGGACCTTCTGCATGCAAAGCAGATGCTCTACCACTGAGCTATGGCCCCTTTCCCTGCAGCATAGGACTGCCTTCTAAAATGGTATCTTATGCAACACCGGTGAAGAAACACATTCCTTAAAAAATTCCTGTATTTAAAATCCAGGTTTTTAAAATAATAATAAAAAAACACACATCACCCATTATGTCTGAAAGACTGTATTTCATCTAAGATGGTATTTCTTCAATATTGGATTCCCTGAACTTTTGAAAAGCTGCACATCCCAACCCTTTCTTTCTTGAGAATAAAACACGACATGTGAGGGATTTCTCCCAAACCCAGTGACAGAAAGAGGGGGAGAGATTTGTGCTGAAAACCTCTTTTACAGACAGAATATTCAACCAAGAGGCTGAATCCTTCTGCCAGCCTTCAACTAGAGCCCTTCTTGCGTCGAGGACACATCCAGAAAGGGCAGCAGTCCTTTTTTCCCCCTCCCTTGTAAATCTCCAGCTGCAGTCCTTTGTACACCTTTAACTACAGAGTCACTGGTGGCTTCTCCATAACTCTCTGCCAGCACTGCCTTTGCCCTGTCAGTTCCAATGACAGCGAGTCGTGTCTGGCTTTCAAATAACAGCAATTTCTCCAACCGGCGAATCTCCTTGCCCTTGAACGGCTTGCCTGTTGCATGATACAATGTCACAATCCATCGGATCTCTCTGCCAGCATTTAGAAGATGCTTATCGGGGCTGGTATCTAAGCGCCAGGCACAGGACCTTCTCACTCCCCACATCCCAGATGGAGAGAGTGCCTGCGGCTGAGACAACCAACTTCTAACTTGAATTGGGAGGAGGTGTGATGCGATTTCAATGGTGGATTGGAAAGGCAAGAAGGAATAGCGAACCGTCTTCAGAATTAGCTGTTCATAAGGACATTGGGTGACGCTGTGGGTTAAACCACAGAGCCTAGGACTTGCCGATCAGAAGGTTGGTGGTTTGAATCCCTGCGACGGGGTGAGCTCCCGTTGCTCGGTCCCTGCTCCTGCCAACCTAGCAGTTCGAAAGCACGTCAAAGTGCAAGTAGATAAATAGGTACCACTCCAGCGGGAAGGTAAATGGCATTTCCGTGTGCTGCTCTGGTTTGCCAGAAGCGGCTTAGTCATGCTGGCCACATGACTGGGAAGCTGTACGCTGGCTCCCTTGGCCAATAAAGCAAGATGAACGCCGCAACCCCAGAATCGGCCACTACTGGACCTAATGGTCAAGGGTCCCTTTACCTTTTAAGGACATCGAGAAAACCTGCTCAGCATCCTGTTTTCACTGTGGTCAAGCAGAGTCCTGTTGGAAGCCTGCAAGCAGGATTCCAGCACAAGAGCCCTCTCCCCTCCTGCGGTTTCCAGCAACTGGTTGTTGGAAGCATTTTTGCCTCCAGGAGGCTGAGCATGGGCCTTCTGGATATTAGCCATCAATAGCCATCTCCTCCATGAATTTGTCCAATCCTCTTATAAAGACGTCCGAGTTAGTGCCATCACCATAGGAGCGAGTTGGTGGAGATGTAGACAGTGTCATCTTTAGGAAATACGGTTTTATTTGCAGCCACGTGGGGTTGGTATAGGGCCCAACGGTTCTTAACCTGTGGGTCTCCAGATGTTGTTGGACTACAACTCCCATCATCCCTGATCTCTGGCCTTGCTAGCCAGGGGTGATGGGAGTTGTAGTTCAACAACATCTGGGGACCCACAGGTTGAGAAAGGCTGGTTTAGGCCGTGCATAGGCAAACTAAGGCCCGGGGGCCGGATCTGGCCCAATAGCCCTCTAAATCCAGCCCGCGGATGGTCCAGGAATCAGCATGTTTTGACTTGAGTAGAATGTGTCCTTTTATCTAAAATGCATCTCTGGGTTATTTGTGGGGCCTGCCTGGTGTTTTTACATGAGTAGAATGTGTGCTTTTATTTAAAATGCATCTCTGGGTTATTTGTGGGGCATAGGAATTTGTTGTTTTTCAAAATATAGTCCGGCCCCCCACAAGGTCTGAGGGACAGTGGACCGGCCCCCTGCTGAAAAAGTTTGCTGACCCCTGGTTTAGGCTGAGAGGCAATGATAGGCCCAAAATCACCCACTCAGTGAGTTTCATATGGCCAAAGGGGATTCGAAGCCTGGTCTCCCAGGTCCTACTCTGATACCAGTGGTTCCCAACCTTTTTTCGCCCTACCCTGCCTAAGCATCTCTAAAATCCTGATGCCACCTCCCCATGACATATAATTGTTATTATTCGAAAAGTGAACTATTCAAGTGGAGGAAGCCTAAAAGGCTATTAACTTGGTCAAAATAAGCTTCCAAAGAACATGGCATCCATGAAAGAGAAAAATAAAAGAACGAGAGGACAGTTGAAGTACTGAGGAAGAAATCACTAAGAAATCGCTAAAGAAGAAGAAGAAGAAGAAGAAGAAGAAATCATGCTTAATAACTCATTCTCAAATTGTTGCCGCCCCCCCAAAAATCAAATTGCCCCCTGTGGGGCATGTGCCCCATGGTGGGAACCACAGCTCTAACCACCGGTGAAGAAGCTGGTCCCCTTCACAAGGCCTACTGCATGTGAACAGAGGCGCTTTTGCCTGAGGTGACAGGATGTGTGAAAAATAAGGCATTGCTTACTTTTGGTTTCTCTCCCTGTACAGTATGTTCACTTTAATTCCAGTGGCAGGGAAAGCAGAGTGAAGTGTGCAAAGTGTCTCTGTGTGGAGAGAGAGAGAGAGCGAGCGCTTGATACAGGTCCCTTTGGAACTTCTTCATCGACTAGAGTGAGTGGAGTCGCTTGATTGAAACACAGCTCTTTGCTTGCCCAAAGGCTCACATCCAACTCGGCACATTTAATTACTGAAACCCCTGCCTGGCTCCTTCTAAGAGCAAGCTTCTAATCTGGAGACAGAAATAGCCGGGTCTTACTGCTCTGGCATGTAACTCTGTGCTGTGCTGATGGCTAGCAAACACCCCATGTCAGAGGCAGCCAAGAACACCCCCTTTTGAATGATTTTTCCTCCCATTCCACATGTGTCTCAATTTATTTTCATCTTAAAACCTGTTCCTGCTTCTCAGACATAGTCTGCTGATGTTTCCTCTTTTTCAGGGGCGGCCTTCGGAGAGAGGGATGGCTCCAGACAATACGATACAATAATTTTTATTGTCATTGTCCCATACAAAACAACGAAATTGAAAAAATCTACATCAGACATTGAAAAACCAACAAGCCTGCTATCCCAGCTATTCCAGCTGCCCATTTCACTTTATCTTGGTTTCTCGTTCTTCCTACCTGAAACCCGCTACTTCCTTTTTCTGCAGTGCTAACGTGATTTTTAAAAAAAATCCCCATGAAAATTCATCAACATTTTAAAGAGCCAATGGTGCTGTATGTAGTGGTTAGAATGTTGAGCTAAGTCCTGGAAGAGCAGGGTTCAAGTCCCCCCCCACTCAGCCATGAAGCTCATTTTGTGTGACCTTGGAGGCCAGTCGCTGCCTTTTTCAACCTAGGACTCAGCTACACAGTTACAAATAAAACATTTTAAATGTGTTGTAAAGCGCAATATACAAACGGGACGCTAGATGGCGACAGTGAGCGATGCAAAAATTCAATGTATTTTTCAAAACTTTTTTTTTAAAAAAAGCATCTTCACATGGTTTTTTATATGAGTGTAGATTCCACCCAAATCTACCTTGCAGGGTTATTGTGGGGATTAAATGAGGAAGAACCATATATACCCCCTTGAGCTCCTTGGAGGAAAAGGTGGGATATGAATGAATGAATGAATGAATGAATGAATGAATGAATGAATACTGTGCGTTTCCCCTAAAAAATACATTTGTGTGCAGTTTTGACAAATACATATTCATTTCACAAATCACGTCCTGTAATATAATAACATTTTTGTACATCGTATTCTCTAACGTACACATTTTTTGTACAGTTGGGTTGAAGAACAACGTTGCAAACGTCGGGGAATTTTTAAGGATAGCTGTGTCAGCCTATGCACTTGCCTGACAGTTCTGCAAGGAAGGAGGCCAATAAGAGAGAGAGGGGGGGGGGAGGAAATAGTTGACTTGATGTATGGATTAGTTGATCCACTCATTCCTGGGAACATCTGGCCTGGGAGACAGATCACTGTCAAGCTGAGGGTTTGGCCTTTGTCCATAATTCATGGCACAAACCACGCAAAGGGACGGCAGCGTTAATCCATTTCTGCCTTGACACACAACTGTGCCAGGCTTTTCTCTGCTGCAGCCCGAGGCTCTGAAAATGTCTTCAATAATGTAAGACACTTAAGAACAGAGGGGAGTGCGTGATCTGTTAATTAAGAGCTGGTGGCACATCTGCAACTGAACTTTTAAAGTCCAGGATGGAGGGAGGAGAGCAGACTGGTCATTTGAAGCCAGTGTCCTGGTCAGGCTCTCAGATGGGAGGTGTGGTGGCTGAGCCTCGCTCCTCCATCAAGAGCGGCCTCCAATCGCGACACTGCGGTCACCATCTGGTAAGTCATGGCACTGCTGCTTGCCTGACAATAGAGGGCAGTAGTGTAGTGGGCAGATTCAGAGGTGCTGGGTGCCTTCACCCACGCCCTCTCATAGCCACACCCCCTTCTGAAATTATACAACTTTCTAGGATTATACAATCGTCTTATTATTATGCAGTAATAATAATAAGGGGTGCATGCCTGTGTTGCCTTTTAGACACAGTTGTACCTTGGAAGTTGAACAAAATCCATTCTAGAAGTCCATTTGACTTCCAAAATGTTCGGAAACCAAAGCGCAGCTTCTGATTGGCTGCAGGACGCTCCTGTACCAATCGGAAGCAGTGGAAGCCCCGTCAGATGTTCGGCTTCCAAAAATAGTTTGCAAACTGGAACAGTCACTTCCGGGTTTGTGGCGTTCGGGAGCCAAAACGTTTGAGAACTAAGCTGTTCAAAAACCAAGGTATGACTGTAGTTCTATTTTCTGCACATATACATGGGCAAATGATTTGGAGTGCCCCAATATTTCCTTTAGGTTGCGTTTTCCTCAAATTCCTATTGTACATAACAGAAGTTGCACCTCATTCTCGTGAAACTGAAGCACCTTGTGTTTTCAGGGTTCCTAAATGCTAAGCTTTGGAGCATACAAAACAACAACTCCTCTGTGTTTTTCCTATGTACCTTTCCCTAGATTGGCCCAGGAGCCCATCATCAGAGAATGACTTACTGTATTTTTCACTCTATAAGACGCACTTTTTCCCTCCTAAAAAGTAAGGGGAAATATGTGTGCATCTTATGGAGCGAATGCAGGCTGCACAGCTATCCCAGAAGCCAGAACAGCAAGAGGGATTGCTGCGCAGCAGTCCCTCTTGCTGTTCTAGCTTCTGGCTTAGCCGTGCGAAGCCTCTTCAGGGCAGTGGGATGAAGGCTCCCCCTGCCCTGAAGAGGCTTCGCGTGGCTATATGTGTGTGTATGTATTCCACTTACTTACACTTACACACACACATACAGTCAGCATATGCAACAGAACATGTCTCTGGGATTCGGAATATTTTTTTTATTGTTTTCCTCCTCCAAAAACTAGGTGCATCTTATGGTCTGGTGCGTCTTATACAGCGAAAAATACGGCAACTCCTTTCACTCTGATTGGCTCCAATCAGCACAAAGGGTGAGAAGACTTCCTCTCATTGGCTAAAAAGCTCTGCGTACATGCTGATTGGGCACCTCTAGGATTCTGGAGACAGGGACCCCGCTGCAGAAATAGCACCGGGTCTTCGACCCTGCCACTCCCCTTGACCCTGGACCATTACTCCATTGCGGGGAGGGGAGGGAGGAGGGGGAGGCAAAGGGAGCCTGGCTTGGCATGTGCACTGCGCCAACCTGGCTATCCTGCTGGTATGTCAGCACCATTCCAACGTCCCCGCTTCCCCTCCACCTCTGGTAACCAGCAGGAACCTGGAGGTCAAGTGAGCACTGCTGCCACCAACAGGCCACCTGCTGGTGGCAACTCTGGCATGAAGGGCCTAAATAGCTACTCTGCAAGCTATCAATCAAAACAAACTCAAGCTGCATCTGGTCTCTTAATTAGAACTCTTCACCGCAAAGGTCAGCCTAGTCTTCTAGTGAATGCCTTTATTGCAGAACTCCCAAGGCACCATGCAAAGAAGCTGATTTGCAAAGTTGTACGCAACGCTTGCAGCACAATCGCCATTTAACAAGCCTTCTGAGTGGAGATCTTTATCCCAGCTGGTACCTGAATTGGATTTGAATTGATTTTGCCTATGTAGTGTGTCGTTCTCTTAAACTGAGATGTGTATACTCTAGGGGCAGCCTTTCTCAAGCTGCGGGTCCCCAGATGTTGTTGAACTCCCATCACCCCTAGCTAGCAAGGCCAGAGCTCAGGGATGATGGGAGTTGTAGTCCAACAACATCTAGGGACCTACAGGTTGAGAACCGCTGCCTAGGGGCTGCTGCCTCCTCCCATGCTCCACTTGCCAACCTCACTGACCTGCCGACCTGTCTTCTCCCACACCTGCAGGCAGGTGAGGGTAGGCTGAAGTTGGTGGTGCGCTATCCTGATTTCCCTAACAGAGAAGTCCCCACTGATTCTGCCCCTGGTGAATATGATCCACAGCCACTCTTCGCTGCCAGGGTCGCTTTTCCAAATCCACTCCCTTGCTCCTGAATTTCTGTGTACGATGCCGCTGGCATCCCTCCTTGTTGCTGTTTTGACCATTACATTCCTTTCTCCCCGTCATTCCATCACAAGAGCTTCCAGTGCAGCTTACAACCCTCATCAAACAACCAATTAAAACCCAAAACAGTAATTTAAAATGGAATATACTACAAAGCAGCCCTAACGGCACCTTCTTCCTGCTTCAAAGAGAATTCTAACTTCCCACTTTATCTGGTGGGTTTCCCCCCATTGGATTTTTCATGGGGTCAGCCCATCTCTTTCCCCCAAAAACTTGAGAGTACCAACATCTGAGTTGAGGGCCAAGCCTGACATTTTGCTCCCTGGAGCTCACAGCTCTTGAATCCCCAGGGAGCAGAGTCCAAAAGCATAAAGGAGGAGGAGGAGGAAGCGTTGGACGTGGGGCTGGGATGTGTTTTGAGTTCTCTTGGTGATCAAAGCCCTGCCTGTTGATGGGTAAAGAGACCCCAGAGGCCTTTCTGACTTGGGATCAGCACAGATCAAAGGCTGCATTCTGTGGGGGCTTTGCAATGTTTATTAATTAAAGCAAGGGAACAGAAAAATGAGCATTAATTGCTCAACTGAGGATATAAGGTGGTGGTGGTGAAATAAGAAAAAGGGGATGATTATGGGCAGAGCCACACTATACATTTAAATAATATTCCATGCATATTTAAAACACATGGCTTCCCCCCAAATGATCCTGGGACCCCTTGCAGAACTATAACTCTCAGCGCCCTTAACAAACTACAGTTCCCAGGATTCTTTGGGAAGGCCATGTGCATTGACTAGGTTTTAAATGTATTTTGTGGATCTGCCCTGTGTTATTGCTCTGCACTGGGGAGATTATTTCTTCCTTTCTTTTTTGCATTTGCTTGAGCACAAGTGAAACCTACTACACAATTAAGGACCCTGCTTTCTTGCGTCTGTACACAGCTAAAAGTCAAATCCCCTCAAAAAGTGGCGGACGTTCCTTCATCGGAGGTTTTTAAGCAGAGGTTGGATGGCCATGTGTCATGGATGCTTTAGCTGAGACCTCTACATTCATGATTCTATGAAATAGATCAAATATTGTTTGCACAGCAATGCAGCATTCATAAACATATAAGCACTTGATATAATAACTGTATTAATGTTATAGGTTTAAAGGTTTAAATTAATGTTATAGGTTTATAGCCATCCAAGATGGCTTGCAATGCTAAACTAAAACCATATGGGGCTCTGCCCCTTTGAAACCCTTGCTAGCTCTCAGCTTAGGAGCAGGGTTAAGCCAATCAGAAGGCATGCTTCAGTATTTAAGCATTCAATTACAGTCCTGACCAATGGAGCAATGTCTGCCTTTCGGGGGAGCTCTCCAAGGTGCTGAAAAGCCCAGACATGCCATCCTTCTGCAACCCTTTGACAAATGACCTGGCTTGGAATATAATGGCCACACAAGCATCATGGCAGGCAGCTAAGTCTGTGTGGCTTCACCTTAGTTGTTCTTGACATGCTTTCCTGGCCGCTGATATTAATAGTTGTGTTGCAAAGTGCAGTGCAATAAAGGTCTGCTCTGGTGGCTGCTTCCCCCAACCCCTGGCAACGCAGTGTCCCTCACGTCTCTCCCGTTAAAAGAGGAAATACATTTCAATGAAAGAACTGGCTGTTCTGTGTCCGCTGGACCTGCCAAGAAGGCAGGCAAGACGTGCATCTACGTGTGTAAGTGTGTAAGAAAATGGAAGAATATTGCTCAAGGTAACCAAGGCTGGGTGCTAATCATGCCAGTTCTTCTCTCCACCCCCCCCCCCCATTCCTCTTAATGATTAACCTCATCATTGGCCTGAGTGATCTGGGGGTTTTTTAGGGGGTGGGCTTTCTAAAGCAGCACAAGTCATGTATACAGTTCAACACAATAGGAAGACAGAAATAGTGCAGTGTGGCCGTTAGAAATCCAGTGCTTCACTTAGCAATGAAACTCAGTGGGTTGACCTTAGGCCAGTTAAAGGTAAAGGTAAAGGGACCCCTGACCATTAGGTCCAGTCGCAAACAACTCTGGGGTTGCGGTGCTCATCTCGCTTTATTGGCTGAGGGAGCCGGCGTTTGTCCACAGACAGCTTCCGGGTCATGTGGCCAGCATGACTAAGCCGCTTCTGGTGAACCAGAGCAGCGCACGGAAACGCCGTTTACCTTCCCACCGAAGTGGTACCTATTTATCTACTTGCACTTTGAGGTGCTTTTGAACTGCTAGGTTGGCAGGAGCAGGGACTGAGCAACGGGAGCTCACCCCATCACGGGGATTCGAACCGCTGACCTTCTGATTGGCAAGTCTTAGGCTCTGTGGTTTAACCCACAGTGCCACCAGTTACAGCCTCTCAATTTAACCTACCTTGTAGGGTTGTTGTAAGGATGAGATGGGGATGGGGGAGACCCTAAAACCCCTTAGGGGAACATGTTACCCACTCTCATAGACCCACTCTCATCCCTTTATATACGGACCTACGTGCAGGGGGTGTTCATTCCTGTTCCCTAATCCTGGCTGCTTCCTGGTCCTTCTATTGTAACTGAAAATAAATCCCTAAGCAGTTTGCCTAAAATGGTATGAAATATTTATTAAGAACAGAAATAAAAACAGACTTTAATAGCACCTGACACAATATAGGTAATATACACAGATTTTTACTAACAGATGTGCATAATGAAATAAGATGTCTGGGTAGCCTTGCTTAAACCACCACACACAAAAAAATATTTTAGCTGATGCTGAAAGCAGTAGAGAACTTGCCTGCTAATATCAAAAAAATTCAGTGTGGGAAGGAAAGAGTCTTAAGAATGGATAACAGACACTCTGCTTTCCCCTGGAAACTGAATTAGGCTGAAACATAAACTGTAGCCCATGAGTTTGTGAGTCAAGTGAATCTTGGGCTTCCTTTGATGAATGGTGAGAATCGTTTCCTTGGGGAACCACAAAAAGAGAATGTTAAGTCCATTTAATTCACTTAGCAAATTCTAATGCAGGCTCTGGTTAGTTATGGACTCTCCAATATCTAAAGGAGCTTTCTCCCAACTTGGCACCCTCCCCTGCTGGCTGGGGCTTAATGGGAGTTGTAGTCCAAAACATCTGGAGGGCACCAGGTCGTGGTTGGTCCATTGAGATGGCACTGTCCCATCAACCTCTGCCTGCCTTCACCAGCTTGCTTTCTTGGTTACAAGCTTGTCTGTCAGCTTCCTCCTCTTCCCCATTAGTCTCTGGGTTGCCCTTGTAGAACTCAGCAGACAGGGAGAGGGACAAAGCTAGACTTAGTTGGCTCCATCTATCACTGGCTCTCTGGCGCCACCTTCTGTTGGGCTCCCTGCCTTCTGCCCTACCAGTTACGATGGGCACCAGCCACCATTGCTTATTCCTTCCTTATTTTCTCCATCGAACCACTTAAGCAATGCGCTCCACACCCAAAAACACTATCCAAACACTACATAATGAATGCAGATGGTGTGTACTTTGTAAATGATTTATAGGTACACATGTATGCAGTTCATTTATAAAATGCAAGTGATCCACTTCCAGACTCATCAGGCAACCTTGATGAAATATGCAGAGGGACAAGAGTGTTTCTGTGGTGGGTGGACTGGGAAGCCAACACCACAGCCACAGCCATATGCTGGAGAGAGAGAGATGTGCATTGTTATTGGAGTCAGAGAACGTGATAAAGAAAGAGTGCAAGGTTTCATTCTTGAAAGTCTCCTGTAAATTTGCAGCTGAACATCAAAGCATCCCTTGCAAGACCTCAGCTGCTTTGCAAAATATACTTTTGGAAACATGAGTTGCTAGAGAGTTCAAAGAAGACTCACTAATAAGTAGAATGGACCAGACTTGGACAATATGGTGGCACCTTGGTTGTCAAACTTAATCCGTTCCAGGAGTCTTTTCAACTCCCAGAACCATTTGAAAACCAAGGCACAGCTTCTGATTGGCTGCAGGAGCTTCCTGCACTCAATTGGGAGCCACAGAAGCCGTGTTGGACGTTCAGCTTCCAAAAAAGGTTTGCAAACTGGAACACTTACTTCCGGGTTTGTGGCGTATGGGAGCTGATTTGTTCGGGAGCCAAGCCGTTCGACAACCAAGGTACCACTGTAATTTATAAGATGGAAAAAGAGTTTCAATTCTGAATGCCAGTTGCTGGATACCGCGGGACGCGAGAGCAATCTTGTGCTCAGATCCTGCCTGCCAGTTTTCCACAGGCATCTGGTTGGCCGCTGTGAGGACAGGATGCTGGACTAGATGAGCCAGGGGCCTGATCCAGCACAGACTGTTCTTACGTTGTATCACAGCCACCCCATGTGGGATTTATCATAGTAAAAGGTCGGAATGACAGCCACCAATGACAGCCTTGGAAAACAGAAGCCCAAAAAATGAGACGCCAGTCCTGTTCAGCAGCTGCTTACTTCCGGGTTTGTGGTGTATGGGAGCTGATTTGTTCGGGAGCCAAGCCGTTCGACAACCAAGGTACCACTGTAATTTATAAGATAGAAAAAGAGTTTTTAAAGAAGAAGAAGAAGAAGAAGAAGAGGAGGAGGAGGAGTTTGGATTTGATATCCCGCTTTATCACTACCCGAAGGAGTCTCAAAGCGGCTAACGTTCTCCTTTCCCTTCCTCCCCCACAACAAACACTCTGTGAGGTAAGTGAGGCTGAGAGACTTCAGAGAAGTGTGACTAGCCCAAGGTCACCCAGCAGCTGCATGTGGAGGAGCGGAGACGCGAACCCGGTTCCCCAGATTATGAGGCCACCGCTCTTAACCACTACAGCACACTGGCTCCCCAAGAAGACTTCAGGCGTACTCCTAAGTAAGGGAGTAAGCCCAATGAACTTAGTGGGATCTGGCTGCATACTTCAGCAAACCTGAAAACACATCTTGATGATGTGTTCAGTTCTAGGACACCACCTGAGGCAGTCAGTTCTAAGAACATAAAAGCTGGAACAGACCAACAGCCCATCTGGTCCATACCCTCCAACATTTCTCCGATGAAAATAGGAATGTCCCAAGGAAAAGCGGGACAATCTCGGATCAAATTGGAAACTGGGATGACTTCTGTAAATCCAGGACTGTCCCTGGAACATAGGGGCACTTGGAGGGTCTGCTAGTCCAGCATCTTCTTCTCACAGTGGCCAACTAGATGCCCACAGGAAGCCTATAAGCAGGTCCCAGAGTACAACAGCACTTTCACCACCTAGAATTCCCGACGGCTAATTGGAGGTATATGCATCTGAGCTATATGCATATGTAGATGCAGAACGTAGCCAATGTATCTAGTGGCCAATAATATCCTTATTCTCCTCCTCCAAGAATTTGTCTACCCCTGCTTTAAAGCCATCTAGGTTGGTGGCATCGCTCCCTCTTTGTGGGAGCAATGCGACTTGAAATGCCATAAGTCAAAACTGCCAATCATTGTTAAGAGGAAAGGACATCTGTAAATTACATTTCGTTCCATTAACTTGCTGGATCCATTTCCCATTGCACTGACTCTATAGATACAAAACAAGGCATCAAAAATAAACGAGCAAGCCCTTCACTCCCCGCCTCTCCCAATTAATCAACTAAAGCTTCATATGACTAACCCACTGATTATGGTAGATTAATCTACTGATTAATTGGATGGATAATCTTGCAGGGCCCTGTCATAAGAGAACAGGATGCTGGGCTGTGTGGGTCTTTGGCCTGATTTTTATTTTTATGTTCTTATTTTTAAAATAATAATAATAATAATAATAATAATAATAATAATAATAATAATTCCTTTAGTCACTGAGAATTTCGATCAGATACAACCGGTAATGTAGGAAACAAAGTACAAGAAGCCCTTGGGAAATGCAATTTCCCCAGGGCAAACTACAAGGTCAGCAGTTCTTAGGAAAACTGCATTTCCCAAAGCTACTGAGCTATCATGCCCTGCAGCACACACTGGACCTGTGAGGCTTGCCTCCATCTCTAGCTATGAGGGTGCCTCTAGAAAATCCTGACTTAGGCACCAGTTGAGGATTTGGCAGTGTGCATGAGCATTTAATTGATGAACTGCCCAATTAGCTAATAGCTCCTTCATTAGCTGGCAGCCTGAGAGTAGATATCATGTGACATACTTAGGCAGGACTTTGTGACATCAAGAGCCGTTCGACAGTGGAATGGACTTCTCTGCAACGCTACAGTTCTGTGATTCTATGATTCTCCCAGCATATTCCAGACTGGGGTCCAGTCTGTTATCTAGGACTGCGCAGCTGAGCTTCCTTTCTACTCTCCCCCACCGGCCACCCCATTCACAAGTCGTCTTAATGCACGCCTCGCCAGAGGTATCTAATGTCATGTCCAATTACGTCTAGTTAGGGGCTAATCTTCTATACAGTAAGGCAGTGCTCACCTTGAAGGATTCCCAGCGCTCATTTGCAATGCCAGGCCTTTGCTCACACCTGCGCTGATGCGGTAGGTACACAAATTAATCAGGAGCTCCAAAGTAGGAAGGAAGGAAAGGGGGTGGGGGGAGATGAGCGAAAGAAAGAAAATGTCCCTAAGTTTCTTGCCAATCAGCGATGACAAAGGCACTACAGCATGTGGGAAATGGTCTGCCATTCACTCCCGAACGAGCTGATTGCTCTCGACAAATGGCCCCTGAATAATAAGAAAAGGCACCAGCCGCTTACCAGGGATACATCAAAGTCGCAGCTGCATCAGTCCAACTGAACACAACACATAGTAAGTGAGAGACGTAGCCCTTTTGTGGCTTTCTGTGAGCGGTGGAAAGTTCCAGAAGCTGTCTTCTTGCATGGTAGGTTTGCCTGCAAGGCAGCAGTCCTGAAGCCTCATGGCAATGTAATAATAATAATAATAATAATAATAATAATAATAATAATAATAATAACAATAATGCAAATTGTTCCCTCTAATAGCAAAGATGGGTGGTGCGTGCCAAAAGTTTTCCCCAGCCAGAAATGAGAAATGAGAAGGTATCGATGTTCTCAGTGAAGTGTGGGTGGGTTCCCATGAGGCAAGACACAGCAACAACAGCAAGAACTTTTATTGAACTACATAACTAGGAAACAGAGGCAAAGCAATTGCTTATATACATTTCTGAAAGCCTGGGCCACTCCCACTCCCAACATGATTGGCTGTCTAAACTTCCAAACTGCAAATCACGACTCAGAATTCAAGCGCCAATGGCAGAGGCCCAAATCCTGAAATGTTCTGTGATTGGACAACATGTATCGAATCAGAACACAGGGGCTCAGAATCCTTAGTCCAGACTCAAGCTCAGCCAAACACAGAATGCTGAATACATAACACTCAGGGCAACCTGAAGGTTTTCAGGGATGTGTGTGTGTGTGTGTGTGTGTGCGCGCACGCGCAAAAAAGATGGGAAAAAGCCCAATGAAGACTGATTATGCTCAGGAATCATAGAGTTGGAAGGGACCACATAGTGCCGGGGAACCTTTTGGGACTTGAACCCATCGCCCAAAGATTAAGAGGCTCTACCAGCTGAGCTATTTTCCCCATAGACTGTTGCATACCAGCAGATTAAACTGGGGTTGGGGTGAGAATGGAGTATTATGGAGGAAGGAGTCCCTGGCAGGATCCGACCTGAGGATGTACAGCAGCATTTGGTTGCAGGTCCTTCCACTTCTGTACGTTTGCAGATAAATGGAGTGCAGGGAATGGGGAGCAGAGAGGCAACACCACACTCCCTCAAGTAGCCAGGGCGTGTTAGCCTTACCCTCCCACCATCCAAAAGTTGCTGCTTGTCGCCTGGAGGTAAAGATTCAGACGTCTGTCTTCTTCTCTGGCTACGTTCCAGTTGCCAAACCATTCCTCTCCAGCCGCCATGCAAGCAGGTGGGATGCACTCAATAGCTAGGAACTATCAGCCGTGATTGCTCATTTTAGAAAGTATCTTCCAGCCACCAGTCCTCACTGCAAAACATTTTTCTGCAAATAACATTCTTTTGTACTTTGTGTAAGGAGATCAACCAATTTGCTGGTTCTGCCACCTACATTTGGGCTTGGCCGCACTTTGACATAAATTTGAAGTCCATTCCTCTGACCCCAAAAATGCTGGGAACTGTAGTTTACCCCTAGCAGAGCTACAGTTCCCAGCACCCTGAACAAACTACCATTCCCAGGATTCTTTGGGACCCTTTAGATGCATGGCGTGTGTACAACCTTTGATTCTGTGATGCATTTAGCGGTCTTTAAGGTGCCATTGGAGTCCTCTGTGGATTTGCTACAGCAAACAAAATCAGGCATCCTTTGGGAAGGTGGGGTGTGACAGAATTAGTGTTCCCTGCGAAGAGGAACTGATCATTAACCTGCAGTGTGAACTGTAGCAATGTGTTTCTGAGCACACTTCAAAGTGTTGGTGCTACCTTTAAAGCCCTAAACAGCCTCAGCGTAGTATACCTGAAGGAGCATCTCCATCCCCATTGTTCAGCCCGGGCACCAGGGTCCAGCGCCGAGGGCCTTCTGGCTGTTCCCTCCCTGCGAGAAGCGAGGTTACAGGGAACCAGGCAGAGGGCCTTCTCGGTAGTGCCGCCTGCCCTGTGGAACGCCCTCTCATCAGATGTCAAGGAAATAAACAACTATCTGACTTTTAGAAGACATCTGCAGGCAGCCCTGTTTAGGGAAGCTTTTAATGTTTGATGTTTTATTGTGTTTTTAATATCCAGTTGGGAGCCACCCAGAGTGGCTGGGGAAACCCAGCTAGATGGGTGGGGTATAAATAAATTGTTGTTGTTGTTGTTGTTGTTGTTGTTGTTGTTGTTGTTGTTGTTATAACTCTCAGCACCCTTAACGTACTACAACTCCCATGATTCTTTGGGGGAACACACGCCTCTTTAATGTGGTACGATACCGCATTAAATATATAGTGTAGATGGGACCATTTGGTGATCATAAAGACTCAAGAAACCGAAAATGACATACTTGCTCTAGAGGTTCTAGAGGTTGCTCATTCTGGAGGATTCTCTGCAGCATCAGCCAAGCACCTGCTTCCCATCCTGGCCTTATGGGGACTAAGCCCCCCCCTTGCCTGGAGTCCCTGCTCTGCTCTCACTCCTCCCCTCCCTCCCCACTCCTTTTCTTTTGGCAAACGCATCCTGATTTCTCCACTTTGGGCTTTGCCTCCCTCTCTGTGCCCGGTGCATGTCAGAATGGATCAGATCTAAAGTGGGACAGCTCAGAGCATGGCTTTAATTTGATACTCTTTCCTTGTTATTTTAAAAGGCAGCCACCACCTTTACATGCACTCGGGCCATGAATTATTCATGTGTCAAACTTGCCGCTGTCCTATATTCCTTCTCGCTCCTCAGACTCGGGCGGTGGAGACATCTGCTGCTCTGTCCCTCTTGCAAACGAACAAACAAAAAACAACACCACACCATCCAGGTGAGAGTTGGATTGCCCCTTAGTAAGTCACTAATCTGCTGGGAGCTCAGCAGTAGGTGGCGCCAGATCTGAGATAGACAGAGCCAATGATGGGCAGAGCCAGTTGATTCTAGTTTTGTCCCCGTTCTCCTCCCTGCTGAGTTCTACAAGGGCAACACTGAAACTAAGGAGAAGGAAGAGGTCAGCCAAGACCACCCTCTAGTCTGGATTTGTTGTTGTTGTTGTTTGTTTGTTTTTTAATTATTTAATTATTTTGGTTTACAAAAGTAGGTGCCTTGTGTCTCTTTTTTCAGGTTGTACAGTCTTTCTTACAAAGCGGTTGCATTTGTTGTGAGATGTTAGTGCTGAGTACAGTACAGTGGTACCTCTGGTTACATACTTAATTCGTTCCGGATGTCCGTTCTTAACCTGAAACTGTTCTTAACCTGAAGTACCACTTTAGCAAATGGGGCCTCTTGCTGCTGCCGTGCTGCCGCGCGATTTCTGTTCTCATCCTGAAGCAAAGTTCTCAACCCGAGGTACTATTTCTGGGTTAGGGGAGTCTGTAATCTGAAGCATCTGTAACCCGAGGTACCACTGTATAAGGTTGGGGAAGAAGAGGAGGGGAGGGTGGCGAGGCTTATATTCTTTTGTATAGTGTATGTGTGGGGTTTTGTGGCAGTGTCAACTGGGTAGGTTCTCTTTCTAAATGTTTCTTACATTTCCTTGGTAGTGAGAGGTATTGGGGGGCAGGGTGTGGGTTGATTGTCTGTGGTCGGCTGCAGTGGGGTCTGTTTGCATTTGTGGGGTGGGGGGTGGTTGGGTCAGGTTAGCCAGTCTGATTCATATGGATCCTTGTCGTTTTCTTGTTGGGCTGCGTATGTGATAAAGGGGAGACATACTGGGGCGAAGGCGTCCTCTTATATTTGTCCCCGTCTGGATTTAAGTGAAAAGGCAAGTAGGCTGGCTGAGAGCATGTGGAGGCTGCTTGGGGCAGTGACCCCATTCTCTCTACTTAGCCAGCTTTCACTGACTCCCTGTGTGTACCAAACTAGCATGTCAGGAAGAAGAAATCTAGTTTTATCACTCTTCTCCCCCTTTCCACAAAGTAGGCATTTGGGGGGGGGTGTCAAACATGGGTTCCCACACTGGCATCTTGAAGTGGTACAGTCCCAGCAAAGCTGTACCACATCTATTTTCTGAGCATGGATGCCGGCTGGAGGAAAATGCATTTGGCGTCCTGCTACTATTTTAATTGTTTTCTCCTGGCTGTGTGTATAATCTGCAGTCTTGGCGCAGAGTGCCTTGCCAAGAAAAGCCGAAGTCTTCCCAGCCTTCAGGGCTAGAAATCTGCTTTCTGAGATGCTCGGAATGCAAACACGATAGGCAGTGTCAATATTTGTGCATTGCTTGGTACAGTCGTGGGATGTGTACTGCACACTGATCTCCCTCTCTCTCTTCTTGTGACTCTCCATAGCCCACGCCTCCTCCCTGGCCACAAACCTCTCTCTAGCCACACCCACTTCCTCCCAGGCCACACCCATCACCAACTTCGCTTGACGTCTTTGCTGAATGTTTTTGCCTGACTAGGAATGCGTCCTTCCAGTGCTTCTCAAACTTGGGTCCCTGGTTGTTGTGGGACTACAACTCCCATCATCCCTGACCACTGGTTCTGCTAGCTAGGGATGATGGGAGTTGTAGTCCAACAACAGCTAGAGACCCAAGTTTGAGAAGCACTGTTTTGAGCACTGGTAGTGTGACTCACTTGACTGGATGGATGGAGGACAGAGAGGGGTGTGTAGAAACTAGCTACTCTACCAAAATAAAATGTGCCCACATCGCTCTGCCCACTTTTGCCTCTGGCCCCACCCACCACTGGTATGCATACTCTCCAACCTTTCTCAAATAAAACAGGGACATCCTATTTATTATTATTATTATTAGTAGTAGTAGTATTAGCATTATTACCCCGGCAATCTGACTGGGTTGCCCCAGCCACTCTGGGTGGCTTCCAACATACAGTATACAGAAAGATAATAAAACATTAAACATTTTTTTTAAAAAAACCTCCCCTATACAGTGGTACCCCGGGATAAGTACTTAATTCGTTCTGGAGGTCCGTTCTTAACCTGAAGCACCACTTTAGCTAATGGGGCCTCCTGCTGCTGCCGTGCCGCCGGAGCACAATTTCTGTTCTCATCCTGAAGCAAAGTTCTTAACCTGAAGCACTATTTCTGGGTTAGTGGAGTCTGTAACCTGAAGCGTATGTAACCTGAAGCGTATGTAACCTGAGGTACCACTGTACAGGGCTGCCTTCAGATGTCTTCTAAACGTTGTATAGTTACTTATCTCCTTGACTTGGTGGTTGCATAACTCCATACCCTCCAACATTTCTCTGATGAAAATAGGGACGTCCTAAGAAAAAGCGGGACATTCCAGGATCAAATCAGAAACTGGAGAGGTTTCTGTAAATCTGGGACTGTCTCTGGAAAAGACACCTGGAGGGTCTGGCAATATGTAGACCTGACCTGACCCTAACCCTGGGGCCCAAGAGTCAGAAGACACCCTAAACACAATGTCAGCACACCATACTTAACAAAAGCCCTACATGCTACCATGAAAACGGGTTGTCAGTTTGCCACACTGGGCCAGGACCAAGGCCCATGGGCTAATTCACAAAACCTTGAGCAGCTTCATTCCAAAGTATTATAAGGGCTGCCTGATCTCTGTTTGTTTGTTTGTTTGATTGATTATATTTATATCCCACTATTTTCTCCAAGGAGCTCGAGGTGGCATACGTGGTTCTCTGCCCTCCCCCCCCCCAATACTTCACATTTAATCTCTGCAACAACCCTGTGAAGTAAGTTAGGCTGAGAGAAGACGGTGATTGGTCCAAGGTGAGCTTTATAGCTGAGTTGGGGATTCAAACCTCCGTCTGTCCCAGGCCCTAGTCCAACACTCTAAGCAATACACCACGACAGCATTCACTAAGATGGGGCACTTCTTCTTCTTCTTCTTCTTCTTCTTTAAATGCTTTTTATTGACTTTTCCCCAAAAAATAAAATAAAACAATCTTTACAATCATTCTTAATGTCATCTTATTTACATTGCGTAGAACCACGCCTCAACTTCCTTCCTCCCCAGTTGCGGTTTTCTTAATATGCATCTTCTCTTACAGTTTCTTCTACATTTCTATACACGTGTGGGGCACTTCTTGAGGCTCCTCCACTATGCTCCTGAGGTTCCCGGCGGCCATTGCTAGAGGCTGAGCCTTTACTGTGGCAGGCCCTGCCCTATGGAACTCTCTGCCACTTGAGGTTTGGCAGGAACCGTTCCTGCCTCCTTTTCAACATCTCCTTAAAAAAAATGGCATGATTCAGGCAGGCCTTTGCAACGTGCTCTTCTGTTTACTAGTCAGTATTTATTAATGCTCTAGCATACATTTTTACTGCTTTCATTGTTATTTTATATGAGATACGCTGCCTTGCTGTATTTTTTTTAAATGAAAGTTCAGCTTATAAATAAAGCAGTGTGTGTGGGAAGGCACTGCATGCCCCCCCTCACCCCCCGCTGTTGCCTAGCCAAGGTCCCTTCCACCCGCGGAGGGGGAAAGTTCTAAGCCGCATCGACATCCTTCTTTGCAAGTCCCTAACAATGCAGACTTGTATATTTATTAAGCACATCATCTAGAGATGCTCGGAGGCACATCTCTAGAGAACAGAGGCTGAACCAGAGAGAAGATGGTGTGAAGGGAATCCAAATGCATTTGGAGAGACTGCCTGGAGTGAGGAAACTTTTCTCTTTCTCTGTCGTGGGTCTGCATTACAGTGGTACCTCGGGTTAAGTACTTAATTCGTTCCGGAGGTCCATACTTAACCTGAAACTGTTCTTAACCTGAAGCACCACTTTAGCTAATGGGGCCTCCTGCTGCCGCCATGCCGCCGGAGCACAATTTCTGTTCTCAACCTGAAGCAAAGTTCTTAACCTGAAGCACTATTTCTGGCTTAGCGGAGTCTGTAACCTGAAGCGTATGTAACCTGAAGTGTATGTAACCCGAGGTCCCACTGTACTTCTTGCACCACCTGTTGGAGCCACCTTACCATTCTTCAGATGAAAATAGGGACATTTCTCACTCTCCCACAACTGACCTTCCTTGACACACACACCCCACCATTTTGTGGCGAGTGTCACCCCAGCTCCACACCAACAGGACACAGCGCACATGCTTTCCACCGTCCTGGGGAAGCCCCTTAATCCAGATTTTATTTTATTCTTTGGTAGATTTACAAAAAGCGAAACACACACCAGTAAATAAATGTTAGAAAGGGGCAAGGATTAGACACAAACGCACAAAGCATTTTTTTAATGATCAGGACTCCTTGCGCTCTTCAGTGGCAGCGGTGATGTTTGGGGAAAGAGGGACATTCCAGAATCAAATCAGAAGCCAGGATGGCTTTCATAATTCCAGGACTGTCCCTGGAAAATAGGGACAATGGGAGAGTATGCATTTCAGAGTCAAAGATGGAGGGCAGCAGAGCCAAATGTAGATAGGGCACCCCCATTTTGTTGTTCCCTTCTGCCACCCCTGTTTTTCTCTCACTCTGTTACTCCAGGAGTGGAGAATCTCAGGCCCAGGGGATCAGATGCAGTCCTCCAGGTTTCTCTCTGTGACCCATGGAAATCTTCCTCAGGTCACAAACCCTCTCCACAGGCCACACCCCTCACTGGCATCACTTTGCACACCCATTTGCTTTTTCTGCCTTTCTAGAATACAGTGGTACCTCAGGTTAAGAACTTAATTCGTTCTGGAGGTCCGTTCTTAACCTGAAACTGTTCTTAACCTGAGGTTCCACTTCAACTAATGGGGCCTCCTGCTGCTGCCACGCCACCGGCATGCAATTTCTGTTCTCATCCTGAGGTAAAGTTCTTAACCCGAGATACTATTTCTGGGTTAGCAGAGTCTGTAACCTGATGCCTCTGTAACCTGAAGCATCTGTAACCCGAGGTACCACTGTATCTCCATGAATGCTGATAAATATGCATATAGATGGGAACGCGGGTGGCGCTGTGGGTTAAACCACAGAGCCTAGGACTTGCCGATCAGAAGGTCGGCGGTTCGAATCCCCGCGGCTGGGTGAGCTCCCATTGCTCAGTCTCTGCTCCTGCCAACCTAGCAGTTCGAAAGCATGTCAAAGTGCAAGTAGATAAATAGGTACCGCTCCGGCGGGAAGGTAAACGGTATTTCCGTGTGCTGCTCTGGTTCGCCAGAAGCGGCTTAGTCATGCTGGGCACATGACCTGGAAGCTGTACACCGGCTCCCTTGGCCAGTAAAGTGAGATGAGCGCCGCAACCCCAGAGTCGGCCATGACTGGACCTAATGGTCAGGGGTCCCTTTACCTTTACTATGCATATAGACAGTAGCTTTCCATACAAAGCTATATGTTACTTTCATTGCTCCACCCACTTAAGCTGCCAGCCCTACCTACCACTGGGTTTCTTCTCCTCCATTTGTTTATCAGGGGTCATAGTGGATAGCCCAGTGCAGATGCCAGAGAAGTGCATAGCACCTATGAAAAAGGCAATGCCATGCCAGGGGTCATTAGCAAAAGGGATGACAATAAAACTGGCCACACCATCAGGCCATCATACAAAAATTATGGTGTGTTCGCACTTGGAATATTGTGCGCAGCTCTGCTTGCCTCGTCCCCAAAACAGTATTGTGGAGCTGGCATAGATTCAGAAAAGGGCAACCCCTAATTGATAAAGGGGAGCAACTCCCCTTTTAGGAAAGGTTATACCATTGGGGGCATTTTAGTTTTGATGAAAGGTAAGAGGGGACAAAATGAAATGATGCCCTTTAAAATTATATCCCTCTAGGATGGTGATTAATGGCAGGGAAACAGAAATGGGTTTGTTTTTTTCTCTTTATTTTGTATTGTCTTGTTTTCTCCCCTCCCCATTTGTTGTTTGCAGATTGCAATAAGAAAAGAAGATCGAGCAGATGCTTGCTGGTGGGATGTTTGCAGTGATGTCTGAGTTATTCCAGGAATCTTAACTCCAGGGCTTCCTTTTGACACCACCAGGCTAGCAATTGGCCAGGCGCCCTTTCTCGACAGCCTCTGAATCCCAGGGATGGCCAAGCTGTGCCCAGATGCAATTAAACTCGAGCTGGCTGGGCATCGCATATCCTTGTTAGCGCAAGAGTGAGATTGTAAGTGCTTGGGCTTGTCTGAGAGCCGCTGCTTTTGACGGAGGCTCCAGCTGGCTGGGAGGGTTCTTCTCTGTAGCGTAGGGGCTGCTGAAGTGAGGCAAGGCCCAGCCCCTCCAGATTGACATGGTCCACATCCGATGCAGCGTCAGCCGCAAGACAGGAATGGAAATTCCCAGACTATCTCCAATGCTCTGAGCATCAGCTTCTCCAAATGTCACTGCACACCGAGACGTTGACCTGTGTGTTGAGGGATCAAGAAACCTGTTCCAGCCCAGGCTGCACATGACACTTTCCCTGGTTATACAAATGCATACACATCATACTGTGCCATAAATGAGCAATGCGCTCTATGTGGGGCTGTGCTCGGGTCTGGTTTGGTAGCTCCAGCTGGTACAGAATGCAGAGGCCAAAATGCTGATGAGATCATCTGGCTGAGAACATGTGATGCCATTGTAAAAACAGCTGCCTTGGCTGCCTATCTATTATTGAGCCGGGTTTGAGGTTCTTGTGTTAATATATGAAACCCTGAACAACTTTAGTGTATCTCGGGGACCACCTGAGCCCTTATATGTATCCCAGCTCGATCACTGAGATCATCTGCAGGAGCATTGCTGGTCGTTTCCCAAGTTGCTGAGGTTCATTTGACAGCAACAAGAAACCATTAGTGTCACTGGCCCAGGCGTCCCCTGCCAAATGAGACCCAGCAGGTGCCTTCTGCGTCAACTTTTAAATGCCTGCTGAGAACTTTTCTATTCCGCCAGGCTTACATGGGCAATTAAGAATACACGTTTTGATAATAGCTGGTTTCTGATTTTAATATTTTTAATATTAAATATTTTTAATAATAATATTTTAATATTTTTAATAATAATATTTTAATATTTTTTAATAATAATATTTTAATATTTTTAATCACCATGATCACAATCAATAATATTTATATACCACTTAATATGCAAAATCCTCAAGCGGTTTACGTGAAACACAGTAAGATAGTGGAAAATAAATAAATGTATCTACAACATGCAAAAATGCAAAGAAATACATCAGTAAAAGCAGAGAAGCCACCAATAACACATCGTCAAATAATAAAACAGAACATTGTGGTGCTTTTTATATAGTTTTTACAATATGTTTTTATGTATAATTGTTGTAAACCACTCTGGGTTGTTTTTGATAGCGGCATATAAATTTTTAAAATAAATAAATAGACATGTTCACGATGCTCATCTACAGCCTACGCTAAAAGGCTTTGCAGAACCATTAAATTCATTATCGCATCTGCTTGGCTACCACTAGCCAAGTGATATTCCAAGCGCTTCTGATTTGGCTGTTATGTACTGAAGTTCTCACCCTGGGCCAGCAGGGGGGATACTGTAGATAGTTTTCACTCAGGTCCACTTATGCAAATAAGGGATCGAAAGTGACGTTCAGTGATTGGATAGTTACAGAAAATGGTTACTGTTGCATGGAGCTCTATATAAGCAGGCTGGCTGAACCCTTCAGTTCAGTTCTGTTCTGGCCTGTGAATAAAGAAGAGCTGTTTGAAGAATTGCTGTGTCGTCTGATATGTTCACCCACAACTTAACACTGGCTATGCCTTTTCTCCCAGCCCAGTAGCTGAGCATAAGAGCCCTGCTAGAATGAGCCAATGGCCCGTCCAGTCCAGCATCATCTTCTCACAGTGGCCGACCAGATGCCCGCAAGAAGGGCCTAGGTCCAACAGCAGCACTCTCTGTGCTTGTGGTTCCCATCAGCTGGCATGAGCTCTCTTATGGTGGAATGTACTACCTCAAAAGGTGATGGACTTCATGGGAGGTTCTTAAACAAAGGTTGTGAGATCATCTGCCAGGGATTCTTTAGCTGTTATCCCTACATTGCAGGGGGTTAGAGGATGGCCTTCCAAGTCCAAAATTCTATGATGGCGTTCAGAGGCATATACAGTACTATCTCTGACAGAGGTAGGAGAACACAGCCACCATGGTTAGCAGCTTCAAATCCAAAGTGCTTCCCTCCAGACTAACTCCCAAGGGAGTTGCCAAAGAAAGAAACACCAGCTGTTGTTAGCTTTCCTGAGCAGGCAGACAATTAGTGGAGTTCCTTCCCTGCTTGTCTAGCCTTCTCTTATATATGCCGCCCGCCCCGCCCCCCGCCGGCATAAGGGCTGCAGCTGAATTTCTTGCAGTCTTCAAACATCTGTTCTCCCAGGTGAGTTTCTTCCATGCTTGTGAGTCACCAGAACATTTCACATTGCTTGAGTCACCTCAGCTGAAGATGTTCTTCTGAAATCTTTGCTGGCTGGTCAGCAAAGAAAGTCTTCCGTCCTTTCACGAGTGCAGAAACCCGTGAAGGTCTTTTGAGGGCTGAGCTGAAATTTCTCAGGACCTTTTTTCCTGCTGACTGGCAGAACCTCTCCAGGGTTTCAAGCAGGGTTCTCTGCTAGTCTTGCTTGAAGATTTTTGGTACAGTCGTACCTCAGACGTTGAATGGAATCCGTTTCGGAAGTCTATTAGACTTTCAAAATGTTCAGAAACCAAAGCGCGGCTTCTAATTGGCTGCAGGAAGCTCCTGCAGCCAATCAGAAGCCACAGAAGCCCCATCGGACATTCAGCTTCCAAAAATAGCTCGCAAACCGGAACACTCACTTCTGGGTTTACGGCATTCAGGAGCCAAAACATTTGAGAACTAAGCTGTTCGAAAACCAAGGTTTTTATTTCATAAAATTTCTATACTGCTTGATTGTAGGGTGGTGGGGCCTCAAAGCAATTTACAAAAGAAGATAAAACCATAATGTTACCACTGAAAGATTTACAACTGTAATTTTAAACATACTGAAGGTTAAAACCGCAATAGAATAGACAAAAACAAATTAAATCTCCTACAAACTTTCTAAACATCTGGGCAAAGGTAAAGGTAAAGGTACCCCTGACTGTTAGGTCCAGTCACGGATGACTCTGGGGTTGCGGCACTCTTCTCACTCTATAGGCCGAGGGAGCCGGCGTTTGTGGCCAGCATGACTAAGCCGCTTCTGGCGAAACCAGAGCAGCACAGAGAAACGCCGTTTACCTTCCCGCCGAAGCGGTACCTATTTATCTACTTGCACTTTGACCTGCTTTCAAACTGCTAGGTTGGCAGGAAAACATCTGGTTATGCTTGTCTAAATAAGAATGTATTTACCAGGTGCCAAAATGAATACATCTCCAAGCATAATATCAATAGGCAGTGAGTTCCGAAGTGCAGGTGCTGCCACACTAAAAAGGTCAAGTTCTTACAAATGTGGTGCTGGTATTAAGTGCTGCCTGTAAAAGTGCCAATTCCACAGATCAGTGTTGTTAAGTGGGCACATATGGGGTAAGAGACACCTGGGATTGAACCTGGGACCTTCTTCATCCAACCACGTGCTGCTGTACAACGAATGCCTGGTCCCTAAGTGGGCTGAGACCTGTGCAAAGTGGCCTAGAGTGAGCTGCTTTCCTATTGCACCAGAGCCAAGGACATGTAGGACTACTTTGCACGCCAGACCTGTATTTGCTAATCGTGCTTGTCAGTTCCTGTGGATAGGAGGCCTCATTCATCTCACGCTCCCTTGCTGCTGATGTCTTCCTCTTCTTTTCTAATGGGGGGAGCTGACATCTTTTGGGACAAAGCCACCATCTGCCTCCCTTCTCTCTCTACTGCCTTGTCGCTGATTCATCCCTTTTCTCTCTGCTGCTGTCCTTTTGTTATTCACCCTGAGTATTGTTCCCCAGGCACAAAGGAGGGGTGGGGGAATGAAGGAAATCAGAGAAGGATGTAGAGGGGATCAATTGTCCTTCCTATCCCAAGGGAAAAGGAGATCTCAGGGACTCTCGTAGATGTCGTTAATTAATCAAGTCTCCTTCCATTTCCAGAATAAGGCAAGTTTGTTGTCTTGATCAGCAATGTACTGTCTAGACTAGGGGTTGGCAACCTCTGGCCAGTAGGCTGAATACAGCCCTGCCTGCAAAACACTTCCCAGGTCACAAGTCGCATCAGCCCTGCTCCACGTCCTCTTCAAGGAGCTTTGCCTGGCTAGAAAATGCCCTTGAACCATCATAACACTTGCTTTACCTGGGTGGAGGATAGAGAGCTATGTGTTTGACTTTTGCTTAGTCAGAATGTTGCCTGCCATAGAAAGGGAATGTGGTCCTTGGGTTGAAAAAAGGCAATCTCCATCACTAGGAAGAGGCCACGGCTCAGATGGAGGCAGGCTCAAGACTGCCTGAGTTGGCTTTGTGCTGGCGTGAGGTCAGGACCCTGGACAGCAACCAAATGTTAGGTCTGCGTTGGAGCTAGATGTTCAGGACCATGGACAGCAACTCATTGGCAGAAAGATGGCGGAAAGGCTGCACAGTGTTATAACCTAGCTTGGGGATCAGAAAGGAAGCCCCCGAGTGCTGCAGCATGCTGAATAAAGGGCCAGCATTCACTGATGCAGCTGTTGGTTCATTCTAAGCAGTGGGGAATTGTGCTGCGGATCCTTTTTTTTAATCCTCAAGGGAGTCTGTGGTCTACTCCTCAAAGATCTAAGTGCAAGAGTCAATAAGCAAAAGTGCAGCCTTTGTGTCTGAGGGCTAGATGTGGGCTCTGGTGTTAGTGGGTCTACTCAGGATAGTCAAGGGAATGGCTCTGTCTCCTTGGGGCTACTAATGTTTAGGGACTTTATTCTTATCCAGCAGAGTTCTTCTGTCCTTAGCTTTTGCCAGCTCAGAAATTCCTCTTCCTTGTCTTTTTCTTATTCATTTTTATGAGTTCCAAATTCTCTCGTCAAGGAAAGCAAATTCATCTTGTACTGCCTTAATTTTTTATGATTTCTGGGCCACTGACCTGCTTGCTACTCCCATTCCAGGGCAAAGGAAGGCTCTCTTTGTATATAATGAAATAAAATTCGGAAGAGATGGGAGTTCTCGGAGATTTTCCTTGACCCGGGGAAAGACTCTCATCAACATCATCCCATATTTTAGTGAGGAAAGCACAAAGCAAAATCTCTGAGGTGCTTCATCAGACTTTGCAAATGGTGCCGCAGGGCTCAGTTATCTTCCACTCTGTTTTAATTACCCTATAGGCTCTGGCAGCCTGTCCCATCCTGCTGTGGATATCTGAGCAGTAGGAACACTCTACATTAATGGGGGAGGGGAGTAGTCTTGGAGTAAAAGGGAGGGATGGATGAGAAGATTAAGACACATCAAAGGAGAAGATAAAGACTGATTAAAATCAAGCACCAGGGCTGAACATTCCATCTGTGAACTGATCTAGGGTGGATTTCAGCACCACATGTATTGTATATATTTCACACAAGGCAATCGGGCCAATTTTGCATATCTCCTGGAAGGTAGGAAAAGAAGCTTAAGGGCTCCAGTCATAGTAGATGTCATGGACTGGATGGACTCAGAGGATGGTAGGAGGCACCAGCTGGGGAACACCAAAGAGACAAAGGCTCAGAGCCAGGGGATTTGTCATGGGATGATGACCAGTAGTAAGAGGGAGAAGCCTGCGGGTGGGGGTGGGGAGGTGTCAGAAGATGAAGAGGTTACAGGGTTTAGTGAGTAGGGAGAGTCAATGGCAGAAAGCAGTCCAGAATCAGAATCAGAGGCAGAAGAGGAGGAAGGCCAAGATAAAGGTGGAATAATTGCAATACATACATACATGCATGCATGCATACATACTCTACACATGAGCAGAATGTATCAGCAAATCCTAAGAAACCCCAAAGTTTGCACAGGGACGAATAATCTTGGATGGAAAAGGGACCCAAAGAGGAGACCCCAGAAAAGTCCAATGAGGACTGAGCATGCTCAGTAGGCATGGAATGCCAGCTGACCTGGAGGTGGGGTGGAAAAGTGGAAAGTAGGCTGAATTGAATGGAGCAATCTGGAAAGGGCTGGCACACCAAAATGGAGTATTCCAGTATTTTATTTAATTTTTGCAGGTCAGATCTGCTCATTCCTGTGTAGAAACAAACAAGTCAGCTCTGCATTTCAAACCATCATTGCAGTGAGGTCAAAATGTGTCCTCTACCCTCCAACTGTGTCATTCCAAATTTTGGAAGATGAGGCTAACCATGGCTGCCAGCCACGACGACTATGCTCTGCCTTAATATCTGGAGGCAGCAAAGTTTATGAATGAATGAATGAATGAATGAATGAATTGATTGATTGATTTATTACGGCCACAGACCAGAGATATGGAAAGCTTCTCAATCCCAACTGCTGGGAGGAGCCACAGGAGGGGAGAGTGCTCTTGTGCTTTGGTCCTGCTTGTGAATTTCCTATAGGAACATCTAGTTTCCCCCAAAGTGAGAACAGGGTGCTGGGCTACACTGGCACGAACTCCTGGAGGCCCTGGGGACCCAGACGCCCACAATTCTTTTGCTGTGGGTGACCGGTCTCCACTCCTGCCACCGCCACATGCTGCCTTACCCCTGGCACAACAGAGATCCTACAGAGGCACAGGCCCCAGTCCAGTCACCACTGTGGTGCTGGAGTGCCAGAGGTAAGGCACACTGCATGGCAAGACATGGCTTGATGTCATGATGTCACATCACGACAATGTCATGACGCATGGTGTTGGACACCAGTGGTGTGGGGCCCAAGTCAGCATGCCTGTGGGACTAGATGGGCCATTGGCCTGATCCAGCAGGGCTGTTCTGATGTTCTTATGAATAGGATCCTACATCTTTTTCTTTTTTAAAAATAATTTTTATTAACCGGCCAATCAAATCAAATCAAATCAAATCAAATCAAATCAAATCAAATCACATAAATTCCAAATTACAAAGCCGAATTTTACATTTTGTTGAGGGGACCCATATTTCAAGATCCGAAGGGGGATTCTGATCATCTTCTTGCTACTGCGTTAATGTCCAAATCAGTCCAAACTGATAATTCTATCCAGTCTTATCTTGCTGTTTCCACATCACCTCTTGTTCATATATTTTCTCTTTTTTCTTTATGATCTCTTCTGATAGTCTCCTTAAGCCGATAAACACCAATAATAATCTTGTGTGAATTTTTCTGTTCTTCCAATCCTCGAATCGAGATGGTTTCCATATATCATCGCCTTCATAGATAACAGCGCTCTTTCCATCATTAAGTACAGAGCTGTCGTTCTTAAGTCCCACTGAGGAGTTTCACCCACAATATAAAAACAGCTCTATTTCTCTATTTCTCCTCTCAGACTTAAGTCCTTGGACAGAACTTCCCAATATGGCGACGGCACTTTTAACTGCGTCATTCCAAAGCCCTTATACATTCCACGCTCTTCTCAAAACATGCTTTGGTTCGAAAGTTTATCTCCACACAGCCTTAAATCCACAGCTTAAGTCCTTAAAATGACATTTCTGACTTGTGGGGGGGGGGTTCTTGTTTAATCACATATAAGAAAGAAAGTAAGGTTTTTTCCCCTCCCCCATCAGTCCCTTTGCCATACCGAGTCTTGGCGTATCTTCTCGTGATTTATACTTGCTCCTTCGACTCTTCTTGTTTTATCAGAGATCTCTTCTGTTAGCAGTGTTTACTCCCCCTTCTTCCTTGAAATATGTGCATTCGCTTAATCCAAATTGTTTCTTTTGAAGTTCTTGCAGCTAGTGGTGCGGATCAGAGACGGCATCCAGGAGCGCCGAAATCCCACAGGAGGGCATTGTGCCTAGTGCCCCCATCCCCACAAATTCGGGGGTGGTATAGGGCACAGCAGGCAAGGGCAGTCCCACCCCACAATCCTGGGGGGGGGGTAGGGAGGCTATTTACTCCCATCACAGCCTCCAAATTACCTCATGTGGGTCGGAGAGATGTTATTGTCAGCCATCTTCTGATGCGCCCCCTAGTGGCCCCCCAATAGGATCCTACATCTCATCCCCCAGGGATTTGCATCTTACTACCGAGGGATTTGTAAGGGATGCGGGTGGCGCTGTGGGTTAAACCACAGAGCCTAGGTCAGCGGTTCAAATCCCTGCAATGGGGTGAGCTCCCATTGCTCAGTCCCTGCTCCTGCCAACCTAGCAGTTCGAAAGCACGTCAAAGTGCAAGTAGATAAATAGGTACCGCTCCGGCGGGAAGGTAAACGGCGTTTCCATGCGCTGCTCTAGTTCGCCAGAAGCGGCTTAGTCATGCTGTCCACATGACCCGGAAGCTGTACACTGGCTCCCTCAGCCAATAAAGCGAGATGAGCGCCGCAACCCCAGAGTCGGCCACGACTGGACCTAATGGTCCGGGGTCCCTTTAGCTTTACTGAGGGATTCATGTAGGGTGCACATCCTGTATCCACAGGCAAATCTCACCCATCCCAGTGTCAGTAAATGATGCTGATGATTAACTACACTAAAGGACCACACCCCAAAAAAAAGTTGCTTCCCCCCCCCCGATGAACTCTTCAACTTGGCTAAAAAAAAAAAAGGTCAATCCTCTTATCTCCTTTGACTTTTTATCCTCAGAAGATTGATTCTTCTCCTTGCCCAAGATAGCAGGTGCTTTATCCAAATAGCCTCTTTCAATTTATAGTCCAGTGCCTGGGAAAAGTTAATGTTTATAGCAGTTCCATGTGCTTTTTATTTTATTGCTTCTATAAATTATCCGCCTTCTTCGTGCTAGGGCAGCCAAACTCCTTGCCTCCTCTCTACCCCCATTCACACATTAAGCTGCAATCCTGCTTAACGTTTTCCTTGGAATAAGCCCCGTTCAGCACTAGAACTTGTGGAAGTCCAGTGAAGATGAATGGATGAAGATTTGGGACAGAGAAAAGAAAGTATTTCCTCTCGCTATGGAACTCAGGAAGTGGGGATGGCCACCAACCTATATGCCTTTAAAAGAGGATTGGACAAATTCGCTACTAGTCACGATGGTTATGTAAGTTCATTGCCCGCAGAGTACCAGTTTCTAGGCTTGAATGCAAATGCAGGGGATCCAGTAGTGCTCCCTGCGGAAATAAAGTGTTGCATGTGATGTGATTTCATGGGCCCTCACTCTTTCAAGCATCTCAGGTGGCTGGACACTACAATTCTATGAGGCAGGCATCTGTAAGTGAGCAAAAGAGCACCAGGCATGAGTTGACTTGTGCAGTGCAGACCAAACCCATAGATTCAGCATCCTTTACTCTGCCACACAGGAGCAATCTCTTCTCTTCCTTTCAGTTACTGTAATTCCCCGCTCCCTGTTAATCAGCCTTTCTGACAGCTCATCCATCCTTCCAGTTGGCCAGCTCAGCACCAGCCCTCCATGCAAGGCTCTTTCCCAGCTGCAAACCCCCCCCCCATTTTTTTCATCTTTTGTGATAACTTTTTTTGTTGATTCCCTGCTTGCTAAGGAGTGTTGCAAACCTGGGCATCAGCCTCTGGCTTAACTACTGCTGATCAGTGGCTTCAGAATGCATGGCAGATGGCACTCCGGGGCAAAATCAAAGAGCAAAGAGAAACAACACAGTTTCTGATGATTTTGTTGAAATCTACTCTGTTCAGTATTTTTGAAACGAATGAATGAAGTTCCTATTGGCAGTTTGTGGACAATTATGGGTAGATCTGTTAGGATAAACATAAAATAGAATCATAGGATTGGAAGTCCAACCCTCCCACAATGCAGGAATCACAGGTCTGCTGCACTTACCTGTGGGGAGGAGTTGCGGTGGACCGCGTGGCCACCATCTCTCCTTTGGGGGGGGGTGGACGAAGTCCCGCGTTGCCCAGGGGATCCCGGCCATGTCATCGCCAGCCAGCCAATTTGGTAGCTGGGGGGCGTGGCTGGGAACAATTTAAGCCTTGGCGCAAGCAGGGCTAGGGCCATGACACAACCCCAACGGGAACATCTGGGGGAGCTTGAATTGGTCTGCATCGACGGGACTCCCCTTTCTGGTGATTTACCCTTACCGGACTTCCAGTGCAGCGGGCAGGAGTCAGATATAGTCAGGTTCATTCAATGCCTAAGCCAAAACCGCTCACAGTCTGTAATCAGTAAAGTTGTGGCCAAAATTTGCCCAATAACATTAACACAATACCTGTGTCCTGGTGTCTTCTTCTTTACGACGGGGTGGTCGTGGGGTCTCGACACGCAACTAATGAATCCTTGACATTCTAGCCCTTCAACCTCTTTTAAAAAATCTCCAATTAGTCTACCACCTTCTGAGGGAGTCTGTTCCACCGTCAAGCAGCTCTTGCTGTCAGGAAGTTCTTTCTAATGTTTAGTCGGATCTCCGTTCTTGTCATTTGAATCCATTGGTCCAGGTCCTCCCAACTGGAGCAGCAGAAAACAAGCTTGCTCCATCCTGCATGTGACAGCTCTATTGATATTTGAAGATGACTATTGTATCTCAGTCTTTTCTTCTCCAGGCTAAACATACCCAACTCCCTCAGCCTTTCCTCATAAAGTTTGGTTTCCAGACCCTTTTATAATCTTGGTCTCCCTCGTCCTGCACCCCTTTTGGCTTGTCAAAAGTTCTGTTGTCCTTTGTGAACATTTCGACACATATGGCATTTATACTTACCTTAATGCAGCTAGTTAGAAATCTAGACACTCAAGGACAGCAGAGGGATTGGGATGAAGAGTGTACCAATTTAATTCTTGTTTCTTCAGATATACTGTGTTCTTGAAAATCAAGTCGAATATTGACAAGCTGGAACATATGCAGAGGATACAGATAATGGGTCTGGAAACCTAGCCTAAGGAGGAACGCTTCAGAGAGTTGGGTATGTTTGGCCTGAAAAAGGAGACTGAGAGGAGAAGATATGATAGCCATCTTCAAATTACCTTTGGCACAATGAGTCAGTGCATCTAGCTGTTAATCAGAAGGTTGGTGGTTCGAGGCCACTCAGGTATGGCTGTGGGCAAGATTTGGTTGGACTACATAACCCTTGGGGTCTCTTCCAACTATGATTCTATGAAGGCAGTAGGTGGTATCAGAGCCAAGGGCTGCTGGTTGCTCCTAAGCCTTTTTCTCTGGAGTCTGCAATGAAGGGCTTCCTTTTCCTGGCAAACACTTTGGCTTGAATCCTGAGCACATGTACTTAGAGGTCCTGCTGGAGTCAATACATTACAAGCAGACAAGGTCCTTGCAGGTCAACTTGGATGACTTCAGAAGACGATTAGACAGATTCATGGAGGAAGTTAATGCTATCAGTGGTTCTGGAGGCTATGACTCAGTGGTAGAGGACATCCTTTGCAGATACACCTGTTTATACCGACATTATCTCTCAATTCTGTTTCAGCTCCTGGCATTTCGATGGAATTGCTTCATTGCATATTTTAACTAAAGATCACAGAATCATAGAAGGGACCCTGACAATCATCTAGTCCAACTCCCTGCAATGCTGGAATATGCAGCTGTCCCATATGATATTTATAGTCCTAGCATTTTAATGAAATTGCTTCATTGTGCATTTTCATGGTGGATGCTTGTATTTTAACGCTCGTGCGATAACCTGCTTAACAAGCTTCTTCTGACATTGTGATATATAAATTAATGCCATGCTTTGCCTACTAAAGGACCTGAGTTCAATCCCCAGCATCTCCCAGGCAGGGCCAGGAGACACCCCAGCCTGAAACCCTGGGGAGCTGCTGCCAGTCAGTGTAGAAAATACTAAAGTAGATGGACCAACAGTCCGAGGCTTCTTTCTTCAGAGCAACTGCTTTGGCAGGAGGGAGCATGGCCAGAGGTCTTGGGTTGCAAGCCACCAGTCTCAAAACTGAGATCAGGGCCTGGGTCTTACCCTAGATGGACTCAAATGGGTCCTGAATCAATCCTTCAGGAAAAAAACTAGTTGGAAACCGAAACTGACGTGAGCTTCCGTGCAAAGCTTTGGTTAACTGTTAATTTTACAGTTCTAAATGACAGGCTTTGGAGAGATTGCATATTTCTTCTCTCTCCCCCCCCCCCCACCCCCACTTTAATTCCGTGCATTCACAACACTAGTTCATTTGTCTGCAACTGTCACTTTTCTGTATCACCCAATATTTCACTTGAGATAAATTCATTTTTATGGCTGATCCATAAATCTCACAAGGAAGGAAAGAGGGGCTGTTGGAGGGAAAAGGAGCTTTATCATTTGTCACTCTTAACAAAGTGTAAATGGGATGTGAAAATTTTGGCTCATGCTCCCTATGGCCCTGGAGCAGCGCTAAGTGGTGGCCGTTGGGGCCGATGGGGAGGGAAGGCAAGGAGGTCAACAGCAGGTGGCGCCATAATTGGTGAGTTCCGTTCCTACAGTGGCGTAGCGTGGGGGTGCAGGGGGGGCCGGCCGCACCAGGCGCAACATCGGGGGGGGGCGCTCGCACTCGCAGCTCTCTCGAGTGCTAAAATCCACGGGTTAGGGGGCGCAAATTACTTGCCTTGCCCCGGGTGCTGACAACCCACGCTACGCCACTGCGTTCCTATCCTCCTTCCTGCTGAATTCTAAAAGGGATGAAGGAAGAGGAGGAAGCTGGTAGGCAGGACCACCCTCTGGGATGGTTGCAAGTAAGAAGGTAGTTAGGTGGGGGCTCACTGCCAGACTTCAGGGAATCCAATCCCCCTCCCTCGTGGCTGGCACCCAGAAATGGAAAAACAAGACGTTCTTACAATGGTATTTTATTCAATATTCACAGAGAGAGATGGATGATGCCACTTCTCAGGTAACGGCATTACTCTGAGTAAAGTTCCACCGGGGTGAATGGAGGCGTTGTGTGACACCCAGGGTGGGGCGCGCTACGTAGGGCGCATGTGCGGTGTCTCTATGTATGACTTATGCACCGTACTTAACAACGCTGGACATGCACTGTACATAGCGGTTTGCTGCCACTGGTGCTCCAGTGCCATACGGACGATGCCGGGATCCCTCCGTCGCCGCTACAGCCACAAACGGAGGATCCTCTACATGTGGCTGTAGCGGCGGCAGAGGGATCCCACCACCATCCGTACAGTGCTTGAGCGACACCGGTGGCAAACCGCTATGTACAGCGCATGCGCAGAGGCGTTACGCACATCACATGCGTGCAACACCGCACGTGCGCTGTGCATAGCGGTTTGCTGCCGGCGCCGGGATCCTCTGCTCATGGCTGCAGCGGCAAATGGAGGATCCTCCACATGGAACTGTGGTGGCGCGATGGCTGCTGGCACTGCCGCGAGCCCCCGCGGGGTCCCTTCTTGTCACCCCCCCAGGGCACATCACCCCCCCCCATTGCGACACCACTGAGTCCCACCCCCTCCATCTCTGCTATTATACATCATCCCTTCATTGGCTGATCTGTGTTTCCTGCCTCTGAGCTTCCTGTTCTACTACTCTCAATGCACGCTGAGTCCTGGGAGGGGGCCAGGTCAGGAATGCTGTCTAAAGACACTGCGTCTGTCAGCTGTCTCTCCCCTGGTGCATCTTCTTCCTCCCCCCAGTATTTCCCAGCTTCTCCCCTTTGCTGCCTCTGAACTACGACCACTGTTCTAAATCTATACTGTCCTCCTCTTCTTGGGAAGGTTCAGGAAATGGGGGGTGATGGTCCCCACCATTCCTCCTCAGTCGAGTCCCTGACACTCAGTGAGGGCAGACTGGGGTTGGTGGGACCATTTGCCTTTATGAGACCACTGCCCTGGAACGGCTTTGTGGGGTGGGGAGAGGTGGCTGGAGGCGAAACTCTCACCCAGCTGGAATCGCACAGAGAAAACCCTCAGAGTTTTGTTTTGGTTTTTAAAAACCCTACGATGCCATTAAATTACCTGCCCATCAGCAGATGACAAATCCATCTTTTCAGCGGCCAAAGCCTTGAATCATCCTAAGACATAAAGCTATATTCAACACTGTTCCCGCTCAGAGTAGACTGATGGGAAGCAATGGATGTGACTAATAATGGATCTACTCTGAGTTGGACCAGCACTGGAGACACCCATGGACTCAAAGAGCTGGGAAGGATCCCAGAGGACATCTAGATCTGAAATATACCTGTAGATGGACATCTAGATCTGAAATAGTCCTGTAGTGATTTCATGCTCTTTATTGCAGCTTGTAAAGAGTGATTGAATTGCCTCCCAAACCTCAGGCTTTTATATACATTATTTACACAATGAGTCCCATCTGATTCGCTGATTCCGCTTCCCTCCTGGAGCCTGATTGGTCTTTTCCTGCAAGCCAATCAGTTGTTGCATTCTACGATCCTACTTGCCTATTGTTCTAGGATCCAAGCTTAGTACATTACAAGATCAATCTTCTGTAAAGCACAGGATCTACTGTGCAGGATGCAACTCCATCACCCCTGCAAGGTGTCCTGCCTCTGCTTCAATATCTCCAGCAGAGGAGAGCCCACCAACTCCAGTGGCAGTCTGTGCCACAAGGTCATGGACAAAGGCCAGGTCCTCTGTGACGCCTTCCACCAGAGCTTCTGGGAAAGTACCGTATTTTTTGCCCTATAGGACGCACTTTTTCCCCTCCAAAAATGAAGGGGAAATGTGTGTGCGTCCTATGGGGCGAATGCAGGCTTTCGCTGAAGCCTGGAGAGTGAGGGGGGTTGGTGCGCACCGACCCCTCTTGCTCTCCAGGCTTCAGGAAGCTATCCGCAAGCCGTGGAAGAGCTGCGCGACTTCGCACAGCTCTCCCATGGCTAGCAGACAGCTTGCCTGCACCCAGAAGCTTGGGGCGCACTGAGCTCAGCACGCCCCAGGCTTCGGGCTTCGCGCAGCTCTCCCACGGCTTGCAGATAGCAGCCTGTTCTGGGGGCTGGGGTCGGGGGAAGCTTGGGCTTCCCCCACCCCAGCCCCGCACCTGGGGGGGGGATTCTTTATTTCCCCCCAAAAAAAACTAGGTGCGCCCTATGGGCCGGTGCGCCCTATGGGGCAAAAAATACGGTAAGTTCCACATGTTACTGACACACTTCAAGGGCGGTTGTCACGAAAGGGCCAAGGAATGAGCTGTCTTGCCAGGGATGAAGTTGCCTGGCGTAGGGAAGCCATCATCTTACTTAAATACCCAGCTGACAGAAATGGCACAAAGAGGAGGAGAGATGGATGTTTCAGGCAACCCTCTGTTTCCTCTACCTGTCAGGAATGCTTGGAATGACAAGGCGGGCTTTGCTAATTAAGAGCTGCGTTGATGGAAAACACATCATCACCCACCCATGTTAAGTATTCCAGCATGGAGTATTCAGGAGACAATGCTCTCCTTTTTGAGACTCAGACGCCACACGCTCTTGACATCTGTCTCCACCCACCAACCTTGTGCCCTCCAGACATTTTGGACTACAAATCCCATCAGTTCCCAGCCAACCTGGGGCTGGTGGGAGGTTCATGGTCCAAAATAGCCGGAGACTCGGATAAGAACTATCATTGGAAACATCTGGAGGGCACCATCTTGCAGAAGGCTGCTTTGGATATAGGAGTGATTGACGGCTTTAGCAGAGGATTGGGCAAATTTGCAGAGGAGAGAGCTATCAATGGCTATTGTTAAGTTGTGGGTGAACATATCAGACGACACAGCGATTCTTCAAACAGCTCTTGTTTATTCACAGGCCAGGACAGAACTGAACTGAAGGGTTCAGTCAGCCTGCTTATATAGAGCTCCAGTACAATGTAACTGTAACAATTTTCTAAAACTATGCAATCACTGAATGTCACTTTCGTTCCCTTATTTGCATAACTATCTACAGTATCCCCCTGCTGCCCAGGGTGAGAACTTCAGTACATAACAGCTACTAGCCATGATGGCTCTTTTCTGCCTCCATGCTTAGAGGCAGTGATGCTTCTGAATACCAGCTGCTGGGAAACACAGGAGGGGAAAGGACTCTTGTACCTGGGTCCTGCATGTGGGTTTCTCATGATCATCTGCTTGGCCACTGTGAGAACAGAATGCTGAACTAGATGAGTCACTGGCTTGATCCTGCAGGCCCCGCTAATGTTCCTGTGTTGTGTTTCTACCACCAATCCCATTCTGTTTCTGCAATAATTACTAGTCCATTCTATAGGCAGGCAAAATAAAAACTTGAGAGCCCTGGCAAGGCCTGCCCGCCCCCGCCCCCCCCCCCCCACTAGAGAGAGGTTGAGGCTCTGGAACAAAAATACCATAGATCAAAGAGAATGTGCTCACAAAGCAAGGAACTAGGACGGATGCACTTTGCATGAGAAATGGGCCTTTCATCCTCTAATGCAAAACAACAAGGGAGTTAGGCAGTCAGAGAAGCAACTGGGTTCAAAGGGGCCTGGCCTGCCCCACTGCCTATGGGGAAGCAAAGGGAAGGGGGTGTTCTACGACCAGGACAGAGCAAACTGCCCTGGCTGGCTCCTTTGGGATTGTGAATGAAGGGAAGGCAGGACAGGGCAATCATGATGAATGGGAGAGGAGGCGGAGCTCAGGCAGAGCTCAGTGGGGAAATGGGCTGGTGAAAGTGCTTAATGAAAGGGAAAGGCTCCTCTCTAGGGCCCTGGAGAGCTGGCTTGATCCAGCAGGCTCTTCATATGTTCTTAACCCCGGCATCATAGGGAGTGCCTGCGATGCCAGCTGGGGCTGATGGGAATTGTAGTCCCAAACATATAGAGGGCAGGGAAGAGGGGGCAGGGAGGCTGATAAAGGTAAAGGGATCCCTGACCATTAGGTCCAGTCGTGGCCGACTCTGGGGTTGCGGCGCTTATCTCGCTTTATTAGCCAAGGGAGCTGGCGTACAGCTTCCGGGTCATGTGGCCAGCATGACTAAGCCGCTTCTGGCGACCAGAGCAGCACACGGAAATGCCGTTTACCTTCCCGCCGGAGTGGTACCTATTTATCTACTTGCACTTGCTTTCAAACTGCTAGGTTGGCAGGAGCAGGGACCGAGCAACGGGAGCTCACCCCATCGCAGGGATTCGAATTGCCGACCTTCCAATTGGCAAGCCCTAGGCCCTGTGGTTTAACCCACAGCGCCATCCACGAGGGAGGCTGATATCACTATCCAAATCACCTGCTCAATATTCATGTTGCAAACCTGACTGAAGAAGCCCTTTTAAGCCTCATTTGTGAGAAGAGAAGAGAAGAGAAGAGAAGAGAAGAGAAGAGAAGAGAAGAGAAGAGAAGAAGAAGAAGAAGAAGAAGAAGAAGGAGGAGGAGGAGGAGGAGGAGGAGGAGGAGGAGGAGGAGGAGGAAGGAGGAAGAAGAAGAAGAAGATAATATTTATTATTTATATCCCGCCCATCTGGCTGGGTGTCCCCAGCCACTCTGGGCGGCTCCCAAAGTAATATTAAAAACATGATAAAATATCAAACATTAAAAACTTCCCTAAACAGGAAGAGTTTGAGAGACGTCTGGGCAAAGTTTCCTCCAGTGGGACCCTTAGTCTCAGTGGCAGCTGCTGCCTTTGGGACTGGTTGGGCAGAAGACAGGGAACCCAACAGTAGGTGGCGCCAGAGCCAATGACAAGCAGAGCAAACGAATTCTAGTTTCCTTTGCTGAGTTCCACATGGGCAACACCGGGGCTAAGGAGGAGGAGAAAGCTGACAGGTGGTGTAGCCCCTTGGACTGGATGCTATTGGGAAAGGCAGGGAGGTGGAAGCTGGCTGTGGACAGACTGAGGCTGGGGGGGGGGCTGTTCCCCATTTGCCCCCATTGACCAGCCTCTGTTGCCTGCTCTTTCAGTGGGTACTGGCAGGCATAGCAAGTTGTAGTTGGGGGCCAGCGATCTAAGCTATCACCTCTTCAATTTCCCACAATCCCCTAGAGAAAGAGGCATCCTGGGAAATTAAAATGGAGGTTCATTCTAGCCATCTGTCACTGCTCAGAGGGCTGGTTCAGACAATCTCTTTAAGAGGGGGCAGAGTAGCCATCAGCAGGGGGCCTTGTTAAGTAAGGTTACCATATTTTTTTCAAAGAATCCAGGGACACTTCTTTTTTGAAAAGAGAAAAAAAAGTTATTAAAAAGTTATTTTTAAAAATAATAATTAGGAAGTAATATATTCTTTTCTGTAGTCTCCTCTGTCACGCGGCCTTCCTCTGGGCCCCGGCCTGCTCTCTTGGAGTGCTAGCCTTCGCGGAGTAGGCTTGGCTTGGTCCTGGGCTCGGCCATGTGTCCTTGCCCTCCCGGTGCTCTCCTACCTCTCCTCCTCAGCGGCAGCAGTGGCGCAGCAAGGTCAGGGCTCCTCTCTCTTTTTTTCTCCTTCCTCTTTCTCTCTTCTTTCTCCTCCTCCTCTCCTCCTCCTCCCTGCATCAGCTCCGGGGTTTTCCTGGCCCCGGAGCACCGCTGGGCAGTTGGCTGGGTGCTCTCGCTCCCAGCTCGATTTGGGTTGGGGGGGGTCAGCGGTTCCCCCAGTTGACATGCCGGGCGTCCCCGGTACCCCCTCAACAGTGGCGGTGGCGGCAGCAGTCTCAGCAGCCCGGAGCCAGCCTGGTAGCGCCGTTGACTCTGGCTGGCTTCAGGAGAGCCAGTGTGGTGTAGTGGTTAAGAGCGGTAGATTTGTAATCTGGGGAACCGGGTTCGCGTCCCCGCTCCTCCACATGCAGCTGCTGGGTGACCTTGGGCTAGTCACACTTCTTTGAAGTCTCTCAGCCCCACTCACCTCTCAGAGTGTTTGTTGTGGGGGAGGAAGGGAAAGGAGAATGTTAGCTGCTTTGAGACTCCTTCGGGTAGTGATAAAGCGGGATATCAAATCCAAACTCCTCTTCTGTTGCTGCTGCTGTGGCGCCCACCATTTTGCCTCTCCGGAAGTCCCCATATGATGTGTCTTGCGCCGTTGACCCAATCATGCAACATTCATTCCCTACTAATAAATCTGGGGACATTAAATGAAATCCGAGGACATTCTGGGCACGGATTTTGCCCGGGGAGAGATTTGTAAATCCGGGGACTGTCCCCAGGAAACAGGGAAGTCTGGTAACCATACTGTTAAGGCACTGCAGCTCTCACAACTGCCCAAGGATTCAGGTAGTGGTGTTGATTCTGCTCCGATTTAACACCCCCGCCTCCCCACTTGCCTGAAACCATTGTCCCATGAGGACTAGAAAGCTGCCCAGAGATGCACAGTTAGAAAAAGAAAATGAGCTTCCACCCAAGGAAATAACAACAACAGCAAAAAAACCCTAAGACTTCGGGAGAATAAAAAGAGGCTTTTACAAACTGTATGGGGAGAGAAAATCTCAGGGAGGAAACTGGCTCGTTAATAAATGAGGCAGGGATGATTAAATTAATGATAACTCAAAGAAAATGTCTTTAGTTACTGAAACATTCTGAAAATCTGTGTTAGAATAAAAGTGATGTTGGGATAATAAAGGAGTAGAAGAGAATCTCAGGGTGGAAGTAAGAATATGAATGAACCCGGCTTGGCTTGGTGGCAGATTTGGCATGGGATCTTCACTCCCATGGCATCGCATGTAGGTCAAGATCATGTGGGGCTCATGGCACTAACAGGATTAGGAAATGAATTCGGCAGAAAAGGCTCACGCTTCACGGAAGGAGAAGAGAAGAAAAAGAAATGCATGCGATGTGGTTATCTGTGGAGGATATAGCAGAGCAATTTAGAAGCAATCTGGGCCTTGGCTTATTATGACGAGTCTAATTAGGAAACCTATTAAGATAATGGAACAAAACATACAGTAAAGGGAAGATCTGCAAAGGTGAGATGCATTATCGCAGGCTTGGAAGGAGAGAAGGTAATGGAACCAGCCTTAACTGGATTCTTCCTCAATTCAGTAGTTTTGTACTTCTGGGATGGTTTTGAGAGTCATTGTCCACATTTTCACCATACATTTAAAGCACCATGATACCACTTTAAACCGCTGGAGAAGCAGAAAAGAGCCCTTAAAATATTTGAAGACAACTCTTCCAATAGGTCTTATTTTCACAGAGAACCCTCCAACCACAGTGTGGCGAGGAGACAAAAGTAACAGTGGTTTGCGTGGCGAGTACCCGCCTCCCCCCTTGGAAAATAAAGACACAAGACACAGCATTTAAGGTTAATGGGCGGAAAAGGCCACAACTTTATTGACTGCAGGAATTGAGCGGTATTGGCTTAGGCATTGGTCCTATCAACTAACCGGCTTCAGCCTTATTGCTTGAAGACCGGCAAGGGTTAACCGCCAGCAGGGGGAGTCCTGCTGATGTACATCAACTAGGAGCTCCCCCGGGGTCACCGCTTGGGGGCGTGCCTTAGGCCCACACCTCCATAGGCTTCGGACAGGGCAACGCCCCCCGGAATCCTTTACCGGACTACCCTTCGATTTGGGGGAAGGTGATGGCGCTTCCTCCCCCCTCTCATCTGCATAACAATACCCTTACTAATGCCTAACCGCCAATGCCGAGGAAGTTGTGACGATTTGCTATGAGGTAGGCGAAAAACCAAAAGGCAACCCCACCTCCTCTCCAGCTCGGAAGTGGCTTTATAAAAGAGAGAAGCAAAGACTTGTTTTTCAACTGTGTGTGAACCCTTTCTCCCTGGAGATGGAACACTTTCAGGGTCCCTCTGTTGAGCATTTCTTTGTCTTTTTGTGCAAAAACAGTTTAAGCTCAGCTGCTTTTAAGCATTTCCAACCCATTCCACACAGCACTTTCCTATACTCCCATTTCCCGTGTGCTTGGTTGTTGTTTGCAGTTTAAAGGCGGAGAATCATTAACAATCTGATCTGTGTGCCTTTTGAAAATTGCCCATGAAATGGCAACATTTTTCTCTACCTATGTCTGAAATTTCACAGGTCCCTTGAGAGAGCAGGAGAACTGCAGCAAACATCTTGCCGGCTGGATCAAAAGCAAACACAACAGTTATGGGCAGCAGAAGTGCAGCTGGATCTCCCCACGCAAAGCAATGGGGAACCAACAACACAGTCTAAAGCACACCCATTTCAAAAGTAGAACCAGAGAGTTCAAAGGGGCTTGCTCGTGAGTAAGTGATCTAGGACTGCAGCCTTAATGGAAACAGGGGAAACAAATTAAAGCACAACAGAACTGAAGGTGGCTTCAGTAAAATGAAGTTCTGATAATGAAAACTAATGGAATGAATGAATGGATGGATGGATGGATGGATGGATGGATGGATGAATGACTTCACCTCTTTCCCCCCTCTGTTTTCTATTTCCAATCACCCAGCCAGTGTGGCTAATGGCCAATGATGCCAATGAAGGGCCACAGGTCTCTTGTGGCATCCTGAGCTTCTGATCTGCTGGGAAACCCTTCAGCCTGACCGAAAGGGACGCATTGTCTGGAGTTGCCTCCATTAGTCATCCTACGTGCGCACAGCTTTCTTTGCAAAGGTTGGTCAGTGGCATTAATATTTCATGCCGCCGTCCCCAGTGAGTTCCTAAGAGCAGAGTTGAGATAAAGGAGTCTGAACAAGCAGGACCGGAGCATAATAGCAACACGCTTTCCTCTTGCAGTTTCTGGCAACTGGTATTCAGAAGCATTAAAAAAAATAAGAATAGCCTGTTGGATCAGGCCAATAGGCTGTCTACTCCAGCATCCTGTTCTCACAGTGGACACCCAGATAGATGCCTGTGGGAAACCTGCAAGCAGGACCTGAACACAAAAGCCCTCTCCCCTCCTGTGACTTCCAGAAACTGATATTCAGAAGCCAAGCCTCATTAGGAACAGTTGAAGGGACTCAACTGGTCCTGAATGTGGAGAACTCCCTGGTCCTGAATGGGTTAACTGTGCCCCTGAAGGACCAGGTGTGCAGCCTGGGAGTCATTTTGGACTCACAGCTGTCCATGGAGGTGCAGGTCAATTCTGTGTCCAGGGCAGCTGTCTACCAGCTCCATCTGGTATGCAGGCTGAGACCCTACCTGCCCACGGACTGCCTCACCAGAGTGGTGCATGCTCTGGTTATCTCCCGCTTGGACTACTGCAATGCGCTCTATGTGGGGCTACCTTTGAATGTGACCCAGAAACTGCAACTAATCCAGAAAGCGGCAGCTAGACTGGTGACTGGGAGCGGCTGCCAAGACCATGTAACACTAGTCCTGAAAGACCTACATTGGCTCCCAGTACATTTCCGAGCGCAATTCAAAGTGTTGGTGCTGACGTTTAAAGCCCTAAACAGCCTCAGCTCAGTATACCTGAAGGAACGTCTCCACCCCCATCATTCAGCCCGGACACTGAGGTCCAGCTCCAAGGGCCTTCTGGCAGTTCCCTCACTGCGAGAAGTGAGATTACAGGGAACCAGGCAGAGGGCCTTCTTGGTGGTGGCACCCACCCTGTGGAACGCCCTCCCATCAGATGTCAAGGAAATAAACAACTAACTGACTTTTAGAAGACAACTGAAGGCAACCCTGTTTAGGGAAGTTTTTAATGTTTGATGTTCTATTGTGCTTTTAATTCTGTTGGGTGGCTGGGGAAACAAAGCCAGATGGGTGGAGTATAAATAAATTATTATTATTATTATTATTATTATTATTATTATTATTATGCGGCCCTCAGAAGATTGCCCAGAACAGAATGTGGCCCTTGGACTGAGAAAAGGTTCTCCACCTAATTTCTCATCATGAATCTTTTATATGAGGCCACAGTCGCCTTGCCATGGTGCGTGTGGGGGAAATGAGCTAAATTATGTACCGCTCAAAACCACAGATGGTTCTACAATCGTGCAGATCAAAGATAATGAAGAGGGTCAAGCTCCTGCTGCTGCAGTGAAGCTGTAATTTTTCTCCAGCTTCTCTCCCTGCCGGCCGTGTCTCAAGCAACTCTGATTCATTTTCTGTCTCTCCTGCTCATCCCAAGGTCACATCTACAGCTCCTACCTGGTGATCCTGCTTCTTACCTTTAATTTTTAACACAGGGTGGGGGAATCATTTGGGTCCAGTGGGCCAGATCCCTTTTTGTCCCCGCCCTAATGGACCAACTTGGGCAGTTGGGTGGGACAACCCACCTGCCAGTCCTCAGGTGCCATAATGCTGTCAGGTGATTGACACCTGTCAAAGTCCCTTCCAGTCCGGAAGCTGAACTTCCAGTCCGGAAGCTGAATGCAGACCTTTCAAGTACCCCTATTTTCCAGGGACAGTCCCTGATTTAGAGAAGCTGTCCCGGTTTCTGATTTGATCCTGGAATGTCTCACTTTTCCTTAGGACATCCCTATTTTCATTGGTGAAATGATTTTTTAAAAATATGTTGGGATGCGGGGGCGCTGTGTTCTAAACCACTGAGTCTAGGGCTTGCTGATCTGAAGGTCAGCAGTTCAAATCTCCATGACGGGGTGAGCTCCCATTGCTCAGTCCCTGCTCCTGCCAACCTAGCAGTTTGAAAGCATGTCAAAGTGCAAGTAGATAAATAGGTACCACTCCGGCGGGAAGGTAAACGGTGTTTCCATGAGCTGCTCTGGTTTGCCAGAAGTGGCTTAGTCATGCTGGCCACATGACCCGGAAGCTGTACGCCGGCTCCCTCGGCCAGTAAAGCGAGATGAGCGCCGTAACCCCAGAGTCGTTCACAACTGGACTTAACTGTCAGGGGTTCCTTTACCTAATATATGTTGGAAGCTGCCCAGAGTGGCTGGAGCAACCCAGTCAGATTGGAAGAAGAAGAAGAAGAAGAAGAAGAAGGAGGAGGAGGAGGAGGAGGAGGAGGAGGAGGAGGAGGAGGAGATGTCCCTATTTTCATCAGAGAAATATTGGAGAGTATGTGAACATGGTCCTCAATGCTTCTCTACCTGGCCCTTGGGATGCTTTCTAGGCCATGCCCACTCCGAAGAACACACCTCTCTCTGGCCCTGATAAGGCCTCTTGTTTGCTTGGATAGAACAGGCATGTCCAACTGGTAGATCGTGATCTACCGGTAGATCACTGGACATCTGCGGTAGATCACTCGTAGATCATTGGTTCCCCCCAAAGAAGCTGAACAACTGTGGTTCCCCTTAAAAAAGCTAAACATTTTACCTCCTCCCTGAAAAAACTCAACAACTTTGACCTGAACCCAAAAAAATGGTATAGATCACCACCAGTTTTTAACTCTGTGAGTAGATTGCAGTCTCTTGGGAGTTGGCCACCTTTGGGATAGAGAATGGAGAGATTTGTGTAGCGTGTGTGTGCACGTTCTCAGAAACCTCTTTTGTCGGGCTGTAGCAGGCTGCCCAAAGGTTAGAGTCACACCTGTTGCTCCACCCACTTTTGCGTCACCTGACCCTTGGAAAAAGCAATAAAAGTGTTGGGAGTGAGCCGCAGCTCAGTGACTAGAAACTGCAGGCGGTTGCAGGTTCAACCCCTGGAGAGCTGCCGCCAATCAGTGTAAACAAGACTGAGCAAAATGGACTCAGTGTGAGGCAGCTTTCCTGCGTTCCTCTGTTCCTACCCTCAGCCAGAGAAAGCAAACAGCTGTTTAGCATTCTTGAGTACCCCTCAACGTGAAATCGCCCCCCTCTCATGAACAATGATAAGCCGCCCCTAAAATCCCCAGAGACCAAGGAGAGGCCATTGGAGGAGCTGCTTTGCATCTCCCTGAAGACCAGCAACCCTTCAAGGTACTTGTTAATGGACAAAGCAGGTTTATTAATATGCACAGCCTCTCACTCATATGCCCACGCTGGATAATCATGCTTTGCCTCAGTGCACCATAGTTTGGGGTGGAAACTTTGTCTTAGCTGGTGCTGAAACCAAGACTTCCCAAGGCATTTTGCTGTCTGCGGCAATGATGGCATCATCCCAATTCCACATGCAACAGCTGGCTGGACTGGCAGTGGGATTTTACTTCAGGCTGGTCCTCTGCCGCACCTGTAAATCTGTCTAATGGTAGGGCTGGCCTGGGCTAAAGCTGGGAGCTGAGTTGCTGACTGCACTCTTTGCACAGTACATTACAAGCACATGGTTTCTCCCAGAGAATTCTGGGAAGCGTAATAATAATAATAATAATAATAATAATAATAATAATAATAATTTATTATTTATACCCCAGCCAATCTGGGCGGCTTCCAACAAAACACTAAAATACAATAACCTATTAAACATTAAAAGCTTCCCTAAACAGGGTTGCCTTCAGATGTCTTCTAAAAGTTTGGTAGTTATTTTTCTCTTTGACATCTGATGGGAGGGCGTTCCACAGGGCGGGTGCCACTACTGAGAAGGCCCTCTGCCTGGTTCCTTGTAACCTTACTTCTAGCAGGGAGGGAACCGCCAGAAGGCCCTTGGAGCTGGACCTCAGTGTCCAGGCAGAACAATGAAGGTGGAGACGCTCCTTCAGGTATACTGGACCGAGGCCGTTTATGGTTTTAAAGGTCAGCACCAACACTTTGAATTGTGCTCGGAAACATACTGGTAGTTTACCTCACACTGAGCTGTCATTCCCAGCACCCTGTAGGGTAAACAGTATTGTTGGGATATATTTGCTATCATCATCATCTGTTTTCATTTACTGTCTTCATTATTTCTATCATTAACATATCTCCTTTTTATGTTTTGACTTTCATGTACTTTTATGGACAACAACAAAAAAACATTAGTGGGAAAACGAAGAAACCTATCACCCATTGTTACATTTAATAATAAATTAAATCCAAGAAGAACTAAATCTAATTATAAGAGAGCCAATGGTGATCATAGTGGTTAGACGGTTTGGGCTAAGGACCTGGGAGAGACCAGGGTCCAAATGTCCACTTGGCCATGAAGCTCACTGGGTGATTTTGGGCCAGTCACTGCCTCTCAGCCTAACCTACCTCACAGGGTTTTTGGGGGATTAAACGAGGCGAGAGAGAACCATGAGATCCTTGGAGGAAAAGGTGAGATATAATTGCAATAAATAAGTGAAATACAAAATAATAGGAAAGAAACATAACTCATGGGACATTGTAGTACGAATGTACAAGGAATCCCTGGAATGAATGAATAAACCCATTTTGCTAAATAAATGTAGGGCCACATATATAATTCCATAGAGAGACGGGGGAGAGAAAGAGACAGGGAGGAATTCAGTATAACACTATCACAATCTTTCTGGCAGCACAAGCATTTCCACCAGACAAAATGTTGCCACATGATAGCCCTGCGTTCCACCACCAGAAATACTTTTTGGAGGGTGAATCCAGCACACAGGAGGATTCTTCTGCTAGCATGACTTGTTAGTTGAATCCTTCCCATAGGTTTGTACCCAACATCAGTCATACTAGGAAGAGGCTCGTTGCAATGAATGGACATGACTAACTTAGGTCCATTCATTTAAACAGGCCTATTCTGCATATAATGGGACACAGGTGGCGCTGTGGGTTAAACCACTGAGCCTAGGGCTTGCCGATCAGAACGTCAGTGGTTCGAATCCCCGCGACAGGGTGAGCTCCCATTGTTCGGTCCCTGCTCCTGCCAACCTAGCAGTTTGAAAGCATACCAGTGCAAGTAGATAAATAGGTACCGCTCCGGGAAGGTAAACGGTGTTTCCGTGAGCTGCTCTGGTTCGCCAGAAGCGGCTTAGTCATGCTGGCCACATGACCCGGAAGCTGTGTGCCTGCTCCCTCGGCCAATAAAGCGAGATGAGCGCCGCAACCCCAGAGTCGGTCACGACTGGACCTAATGGTCAGGGATCCCTTTACCTTTACCTATTCTGCATAGAATTTAGTTGGGTGCAGCCCATACTGGATTTTAAATGTCATATGGCTGCAGCCACCCTGGGACCTTGTAATAAAAGGAGGGGTAAGGGTGGGAGTGCTAAACAAAGCAGTTTTGCTAAATAAATGCAAGTTCACACAGACAATCCCTATAGTCCTATCCAATGCTGATCACACTGGGGGTAGGCCAGCTGCAATTCATAGACAAGGCAAGCTTATAAGGAATAAACTTATAGCAGAACAAGTGTTTCAGAATTGGTGTCTGTGTTTGAACCTTCCCCACCCCGGGCTTCCTTCCCTGTTCCCTTTCGCTTGTGCGTAATTTTTATTTTTATTTAGATATTCTGGGCAGGAGGAACTGTCTGGTTTCAGTTGTATGTAAACCACTCTGGGAGAGTTTTTTGGCTGAAGAGCAGAGCACTTTAAATATATAAATAAAACCCCAGGTCCATTAATTTTAATGGGTTTGCTCTGGGTGGAATTTAGCTGGATTGAACCCAGAGATATAGCTGGCCACACACACACACACACACACACACACACACACACACACACACACGGATACACATATATTGCATTCAGAACATCTAAGGTAGATACTGCGTCTCAGTCGTGCAGAGATTTCAGCTGCTTCTCTATGATTGCTTTTATTTTTAATTGAATTCCCCTGACCATGCTGAGAGCGGTGGAAAGGGGTGACTTTCAAACATGAATCGCAGCCTAGATTCTCATTTAAGGCAGGGAATTCATTTGCTGCAGAAGTTGCAGAGACATTTCCCCCCAGAATAAACAGTTTCTTTTTAAAAGGGACTCCCGTCTGGTTAAAAATAATAGAATCTTTAACATCTTTCCCCATATCACTAATGACGCCTTTGGGTATTAAAGGCAGAGCAGTGGAACGAATCCAATTCTCTCTCTCTCTCCTCTCGCTCCCTGCAAGTTTTTGTTGTTGTTTTTCCTTCCTTTAGCTTGCATGGTGAAAATAGGGCAGTGCCATTCTTTAGCGGCTTCCCCAACCTGGTGCACTCCACATGTTTTGGATCACAACTCCCGTCAGCACAGTCAATAGACAGGGGCTGCGGAAGCTGTTTTCCAGCAGAATCTGGAGGGCCATAAGTTCCCCATTTCTGATATAGGCTCATGTCATGTCCTGGCTTTAACTGGAAGACGACAGGACACAAGGCAGGCCAGCAGTTTCAGCACCATGGAGAGCTCTAAGTGAGCTACTTGCTCCTGGAGTGCCTCAGCCTTTTATGCTTCCAGGGACAAAATAATAATAATAATAATAATAATAATAATAATAATAATAATAATAATAATTTATTATTTGTAGCCCGCCCATCTGGCTGGGTTTCCCCAGCCACTCTGGGCGGCTTCCAGCAAAGATGAAAGATACACTAAAATGTCACATATTAAAAACTTCCCTGAAGAGGGCTGCCTTCAGATGTCTTCTGAATGTCAGGTAGATGTTTATCGCTTTGACATCTGATGGGAGGGCGTTCCACAGGGCGGGCGCCACTACCGAGAAGGCCCTCTGCCTGGTTCCCTGTAACTTGGCTTCTCGCAGTGAGGGAACCACCAGAAGGCCCTTGGAGCTGGACCTCAGTGTCCAACACACTCCTCCCACATTCCTCTCCTGTCTCAGTCGGTGGAAGGCTGTGTGGTTTGGTCCAGGACATCGGATTGGGAGAAGACTGGTGAGAGAAGAGAGCACAGAGAAGAAACATGGAGTTTGGTTCAAAAGAGAAAAGGAACTAAAGGAAAAAGGCTGGAGTCAAAATCTTGTCATCCCCACCCCCACCCCCCGCAAAAACAAACCTGTAGCCCAAAGCATCTGGAAAGCTACCTGGCTGGTGAAAGCCATTCTTTGCTCTCCAAATAGGATTGCCAACTGACCAGGAAAACACCCAAACCCTGTGCTTATGAATGCAGCTTTGTTTGCAATAATAAAAGTGATAGGTGGAGCTTTATACAGCAGGGAGAAAATCACTGTCAATTGCTAAAGACCTCGTGCCTTCAAGACACAGAAACATATTGGTGGGCTGTTTTTGGTGTTAGCTGTTTTTACTCCTGCCACCCTTTCCTCAGTTTCCCTGTGTCAGTTACTAAATTCTAGGCTAAATAGTACAAGGGACTTTTCCTCTGTTGCTCTGAACACTTGTACTTTGAGCTGCTTTACATGCACTCCAGTTTCACTGTATAAATCATTCCCCCTACTTTTGATGTTCTAGCTTGTGAATACCAATGATTATGCCATCGTGGCTGGTGATGTAGTGACCTACAGTTTGGGGACCTTGAAGCCTGAACTCTCATGTGCAAAAGGGGGAATGTACTCTGCTGTATGAATAAACTCATTATAGCGTGAGTTAGGAAGGATAATATTTAATCAATATATCCTCTCTTGCTACCCACAACATTCCCACAGTTCCTTCGGTGCATCTATGCCTGTTACCTTTCTGTGCTGGGAAAAGGCTTCGTTGGCTGTGTTTCTGAGAGTCGATCCGCTGTTAAATATGCAGGAGAAGGAAGGGAGCAGCCATTGAGATGGAGGCCGCCCTGCCTGAGTCTACAACAGCTTTCCCAGCCACCATGCAAAGGATTCTGAGAGGTCAGGGAAGGCAACTGAATCTATTGAAGCCCAGCTGTACATTTTGGCAAGATCCTGGAGGCTGCGGTGGCGTGTCTGAGACCCAATGCATCGCGGATAAAGGAGAGGCCAATTAATGAACAGACTGAACAACAAAGTAAATGAGCAAGGCATTAAATGAACATTAAGTAAATGAATGTGAGGTGCCAGCATCCCATAACCACCGCTACGAGGTACCCAGTTGCTAATAACTTCCAAGCCAATTTCTCAGAACCATCGAAGGGACTCCCCCCGCGGTCTCGTAACTCTCACCTATAGGGAAGGCAGGAAAAAAGACAGCAGAGAGGGATCAGACAGGATGAGGATTAAGATGGGGAGGGGGATATGTGAATATGCCGAAGCATTTTGGGAAAAGGACTTGGATGGAGGGCAGTTTTGTGAAGCTTCCAAGCCAAATCTGGCCTCCCCTCCACACACTCAAGGTGTACTACAGTTTTATTATTGCTATTATATCTATTTATGCCCCACTTTTGTCCAAAAGTTCCCATATTTTAAAACAACATTATAAAACACAAAGAAAATTTTGGGGAAGTTAAGAACAATAATTAAAGCACATCAGAACATACCGTATTTTTCCATGTATAACACGCCCCTATGTAGAAGATGGCCGCTATTTTTGGCAACCCCAAATTAAGAAAATGGGGGGGAGATTGCCCAGAGTTGTTGAGCCAATCGATCACCCACCTGGACACCGCTGCCCATCACACACCTCGCAGAAGCCACCAATCAACTGCCCACTCGCCACCTTTTCTTTACAATAAAAAACAGTGTCTTATCTTATACGCGAAAAAATACGGTATTTAGAACAAGCAACTAAAATCTAGTTTGCCCTGAGTGCAGCTCAGTGGCATCTTAGTTTTCAGTCTGAACAAGAAGGTCTGCCAGCAGGAGGATAACAGAAAGGGAGGGACTCCCACAATACTGGAGCAGCCACAGAAAAGGTTCTCTTTCAGGTCATTGACAACAGTGTTTTTCCGAGGCAGCTTTAAGGGCAACCTTGCACAGCGCACAATGCAGTAACCTAGCCTTGAGCTTAGCAAAGCAGGAAAGGGCTTGCATCTCTCCTGGAAGCTGTATCCCAGTGTTGGGGAAGCAGTGATGCTGTACCTGGTGAACTTTTACCTGCCATGCAACCTGCCAAGGCACAGCACCTCTGTCAAGGGATGGGAGGCAGCAGCATAAGCTTAGTGGGGAAAGGAGACCCAGCTCATGGGTTAGAAACATTCAGGAATGGCTTAACAAGGAGGGGGAAGCTTATATAAAAGCAAGAACCAGGCCTGAGCTCAGACAGTATCAAAGAGCCCATGTATTGGTAATGAGGGCCTGGTTTTCTCTCTCTCTGCCTTACAGTGTAAATCATTTTTTATGCTGTGTAAACTTAGGGTGGCTGTTGAGTTCATCTGCACATCTCAGGTGTAACTCCATGCTCACTCAGTGCAGCTCTCTTTCGCCCTCTAGTGGCTGCTGCATCTATGCAGGTGTGTGTGTTGCAGGCCAGTGGAGGATTTTCCAACACAATTTGTCCACTGGGAAAAGCGGGTCCATTCCCCCCCGAAGAATCAGCAATTTTTTCATTTCCAAAATAATTCCAACTGGCTTCTTTAGGAATGTCCTTGGTTCTTAGCACTGCATCAAAAGTTTGCAGTATACAGGAGGGAGTAGAACATCTGATGAGACATCTGATGAACAGGCTGGTGGACTATCTAGCCAGTGGTAGATCAGGATGCCTATGGGAAGCCTGAAAGATGGGTAGGAGCAAGCAACCACGCTCTGCCCACCTGTGAGTCCCAGCAACTGGTCTTCAGAGGCATAATTCAGAGGCATAATGTTCCCCCATGCTTGGTGGAGGACTGCATCAATTACACCACAGAACATCCGAGAAGGTCCAGAAGGTGATTGAGATCCCTGATGATGTCCAGAGATGCCCATTCCCACAGTTCAATAAACACACAAGACGTAACCGGTTTTACGTTTGAAAAAATAATATATACTATTCATTGTATTGCATTGTCGATTTCAACAGAAGTAGCTCATAAAGTTCAACGAAAAAAGTAGAAGACCCAGTGGATCAGTTCATTCTCTAATCAGTTTATGTGTAAGTGTCTATTCCACCTGTCTGTTCATAGAGTCCAACAATCCACACGAAAAGGTTGTTGCAGTTCCACAGAATCCTTTCCCAGAGTCTAAGACAAGGATTTCCGGAATATTAGCCTTGTTTCGCCGTCTTGGGCTTCATCAGTAGTACAAACTCTAGGTAATGCAAATAAATACAATATCGTAATCTCACACATTTTTACAGCAAAAATAATATAAAAACCGTCAACAACCGTACATACCATATATGATATCACAGGACAGTGGATCTTATAGCATAGTAGTTTTGTGCATTCCCACAGTTCAACTACTTAGGTCAATAATCAGAGCACTCAGCATTTATATTGCCCCATTCCAGACAGTCTGTAAGCCTCTATCTAAGCCACTGGATCAGGCCAATGGCCCATTTAGTCATAGAATCATAGAATTGTAGAGTCAGAAGGGACCCCAGCGGTCATCTAGTCCAACCCCCTGCAATGCGGCATCCTGTTCTGACAGTGGCAGGCCAGATGTCCCTATGGGAAGCATGCAAGCTGGACATGAGTGCAACATCCCCTCTGCCCCACACTTATCCAGAGGAGCAATGCTTCTGGAAGGAGGGTGAAGACAGCCATCATGGCTAGTAGCTGCTGGCAGCCATGCCGTCTCTGAATTTCTCTAATCCCCTTTTAATGAGAGAGGCGCTCATTGTATAAGCCCCAGCAGATCCTGACTGACCGGCTAGTTCCCTGTGCCGTGCTATTGACCTGAAGACTGAAGAGTCTGTCCCCTGCCTGTCTGCAGAGCTGGAACAGGACTGGAGAGACCCTTCCCACAGAAACAGAGGTTGTTGATTCAAGATGAGAACCCCGAGCCAAGCCACTCCAGGGGAGCTTTTGAGAAACTCTGTTTCCCGATCGCTGCACCGCTGAGCACTTGAGGGGCTCCGGGTAAGGGAGCGGATGAGAAGGAGGGCACTCAGCACTCAGAAGGATGCGGCTCCCAGTGAGCCAGTCTGTTCCTACCGCAGTGTCAACACTCTGATAGGAGCCCAGTCGTAGCAGAGCTGATTAATATTTGCAGAGCACTTTCGCAATGAGAGGTGCTGAGCGGGGTTAAGACTGCAAAGCTCAGGATGTGGCTGTCGGAACCTCACTGCGTCTGGGAGTCGGGAACAGCTGGCCCCACTTGGGGAGCAGGAGAGGGTGCCTTGCAGTGGTGCGGGCGGGGAGGGGGGGACAAAACCCCATCACACAGCAGCATGTGGTTAGAATGGGAGTGAGCAAACTTTTTTTTTCCTACCAAAGGCCACATTCCCTTGGAGATAATCTCTCTCTGTGTGTGTGTCTCTGTCTCTTTCTCTCTACACACCCACACCCACCCATCTCTCTCTCTCTCTCTCTCTCTCTCTCTCTCTCTCTCTCTCTCTCTCTCTCTCTCACCATATGCTAGGATGAATTTAGCCCAGTGGTACGTGGGTAGAGCTGTGGGTTAAACCACAGAGCCTAGGACTTGTTGTTCAGAAGGTCGGCAGTTTGAATCCCCGCGACAGGGTGAGCTCCCATTGCTCGGTCCCTGCTCCTGCCCACCTAGCAGTTCGAAAGCACATCAAAGTGCAAGTAGATAAATAGGTACCACTCCGGCGGGAAGGTAAACGGCGTTTCCGTGCACTGCTCTGGTTCACCAGAAGCAGCTTAGTCATGCTGGCCACATGACCTGGAAGCTGTACGCTGGCTTCCTCGGCCAATAAAGAGAGATGAGCGTGCAACCCCAGAGTCATCCGCAACTGGACCTAATGGTCAGGGGTCCCTTTACCTTTACCTTAATGCTGCAGGAAGTGGACACACTCATCTAACTCAGCACATTTACAGTGGACGCTCAGGTTGTGAACGTGATCCTTGCGGGATGCACATTCGCAACTCGCAGCGTTCGCAACCCGTGTCTGTGCACGCGCAGGTTGTGATTCGGCACTTCTGCGCATGAACAGAGCATAATTTAGCGCTTCTGCGCATGCGCGACTGCCGAAACCTGGAAGTAACCCGTTCCGCAACCTGAAGCGGACGCAACATGAGGTATGACTGTATTTATTTATTTTTTAGTTTTACATTGCAAATTTAAATTCAAGCATTAACATCAACATCATCATTTAGATTCCCTGAATCCTTCAACTTCCCTCCACCCTTCCATGGTTACCATTGTCCTTCTTTTTTTCAACTGCTTCCCTTAATTTTCTCTATTTTTAAAAAGAATCCATTTCTACCATAGCTTTTCATACTTTACAAGCATTACTCAAATCCTTTTTAGTTATTTACCGTGTTCTCTTCAGTACATTGTAAAAATTTCCCATTTCCTTCTTAAAGTTCTTCTCTCCCTAGTGTCTGATTTTTTCCGGTCAGTTTTGCCATTTTGGCGTAGTCCATCATCTTCATCCACCATTTGTCTCAGGTTGGGACTTTATTTAATTCAGCACATTTAGGGAGCCTGAGGTGTACCAGCATATGAAGAAATGTACAAGTCCCCCAAATTCCCCAGGGGAGACCTCACACCTTACCTGCAAGTATTTATAGCAAGGATTGGGGGTGTGCTGGTCCTCCAACTCCCATCAGCCTCCAGGTTGTGGGATGTATTCCATTGGGAGCAGTCAAGTACAACATTCCTTGTTTTCCTAGAGTGGACATGCAAGGGATTGTTTGGTCCTGCCAGTCAAAACTTCCTGTTCCTCCTGGACTGGAGCATCCTTCCTTGCATGTGAATAGTGGGTGGGCATGACCTTTCCAGACCTTTCCAGACCTGGCCAAGTCACACTGCTACCTTTCTCTTTTTTTCGACCTTCCTGTTCGTCCTGTCTGCTTCCTGCATCACCTGGACTATACTGCTGGCTGCCAAAGCAGTTCTCCAAGTTATCCTCCATATGGGGTAGACCTGTTTGTGCATGTTTGTAACTTTAAGCCTAAAGCCTGCCTTCAGGGATTGCACTGTGCTCTGCCTGATTGTGAGTAGAACTACTTTTTGTTACTTATGAATAAGACTGTAGTGTCTTTATTCTTTTAGGAGGGATTTAAAGGGGTCTTACCAGGAATATTAGAACATATCTCAGTCTGGACAAGCCAGATTGAATTGCTTATTGTCTTAAGAAAATCATGAGTTTGCAACCAGCTTTCTGCTGTGCAGTCTGCTAAGTGCAGAAACTTGCTAGCACAAGTTAGGAAGGATATTAATAAACAATATATCCTCTCCTGCCACCCTAAACATTTCCACACTAGTAGCACAGTCAGTGTTCAAAAATGATGGGAGTTGTGGTCCAGCAGCATGGCTGGGGGGATCAACAGGTACCCCTGTGTTCTGCCTCCACTGTCAGTATGCCTCTGGACGCCAGTTGCCAGGAATTTCTGGTGCTGTTGCGCTCATGCCCAGCTTGCACGCTTCTCACAAGCATCATCATGGACTGGCTGGATGCAGAGGAATGGTGGGAGAAACCAGCTGGGGAGCCCCCAAGGGAGCCCCTAGGAGAAGAAGACTCAGAGCCAGGGGTTTGGTGGTGGGATAATGATGAGTGGACAGAGGAAGAAGAAGGAGCAGACTGGGAGGATGAGGTGTTGGACACTGAAGAGGTAACAGGGTTTCGTGAGCAGGAAGAGGCTGTGTCAGAGATCAGTCCAGAATCAGAGGCAGCCAGGGGCGCCGACTTATAAAAAATATTGGGAGGGCGGGGGCCCATACCGACTTATAAAAAATATTGGGGGGGCCCAAGACCTCCAAACCGCTGCTGCTGGGGGAACGAAAGGGGCGAGCCCGGGCTGCCCCGACCTTAAGTGAACCTGTGAGGGCCCGCCCTTTGCGGGAGCCGATTGGCTGCCGCCGTGGGCGGTGAATATTAATGAGCTAGGGGGAATCCCCGCTTCTCGTGGGGCTGACGCCAGCCCCGCGAGATTGTTGATGGGTCGAGAGCCCGCAACCCCACCCCCTCTCTAGATCGGGAGTGGCTTTGTTTTAACTCATTACTGAATGTATTTTAAAAGGTAACTATCGTCAAACAAGGAAAATAAAAAATACCAACATAATTTTGTGATTTTACAAAGCATAATATAACTAATACTTTTCTTAAATTATTGGGGGGGCTCCGCCCCCCAAACGAATTTTTGCGGGGGCTCGGGCCCCCTCAGGCCCCATGGAGTCGGCGCCTATGGAGGCAGCAGTGGAGGCTGGAGGGGAATGGGTCCAGGAGGCCAAGATGAGGCTGGCTGCTGAGTAAGTCTCCCTCTCCAGATGGGATCAGCTCCTCTCCCCCTTGGTGTCCCCGAACCTGACGAGGTATGAAGAGGGTGGATCAAAGTCTGATAAGACAAAGGAGACCCAGGTTGCTTGGGAAGAACCCAGAGGAGACTTAGGGGGTGGGGTGGGGAGTCAGGGAGCTTCAGTCCTCATTGGGGCAAGACCTACTGAGAAGAGCTGCTGTGATCATTAGGCCTGAGCTGCTTTGTTTCTTTGAATAAAGAGTTAACTTCACTGACACCTTGTGAGTTATTGCTGGCCTGCTCCTGACTCCTACCTTGACGTGCATCTGGTTGGCCACCGTGAGAACAGGATGCTGGACTAGACAGGCCATTGGCCTGATCCTGCAAGGCTGTTCTTAGATTCTTATGGCCTGTGATGCTCCAGATGTTTGGGGACTGCACCTCCCATCAACCTCAGCAAGCACAGACAACGGTCAGGGGGACGATGGGGATGTTGTTGTTGTCCAACGAAAGCTAGAGGGTCACAGAATCCTTAGCCCTAGACTTCAGGATGGCTTGGAGATTAGAAATGCTGAACCCCAGATGGGCAATACAGTGGTACCTCAGGTTACATACGCTTCAGGTTACATACGCTTCAGGTTACAGACTCCGCTAACCCAGAAATATTACCTCGGGTTAAGAACTTTGCTTCAGGATGAGAACAGAAATCGTGCTCCGGCGGTGCAGCAGCAGCAGGAGGCCCCATTAGCTAAAGTGGTCCTTCAGGTTAAGAACAGTTTCAGGTTAAGTACGGACCTCCAGAATGAATTAAGTACAGTGGTACCTCGCAAGACGAATGCCTCGTAAGACGAAAAACTTGCAAGACGAAAGAGTTTTTCGTTTTTTGAGTTGCTTCGCAAGACGAATTTCCCTATGGGCTTTCTTCGCAAGACGAAAACGTCTTACAAGTTTGTTTCCTTTGTCTTGCAAGTTTGTTTCCTTTTTCTTAAAACCGTGCATTCAGGGGGTGCAGTTGCGACTTGACTTCGAGGAGCAACTCATAGCACACGGTGTGGTAGCCTTTTTTGAGGTTTTTGAAGACTTTGGTGATTTTTGAAGCTTTTCCAAAATCCGTGCTTCGTAAGACGGAAAAATCGCAAGACGAAAAAACTCGCAGAACGAATTAATTTTGTCTTGCGAGGTACCACTGTACTTAACCAGAGGTACCACTGTACTGACCCCTTTGCCTTCCACTCAGGAGCCATAAGTAGCTGACCCAATGGGATGATTGACAGAGCACAGGAGGCTCCCAGCTTGAATCCTCTCCGATCCTAAGAGGCAGAATCCCCTCGCGATGCAACACACCCACCCACACACCCCGGATGTATCAAGGTGGGCCACCCACACACCTGTTGTCAGGCGCTGCATCTGTTCAGCCACCCCATGAGAGGAGCAGAGTGTGCCTGCGGAGGTTGAAACGAGGACAGAAAATTGACCGTGCAGCTCTAAAGAATAAAAATGAAGTGGCTGGGGGAAGAAGGGGGAAAATGGCAACGTCGAGCTGGAACAAAGACACAGCTGTTGTGTACATCTCCAATGCACAGCTGCTGGTGGGTTAAGGCTGTGGGCGATGGAGGGATCTCACAAGTCCAGCCTTTCCTAGCTCAAGGACACAGTGTGGGGGTGCTTAGCCCAAGGGCCACATTACCTTCAGGGGAACTGCTTGAGAGCCATGTGCCAGAGGAGGGTGGGGCCAAGGGTGGGGCAACAAATACAACTCCCCACCCCGCTTTGCACAGTAGGCTGGTTTCTTCACACCCACAGACATCACCGCTATCTATCCAGGCAAGCAAAAGTCATCAGTGGTGCTTTTATTCTATATATATATGTCAGGCGGCAGAGGAACCAGCTCCCACGGCAGGTTGCCAGGAATGGATAAGACAAGGAAAAGTCCTTATCACCTGCTTATTAGTCAATATTTACAGAGAGAGGCGTGGGAATGCAGCCTCTTGGGATAATGGTGTTGTCCTGAGTGACTCTCTACCTCCTTTTCCCCCCACTTCCTCATTCTCTTCTATGGGTCGCACTGAGGGCCCTTTGCTTCTGAGCCATTTGCTCTCCTACTTTCAAGGCTCGCCGGGTTCTGGGATAGGGGGCTCTTGAATGCTTTCTAAAGACACTGTGTCCATCAGCTGGTGCTCCCCCTTCCTCCTCCTCTCCCATTATTTCCCAGCTTTCCCCCTCATCCACCTCTGAGCTGTGACCTCCCTCAAACCCCTGTTGCAATTCTGAACTGTATTCTTCTTCTCTGGAAGGGTCAGGCTGGGGAGGTGGTCTCCACCCAGTCCCTGACAATGTATATAAAAGGTTCCAGTTCCCACCATGAAATTGTTACGGTAAGTGTCACACTTTTAACCAGTGTTTTTCTTCTAGGAAAAATGGTGCCGGTCACGGGCGCCATCTAAGGGGGGGGCAAGGGGGCGAGGGCACCCCAAAAAATTAAAAGGAGGGGGGTGGGCCCCCCGAATATTCCCCGACCTATGGTATTTGGTGACAGCATCTCCCAGTACTGTGGGGACCAGCATGGTCAAGCAGGCCTGCAAAATGTTGGGAGAAGCAGGTGACGTCACATGTCTCACATGTGATGTCACATGTGTGTGCCGGGCTTCTTCGATCTTGAGGGCAACCCGGTGCCTGTGGTGCTGGCACTGCGTACACTTGAGGACTGCTAGAAGAAGAAGAAAGCACCATTCATAGACTTCCCAGAGTCTTTTCTGCCCATATCCTCTGCTGAGGACAGCACAACCAATCGCAAACAGCCCGTGGCAGCTGGTGTCCATTGAGACTGGTACTGTACTGCAAAAAGCAGGGAGACCCACAGTAGGTGGCTCCAGAACCAACAACTGGTGGAGTCATGTTTGGAGACTCATTGTAAACAACTTAAAACATTAGCAGGATTGACAGCAAACCCATGCAGTAAGAAATAATTAAAAGGGAATGCAAAGGGAAAATAGCAAACAGGCTTGAACTGGGTATGTTTTTTTGTTAAATATATTTGTAAAATGAGAGAGAAAAAATTGGGGGGGGGGGGAGAGACACAACCTGGCAGAGTCAACTGAGTAGGTTTGTTTCTATCCTCCTCCTTACTGAGTTCCGTGAGAGAAACACTGAGACCATAAGGTGAAGGAGGAAACTGACAGCTGTTCTTATCAGCTTTGGTTCTGTTTGACTCCTTTTTCAATAAGTATATACACTTTTGGTTTAAGGAATTTTCGGGGGGGGGTTATTGGATCTTTCAAAAAACAGAGCAGTTTGCCAAAGGCCACTAGATGAACTCCAACCGGTAATGAGATTTAAACAAGGGACTGCCTGGTGCACGGCTTAGCCTTTCAACCGTTCCGCCAAACAAGGTTCTCTATTTACACAATCGTGTTAAGTCGCAGGAACAATCCTCAGATTTGCTTCGTCTTTTGCTTTCTGTTAATAGGAGTTCTGCTGTGTGCTTTACTCGACGGGGATACACAGGAGCCAACTCCTAGGACCTAGAGGAAGAGGTCCCTTCATCCCCTCCAAAATAAAATATTTGAGGCAGCTTAGCCTCCCCCCCCCCCAAGTTGATAGGTATTACCATTCAAAAGGTATGTGTGCACTGTGTCTTGTGATCGAATATGCGAAGCAGGGCTTACCTCCCTCCCCCCAATATTTTATTCAAGTTGACACCCCTGGAATAGGACACTGCCTTATCCTGAATCAGACCACTTAACCATCCAGCTCTATATTGCTTACACCAATGGTGTCCAAACTTTTTTCAAAGAGGGCCAGATCTGATGAAGGGCATGAGGGCCCAAAGTTGAGCTTTTTTTAGGATTGCTCCCTAAAGCAGAAGAGGAGAGGAGACAGACCAGGCTGGACTTTGGACATGCCTGGCTTACACTGACCGGCAACAGCTCTCCAGGGTTTCGAACCAATCTCTCCCAGTCCCACCTAGAGCAGCCAGGGATTGAACCTGCGACCTTCTGCATGCAAAGCCTATGCTCTACCACTGAGCCTTCCACTATACTGCTAGCTCATCTAAGCCAGTGTTGGCCACACTGACTGGCAGCAGTTCTCCTGTGTTTTTAAAAATGCAACCTGGAGATGCAGTGGGACTGAACCTGGTTACCTTCTGCAAAGTGTGTTATGTGTTCACTTTCTCTCTTTTTGTCTTCGGGAGTCTTTGTGTGTTCTGAGAATCACCAGGGCGATGGTGCCCACAGCATTTGCTCAAAAGTTCAAATGTATCCAAAATATTGGTGACCCTGGAAAGAAAAGGCAAGTTGCCAGCTCCCTTCCTACTCAAGGAGGGGGAAAATCTAAACCCTTTTGAGCAGCAACTCTAAGAAATCACACTGGCAATGTTTTCATAAGGTATCCTCGAAAGGCAACAGGGAAGACGATGGTTTATGGAGTGCCAGGAAACGGGATCTGTTCCTGGGAAATAGGGACAGTTGAAGCATATGCTGTGAGCCCGTCGGCTATTTGTGTGATGTCTACAAAGAGTGCTAAATAGCCCTCCAGCCTTTCTGGGTGACTGGCACCAGCAGAACCTTACAGACGCTTCAGAACATTACGCTGCAGAGTTGATCGCAGCCTCACATCTGCCAGGTGAGTCTGCAAGCTTGGCACAGACAAGCGATGCCAACGCAGGGGCTGACTGCACCTTCATGCAGCAAGTAGTCCTCTTCTGTCTGAGAGGCAGCTTGGTGCAGTGGTTAGTGTGTCAGACTAGGAGCTGGGAGGCCAGAGTTCAAATCTGTACTTGGCCATGAAACTCACTGGGGGATTGTGTAGGCCATTCACCGCCTCTCACCCCAGCCAACCTCACAGGGTGGCAGTCCAGCCCCCTAAATTCACCCTTTGCTAGCAGTGCCTGGTCAACCTACACATCTGCAACCTGGAAATAATTGAGGTGGGGGAGAGAGAGAGAAGGTTTCTGAGCTGGAATGGATTTCTGTTCTTCTGGGCTACCCCCCACCCCCGCACTGGCCTTCTGATGAGGACAACTGATTTTAAGAGTGATGCAGCTTGGGAGCAACCAGTCATCTAGCTCAGGGAAGGAGGAGAGAGAGAGAATTACCCTGGAGATTGAAGTGTTTATTTGAGTGTCTTTTCATTTTCATAATTGACATGCCCAGCAGCTGCTGTTCCTGCCTCCCTGTCCACAGCTGCCAATCAAAAGTCATGGAAATCTCACAGAGAGCGAGACCCTTTTGTTTAGCAGATCTCTCCATTCAGGAGGCAAGTGATGTGTGTGGCTCAAAGCTTCAGCTGTGTGCTTGGGGCAGAGCAGGGGAAAGCAGGGGGTTCAAGGAGCATGACACTGAACCAGGAGGTGTGCAGTGCAAGGCCGGTCCAATACCTCAAGGGGCCTTCAGCACAGTACCACTGGCCCCACCTCAACACCACCCCCAGCCCCATGCATGCCTCTTCAGCCAGTGCTATGATCTTCAATTGCATTATTCACATATCCATTCATAAATTGGCGTCTGTTGGCATTATGCCTTTCTCAGGCAAAAGCAATCAGTTCCTGCTCCAGAGGAGGTGACATTCCTTGTGATCTGAGCAGTTCAGCCAATGGCAGTCCCTGGGACTTAACCCAGGCAGGCAGCTGAGCCAATCATCAGCAGAGAATCCACCAACAGGGTCTCCACTAGCCGCCCAGAGTGGCTGGGGCAACCCAGCAAGATGGACAGGGTATAAATAACAATTATTATTATTATTATTATTATTATTATTATTATTAAACATCCCACAGCAAATACAGAATTGGCCCAAGCTAAAACAAGTATGTTCCCGGGTCTGGGTTTGCAGTGATTCATTTTCGTGTCCACGTTCTGCTTTAGATATACTTTAGATATACTGTATTTTTTGCTCTATAAGACTCAGTTTCTCCCTCCTAAAAAGTAAGGGGAAATGTGTGTGCGTCTTAAGGAGCGAATGCAGGCTGCGCAGCTATCCCAGAAGCCAGAACAGGAAGAGGGATTGCTGCTTTCATTGTGCAGCGATCCCTCTTGCTGTTCTGGCTTCTGAGATTCAAAATATTTTTTTTCTTGTTTTCCTCCTCCAAAAACTAGTGGTCTGGTGCGTCTTATAGAGTGAAAAATATGGTATTTTAGATCTCTCTGTGGCTTATGATTTCTATGTTTCGACATATTGGAACAGACCAATGGAGCTAAATGCATAGGTTTGTTTTAATGTTATAAGACCATGAATATGGTTGCAGGGTTTGGGACTTTTTAGTTTAGAAAAACTGTAAGGCAACATGCTAAAACTTTATAAAATCATGCATGGTGCAGAGAAAATGGATAGAGAAAGTTTTCCTCCTCTAATAACACTAGAACTTGTGGACATCCAATGAGGCTGAACATTGGAAGATTCGGGACAGATAAAAGGAAGGGCTTATTAACACAGAGCATGTGGGAATGTTCTGGGGTGCAGGAGAGGATATATTGACTAATTATATCCTTATCCAACTTGTGCTAACAAGTTCCCAAAATATCAGCAGAGTTTATAGACATTCCCCTTTAAGTTCGCAACGGTAACGCTTGCACAGGTTCGCTAGAACCTCTATAATAATTACTCTGGTAATTTCCCCTTTTGTTCCCTCTTAAAATACAAGACACGACACAGTCTTTATAAAAGTATAAAAGAGTTTACTCACGTTCTGTTCACAATATGATCCCAGAAGGTAGGCAGGCTTAAAAAGGTTACATGCAGTTAGAATCTATCTTGTAGCAAGATATTACTGTCCTCTCTTGGCTGGGAGCCAAGAGGGCATGTTGCTCCTTCAGAAGATGAAGATGGCAGAGAGGCAAGAGGCAAGAGGCAAGAGGCAAGAGAGAGAGTGGCTGCCTGCCCTGTGCTTTTATCATTACCTGCACAGGTGAGGCCACACCCACCTCTGGTCACATGCGGAGGAAGTCCGTCCCCAGGAAGTTTACCTGCTTGCTGGACAGACATCCCTCCCCATGTTCTAACATGTACACTCTAGGAATGTTGTCATTGACTGCTCCTGTGTTTACATCCCACATACCCCTTCTCAGGCAATACAACATACACAAAACATAAACAACTTTATTCAACCACCCAGAGTCCCAGCTTCACACGTAGATTCTGGAAACTCTCTCTTGGTAGGGGTTTCGTCAGGATGTCAGCAGTCATCTCTTGGGTGCTGCAGTAGGATAGTTCCACAAGTCCATCCTGGATCATCTGGCGTATGTAGTGGTACTTAACCCCAATGTGTTTTGTTCTGGCCAGGAACTTCTCACTCTGCGTCAGCTTCAGGCAACTTTGATTGTCCTCTAGCAAGCTGACAGGCCCTTTTCTCACCAACCCAAAGTCCTCTATGAGTTGATCAAGCCAGGCGATCTCTCTGCAGGCTTCTGTTGCTGCAACGTATTCTGATTCTGTGGAAGATAATGCTACACAGCTCTGTTTATAACTGCCCCATGAAACAGGTCCATCACCAAACATGAAAACATGACCACTTGTTGATTTATAATCAGCATTATCCCCAGCCCAATCCGCATCAGTATACCCAACCAACTTAGGATCTCTGACGGCTGGTAACCTTAATTTACAATTCATGGTACCCTTCAAATATCGCACCACCCTCTTTACACCTGCCCAATCATGCTCAGTGGGAGAATTCACTTTTCTGCTAAGAATCCCCACAGCATTAGCTAAGTCAGGTCTACATGTGGTAACTAAATACAAAAGTTTACCAATCGCCGACCTGTAGTCATTGTTGTCTGGCAACTGCTTCGAATCCTGCTGATTCTTCAGGAAGTCAGTAGCCATCGGTGTAGCAACTGGATGTGCGTCTTGCATCTGCATGTGCTCAATTAGCTCGTGGATCTTCTGTCTTTGGCTGAGAAGAAATGAGCCGTCCTCTTCTCTTTCCACCTGGATCCCGAGGTAGTACTGGACATCTCCTAGCTCCTTGACCTCCACCTCTTTGCTAAGGTGTTTTACTATTTGTGTATAGTCTTTCTCACTTGCTGTGGCAATAATCAGGTCATCAACAAAAGCTAAGATATATGAGAATTGTCCATTATTTGACTTACTGTACAAGCACTTGTCAGCGTCGCCTTGCTTGTACCCAAGTTGCGTCAGCATTTTATGCAACTTCTGGTTCCAGGCTCTAGCAGCCTGTTTAAGTCCATAAAGTCCTTTCTGCAGTTTGCACACTAAATGTGCCTCATGTGGTTTCACAAAACCTTTGGGCTGTTTCATATAAATTTCTTCAGAAATCTGCCCATGTAGAAAAGCGGTAGCAATGTCTATGTGTTTCACTCTCATTTTCTTAGAGGCTGCAATGCTTAGAAGCATTCTTACGCTGCTGTACCTCACGGTTGGTGCAAAAACTTCATCATAATCTTCACCAAAACGCTGTGAAAATCCCTGTGCTACAAGTCTAGCTTTGTAGCGCTGCACTTCTCCTTCTGACCCCTTCTTAACCTTGAAAACCCATTTACTGCCAATGGCCTTCTTACCGGGAGGCAGCTCAGTGAGTGTCCAGGTCTTGTTCTGATGCAGTGCATCCATCTCCTCCTGCGCGGCCTTCCTCCAGAGACTGGCTTCTGCAGCTGGCATCTCCTGTATCTCTTCCCAAGTGGAAGGTTCTTGTGGAAACGCCGACCCTGCAAAGTAGGACAACCGTAATGGTGGGACACCTTTGTTGGTTCTGGACGAGCGCCTGACCTCTGGTTCTGCGACCGCATCAGCTTCCTCATCCTCCTCCAACGCAGGCATGTCCCCATCTGAGTCCTCATCTTCGTCTCTGGTGCCGCCAGGGTTCTGGTCCTCTGCGTCTTCTGGTGCGTCGCCTGTAGGGGGCGCTGTAACACTCGAAGGCAGATTAGTATTTTGTGGGGTCTCAAAAGGGAAATATACAAATTCTTGAGTCCTTTCTGACTCATCTGAAGAATCCACAACAGTGTTCCTAGTGTCTACTTTTCCATATTCATCAACATAAACCGCATGGTATGCATTTGTCTTACCAGTTTGTAAGTCCATAATTCTATATCCTTTGCCTCCAGAGGCGTATCCCACCAGGATACCTGCTTTTGCCCTGGAGTCAAGCTTGTGTCTGTGTTCCTTGGGCACGTGGAAGTAACACGGACTTCCAAACACACGTATGTGCGACAGATTGGGAGCTTTCCCATGCCAAAGTTCAAATGGTGTGCGCTCTGCACCTTTAGTTGGCAGTCTATTCTGCAAATAGACCGACGTGTACACTCCTTCGGCCCACAGCTTCTGTGGCAAACATGCATCCTTTAGCATGCACCTTGTCATGTCCATAATGGACCTAAACTTTCTCTCAGCTATGGCATTCTGCTGTGGTGTGTAAGGAATTGTGGTTACATGTGCAATTCCTTCCTTGGCCAGGAGAGCCTGCATTTCATTTGAGCAGTACTCACCTCCATTGTCGCTCATTAGCACAGCTGGAGCTCTTTGGAATTTATTCTTGACCATGGCAATGTATTCCTGGAGCTTGTCCACTGTCTCACTCTTCTCTTTGAGGAAATACACAACACAAAATCTTGAAAAGTCATCCAGAAATATTAAAATATATCTATTCTTTCCCAGTGAGGGAACATTCATGGGTCCACATATGTCAGTGTGCACTATGTCAAGCACTTTGTTGCTTCTTTGTTCTGCACAACGTGGAAATGAAGGTTTTACAGCCTTCTCAGTAATACAGCTTATGCACTTTGCTGGAGCTTTGTTGCTCTGCTTTACCTGCAAGCCTCTTACAAGATCTCTTTTCTGTAGATCCAGAATGACGTTGGTGTCTCTATGTCCAAGCCTTCTGTGCCACAGGTCCAGATCTGCTTCATCCTTCTGGCTGGAATGTGCCACTTTTGCAGACTGATTCTCTGAAAAATCAAGCTCATATACACCATTGATTAGCTCTGCTTGAGCAAACACTTTGCCATTTCTAGTCACTTTACATTCTCCATTTCCAAATGTGATCTGGAAACCTTTCTTGTCCAATGTGGACACGCTGATTAAATTGCAGCTCAGCTCTGGTACATACAAAACTCTAGAGATTGTGTTCTCAATGCATTCATTGTTTATATTGCATTTCAGACTCATGGAACCTGCACCTTTTGCTTTAACAATGTTCCCATCTGCAATTTCAATTTCAGATCCTTCTTCATCATTTATCTCATTAAAATAGTCCTTTTTATATGAAAAATGTGAGCTGGCACCTGAATCAATTATCCATTTATTACGTCTATTTTCACGATTCTGGACAGCTAAATTCCTTTCTTGCAGTAGCCATGTGCATTCGCATTTCCCCTTCTTTTCCCCTTTTGGCTGAAAGGGGTGGGGTTTCTTGGCTTTAGGAGCCTTGCAATTCTTTGCAATGTGTCCTTCTTTGTTACAATTGAAACAAATCACTTTCTTAGGCATCTCTTTGGACTTTGTACATTGCCTAGATGCATAACTGCTGTCCTTGCTTCTAGCATTTCTCACTGGAGATTCAGCTCTATCTCTGCATTCTTCTTTTAAATAACCAATCAAGTCTTTAAAAGTCAGACCTTGTCTATGATCCATCAAACTTACAAATGCGCTAAAGCGTGGTCCAAGTGATGATAACAAAAATGCTATCTTTGTATCTTCATCAAAAGCTTTGGGAGTCAAATCAATTCTTTGAATAATCTCAGTAAACTTGTTGATGTGCTCTGTGAATTCCTGTTTTGAATTCATCCTCACTCTGGTTAATTTACACACCAAGTTTCTGAAGCAGTTTATGCTAGATTCTCCATACACGCGCTCAATATCTCTTAAGATTTGAGATGCATCATCTGTACTATTTATTAATGATAGCTGCTCATCACGAAGTCCACTCAAAATTATGTGTCTAGCTTCGCTGTTCATGCGTTTCCAAGCACTTATCTTGGCTAAAGCTTCCTCAGACGATCCCGTAGGTTGAGGGTTTAAAGCTTCCAAAATGTGCTTATAATCTAAACATGCTATCAAGCGCTGCTTCCAGTGTATGAAATTGTGTTCATTCAGCACAGGCATTCCTAGCTTTGCATCACTATCAAAAGCTGCTCTAGCCATCTTAAAATCCAAAAATTTGAAAATTCTTCAAAATTTCAAAATTTCTCAAAATTTCAAAATCAAAATCTCAAAAATCTCAAAATTCAAAACAATTCTTCACTGCCTTGGGTCACTGTGAACTCTGAGGGAAGGGGGGGGGGTTGCTTAATCCCCACTGCACAATGGAACAAAGGACCATGTGCTTACCAGGAAGTTAACTCAGAAAAATACTACTCAACTCAAAATCACAATCCAATGCAATCCTTCAAAGATACGCAGAAATATGCAATACTGGGCCCAATAACCCTTTGTGGGAATGTTCTGGGGTGCAGGAGAGGATATATTGACTAATTATATCCTTATCCAACTTGTGCTAACAAGTTCCCAAAATATCAGCAGAGTTTATAGACATTCCCCTTTAAGTTCGCAACGGTAACGCTTGCACAGGTTCGCTAGAACCTCTATAATAATTACTCTGGTAATTTCCCCTTTTGTTCCCTCTTAAAATACAAGACACGACACAGTCTTTATAAAAGTATAAAAGAGTTTACTCACGTTCTGTTCACAATATGATCCCAGAAGGTAGGCAGGCTTAAAAAGGTTACATGCAGTTAGAATCTATCTTGTAGCAAGATATTACTGTCCTCTCTTGGCTGGGAGCCAAGAGGGCATGTTGCTCCTTCAGAAGATGAAGATGGCAGAGAGGCAAGAGGCAAGAGGCAAGAGGCAAGAGAGAGAGTGGCTGCCTGCCCTGTGCTTTTATCATTACCTGCACAGGTGAGGCCACACCCACCTCTGGTCACATGCGGAGGAAGTCCGTCCCCAGGAAGTTTACCTGCTTGCTGGACAGACATCCCTCCCCATGTTCTAACATGTACACTCTAGGAATGTTGTCATTGACTGCTCCTGTGTTTACATCCCACAGAGCAGAGTTAAACTACAGAACTCATGACAGAGGTGGCGAGGCAGTGTGGTGTAGTGGTTAGTGTGTTGGACAAGGACCTGGGAGACCAGGGTTCAGAATCCCCACTTTGCCATGAAGCTCACTGGGTGACCTTGGGCCAGTCACTGCCTCTCAGCCTAACCTACCTCACAGGATTGTTGTGGGGATTAGATGAGGAGGAGGAGAACTGTGTACAGTGGTACCTCAGGTTAAGAACTTAATTTGTTCCAGAGGTCCATTCTTAACCTGAAACTGTTCTTAACCTGAGGTACCACTTTAGTTAATGGGGCCTCCCACTGCCACCACACCGCCAGAGCACGATTTCTTTTCTCACCCTGAAGCAAAGTTCTTAACCCGAGGTACTATTTCTGGGTTAGCGGAGCCTGTAACCTGAAGCGTCTGTAACCTGAGGTACCACTGTACAGTGCCTTGACCTCCTTGGAGAAAAAGGTGGGATATAAATACAAAGAAACAAACGAATCTGTTAACGATCACCATGATTCAGGAGACTGAGCTAGACTGCTGCTCTCAGGTGGAAGGGAGGTTGTTGTTCTAGCCACAGTTCTGAAGTAAGATTCAGCTGCCCTTCTGGTCAGCTTCTTTATAAGGGATGGTAGGAGTGCCATCTTGCCCTCTGCCTCCCAATATCTTGGCTGATTGCTGTCCCTGGTTTGTCTCGTTCTCCCTCCCGCATCTTGCAACATCTGGTTTGAGTGCAAGCCGCGGGAGTTGTTGTTCTTCAAGGCTCACATCCTATTCCAGAGTTAAACCTCGGGGAGAAAATGTATCGCAGCACTGATGCATGTGTGTGGATGTAAGCCCATAAGAACGTAAGAAATGCCTAGTGGATTAGACCAATGGCCCATCTAGTCCAGCCTCCTGGTCTCACAGTGGCCAACCAGATGCCTGTGGGAAGCCAGCAAACAGGATCCAAGCACAAGAGCCTTTTTCCCTCCTATGGTTTGCAGCAACTCTGAAGCATCACTGTCTCGGAGGCGAAGTATGGCCATCATAGCTAGTACCCATTTATGGAGCCTTCCTCTGCATAAATTTGTCCTATTCTCTTTTAAATCCATCCAGGTTGACGGCCAGCACTGCTTCCTGTGGGAGCAAGTTCCATAGCTGCATGAAGAAGGACTTTACTTTATCCTGAATCTCCCAACATTTGTTTAAAGTCCCTGCGTTTAAACTCTGCCTGCCAATTCATTCATAGTACCTGCTAATGTATATTTTGAACTGCTGGTCGTCTGTTGTAAGGCAATTACAGTTTTCAAGTGTGCCATTAATCAAAAGCACAAACACACTCCTGGATTTTGCAGAAGCTGGAGTAAAGTCTTCTCCAACAGTGTGTGTGTGTGTGTGTGTGTGTGTGTGTAAAAGAGAGAGTGAGAGAGAGAAGGTGACCTTGAGCAGTCATCATACAATGGGTGCCCCCCGTTTTCATCTATAAAAAGGCAAAGACATTGTCCTAAAGCCACATCCACAGCTCATCTTTAAAGCCTGCAGCTTCCCCTCAAAGAATCCTGGGAACTGTAGTTTGTAAAGGGTGTTAGGCATTGGAGCTCTGCAAGGGATGTGCTGTGGTTCTCAGGATTATTGGAGGAAGCCATGCACTTTAAATGTGCTGTGAATGGATGGTGTATGGGTGACCTTGTACCTCTCTAGCCCTAAATCACACCACATGTCTCTGAAAGTTCTATAAGTTTCCTCACCTCCAGGACCAGCCCTACCATTAAACAAAGTGAGACAGCAGCCTCAGGCAACCAAAGAAGCTGGGAGGGGAGTGGCAGCAGCATCCTGTAGGACAGAATGGGAGTGCCAGGTGGCCTGCCTTGTGTTAGTCTTCTTTCCTCAGGTGCTGTGACAATTGCTGTCCCATTACCAGTGGTGAAGCAAGATCATTCATCTGCTGGTCTGGTCAGCTTCAGTACATGGAAATAGCTTTAACAGAGGATTGGGCAAATTCATGGAAGCTACTGATGGGTACTAGCCACAATGGCTATTCTCTGCCTCCACCATCAGTGGCAATGATGCTTCAGAGTACCAGCTGCTGGGAACCACAGGAGGGGAGAATTGCTCTTGTGCTCAGGTCCTGCTTAAGGGTTTCCCACAGGGCATCTGCTTGGCCACTTTGAGACCAGGTTGCTGGACTAGAGGGGCCATTGGCCTAATCCAACAGGCTCTTCTTATGCAAGGCAGATAGCACCATTTTCTGGGCAGCTCAGGACCTCCACACACACTGTCCAGGCTTGTGCCCCAGGGAGGTCACTTAGGTGCTGCTAATGCAGCAGTTTGACTTCACCCCCGGAGGTAGTCTCCACTGTCTCTTGAGACAGATGAATACCAACAACAACAATCATAACTCAGTGATGGAGCATCTGCTTTGCTTGCAGAAGGTCCTAGGTTAAATCCCATGCATTTCCTGGCAGGGCTGGGAGAGACCCCTGTCTGAAATACTGTAGTACCACTACTAATCAGTGTAGACAACTAGGTGAACCAATGGCTCTGACTCAGTATAAGGCAGCTCCCTTTGTTTCTGTGTTCCTTTGTTCTGTGCCCCAAGTGGCAAAGCTTTCAGATGCATTGCTATTTCAACAACTATGTTCAAAATCATACAGTATGGAATACCAGTTAGAGTGTCAGGCTAGGAGCCAGGAGACCCAGCTTCTCAAATCCCCGTTCAGCCACATGGGTGACCTCCAGCCACACAGCCATCATCTCTTGACCTAGCCTACCTTGTTGGGCAGAGGAAATGGAGACAGGAGGGGGAGAAGAACCATGTGCAATGCCTTCAGCTCCTGGAAGGGAAAGTGGGATCTAAATGCAATGAGTGGATAAAAACAACAGCAGGATCCAGAGATGCTGCCTTGGGGTGTCCATCGTTGTGGTCTAGAAGAGATGGGAGGCCTTTCTCATCCCAGCTGGAGACACTTTAGGTTAGGGCCAACAAGGCTGGGGCCTGTGCCCACTTTGCATATGCTGGGTCCTGGGTGTTAAGTGCTCTACAGACCAGGGGGCCCAACCAACAAAGGCCCTTGTGCTGCGGTCTGAATTCTGGACAAATGAGCACAATGGAGATGGTGTTCTTTGGGGGGTTTTAAGCATTGCTTCTGTTCTTTCTCTCTTCTTAATCCATTCCCATCCCTCCCTACCATTTTGGGCTCCCCCTCTGCAATCAAACGATGGCTCCTTTTCTTTAGGAGATGCAGGGGATTTTAAAATAGATGAAATGCTTGGCCAGCAAAGTGGGAGGCCTTTGAACATGTACTACAAAAGATACGAAAGAGAACAGCAAGACCAAACTGAGTGTGGCTGTCTGCATACAAGGTGTGTGGCTGCCTTGCAAGGAGAAGGCCCTAGATCCAGCCCCCAGCAACTCCATTGGGGCCTCCTGTTAGAAACCCTGGAGAGCTGCTGCCACTTAGTGTACACAATACAGAGCTAGATGGACCCCAGGCCTGGCTCACTATGAGGCAACTGTGTGTGTGTGTGTGTGTGTGTGTGTGTGTGTGTGCAGGGATGTACCGGCACTTCCTGGCTGTTGCCATTTTAAAATTTCCAGGTGGGATCTACAATCATGTACAAGTTTGCCCAATCAAAGATGATTTAGAGCTCTTGTGCAACAAACCTGCCTCCTTAAAAGACCAGACATTTTTGCAGTAAGGGAAGTGACTGAGAAATGCACTGGAAACCGCAGAGTAACATTTGCTTGGTGTAACATTGCCTGACCTCCTCGCAAACAAATCAGGAGTGCTCAATAAACTGGTTCTCCGCTGCCCTGTGTGTCTATTGTCTTCCTTTCCCACCCACATAAAGGATGGTTTGAGAGGCCCAAACAGCACCCAGAAGGAACGAAGGGTTCTTTTCATTTATACCTACTGCTTGGCCAGGCTCCAGGTGTTCTTAAGCCAACAGCCTGTGTGTTCCAGGGCTGGGAGGACACACAAAACCCACACTGGTTGTGGGAGACAGTAGCTGAGCAGCCAGAGCATCTGCCTTGTGTGCGCAGGGTCCGAGGTCCAATATCCCAGTAGGGCTGGGAAAGAGAACTGTGTCACTGCCAGTCAGTGTCGACAGTACTGAGCTCGGTATATAAGGCAGCACCCTCTGTTCCGGGCTGTTGTTACTGGGCAGGGGAAGCTTTCTGCCTTCTGGATGTGGGTGCGGTGTGCTCCCCAAGGGCAGCCAAATGTGCAGTGCTCAAGTGTGGCATGTGTGAGATGTGGGGTGGGTGGAATCTGAGCAAGGAGGTGAATGTTTCTCACCTGCCCCCACCGCCCGCGCTCTCTCTCCTGCATGTTGCTGATCTTTTCCTCCTATTGATTTAGATGTTCCGCCACTCAGATGTTCATTTGGTTGGTAGTGGGGGGAGTCATGTGTGCATTGTACGTGTGCTGGGTGTGTGTGTGCGCATGAGAGGGGGAGACCGAGGGAGCAAGCAAGAGCGGGAAGAAGCCACACAGCTACACCGATTGGAGAGGCAAAGACTGCAAGAGAAAGGGAGATTAAATTAATAATAATAAAAAATAGAAAGAGTCTGCCACTCAACTCCTACCGAGGGGAAACTTGCCACTGGGGTGGCACCCTCTCCCCCTCCTCTTCTCCCACCCCCTCCCCATGTGCAACCTCAGGGAGCTGGCCTAGAGCCATGCTGTGCAGCATCTAGCTCCACGAGGTCTTCTGCAGCTGAGTATTTTTTTCCAGGCTCCAGCGAGCAAGGATTGCAGCCTTGCGTTGTGACACGCTCAGAGCCAGCAGCAAAGGGACAAGAGAGTTGCTGGTGAATGGAGAAGAACTGATTCTTCCTCTTCCTCCCCGGTTTCGAGGCTGGGGGTTTAGGAATTGGCTGCGGCGGGTGGCGAGGGGGGTGGGAGGGAGAGGAATCCTTTCGCCCCCGGAATTTTGCCACCTGGTTATTTGGATGCGGACAACAGGAGAAAGTCTCTCTGTGCTGTTCACCTGTGCAGAAGCAGCATCGGAGGCGGTTTTTGGAGAGAGAGAGAGAGAGAGAGAGAGCCCTTTCCACCGTGGTCCTAAATCTCTTCGAAGCCAGGGTGGCGAGGCTCCGATTTCAGCCGGAGTCGTCGGGATCTGCCGCGCCAAGGATCTGTTGTGACTAACATAACAACCACTTTAAAAATTTTTTTTAAAGAGTTGCGGTTTCTGCTGTGGTTGGGGACAAGGAGGGGGCTTCTCTCTTTGGCTCCGGGAAGACCACAGGTAGCCCCGTGGCAGGTGCGAGCCCTGCCTCCCTTTCCTGCGCTGCTGTGTGTCCGGCCAGGTCGCTTCCTATGACATTTGGGATTAAAGTTTGGCTTTCTGAGAGCGGCTGCCACCATGCCTTTCCACCCAGTCACCGCGGCGTTAATGTACCGGGGCATTTATACCATCCCCAATATCCTTGCAACGGAGCAGCATCCTGTTGACATACCTGAAGATGAACTGGAAGGTGAGTCTGTTTTGGGAACAAGCGTTAAACCCCCCTACCCCCCCCAAAAAAAAACCCGGGTTGCTTTCTTCTCTCTCTCTGGGATGAGAGAAATGGTCCGCAGCGGTGAAAAACAACCAAGGTAGAGATGGTGGCATCTCAGACCCGGGGTATCCTTCGGTGTTGACTTGGGTCTGTGTTGCAGGTAGAGAGGAGAGGGCAGGATGGGACCCGTTTGGGGTTTGTTTGTATGTGTTTTTGGTCCTAGGGATTCCAGCAGTCGAGGAACTGGGGGTAAACCCCGAAATACGCATCAGCCAGAAGGAGATGGCTGGCTGACTGGCGAAGCTATTGTGTGCGCGCGTGTCAGAGATTGTGTGTGTTTTCGCGTATACTGTAGATGTCACTTGGGAGGACAAAGGGCAGGAGGGCGAGGAAAGAGAGGGGTCAGGAAGTAGGTGCAAGCCTGGCCAAGTCCGGATCAGGTCCGAGAAGTGAGGCGGAAACACCAGCAGGCTCAGGACAAGGAAGCTCCCCAACCCCATAAAAAAGGATCTGGTTTGTTGAGGGAAAGGTGGAGGAAGTGGGGTGGTGGAAGGACCAGTTCCAGGTGGCTGGGAGGCCGGCAGGTATCCGATGGGGGGTGTCGCAGGTGGGGAGAAAACTTCCGTCCGCGCCCCCTTTCTCTTCCTCTCCCTCGCTTTTGCACCCACCATCTCTCTCTCTGTGGGAAGGGAGATTTTCTGCAGTCAATGCGTGGTGGTGGAACAGGTAGCGGAGGTGTGCATGGAGGGTTTGCTCCGGGCGGCCACGAAGGAGACGGACTCCTCCATGCATCTCTCTCGCCAGCGAGGCACCCACTCCTGGCTTCATCCTGGAGTTGTAACTTGGGAAGCACGCACGCCAGTAACCCTCCTTCCCCTCCTAGATGCACCTGGGGCTGTGGATGCCCTAATGCAGGTGGGGTGCCCCACCACCACCCGGTCTACCTTGGGCATCACCAAGCCTGACGGCGGTGGCCCCAATGCAGAAGAATGTATGTATATATGTATGTATGTATGTATGAATGTATTGGGGGGGTGGTCTGTGCCTGCTGCACCCGTGAGCTGAGGCTGCGAAGAGGAAATCTCTCAAACCCCCCATCACTTCCTTTCCACAGCTCGCCCCCCCCCCACTCCAAGAGCTCCCGACCGTTCACTGCGCTTCCCCCGATTGAAATTCCGCTCGCCTCTCTTGAAGAATCCAATCTGTTTGGGTTGAAGGCGAAGCGGAGGAGAAGCCTCTCAAGCACCCCCCCTCCACACTCAGTCGCAACCAGCCAGCCCCCATCTCCGCCGCCTTCCCTTCCTTGCCTCAGTCAATCTATCGATTTGCCAAAGTCATCAGAGAGTGGCAGGGCGAGCGGGTTTGTTATGCTTATTTTTCTTTTTTAGGAGAGGCTTAATGGAGATTGGCAGTGGGGTAGGGAAAGCGGGGGGAAGGGGGCGAGTGGTCAGAGCTCTTGACTGTGTGCCGGGGGTGGGAACAGGGGGCGGCTGTTGCGGTGTGTGACTGAGCACGGATCAACAAGTCCCTATCCGAAAAGTAACAAGGTCCTTAAGGATCTTGCCCTGCTAGTCTTATCTCTGTGGGAGGGGCTGTAGTTCAAATGCTTTGACTGCAGAAGGTCTCGGGTTCCATCCCCGGTCTCTCCGTGCAGGACTGAGAATGTTGCCCATCTGAAACCCAGGAGAGCAGCTGCCAGTCCGTGTTGGAAATACTGAGCTAGGTGGAACGATGACCTGACTCAGTATAGTGGAGGGCAGTAGCTCTGTGGCAGAGCACCAGCTTTGCATGCAAAGGATGTCAGGTCAAACCATTGGGTCCATCTAGCTCAGTATTCCCTACACTGGCTGGAAGCAGCTCTCCGGGGCTTCAGAGAAGAGTCCTTTCCAGCCTTCCTGGGACCTTCTGAATGCAAAGCAGCTGCTCTACCGCTGAGCTACTGCCCTTCCCCTAGGACGCATCTCATCCTAAGGAGCTAACCTTAAGGATAAGTCAGATCATTGGTCCGTTTAGCTCAGTATTGTCTGCACTGACTAGCAGTGGTTCTCTGGGGTTTCAGTCCTTCCTCTAAAGCTGTTTTCGGACACTACACTGAGGGTGGTTCTTGAACCTCTTTTAGCTTGCTTGTTCACTTAACCCCTGCTACTCAGGGGCAGTTGCTCCCTGGGGTCTCAGGCCATTGACCCTTTTAGCTAAGGAGGCTGAACCAGCAGCCTTCTTCTAATCGTGCTCAACCACCAGCTCTTTCATACAGGAGAATGCTATGGATAGCTACTAGCCATGATGCCCATGTTCTACCTCCACCATGGGAGGCCACCATGCTCCTGAATACCAGTTGCTGGAAACTGCAAGTAGGGAGAATGCTCTTGTGCTTCGGTCCTGCTTGTGAGCTTCCCATTGGAGCATCTGGTTGGCCACTGTGAGATCAGGACGCAGGACTAGTTGGGTCATTGGTGTGATCCAGCAAGCCCATCTTATGTTCTTCTGTTTCTCTTGCCTCCCCTAGTGAAAGCTGGGCTGGATTTTCTGGTGCTTCCAGCATCCTTAGAAGCTCCGTTTAGAAAGGGCAGGGGTGGCTTTTTCCTTCCTATAACTATTATTATTATTATTATTATTATTATTATTATTATTATTATTAAATTTATATGTCACCCTTCATCCAAAGTTCACAGGGTGTTTCACAACATAAAACACAGAATTAAAATGCAGTACACACACACCCCCTCTAAAACAGTGCTCCTATCCAAGCCGCTGTGTTTATTGCCTGCATAAAACCAAGGTAGGCTGGGTCATTCAGAAACAATGGTTTGCCTTTACTCACTGCTGGGCAATGCATGAATGCATGGAAAGATACTTGCCATTCCCCAGTTATTTCCCACCAGTTGTGCCAAACTAGCAGCCAGAGAGAGGAGAGGACCACTTCCTAGGCAAGCCCCCTTGGCAGACAAGAGCTGCCTGCTGGGACACCACTGCTGTGCTGGATGATATCACTGTGCAGAAACCTGCTCTGAAAGTCCGCTTTGCCATCACGGCTTTCCTCTGCATGTGCCTATAATTGCTAGTAAAAGAGAGAGAGAGAGGAAGCTGCCTTATACTGAGTCAGACCACTGGGCTATGTAGTCCAATATCGTCTACACTTACTGGCAGCAGCTCTTCGGGGTTTCAGGCAGAAACCCATACCCTGAAATTTCAGGGACTGAACCTTTTTGCATGGAAGGAATGTGCTGTACTAAAGGAAGCTAAATCACAGTAAGTCAAACCATTACGGTACTTCATCTAGCTCGGTATTGTCTACACTGGCTTGCAGCAGCTCTCCAGGGTTTCAGATGGGATGTTCCAAGCCCTACCTGGAGATGCCAGGGTTTGAACCTGGGACCTTCAGCCTGAAAGGCAGGCCCCCTGCCATAGGAGGGTGTCTTATTCTGAGCCAGACCAGTGGTCCGCCTAGCTCACTATTGTATACCCTGACTAGTTGTGGCTCTCCAGGGTTTCAGATCAGGGAAGTCTTCCTTTCCCAGCCCTGCTTGGAGATTCCTAGGATTAACCTGGGACTTTCTGCATGCAGAAATGATGCTCTTCCCCTGAACCCACAGCCTGTCCCTACCACAAGGCTCTCCCTGCAAGCAGGGACCTCAGATGCAACAATTTACTCTAGATGGTGGAAGAGAACCTCTCACCCTAAGGGAGAGAGTAAAGGTAAAGGTAAAGGGACCCCTGACCATTAGGTCCAGTTGTGACCGACTCTGGGGTTGCGGCGCTCATCTTGTTTTATTGGCTGAGGGAGCTGGCGTACAGCTTCTGGGTCATGTGGCCAGCATGACTAAGCCACTTCTGGTGAACCAGAGCAGCGCACGGAAACACCGTTCACCTTCCCGCCAGAGCGGTACCTATTTATCCACTTGCACTTTGACGTGCTTTCGAACTGCTAGGTTGGCAGGAGCAGGGACTGAGCAATGGGAGCTCACCCCATTGCGGGGATTCAAACCGCCGACCTTCTGATCGGCAAGCCCAAGGCTCAGTGGTGTAGACCACAGCACCACCCGCGTCCCCATACGGGAGAGAGTAGAGGGGTGCATTTGGGGACATCCTCAAGGAAGGGTCGAAATCTGCACACTCTGTTGTTGAGGCTGCTCCTCACTGAGATGGCTCCGACTGCAGAGCCTGATATTACTGCCTCACACATGCAGTGGAACAGATGGCAAGCCTTGGACACGGCGTGGTGGTATCTGCGCTGGCTTCCTTCTGATGCAGCAGTCATAAATGGGTCGGCAGGGGCATCCCCAAGACCACCTCTCTCTGTGTGTCACAAGAGCACAATACATCCACTGATCACCTAGTTTGCAGTGGAGGAAGCAGGTAGAAAAGAAAATGGGTCTCCTGCGCGCCTTTCATAGTTGCGTAAAGGAAAGGGGGATTCCAGCAGGTGTAGCTCGCCATGCCAATGATGATTGCTCAAATGCACTTTGTACTCAACTATTAAAGGAGTGGAGGCAGGATGGAACATTGGAAGATGCCTGTACAAAGGAGAAGAGGAGGTTCCTTTACGTTGAGTGGGGCCATTGCTCCATCTAGCTCATTATTGTCGACACTGACTGGCAGCAGCTCTCCAGGGTTTCAGGCAGGTAATATTCACTGCTTCATCTGGAGATGCCATTGGGGATTGAACCTGAGACCGGCTGCCTGCAAGGCAGGTGCTCTACGCTGAGCTACTGTCCTTCTTCAAAAAATAAATTAAGATTCTAGTCCTTATGGTTTTTTAAAAAGATAACTGAATTAAATAGGAATCAGACCATTGGTCCAGCTAGTCCAATATGTTCTGCACTGACTGGAAGCAGCTCTGCAGGGTGTCAGACATGGAATCTCTCCCAGCCCTACTATGGCAGGGATTGAACCTGGGATCTGCTTTGCCACTGGGCTATGGGTTTTCCATGGTGCCTTCCTCGAGGTTTTTCTCCAAACTGTGTTTTTCCATAGCTTGTAGCATCTTTTGACTCGTATTTGATCATCTGAAACATGGGTGCCTATTGATACTGTTCTCCTCCCAGAGCTACAGTTCCCAGAGTCAATTCCTCTTCACAGGGAATTCTGGGAATTGTGGCTCTAGGACAGAATAATGGGGTAGTGTCCTTCTAACAACTTTCAGCACCCTGAGGTCAGCGGTTTGAATCCCCGCGACGGGGTGAGCTCCCGTTGCTCGGTCCCAGCTCCTGCCAACCTAGCAGTTCAAAAGCATGTCAAAGTGCAAGTAAATAAATAGGTACCACTCCGGCGGGAAGGTAAACGGCGTTTCCGTGTGCTGCTTTGGTTTCGCCAGAAGCGCTTTAGTCATGCTGGCCACATGACCCGGAAAAACTGTCTGTGGACGAACGCAAGATGAGAGCCGCAACCCCAGAGTCGTTTGCGACTGGACTTAACTGTCAGGGGTCCTTTACCTTTACCTTTTATGACAGTTTAAAGTGGCATCATAGTGCTTTAAATGTACAGTATGAATGTGGCCCTAACCAGGCAAATCAGGAACCCTTGATGATCAACTGCAAACCATCCAGAGATCTTCCAAGTGCTCCTGGTTGGGGAACACTGGCTGGCAGCAGCTGTCTAGTGCTTCAGTCAGAGAGTCATTCCCAGAGGTGCTGAGGATTGAACCTGGGCCCTTCTGCATGCAAGGCAGGTGCTCCACCACAGAGCCAGGGCACTTTCCCTAGCACACAGGAGCACTGGAAGCTACCTGAAGCAGATAATGGTCCATCTAGCACATCATTGTCTGCCAGCAGTGGTTCTCCAGGGTTTTACAGTGGAGTCTTCCTGGAGGTACTAAGGCTTGGGCTCCTGGGACTTTCTGCATGCGAATCCAGTGCTCTGCCTCCAAGCTACAGTCTTTCCTCCTCCAAGGTCTCTTGAAATTCAGCAGCATGGAATGCAATTCATCATCATCCTTAGTGCACATGCATGCAGATGCACCACCACTATGCATGAGCACTAAGGTCCCATGCAGAGGACAGGTTGGAGCTGGTGGCATAGATTCCAAGCTGTCAACATCACTGCAGTGTGTAAGACCAGCGTGCTTTTCTTGTGCACCTTCAACAGCAGCAGCAAAAAGGAACACCTGCTCGTCTTTTGGATTAATGGCAGAAAGACAATTGTAGAATCAAGGAACAGAGAATGTGGAGAAACAGCAGTATTTGGAGCATAGCAATCTGTAATAATACAGCAGGTGGTGAGTTTTAATAGGCAACAAAGAGAAACCCAATTTTGTTTGTGATTTAACGAGAAGCTTCTTAATCGCACTTCTTCTCAAACCAATACGTGATCTGGTGCGCAGAATACCCTTCGAAATTTGCCTTCCTACGAATTTTGCAGTGCAGTACTCCAACTGATGTGTACTAAAAAAACCACATATCTTAGGGAGGAGGCTTGGAAATGTATATATTTGTGGAAGTAACCTACAAAAATACATTAGATCAGAGGACGTAGCTTGCAAAAAAAAGTGTATATTAATCAAAAACGGCACGCACACACAAAAGTATTTATTAGAAGACGCTCATTCAAAAATGCTGATGGATTTTCCGTGAGGATTTTTAAAATTATTACTTTGCAATAAAGAAATAAATTGCGAATTGCTGCAGAAATGTGACAGCTGAATGTATGATTGAAACACTGAGAAACCTAAAATGTGCTGATATCTCCATTCCCATGGAGGGGTGAGGAGGAATCCCTTAGGATGAAGCTGGGGGTGTCACATGAGCTTCCATTATTATTATTATTATTATTATTATTATTATTATTATTATTTTCTGCAAAATGTTGAAGGGCATGAAGACGTACCTTGGAGTTCTCTGCAACAGAAAAGGGACCTGCCTGCACTGCATCTTTCCACCACTTCTTCAGTGCTCGGAAAGAAATAACAAAAAAATTAGCCATCTCAGTAACTGCCTAGGTGAGGCACCCTGTGTGATGCTCAGGTTGCTTCAGAACGATGCAAAGTGTTGGGGTGAAATCTCAGCAAATTGGGGCCGACTCCTCAAGACCTTTCTGGCAGGGATGTTGCCTAGCAGTCGGCTGCTGTGATTTCATTGCGATCTAACAGTGCCATTGATTCGTACAATATAAAAGGCCTGGGAAAGTGGTGGTTTTCTCTTCCCAAGCTACATGGATTATGCAACACAGGGGCGAGACTATCTTTCCATCAAAGTGCTTTTTACATAATACGGGCAAGGGGGCTATAACCTGGAGAACACAGGAGCTGGTGGCAATGCAGAGCAGATTACAGTTGCTTATCACTGCTGATACGTTTCTGAAGGCAGTCACTCTCGTGGTTCGCGTTGTCATGATAATGATGGAGAAGGTGAGAGTTTTCATAGGTTCAGGACAAGAGACAACCATTTCAAATTCTTTACTGTGTGAGACAGGGTTAGGGGGGGTTTAAAAATCTTGCCCTTGGATATTCGCACTGGAGAACTCAACCCAAAATGCCTGAGAATATGAAACTGCTAAAATAAAGCCTAGCTGGACAGCATTTTGCTGTGGTCATTTTGGAACCTCTCTGGGAAACTGCTGTTGACATTAGCAAAGCTGTGTTCGCAATGTTACCAATGCAATGGAGGTGGGTGGGTGGGAGGGAGAGAAGAGGGGGAGAAAATGTGCCTTTGGCGTGCATAGATGTCACATAGAGCCATTTTTGTGGCTTCTGATTACAGTCACACTGTGTGGCATTGAGGAAGGAGTTGTTTGTTACCCACAAACAGGTGTAATGAGGCCGTGATTGTTCATTTTTAAATGAAAAGCAGCTGCTGGGGGCTGCAATTCTGAGCAGATAAGAAGTGTGCTTAACCCTTTCTTTGCAAGCTGTGTTTGCACTTCATCTTCCAGCTAACATTCCACCCCTCACCGCCCTGTGGGCTTGCAGATTCTAGATGTGTGATTGCTCAGGGCTTCCCCAGATCGACCTGAGATTTATTTATTTAATCTAGGATTGTGCTGTAACAATCCTGGCTTCATCAGCTAGTGAGCACCAGGGTGACATAACATGCTCTCACCCCGCTCCCACTGTGGTTCATATCCGGCTCTTCAGTTCTGGTTATGCCAAACCACAGTTTCCCATGACGTTCAACACAAGAAAATGCCAGCAGTGTCTGTTTACAAGCTGAGATCTGAAATCTGGTTCAGACTATGCCATCTTAATCTTGGAGATGTCTGAGGGTGTTGGATTGTAAATCTGGAAGCTGCCATTTTTACAATCCACAGGGCACCCAATATAGTGTCACTCTGGGGTATTGTTTGAAGTTGAAATGCCAGCTCTTTGTGGACCAGAGCTGATCAGAGCTTTGCTGATGTTGTTGCAGCCAGGCGAGTCCACTGAGAGCCACCACAAAGGAGAGCGTCCAATGATGTAGGAAGGGGATCAATGGAAGGCGATTTGCTGGTGAGGTGTGCCCCACCTTGGAACTGGCTCTGGTGAAAGGAGCAACCATTCCTCATTGTTTTTGCTACCCAACCCCCAACCTCCCCAAGAGCTGGTAGATTGCCTTCTCAGTCTGGGAGTTCTATTGTTATTTCCACTCCTAACAACCATCGATTCACTTTTTGCATGGCAAGTCCCCTCCCCCCCATGTGAAATGAAGACACATTATTTAAGGTTAATGGGCGTAAAAGGTCACAACTTTATTGATTACAGGAATTGGAAGGTATTGGCCTTAGGCATTGGCTCCTATCAACTACCCGGCATGGAGGGTTATCCACCAATCATGGGGGTCCTGTTGAAGTACGCTAACTAGGATCCCACGGGTGTCACCACTTGGGGGTGTGCCGGAGGCCCTCACCCCCCTAGGTTTCGGACAAGGCAACGCCCCCCGGAGTCCTTCACCGGACTATGCTTTTTCTTTTTTTCCTTTTTTTAATAATATTTATTAAAAATTTAAAGGTTACAAAAAGAAAAAAGAGAAAAAAGAAAAATAAAAAAGACAGAAAAATACAATCAATTAAAAAAAAGAACAAATCAAACCTTTACATAGCTTTCTTTCCTTTACTTATTTCCTTGACCTCCTCACACCTCTCATTTTTGTATTCTAATTCAAATTGTTATTTCAGCAAATCCTTCCAACCTTGTTTTTATCTTAATAATTTGTCTTAATATACTATAATTTTACATTCTCTCTTTCACCAACTCATTTTTACTTAATCCTTTATGTCATTTCTACTAAAACCACGTAATTTTCTTTCCCAACATCTTTCTAACAATCCTTAATTTTGCAATATTTTTGAAGATAAACTTTACATTTTTTCCAATCTTCTTCCACCGACTCTTCTCCTTGGACCCGGATTCTGCCAGTCATCTCAGCCAGTTCCATGTACTCCATCACCTTCATCTGCCATTCTTCCCGAGTGGGTAGATCTTGTGTTTTCCAATACTTTGCAATGAGTATTCTTGCTGCTGTTGTGGCGTACATAAAAAAAGTTCTATCCCCCTTTCGCACCAATTGGCCGACCATACCCAAGAGAAAGGCCTCTGGTTTCTTCTGGAAGGTATATTTAAATACCTTTTTCATTTCATTATAGATCATCTCCCAGAAGGTCTTAATCTTTGGGCATGTCCACCAAAGGTGAAAAAATGTGCCCTCAATCTCTTTACATTTCCAACATTTATTATCAGGCAAATGATAAATTTTTGCAAGCTTGACTGGTGTCAAGTACCACCTGTAAATCATTTTCATTATATTCTCTCTTAAGGCATTACATGCCGTAAACTTCATACCTGTGGTCCATAACTTTTCCCAGTCAGCCATCATAATGTTATGTCCAACATCTTGTGCCCATTTAATCATAACAGATTTAACCATTTCATCTTGTGTATTCCATTTCAACAGCAAGTTATACATTCTTGACAAATTCTTAGTTTTAGGATCTAACAATTCTGTCTCCAATTTTGATTTTTCCACCTGAAAGCCAATTTTCTTATCCAAGTTATAAACCTCCCTTATTTGATAATAATGAAGCCAATCTCGTACTTTATTTTTTAGTCTGTCAAAGCTCTGCAATTTTAACCTATCTCCTTCTTGTTCCAAAATTTCCCAATATTTCGGCCCGGACTACCCTTTTTCATTGGGGGAAGGTGATGGCGCTTCCTTCCCCCCTTCATTTGCATAACAATTACCCCTGCCAATGCCTAACCGCCAATACCAAGGAAGTTGTGACGTTTGCTACGAGGTAGGCGGAAAAAAAACCAAATGGCTGGAAGTGCGCCAAATGGAAAAATTCCTACCAGGCCCCTTGCGGTGACCAACCAGAGTCCATAGCAAGGTCAGAGCTAGCTAAGCCTAAAGGGTGGGTGGGATGGGAAAACCGGCAGCTGGAACGGGGCAAAGAGGGTGGTCCCCAGGTGTGCCGGCCTTAAATGGGCTAGGCCACGCCTCCCCAGCTCGCCGATTGGCGGGCCGGGTCGTAGACACGCCCGGGGATTCCCTCGTTCTCACGGGGGCTGACATTTAGCCCCCGCGTGCGTGGGGAGGGGGTGAGCCCACAACCCCACCTCCTCTCCAGCTCGGAAGTGGCTTTGGTGGCACACCATACATTTAAAGCACACAGATTTCCCCCAAAGAAAGGAACTGTAGTATACCCCTCTCAGAGCTACCATTTCCGTTTTACAGTTCTCAGGGTTAAACTCATGCACTTTAAATGTGCTCTCAATATACAATGTGTACGCAGTCTTCCTCCATGAGATCTTCTTGGAGTAAACAACTGATGGTGAATCTCTCCCAAAATAACTGTCCAGCCAACTGTGTTTTGACCTTGATGCTTTTATAGAATCATAGAAGTGTAGAGTGGGAAGGGAGCCAATGGGTTGTCTAGTCTGGCCCCTGCAATGCAGGAACCACAGCTGAAGAATCCCTGACAGGCAGTCGTCCAACCTCTGCTTATAAACCTCCAAGGAAGGAGTGTCCACTACGTCCCAAAGGAGTCCATTCCACCGTTCAACAGCTCTCACCATCAGAAAGTTACTCCTAATATTTAGTTAGAATCTCCATTCTTGCCATTTGAATCCATCGGTTTGGGTTCTTCCCTCTGGAGCAGCAGGAAACAAGCCTGCTCCACCTTCCATGGGACAGCCGATCAGATATTTGAAGGTGGCTATCCTATCACCTCTCAGTCTTCTCCTCTTCAGGCTAAACATACTCAACGCCCTCAACTATAATAATAATTTATTATTTATACCCCACCCATCTGACTGGGTTTCTCCCAGCCACTCTGGGTGGCTCCCAACAGAATATTAAAAATGCAATAAAACATCAAACATTAAAAGCTTCCCTAAACAGGGCTGCCTTCAGATATCTTCTAAAAGTCAGATAGTTGTTTATTTCCTTGACATCTGATGGGAGGGTGTTCCACAGGGTGGGCGCCACTACTGAGAAGGCCCTCTGCCTGGTTCCCTGTAACCTCACTTCTCGCAGTGAGGGAACCGCCAGAAGGCCCTCGGAGCTGGACCTCCGTGTCCAGCTGAACAATGGGGGTGGAGACGCTCCTTTACTGGGCCAAGGCCATTTAGGGCTTTAAAGGTCAGCACCAACAATTTGAAGTGTGCTCGGAAGCGTACTGGGAGCCAATGTAGGTCTTTCAGGACTGGTGTTTTATGGTCTTGGTGACCACTCCCAGTCACCAGTCTAGCTGCCGCATCCTGGATTAGTTGCAGTTTCCGGGTCACCTTCAAAGGTAGCCCCACGGAGAGCACATTGCAGTAGTCCAAGTGGGAGATAACTAGAGCATGCACCACTCTGGTGAGGCAGTCCGCGGGCAGGTAGGCTCTCAGCCTGCGTACCAGATGGAGCTGGTAGACAGCCACCCTGGACACAGAATTGACCTGCACCTCCATGGACAGCTGTGAGTCCAAAATGACTCCCCGGCTGCACACCTGGTCCTTCAGGGGCACAGTTAACCCATTCAGGACCAGTTGAGTCCCTTCAACTGTTCCTAATGAGGCTTGGCTTCCAGTGTCTTGATCAATCCTCTGCACACCTTCCAGCTTGTCAATCTCATCCTTAAACTATGGTGCCCAGAACTGGACACAGGTGGGCAAAATAGAGTGGTACTATTAATTCCCTTGATCTGGACACTCGACTTCTGTTGAGTTAGCCTAGAATGGCATTAGCTTTTTTTTGCTGCTGCATCACACTGTTGACTCACTATGAGAACAGATGTTCTCGGCTTCATTTCACATAGTGACCATTTTGAACCTTGTAGCATTGTTAGTGGGAACCCCTGAAATTTTGCCTGCTTTGCAAATCTGTGCTATTATTTGACCAGTCTCCTTTCAGCTCCTCCTGCCCGCAGGGAGACATTCAGCAGGAGCTCAGCTCTTTAAAAGATGGTAGCAGGCGGGTGAAATGGCTGGTGGTTTGCTGCCCCTGGTTTGCATAATGAAGCTTTTAGGAGCCTATACATTGCTTCATTGTAAAAAAAAACACACACACAAAAATGCCTCGGAGTGGCTTACAAAACAGTAAAATCAATTGGGGGTGGGGTGGGATACAACCTTGTTGTTGCTGTTTATTCATTTAGTCGTGTCTGACTCTTCGTGACCCCATGGACCAGAGCATGCCAGGCACTCCTGTCTTCCACTGCCTCCCGCAGCTTGGTCAAACTCATGCTGGTAGCTTCAAGAACACTGTCCAACCATCTCGTCCTCTGTCGTCCCCTTCTCCTTGTGCCCTCCATCTTTCCCAACATCAGGGTCTTTTCCAGAGAGTCTTCTCTTCTCATGAGCTGGCCAAAGTATTGGGGCCTCAGCTTCAGGATCTGTCCTTCCAGTGAGCACCCAGAATGGATAGGTTTGATCTTCTTGCAGTCCATGGGACTCTCAAGAGTCTCCTCCAGCACCAGAATTCAAAAGCATCAATTCTTTGGCGATCCGCCTTCTTTATGGTCCAGCTCTCACTTCCATACATCACTACTGGGAAAACCATAGCTTTAACTATACGGACATTTCTTGGCAAGGTGATGTCTCTACTTAAAACATACAAAAGTTGAACTAGTAAAACAGATTAGAATTGCACCAGCTTTCCAAGCATCTTGGCTGCAGACAGCGTGAGTTTTGGAGCCTTTGCTCTCCCCACCCCCTACAAACACTATGCCATGGGTCAGCAAACTTTTTCAGCAGGGGGCCAGTCCACTGTCCCTCAGACCTTGTGGGGGGCGGACTATATTTTGAAGGGGGAAATGAACGAATTCCTATGCCCCACAAATAACCCAGAGATGCATCTTAAATAAAAGCACACATTCTACTCATGTAAAAACATGCTGATTCCCAGACCATCCGCGGGCCGGATTGAGAAGGCGATTGGGCCAGATCCGGCCCCCGGGCCTTAGTTTGCTGACCCCTGCACTATGCCCTTTTCCAAACAGATTGCTGGTTATAACATACACTCCAGGTGTCCTCATTGAGTGAGGGCATCCCCTCTTCCTGGTTCCCTGTTTCCAAATAAATCACGATTATTCCCTTGGAGGTTGTTTTGAGCACATGCCAAATGTTGTTTATTTGCCCACGGAGGCCATAATGTTTTTGAAGACCAGTTGCTGAAAACTGCAAGAGGAGAGAGAGTGTCTTTGCAATCGGGTCCTGCTTGCAGATTTCCCACAGCATCTTGCTAGCCACTGTGAGAATAGGATGCTGGACTAGATGGGCCCTCATTGGCCTGATCCAGCACAGTCCTTTTCAGTTCTTAATGCTTCTTAGTATCAGCTGCTGGAGACTGCAGGAGGGGAAAGTGCTCTTGCATTTGGGTCCTGCTTTGGGGCACCTAGGTGGCCACTGTGAAGACTAGATACTGAGCAGGATGGGACCTTGGCCTGATCCAGCAGGCAGAATGGAAATCTGAGAAGAATGGAACAGCAGGTTTCTTGAAAGGGGATGTTCTGCACTGGGTTCTGAAGCAGGGCATGCAAATTAGTCACCCCTAACATAAAGTTTCATCTCACAATGGATCTGGATGTGCTTTTCACAGAACAGCTGCAGCTCGGAACATATTCAGCTACATTTATTATCTGGAGTGGGCTGGAAAAAAGGCTCAGGCACACGGCATCCTGTCTGTCTGTCTGTGCACGTTCCTGCAAAGTAACTTTTTTTTAATTAAAAAAAATGTGTCTTCAAAGATGGGGACAAGGGGTATCATAGGGAAAGGGGGTTGTTCTTTTGAAGTAACAATTGGCATATTTGCATGCTGGAAATTGCTTTTGTGGAGTGCTCACTGGAAGGACAGATCCTGAAGCTGAGACTCCAATACTTTGGCCACCTCATGAGAAGAGAAGACTCCCTGGAAAAGACCCTGGTGTTGGGAAAGATGGAGGGCACAAGGAGAAGGGGACGACAGAGGACGAGATGGTTGGACAGTGTTCTCGAAGCTACCAGCATGAGTTTGACCAGACTGCGGGAGGCAGTGGAAGACAGGAGTGCCTGGCGTGCTCTGGTCCAGGGGGTCACAAAGAGTCGGACATGACAACAGTCGGTTAGTGTGTGGTGCGGATAACTCCAAGGTCACAGGATCAATCCCCATATGGGGCAGCTGCATATTCTTACATTGCACGAGATTGGACTAGATGATCCTCAGGGTCCCTTCAAACTCTACAATTCTATGATTCTATTAAATAAATTGATACGAATAAGATTTTGCTTTGCCGATAGCAGCAGCTATTTTTATTTATTTGTTGCATAACATCTATACACCACTCAATAGTTGTTGTTGTTTTTAAAAAAACAAGCCTCCAAGTGGTTTACGAAAAAGATAAGACAATAAAAATATCAATAAGAAAAAATAACAACAATGATTTAAGACTTAAGTTAAAATAACAATAAACTAAAAAAAAAACCTCACATCAATGTGCTAAACATCTGAGTACGCTTGTCTAAACAAAGATTGTTTTAGCAGGCACTGAAAAGAGACCAGTGAAGGCACTGATGCCTGATGTCAATTGGCCGGGAGGCTTGAAAGTCCTGGGTTCAAGTCTCCCTCTGTTGGGCTGCTTGGTACAAAATAGCATTTTCATCACAAAGAAAGGCAGGGAAAATAATCCCACAAATGAGAATCTTATACAGAGAAGTGTGGAGAGGGCAGGACTATAGCTTAGGGGGAAAGCATCCATCTTGAATGCAGAAAGTATGAGGTTCAATTCCTGGTGTCTCCAGAAAGGGCTGGGAGACAGTCTTGCTTGAAACCATGGAGAGATTCTGCCAGTCAACACTGAACTGGATGAACCAGTGGTCTGACCTGGAGTAAGGCAGCTTCCTATATTAAAAATTGTGTTTGTATCTTGTATCTTATTCTTTGCACTGCCCTGAGCTTTTGGGATGATGGGCGGCATAGGTGCCAACTCCCTGATCCCCTGGGTGCCCGAGCACCCACAAAATTCCCCATGAAGGGGCCGGGCACCCACAAATTATGGTGCCAGGGCCATGCACACTGCATGGCACCCACGGCCCTGGGCACCCACAGTTACAGGGCCAAGTTGGCACTCCTGATGGACAGTATATAAATTTAAGAAATACATTAAAATACAGGGTTGGGTTTAGATTAGTCTCACTCAGAGCAGTCCCACTGAAATCAATTGGCCTCACTTAAGACCTCTTGGTTTATGTAAGTCACTAAAGGACCACAGCTCAGTGGTAGAGCACCTGCTTTGCATGCAGAAAGTCCCAAGCTGACATCTCCAAGTAGGTCTAGGAAGGACACTTACCTGGACAGCTGCTGCCAGTCAGTGTAGGCAATACTAATCTAAGTGAACCAGCAATCTGACTCAGCATAAGGCACCTTCTTATGTTCCAGTGTGCAAGCATGGCTACAATGCAATCTTAACCATGTCTGCTCAGAAGTACGTCCCATTTGAATTGAGTGGGGTTACTTGCAGGTAATAGGGACGCGGGTGGCGCTGTGGGTTAAACCACAGAGCCTAGTACTTGCCGATCAGAAGGTCAATGGTTTGAATCCCTGCGACGGGGTGAGCTCCTGTTGCTCGGTTCCTGCTCCTGCCAACCTAGCAGTTCAAAAGCACGTCAAAGTGCAAGTAGATAAATAGGTACCACTCCAGCGGGAAGGTAAACGGTGTTTCCGTGTGCTGCTCTGGTTTGCCAGAAGTGGCTTAGTCATGCTGGCCACATGACCCGGAAGCTGTACGCCGGCTCCCACGGGCAATAAAGCGAGATGAGCGCTGCAACCCCAGAGTCGGTCACAACTGGACCTAATGGTCAAGGGCCCCTTTACCTTTTAATCAGATCCTTAGCCTGCATCCAATTTACCGAGGAGAATTTAGAAGAGGTCTTTTGGAAATAAATCCCTCCTTCTCTTCTTCATGACCCACACCACGTTCGTACCTTCTGGGGGGTGATGATACTTGGACCTAGGGATTCCTGTCTGAGAAACCTCACTGCTCTACATCTACATCATGCCTAGTGGGTAAAGAAAATGAAAATTTTCCTGGTCCTCCTGGGGTGATTTACAGCTCTGGACACTGCAGGAGATAAGGATAGATCAAAGTCCAATGCGTCGCAGCCCAGGTAAATAGAAATCGAGCGCAGCTGGTAATTGAGATGGAATTCTAGTTCTCTTTGCAGGAAAGGACATGTGTAGGCCTGGGCTGAGATGCTCAATGGAAATGATTGTTATTCAGAAAGAAAAAAATTGCACTAGGCCAGTGTTTGTCAGCCCGATACCCTCCAGGTGTTTTGGGAGGCAACCTCCATCAGCCCCAGCCAAATAAATGGTCATGCTGATGGGTCCAAAATATCTTGTTCCCCCATACTGTGTAATATCTACCATATTTTTTTGCTCTATAAGACTCACTTTTTCTCTCCTAAAAAGTAAGGGGAAATGTATGTGCGTCTTATGAAGCGAATGCAGGCTGCACAGCTATCCCAGAAGCCAGAACAGCAAGAGGGATTGCTGCTTTCACTGTGCAATGATCCCTCTTGCTGTTCTGGCTTCTGAGATTCAGAATATTTTTTTTCCTTGTTTTCCTCCTCCAAAAACTAGGTGCGTCTTATGGTCTAGTGCATCTTACAGAGCAAAAAATACGGTATGTTAATCCTCCGGGAACTGACATCCAGGGATTTGGAGCCTAAGAACAATAAGAAGAGCCTGCAAGATCAGGCCAATAGCCCATCTAGTCCAGCATCTGGTCAACCAGATGCCCCCAAAGGGAAGCTCGCTAGCAGGACCTGGGAGCAACATCTCCTTGCACCTTCTGTGGCTTCCAGAAACTGGCATTTAGAAGCATTACTGCCTCAACTGTGCAAGGAGAGCAAAGTCATTGTGGCTAGCAGCCCTTGAGAGCCTTACACGAATTTGTTTAATCCTCTTTGAAAGCCATCCAAGTGGGTGGTCCCCACTGCCTCCTGTGGCAGTGAGTTCCGTAGTTTAACCATGCATTGGATGAAGAAATCCTTTCTTTTAGCTGTCCCGAATCTTCTAACATTCAGCCTCGTGAGATGTCCTTGAGGTTTAGTGTTTAAGAGTGGGGCAGAAAGGTGAGAACATGAAAGCACTATACAGTCATATCTTGGATCCCAAATGCCTTGCGAGTTGAACGTTTTGGCTCCCGAACGCCGCAAACCCGGAAGTGGGTGTTCCAGTTTGCAAACGTTCTTTGGAACCCAAACTTCTGACGTGGGTTCCACGGCTTCCAATTGGCTGCAGGAGCTTCCTGCAGCCAATCGGAAGCCGTGCCTTGGTTTCTGAACATTTTGGAAATCAAATGGACTTCCGGAACGGATTCTGTTTGACTTCCAAGGTACCACTGTACTGGCCGCCTGTCAGTTGTCCAGAATTGGTGTTATTTAGAAGCGCCAGTTGCTTGACCCTCACAAGCAATTGAGCTGCAGCATCTGAGCCATCTTCAAGGACAGCCCCACGGAGCTTGCACTGCGGCAGTCTAGCCTGCATGTGACCAGGACCAGGTCCATCTTCTTTAAAAGAGGTTTAAACAGCTGACAAGTCAGCCTCAGTGGATAAAAGGGTTTTATTGTGGCCGCAAGAGGCAAAAATAAAATAAAATTGTAGCAATCTCTGTGGTGGTGCCCAGGGGAATTGTGCAATTACACCAAGAGTAAACTTATGGACTGCAATGTAGCTGCTTTTTTTTTTTTATGCAAAACAACCAAATAGAAGCTTTGGGCTGCAAAGAAGAAACAAAGGAGGGAAGTGATTTCTGGAGACCCAGAGGGCAGAGGGAGCTTCAACTGATCTTCACTGGAGACGCCTCGGGCGGCATTTGGAGAATGGAAGAAAACGCCCTCAGCATAGCAAAATGTTTGTAGCTGGAGGGGAGAGGAGAAGAAGATATCTTCCCATAAATGCAATCTTTTCTCCTCTGCTTTTTCTTATTATGTTTAGAGGGCTCTGTTTATATTTATTGAGTGGGCTGTCAAAGCTTCTCCACCGGCTGCTGTGAATCAGAGCTCAGCTGGTGCACCCCGGTGCCTTCGGATCTAGGCCCAAAGAGGAGGCAGCTGCCATAAATGGGGGGTGAGGATGTGTCTGGCATCTCCACTAGGAATGATAGCAGTGGGAAGAGAGTGCCAACCTCACTAAAGAGGCACTGGGGGGGGGGGAGAGCCATAGCTCAGTGCTTAGAGCACCTGCCTTGCTTTTAGAAGGTCCCAGGTGCTACTCTTGACATCTCCAGGTAAGGCTTGGAGAGTTTCCTGACATCAACCCTGCCTGAAACTCTAATTAATTACTTGTTTTAATTTTATTCTGCAAACCACCCTGAGATCTTATGATACAGAAGAGTATATAAATATAATTAACATTAACAACAATAATAGCAACCCTGTAGAGCTGCTGCCAGAACAATGTCCTGACTCAGTCTATACCAACTTCCTACATTCCTATTTAATTCAGTCCTTAAAAAAAAAAGAAGAACCATGAGGACTAGAACCTTAATTTATGTTTAGGAAAAGAGTCATAACTCAGCCATAGAGCCTCTGCTTTGCGTGCAGAAGGTTCCAAGTTCAATCACTGACATCTCCAGGTTAAGCTGAGAAAGAGGTCCCACCTGAAACCCTGGGCAGCTGCTGCCAGTCAGTGCTGGCAATACTGAGCTAGGTGGACCAAGGAGTGACTCAGCATGAGGCAGTTTCCTGTGTTCCCTTTCCTTTTGCCAAATGAACCGGTCATTGGTTAGCAAGCTGATGGGGCCTCGATGAAATCTGTGTCTTGCCTTCCCACCCATTAAAACCAACATCACCCCCTCTACAGCCTTCTAAAAACTGTATCTAAAAACTGGGGTTATACAGTGGTACCTTGGGTTACATACGCTTCAGGTTACATATGCTTCAGGTTACAGATTCCACTAACCCAGAAATAGTACCTCAGGTTAAGAACTTTGCTTCAGGATGGGAATAGAAATTGTGTGGCGGCAGTGGGAGGCCCCATTAGCTAAAGTGGTGCTTCAGGTTAAGAACAGTTTCAGGTTAAGTACGGACCTCCAGAACGAATTAAGTACGTAACCAGAGGTACCACTGTATACAAAAGCACAGGGGGCCAGCCCTTCCTCCTCCTGCAAGCCCTATCTTATGCATGAACTTCACTTTGCTTTTCCTGCTGTGCAGGCTGATTGAGACCTGGACAATTTGGGGTCTGCTTCAGATCAGTTCAGAGGAACTTAATGGCTTGTGTTACTCTTTGGGCCTACAGGGAAGAAGTTTCTGGCTTCTACATTTGCAGTGCAATCCCAGTTTAAGAACTGCTGCATTTGTTATAAAACAGAGTGGTTCCCCCCCCCACACACACACACTTCAAGGACCGCCAAATTTGCTCTGTCTGTCTCTGAGGGAATTCCTGGCAACAAAGGGACATTGCTCTCTTGGGATTCATTATTCCTCCCTTATCAGTTCCATTGAATTACCAGGGTGAACAGGATCCACACCACAGGTGGTGGAGACATCTGGAATCTAGATCAGAGAGAGATTCCAATGCCCATTAGCCCCAAGGAAGCATGTTCCAATGGTCAGAGATAATGTTTGTGTTAGTTAGTTAGTTAGTTAGTTAGTTAGTTAGTTAACAGAATTTATATCCCACTTGATTGTAATGTAACCTCTAAGCAGTTTACAGGAAATGTTAAAATTAAAAGGTGGTGTTGTTGTTTAGTCATTTAGTTGTGTCCGACTCTTCGTGACCCCATGGACCAAAGCACGCCAGGCTTCCACTGCCTCCCACACTTTGGTCAAACTCATGTTAGTAGCTTTGAGAACACTGTCCAACCATCTTGTCTTCTGTTGTTCCCTTCTCCTTGTGCCCTCCATCTTTCCCAACATCAGGTCTTTTCCAGGGAGTCTTCTCTTCTCATGAGGTGGCCAAAGTACTGGAGCCTCAGCTTCAGGATCTGTCCTTCCAGGGAGCACTCAGGGCTGATTTCCTTCAGAATGGATACGTTTGATCTTCTTGCAGTCCATGGGACTCTCAAGAGTCTCCTCCAGCACCATAATTCAAAAGCACCAATTCTTCGACAATCAGCCTTCTTTATGGTCCAGCTCTCAATTCCATACATCACTATTGGGAAAACCATAGCTTTAACTATATGGACCTTTGTTGGCAAGGTGATGTCTCTGCTTTTTAAGATGCTGTCTAGGTTTGTCATCGCTTTAAAAGTACTTTCCCCCAAAAAACAGAGTCCTTTCTGTTGGGGATAATTCAGACTGAAATTCCCAGGTGTCAAAAAAAGTTATGTATGTATGCTACTACTGTGGCCTATGTTTTGTTAGCTCAAAAAAGGAAAATGAGTGAGGTCCTAACTAAAGAATAATGGCAACTTTTGACAGAATATGCACAACTCACAGACTTAACTTATAGAATAAGAGAACAAGAAGAACATACGTGTAAAGAAGACTGGAAAATGTTTATTGAATATATGGGGAATAATTGTGTACAGCTGAAAATGCTGGCAGCATTAAGATAAATTCAACAGTGTAAACAAGTTTTGATGGATGCAATAATGGAATGCTGAATGATATAGTTTTTGTAAAATATGCAAGGATTTATGATACATAAAATGAACCATGAAAAGAAAAGAAGTCATTGATATTTTAAGGATGTAAAATGAGTATTTTAAATTGTAAAACAAAAAACTTAATAAAATTATATCCACAAAAAAGGAAATGTTAAGATTAGCAGTAAAAAGAGTTTAAAACAATTCAAAACGTTTAAAAAAATAAAAATTAACAGTAAAGGGGCTTAAGCCACATCAGCACCTATGTGGCTAGCCTAAACAGAAACGTTTCAGGCAAACTCTGAAGTTGCCCCTCTGATATCAATGTGCAGGGAGTTCCGAAATGTGGGTTCTGCCACACTAAAAGACCCGCAAGTAAACTGGTCCCAAGCCATTAAGGGCTTTATATACTAAGAGTTGGGGTCCCTTCCAACTCTACAATTCTATCATTCCTTCAGGAGCAGCACAACTCTGCCCAGGACAGGTAATTAACCAACTGAGGATGGGAGTTGTATTCCAGCTACACCTGGAGGGGTACAGTTTCCCATCTCTGTTTTAACTGAAGCCACAGATCATGATCTGTAAGTGAGTATCCGCTGGACCAAGCCAAGATTGTGTCATACTTCATGCATCAGACCTATTTCCACCATAACCTCTTGTGTCTCGCAGTAATGCCATTACTCCATTGAACGATGGAACTCACACCTGTAGGAAGCAGTGACGGCCACCAACTTGGGTGGCTTAAAAAGAGGACTGGACAATTTCATGGAGGAGAGGGCTATCGATGGCTACTAGCCATCATGGCTATGCTCTGCCTCCACAGTCAGAGGCAGAAATGCTTCTGAAAACCAGTTGTTGAAAGACACCAGAGGGGAGACAGGAACCACAAGCTGTGTGTGATGGGTGGGTGCCAGCGTTTGCTCAGGTGGAGGATGAGAAGGGCCTGAGAAACAGATCGTCAACAACTTAGATAGGGTTGCCATATGTCCAGAAAACACTGAAATGTCCAGCAGCCCAACAACTTCTGTGCTTGGATCATGAAATATGGCAACCCTAACTTTAGAGCAAAGATGGAGAACCTGCAACCTTCCAGATGTGTGTGTGTGTTTGAATTTATTTATTTTTATTTTCAGTTTTACAAACAATAACAATGAAAGAAATGAAATACAAACATCATATCCCTTTTTACTTTCCTCTGCCTCCCCCTTTTGTGGATCTTTATGTTTTAATTTTCACTCTGCATCTCATCACTAACTTCAATTATTATAAGTCCTTAATCAATCCATAGTTCAAATTTTTACTACAAGATTTCTGTTGACTCTAACTAATGAAGGTAATTGCTTGGCATAATTTTTGCAGCCTTCTAGGTGTTGTTGAACTCCAGCTCCCATCAGCCCCAGCCAGTATGACCAACAGTCAGAGATGATGAGACTTGTAGTCCAAAGACACTCAGAAGGCCATACATTCCCCACACTTGATGTAGATGTTTAGACACTACCTGAGAGGTCCAGCCTGCACCTCCACCATTCCTCTCTCTTTCTTCCTCAGGTTGCTTCTCAGCTAGGGATAGTGGAACAGACCTTCTCTCTCCCACTCCAGCCCCATTTCCTCATTCCCCATAACTGCCACCGCATCCTTGAGCCTCCACTGGGTCTGTCACGGCAGATCAGTGGTGGTCAAAATAAAGGGCTACCCTTGTATAGAGGGCTAGTTGCTTCCTGTAAAATCCTTTGCATGGGACAAATGTCCCCATTGTCCAACGCCCAAGGGACCTCTTTTCCATTGACAACAATTGCTTTGAATAAAGAAGATAGATGGGGGTCAGTTTAAAAGAGTTTTGCTGCCTCTGGTGTTCATGGTGTAGAACTGCACTATGGTGTTCCAGCTCTGGAGGACTCGGTTAAAGTTGATTAATGAAGAGTCATTCTGGTCCATGTGCATGTATCTATCCATACATGCAAATACATAGATGACTGATAAGAGATAAGTGAAAAGCTTCTGGGAAATGATATATAATGAGATGAAAAAGATGTTGAAATATACATTTATATAAAAAAAATCCAGAAGCGTTTCTACTAGGCATTGTAGGTGAGGATATTAATAGACAAGATAATAAAATGTTTTTATATGCGACAACGGCTGCAAGTGTACTATTGGCACAGAAATGGAAACGAGAAGAATTACCGACGAAAGAAGAATGGCAGACGAAATTAATGGACTATGCAGAATTGGATAAGATGACAGGAAGGATTCGAAATCGGCGGGATCAGAGGTTCTCAGAAGATTGTAGTAAATATGTGAACTATTTGAAAAGCAACTGTAATCAACAGATTACACTAGTAGGACTACAAGAAGTTTTGTAAGGAGGACTTTGTGAAATATTGCAGAGAAAATTTATGAATAGAATTATAAGTTAAGGACTATTAAAAGTAATAGTGAACTTAATGAAATGCAGATTAAGTGATAAGGACTGAAAAAAATCTTCAGATGTAGTTGATGGAAGTCCAAAATGTTGTATAAGAAAATATGCTATATGTTGGAAATTATATCTAAAAATCAATAAAAATTTATTTTTTTAAAAAAAAAGATGACTGATAAGATAGATGATAGATGATAGATAGATAGATAGATAGATAGATAGAGATATAAATAGATAGATAGATAGATGATAGATAGATAGATAGATAGATAGATAGATGATAGATAGATAGATAGATAGATATAGATAGATGATAGATAGATAGATGATAGATGATAGATAGATAGATAGATAGATAGATAGATAGATAGATAGATAGATAGATAGATAGATGTTGTTGCTGTTTAGTCGTTTAGTCGTGTCCGACTCTTTGTGATCCCCTGGACCAGAGCACGCCAGGCACTCCTGTCTTCCACTGCCTCCCGCAGTTTAGTCAAACTCATGCTGGTAACTTCGAGAACACTGTCCAACCATCTCGTCCTCTGTCGTCCCCTTCTCCTTGGGCCCTCCATCTTTCCCAACATCAGGGTCTTTTGCAGGGAGTCTTCTCTTCTCATGAGGTGGCCAAAGTATTGGAGTCTCAGCTTCAGGATCTGCCCTTCCAGTGAGCACTCAGGGCTGATTTCCTTAAGAATGGATAGGTTTGATCTTCTTGCAGTCCATGCAGTCTCCTCCAGAACCATAATTCAAAAGCATCAATTCTTCGGCGATCAGTCTTCTTTATGGTATTCTATCTATCTATCTATCTATCTATCTATCTATCTATCTATCTGTCTGTCTGTCTGTCTATCTCTCTATCTCTCTATCTCTCTATATCTAGATAGATGATAGATAGATAGATGATAGATAGATAGATAGATAGATAGATAGATAGATAGATAGATAGATAGATGATAGATATAGATGAGAGAGAGAGAGAGAAGCAGAGTGCAAAATTAAGCCTGCAGTCATGCAAGATGTGGAGAAAATAGATAAGGATAAGTTTTTCTCCCTCCCTTATAAAACTAGAACTCCTGGACGCCCAAGGAAGCTGAATGTTGGAAGAGTCGAGACAAATAAAAGCAATTCTTTCTTCATGAAGCACATAGTGAAACTGCGGAACTTGTTTCCACAGGAACACAGGGATCATTACCAACTTGGAAGGGATCAGACAAATTCATGGCGGATGAGGCTGTCAATGACTACTAACCATAATGGCTATATTCCCCCTCTACTGCCAGAGTCAGTAAATGCCCTTGCATACTAGTTACTGGAAATCACAAGAGCACTGCTGGCCCTGCTTTTGAGCTTCCCTTTGGGGCATCTGTGAAAACAGGATGCTGAACTAGATGGACCTTTGACCTGAACCACCCTGAGGCTACAGGATGAAGGGTCGGCAATAAATCATTACCACTACCACCATGGAATGGCATCTAGCATTCTGAATCCCAGTTGCTGGAAACGTAGGATAGGAGAGAGCTCTTGTACTCAAGTCCTCCTTGCTGGTTTCTCATGTGGATCTGGTTGGCCCTTGTTGAAAACAGGATGACTGCAATAGATGGGCCATTGCCCTGATCCGGCAAGCTCTTCTTAAGTTCTTATGACCTTCATCCTGCAAACACGTGCTTTTACTACTGAGCTACAGCACTCCCCAAAAACCTTTCGCATGTACTGTAGCACAGTAACAGATGAAGCTGCTTTAGGCTGAGTCAAGCCAGTGATTCATTGAGATCGGCATTGGCTGATCTGACTCACAGAAACACTTCAGTCTCAGCCAGAGGTATTTCCCAGCTCTGCTACCCAAGGTGCTTTTAATTAGTTTTGGAGAACTCATCTAACCCCTGTTTTGAAACAGCTGTATTGGTTGCCAGTTCATTTCCGGAACCAATTCAAGGTAATCACTATGGTGTTTAAAGCCCCAAGTGACTTAGGCCCCAAACATCTGAAAGACCCCTTCCTTCCCTGGCTGTGGGGGGATCCTCTTAGTAGTACCTCTACCCTCAGGTATCTGTTGACAGGTGGCCTAGGAGAGGGCCTTCTTTGTGGCAGCCCCTAAGTTGTGGAACTCCTTCCCCATAAAGGTGTGTCCGGCCACCTTCATTATATTGCTCCTGTTGTATGCCAAAGACTCACCTCTTTACCCTGGCCTTTGCCACTTGAGATATATATTTTCAGGTCCCACTTTATTCCTGTGACTGTAATTTCTTTCAAACTGTCTTTAATATTGAATTTTAAAGTGCTGTCCCCCACCTTTGGACCTTAGAGTGGAGGATGGGTAAGAAATAATAATAATAATAATAATAATAATAATAATAATAATAATAATAATAACAACATGATGCTAACGTCCAATACTAAGAGGAAGATCTACAGGGCTTGTGTGTTGAGCATGCCACTTTATGGAAGTGAGTTGTGGGCAACTTACAACTGTTAGGAGTGATGCCTCAATGCCTTCCATATGTGCTGTGTCAGGAAATGTTTGGGTAACAGAATTTGGATAACCAATTTGGCAAACCAACTCGGCGTTACAAGATTTCTGCAGACAGGACATGAAGGCTGGAAACATCAACCCTACCATCCCTTGCAGACAATCGAAGTGCCTGGAGACAGGAGGTCAAGTCGTCTATCAATCACAGTGACCAGAGGAGAAATGACCACTGGGAGGAGCACAGAGAGAAGAAACACCATTGTGCATCTCCAACAGCACAACCAGATGCCTTCATCTGCTCCAGCTGCAACAAAACATGTTTTTCCCCTATTGGTCTTTACAGCCACAGAGAAAGACTAGCAGGCAACTCCCTTCAAGATGGAGATTTGCAACTGAATGCTCTACTCACATGATTTAGGGTTAAACACTCATGTGAGACCAAGTAAAGAACATCAACAGTGAATTATCAAACTGTTAGAGCTCAGAGAGCTTCAGTATGCTTCAATGGAATTTTGCCAGTATTAAACCCTTCAGTGATATACATACAGGCATTTCTCCAGTTCAGTGTACAATTAAACAATTATACTTAACAGCTTTCTCCAGCTTAAGAACATGAGAAGAGCCTGGTAGAGGGACAGCCAATGGCCTGTCTAGTCCAGCATCCTGTTCTCACAGTGGCCAACCAGATGCCAGTGGGAGACCAGAAAGCAGGACTCAAGCACAACAGCTCTCTCCTATCCTGTGGTTTCCAACAACTGGTAAACATTTTTGCTTTCAACTGTGTTGGTGTGGAGCATAGCCATTATGGCTAATAGCCATCAATAGCCCCCTTCTCCATGATTTTTTAAAAAGCTTATTTATTAATTTTTCACAAAGGAAAAAAAACTTTTCAAATTTTAACATAAACCATAAGTTTACTTTATCAGTTGACTTCCCGCCCTCCCCTTCTATGGTTTCCATATTTACCCTTGAACACTGCTTATTTCGCCTATATTATTTAATACATTCCATTTAACCTATTTATCTTAATAATTCACACCGTTGGTCACATTTCAAGTCCTGCTCATATTTTCATCTCACTGTAATAGCTCTTTAAATACTCAATAAAAGGTTTCCAGTCCTCAAAGAATTTTTTGTCGTTTTGGTCTCCAATCTTTGCTCTTCATCTTGCCAGTTCTGCCAGTACTCCATCATTGCCAAAAGCCAATCTTCCTTGGCTGGAACCTCTCCTTCTTTCCATCTTTGGGCACACAGTATTTGTGCTGCTGTCGTCGTGTACATAAACAAGTTAGCCAGCAACTTACTCCTCTTGTGACTTCCAGCAACTGGCATTCGGAAGCATATCTGCCTCCAGCTGTGCAAGGAGAGCAAAGTCATTGTGGCTAGGAGCCCTTGAGAGCCTTCCATGAATTTGTCTCATCTTCTTTCAAAGCCATCTAAGTTGGTGGCCATCACTGCCTCCTGTTGGAGTGAGTTCCATAGTCTTAACTACAGTGGTACCTCGGGTTAAGTACTTAATTCATTCCGGAGGTCCGTACTTAACCTGAAACTGTTCTTTTTTTTAAAAAAAAAAAAATATTTATTAAGATTTTGGAAATTACAAAAAGAAAAAAGAAAAGTTAAACATAGAAAAACATAAACATAAACAAAAACACTACATAAAACATTAGATTAACCAAACAAAACAAAAACAATTAAAAACACTTCCAATATTTTCAATCTTAACTTTCATACACTTGTTTCATTGACTTCCTCAACGCCTCCCTTTTTGTATTCCATTTCAATTAACTATTTCAGCAAGTCCTTTCCATCTTCATCTATTTTCTGTCTTATAGTTAATTTTGACATATTGTAACCTAGTTTTTCCCCCTTTTAATGCATTAACAATCTATCTATGCCTGGTTCCTTCTAACATTTCTGCCAAAGCCATATAACTTTATTCCACCTTTTTTCTAAAGCTCCTTAATTTTACAGTATTTCTGTAAATAATCTTTAAATTTTTTCCAGTCTTCCTCCACCGACTCTTCTCCCTGGATTCTGCCAGTCATTTCCGCCAGTTCCATATAGTCCATCAACTTCATCTGCCATTCTTCCCGGGTGGGTAGATCTTGTGTCTTCCAGTACCTCGCGATGAGTATTCCTGCTGCTGTTGTCGCATACATAAAGAAAGTTCTATCCTTCTTTGGCACCAATTGGCCGACCATGCCCAGGAGAAAGGCCTCTGGTTTCTTCAGGAAGGTATATTTAAGTACCTTTTTCATTTCATTATAAATCATCTCCCAGAATGTCTTATTCCTTGGGCATGTCCACCAAAGGTGAAAGAATGTACCTTCAGTCTCATTACATTTCCAACAAACCTGAAACTGTTCTTAACCTGAAGCACCACTTTAGCTAATGGGGCCTCCTGCTGCTGCCGCACTGCCGAAGCACAATTTCTGTTCTCATCCTGAAGCAAAGTTCTTAACCTGAAGCAATATTTCTGGGTTAGCGGAGTCTGTAACCTGAAGCGTATGTAACCTGAAGCGTATGTAACCCGAGGTACCACTGTATATGCCATTGAGGAAGCATCTCCCTAAATGTGCATGCCTGCTGGGAAAACAGGAGCTGCCAGGAAAGGTCATCTCACTTTGCCCGAACCATAACTCTCTTTCTCCCTCTCTCATACACACACACACACACACACACACACACACACACACACACACACAGTGTGTGTATTTAATGTGCCTGTTTCCACTTGACTGAAATTGAAGAGAGTGTTGAAATCCTGAGCTGGGAGTCGGTCTGCAGTACCTGCCCATTAAAAAAATAATAATGTGCATTTCACATTTGAACTTCACATCTTGAATCATCTCGAGGTGTGTTGATGAGCCACTGGAACCCCCGGAGGCACCGATTATGCTTCCCACCATCAAGCCGTGACTTGCTAGCATGCCAAATGTATAATGAATGCATTTTTATGCGTCAGGCTCCGGAGGACTTTGCAGACCTCCTCAATAGCCAGCTTTGGGGACATGGTCCACTTAATTCAGATCTGGCTCCTTGATTGACTTCTGTCAGCAGGTGGTGATCATTCCCTTGCTGTGTGCGAAGGGAGGGGGTGTCTGAGTGCCTCAGAGACGTCAGTATCAGGAGAGCTGGATTTAAAATGCTCTTAGATTCCGGAGGGACTCTGGGAAGAATACAGTGGATGGATCAGTGTCATAGGATGGAGGTTTTCCAACTAGGTTCAGGGGGCTTTTGAGACTCCTTGTAAGCTTAAATTGGATTTCTCAAAACAGTAATGTTAGGTGAGATTCCTTGTAAAGACAGATGTCTCACAAAGACATTGAAAGTCAACCTTCCTGCGTAAAGTGTGTCTGTGGGAGGGATATGACTGCCTTGCTGTTCTGGGGAAAAACAGGATCTCCCTTGTTGCCCTGAACGCTTGCAGAGTATGCAGTTCCATGCATTTGGGGACCCATTTTTGCCATCTCTTTGTATGTTGGTTGTGGTGCTGTTGTGACCCACCTTAGATCAGTCCAAACCCACCCGTGGCTGATGAATGTTCTCAGGCATAATCCCAATCCACATGGAGAAACAATGAAGTCCAGAAAGCCTCTAGAGCATGTGTGGGGGACGTTGGACCCTTCCAAGGTTGCTAAACTACAGCTTCCATCAGCCCCAGCAAGCATAGCCAATGACAAGGATGATGGGAGTTGTAGTTCAGCAATCTCTGGAAGGCCACACCTCTAGACTATGCCCCACAGTTTTCAGCTGTGTGTCAAAATTCCATAACTGCTAGATTTCTGTACAGCTCGCCCATGTGATAAACCTTTGGGCTACATTGGTAGTCTTTTCTAGGAGGTACCTTCAGGCCCTAGAATGACTCTGCTGATCCAAGCTGGCCACTGGAGCCCCCTGTGCAGGAACGAGCATAAGAGGACTTCTTTTTTTAAAAAAAAAAAAAATTATTAACAGGCCAATCACATCACATTATCCAAATCACATTAGTTCCAAATTATACAGCCAAATTTTAAATTTGTTGGGGTACCCATACATCAAGCTCCGAACGAGTCCAAACATCAATTATATTGCTGCTTTAATTAAACAGTTCTATCCAGTTCAATCCAGATAGTCCTTTCTTACTATCTTCCTCTTCTTGTTGTTATCATATATTCCTTTCTTTGCGATCTCTGATAATTTTCACAAGCAGATTGGAAACAGGCATCCTCTGTGTGGGTTTTGTACTCTCCAAAAATCATATCGCTCAGGGACAGCCACTATTCCACACTTCCATAAAAAAATTAATCTTTGGTCTGTCCTTTAATTTTCTTTGCCAAGTATATAGGAAGCTCTGTCGGGTCAAGATTACATTCCAACCATCCTTCTCATTCCAATGGTCCTGATTCTCCTCCCCCTGTCCTTCTTTCTCTGGCAACCCTGTCTTGGCGAGACGCCATTTTTTAACTGCGTCATAAATTTTTCCTCCGTTCTCATTGTTTACCAATCCTCTCTTTAGCTATAATCCATCCCACACAGTTCTTGAATTCCTGCTTGTGGTTAGTAAAATGCAACGATCTTATTTCTTTCTGGGGTGGAGGGTTATTAATATCACATAGTGCAAAGAAAAAAAAGGTTTTTTCCTCCACCCCCCCTTCATTCCAAACATACAGTCTCATAATGGTGGTTCATCAGAAGATTTACTTATCCATCCGTCACTCCGGTCACAGAGATCCATTAATCAGCAGTCTTATCTCCCGAGCGATGCTTGATGTATGTGCTTTAGCTTCATTCCAATCATATGTTTCCAATTATAATTCCAAGCTAAAGCAAGCCAGCATGCGCTAATTGGAACCGGCGTCAGGAAGAGCTGACCTCATCGAGGGATCGTACCAAGTGTCCGGCATCCCCATCTCTCGAATCCGGGGGTGCATTGTGGGCACCGCTGGCAAGGCAGCCCCCCCATCTCCTTGGGGGGGTAGGAAGACTGCATACTTCCCATAGCAGCCTCTTAATTACCTCATATGGGTCAGAGAGATGTTATTGTCGGCCATCTTCCAATGCGCCACCTGGTGGCCCCCCATAAGAGGACTTCTTGCTCCAACTGAGCCTTGCTGGACCAAGCAGGTCTTCCTGTTTTCCTGTATCTGCAGTTGGTCCTTGGTCTTGCATCTTGCTTTCTCCTTTGGCCCAGACTTCTGACTTCTACTGAAGCGGAATATCGGAAAATTCATGAAAGAAAAAAAGAAGATCATCTTCTCACAGCACAGAGTTACAAGTATGGAATTGTCCACCACGAGAGGGAGCAACGGCCACCTACTTGGGTGGATTTAAAAGAGGATAAAACAGATTCATGGAGGGGAAGGTTATCAATGATTACCAGCTGCAATGACTATGTTCAACCTACTTTGTTGGAGGCAGAATGGCCCTGAGTACCAGCTGCTGGGAATCACAAATGAGGAGAGACCTTCTGTGCTCTGGTTCTGCTTTTCAGCTATCCATGGTTTCCTGGTTTGGGTGTAATGGGAAACAGTGGTTTGACAAAAGCCAGAAGTGTTCTGTCACAACACAAAAGAGAAGGGATGGGTAGTTCAGGCATAACACTATTTCCTGGTGTTTGTGTGAACTCGATGTTGGAATAAATGGGTCTTGGGCCTGATCCAGCAGGGTTCTTATGGGATGCAACAACCACCATGGGGAAGGCTGATTTGGGACACAGGAAAGTGCCTTATGCTGAGTCCATCTAGCTCAGCATTGCCTTTCAACACCAGTTGCTAGGAATTGCAACTGGGGAGAGAGTGGTCCAGCATCTGAGCTTCCCTTTGGGACATCTGTGAGAACAGGATACTGGGCTGGATGGAGCTTTCACCTGATCCAGTCAGACTTTTATCACATTCTTATGGATGGCTTTAATAGGGGATTAGACAAACTCATAGAGGATAAAGCTATTGATGGCTACTAGCCAGGCTTGTTATGTCCAGCCTCTACGGCTGGAGGGAGGAGGGCTCTGAATACCAGTTACTGGGGATTGCAGGTGGGGAAAGTGCTCATATAACATTCTTATGTTCCTGGGATCAGCAGTCATGCTCAAGCTTCCCTTTCATCTCTTTGCTTCAAAGGCTGTGGCATCAAGTTGTGCACAAACCCCAAGTGATCTCTTTTTTGCGCCAGTGTTTGGCAATCCAACTGAAGACACACTATACTTCCAGAATGTCTTTGATAATGCCCTTTGGGCCACAGGCACCTCAGAAGCCTGGACACAGCATCAAAGAGAATACCGCTTTGAGGAGTACAGGAAGGTCTGATGAAAAGACAGGGAGGTAGGAAATGATCCTGTTTATCATAAGAACACATAGAAGTACAGTGGACCCTCCAGATACAAACTTAATTCGTTCCGGGGGTCCATTCGCACCCCGAAAATTACGTAAATAGAGGCGCATTTCTGTGCATGCGCACCGCATGATTGAGCGCTTCTGCGCATGCGTGCATGGCGAAACCCGTAAGTGTACACTTCTGGGTTTGCTGAGGCCGTAACCCGAAGATTCCGTATCCAGAGGGATACGTAAGTAGAGGTACGACTATAGTGAGTTTTTGACCAGGTGGGCTGAGATGGAGCTTGCTCCCCAGGCTCAAATCAAGGTGCTGTTTAACTTAGAAAGGGACTTTATTGAAGGCTACAGCTGTCATATGGGGCTGTGCTCCAAATCTCTCAACCCTGAGAGGTAAGGTTGCTGTCAGATGCAGTAGAGAAGAGAGGGGAAGTCCAAGGACAACCTCTTGGGGGCCACAATCAAGTGGTCTGCAGAGCCGGAAGCAAAAGTAGCCAGAGCAATGGAATGGTGATCTGACTTTTGTACAGTAGGCTTGTTTAAAGCAACCCTGGATAGCTCAGTTGGTTAGAGCGTGGTGCTGATAATGCCAAGGCTGCAGGTTCAATCCCCATATGGGACAGTTGCATATTCATTCCCGCATTGCAGGTGGTCAGACTAGATCAGTGGTTCTCAACCTGTGGGTCCCCAGATGTTGTTGGACTACAACTCCCATCATTCCTAGCCAACATGACCAGTGGTCAGGGATGATGGGAGTTGTAGTCCAACAACATGTGGGGACCCACTGGACTAGAACCACTGGACTAGATGATCCTCTGGATCTTTTCCAACTCTATGATTTTATTCTCCTTCCAGGCAACCAAGTGGTATTGTCAGAGTTCAAGGGCACATTCCAGCCAGGCAAAAACATTCACCGAAGTGTGTGAAGTAGGGTCAGTGATGGGTGTGGCCTAGGAAGAGGGGGTGTGACCTGAAGAGAGGGTGTGGCCTAGGAAGAGCCCTGAGGGCAAGGCAGAGAAGGCCACAATATACTCAGTCAGGGTACTGGTCTATCCAGCTCTCTGCACTTACTGGCAGTGACCCTCTGTAATTTCAGGCAGGGAGTCTCTCCCTGTCCTGCCAGGAGATGTCAGGGTTTCAATCCAGGACCTTCTACATGCTAAGCAGATGCTCCTCCAACAGAGCTATACACCTTCCCCAGCCAGCATGGCATCTGTGCATGCACATTTCTGGTACTGGTTCCATAATTCTGGGGGCCCGTGGAAATGGCACCTTCGATGGACACTCCCAACCTGTAAGAGGGTGAGACATACAAGCTGAGAATTCTTAGATACTCTGTGGCAACTGGAAGGGAAGGAGTGGCACTGCCAGGGCTGGGGTGGACCCTCTTTGGGGCAAATGCCCAACCTAGACACCTTCCAGAGCTAGTCCTAGGATGCACACAGTGTTCTGGGGGTAAATGCAACAGCTAGTTGCATAAGGGGTTCACGCCACTGTGCAGAGAACTGCAAAGTTTTGGTTAATAATCACAGGCTGCCCGTTTGTTTCTGGGCCCAGTTCCAAGTACCTACGAAGCAGGGACAGGGAAGTGTTTTCCTACGCAAGGTTCTCTGAGCGAGTCCCACGGACTCGGACACTGACGCAGGCTGTGGTGCACATCTCAGAGCCTGGCAATGCTCCAGCCCCTACATCGATCTCCTCATTAATTCCACCATTGTCCTGTCTCCCCGCCTGGTTTCACAGTCTGCTCAGTGCCACCTGCCTCCCCTGCACCAGCAGACTCTTGAACAGGACTGAAGGTGCCCCGTGGACGATGCATGTCCTTGTATAACGGCACCTTTGCTTGCTTGCTTTTAACTCATTTATCCAGCTTCACAAAGGGCTGTTGCCATGGAGGGCAGGGAAGGGGGAGCCTGTTCCTCTCAAGGATATTGCAAGCCTCTTCCCTGAACTTGAAAGGGCCATAGCTGAGTGGCAGGGGGTTTTGGCCGCATCCAGAAGATCCCCAGTCCAGTCCCCTGCATCTCCAGGTAGAACCAGAAATGCCCCTTGCCTGAATCCCTGGAGAATATTGTCAGCGCTGACAATACTGAGCTAGATGGGTGCGACTCAGTATAGTAAAGGGATGTAGCTCAATGGAAGAGCATCTGCTTTGCATGCAGATTCAATCCTTGGCGTCTCCAGGTAGGGCTTAGGAGAGACCTCTACCTGTATCCCTGCACAGACTCTGCCAGCCATTCACTGTTGACAAGACAAAGTTGGATGGACCAACGTTCTGATGTAATATAATGAAGAACCATAGCTCAGTGGTTCAACATCTGCCTTGCCTGCTGAAGGTACCAGATTCAATCATTGACTTCTCCAGGTAAGGATGGGAATGTCTCCCTGTCTGGAATCCAGGAGAGCCTCTGCCTGTCAGTGTAGACAATAATGAGCTAGATGAATGAACAAGTCCAGCTTCCTCTTCCAAACTTTTCAGCTAACATTCGAAAAGCCCCTAGTCTGTCCTTGAAGATACAAGATAGAAGGACAATGTGTAAGGCCTGCCCTCTGTCCATCTTGATGGCATCAAGTTTTGCCTGCATTGGTGATCAGCTAGTTGTCGTTGCTGATCAGTTGATCAGCAGTGCCTGGAAACCCCTATTGGCCCAGCTGAATCTTTACCTGGCCCACATCTGACATCATATATGACGGCACATGTAGGGAAGGCCATTTGGCCAAAATTGCTACAAAGGGCAAATGAGGAAGTCTGATGAGTGTTCTCCCACCCTTTGGATCCTTTGGCCCTCCAGCAGATGTGGGGATCTTTTGGCCCTCGGGATGCTTCTGAATTATGTGAAATCATAAGACGAGCCTACTGGATCAGGTCCATCAAGTCCAGCATCCTGTTATCAAAGTTGCCAGTTTCCAAAGGGAAACTCTGAAGCAGGATCTGGGCACAAGAACCCTCCTGTAGCTTCCAGCAACTGGTCCTCAGAAGCATTCCTGCCTCTGACCATAGAGGAAGAGCATAGCCATTCTGGCTGGCAGCCCTCCATAGCTCTCTTCTACACGAATTTGTCCAGTCCTCTTTTAAAGCCATCCAAGTCGCTGGCCATCAGTGCTTCCTGCAAGAGTGAGTTCCATAGCTTAACTGGCTATCATGCGTGCTTGCTGGGGCTGATGGGAGTTGTAGTCCACCCAGCAGCATCTGGAGGGCTTATGGTTCCCCGTCACCTGTTTTACAGGATCTTCTCAATCTCCTTGCAAACCCGCCCCCCGTACCCGCTTTTCAACTCTGCAGCCAAGTCTCCCTCCCCCCACCCCCTGCCCTGGGGGCTCCCAATCCTTGCAACCAGCGCCGCCCCGCCCCCCTTGTGCTCACCCACCCAGCCAAGTGAAATTAATTTCACTGTGCAGGTCCCATGAAACGCTTGCCTGTGTAAAACACTTGCCTAAATGCCGAACGGTATTATGTGCCTCCGGATTCGCTCCGTCTATTAATTTCACAACCCTAATTTACCAAACTACCAATCAAATATTCTTTGGCAATATTTGTACTTTATCACCCATGATGTTTAATTGGTCGTAGCTTCCCCTCTTTCCAGGACTTTTCGAGGTGGTTCTCTGTTTAATATTCAAACCAGGCAGTGAAATGAGACACATTAATCGAACCGTGTGGTTATGAAAACCTTCTTTTCCTTCTCCTCCTTCTCCTTCTCCTTTCTCTCTCTCTCTCCCCCCCTCTCTCGCCTTGGCTGGAAACGGAGGCTGTATCTCGCTTCCTGCAGAATGTGGGCAGGACCGCCCTACAACCTTGTTGGCTTCGGGAATAATGGCTTGGAAATGGATCCTTCTCTCTCTCTCTTTGGCTAATTTCCCTTTTGTCACAGACAAGATGCCAGCACACAGAGAACGACAGATGTTAAGCCTTTGTCATAGTTAGCTTGGGCTTGTCAAAGTCAGGACGGGGAACGGAGCCGAATGGAAGGAAGTTTTCCAAACTGCGCTATAAATATAGTCAAAACCACATCTTTAAAAGCAATTAGGCGAAAGGCATCTTTGCGGATTAATTGCATGGTTTTCGGTGGATTAACCGGTTGATTAAATCTGCATGCAAATAGGACAACGGCCCAGGAGAATGACGAAAAGGGCTCTTTCTTTGTTTTTAGATCCGAGGGGGAGAATCTCAGGCCAGGAGTCCGCATGCAGCCACAACCTCCCCCCCCCCCAGTCTCTCTATCTGCCCCTTGGGACTCCCCCCATGCCACACCCCTCACTGGTTCTCCTTCACGCCTCTGGTGGTTTTGCTTGGCTGCGATGTCCCCTTGAACTCTGATAAAGCCTCCGTATAGCTTGGGTGGAGGAAAGAGCAGGGTATGTGTGAGAGAGTGTAGGAACTACCCTACCATACAAAAGTTGCTCCGCCCACTTTTGCCTCTAGCCCTGCCCACCATCGGCACGTGGCGCTTAGATGGTCACCTGGAAGGGAATGAGGGCCCCTGACTGAGAAAATTCTCTCACTGCTGTTGTAGATTATATAGGTATGTGTCCCAGCAGGCAAGCCTCAGAAGAGGTATTCCTTCCTGGGTGTGAGGTGTTAAGGGTAATGGTTTAATTGACACAGAAATGAAGAATGGCTTAAGGTAGGGTTAGCACAAGTCCAGAATTTCCTGGGCATATCCAGAATACAGTGTCTGGGCAGAAATCAGTAAGAATGCCCGGGGAAATCCTGATTGTGTGGCAGCCCATGTCAGCAGTGTCATTTTAAAAAAAAATTTTTTTTTTTGCCAATTTTCCATAAAAATAGCCCAAAAGCTTAAAAAATAATAATATAGCCCCTCCCATCTTGGGACGTGGGTGGCGCTGTGGGTAAATCCTCAGCACCTAGGGCTTGCCGATCGCATGGTCGGTGGTTCGAATCCCCGCGGCGGGGTGAGCTCCCGCCTACGATCCCAGCTCCTGCCCACCTAGCAGTTTGAAAGCACCCCTAAAGTGCAAGTAGATAAATAGGTACCGCTTTCTAGCGGGAAGGTAAACGGCATTTCCGTGTGCTGCACTGGTGCCGGCTCGTCAGAGCAGCTTCGTCACGCTGGCCACGTGACCCAGAAGTGTCTCCGGACAGCGCTGGCCCCCGGCCTCTTAAGTGAGATGGGCGCACAACCCTAGAGTCGGACACGACTGGCCCGTACGGGCAGGGGTACCTTTACCTTATCTCCCATCTTATGCTGGTCTAAGGCCATAATAAAGATTTGTTGTTGTTTTTGTTGTTGGGTAGTTAAAAAAATGTCAACAACTTAGCCGCCAACCCCCCAAAAAAGAAAAGAAAAAGCTCAACAAATTTTCTGTCCGGATTTTCACTGTTTGAAATATGGCAACCGTAGCTAAAGGTATATCACAGAAGGTTTAACATGGGGTTCCACCATGAGGCTATATTGAAACCAAGGAGAGCACTTTGCACTCTTGGTAAGTTAATGATTAATTAACTGATGGTTCTCTCTGGTAGCTAACATTTGAGTGTTGTAACCTTAGATCATGTGAGAGGTATTGGGTTGCAAATCTCCATTTTGAAGGGAGTTGCCTTTGAGTCTTCCAAACGCAATGGCGTGAAGATGTAAAATGAAGCCCTCCTGAAGGGAGAGTAAACAGCCTGGTGGCTGGAATTGTTTGGCTGTTTTGGCTGTGGAGAGAGAGACCTTTGCTTTTAGTTCTCTTTGGATTACTTCATATTTTCTAAGATGCTAAGCCTGTGCTGGACAGCACAAGACAATATATGCATATTTTGGACATAACATTTGATGTATTCTGTTTCATTTTAATGAGTTCTGCCAGTAAAAGTTTAAATAATATTTTTATGGGTCTGGGAAAAGATTTATTCCAAAAGGAGTCCGTTCTTATGCTTCCAATTGCTTCAAACTGCAACAATATTAATATCTGCAACAAGAGATGCAAAGGAAAGTCTCATCTAAGATTTGTAGGTAGTTATATTAATGAACGCTATTCATCAGCCAAAAGGTTTTTCATCCAATAAGCCAGCCTTTGGCAATGTGGTGCCCACTGGGTGTTTTGGACTACAACTCCTATCAGCCCCGGAAAGCACAGCTTTGCTGATGGTCTGGCTAAGAATAAGGCAACTTCCTACATTCTTATGGAAATCAGCCCTTTATTCCGAATACTGAGGATTAGAACCTTACTTTATTTTAAGGGAAGGACCGAAGCTCAGGTACAGCTATCTCTCCACTTGCTTCAAACCACCCAAAAGTGTTTAGGCAGCTCTGTTATTTACTTATTAGTAAAATGAGGAGGGCAATAGCTCATTGGCAGAGCATCTGCCTTGCAAGCAGGAGGTCCCAGATTCAGTTCCTGACATCTCCAGGTTGGGCTACCTGAAACCCTGGACGGCAGCTGCCAGCCAGTGTCAGCAGCACTGAGCTAAGTGGACAAGGCAGCTTCCTGTGTTTTGCTGTTTCAATAGCTGGCCCCTTCCTTTTTTGCACAGAGTGCTCCAAAAAGGACAGAAGCAGTATTCATGAATTCTCCATTGCCCATTTCATCTCTTCCGAGCTAAAGGGGTTCACAAGGAGCCCTCAGCTGCCTAGAAAACATCCTCGCTGCAGCAGCTGCTGAACAACAGTCATAACTTACCAACCAAGAATTCATTTCCAAGAGCAGAGGAAATTGGGACACACACACACACACCCCACTGTGACACTTCGGTTTCAGGTTTAATGTTCCTATTTAGTTCAAATGCCCAATTTCTACACTGATTTATACTTCTTCCCCTTTCCATTTACCTTTGCTCTGTTCGAAACATTTAAAAAGGTCTTTCTTCAGCAATAGAAGTGGTGGAATAGCAGGAAGGGTGTTATGTAATTCAAGCCCTGGGACACAAGAGATTCACCTCCTTCCTTGACCCCCTTCATCACTTTAATGCAGAATTTCTTAAATGCTCTGTGAGCATCCCTTATTTGCATGTGAACCACTGAAATGAAATGGTGGTGAGTGGTGCACATTGAACTTGATAGGGTGGGAGGCAGGGAGCTGGACAGCAGGAGGCGCCACAGCCCACGACACACAAAGCCAACTAATTCTAGTTTTGCCCTCATCCTCCTCTCTGCTGCAACACTAAGACTAAGGAGGAGGGAGGTGACAGGCAGGGCCACCCCCGGACAAGTTGTAAGAAAGAAGGCTGGCAGGAGGAGGCTGACTGGGAGCAGACTAAAGTTGATGGGTCACTGCCTCTTTCACCCTAACAGACCAGCCACCGCTGTTGAAATGGACTTCCACTGAGCGATGATATTTTAAAATTTAACGTGAAATGTTAACTTGGAATATGGAATGTCCTAAGGCTACTTGAGGGACGCGGGTGGCGCTGTGGGTTAAACCACAGAACCTAGGACTTGCCGATCAGAAGGATGGCGGTTCGAATCCCCATGACGAGGTGAGCTCCCGTGCTCGGTCCCTGCTCCTGCCAACCTAGCAGTTCGAAAGCACGTCAAAGTGCAAGTAGATAAATAGGTACCACTCTGGTAGGAAGGTAAAAGGCGTTTCCGTGCTCTGCTCTGGTTCGCCAGAAGTGGCTTAGTCATGCTGGCCACATGACCCGGAAGCTGTACGCCGGCTCCCTCGGCCAATAAAGCGAGATGAGCACCGCAACCCCAGAGTCAGTCACGACTGGACCTAATGGTCAGGGGTCCCTTTACCTTTACTTTTTAAGGCTACTTGAGGGTTTTGCCAAGAGATCTTGTTGGCTACTAAGAGAACAAGATGCTGGATTTTATTATTATTATTTATACCCCACCCATCTGGCTTACCTGGACCATTGGCCTGATCCAGCAGGGCTTTTCTGATGCACTTAAGCAGACATATGTAGGATAGGTCAGTCGGTAGAACATGAGACTCATAATCGCAGGGTAATTGGTTTGGGCCCCACACTGGGCAAACGATTCCTGCATTGCAGAGGGTTTGACTTAGATGACCCTCATGATCCCTTCCAACTCTATGATTCTGTGAGTCTATGACTGCGGTGTTCGACATACAGGCACCTCTTGATTGTTTACGGAGACATCATGCAGGCCGTCACGCAAGCTGACAGCTATCAAGCACTGCCAAGCAGCTAATAGGATGGTATGTCCACTGTCAGATTCTATCAAGGACTTAACGCCTACCAACCCACAAATGGTCCAGTGTAAGATCTCATTACATAGAGCTATCAAATGCAGTCAAGTTCCGAGCACCACGGGATGTCAATTCGAGTCACCAAAGATCCTGTGAACACATCAGAAAAATAGTTAAGTGTTCTAAAAGAATAACCAGCATCAAAACTGGCTTGCAGCTGTCCAGGTTTGAAGAAGTTAACTCAAGGACCTTGCGGTGTAGGTTGGTTGGTGTTAAAAGGGGGGAGGGGACACCCCAGGAGCCAAGTACAATTTTTCTTATCGACATTTATGTTTATGGGAACAGTAATTGAGAGGAGTTATAGTGGATCTGTGTGCAGTGGGCATGCCATAGTGCTCTATTGCCCACGTGCCCAGGGTCTTAAGAAGCTGGCACAAGCTGCCATCACACAGGGAAAGATTCTTTAAATACAGCCCTTAAAGTATTTCAAGCAGCCTTGCCCACTCTACCGCCTGTTCCTTGTCTGTGTTTTATTTACTGGGGACTGAAAGAGTGTGTGTGTGTGTGTGTGGTTTCTGGGCATTGCTAGACAGGGAAAATTAAACTGCTGATACCCTAATGTCATACACACACACCCTATGGTGCGACTGCATTTGGAATACTGTACTTTTTCTGGTTGTCTCACTTCAAAAAAGATATTGTAGAGTGATGAAAGGTTCAAAAAAAGGGCAACCAAAATGATCGAGAGGGTGGAGAGACTCCCCTATGAGGAGAGATTGCAGCATTTGGGAGTTTAGAGAAAAGGAGAGTTAGAGGCGATATGATGGAAATGTATAAAATGATGCACAGCATGGCAGAAGTGGACAGAGAAATGTTTTCCTCTCTCTCTCATAACACCAGAGCTGGCAGACATCCAGTGAAGCCTGAATGTTGAAAGAGTCTGGACAGAGAAAATAAAGGGCTTCTTCACACAGAGTTAAACTATAGAGTTGTCGTCCCCTGTCCCCCCCAGGAAGCAGTGATGGCCACCAACTCGGATGGCTTTTTGAGAGAATTGGACAAATTCATAGAGGAGAGGGCTGTCAGTGGCTACTAGTCATAACGGTTGTGTTCTACCTCCACAGTCGGATACAGTTACTATGCTTCTAAAGACCAGTTGCTGGAAACAGCAGGAGGGGAGAGGGCTCTTGCGTTCGAATCCTGCTTACGGGCTTTCCACAGGCATCTGGTTGGCCACTGAGAGAACAGGACACTAGACCAGATGGGTCATTGGCCTGACCCAGAGAGGCTCTTCTTATGGGTATTTTTTTAGTTCAGAATATGGACACCTGTGTGTGTTCTGCATGCAGCCCAACCAAAGACTGTGGGGCTTGACAAATGCCTAACAATGCCATCTCCCTGATAGTCAGCTACAGTGGTACCTCGAGTTACAGACGCTTCAGGTTACAGACGCTTCAGGTTACAGACTCCGCTAACCCAGAAGGGTTAAGAACTTTGCCTCAGGATGAGAACAGAAATCGCAAAGCAGCGGCACGGCAGCAACAAGAGGCCCCATTAGCTAAAGTGGTACCTCAGGTTAAGAACAGTTTCAGGTTAAGAACGGAGACCTCCAGAACGAATTAAGTTCTTAACCTGAGGTACCACTGTATTTGTTTGAAGGAGCTGCCCCAGGTCCCTTCTCCCCTCCATTCTCCCCCCAGCTGTGGAATATATGCCCATGCTGCCCGGGGCAGGCGTGCTCCCAAGGGGGATGTGGTGCGGAGGGTGCCCTCCCAGGCACGGGATAGCCGCTCAGGTGCACAGAGCAGCAAGCATGCCCTGCAGCCGGGGGCAGAGCAAGCCTCCCATGGTGGACATTCAAAGCGCCACCCACCCACGACTCCCAAGCCTCCCCCAAGCTGTCAAAACAAAGGAGGAAGGGGGAAATGCTGCCGGCAAAGTGGCGCAGCTCCTCCCCTTACCCCAATGGCTTGGGGTAGGCTGGGGAGTCGCTGGCGGGAGGTGCGCCGAATGTCACCCCCCTCAGTGAGGGCACCTGGGATGATCCGCCCCCACCCACCCCTTCCTACGCCCCTGCCTTCTCCCACTGTATTGTCCCTCTGGTGCAGGATGTGGAAACAGCTTCCCCATTGGCAAAGGAAGCCCACCCCCCACATCCTTTGGAGCTACACACCTGACAAGTAAAACACCCAAGTTTACTATACGTTTTCGTGAAGGGTACACTGGTGCGCGAGGGACACGGGTGGGGCTGTGGGTTAAACCACAGAGCCTAGGACTTGCGGATCAGAAGGTTGGCGGTTCGAATTCCCGCGATGGGGTGAGCTCCTGTTGCTCGGTCCCTGCTCCTGCCAACCTAGCAGTTCGAAAGCACGTCAAAGTGCAAGTAGATAAATAGGCACCACTCTGACGGGAAGGTAAACAGCGTTTCCATGAGCTGCTTGGTTTGCCAGAAGCTGTACGCCGGCTCCCTCGGACAATAAAGCGAGATGAGCGCCGCAACCCCAGAGTCGGCCACGACTGGACCTAATGGTCAGGGGTCCCTTTACCTTTACCTTTACCTTTATACTGGTGCCCATGCAGAGTGCTGCTATTCTCAAGCAGGTTTCAGTCACCTGCAAGCAAATTCAGGCCACTCGGTCAAAGTGGATTCAGAGCTCTTGCGCAACAAACCCACTTCCCCAAAATATCAGGCCATTTTTTGTGACAAAGCAGCTGGGAAGTGGAGGATGAGAACGTAAGTGGTAACTCCAAACCTATGTAGTGGACAAGTGTCAATGTATTTGTCTTCTGGGATCAGGTTTTCCATGAAACTAATAAAATTGCTCAACAATATGTCAGGAAGACTCCAGAGCTTGCTCTGCTAAATTTATTTACAGATGGTAATATGGACTTGAGAGATAAACCACGATAGGATACTTATTAGAAGCTGCTCATATGACTATTGCACCTTTTTGGAAAGACCGTTAAGGTGCTAATTTAACAGCATGGTATGAAAGGTTTCAGCAGATAAAATCACATGTAAACTAAGAATAGCTAGAGGAAATAAACACAGAGATTGGTTTGCGAGAGACCAGTGGAATTTTATCGCTTATTGCTTATACAAATACTTCAGACAGCAAACAGAAAGTCCCTAGGGTGTCCTCCAGAATATGGATCTGTTAAATGTTTGTTTTCACTTTTTATTAATTTAAATACGCTATCTCTGCATTTATATGAACTTCTTTGTGGGTGTCTGTGCATAGAAGCTTCTTGGTGTTTTTCTTCTGATTTTGTTCAGCTTGTTACGGGGTAGATTTCATAACGTCCTTTCGTCTTTTGTTAAATTGTTGGTGCTTGTTATGTAACTTAAGAAAATAAATAAAAGACAGACACACGGAGACAGAAATTAGTTGTTTTCAACTGTTTTTAATATGGTGTAATATTGTATGTTAATATTAATGTTTGTGTCCATTGTTGTAACCCACCCTGGGACCTGAGGGTGATGGGTGGATTAATAATAATAATAATAATAATAATGCCCTGCTGGATCAGGCCAGCAGCCCATCTAGTCCAGCATTCTGTTCTTACAACAGCCAGCCAGATGCCTGTGCAAAACTCTCAAGTGAGACCAGAGCACAACAGCCCTCACCCCTCCTGTGACTTCCAGCAACTAATATTCAGAAGTATCCCTGCCTCTGACTGTAGAGCAGGAGTAGGCAACCTAAGTAATAATAATAATAATAATAATAATAATAATAATAATAATAATAATAATAATAATTTATTTGTACCCCAGCCATCTGGCTGGGTTTTCCTAGCCACTCTGGGCTGCTTCAAAAATATGTCACACATTAAAAACTTCCCTGAACAGGGCTGCTTTCAGGTGTATTCTAAATTTCAGGTAGTGGTTTGTCTCTTTGACATCTGATGAGAGGGCGTTCCACAGGGCGGGCACCACTACCGAGAACGCCCTCTGCCTGGTTCCCTGTAGATTTGCTTCTCGCAGTGAGGGAACCACCAGGAGGCCCTCGGCACTGGACATCAGCGTCCGGGCTGAACAATGGGGGTGGAGACACTCCTTCAGGTATACCAAGGCCATTTAGGGCTTTAAAGGTCAATACCAACACTTTGAATTGTGCCCGGAAACAAGTAGTCCATGGGGGTCATTTAACTGGCCCCTGAGCCGCCCCCAAACTGACCTGCCTGCTCACCGAGTACCCACATGCTGCACTAAACCAGCGCAGCATGGTGTGGGGAATCGCTTCCGCGGTGCCAGAAATCACATCTGCACATGCTCAGATGCCAAAAATCACATCTGCGCATGCTCAGACACTGGCAATTGCATCTGCGCAGATGCAGACACTGGAAATCATGGCCGTGCACGTTCATGCGCATGCACAATCTGGCCCACAGAGGGATCTCCGCTGGAGTGAACCGGCCCAGGTGAGGTGAACCTTGCCGACCCCTGCTGTAGAGGCATCATGATTATTGGCCACTGATAGCCTTAACCTTCATGAGCATGCAGCTTCAAGCAAATCAGAATACATGTTCAATAAATAGCAGATGTTGTCTAACTCCCCTCCAAACAAATCAGAACGAATGCTCAATAAACAAGTCATCTAGAAGCAACCTAAGTGTTCTGTCTGTTTGGAAGAGGGGGGATTCTGTGCCTCACTGGGTTTTCTCCTGTGAAACGTGTGTGTGTGTGTGTGTGTGTGTGTCTATGACAGTTTTTGATTTCCAAATGTGCCCTCTAGGCCACAAAGAGTTAGAAGCCCATAAATCCACACATAAATAATAAATTGCCACCTTGCCTGGATGGGGTTTCTTGTGTGTAATTAAATGGTAGCTTAAGCAAGGAGGGACTGGCTTTGTTTCTGACATCTAACCTGATCTCCTTGCCAATTTCCTGGAATGAATCTGAAAGCAAGGCGTTTTACTGCCCATAAATTTCAAGTGAGGTTTACGAGATGCTGAGGAAGACAAGAGAGGGATGGCTGTTACCCTTTCACCCTGTTCATCTCCCACCAGAGATATCTGGCTGGCTGGTGGCTGCTGGAAGCAGCACACAGGAGCACATGCAGTTCTAGTAAGGACACAAAACAAATGAAGATCATGCCACCCTTTGCATGGAACCAGGTTGTTGCTGTTGTTTAGTCGTTCAGTCGTGTCCGACTCTTCGTGACCCCATGGACCAGAGCACGCCAGGCACTCCTGTCTTCCACTGCCTCCTGCAGTTTGGTCAAACTCATGCTGGTAGCTTCAAGAACACTATCCAACCATCTCGTCCTCTGTCGTCCCCTTCTCCTTGTGCCCTCAATCTTTCCCAACATCAGGGTCTTTTCCAGGGAGTCTTCTCTTCTGATGAGGTGGCCAAAGTATTGGGGCCTCAGCTTCAGGATCTGTCCTTCGAGTGAGCACTCAGGGCTGATTTCCTTAAGAATGGATAGGTTTGATCTTCTTGCAGCCCATGGGACAGGTAGTTGTTCTAAAATGTTATAAGCATTCGAGATCCAACTTGCTTCCATCATGGGGGTTCAGAGCAAATAAAAATAAGGTTGAATAACACCATAGCCATTTAGGGGTTTTAGTTTAGAGAGGTGGCATCATAGACGTTTATAAAATTATGTGTAGCATGGAGAAAGTAGATAGAGAAAAGGTTTTATCCCTCTTTCATAACACTGGAACTCAGGGACATCCAGTGAAGCTGAAGATTGGAAGATTCCAGACCAAGACCTCTAAAAGGAGTTGTGTCAGGAACAGCCCTGTTTCCATGCCCTGGATTTTCTGAGAACAGAATGTTGAACTAGATGAGCCACTGGCCAGATTCAACAAGCTCCTCTTATATTCTTATATTCTCTGGTAGGGATGGGTGTGAGATTCAATTCCATTACAGTGGTACCTCGGGTTACATACACTTCAGGTTACAGACTCCGCTAACCCAGAATTAGTGCTTCAGGTTAAGAACTTTGCTTCAGGATGAGAACAGAATTCGTGCTCCGGCTGCACGGCAGCAGCAGAAGGCCCCATTAGCTAAAGTGGTGCTTCAGGTTAAGAACAGTTTCAGGTTAAGAACGGACCTTCAGAATGAATTAAGTACTTAACCCGAGGTACCACTGTAGTATCAAAAGGCAAACCACCTGATTCTCACTTTCTAAAACAGTACTAGACCTTTGAAAGTTGCACTTTGCCAAATGTTGAAATGTAGCATTGTGTTCAACCAAGTAATGTGTACAAAACTGCATATTCTGGGGTAAAGTGTGCATTAAAATGTATACATTTTAAAAAACAATAATAATACAAAAATGCATTCTGTTTTGCAAAACCGTGTACGCTAGGAAAAATTGCATACAAATATGCCTGTCAAGAGAAATTCGCACTAAAATTATGGTGAATTTTGATGTAGACTTGTTTCTGAAAAATTTGCAGCCTAATGTGGAAATGAGGAGAACTAAACTTAAAAATGGGGAGGGGGGGGAGAGAGAAACCAAAATTGACAAATATGCCTATCTGCAAGGCCTGGTCACAAACCCTAGTAGCCTAAATAACAACCTTTTCTCTCTCCTTACAGAGATCCGTGAGGCATTCAAAGTATTTGACCGGGACGGCAACGGTTTCATCTCCAAGCAGGAACTGGGCACAGCAATGAGGTCCCTTGGCTACATGCCCAATGAGGTGGAGCTGGAAGTCATCATCCAGAGACTAGACATGGATGGTAAGACTTTTTGGAGGGGGGGTGGGAAAAGTTTTGGATGCTCCCCTCCCCCTCTTGTTGCTCTTCTCTTTTGAATCAAACTCCGTTTCTTCTGTGTGCTCTCCTCCCTGACTAGCCTTCCCCCAGTCTGGTGTCCTCCAGATGTTGTGGACCAGCCAGCAAAGACTCCCACTCCTGGAGGAAGAAATGGCATTTGGGAGGAGTGATCTGTCCCTGAAGGCATAAAAGGCTTCAGTCAAGTCCCAGGCACTCTAGGAGCAAGTAGCTCACTTAGAGCTCTCCGTGGTGCTGAAACTACTGGCCAGCCTTGTGCTCATTTGTCAAATCCCTGTGCCTTCTCCCTGGTGCTATTAGGCATGGATGTGGGGAACAGAGAGGCGACATGTTTCGGGGAGGGTGCTCAGTCTTGATCCTTCTTATCCCACCTTCACCTCACACCTTTCCCCCTTCTGTTCCTAGCTTGCTCAGCCAGGCTGCCTTCCCTCCCGCACTGAACTTCATGAGCGTCCCCGGCTGATGTGCCTCTAATGTGACCATTGCCAGAGCTATTACAGATTTGATGTCCCCCAGCTAAAGGGAATATTTGTCTTTCAGAAAAGAGTCTCATCCCAGAGTTGTAAAAAAAGGTTGACAGCTCCATAAAATTCAAGCTGCGAATTTGCCAGCGCTCAGAATTGCTCTTATCTCTGGGCTGCTTTCCATGGAAGGGATTGATATTAAAGGTGGCAAAACTGACCCTACTTGGCTGGCTCCAGAGAGTAAGACAACTGGACTCGGGTCCCTGGCCCACAGATTCAGGAAGGGCCCATTCATAGGGGCAAGGGGCACCCATGGAGTAGCTGAATTCTATCCCTTCTTTTGCTTGTCTACCTTATGTGATGGCCCCCATTAGCTACTGTTTTAGAAGGCTGCAAAAGAGGCACAATTTTCCCTCTTGCACCACCTGAAGCTGCTGGGAGTTGTAGTGCAAAATAACTAGAGCGCTCCAGCTTGGGGAAGACTGCTTAATTAGGGGAAAGGCCATAGCTGAATGGTAGAGTTTCTTTTTTACATGCACAAGATCTCAGGTTCAATCCCTGGCATCTTCAGGTAGGGCCAGGCATATCCTCAGTCTGAAACCCTGGAGAGTTGCCACTAGTCAGTGTAGACAATACTGACCTAGATGGACTAATGGTGTGACTCAGTTTAAGGCAGCTTGCTGCATTCCTAATTGTAGCTCTGTGGTAGAACATCTAGTTTACATGCAGAAGGTCCCAGGTTCAATCCCCAGCAGTTCAAGGTAGTGCTGGGAAAGTCTTTTGGCTGACAACCTGGGGAGCCACTGGTGGTCAGTGTAGATAATTCTGAGCTGGATAGACAAGTGATCTGACTCAGTATAAGTTAGCTTCCTTTGGCACAGCACATGCATTGCGTGCAAGTGGTCTCCCATTCGATCCCTAACATCTCAGGGTAGGGCAAGGAAACTGCTGTCAGTCAGCACAGATGATACTGGAGCACATGGACCAGTGGTCCAACTCAATGTAAGGCAGCTTCCTATATTACTAACTTTAGCTCAGTCAGTAGAGCATCTGCCTTGCATGCCAAAGGTTCTGGATTCAATTCCTGGCATTTCCAGGTGAAGCTGGGAGAGAGCAGTGCCTGAAATCTTGGAAGGATGCTTCCAGTCAGTGTGGATGATATTGAGCCACATGGACCAAGGTCTAACTCAGCATAATACAGCTTTCTATCTCCAACTTTTAGTAGCAGTCAATTATAGGTGCATGCAAAGGAAAGCCATGGTGGCAAAGTGGATTTGAGGAGCAGGTGTCTGCACAGGGGTATTATCCAGCTCAGTAGTGATGCCTTGGCTGGCAACTCCTGTGTGCCAAGGGGGCTTGCCCAGGAAATTGGTTCTCTCTCACACACACACTGGCTGCCAGTTTGGCCCAGCAGCTGGGGAATGACAAGTATCTTTCTGAGCAGCCCAGTGGTGACTACAGGTAATCCATAGTTTCTGGATAACCAAGCCCACCTTGGCTCTGCACTGGCAAAAAGCACTTCAGCTTGAATAGGGACATTATTTTCAAATATGTTTGGGGGAAATAGTCTGAGACCTCAGAAAGCCACTGCCAGTGGGAATAGGCAGTGGTGGACTAAGTGAACAAGTAAGCTGACGTGGTCTAAAGGAGTTTCAAAAATCACCCCCAATGTCTGAATTGCCTAAGTTCACAGCCTGAAAACAGCTTTAGTTGGAAGGCCGTTGCTCAGCAGCAGAGTATCTGCTTTGCATATGCAGAAGGTCTCACAGGTTCAATCCTTCAATACAGTCATACCTTATGTTATGTCCGCTTCATGCTACGTTCTTTCAGGATACGTCCCGTGGTGACCTGGAAGTACCGGAAAGGGTTACTTCCGGGTTTCGCCCCTCTCGCTTGCGCAGAAACACAAAATGATGTCACGCACATGCACAGAAGCAGCAAATCGCAACCCGCGTGTGCACAGACACGCCACAGCGGCTTGCATTCTTTTCATGGTAAATGGGCCTCCAAAACGGATCCTGTTCGCAACCAGAGGTACCATTTGTACACACCTTTTGGTGCCAGGCAAAAACATTCCTCTTTAACCAGGCCTTTGGCTGATTGACGTCCAATGCCCTTTTAAAATGTGTTGAGGGCAGGGGTTATAGGGTTGTTCTTGTTTTTATTTTGTGTTTTGTGTTTTTATTTTGTGATTTTATGTTGTCAGCTGCCCCAAGACTGGTGAGCATAGGGCAGAATACATATTAAACAAACAAACTATCCATGACATCTCCAGGTAGGACTGTGAAAGACTCCTCCTGCCTGAAACCCTGGAGAACCACTCTGTCAGGGACTGGACTGAACAGGAAGAATAGAAATTGAGCCCTCGGTCTGATCGGCTCCTCTCAGAAGAGGAGGAGGAGGAGTGGGAAATTTCGACCCCCATGTCTCCAGCAGTTTCAGGAGGAGAGGGAGGCATGGATGATGCACAGCAGAATGAGGAAATGTCTAGTTACGAGATAGTGGAGGAGGAGGGAGAAGTTAGAGAGCAGACAGCAGAGATCTCCCTGGAGAGTATGGGAAACCCTCCTAGTCCAAGGGCTCACTGGTCCCTCCATGTTCAAGAACAGAGAATGCAGAGGGATGTGACTCCTGTGACTTCCCGTAGGTTTCCAGGATGTTGTGGGAGACAGAAGAGGAGGGACTCAGAGTAGCCAACGTCTCCTATGCATGGAGATGTAGATCCTTTGTCTTGCAACCAGATGACTGAATCAAAAGCCGTAAAATACGAACAGTTTGTTCTTCTTGCCTATGAGGCTACCGGGGGAGAAGAGGATACTGTCAGGAGCTTGTCCTACTCTCGAGTAGGACCCTGCCAGAGACACATGCCCGACTGGCATGTTCCCTCCCTCCTGGTCAATCGTTCGGGAGCTTCAAAAGCTTTCTTCTGCCCAAACATCACCGCGATCGATGCCAACAGACATCGGCACACTTTGGGATCCGCAGAGTCTTCACAGCTTGTGTAACAGACCTCAGCAACTCGGCATTTTGGCTAAACTACCTTACTTACATATAAACACACATGGAGCACTGCAACCTGGCTCCCTCTCACTCTAGCATCAGACAGCAAAGAGAAAAAGAACAAAGGATAATAGTCCCACTTCATGGAACACAGCAACACAAACATCCTGTCTCCATCACTTTCCACTCTGTGGAGTCAAAACATACAACGTCATGTGATAGACAAAAATCCCATGACTGCAATAATGGAGCAGGAATTCTAACAGATACTCCACACTTGAAACACTGCCAGTCAATGTAGACAATGAACCAACCAATCGATGAACCAATAGTCTAACTCAATACAGTGAAGGGACGTAGCATCTCCTTTGCATGCCAAAATTCCTAGGTTCAATCCTTGGCATCTCTAAGTATGGCTGTTCTCCACTAAAGATGAGATGGGTCCTAGGGCAAGGGTGCTATTTCAGTGGTAGAACATCTGCTTTTCATGCAGAAGGTCCTAGTTTCAATCTGTGACATCTCCAGGAAGTTCTGGGAAAGACTCCATCCTGAACCCTGGAAAGCAGCTGCCAGTCAGTGTAGACAATACTGAGCTGGACAGACCAATACTCTGACTCAGTATAAGGCAGCTTCCAGTGTTCCTGCACTGATCAGCTGGAGAATAATATACCTTCATTTTCTGCTGCTGCCTCTGGGCTGCCTTTGTTGCAGTGACAGATTAACAGAGCTGTCCGTGTAATGGAGATAATTAACTCTGGCATTCCCCAATAATTATCCAGAGGCCATGCCAGCTCATCTGATCTACTCACCAGATCACCAGGGTAGATAGAAGATCCCCAGAGGGATGGTGTTTTCAGCCCAACTCTATTTCCTAGGTTATTGACTTCCTTGCTGGATTTTAATCTGTGAGCTGGTTACCTAATGGGGTTTTTAACCTTTGTGCCTGTTTCTTCGGGGGCAGCAGGGAATGGGGGGGGGCGGTCCAATCAGAAGGAATGGCTGTTTGTCAAGGCAGCTGGGATGCAAGATCAAAGGCAGTGAAAGGCAGTGTGTGAAGTGATACAGACGGTGGCAAAGCATCTAGCTAGCATATATATATATATCTCCTAACACATGCACTAATGGGAAGTGAATTGGTGGTTGACTGACCAAGGATGAGATATATAGGGGTCGTGGCAAATAGCTTGATGAAAATGTTGGCCCAGCGTGCCTATCAGCTGCGGAGGGGAAAGGTGAATTCCATGCTAGGGGTCATTAGGAAAGGGATGTAAAATTATTATTATTATTATTATTATTATTATTATTATTATTATTATTATTAACTGCCAGAGTCATAATGCAGTTGTACAAATCTATCCTGTGACCACACCTGGAAGATAGGTCAAAAAGGATACTGCAGAGCTGGGGGGGGGGTTCAGGAAAAGGGCAATCAAAACCATCAAGGCTTTAGAGCAAGTCCAGGCTTTCCCTGACCCATAAAAATGGACCCTGTGTTTATGTCTTTGAATCGCATTAACAGTTTGTTTGTTTGTTTGTTTGTTTGTTTGTTTGTTTGTTTGTTTGTTTAATTAAATAAATAATTAAAGCAACCTTACAGGAGAAGCTATCTGACTTACACAACGTATCATTTGGACCTCAGAAAACATTCTGTGTGAAAGCAAAGCTAAAAAGCAAACATATCCCTTCTCAAACTATTTAGAGACAAACAAAAGCAAGAAATAACTTACCGTATAAATATAAATGTAAGACTGTCATCACGCAGGTGGTTGGCAAGCAATGCAAGCAGGGGAGGTAACCCCTAGTAAAAACACATACAGTGGTACCTCGGGTTAAGTACTTAATTCGTTCCGGAGGTCCGTACTTAACCTGAAACTGTTCTTAACCTGAAGACCACTTTAGCTAATGCGGCCTGCTGCTGCTGCTGCGCCGCCGGAGCACGATTTCTGTTCTCATCCTGAAGCAAAGTTCTTAACCCGAGGTACTATTTCTGGGTTCGCGGAGTCTGTAACCTGAAGTGTATGTAACCTGAAGCGTATGTAACCCAAGGTACCACTGTACTTCTAACACTAGTATGCCCATTTGGTTGTTTTCTATGAAGCATTGCTAAGAACAATTCTTGCCTTCCACAAAGAAGCTGCCTGCCTGTGAATTGTTTTTAGTTATTTTAGTATTGTGTTTTTATATGGTTTTAACCTGCCATGGGGACCTGGTGCTGCCTCGTTTTCACCTGTGCTGGTGTCTGTCATTTCCAGGCGATGGACAAGTGGACTTTGAGGAGTTTGTGACGTTGCTTGGCCCCAAACTTTCCACATCCGGCATCCCGGAAAAATTCCACGGCACTGATTTTGACACTGTATTTTGGAAGGTAAGGAAACACCGATTCCTGCCCCCTGCCCCTGAAACCTGATGGTTTGGCCCTCTTTCTTGATTTTACTGCAGATATATGTACTGAAGATGCGTATTTTCCCGTTTTTCATGGTGACTGGAACTGCTGGTTCACACCAGGAGGTAGGCATCACCATTTTCCTTAATTATGTCATGCTCCTTCATGCTTCCCAGCTCAATTTCCATCTCACAGAGGAAGGGAATGGGGATTCCTCAGGGTGTTTCTACATTTTATGGCAGCCTCCCCTCAGCCTGGTGCCATCCATGTGTTTTGGACTACAACTCACATCAGCCCCAGCCTGCATGGCCTTCCACTCTTGAGGTAGGGATGGAATCTGGGAGAAGTGATGGTGAAGTCAAACAGGTCTCAGTCATCATTGTAGCAAGCAGCTCACTTAGAGCTCTCCATGGTGCTGAAACTACTGACCTGCATTGTGCCCTGTGGAAGGACATTAGCCTATCAGGGATGGTGGACCTGTGGTCCACCAGATGTTGATGGACTACAGCTCCCATCATGCCTGACCATTGGCCATGCTGGCTGAGCCTGATGGGAGCTGTAGTCCAACAACATCTGGAAGGCCACAACCTCCCTGTCCCAAGCCTATATGAAATCCTAGAACAGCCTTCCCAACCTGGTGCCCTTTAGATGTTTCAGACTACAACTCACATCAGCCCCAACCATGTTCTTATCTACCGTACCATCATACAGCAGTGCTGGTTTGGGGCTGATGGGAACTGTAGTCCAAACCCTCTGGTTTTGTAGTCCAAAACCAAGTTGAAGGAGGCTGCTGCTGGGTTTGGCACCCTGTCTTTAAAACAACGTCCATAGGATCACTTTTAGCAAATCAATATATCAAAACACTCTATTCCCTCCACCGTTTTCAAGTAGCCCCATTTGTGCAAATATGCCACACAGCCAGTCTGTGATGTCCTTGCCACCTTCCTTTTAAAAGATCCGTGGGTCTAGAATTACAAACACCAGTCATTGACTAAGGAGCTTCTCTCTTTTATCTTAAGATTCATAGCATTGAGCCTGTTCATGCAAAGCCCTAACCATGGCCCAGTAGTTTCTTCACATGAACCACATTCCTCTTGGCCAGGGACGGAAAACCATTTCCAGCCAGTGGGATGGATATGTATTTATTTATTTAAAAATATTTACATGCCGCTGTGTCAGAAAAATCTATAACAAAGCGGTTTCCAGCAATAAAACCATAGAATAAAAACCATAACAAAGGTTAAAACAGACATCAATTAACCATTTTGGAAAGATGTACTCTTAATTGCCTACATAGGCCTGGCACAGTAGTAAGGTTTTCAGCATAGAATGTGCCTGCTGAATATCTATTGGCAATGAGTTCCACAAGACTGGCCCAGTAACATTAAAGGTTCAAAACAAAACAAATTCCTTCCAGTAGCACCTTAAAGACCAACTAAGTCAGTTCTTGGTATGAGCTGACTTGGTATGAGCTGACCAACTAAGTCAGTTCTTGGTATGAGCTGACTTGGTATGAGCTTTCGTGTGCATGCACACTTCTTCAGATACACTGAAACAGAAGTTTCCAGACCCTTCTATATAGTGAGAAGGTGGGGAGGGGTATTACTCAGAAGGGTGGTGGGAATGGGTGATCGGCAGATAGCTGTGATGAGCCCGTTGACGACTCTTAACGATTCCCACCACCCTTCTGAGTAATACCCCTCCCCACCTTCTCACTATATAGAAGGGTCTGGAAACTTCTGTTTCAGTGTATCTGAAGAAGTGTGCATGCACACGAAAGCTCATACCAAGAACTGACTTAGTTGGTCTTTAAGGTGCTACTGGAAGGAATTTGTTTTGTTTTGACTATGGCAGACCAACACGGCTACCTATCTGTAATTAAAGGTTCAGTTTCTTGTTGCTGTCAAACAAGTCTCAGCAAGTCAGGGAATGGCCAACGATGCTCCTGCAGATGATCTCAGATACTGATCTGGGGCATAAAGGTTCAGGCAGTCCCTGTGGTACCCTAGAGCTAAGTTGTTCAGGGCTTTGTAAATTAACCTTGAATCTGGCTTGGTAGTAGATGGGCAGACAGTGCAGCTGTTTTAGCAATAGTGTCTCATGTCCTCGACCAGAAGCTCCTGTCAGCCGTCTGGCCACTGCATTCTGCAGACCCGCACAGAGTGCATTACAGCAATCCAGCCTTGATGTTACCAATGTATGGACTACAGTGGTCAGGCTATCCCTGCCCAGGAATAGCTATAGTTGATGAAGCTGATAAAATGGTCCCCCAACCTCCCCTGCCCAGAGCTGCTTTGAGAGGTGGATAGAGCCACCTACCTGTCAGTCACCTGACATCACAATGCCATCAGGTAGCATATTTTCCATCCTTTGCCCATGTGGTTTGAAATGGAACTGGAAGTCATTCCTTGGATACAACCCAATTTCCCATCATATCCAATCATTGGTCATGCTGGCAAGGGCTGATGGGAATTGTAGTCCAACAACATCTGGAAGTCACCACATTGGCTAACCCTGGTGTATGTGTGTGTGTGTGTGTGCTCCCTGGCTCAACCAAAGCTCCATGCAATGGATTCAGGAGCTGTGACCATCCTGTGACGACTGTTCCTACCTCTGCAGTGCGACATGCAGAAGCTGACGGTTGACGAGCTGAAGCGGCTGCTGTACGACACTTTCTGCGAGCACCTCTCCATGAAGGACATTGAGAACATCATCATGACGGAGGAGGAAAGCCACATGGGGAATGCAGAGGAGTGTCCAGTTGATGTGGAGAGTAAGCAAATCTTTGCCAGCACTTGGATCACTGGGTGCCATGGGATTTCAGTTTGGGAGCCACGGAAATCATGGGAGCCATGGGAGCTGGACATCAGCTCCATACGTACACTTCTACGAGCTGGCCATAAAAGGGAACTACTTGCCCTTCAATCCCATAGGCAGGAGCATCTAGGTAGAAGCCTTCCAGCCAAGGTATCAGGTGATGGGGAAGGAGCCAATCATCTCTGGCATCTCCCTGTAGGTAGGATAGGGGTTCTTTAAACTGAACTAAAAGTACTCTGGGACGCAGGTGGCGCTGTGGGTTAAACCACAGAACCTAGGACTTGCCGATCAGAAGGTCGGAAGTTCGAATCCCCATGACAGGGTGAGCTCCCGTTGCTCGGTGCCTGCTCCTGCCAACCTAGCAGTTCAAAAGCATGTCAAAGTGCAAGTAGATAAATAGGTACTGCTCCGGCGGGAAGGTAAAAGGCGTTTCTGTGCGCTGCTCTGGTTCGCCGAAAACAGCTTAGTCATGCTGGCCACATGACCCGGAAGCTGTACGCCGGCTCCCTCAGCCAATAAAGCGAGATGAGCGCCACAACTTGAGTCTGCCACAACTGGACCTAATGGTCAGGGGTTCCTTTACCTTTAAAAGTACTCTGGGAAGCCACATAGTTGTCCCTCAGTACCTCTCTCCATCCACCTAGATCTGATCCAAGACTCAGAGGGATGGAGAACTTTGGCCCTAGAGAAGTTGTTGGACTCCAATTCCCATCATCCCTACCTAGCTTAGCCAACAGTCAGGGATGGTGGGAGCTGTAGTCCAGCAATCTCCAGAGGGCCACAGGTTCTTTACCCCTGCAGTACTATATACCTGGGCAAGAAGCGGTTCTACAGGGTCTCTGGCTGGTATGTTCCCTGGTCCTGCTACACCAAAAGAACCAGAGCTTATGCATAATGTTCATAAAGTCCAGACTTTTCTCAGGATAAATCGAACTAGACAGCAACCCTCCAGCAGGTTCTCAGTGGTTCAGGAAGCATCCTCACCTAGAGACCCACAATGTTAAACTGAGTGGGGCAAATTAGCTCAGCAACCACCAGTTGTCATGAATTCAACCTGAGACCTTCTGCATGCAAAGCAGATGCTCTACCACTGAGCTAAGGTCCTTCATTGATGTTTTTCACTTTTAACCCACTGGCTATGGTCTCTATTCCCATTCTCCCAGCTATTGGGGTATCCATCCCTCAGGCCTTCCTTTCCTCTCAACCTATTCAGGGGCATAAGGGACAGTGGGTGGCGCTGTGGTCTAAACCACTGAGCCTCTTGGGCTTGCTGATCAGAAGGTCAGCGGTTCGAATCCCCACGATGGGGTGCTTGCTCTGTCCCAGCTCCTGCCAACCTAGCAGTTCAAAAGCAGACCAGTGCAAGTAGATAAATAGGTACCGCTGTGGTGGGAAGGTAAACAGTGTTTCCGTGAGCTCTGGCGCTCACCATGGTCCTCCATGCGCCAGTAGCAGTTTAGTCATGCTGGCCACATGACCCGGAAAACTGTCTGTGGACAAATGCCTGGTCCCTCAGCCTGAAAGCAAGATGAGCACTACAACCCCAGAATCACCTTTGACTGGACTTAACCATCCAGGGTTCCTTTACCTTTTTACCTTTACCTATTCAGGGGCATGATTCACCCGCTAGCAGCCAACCTCAAAGAGGGGAGGGAAACCATCCTTTTGGGTTGTCTTCTACAAAGGCTGTAGTATCTAACTCTCCTTAAGAAACTGCAGCACCTGGGAACCAAAAGGAAGGGCAAAGCAGGTGGTTAGCTGTTCAGCGTCCCAAAAGGACTGAGGACTGGGACAAATGCCCCACATGTCCTGTGTCGATCCGGCCCTGGCAAGGCCACAACATCAGCAAGTCCTGTCTGTTCCTATGCTAGATCTTGCTCACTCGTCTTTTGTTTAATTAGGGAAGTGGTTGTTCTGTTTAGGCTATGAGCTGCTTTGAATACTAATGCCAATGGTGGCTGCAAGGGGACCAGTGGAGAAAGAATGGCTTTGCATGCCAAATCACACCAGCCCAGAGCGGCGGGGGGTTGGCAGTCACTGTGTAGGAAGGAGCAAGTCTCAGAAGTTGGATATATCACTGGAAACGGATCCCCAGATATTGCAGGGAGGACAGGGACTCCAGGTTGAAGATTTCCCATGGGCATCTGTAAGAACAGGATACGGGACTAGATGAACTACAGTGGTATCTCGGGTTAAGAACTTAATTCGTTCTGGAGGTCTGTTCTTAACCTGAAACTGTTCTTAACCTGAAGCACCGCTTTAGCTAATGGGACCTCCCGCTGCCGCCGCACCACCACTGCACAATTTCTGTTCTCATCCTGAAGCAAAGTTCCTAACCTGAAGCACTATTTCTGGGTTAGCGGAGTCTGTAACCTGAAGCGTATGTAACCTGAAGCATATGTAACCCGAGGTACCACTGTATTGGCCTGATCCAGTAGGTTTTTCTTATATTCTTAATGCTTCTGAATACCAGCTGCAGAAAAGGACTGGAGAGGAGAGTTGGTCTTGCACTCGGGTCCCGCATGTGGGCTTCCCATATCTGGTTGACTACCAAGTCTGCCATTGGGGGGGCAAGCCCCCCCCCCCCAAAAAAAAAATCAAGGAGGGGGCCAGGCCCCCTTAAAATTCCCAGGCGGCCATGCACGCATGCCACGGGGCATGCTCATGTCACACATGCAAACCACAGGGCATGCACATGACACATCAGCCCCCCATGTGAAATGAGAACACAGGCTGCAAGAAATCAGACCTGAGGCTGCATGCAGGCCACAGGTTCCCCAGCCCTGGCCTAGCTAACACTGAGCTGAATCAACCAACATTCTTACTTGGTGCTCTAAATCCTTTCCAACTGCTCCAAGTTACCCTCATCATCAGTATTACAATTAGTTTATCAATTACCTTCTAAACTGCTGTCTAAAGACAATTTGCCCATAAGATAATATTTTTAAAAATGGCTTAAAACACCCAAAGCAACAAATACAGTGGTACCTCGGGTTACAAACACCTCAGGTTACAGACTCTGCTAACCCCGAAGTAGTACCTCGGGTTAAGAACTTTGCCCCAGGATGAGAACAGAAATCGTGCGCCGGTGGCGCGGCAGCAGCGGGAGGCCCCATTAGCTAAACTGGTACCTCAGGTTAAGAACGGACCTCCGGAATGAATTAAGTTCGTAACCAGAAGTACCACTTTACATTTAAAACAAGGCTGAAACCCTAACAAGAGCAAACACATGGTAAAGACCTATTTATCCTGCTGGAGAACCTGGTTGGAACAAAATTGTTTCTGGAAAGTGCAGACAATGGGTGCCTGCCATAGCCCTGCTTCAAGAAAAACTGTAGGCAGCAACCTAAAATTAAAAACCTAAAATTATGAAAAACCTAAATTAAAATTATTAAAAACCTAAAATTAAAAACCTAAAATTATGCATATATTTACATGGTTTTTTTTATTTTTTGCACAACGTGTTCTTAAATATATATCCCATCAATTCTGTTTGGGTTTTGCTAGTCACGGGGAAGACCCCAAAATAATTGTTCAGAGTGGCATTATTGGCTACCATTTTCTGATGATTTGGAAACCCAGCATCCATGCTTCCAGGGGATTAGCAATATTTGCTGGCATGTGTCTTTTATTCCCCCAAAGAGCTCTGATGTTAATATACGCTGTAAGGGTGTGGAAGTGGAACTGAAGAACCAGGAAGCTCAAGTATTTTTTTTAAAAAAAGATTGGAGTACATTATTAATTTACTTAAAAGACCACTGTAAACAGTTAAAATCATTGGCAGGGATGTAATGACATTTGTAATGGGGAATTAATGATGGTAACTATGGATATGTAACAGTTAGATAACAGTAAAAGATGCAGAAAAACTAATTTTATTCCATGTTTGAAATGGTTAAAGATAAAATGTATAAAACTTTGTAAAAAAACACACACACATACATACATACATACAGTGGTACCTCTAAGTTATGAACTTAATTCGTTCCGGAGGTCCGTTCTTAACCTGAAACTGTTCTTAACTAGAGGCGTGCTTTCGCTAATGGGGCCTCTTGCTGCTGCTGCGCCACCGGCACACGATTTCCGTTCTCATCCTAGGGCAAAGTTCTCAACTCGAGGTAACAATTCCAGGTTAGCAAAGTTTGTAACTTGGAGTGTTTGTAACCCAAGGTGTTTGTAACTCAAGGTACCACTGTATATATATATATTTAAAGGAACTGACGCTCATGAAGGTTCTGTCCTTCAAGGGCTAGAGCAGAGGTAGGCAACCTAAGGCCCATGGGCCACAAGCACCCCACGGGGGTCATTTAACTGGCCCACAAGCCACCCCCAAACCGAGCCGCCCGCTTGCGGAGTCCCCGAGCGCTGCACTAAACTGGCACAGAGCGGCGCAGGTACTCACTTCCGCAGCGCCAGAAATCATGTCTGCGCAAAAGCAGACACCAGAAATTGCATCTGTGCAGGCGCAGGCACTGGATATCGCGTGCACATGCGCAATCCGGCCTACAGAGGGATCTCCGCTGGAGTGAACTGGCCCAGGCGAGGTAAACCTTGCCGACCCCTGGGCTAGAGAATCTTTAAGCTGAGCAGGTATCCTTTTTCTGCCGCCATCCCAAAGTTATTCCACTGACCTCTATGCTCTCTCTTTTCTCATTCTCTGTTCAAACCACCCTCCTCCTCCTCCTCCTCTCCTTGTTCCTCCCCTCCTCACCTTTCCTCCCTCTTCTTCAGCCTGCTCAAACCAACAGATCAGACAGACGTGCGTCCGCAAAAGCCTCATCTGCGCCTTTGCCATCGCGTTCATCATCAGTGTCATGTTGATTGCTGCCAACCAGGTGCTGAGAAGTGGGATGAAGTAGCCACAGCTGGAAGGATGGATGGATGGATGGATGGATGGACGGACGGACGGATAATTGGAGAGATGGACTTCCTTGAAGAACAAATGGAGAAAACAAACTATACATATCTATAAATACCTATAGCCACGAGGGCCAGGGGTGGGATAGGGGGGGATTGTGATTCCTCCACGGCAAGCCTCCTGCACACACACACCCATAAACCCACCTCCCCTCCCTCCTGTATTTGGAGGGGGGCTCCCCTCCTTACCCGAGATGCTGCTGTCTTCTCTCAGCAGATAGCATGGTCTCCCCCTGGGGTGGGTCCAGCTCAGTCCGGCTGGGGAATCCCTGGAACCACCCCCTCCCCACGGAACTTTTAAACTCAACTTTAAAAGCATGTCGACGTGCATGGAGACCCCACCCCACCTCCTAAAATCTGAGTGATGCAATACCGTGTGCTTTTATAACCAGATATTAGACTCCTACAAATATATATATATATATATGAAATTATTATTCTTCTTATTATATATAATATACATATATATATTTATGATAAACTGAATAATCAGTTAAGCAATACACTTGCGTCAGGATTTTCCAATCTGAAATTCAGGCGCTGCATGAACATTATACACTCCAAGGGCTGGACACGAATCACTTGCTGTTTGTATTTTCATCCGACCTCCCCCCCACTTCCCAGCAGGCCCTTTGGGGGCATCTATGCACTTTTTTCTCCCCGCCCCCTACCCTTCCCCAAAAAAACCTGGGAGGGAGGGGCTTACTAGAGCCTGCTTTACGTGGACCTGGGGGTTGTTCAGATGGAGGACGCCGGCCAAAGGTCGGCTTGCTCAGAGGAGGAACCGCGCTTTGGTGTGGCCTCTGCAGCCGTTCTCTTCCCCACTGCATGCGAACGAGCTACCTCAGGCCACACCAGGCGTGGGGAAATCCCTTCTTCCTCCTCAAGGGGGCGCTGGGCCAGAATGTTCCAGGAGACATAAGAGACTCCACCTCCTTTGTGCCCTGAGCCATCCACTCACGACGGTGTCACATCCTGTATATATAAACAAAGGTGTCCAGAGAGCACCACTGACATCACGAACTCCGCCATCTTTCCAGCTGCAAATTTCCCTTCCGCTAAGCCCAGTATAACGTCACCCGGCTAGAGGGGAGGTCTCTTTTCCAACAGTGTTTTGTCTTGAGGTGGAGACGTCTGAGTGATGGAGATATCACTGCTATTCCTGGGCAGCCTGCCTCAGCAGTTAACTATTTCCCCTGTTGTTGTTGTTTTTTTTAAAAAAAAAGAGGAAGGGAGGGAGGGGAAAAAGAGAGAGATATCTATCTATATATATATTGTGCCTTATTTCTGATTTGAATTTGTCCAACTTTTAACTTGCAAGCTGTTGGTTCTTGTTATACTATGGCTAGATCAAAGAGACTTTCGCTCTTCCCATGCTTTCTTTCCATGAATGTATTTTGTGCCGCAATGAGTCAATTCTTAAACTTTAAAGAAAAGCCAAGCGGGTCCTGTTCCTCAAGTCTGTTGCCCTTTTCCGCTTCTGTTTTTCGGAAATGTGTTCTGCTCAGAAAAGTACACCGGAAGCTGGTACATTAGCATCGTATGGGGCATTGCCCCACCAAACTCAGTCTGTCGTCAGCCAGTCCCCATCTGCCTGCCTTCTTACTTACAGCCAGTCCACGGCGGGGTGGGGGCGGGGGTGGGCACGGGAGACCTGACCATCAGATTCCTCCTCTGTAGTCTCATCAGTGTTGCCCTTGTAGAACTCAGCCGGAAGGAGGATGGAAACAAAACTAGAATTAGCTGGCTCTGCATGCCATTGGCTCTGGCGCCCCCTAGTGTTGGGCTCCCTGCCTTCCACCCAACAATCCCTATGGGCACCTCCAGGTCACGTTAAATTTAATCCAGCCTAACACTAGAGCTGTTCAGCAGAAACCCCTCATGTGCATGAGAGGGGGGCCGTAGGATCAAGACTGAAGCACATGCCAGTCACAACCCCTCAGCATTTGGTGTTCATCAGAAAGGGCGTTCCATCCATCACAGGTAGTTGGACTAGATAACTCTTTGGGCCCCTTAGAACTCTACAGTTCTATGGTTCTATGCATGCAGTGAGAGCGGGGCATGTTGGCACTGGGGGCACAGCCAGCAAGAGTGGTCCCACTTAGTGCATGTTGAGGTAGTACAGATATCTGAACAGGCAGGTCCCCCCAGATACATTTTGCTGCCTATGTTAATGGAGAAGACAACTTCCTATCCTGATTCCATGTATCAAAGATGACTGGACTGCCTGTTGAATCTTAATGCAATGCCCCCCAACAGAGAGGAATTGGCCAGGGGGTCTTAGGAGGAGCAGCCAGGGGCTGCTGCCGTGGTTCAAGGATGCCTTGTCTTGCCTACCGGTAGAGATGGCCCTCTGAACATTCCCTGCTTTGCAGAGAGTATTATATGCCGCAGAAAACTTACCGTATTTTTTGCTCTATAAGACTCACTTTTTCCATCCTAAAAAGTAAGGGGAAATGTGTGTGCGTCTTATGGAGCGAATACAGGCTGCGCAGCTATCCCAGAAGCCAGAACAGCAAGAGGGATTGCTGCTTTCACTGCGCAGCGATCCCTCTTGCTGTTCTGGCTTCTGGGATTCAGAATATTTTTTTTCTTGTTTTCCTCCTCCAAAAACTAGGTGCGCCTTGTGGTCTGGTGCGTCTTATAGAGCGAAAAATACGGTATATGTCTTTAGTGTAAATCCACTCATCAGTTTGAGGTTTAGACATCATGCTGGCTAGATGAATCATGCATCTTTGGGACAGCACTTGTAGCCTGGACATCAGAAAGAGATGGAATTGTTAGTAACTGTATTGTGAATCAAAGCTCTGGTCAAGGATAAGGTGAGACAGCTCAGCCATCTTTGCTGAGCTACATTTCCCCTGCTCTTGGGACTGGCCTAAGCAAGCAATGGACATAATGGGAGTTCTCTGCCTTGAATTCCTGTGCATTTGGGCCTGTCTGGTTCACACATGTGCATTTCCATCAAGGGGATGGCTTATACGCATGACTAGGCCACCTGAGACATAATACCAACAATGGAAAACCCTCCTATTGTGTCAACCTGTATCATGGTTTTCTATGGAGTTTTCACATGTTCAGTTTTTTTGTTGGCAACTGTGCATTGGCTGCTTTTAGGGGGAAGCTAGTGAATGTCCTTGAATGGCTGATTATGTGAATGAAGCACTCCAGCCGCCCACTTTGAAAAGGTGAATCAGAGGCAACATTATAGAGGTTTATAAAAAGCACTCATAGGAAGGAGGAAGTGGAGAGAGAGAAAGGTTTTCCCTCCCTCTCTCATAACGCTAGAACTTGTAGAAATCCTACGAAGCTGAATGTTGGAAGGTTCAGGACAGACCAAAGAAAGAACTTCTTCATGCAGTGTGTAGTTAAACTATGGAACTCCCTTCCACAGGAGGCAATGGTGGCTGCCAACCTGGATGGGTTTAAAAGAGGATTGGGCAGATTTGTGGAGGAGATTTGTAGCTAGTAGCTGTCAATGGCTACTAGCTAAGATGACTATGCTCTGCCTCCGGTATTAGAGGGTATATGCCTCTGAATGCCAGTTTGCTGGGGCTCAGAAGTGTGGAATGTTCTCTTTCACTCAGGTATATTATTATTTATATCTTACTCATTTCATTTACTGTCATACCTCATGTTACATTTGCTTCATGTTATGTTCTTTCAGGTTACGTCCTACGGCGACCCGGAAGTACCGGAAAGGGTTACTTCTGGGTTTCGCCCCTCGTGCATGCGCAGAAGCACTAAATCATGCTTCACGCATGCGCACAAGCGCCAAGTCGCGCCGCACACCTGCGCAGAAATGGCGCTTCAGGTTGCGCTCTTTTCATGTTGCGAACGGGCCTCCGGAACGGATCCCATTCACAACCAGAGGTACCACTATATATCCCAACATTTTCTCCAGAGAGCTCAGGATGACGTACATGGTTCCCCCCTCCTCATTTAATCCCCACAACAACCGCATGAGGTAGGCTAGGCTGAGAGGCAGTTACTGGTCCAAGGTCACCCAGTGAGCTTCAAGGCCAAGTGGGGATTTGAACCCTGGTCTCCCTAGTCATAGTCTGACACTCTAACCACTATGGGCTTCCCATGGGGATTCAGTTGGTCTTTGTGAGAACAGAACATTGGACTAGATGGGCCACTGGCCTGATCTAGCAGGGCTTTCCTTGTCTTGATAATATATTGTAAGACCAGTATGGGTCCCCCCCCCAAACATATATTTAACTGAAAGAACAAAACCATCCCCTCTGCTTTTAAATCAACAGATGAGCTATTGCCAAATAAGCTAGATACTGGTGTGGTATTGACAACTAGCTATGCTCGCTGAGGCTGATGGGAGTTGAAGTCCAATGACATCCAAAAGGTTCCATGCTGGCTACCTGCAAAGCAGGTTGGGCCAACCTTGTCCCCTTCCAGATCTTTTGGACTACAATTCCCCTCAGCTGTGCTGGCTGAGGCTAATGGGAATCGTAGTCCAGGACTTCTGGAGAGCACCTGGTTGGTGAAGAATACTATAGAGCTTCTTCCATGGTCAATCACTTGTGTATTAGGGGTGAGGAGGAAAGGAAGTGATTTGGCAGAATTGGGATGTCAAAAACCTGTCCTGTTTTTTTTATCAGGGACCTGGGATCAAAAAAGTAAGCTTTTGAGGACAAAAAAAGGACGGAACCCAGAATAAGGTGTGGACTGCACTATATATGTTCACTTTGCTTGGCAAACACCCCCCCACCCCCCGCCGCACTCTCCCACCCAATAAACGCTATCGGTCTGAATGTTCAGGAATAGCTTTCCATTTGGGGCTGGTACAATAGCAAAATCACACCAGAATCCTCTCTGGCCAGTTTCAGATAGCAAAGGCGACCCCACCTGGTGGCAGCTGGCATCTACCAGCATCCTTTCTAAGACCTGGCTTTTAGTAATTTGTGAGACCACTTCCGATAACAGGGAAAAACCGTGAGATGTATTTGAGGATTTTCACTGTCACACATTCTTCCGAAACCTATGCACACAGCCAACAGAAAGTGCTGAGCACCCGGAAGGATCTGTGCATCCAGATGCCAGAAACTAGCTACAGAAGCTTCTCTCTTTGAGCTAACAGGTGTTAGTGCTTCAGGGGCACTTTTGGGAAGGGAAGAGAAAGAGTTTAGGGTTGTTGTTTTCAAACATTTGTGTGTGTTGTAATCTTGATCCTGCTCTTTCCGCCACTGCAAGTGCTGGTTTTTTTTTTTAGGGGGGTGGGAACCAGACACATTAAGTGCACACATTTACTTCCATATCTGACTTTGACCTTTCTATAAGGGTTTTTTAAATAATAATAATAATCCAATCATGGTGAGGACTTGCATCCAGCAATTGACAGTCTCGGTCTGCTAAGCGAGTCCCTCCATTGGGCAGAGTGAGATGGAATACATGGAGTAAGTAATGATGGCAAGGAGTAAGTAATAATGTCCCAGCCCTAACTGGAGATTAAACTTGGAGTCTCCTGCATGCAGATCAGAAGCTGTATCCCTGAGCTATGGTCCATCACTATACTGAGTCAGAAGCCTGGTCCATCTAGCTCTGGCTGTCTACACTGACTGTGAGGAGCTTTCCGGGGTATTAGGCAGAGGACATTCCCAGCCCTACCTGAACTTTGGATCTTCTGCAGGTATATGCTCTGCCACTGAACTATGGTCCCCTGTGATCTGGGTCAAGGACAGGTAGCATGGGATGATGGGAGTCGTAGTCAACACATCCGGAGGGCCCCAGGATGGGGAAGGCTGAACTAAAAGTTGCCATGACAAAAACCCCGCTGGTACAATTCGCCAAGGTGTTTGAAATAATATGCACATTCTCAGAATTTATTAAAAAATGTAAGCCCGAGGGGGTTTATTTTTAAAAAAGAGAGAGTCTTGGTTCTGTTTGCAATGCTCCTGACAGAGTGAATATTGTTCCATTGTTACAATCAAAGAGGGAATTGCTCACCATCATTTATAATAAAAGGCATAAATCATACTGCTAATTTCTAAATAAAGAGCTCTTGGTTGCTGTTTGTTTTTTTAAGTATAGATTAAACAATTCAGCCTGCTGTGCATTATTAACCATAATTTTTGCATGCTGGTGACAACAGTCCTTCCTGTTGTTTTTCTTTGGGGGGGGATGCCTGTCAATTTGATGGGCAGGTTATGTGTGGCGAGGGAGGTGGTAGCTGCTCTTTTCCAAGACCCTGTGTGTACATTTGTGTGTGCACATGCATGACAATGCAGAATGTGTCTCTTTGTACTGCCAAAACATATTGCACCTCTCTGTGCAGTCTTGTAAGAGCCATTCATGCAGCACATAGTTAAACTATGGAACTTACTGCCACAAGAGGCAGTGATGGCCACCAACCTGGATGGCTTTAAAAGAGAATTGGACACGGGAATGGAGGAGAAGGCTAGTAATGGCTGTAGCCATAGTGACTAAGCTCTGCCTCCACAGCTGGAGGCAGTGATGGTTTTGGGTACCAGTTGCTGAAATCCACAGAAAAGGGGGGTTCTTTTGCGCTCGAATCCTGCTTGTAGGTTTCTCAAGGTGGTCACTGTGAGAACAGGATACTGGATTAGATGGGCCAATAGGCCTTGGACTGGATGACACAATATTAATAATGAACAGCACAACCCCTGGCTTCTAATCTAAGGCTGTGTACACACACCCATTTGCTCTGCATCCTGTGAGCTTCCACTGCAGGTTTCGGACGCGGTGTAGAGATGGTGTGAGCAACAATCTACATCTATCCTGTCATTTCTTTTGAAATGCTGCATTTTGATGCATTTCCCCCAAACACCAACTTCGATCCAAAATGAGGAAAAGAGCTGTAGATATTCCTGGGGCAATGTGCTCACTTGGAGCTCTCTGTGGTGCTGAAACCAGTAATTAGCCCTGTGGCCTCTGTGTGCTGCTGAAACTACCAGCCTAGCTGGTGCTCTGTGGGCTCCCAAACCAAGTCAAGTCAGGACTTGGGACTGCAGCTCCAATAAGCCCCTGCAAGCTTGACCATATTAAATACTGCATTTTGATGCATCCCCCCCAAACCCCCCCCCAAATTTCAATCAGAACTGAGAAGAAGAGCTCCAGATATTCCTGGAGCAACTTGCTTGCTTGGAGCTCTCCATGGTGCTTAAACTACCAGCCTGCCTGTAGACTTCCAGACAAGTACAGCTCAGGGCATTAACCTATATTAACTCAACCTGGTTCCCTTCATATGTTTTGGACTACAGCTTCCATCAGCCAAAACCAGCATGACCATATTTTGCTGGGGTTGATGGGAACTGTCATCCAGGTTTGGGAAGACTGCTCTAGAGAAAATATTCTCTTACCTTGCACAGCTATAACCAGATAAAGTGTTTCATCCCACAGCAGCAAAGCCTGTTAAAGCCTCACTTAACTTTAAGGGCATGCTAAGTTCCGCAAGGCACAGTGAGCGCAGGTTTAACTCAATTCTCTTAAATGCTGCAGCTGATATTAGCTTTGACCTGTTGAATACAGAGCAATTTGACCGTGCGACCAGGATCAGAGGACGCATACCCCTGTGTCTTTGCCATAACATTGTGCTCAGCTATAATTCCAGCTCTGCAAAGAGGGATGTGAAATGTGTTACTAATGAAAACGATGTCTCGTTTACGTAAAATACTTTCTCGAGATCATTTCTGCCTGCATTCTAGGCAGAAGTCTCTGACACTTACCTAATGGATGATCCTCCCTTAGTCCCCCAAACTATGAATTTTTAATAGGAAACAGATTAAAATAATAAATAAAAATGGGGTAAACTCCAAGAGTCATTAGCAAATTCCCCAGCACTATATCTGCAGAACCTCTGTCCTCCCCCCGCCCTGGTGTGCCTTTCACATCCTAGGCCTCCTACCATACGGGAGGCATCGTTTAATTCAGAATATGAATTAAGCTGGGTTTGCTTTTCCTCCAAATCTGCAACCTTAGAAATCTGGAGAACGACCCAGTGTTCTTTCATGCTCCCTCTGTTCTCTGGAATTACCATCTTTTCCAAATTTCCTCGTTCCTGACCCAGTCACTATTAGTTTGTTCAAATCCCGCATTCCCTGTCTTGCCCTTGTGTTTTTTGTGCTTTTTCTTCAACAAAATCACAATTGCAACATCCACCCATCTAATGTGGGGTGGGCAAAGTGTTGTTGAGACTTCTGGGGCCTCCTGTGCCTTTAATTTAAAGTTCCCTGTTTTCCGGTCCTGCTTGTTTTATCGCTCTCTGATGAGCAGAGGAGTTACTGATGAATAGGACTATCACTCATCCCTTCAACAGTCTCTTAAGTGGCCTGACTACAAGAGAGCAACTTTCTACAGTATTCAACATTGCAGCGAACCGTTGCTGAAAGGGACTTATTTCCAAAGAAACATTATAACTTGGAAGTCGGCCACAAGGAAAAGGCATTGCTGGAGAAGATGGTACTATTCTGAGAGATGGTGTAGAACCTTCATTCAAGCTCCACTTCCCACTATTGGCAGGAATGCAATGCCTTGGCCGTACTGCAGGGATCCAATGGGAAAGCAAAGGCAGTGGCCACATCCAGGTGATCAAACCCCAGCTCAATATGCCAGGTCCAATGCATTCACCCATAGCCCCTTTCCTTCCATGAGAATATAAGAAGAGGCTGCTGGGTCAAGCCAGTGGCCCAACCTGTTCTCTCAGTGGCCACCCAGATATCTGCAATAAACCTGCAAGTAGAAACACAACCACAAAAGCACTCTCATCTCCTGTGGTTTCCAGCAACTGGTATTTAAAAGCATTACTGCCTCCAACCATGGAGCAGAGCATAGTCATCAGGGCTAGTAGCCATTGATAGGCTTCTCTTCCATGAATGTGTCCAGTTCTTTTTTAATGCCATCGAAATTAAAAGACGCCTGCTTCTTGGGAGAAAAGCAATGACAAACCTAGACAGCATCTTAAAAAGCAGAGACATCACCTTGCCAACAAAGGTCCGTATAGTGAAAGCTATGGTTTTCCCAGTAGTGATGTATGGAAGTGAGAGCTGGACCATAAAGAAGGCGGATTGCCGAAGAATTGATGCTTTTGAATTATGGTGCTGGAGGAGACTCTTGAGAGTCCCATGGACTGCAAGAAGATCAAACGTATCCATTCTGAAGGAAATCAGCCCTGAGTGCTCCCTGGAAGGACAGATCCTGAAGCTGAGGCTCCAGTACTTTGGCCACCTCATGAGAAGAGAAGACTCCCTGCAAAAGACCCTGATGTTGGGAAAGATGGAGGGCACAAGGAGAAGGGGATGACAGAGGACGAGATGGTTGGACAATGTTCTCGAAGCTACCAGCATGAGTTTGACCAAACTGCGGGAGGCAGTGGAAGACAGGAGTGCCTGGCATGCTCTGGTCCATGGGGTCACGAAGAGTTGGACACGACTAAATAATACAACAAGTTTGTGGTCACCAATGTCTCTTGTGGCAGCGAGTTCCATAGTTTAACTACGCACCCCCGTTTGCCTCTTCCCTTCATGTGGGAAAAGAAGCCAGAAAGCTGCAATCAGCTGTAGCTTTCAATTACATATTGTCAGAGCTGCCTCTAGGTCCCAGCTCACAGAGGACCAATGCCAGGCTGATGTTATGTACAAAAGTCTTTATTGAAGTTTAATTTCCATTTCAAAGCCAGAGCGTGCAGCCCTACTTCTAGACTCTAGATCGGTGAAGTCCCGTCTGAGTCTCCGCCCCTTCCACACCAGTTTAAGATCCTAGCCCTGCTCCACCTCCTGCGCTGCTCTCTTCTCCTCTGGGTCCTCCTGCCCTCTGGGGCATTGCCCTTTCTGGACTCTTCCGACGCTGAGTCGCTTAGCTCCTCCCCCTGCCTCCGGCGTGCTTTAGGACCCGGTTCCCAATCCTCACTCTCTGCTGTCCCGCGCTCCTGTACATTTGAACTTGCTTCTCGCGCCAACCCAGTGACCTTTCTCCTAACCGTTACACTACTTCTATCACTGCTTCCTTCTTCCGTGACACTGGCCGGATCTGACCTCCCTTCCGTTGTCCGACTCTCCGAGGGAGGCGTGGTAGGCTCTGCCTCGTCTCCTCTCCCTGGTGGGGAAAGCACTGGCCCCGATGCCTGGGACTCTTCCCCCCCACTCTGCTCTGGTGGGGAAGCTGGTCCTGATTTCCAACTACTGCTCTGGGAGTCCCTGCTGCCCCCTTGCTCCTGGGGCATTCCCCTTGGGACCCCCCTGCCCCGGCCACTGGCGCTCCCTTCTGTGAATCTTCCGATTCGCTGGAGAGGCTCATGGAATCCCTCGGACCACTGTCCCCTCCTACGCTCCCTTCGGATTCCTCCCCCTCGCTCTCCATCTCCCATCTTCCCTGTGCCTCAGCTCCTGAGCCCCTGACACATATGAAGCAGGAAACTATGGTTAGTGGCTTCCAAACAAGCTAGGTAATGAAGCTGTGGTTTAAAGCAGGTTTCCAGATCCCAGGTTGTTAGGAAGCCAATAAATATAATTCCTGGTTCACCTGTTGCCTGTAGCTTCCTGGTTTAGAGAAACAAGGAGGGTTGTATATGGTTGCAAAAAGCTTATGAAACCAGGATTTGCTCTTGTAGACCATGTCATAATGAATGAGAATTCTCAGTTTAAACTTGGGGCGGAGGAGAAATTTGGTTCAGCGCACATTTAAGGGGGAACCTGACTCATTTGCACTTCCTGAAATGATACAGGGGAAACAGCCATCCTCCCAGATTCACCCTAATCTGAATTGCGCAGTGGAGTTCTCCAGCCAAGTTATGCATTCAAAAATGCATGGAAGCGTGCATAAAAGTGCATATTATACTGAAAGCAACAGACAAAGGTAGGGAAAACTTATTTGCAAAAAAAAAAAAGTATTAGGCAAAGTTCCATAAAATGGGTATATTAAGAGAAAATCGCCTTAAAATACTGAGGACTTAAAAAAAAAAAAATCTCAAACTGATGTGCAAGACTAATGGAAAAATGAGGAAGTGAAATTGACAGATTTACCCATCCATGATTTACCTGCTTAATGGAGGTTCGATAAGGATGCATTGCCTGAGAATATCCATAGGAAGCTGCCTTATACAGTGGTCCCTTGGTTCTCAAACTTAATCCATTCTGGAAGTCCGTTCCAAAACCAAAGAGTTCCAAAACCAAGGTGCGGTTTCCCATAGAAAGTAATGCAAAATGCATTAATCTAGGGGTCAGCAAACTTTTTCAGCAGGGGCTGGTCCACTGTCCCTCAGACTTGTGGGGGGCTGGACTATATTTTTTTTGGAGGGGTGAACGAATCCCTATGCCCCACAAATAACCCAGAGATGCATTTTAAATAAAAGGACACAATCTACTTATGTAAAAACACGATGATTCCTGGACTGTCCACGGGCCATATTTAGAAGGCGATTGGGCCGGATCCGGCCCCCGGGCCTTAGCTTGCCTACCCATGCATTAATCCATTCCAGACTTTTAAAAACAACCCCTAAAACAGAAATTTAACATGAATTTTACGATCTAACGAGACCACTGATCTATAAAATGAAAGCAATAAACAATATACTGCAATCACACAATCAATCAGTCAGTAGCTGAAATGGGTTCCACACAGCCACAAAAACAAAACAAAAAAGAGCCATTAAAAAAAAACGCAAAGAAAAAAGCAAAAACAAAGAGCGTAACTGTCAGAGCTGCCCCTAGGTCCCAGCTCACAGAGGACCAACGCCAGGCTGTCGTTATGTACAAAAGTCTTTATTGAAGTTCAGTTTCCATTTCAAAGCCGCAGCGCGTAGCTCTACGTCTTAAACCCTAGACCGGCGAAGCTCTGTCTGAGTCTCCTCCCCTTCCACACCAGTTTAAGACTCTAGCCTTGCTCCACCTCTTCCTTAGCTCCTTCCTCATCTGGGCCCTCCTGCCCGCTGGGGTTTCACCTTTTCTGGACTCTTCTGACGCTGACTCCCCTGATTCTTGCCCCTCCCTCCGGCGGGCTTTAGGACCTGGTTCCCTATCCGGGCTACCTGCTGTGCCGCTCGCCTGTACATTTGAACTTGGCGCGCGCGCTCAGCCGGCAACCTTCCTCTTGACCGTTCCCTCGCTCTCCGATGGAGGTGTGGTCAACCCTAACTCATCTTCTCTCCCTCCTGGAGGAGACGCTGTCCCTGATACCTGGGATTCTTCCCCCCCACTGCGCTCTGGTGGGGAAGCTGGTCCTGATCTCCAGCCGCTGCTCTGGGAGTCCCCGCTGGCCCCTTGCTTCTGGCGCGTCCCCCCTGGGACCCCCCTTGCCCTGGCCATCGGCGCCTCCCTCTGGGAATCTTTTGATTCGCTGGAGAGGCTCATGGAATCTCTCGGGCTACTGTCATCTTCTCCTATGCTGCCCTCGGATTGCTCCCCCTCGCTCTCCATCTCCTCCCTTCCCTGTGCTCCCGCTCTTGAGTCCCTGACAGTAACACTCAAAAGGGAACTGTGGCACTCAAATTGGAAGCGTAACACTCAAATGGGGCCCGTTCAGCTTCCAAAAATATTTCGCAAACCGGAACACTTACTTCTGGGTTTGCAGTGTTTGGGTTCCAAGCTGTTTGAGTACCAAGGCGTTTGAGAACCAAGGTACCACTGTATCATTGGACCTTCTAGGTACATGGACTGGCAGTGGATCTCCAGGATTTCAAACAGGACTCTCTTGCACCGCTACTTGAAGATGGCAGGGATTGAACCTGCGAGCTTCCACATGCAAGGCAGATGCTCTGACCACTGAGCTATGGCTCTTCTCCAAAGTCCTAGCCCTTTCCCCCCCTTCTTACTTGACAGGATTGGCCATGCTCAAGATGCCAATTTCTGATCAATGGATTTTCTGGTCTTCTTCTTATTAAAAAAAAAAAAAGTGTCTGATTTGCTTTGGTTGTCTCCAATTTCCTGTTGCTATGATAAGAGTTATAGATCTGTACATTTGTATCTCCCCAACCCTCTCCCAAGCCCAGTTCAGGAAGCTTAAGTGCATATCAGACATGGTAAATGACACACAAATTTGCTAAAGGAAAAAAGCTTTTCCAAAGCTGTCACTCTGCAATCGTTTATAAAAGGAGGCCGTGGGGGGGGGGGAGGGTGTCAGTAACTGGAGTTCTGTGAGTACACTGAATTATGCCTTGCAGGACACACACACACACACACACACACACACACAAAACCAGAAAGAAAAACAGAAGCAGCATCACCTCACATTAGCAATAAGAACAACACATCAATTCTAATTTAAACCTACATATTAATATAAGCAGTCTATGTGTTCAAACAGATTGATGGTAACAAGACAGTGTGATTCAGCAGCAAAAATAGCTTTGGAAAGGGTAATGCAATTATTTGCTGCAGCAACACAGGTAAAATGTCCAGATCAAGGGAAGTAATTGTACCACTCTACAGTGGTACCTTGGTTTACGAACTTAATCCGTTCCAGAAGTCCGTTCTTAAACCGAGGCACGCTTTCCCTAATGAAGCCTCCCGCCAACGATGCCCTTCCACCGTTCGGCTTCCATTCGTAGACCAAGGTAAAGTTCGCTGACCGGAACACTACTTCTGGTTTTGCGGAGTTCTTATACCGAATAGTTTGTAAACAGGGCTGTTCTTAAACTGAGGTACCACTGTATTCTGCCTTGGTTAGACCTCACCTGGAGTCATCGTTGTTTAAGGATATTGACAAGCTGGAAGGTGTGCAGAGGAGGGTGACCAAGATGATCAAGGGTCTGGAAACTCAAGCCTCATTAGGAACATTTGAAGGAATTGGGTATGTTTAGCCTGGAAAAGAGGAAACTGAGCAGCAATACTATAGCCAACTTCAAGCATCTGAAGGTGCATCCCATGGAAGGTGGAGCAAGCTTGTTTTCTGATGTTCCAGAAGAGAAGACCTGAACCAATGGCTTCAAAGTATAAGGAGATTGCGACTCAACATCAGGAAGAACTTTTTGACAGCAAGAGCCATTCTTCAGTGGAACAGACTCCTTCAGAAGGTGGTGGGCTCTCTTTCTATGCTTCTGTGATCTTTTGCTATCTACAGATAATGCAACCATCCTGCAGGAGGATCTGTTCCAACTCTGCAGTTCTGTGATTCTAACTCTCTGCTTCAAGGGTGCTCAGCAAAAGGACCATGGCACAGGAAGCCAACAGATTCCAATATTTAATGCTGGTCTCAGGCTCATGAACCCAGCAGTGCCCTGAGAAAGATGAGATATTGCAAGGGTGAGGAATCTCCAGCCCACAGGCCATTCCTGGACCTCCAGAGGAGTCCAGTTCAGCCAGTAAATCCATCCCCACCCCCCCAGTTTGTGATGCCAGCTGATGGGCAGGTTGGTGGAGGTTCAATCCTGTGTTGGCACCTGTTCTCAGTAGGCAATAGGTGTGTGCAGACAAAAGCAGCAGTATTCAGTCCACAGCAAGTCGGCTGGTGTGTGGTTTGTGTGTGTGTGTAGCGGTTAAACCACTGAGCCTCTTGGGTTTGCCGATCATAAGGTCGGTGGTTTGAATCCCCCAACAGGGTGAGCTCCCATTCCTCGGTCCCTGTTCCTGCCAACCTATCAGTTTGAAAGCACGAAGTGCAAGTAGATAAATAGGTACCACTCTGGAGGGAAGGTATACGACGTTTCCGTGTGCTGCTCTGGTTTGCCAGAAGCAGCTTAGTCATGCTGGCCACATGACCTGAAAGCTGTACGCCGGCTCCCTCGGCCAGTAAAATGAGATGAGCGCCGCAACACCAGCCGTCCACGACTGGACCTAACGGTCAGGGGTCCCTTTACCTTTGCTGGGGGGTTAAGTCCTGCTCAGTTTGGCAGGATCCCATGCAACCTCCTCTCTGATTCAGGAAGAGGGTTGCTTGGAAACTCCCATTTAAAATGAAGGCTTTCCCCTTTCTTTTAGCAGATTCTGGTGAAAAGCCTCTTCCTATTTGTAGAGAAGAGGAATGAACCAGCTGGCAATTCCCTTCTGAGTGGAGAGATACTTTCACACGGACACTTCGTTCCATTAGTACCACCAACCCTCCCTCCCTATTCACAGTCCCACCACAACTGTTCCAGTGACCACTGGCACGGAGAAGCTGAATGAAAGCGCATGAATGTGGAGGAAAAGTGCAATGCATTTTAACAAGCTCTTAATGGAAGGCAACAGCTGGGAGCAATCTAGGCTGTGGGTGGTGACCCATCAAGCTGCCTCCAGGCCCCCAGCAACCACCCTGCGATCTCTGGCCCTCCGTCCAGGCACCTCTGGTTAATAGGCTATACATGCTGAATTAATACCCTGCTGGGGCACACGCTGCCTGCACTTCCCCCAGCCAAGCTCCTTTCCGATGGCACTCTTTAACAAGTTCACCCCAACAGCTGGCACATCGATGATGCATCATGCCATCACAGCTTCCTACTCACAGCACTGTTTAAAAAATAAGGAGAATACAAGGCTATAAAAAGCTAGTAATTTATGACTCCCTACGGGTAAACTGTGAGCTCTGGGGCTGTGATCACACAACTCAATGGCTTCGGAGTTTGATGAGATCAGGTCGTCCCCATATAGCTTCATCCCTGTCCCCTTGCAATGGCTTCTGCTGTTGACACAGAACCGTGTGTGTGTGTGTGTGTGTGTGTGTGTGTGTTTAGATCAAAACCTGTTGCCAGCAGGCATCTATGTATTATATTAGAACCTGTTGTTTACCACACTTAAGAGGGAGACACCTTCTCTCTCTTTTTAAATTTATATCCCTTTTCTTTCCCTGGCTCTGAGCCTTCTTTCCCTCCCACCACTCCTCTACATTCAGCCAGTCCATGACTCCTGATCTATTAGGTCCTAGTCCAGCATTCTAAACACTGCTCTGCACTGGTTCACTGTCAGGCTTCGAGGAATCCAAACCCTCCCATGGTGGCAGCCAAGAAGCAGATAAACAAGAGTTCTTACCAAGTAAAGGTAAAGAGACCCCTGACCGTTAGGTCCAGTTGTGACCGACCCTGGGGTTGCGGCGCTCATCCCGCTTTATTGGCCGAGGGAGCCAGCGTACAGCTTCCAGGTCATGTGGCCAGCATGACTAAGCTGCTTCTGGCGAACCAGAGCAGCACACGGAAACGCTGTTTACCTTCCCGCCAGAGCGGTACCTATTTATCTACTTGCACTTTGATGTGCTTTCGAACTGCTAGGTTGGCAGGAGCAGGGACCGAGCAATGGGAGCTCACCCCGTCACGGGGATTCGAACAGCGCCACCTGCGTCCCTTCTTACCAAGTACAGTGGTACCTCGGGTTACATACGCTTCAGGTTACATATGCTTCAGGTTACAAACTACGTTAACCCAGAAATATTGCTTCAGGTTAAGAACTTTGCTTCAGGATGAGAACAGAAATTGTGCTCTGACAGCGCGGCAGCAGCAGGAGGCCGCATTAGCTAAAGTGGTGCTTCAGGTTAAGAACAGTTTCAGGTCAAGTACGGACCTCCGGAATGAATTAAGGACTTAACCCAAGGTACCACTGTACTTCATTCAATATTCACAGAGAGATGACGACATGCAGTCTCTCTTAGATAATGGTGTTGCTCCAAGTCCCATCCCCTCTGTCTCTCTTATTCTACATCACCCCTGTGCCGGCTGATCTGAGCTTTCAGCCTCTGAGTTTTCTGTTCTACTACTCTCAATGCCCGCTTAGTCCTGGGAGATGGGGGTGGTGGTCTGGAATGCTGTCTAAAGACATGTGAGTCTGTCAGCTGTCTCTCCCCTGGTGCTTCTTCTTCTTCCTGCTGCTCTCCCAATATTTCCCAGCTTCTCCCCTCTGTCGTCTCTATGACCTTCTGCAAACCTCTGTTGTAAATCTATACTGTCCTCCTGTTTCCAGGAAGGTTCAGGAGGGGGGGGGCGGTCCCCACCATTCTTCCTCAGTCCAGCCCCCAACATTCACCTTCTTCCAGCGTCCCATTTCTTAGTAGCCTTATGGTGGTTTTAGACTGCTCAATGTGATTACAGGGACAAGAGATATTTTGCACTAGATCCACAAACCTCCTGAGCTTCAGTCGCGCAGGCGTTGTCGCCATCCAGACAAGGTGAGAGTAATGCTATCGCAGTTGGGCTGCCCTTGAAGACACTGTAGAGATCTCGAATGGTTCAAAGCGCCAGGATGCTGGTAGGAGGACCACGAAGCACTCTCCCTACAGCAGCTACATTGGTTACCAATTTGGTTCCAGCTTCAGGGTATGCTTTCTTGTGCTGGCTTTTCCCTTCAAAGCCCTAAATGATCTGGGACCCGGTTACTGAAAGGCCTGGCTCTTTGCCTTTATGTTGTTGTTTTTTAAAAATATTTTTTATTGGAATTTTATTTACAACATAACATAATAATACACAATCCACCCTCATTAAACATGAACATAACATACAGTGAGCATAACATACAATACAAACAACGAAATAAAAGACTTCCTTTATCCTGTATCTGGCCTCCTTATTTACTTCTTATAAACTGTTTCCTTTATGAATAATTATTAAGATTTTTCAAATTATCACTTAAATATCCTACAGACATTAATCGAAACAAATCCAGATATGTATTTTAGGCCACTGTTTTGTGAAATATTATCTGCATTTTCCCCATGCTTTTTGAAACTCTTGTCTAGTGTGATCTCCAATTGCCTCTGTTAATCTAGCCAGTTCAATATACTCTAACAGTTTGTCTTGCCATTCCCTTTTTGTTGGCAGTTTCTTTTTTCCAGTTTTTAGCAGTTAGGATCCTTGCCACTCCTGTGGCATAGAGGGATATTTTCTGATCTTCTCTTGCTATACCTGTGTCCATTATCCCTAGTAGAAAAGCTTCTGTATTTTTCATAAAGTTATGCTTAAACATTTTTTTAAGCTCATCATATACTGTGTTCCAGAAGCTTTTGATTTTTTCGCAGGTCCACCAAACATGTATAAGTGTCCCCTCTGTTTTACCCTCTTTGCCTTTATGAACCTACCTGGTTTTTAAGATCCTCAGAGCAAGCCCTGCTCTCCCAGTAGATTGGACCCAATTGGCAAGTCAGGCAAACGATGATGGGAGGTGCAAAACCCAGCAAATAAACAAGGGCCACAGATCTCCCATTGCTGCTCTGCAATGAGGGCTTTTAAACAGGTGGCACCTTGACAGGTGCCCTATGATGCCAGCCTTGTCCTCAGCCTTGCCATCAGCACACCAAGCACAGTGCCCACACCAGCTGCAGATCCCTGGCACACAAACAACAGCATATGCATAGCAGCCAAGGGCCAAATCTTAAACACAACGCTGGGCATGTGCAATGTCACAGGAGTTAAAACTCTTGGCGTTCCCCCAGCGCACATTTATACTAGGCAGCAAAGAAGTCAAACAAGTCAAACAACACCAGTTTGAACACTCAAATGGTAGTGCCGATTTAATATTCTCTCCCACACACGTGTCCCAAAATCTTGGTTCTGTAGAAATATAAACATTTATATTTACAAGTACACAGGAAGTACAAATTTCAGCTTTATTTAAACAACAACAATAGATATTCCCACCCTCTGCAGGTAAAGCAAAGAATCCAAGTTGGAGGGACTGCAAAATCCAGGGAGCTATGGGGTTCTTGCTGGGGTGGTTGATGGCATCTGTGGGTTAGGATGGTTTCCCCTTCCCCTCCCCATTTTCTTCTGCTTTCATCATCCAGAACGCTTCCTCCTTCTGAATTTTCTCTCCCAGGGTTGGTGGGTCTTAGCCCCGCACCCACCACGCTTTGGAGCCACACTGTGGGAAGATGAGCACTTTGGATCTGGTTAATCCAAAGTGCACCCCTCCATAATGTCCCCCCTTTTGCTGTTAACCCCCACAGTACTGACAATGGAGCCACAAAGGGGAGAATGGGTCTGCCCCTCATAACAGAGAGCCTTGAGATGGGGCCTTGAGAGGGGGACCTCTTACAGAACGAAGCCCTCAGTGCCCAATCAGCTGACTTCTTCCACTAGCAATTTTCACATGTTCTTTCTTCTCACCAAACCATTACCTTAAATAAGGTCCACTTCGTTTTGATTCCCCTTTGCATTTTCCGTATTATATATGCATGAACTTGAGCACCAGGACACCTGTCAATAATCAGAACAGCTGGAAGGATATACATGTACATATACATGCCGCCCCAAGATTCCAGCTCCAATCAGCACCAACCAACACAGCCACCCTCTGATGAGGATGGGAGCTGCAGTTCAACATCTGGAGGCCCGCAGGTTCCCTGTTCCGGTTGTATTTCCTCCGCAACACTGGGAGCAAAGGCATAAGGGACACCGCCTGGTGTTCTGAAGGGCGTCCTGGTTGCGTCAGCAGAGTCATCCCCATTGGAGATTGGGTGGCACCTGCCATCCACCAGGAGGCGGAGCCTGCAGGGAAGGGGGGAGATCCTGGACCGAAGGCCAGCCAGGTGGATACTGGAAAACTGACTCTTCCTCCGAGAGGGGACTGAGATAAGAAAAGCACAGCATTGGAAATCAGATACTTTTTTATATTAAAAAAAAAAAAACCCTACAAGACTCCATATTTCTACAGAGCTTTTGCAGGGCTCAGGGTGCACCACCAACATCTCAGTAACCTTTGCAACAAAAACCCTGTGAGGTAGGGTCAGTGTCAACATCTCAATATTGCAAACAGGGAGGGTCAGATTAGAGAGCAGTTCTCAACCTGTGGGTCCCGAGATCTTGTTGGACTACAACTCCCATCATCCCTGAGCTCTAGCCTTCCTAGCTAGGGGTGATGCGAGCTGTAGTTCAACAACATCTGGGGACCCACAGGTTGAGAAAGGCTGGTGTAGAAGGTCATGGCTTGGGCTGGAGTCACTGAATTAGGGAAACCCCAAGGTTTGAGATTTGAAGAATGCACTTCATGGCCCAAAGGACAACTTCCTTCTGTTAAAGTCAGACTGTTTTCTGTCTCCTTAGTTGGGATAGGTGGGACTTTTGCTGTTCCAGGTGCTGCTGAACTGCAACTCCCATCATCCCTGACCACCAGCCAGCCCGCTGGGGCTCATGGGAGTTGGGAGTCCAACAACATCTGGAGGTCTCAAAGGTCCCAGTCCCCAGTCCACCTGCAGTGGCTCTCCAGGGTTTCAGACAGAGGGCTTTCCCACACCTATCTGGAGATGCCAGACACTGAACCACACTGACGAAGTAGCTTTCCACTTCCCCTCCTAATCCAATTGAGAACGTAAGAGCCTGGCTGCTGGATCAGGCCAATGGCCTGTCAGGTGGCAGAGGAAACAACCCCCATGGCAGGTTGCCAGGATAATAATAATAATAATTTATAATTTATACTATGCCCATCTGGCTGGGTTTCCCAGCCACTCTGGGCGGCTTCCAACAGAATATTAAAAACAATACAGCGTCAGACATTAAAGACTTCCCTAAACAGGGCCGCCTTCAGTTATCTTTAAAAATATTGCCTTGACATCTGCTGGGAGGGCGTTCCACAGGGCAGGTGCCATTACCGAGAAGGCCCTCTGCCTGGTTCCCTGTAACCTCACTTCTCACAGCGAGGGAACTGCCGGAAGGCCCTTATCCAGGAATGGATAAGACAAGGAAAAGTCCTTACCATCTGCTTTTTATTCAATATTCACAGAGAGAGGCTTGGGAATGCAGCCTCTTGGAAGAATGGCGTTGTCCTGAGTGACTCTCCGCCCCCTTTTTCTCCCACTTCCTCACTCGTCATCTCTTCTACGGGTGGCGGTGAGGGCCCTTTGCTTCTGGGCCCTTTGCTCTCCTACTTTCAAGGCTTGCCGGGTTCTGGGAGAGGGGGGTGGGTCTGAAATGCTTTCTAAAGACACTGTGTCCTTCAGCTGTGGCCCTCCTGGTTCTTCCTCCTCCTCCTCCTCTCCCATTCTTTCCCACCTTTCCCCCTCATCTGCCTCTGAGCTGTGACCTCCCTCAAACCCCTGTTGTAATTCTGAACTGTCTTCTTCTTCTCTGGAAGGAAGGGTCAGGCTAGGGAGGTGGTCTCCGCCATTCCACTTCTGCCCGGTGCCTGACATGGCCAATCAAATCCAGCATACTGCTGTCAGCTTCCAGCCCTAGGCAAATCTGCGAACAGGACCTGACCGCAATAGCACTCTCCCCTCCCAAAAAGTGAAGTAAAAAAAGAATGGGAGTGCCTAAATGAATACCTCAAAAGTCAAGGTTCAAGGACAGAAATCTGGCTGAGTCTGGAATAACCTTGTGAAGTGAAAGGATATGAAAGAGGGATTTATATCTAGATGTTAGGATGGAGATGATAAAGAAAACAGAAAGACGCAATGAGAGATAAAGGAGGTGCTGTGGGATTGGTGGAAGTCAATGTCTTGTTGTTGTTCTTTTAGTGTCTATAATATTAACTTGTAAGATATGGATTTGGTTTTTGTTGTTGTTGTTGTTGCTTTCTTTAGTTTTCGAATGTTGATTTTTGTGCGTTGTGTATTGTTATTTTTCGATGTCTTTCGTGTTGTTGTTGTTGTGTGGAAAATACTAATAAAATTTATTTAAAATAAAAAAGAGCACTCCTCTCCCCTCCCACATTGCTGCTTCCAACTGTGGAGGCAGAGCTTTGCCATCACCTAAATCTCGCGCCCCGACCCCCCCAGCTGCAGAGAGGGCATTACCTGTCAGTCTGAGCTGTGCCAAGCCGCTTGGCTCTCTTCTCCAGCCACTCATCAATGGTGCCAGGCGTGACGACTGCCTTGTCCAGCCGCTGCTCTTTCGCCCTCCTCTCTTCTGTTTTTTTGGAAAGACAGACAAGGGCAATCTCATTTAGCCCAACAGCCTTTCGCCCCATTGAACACACTTCTGGTTATTTCCCCTTGTATTCCTGCAGCTGACAGTTCTGGCCGGGGCGCCGGGGTTCCCTTTACGGAACCACCTTCCCAGCTGCCGTTCCGTCTCCGATTTGGCCAGTTCTGGACGGATGGTTCTGCCTTCCCATCTTATCCAGTCCTCCACCTACGCAGCTCCAAATTGTGGAACAGCTTTTTTTCAAAAGAACAACAGCAACAACGTCCTTTGCCTTGGCAGAATTTGTACAGGCTGGGAGGATCACTGAGTGCGGTCCACACGGCAGTTAAAAAGAAACCAGGGAGAGGGCCAATGAGACTCACAGGTTGTGCACAGAGCAGCAAGAGAAGGGCCAGCTGCAGTTCCTGCTTCAGAAGACAGGTCCATGTTGCTCTCCAAAAACAGACAGAAGAGCCACAAGAACATCAAAGGATCAAGCCAATAGTCCAGCGTTCCTGTTCTCACTGTGGCTAACCAGAAGCCTTTTCTGGTAAGCCCACAAGCCAGACCCGAATACAAGAGCCTTCTCTCCTCCTGTGGCTTCCCGCAACTAGAATTTAATGTTGTTAGCCGCTCTGAGCACAGCATTGGCTGGGGAGGGCGGGAGATAAATAAAATTTTGTTATTTATTTATTATTATTAGAATTCAGAAGCATTACTGTCTCCGACTGCGGAGGCAAAGCGAAGCCTTTGTGGTGCTGAACAGCTGTTGATCAGCCTTCTCCTCCACCAATTTATCCAGTCCTGTTTTAAAGCCGCCCTGGTTGGTGGCCCCCTGCAGCAGCGAGTTCCATAGTTCAATGGAGCAATGGCATGACTGCAAGGCACAAGAAGGAGGAGAAGGAGATTTGGAAACAGGTTTGATGCCTGAAGTATTGGCACAACCTCAGCTTGGTGAGTTCGTCACTGTGTGAGGAAGCACTTTTGTCTGTCCCAAATTTTCCAACGTTTGGAGTCGTATTTCCTAGTATTAGGAAAAAGGGGGACTAGATCTTGTGGGATCAAATTCTGCGGGAGCAGTACAGTTGCTGGAAACCCCAGGAGGGACTCAAGTCTTTGCTTACAGGCTTCCCAGAAGTGGCACTTTGTTGGCCACTGTGAGAACAGGATGCTGGATTAGACTGACTATTGGCCTGATCCAGTAAATAATAATAATTATATTATTTGTACCCCACCCATCTGACCGGGTTGCCCCAGCCATTTTGCCCAGCTTCCATCGGTTATAAAAAAATAACAACACATTGCACATTAAAAAGATTCCCTATACAGTACAGGGCTGCCTTCAGCTGTGTCCTGAAGATAATATAGTTACTCATTTCCTTGACATCTGATTGGAGGGCATTCTACAGGTCGGGTGCCACTACCAAGAAGCCCCTATGCCTGGTTCCCTGTAACCTCACTTCTCGCAGGGAGGGAACCGCCAGAAGGCCCTCGGAGCTGGACCTCAGTGTCCGGGCTGAACGATGGGGGTGGAGATGCTCCTTCAGATATACAGGGCCGAGGCCGCTTAGGGCTTTAAAGGTCAGCACCAACACTTTGAATAGTGCTTGGAAATGTACGGGGAGCCAGTCAGATCCTTTAGGACCAGTATGATGTGGTCCCAGCAGCTGCTCCCACTCACCAGCCTAGCTGCCGCAAACACCATGATGGCTATTGCTCTGCCTCAATGGTCAGAAGCAGCAATGCTTCTAAACATCAGTTGCTGTAACTCACGGGAGAGAAAAGTGAACTTGTGCTCAGGGCCTGCTTTCTGGCTTCCCACAGGCATCTGGTTGGCCACTGTGAGAACAGGATGCTGGCCTGATCCAGCAGCCATCCTCTTCTTACACGCAGGCTGAATTTCTACACCCTTGGTTCAGGAATCTGCGCAGGCTTGGAGCTGTGGTTTCCCTGCCGCCTGGTTACGACTGGGGCAGAACTCGCATTCTCACCCTCCGTCCCTGAGCAGGGACACAGGACTCACACTGATGCCCGTTGCAAAACAAGCCAGGCATGGAAATTTTGCCTTGGTGACCCAAAGCAAGCCCCTTCCCCAGGATAGTCTCTCCTTTCAAAGGCAGCCTGTGCTGTTGCTTTTCTACGGCTTTGGTGCATTAATGCATATTCGGGGAGGGGAAACATCCTGGCTCATTGACATTAACAGCGCAATCACGGGCCCGAAGGCAGAATAAGCCAGAGACAGCTTGAGTGATTGTAGGAGGCAGTCAGGAGGAAACGTTCCATTCATCAGCAACAAGAACACAGATTCCTGGGGGCACCTGAATACCAAAAAACTCAATGGGAAAGCGGGGAGAGAGGGACTTGGACAACACTGCTCCCCATACTAATGATCAGATCACCCTGCCCAGTCCCCAGAGGAAACCATTCCAGAACAGAATCCAAAAAAGGCATCTCCTACCACCTACCCCAGAGGACCCCTCCCACCTCCTGCAGCACCCACCCTCCTGCCAACCACCTGCTCCAAACCAAGACGGTGCCATATGTCACGCTTTTAAGCAAAATGTTAAACATTTTCCGACAGGGTGTGAAATTAACACTGCCACCACTCCAGCAGAGTGAAGGATCGCGCCAGCTCAGCAGTGGCAGCCAATTATTCTTCCAGCCTGCTGAATATTCATGAGTGCAGCCGGGGAAAGGGGAAAAAGAGGGAGGAGGAGCCAGAAACGGGTAACATAAAAGAGTCTCCCCGCCCCCTGCCATCCATCCCACAACCTCTCTGGTTTAGGTTCAAGAGAGGAGCCAAAAACAGGCATTTTCCACCGTTGTGGAATGCCCTGGCCCATCCATCATCCACTCATTGTGTCATATGCCTTGCAAAGACATATTTCCCTGACCCAGAAAACTGGCCCTGTTACTACTGAATTTCCGATTTGTTTGTTTGTAATAATGCTGCTTTGGTTTTTTTTGAAAATGTTGCAGCTCCGTTTTCAACAATACAGAGGTACCTCAGGTTAAGAACTTAATTCGTTCCGGAGGTCCGTTCTTAACCTGAAACTGTTCTTAACCTGAAGCACCACTTTAGCTAATGGGGCCTCCCGCTGCCACCATGCCGCCGGAGCACGATTTCTGTTCTCATCCTGAAGCAAAGTTCTTAACCCGAGGTACTATTTCTGGGTTAGCGGAGTCTGTAACCTGAAGCGTCTGTAACCTGAAGTGTACATAACCCGAGGTACCACTGTACTGTTTTTAAGTTGCCTCCATGTATACCGCTTAGAGATGTCAAACTATCGAGTGGTATGGAAATGCTTTTAAAATAAATGAATCACAAATCTCCTGTGTCGTGCCTGGCCTGGCCCTACACTTGAAGGGTATAAAACATCTTGCTTGCCCCCAGTCTGTCCAAGTGAAATTCATATTGTTTCCCCTCAAAGCGGGGCTTGGACAAAGCCCCCACCACCCCTGACTTTAGCCTCTTTTCCATACTTACCGTAAATTTCGCTCCATAACACGCAGATTTTTCCTCCTAGAAAGTAAGGGGAAATGTCTGTGCGTGTTATGGAGCGAATGCCTACAGATGGCGGGGGAATCTGCTGCAGTTGTGAGCAGTCCGTGGCTTGCTTTGAAACAGCAAAGCAGGTGTAAGCGGCTCCTGTCAGCGAGCCGAGCTGGGGAGGAGGGAGAGAAGCAGAGCGGGCTTGGCTGCTTTAAAAAACCCCGTCCTCTATGTTCCTCTCTCCTCCCCACTGATCTGCTAAGTAGCAGCGAAGCTTTTCAGCCAGCCTAGCCGGGAGGAGGGAGAGAAGCAGAGCGGGGTTGGCTGCTTTAAAACAACCCCGTACTCTCTGTCCCTGCCTGCAGTTTTTTGCTGTCCGATTTTGGATTAGCCTCTGTAGGGGCTGTGTCTGTGTGTGCTTGAGCTATCGTTCTCCTCCTCCTGCTTCCCCTTCGCTCTCCCTGTGCCCCTGCACTCTCCCTCCGACTTTAGAATTGACACTCTGTGTGTCTGTGTGTGTGAGAGAGGGCTCCTTCTCCTCCTCCTGCTTCCCGTTCACTCTCCCTGCGCTGTCCCTCCGACTTTAGAATTGACACTCTGTGTGTCTCTCTGTGTGTGAGGGCTCCTTCTCCTTCTCTTGCTTCCCGTTCACTCCCCCAGCGCCCTGCGACTTTAGGGCCAGTTCCCTCTCTGCGTGTGTGTGTGTTTTGACCTCACTGCGCTTGTTGGGGGAGAGTGTTGGTCGCAATTTTTCTTGATTTGTCTCAGAGTGGTTACTATCATGGTTTCCTTGCCGGGGAGGAGGGAGAGACGCAGAGCCTGCTTGTTCTAAAGGAGCAAAGCCGGAGAGGAGCCTCTCCTGCATTATCAGCAGCATCCTTCTCCACACCCCCCACGCGAGTTCCTTGTCCCTTGAGTTCTTTTCCTTCCCTCCCCACTTAAAATGTGGTTACAAAGCACGGATCCACATGGATCCTCAGGATTTTTGCACTAGGTCACCCCAAATTCACCATCAGATCACATAGCATATCCATGGCTACAGCCTGCACCAAAACACACACGCACCCACTGTTTCATGGGGTCGCAATGGCGCAAAAACGTGGTTACAAAGCATGGATCCACATGGATCCTCAGGATTTTTGCATTGGGCTACCCCAAACTCACCGTCAGATCACATGTCTGTGGCCACAGCATGAACCACAAAAATCATATATCCACTGTTTCGTTTAGAATATTTTTTTCTTGTTTTCCTCCTCTAAAAACTATGTGCGTGTTATGGTCAGGTGCGTGTTATAGAGCGAAAAATACGGTACATAGGAAGCTGCCTTATACTCAGTCCACCTAGCTCAGTATTGTGTACACTGACCAGCTCTCCAGGATTTCAGCCAGGCACCTCTCTCATGTCTACCTGGAGATTCTGGAAGGGATAGAATCTGGGACCTCCTGCTTGCTAGACACCCTACCATTGAGCTACAGCCCTTCCCCAAAGACAATGGGATAATTGTTAAATTGTCAATAACTTCCATAAAACAGAAACGCTGCAGCCATTGCTCCCCACCCCCATCCAAGAGCCCCCCACCCCCAAAAAAGCATTGTGGGTTCAGCTTATCTTGCTCAGAACTCCCAGGGAGATAGCAAAGAAAGCTTAACCCCAACCGAGTGCCCCTTTCTGCACAGTGGGGACACGAAAAATCAATTGCGGCAGGCTTGCCAAATGCCAGAAGTCTAGGCAGCAGGGTTGTCTTTGCAGGGGAGAGTCTTTAATTAAAAAGGTTTCGATTTGCGGAATCAAGCAGAGGAGTTGGGGACGGAGAGTTGTGCTCCCCTGCCTTTCTCTTTCTCTCTCCAGCTGATTCAATTATTTGCTTTTGCCCAGCCCATTTACCCTACATTGATAATCAATAGCTGTATAATTGGTGAACAAACACAACAGGAGCTGGGAACAGCTGCTCGGATCTCTCTGGCCTTCCCTGGACTCCACTTTGTAGTGTTGGCTGTGGAGTGGGGGGGGGGCTGCGTTTGGGGAAAGATGTCCATCACAATGACTGCAGTCAAGGCTCTGGCAAGAAGCCAGCCTCAGTGCCATAGCAGGCATAATGCAACACAGGAGATGCTAGCTTGCTCTTGGCTTAAAGGCAGCCTAACAGTGATTTGCACAGGGTCTACAGAAGGGATTACCACTTTTCCTTATGTTTATCCCACACCCTGTTAAGGCCACGGGTGCCTGCGCTCTCCAGACCCCATTTACCTTGCACATGAGCATTCAGCTGCTCCAGATCTTCCTCCGTCATGTGGGAGAACCTGCAGTTGGGGCCGAAATCACACCGTCCTGCCGAGAGATCCAAAGCAAGCACAATTTTAAAGAACGAAACCACAGCTTCAGGGGAACAAAGGAGCTCGCCACCACAGCAGGACCAAGAGATATTACAGCATTCAAGAATTGTCAAAACTTGCATCACCCCCCCACACACTTTCCATTACTGGCAGTATGGCCCTTCCTGTGTACAAAACTCCATTCGCGGGATTTTTATATAACCATTTGAGCAAACAAATTCAATTATTTATTACAGTCTATTGCCACCTGCCGCAAATTAAAAATTAGGGAGAAATAAATGCACTGCGACAGCTATTAGCTTCAGCAGTTTCAAAAGGGTGGGAAGACAAATTCATGGCAGCTTAAAGGTAAAGGTAAAGGGACCCCTGACCATTAGGCCCAGTTGTGGCAGACTCTGGGGTTGCGGCACTCATCTCGCTTTACTGGCTGAGGGAGCCAGCGTACAGCTCGGACATGTGGCCAGCATGACTAAGCCGCTTCTGGCGAACCAGAGCAGAGCACGGAAACGCCGTTTACCTTCCCGCCGGAGTGGTACCTATTTATCTACTTGCACTTTGACGTGCTTTTGAACTGCAAGGGTGGCAGTAGCAGGGACCGAGCAACGGAAACTCACCCCGTTGCGGGGATTCAAACCACCAACCTTCTGATCAGCAAGTCCTAGGCTCTGTGGTTTAACCTACAGCGCCACCCATGTCCCGTTGGAGGCTTACTGATAGACAAATAGAACCTCCAAGCTCAGAGGCAGTATATCTTTAAACGCTAGTTGCTAGGAGACGACAGCAGAGGGACATGGCTGCTGCCCTCTTGCAGGCTTCTGAGAAATATCTGTTTGGCCACTGCAGGGAATCTAGACCAGGTAACCAAACATTATTTTTTTAAGAGATATTTATTAGAATTTCCAATTTAATACAAAAAACCAACAGAAAACAAAAAATGCACAGAAAATAACAAAAATACACAATTAAAAAAACAAAACAAATATAATTCCCATTACTTATTTCCATTACCTTGTTTCCCGGACCTCCTCTCGCCTCCCCCTTTTGTATTCCAGTTCAAATTCTTAACTCAGCAAATCCTTATTGTAACTTAATATAACTTATTTTAACTTATTGCTCAACCTTTGCATTACAGCTGGTAACCACTTAATTTCTGTCCAGCAGGTAACCAAACAATTTAACCCCTGTGTTGCAAACAGTAGTTAGTAATATCCAAGGCAACACAATGACCAAATACAATGATACAATATCAATATACACTCTTTATATAATATGAAATACTTCATCTGGGAGGACTTAATTCTGAATTGGATCTCAATTGTTTCATTTGATTCTTTATTTTCTGGCTGTAACTTCACTGTACCTTTAAACTCAATCTCCCTGTTATGAGCACCACCTGGGATCAGCTTTTTATATTTTTGATAACATACGGTCAGTAGCAGTGACTACGTAACTTTATGACCACTGCTCCATAGCAATTCTTGTTATACTTTTCCATTCACCATATATATGGGGTATGTACCTTTGGTTTTATTTCACATTATGTTGACATTATAGTCTATGTGTATAGTTCATAATATTTTGAGTTTATTGTAGTTACCATGCATATGCAGGTCATTGTTTTAATATTCTTTTATAGTTTTTGAAGCATTTCTGTATCCTTCTGCTGTGCTGAAGAATTTCATGAAACAGTGGGTATATCCGGAATCAATGTTCACAATGTCTGTTTGCGAACTACTTCGGCAGCGTAGGACGCCATAAACAAAGCTTTACAGCCTGTTTTCACCAGATAAGAATCTGATACAGTGGTACCTCAGGTTAAGTACTTAATTCGTTCCGGAGGTCCGTTCTTAACCTGAAACTGTTCTTAACCTGAAGCACCACTTTAGCTAATGGGGCCTCCTGCTGCTGCCACGCCGCCGGAGCACAATTTCTGTTCTCATCCTGAAACAAAGTTCTTAACCTGAAGCAATATTTCTGGGTTAGCGGAGTCTGTAACCTGAAGCGCATGTAACCTGAAGCATATGTGACCCAAGGTACCACTGTACATTGCTTCTTTCAGAGACTTGAATAGTCTTTGAAGACTTCAAAGTCTTTCAGAGACTTACAAGACTTATGTTTATTTGGTTTTATATTTTCAAGAGAATCCATTAAGAGGGCATATTTTGTGACTTTCAGAGATTCGTAAGTTTTCTGTTTGTGATTTCATATATTTCATATTATATAGTGTATATTGATATTGTATCAATGTATTTGGTCATTGTATTGCCGTGGATATTACTGGGAATCTAGACCAGACAGGCCTTTGGTCAGATTCAGCAGGGCACACCCCCCCCCCATATTTGAAACTCTTCTCCCTGCCCCTGAGAACAGCTTCTTGGGTGCGGGAGGAACCCAATGAAAAGAAAAGCATACCCGATAGCAGGAATTCCCGACACGGCTTCTTACTCTGCTCCTCCTGCAGGATGGTTGCATTATCTGTAAGTGGCAAAGGATCATAGAAGCAAAGAATTGGAAAGGGTCCCAAGGGTCATCTAGTCCAACCCCCTGCAATGCAGGAATCTCAGCTAAAGCATCCATGACAGGTGGCCATCCAACCTCTGCTTAAAAGTATGGAGAGGATAATAATAATAATAATAATAATAATAATAATAATAATAATAATAATAATTTATTCCCCGCCCTCCCCAGCCAAGAGCGGGCTCAGGGCGGCTAACACCAAATATAAAACAATTGATTGAAATACAACTTAAAAACAACATTAAAATACAACATTAAAATGCAGCCTCACTTCAGCAGAAACTCAAAAACTTTTTTGGGCATGAAAAGGTCAAGTCTTCACCAAGGCTAACTATCCAGACTGGTCCTACGTGGACCAGAAAAAAAGCCAGGGAAGTCCCCAAGCAGGAGTTCCATCACAGAAGGAAAAAGGAAAAAAGAAAAGGGGGGGGGGGTTCAAGTTAATTCCAAGCCAAAAGCCAGGCGGAACAACTCTGTCTTACAGGCCCCGCGGAAAGAAATCAGATCCTGCAGGGCCCTGGTCTCATGAGGCAGAGCGTTCCACCAGGCCAGAGCCAGTGTTGAAAAGGCCCTGGCTCTGGTTGAGGCTAATCTGACCTCCTTAGGGCCCGGGACCACTAGGGTGTTGCTATTTATGGACCTTAAGGGGTAAAATAAGGTGAGGGAGCCTCGCTCCGCACATCCACTAGGGCAAGCAAGAGGCGTCCCACAAGAATCCCACCCAGGCTTACAATCGGGAGTTCCATATCCCCTGTCGGGGACAGCAAATGCCTCCGAATACCATTTGCTGGGACTTGTAAGTGGGAAGAGAGTGCTGTTGTTCTCAGGTCCCCTTTGCGGACTTCCCCTAATAAGCATCTGCTTGGCCGCTGGATGGTGGACCAGATAAGCCACAGGCCTGATCCATCCGAAGGGCTCTTCTTTCTTACCAAGCAGCCTCTTACCTCGAAATAGATCGTACCAGACTTTCTTGGCCCGGAGGTGCTGAACCCCGTTTAGGTGCTTCTTCCTGTTGTGGAGGTTGTCCTGGAAAGAGCGGTTACAGTAGTCGCAGAAATAGCGCTTCCCCATGGAGACGCTTGCTGAAGGAAACCTCTGCGGGGAAGATCAAATACTGTTTTCCCACATGTCAATGAAATGATCAGACTTTGGGAAACAAACCTCATAACAGGAAAGATTAAGAAAAGCGATGGATAATGAAAATAATAAGAAGCAGAATGTATAAGGAAACTAATATAACTAATAGTAGTAGTAAATGAAGAAGAAGAAGAAGAGGAGTTTGGATTTGATATCCCGCTTTATCACTACCCTAAGGAGTCTCAAAGCGGCTAACATTCTCCTTTCCCTTCCTCCCCCACAACAAACACTCTGTGAGGTGAGTGGGGCTGAGAGACTTCAGAGAAGTGTGACTAGCCCAAGGTCACCCAGCAGCTGCATGTGGAGCAGCGGGGAATCGAACCCGGTTCACCAGATTACGAGTCCACCGCTCTTAACCACTACACCACACTGGCTCTCAAATGAATACAGACAACAAGAATTCTATAAACATAAGGACTTACTTCTTTATCGATACACTATGGACAAATATGGAAATGAATAAAAATATATAAAATGGAAGAAAATAATGCGATAAAATTATATGTGATATAAAAAACCAGAAGGAGGGAAGTCAGCTCTGAAGAGCATGTATAAATGGAAAATGTAATGCAATATGTGTATGTGGAGTATCTAATTGAAAAACTAATAAAGATTATGGGGGGGGCGGGGGAGAAATGATCAGACTTTCCTTGATTGCACAGCTTTCCTACAGGTTTACTCCCACAAGATGTAGTGACTTGGGGAACAGCTTTAAAATGAAGATTAGACAAATTCATGGAACAGAAGGCTATCGTTGGCTACTAAGCCACAATGGGTATGCCCTCTTCTTCACTAATGAAGGCAGTAAGCCTTTGAATACCAGTCACTGAGAATCACAAGTGGGAAAAGAGCTGGTGTGCTCAGATCTGGATATGGGATTCCCAGAAGAAGCATCTGTTTGGTCAACCTGAGAACAGGATACTGGACTAGATGGGTGTTTGGCCAGATCCAGCAGACAGGCTCTCGGTACATTCTTACAGCTTCAGAGACTACAGCTCCCGCTCTTCCACTAGCCTCATTAACAGGCTAGCAATATTTATTTTTGCAGCCTAATACTATTTGTGGGCTCATTTACCAGGCTGACTTAATAGGGTCTATTGCAGTAATAGCAATCCCATCCGCCTATAAATCTGATCAGCATTATTTCATACCGCTTCAAGAACCATGATGGTTGATAATCAGTATATAAATATTGTAAAAATTATAAAAAACAACAACAACAACATTACAGCTCAGCAGAGGAGACTAGTCTAATTTATGGTTGAGTCAGAATCATTTTGGGCTTCATCGATCAAATCAGCTCATTTGCTGCCCAGAAGGCAACTGAGACTTGCTTCGGATGCTGGGATGATGGTTGCAAATAGGCTGGAGTCTAGTAGTGGCACCTAAAAAGCTATTAAAGTCATAGAGGCACATGATTTTTTGAGCCAAAACTATAAATATGGTGCTAGTTCCCCACCCATCCTTGAACTATTACTTTTGAATTTATTTATTTTTAAAATTCTAAAGCTACAATGGGAAAACAATTGCTCCTTATGCTCCACCTCAATCACAAAGGTTCTCTGATGGGGTATTTCTGGTGGTTCCTGACTCCCCTGAGGTTCGGTTAGCCTCTACTGTATTTTAATCAACTTGTTTTTATTATTGGTTGTTAGCTGCCCTGAGCCTGGTCTTGGCTGGGGAGGGCAGGGTATAAATAAAATATTATTATTATTATTATTATTATTATTATTGGGGACAGAACCTTTAGCATTGCAGGCCCTGCCCTGTGGAACTCACTGTCAGTAGAAGTTTGACAGGAAACATCACTCCCTTCTTCCAGACATCTTCTGAAAATGGTGTTATTTAGACCAGCCTTTGAAATATGATTTTTTTTTTTAACCAACTGGTATTTATGGACATTTTTGTGATATTTTCTTGATGTTTTCATTCTTTTTGTTTTTTTTTTAACAAGAATGCAATTTATAAAGCTTTAAACAAACAAACAAGGAATTAGGCACCCAAACATTCCTAAGATGAATCATACAAATGTTACTTTAAAATTGCTTCAAAATCTGTTTGTCTCTTCATACATTGCCAGGTTCTTTGATGTTGTCTTTGCTGCAAAAATCTTAATGCGGCTGCCAATCTGAAGTGATCTCTGCTGATAAATGATTGGTGGTAGAACATGTGTTTTGCAAGCCCCCATCGCCCAGTTCAATCTCCAGCATCTCCAGGGTTATTTTGTTTTGGGGTTTTTAAAGATCAGGTAATGGTGAGAAAGGAACCCCAGAAGCTGCCCTACATACCCAGACAAACCTTTGGTCTATCTAGCTCAGTACAGTGGTACCTCAGGTTAAGTACTTAATTCGTTCTGAAGGTCCGTTCTTAACCTGAAACTGTTCTTAACCTGAAGCACCACTTTAGCTAATGGGGCCTCCTGCTGCTGCCGTGCCGCCGGAGCACGATTTCTGTTCTCATCCTGAAGCAAAGTTCTTAACCCGAGGTACTGTTTCTGGGTTAGCAGAGTCTGTAACCTGAAGCGTATGTAACCCGAGGTACCACTGTATTGCCAAGCAGTTAACACTGTATTGACAAGCAGTTAACACTGTATTGACAAGCAGTTAACACTCCTTGTTCTATGTGATGATACCAGTGAAAGTCTCAGATATATATATATAATTTTATTTTTTATTTTGACAAAGTAATAAGAATAAATAAGAATAAAAATGTGCACCCCACCCCTGAGACTGTTCCATTGTAACTATCCAGCTTCCCAAAATTTCATCACCTCTTGCGATGGTTTGACCCCTGTCCGTTTTAACAGTACAAATTCTACAAACACCTTCCATATCTCCTCAAAATCATTTCTCCTGCATATTCCCCATCTTACCTTAGCAATACATGCTAATTTACCATTACAGTGGTACCTCGGGTTAAGTACTTAATTTGTTCTGGAGGTTTGTTCTTAACCTGAAACTGTTCTTAAACTGAAGCACCACTTTAGCTAATGGGGCCTCCTGCTGCTGCCGCGCTGCTGGAGCACGATTTCTGTTCTCATCCTGAAGCAAAGTTCTTAACCTGAAGCACTAATTCTGAGTTAGCGGAGTCTGTAACCTGAAGCGTATGTAACCCGAGGTACCAATGTAATAGCTATTTCCCACACCTCTTCATACCAAAGTCTCAGGTTCAATCCCCAGCCAGGGGCTGGGAGCGTCTCCTGCCTGAACCTCTACAGAGCTGCTGCCAGTCCGTGTAGACAATACTGAACTAGGTGGACCAATGGTCTGACTCAGTATAAGGCAACCAGGATGGACAAGTGGGTCTTACCTGGTAGAAGGCAGCTGACCATGCCACTGTAAATAAGAGCCGAGGCCATGAGCGGCAAGGAAGTAAAGCAAAACAGCCCAACAGACTACTCACCTCCCTTTACACAGACATCACAGGCCTCGCCCCTCACCCCTGGTAGAGGAACCCAGCAGGCAACATCTCTAACTATAGTACTCTATCCAACTAGCAGCTGTAGTTTGGGGCAGGCTTCTAAAATCCCCGGAAAGCACACAAGACTACGACTCCCAAAGGCATGAGGCCCAAGGATCACGTGACACCAACCGTGGTGCATCCCGGGAAATGAAGTTTATCTACCCGGCAGGCTACAGGTTAGGGGTCTGGAGTGGGACTCCAAAGCCCATCATCCCGCGCGGGAAAAGGCTTCGTTACCCATAAAGCTTTGGCAGCCGGAGGGGCCGCCCTTGCTAGAGGAGGGCGAGAGCTGCGCGTGCGCGGTACCTGAAGGCTGCCGAAGATGACGCTCGCCAAGCAGGTCTACCGAGTGCTTTTACGCCGCAGCGCTACCTTCGCTCTCACGGTCGTGGTGGGCGCCTTGCTCTTCGAGCGAGCCTTCGACCAGGGCGCGGACTCCATCTTCGAGCAGGTTAACAAGGAGGTAAGTCGGCCTGTAGGGTCGCGCAGGCCCGAGCCGGGGACTTGCGTAGAACGCGGGCCCGGGCTGGGCGAAGGTCAAACGGGGCCTTGATATACGAGAGGCCCCGGCTTCGGGCCTCTCGCGCTTCTTCGAAACAGCTGAACGCCTGCTTGGGCTCTCTCTGTGTGTCTTGCATGGGGCCACCAGGAAGGTACGAGGGACAGTCTCCCAAACAAGCGAAGGCCAGAGGGCCTGAAAGGATGTGCAGCTTGCAATGACTACGGTCTGTTAAGATCCTTGTTTTATCTTGAGTGGTGACCAATCTGAACTACCAGGATTGTGAGCATAGAGGGGTAATGAAAGAATTTAATCAGTCACTAACGCACTTTAATTTATAGCAGAACTAACCACAGTTGAGACTACAGTTCCTAGAAGTCTTGGGGAGACACCATGGCAGGTAAACTATAAACAAATAAGCTGTGCGAAGTCAAGTCCCTAGTGTCTACTTAATGCTGAATTACATGCATGAACTTTTATTGTGCTAGCCAAAGGCCATGGCATTGTTATTCTATGGTTCTTGCCACCCGTTATGATCTGTTAGTTCACCTGTGAAATTTGTAGTTCAGGTTGTGTAGCATCTACTTGAGAAGAACATGTGTTTCACCTTATACATGGAAGAGAACAATGGCCTGTGCTTCTGGGAAAGAGCCATAGGAAGTGGCTGCTTTTGCAAATAAATCAAGGTCTCTTGCTCCCTCAAAAGATTCAGCAGTTTCTCTCCTGCTGCCCAGAATGCTTGGAACTGCTTTCCAGAACACCTGTGGGATGCAATCTCATTCCTTCAAAATCCCTCAATCAAACTCATGTTTTCTGTGAAGCATTTGCCACAACCTTCTAGTTTTCATGTCCTACTGTAACTATAACCTTAAGAATGTGTAGCTGAAATACAGTGGTGCCCCACAAGACGAAAGCCTCGCAAGACAGAAAACCCGCTAGACGAAAGGCTTTTCCGTTTTGGAGGCACTTCGCAAAACGAATTTCCCTATGGGCTTGCTTCGCAAGACAAATGTCTTGCGAGTTCCTGCGGGTTCCCCCCCCTTTTTTCCCCTTTTCCTAAGCCGCTTATCAGCGGATCAACTGATCCGTTAAAAGCCGCTAAACCGCTAATAGCGCTAATCCACTAAGCTGTCAATGGGCTTGCTTCGCAAGACGAAAAAACCGCTATACGAAGAGCCTCACGGAACGGATTAATTTCGTCTTGTGAGGCACCACTGTAATGGCATATTTTTCCTGTTTTATCGTTCTCCACATCTTCCCTGTGACAGATATTCAGATTGTAATCTCCCTGGGGCAGGCACCTATCATCTGCTCATCATCATTTTATTTATTTTATAGGCACTTTGGTGATCTATAAAGATAATAGAAATCAAGCTTTCTTATTCTGAGGGTTTTTTTGCTGTTGACATATATCTGGATATTTTATTCTCAATGTGGTTGTACTTTGGGGGGAGAATTGGGAAGGCCACAGCACTGATTTTGAGGCAAAGAGAGTGTTAAAGGGAAAGAAAGAGAACAGTTGACAAGTAAAGAGTGCAGTTGTATGAGAAAATGAGGATGCATAATATAGACTTTAACGCTGTAGTCCTAATTACACCTTTAGGGAATAAAAAGGTAAAGGACCCCTGGACGGTTAAGTCCAGTCAAAGGCGACTATGGAGTGCAGCGCTCATCTCGCTTTTGAGGATGGAGTAAGTTCAGTTCAACAGGACTTCTGAATGAACATATTTACTGGAATGATGACACTCCTATCATGTTCAGGTTATCAAAGCAGATGTACATCTTGTTACCTCTGTTGTCACCTTTATTTGAAATCACCTTGGGAGTACTATTGGGTGGTATTGCTGTGCTTTGCAAAATACCACCCATTAATCCTGGTGGCAGTAAGCAGTGGACTGTGCCAGGTTGTAGTATTCTGTTCAGCTGCAAACAAGCATTCCTGAGGTTGTTGCTTAAGATTACTGTATTCTTGTGTCTCTTATGATGCAGAAACTCTGGAAGCACATCAAGCACAAGTACGAAGAGCCACGTGACGAGTGAAGCAGAGATGCTGGATTCCTGAAGGATCTTCTGTGATCTTCACTACAAGCTCCTCTTCTTGACCACCAGCTGCTGAGGCAGAAAATGTTTGTCCATATGTGGCAGTTTGAGCCAGAGTGCATCCTCCCAAGAACAAGCTACCTGGGCTTATGAACTTATTGTGCTGAAATGTAGCTTAATAAAATACATTCTAAGACATTGTATACTTCAGACCTTCTGTTTTAATTTCCTCAGAGCTGATTCCTTAGAAATGTGGGAATTAAGCTCTCTATTTTTGGATATAGAAAAAAAAATCAATGAAAAGCATGCCATTCTGTGCTTGCTCTCACCTAAAAATCTGCAGGCATTTATAGGCTTAAGGCTAGTTTAAGTGTCTGCTTTCTAAATACTCGTTTATTTGGAAAGCCTCAAATAGAGTGATGCAAAATCTTCAAGCAGATCTGCACTGAATGGGGCTGCTTTCTGTTCAAGGTGCCAACCTTGCCCTCCATCAGGTTGGTTAACCTGTGATCCTCTAGAAGTTGTTGGAATACAGCTCACATCATCCCAGACCACTGATTGACCATGCTGGCTGGGGATGAAGACAGTTAAGAGTTAAACCTATGGAGGGACACAGGTTAGACCCACTCCTGCTCTATAAGACGAAGAGGCTCAAGCAGAGCATTCCACTACCGTCCACCACCACAGGTTTACTCTGGAAGATGGCCATTGATGCAGAACCTGTGCCCCGCCCCCCCCCCATTGCTAGACTACAACTCCCATCATCCCTAACCACTGGCTATGCTAGGTGGACCTGGTGGAAGTTTCGCAGCAGCTGGAGAGCCACAGGTTCCCCACACCAGATGTAGACTACTGAGCTAGATGCACCAATGGCCTGACCCTGCTATAAGCCAGATTCCTTTGTTCTTAACTCTTTTAACTCTGTTTGCTACAGTGCTGGACAAATGGAAAAAAATCTTCCCTTCCTAACTTTTAATAGCTGCTGACGCTTCATGATCAATGCAGACAAGGTAAAACCATTATGCAGGAACTGACCAAATCAGCAAAAGCTCTCTATGCTACCTTTCTTTTGGCTGATTTCCATGCTGCAGTATTGACTGAAAATGCCATCCTATCAGATTTCAAGTGCTTGTTCTTGGGGTCCGCCTGCTGCTGAGCTGGTTCACTTCACTGATTCAAATCTTGGCACTAGACTTAACGTGGAATTACATTAGGTAAGGTTCGTTGCTAAAGAACATCCAACTGACAGGCTGAAGTTTTGGTTCCTTACGAGAAAATTTCAGTGCACAACTTTTGACACATCAATGCTTTTCAGAGCTGTGTCAAAGTGTGTTCTAGCCCATCACCTGCTGGGCAGGCCCCAGGGGTTCTCATGGACCAGCTGAGGCCAGTACATTTATTGTATGCCCAGCATCAAAATAACATTGATGCCAGATATTTGAACAGCTGTGTGCTGGGGGAATAGGAGAGCCCCACAGCCTGGGCATAAGCACAAGACACACACATTTAATGGACAGGAATCTCTCAACCTTGCTGAAGTTTGAACTGGCTGCAATTATCAAAGAAAACATTTGACAGAATGGGTGGAAGAGACGGGTGACTAAATCAGCCCATTAGTGAAAAAATGTAAATGTAAGTGGAGTTCAAAAGTGGGAAGGGGGGTGGAATTGGGAAGTACATATTCTAACATCTATTTCCCCTTTCTCTCTTGGAGGGATAGGGAGGATCCCATGGACAGTAATTCTAAAAGGAAGGGGAGTTCATGATGGCTGGAAGTTTGTTAAGAGGGAGATAGTAAAAGCACAACTTCAGGCAATACCAATGAGACGGAAACATGGAAGGTGCCTAAAGAAGCCAGGGTGGCTATCTAAAGAACTTTTAACTGAGTTAAGATTAAAAAAGGATGTGTACAAAAAATGGAAAAGGGGGGAAACCACCAAAGAGGAATTCAAACAAATAGCCAGCACATGTAGACACAAAGTCAGAAAAGCTAAAGCACAGAATGAACTCAGGCTTGCTAGAGAGGTTAAAAGCAACAAAAAAGGCTTTTATGGGTATGTTCGTAGCAAAAGGAAGAACAAAGAAACAGTGGGGTCACTCAGAGGAGAAGATGGTGAAATGCAAACGGGACACTGAAAGGGCTGAACTCCTCAATGCCTTCTTTGCCTCAGTCTTCTCCGATAAAGAAAACAATGCCCGACCTGAAGAATTTGGAGCAAATGATTCAGCAGAGGAAACACAGCCCAGAATAACTAAGGAGATAGTACAAGAATACTTGGCTAGTTTAGATGTATTCAAGTCTCCAGGGCCAGACAAACTGCATCCAAGAGTATTAAAAGAACTGGCAGATGTGATCTCAGAACCACTGGCAGTCATCTTTGAGAATTCCTGGAGAACAGGCGAAGTCCCGGCAGACTGGAGGGCAAATGTTGTCCCTATTTTCAAAAAGGGGAAAAGAGTGGACCCAAATAATTACCGCCCAGTCAGTCTGACATCAATACCAGGGAAGATTCTGGAGCAGATCATTAAGCAAACAGTCTGTGAGCACCTAGAAAGGAATGCTGTGATCACCAATAGTCAGTATGGATTTCTGAAAAATAAGTCATGTCAGACTAACCTGATCTCGTTTTTTGACAGAATTACAAGCCTGGTAGATGAAGGGAACGCAGTGGATGTAGCCTACCTTGATTTCAGCAAGGCATTTGACAAGGTGCCCCATGATATTCTTGTAAAGAAGCTGGTAAAATGCGGTCTTGACTATGCTACCACTCAGTGGATTTGTAACTGGCTGACTGACCGAACCCAAAGGGTGCTCATCAATGGTTCCTCTTCATCCTGGAGAAGAGTGACTAGTGGGGTGCCACAGGGTTCTGTCTTGGGCCCGGTCTTATTCAACATCTTTATCAACGACTTGGATGATGGACTCAAGGGCATCCTGATCAAATTTGCAGATGACACCCCAGAGAACAGGATCACACTTCAAAACGACCTTGACAGATTAGAGAACTGGGCCAAAAAACAAACAAGATGAATTTTAACAGGGAGAAATGTAAAGTACAGTGGTGCCCCGCAAGACAAACGCCTCGCAAGACGGAAAACCCGCTAGACGAAAGGGTTTTCCGTTTTGGAGGCGCTTCGCAAAACGAATTTCCCTATGGGCTTCCTTCGCAAGACGAAAGCCCATAGGGAAATCTCCGGGACAGCGGGGAAGCGCAGCGCATCTTCCCCACTGTCCTCGGACCTCCTCCGAAGGCTGGCGGTGGGGCGGAGAGACCTCCTCCCACTGCCAGCCTTCGGATGGCTGCTCCGAAGGCTGGCGGTGGGGCGGAGAGACCTCCTCCCGCCGCCAGCCTTCGGATGGCTGTCCTGAAGACTTGCAGTGGGAGGAGGGTTTTCCTTCCCACCGCCAACTTTCAGAATGCTGTTCTGAATGTTGGCGTGGGGAGGAAAAACCCTCCTCCCACCGCAAGCCTCGGGAACAGAGGAGAAGCGCTGCACTTCCCCTCTGTTCCCGTACCTGTCCTGAAGGCTTGCGGTGGGGAGAAAAGCACTTCTCTGCACCGCCAGCCTGGCAAGCGGTCTGCATAGGAACGCATTAATTGATTTTAATGCATTCTTATGGTGCTTCGCAAAACGAAAAACTCGCAAGAAGAAAAAACTTGCGGAACGAATTAATTTCGTCTTGCGAGGCACCACTGTATTGCACTTGGGCAAAAAACATGAGAGGCACAAATACAAGATGGGTGACACCTGGCTTGAGAGCAGTACATGTGAAAAGGATCTAGGAGTCTTGGTTGACCACAAACTTGACATGAGCCAACAGTGTGACGCGGCAGCTAAAAAAGCCAATGCAATTCTGGGCTGCATCAATAGGAGTATAGCATCTAGATCAAGGGAAGTAATAGTGCCACTGTATTCTGCTCTGGTCAGACCTCACCTGGAGTACTGTGTCCAGTTCTGGGCACCACAGTTCAAGAAGGACACTGACAAACTGGAACGTGTCCAGAGGAGGGCAACCAAAATGGTCAAAGGCCTGGAAACGATGCCTTATGAGGAACGGCTAAGGGAGCTGGGCATGTTTAGCCTGGAGAAGAGGAGGTTAAGGGGTGATATGATAGCCATGTTCAAATATATAAAAGGATGTCACATAGAGGAGGGAGAAAGGTTGTTTTCTGCTGCTCCAGAGAAGCAGACACGGAGCAATGGTTCCAAACTACAAGAAAAAAGATTCCACCTAAACATTAGGAAGAACTTCATGACAGTAAGAGCTGTTCGACAGTGGAATTTGCTGCCAAGGAGTGTGGTGGAGTCTCCTTCTTTGGAGGTCTTTAAGCAGAGGCTTGACAACCATATGTCAGGAGTGCTCTGATGGTGTTTCCTGCTTGGCAGGGGGTTGGACTCGATGGCCCTTGTGGTCTCTTCCAACTCTATGATTCTATGATTCTATGAACTAAGAACATGTGCCTTACTTTGTCCCCAATTCTTTTCCCAGCCCTTAGCATTTTGGGGAGTCTTCGGGAAGTGGTAAGTAAGGCCTCTGTTGCTAAAGATCTTCATCCCCATTTAGGCTCATGAGATGCCTACACACAGATTTCACACTTGCCTACTGCAGTAAAGTACAACGTACAGTCAAACTTCGGTTTTCAAACGTCTTGGCTGCCAAACGTTTCTAAAGCCGAACGCCGAAACCCCGGAAGTGAATGCTTCTGTTTTCGAATGCGCCTCAGAAGTCAAATGACTTCCAAGGCATTTCTCAGTTTTCCCCATTGAACTCTCTGACAGCCCTCTGATCCTCTGTTTTTGAGCATTTCGGAAGGAGGTTGCAAATATAACATAATTATGCAATAATAATAGCCCAGAACATGGTCTGAGGATACACGAGGTCACCATCTTGCTTGCTGGAGCTAGGTTGGTCTGGGCAGTGAGGAAAAAACTGACACAATGCAGGATTGAAAGCATGAAGTACTTTACATAATCCTGATGCGTAATTGAGGAATTCGCTAAGAATAAAAGTTGGAGATGGTGGCCAACAATCTATAGATTTCTTGAAAAGGGCATTGGGCCCCCTATTCAGGTGGACATAGGAAGTTGCCTTGTATGGAGTTAAATCGCTGGCCCGTTTAGCTTAGTATTGTCTACACTGGCAGCAGGTCTCCAGGGTTTCAGGCAGGTGCCTTTTCCCAGCCGTACCTGGGCATATTGAGGATTGAACCCGAGACCTTCTGCATGCAAAGCAGCTTCTATACCACTGAGCTACAACCCCTCCCCCAGTAGTAGTACCCCTCTGCACAACAGAGGCCAGAGGCAGAACACAAGTAGCCCCTCACTTTCACACCCTGCTTGTGGGCTTGCAAAAAAGAGCTGGTGGGAACTTGACTAGTTGGGAACTTGATCTCATGCATCAAGGCTGATATATTATTATTCGTGCTGACAAATGTTCACAAGGAACTGCCTGCACAGCAAGGTCCATTGTGTCTGCATAAATATCTTTGTTGCATTCCCCTATAAATAACAATGCACAGCTGTTGCAGTTCTCTGTAATGGGTTGCTGGTTGTTACATGCTGATGCTCTCCACAAACAAGAACTGAAAAGTACTGTCCCTTAGGATAAAGGCATTGCACTATGAGTCTCTAAGAGGAAGAGTTGCCCCGTTCTCCACCTCTTCAGGAAGGGATCATGCCTTTGTTTCGCTTCCGGTCTGCCATGGCACGCCGATTATGATTCGCCCTGGTCCCTTTGCTGGCTTCTTTCTTCCTGCGCTCCTGGACTGTCTCTCGGCTCTGGCCATGTCCCTTGGCGCTGCCCAAAATGACACCTGAATTGTCCGGCTTGTGCCTGTGTAAGAGGAAGAAGAAAAGTTCCATTGCTAAGTTCCACCAAATAGGCACAACAAAACTCGCTGGTAGTGTAAGAAAAGGGTGGGGAGGGGAGGCAGTACAGGTCGACAGAAACTTAATGGGTCTGAGCACCAGAGGGTCACAGTAATCCTGAAATGCAAAATCTGTAGAAAAGACAGGGACAGCTGTCTCAGAAGTGATACTGCTCTATATGTCAAATGTGGCAGTGTCCAAGTAATGAAAAGTCTTAAAAATTCCGCCAGGGGAGCAGTGGGCCTCCAGAAGCTGCTGTACATCTCCCATCATCTCTGAGTATTGTTCATGCTGGGCAGATGGAAGCAGGAATTCAACATCCCCCAAGTTTCCCCTCCCAAGATTGCTGTGCTTGTTTATTATTATACACTGTACCCCATCTTTCCTTGAAGGAGTTTGAGGCAGCATCCGTGACTCTTCCCTTCCCCATTTTGTCCTCCCACAAACCCTGTGAATTAGGTTAGGCTAAGAAACTATCAACTGGCCCCAGGTCACAAGTGAAGTTCATGGCTGGCTGAGTGGGGATTTGAATGCAGGCCTCCCAGGTCCTCGTCCAACATTCTGACCACTAAACTGCAAAGGCTCTCAGGTATACTTCTAAATATTAGTCCCTCAAAGTAACAGAACACTAGAGATATACTATTCTCCATCCCACCAATCAAAACTCTGACACTGTCTCTTTTATTTCCTTCAGGCATCTGAAGAAGGACAAAAGGACTAAATCTTGTGTTAGCGGAAGCCTTCAAGTGCCCTCACACTAACTGGGTAAATACACATGGGGGTCGCAGTTATGATTTGTAGACATGATTGTGCCTTAGGATAGTTAGTCATGGAAGCAGCCCTTGATTTAATCTTGCAGGGCGCCCAGGACCCTCATCCAAGTGGTTCTGACCAGTGGTTTGTGACTGTGCTCACAAAGTTATCAAGTTCAGATGGGTGGGTGGGAAAAGGGGAATTGACAGTGAAAAAAGACATTGAAATAACATGCATTTAAATGCTAAATAAGTTAGAAACTAATCAGGGAAGCAGCAGGAATAACGTACAACAACAACAACAACAATATAAATACCCCATCCAGCTGACTGGGTTGCCCCAGCCACTCTGAGCAGCTTCCAACAGATATCAAAGCATAATAAGACATCAAACATTAAAAACATCCCCATAAGATTAGTCATGGTCAGCTGACACTCCCACTTTAAAAATATCTGCTTGAGAAAGTCCTCCAACCCTTTGGAGTGGATCTAAGGGGATGCAGAGGACTAAAATGAGGAGGGGTAATCACCCAAAAATTTTTTCCTCCCCATTCATCTGATGGAAGCTTTCCTGTCAGCTGAGCAACTTCAGCTGGATACAGCACAGAGCAAGTCACTGGGCCTACATGGCTTGCAACCAAGAATTCTTGGAAGAACTCAAATGTGAATTTGCTGAACTTCTAATAAGAGTACGCAACCTTGTTCATGAAACTGGTTTTCTTAGCAGAGGATTGAAAGGCAGCCAACATAACACCCATTTTAATATTGCACAGAGGAATTCCAAGTCCCACAGATACGGCAGTGGCAGCTAGACCAGCTGTTTGTTGTGAAGGGTTGTCAGATGCAGCCCTCTGTTTGAAGGTGTCCCCTATTTGAGAGCTGTCAGTCCACATGGGGCAGAAAGACCAGGAGCCACAGAAGGGGAGTTGCATCTTACCCTTTCCTGGCGAGGAAAGTCATCCGCCGGGCTTCAGCTCTCTCCCGCAGCACAGCTGGGTCCTGCACAAAGTGGTCCTGCTGCACATGAAGGAAAGAATGGAGCCCCAGTTCATGTCCAGTTCAAAATGCTGGTGGGCCCTCCAAGTGCTGTTGTACTAATGCTCCAAACATCCCTGATGGGCCAGGCTGGCTGAGGCTGATGGGAATCAGAGCCCAGCAGCATCTGCAGTGTGGATGAAGGGGAGGGGCCCCACCTCCCTTATCCCCGCAGAAAAGGGGCTAGTCCTCAACAAGGCAGTATGATCTTTGTTGTGGAGATGGATCTTTGGGGCCCTTTGCACTTCCCCAATCTCCCCTCCCCTCAATCTTACTTGCGTCCCTCCCTCCACTGTCTTCTCTGTGTTGAATTTTATCCTGTAACCTCCTCAGGGCAGGAACCCATCTTCTTGCTGCTACTCTGTACAGCCCCAAAGACCGTGGTTATCATTACATCTCCATTGGCTGAAGCGCATCAGCTCCACTGAGCCACAGGGATCTCGGAGGCCTCCCCGTCCTGTCCCCAAAGAGCCATCTCCCCAAAGAACAGCACTGCGAGGGTTTGCCTCACAACCCTTTCCTCCCCCTTCAGAGCTGCCCTGCAACAATCACCTTTGCAGCCCCCTTTTCATCAGCCGCTGCCAACTCCTCTTCATTGTCATCTTCCTCGTCCTCTTCTTTCTGATCTTTTGGTCTCAGAACTTGAGGGATGGTAAATGGCCTAATGCAGGGAGAAATGAATGGATGAGACGTTCCAAGGAGAGGGATTGCTTTTCAATTGCTTTTCTGAGAACTGTAGCTCTGGGAGGGGAAGAGGGGTCTCTCCTAACAACTCTCGGCACCCTTTAAAAAACTATAGCTCCCAGAATTCTTTGAGAGAAGCCATGACTGTTTAAAGTGGAAGCACAGGGTTTTAGTTGCATGGTGTAAATACATCCTGACTGTGGAAAAGCTACACATGGGACCTAGCTGAGAATGGAGGGAGAGGGAGTGCCCTTCAAAACACACTTGCTGCACTACACAAATGATTATGGCAGGCTCCATTCAGAAAGGCCTCTAAACTCACCTCCTGCTGATCAGCTCATCATCTGAGTCGGCGTCGTTTGCTCCCACCTGGTTGCCATCATAGGTGTCATCGTATTCGTCCTCATACTCATCTGGGTAGGAAAGACCTGCTCCGCTCTGCTCTGGGACCTCCTCCACTATCACAGAGTACTGGCTGTAGCGCTCCCTCTGCTCATTCACAAGGCGCTTGTCATTCACCAGACTTTTGGTTGAGGCTTTGTCACTCCTGGGAATGCAAGGAAAGCCCAGCCAGATCAGAACAAAGGCTGATCCGGTTTCCACACAGAAGCCCCTGGGGAACGGCCACAGGTCAGTAGTGGAACATTTGCTTCAGAAGTTCCCAGATTCAATCTCCTGCATTTCCAAGGTAGGGATGATAGAGACTCCGCTAAATCCTAGAACACCGCTAGCAGTCAGTGCACACAACTAGATGAACCAGTGGCATGACTGGGCATTAGGGAGCTTCCTACGTCTTAAGGAAAGGCTGTAGCTGACTGTCAGAGCATCGGCTTTGCATGGAAAAAGTCTCAGGTTCAGTCCCCAGCATCTACAGGAGCACTGTCCCCTGCTGAAAAACCCAGAGAGCCACTGCCAGTCAAGCGTGGGCAATACTGAACTAGAGGTACCAATGGCCTGGCTCCATATAAGACACACAGAATTCCTATTTAAATCAGCCTTTAATTTGGAACCATGAGGACTAGAATCTTACCTCACTGTAGGGAGGTATTCACTGTTATGCAGTGGCAGAACACATGCTTTGCAGGCAAAAGGTCAAAGGTTCAATTCCTGGCATCTCCAGGTAGGGCTTAGGAGACAGCAGCTGCCAGTCAGTGTAATAGACAATACTGAGTGAAATGGACCAACAGTCTGATTCAATATAAGGCAGCTCCCTCTGATGTTTAGCCATTTATATACTCCACAAATTGAACAATGTCTATATTATATAACCACATTGTCATTGAAATGTGGAAGTGCTGTAGCTCATTGGTAGGGCATCTGCTCTGAAGAAGGTCACAGGTTCAATCCCCAATGGCATCTCCAGGTAGGGTTGGGAAAGACTCTGTGTCTGAAATGCTGCACTAGATGAACCGATGGGTCTGAATCAGTAGCCTCCTATGTGATTAGTCCTTATTCTTGAGCATGACACCTTCTCCTTCCCTTGTCTCTGGCCTATCCCATTTCCCTGGCTGGCTGGCTCCCCGCTCCTTTTGGACTGACACTTTGGTTTTGAGATCCCAGCCAAGCAAATGGCATTTTGGACTTGTCATTTCTGCAGACATCTTCTGGTGATACTGCCCGGGGCTGTCGTGCCACGCTGGGCCCTGATCCTGCAGATGCTAAGCCTGGAACTCCCACCAGCAACCTACACTTTTGATCAGTGCCACACCCCCTATGCTTCAGTAAGCCTTACCAAGGAACAATGTCAAAATCTGCTTCCTAACTGCCAAGCCAGCAATTTATTGTTATTATATTGCTCCCAGGGATATACAAGGTATTCACGTCTGGGCTTTTCCGTGCAGCATTCCTCACATACCATGGATGGAAGATCATGTCTTGGGAGCAAGTGCAACTGGAACAACCAGCTGCTTGAGGCATCCCAGTGCTGACTTAATGAAAGGCTTCCTTGCAAGCAAAGAAGCAGAGGGGAAGTCCCCTCCAGGGCTCCACCCTCGGCTTTCCTTACATCAGGAAACAGCTAGAGGGAGCTACAATTCCCAGAGTGGCTTGAAGATTGTAGTTCCAAGGAAGGGGATAGGGGTCTCTTCCTAACAACTCTCAGGACCCGTAACAAACTACAGCTCCCATAACTTTTGGAGGGAAGCCATGACCGTTTAAAGTGGGATCACAGTACTTTAAGTGTATGGTGCAAATGTGGTCTTAATCAACAGTGATTTTTAGAAATTATCATAGTGCCTTGAGAGCAGCAGGTGGGCAGATTGTGCTGGTTGGGGCATATGGGAGTTGTAGTCCATAGCGCCTGGAGTCCACCAGGCTGGTGAAGACTGATTCAGGTGGTATTCTGGCATTATAACAATTGGGGGGTGAGGATTAGAAAGGTAACAGGGGTTGTGAAAAGGAGCTGCCACCATGCCAAACAATGGCAAAAAACAGGTTTTGCTTTTAAAAATACCGGTTACAACAGCCAGCACTCATGATAACACTCCAGAAGTCAACCTCTGCTCTCTGAAAAATGGCCCTTTCCAGATTCCTTCCTACCCATGGTGGGAGGAGAGGGGAAGGGACAGAACCTTTCTACAATGAGGATGTTAAAAACTGGAGCACTATGAAAAAGGAACAATGCCCAACACTGATGGCTAGAAAAACATATCCTCCAATCCCAACCCACAGAAATTATGCAGGGCAGGTACAGGAAAGCTTTGGCCCTCTGAATGTTGCTGAACCACAACTCCCACCATCCCCAGCTATTGGCCAAGCTTGCTAAGGCTAATTGGAGTTGTTTTCAGAAACACCTAGAGGGCCACTCCTGATGTAGGGTCTTTATCTTTACTGGTAATATTTCCTAACTTGACAGCCATTGTTCAGACACAGCCTGAAAGGGTTGCCCAGGCCCCAGGCAACTCACCTCTTGCCTTTCTGCACGCGGGAGAGATCCAGAGAGTCCTGGCTGAAAACATCAAACTCATCGTTCTGGAAAACGTTGCATCGGGAAGTGAGAAGAGGTGTTGGGTCTGGCTTCACTGACCTGACAGGAAAAGATAAAACCCTCCAATTTACTTTATTTATTATTGCTTTTATATCCCACTTTTCCTCCAAGAGCTCAAGGTGACGTAGATGGTTCTCCCTCTCCCCATTTTATCCGTACAACAACCCCGTAGGAGAGCTTAAGCTGAAAGAGCAGATGGCCCATGGTCAGCCAATGAGCCTTAACATGGCTAAGTGGCTATTTGAACCCTGGGGATGCAGTTCTTAACTCAGCACTCTAACCACTACACCACACTCTTCAGAAGCACAATCTTGAAAAGTTCCTCACAAAACCAAGCAGCAGCCCACTTATCTGAGAGCTGCAGTGCCCAAACTCAACACAGCATGCTTTTGAGCAGACATGTACAGCAGACATATGCTGTAGCTGATTTAAGGGGGTTTCAATCAAGGTCAGTCACCAATACACTGATTATAAATATGCATATTTATATATAATATATAAATATGTTATTGGGTTATTGTTTTTATTTTTATTTTAGATATTGTGATCTTTTCTGTGAACTGCCCTGAGACCTCTGGGTGTAGAGTGGTATTCAAACAAACAAACAAACAAAATTAAAATTAATAATACAAAATAGCACCACTGCCACTTTTTTATTCCTAGTCAAATGCCTGGTTTAAAAGAATGCTTCTTTCCACAGTAAGGTAAAAATCAGATTAAAAGCATCCTCAAAACTACTAACAAAGAAAAATGGTATGTGGATAGTCCAGGTTAAACCCACCACTGATGCACTATTATTGTGTCCGCAACATGACAGCAAAACAAAATTCAAAACAAACAAACAAAAGCAAAAAACTTAACATGGCAGCCTGCAGGGGCTCCAAGTGGGTAAGAGAAAGCAACTCCCCCATCCAGAACTACCTGGGCATTGCTCGGTCCAGCTTCTGCAAGGCTGCCACCAGTTTGTCCTCCAAAACGTTGTTGATCACCTGCTCTACGTTGTAGTTGTACACCTCCAAGCAGGCCAGGACAAAGCCTTCTCCAAGGTCAGGGAGCAGGTCCTTCACTTGGGAGATCAGGGAATCCAGCTCCACCCCAGAGACCTTGCACACAGGGGCAGCGGCTGCTCCAGCGTACTAGACACATCAAAGGCAACAGGCAGCGTTACCCCAGAAGAGTCACAATGCTGAAAGTAGCTGGGTGTGCAGAACCATAGCCAGGGGCAGGGTGGTTGTCATCAGGTTGTCATCAAGTTTTTGTACCAAATACGCATAAATCAAATTCAGCCCCCCCCCCAACCCTCTAGCTTTCTCCCCCATTATCTATATGCAATGCAGGCTCAAAGCAGTTTCCATATGAAAGAGGCAAACATGGAAGGGAGGATGAATCTCTCAGGAGCAGCAGGGCCCACTTTGTTCAGAACACTCCTTACAATCAGCCCAGGGAGTGGCACAACCTATAATCTTAGCCTCAGTACTGCCCTTGTAGAATTCAAGAGGGAGGTCAGATAAAACTAAAATTAGTTGATTCTGCCTACCAGTGGGCACCACCAGCCACCTCCCTCCCCTCCTTTTCTACCGGACAATAGTCAGGAATGATCAGGGTCCAGCAGCATTTGGGGGCAGGGCACAGGTTCCCCATCCCACAGATATGCAGGCTCCATGGCTAACGTAGGTAGCTCCCCGACAACCTTGTTCCCCAGTTCACAGCAAGTCAAGGCTAGCAGCACGCTCTGAAGACTCACCTCTGTGTGGTTTTCTTCCCTGAGTGTCTCTAGCCCCTCTGTATTACTGGGCAGCCCCGGGGCCATGGTTTCCGGCAGGGGCAGGTCGTGGGCTGGTTTTTTCCTCCTGTCCACTCCCTCCCAGGCACTGTCCACTCCTTGCAGGATGTAAGCTGTCCTGGTCTCATCTCTGCCCAACAGCATTAAGGCACCACACAGATAAATCTGATGTAAATCACACACAATGTAACTATAAGCCCTGGCATTCAGGGCAGATGTGCAGGGGTAGGTTGTGGATTTTCATGCATTCGGGGAAAGATAACCTGCACATCCTCAGAAGCACCCTTGTTCCTTGTTACAGATTCCAAGCCTGACTTGTGGTGAATGCCTGCATTCATTAAACCTTGAAGAGGAGCAATGTTTTGGAGGATGCAAGCCAGTCTTCCCCAACGTGGTGCCCTCCATAGGATTTCAACTACAACTCCCATCAACCCCAGCCAGGCAAGTGGAAATCCAAAACATCTGGAGAGCATTAGGTTGGTGAAGGAAGTTCCCCAGAAATGCCAGCAGAAAAAGATACAGGGTTGAGGAGGCTTGCTGGAGGAGGCTCACATCATCTGCTACAGGAAAGAGCTCATCATAGTCACGGAGAAACCTGCAAATATAAACACTGCACAATTACTAGGGAGACCTTCTCAGCAAAAATGCCTGCCTTGTGAAATTTACATGCAAAATGGACTGCCGAACAGTTTCAATGGCTAGGGAGGTTTTTAAAAGTGTAATGAGCCACCCAAAACCCGGGTGAAAGAGATGTGTGTCTTTCAAGCCAGCTGCCCTACACTTTCTCCAGCCCACTGTTGTTGCCGGACAAAGCAGGTTTGCAACACGGCTGTACTGACTGCGGCTGATGGCTGCTGTAGGCCAGGCTGCATTGACAAAATACCGTATTTTTCGCTCTATAAGATGCACCAGACCACAAGGCGCACCTAGTTTTTGGAGGAGGAAAACAAGAAAAAAATAATTCTGAATCCCAGAAGCCAGAACAGCAAGAGGGATCGCTGCGCAGTGAAAGCAGCAATCCCTCTTGCTGTTCTGGCTTCTGGGATAGCTGCTCAGCCTGTATTCGCTCCATAAGACGCACACACATTTCCCCTTACTTTTTAGGATGGAAAAAGTGAGTCTTATAGAGCAAAAAATACGGTATATTCCAGAGGTTGTAAAGGACCGCCAACACCCAGTCAGGACTCTCACCTCCTCTCCTGAAGCACTGAGGTGAAGATCTGCAGGAAGTCTTCTATGTAAGGCTGGATATTATCACAGCTGAAATAAGAGGGTAATGTTAACAACAACCAAGGAACCTGTATAGGCTTAGGTGCAGCTTGTTCATCCAAGGGGGCTGATCCTTGGAGCTGGGAGCAAGAAGTCCTGGGTTCAGTTCCCAGACAAGCCCATGTTCCTAGGAAAGGAAGCTAGAGCTTAGTGGCAGAGCACACGCTGTGCATTCAGGGCTCCCAAGTACAGTTCCTGACATCTCAAGTTAAAAGGTTCAAGCGGCAGGTGATTGGGAAAGATACTGCTCTGCTCAAAATCCTGGAGAGCTGTAGCTTAGTGGTAGAGCATCTCCTATGCATGCAGAAGGTTCCAGGTTCAATCCCCTCAATCTCCAGGTAGGCTAAGAAAATAGTCCGGAAAGCCACTGCCAGTTAGTGCAGGCAATACTGAGCTGGGTGGACCAATGGTCTGACTCAGTACACCGAAGGGCCATCGCTCAGCGGTAGACCATCAGCTTTCCATGCAGAAAGTCCCAGGCTCAATCCCAGCACCATCAAGTAGCACTTGGAATGTCTCCTGCCTGAAACTCTGGACAGTTGCTGTCAGATGCTGAGCTAGATGGACCAATAGTTTGGCTTGACATAAGGCAGCTTCCTGTGACAGGGGAAGGGCCACAGCTGAGTGAGAGAGCATCTGCTTTGAACACAGAAGCTCCTAGATTCGTTCCCCAACATCTGTAAACATTCTCAGTTTCTGAGGTTTCTTTCCTGGTGTCATAGATATGAATGTGTAAGGGCAACCCACTGCATGGAATCCATGCACGTTAACAAGTACCTGCTTTCCAAAATGGGCTGAAGGCACAACTGGTTTATGATCATATGGAAAACTTCCACCATCTTCTTCCGAGAATGAGACAGCCTCTTCCACAAATCCGACAATAAGCTGATGGTGGGGAGGGGAGAGGGGAGAGAGAATTTCTGACACAGAAGCAAAAGGAAGTTGTAGTGGTAGTTGTTATTACTATTATTTTCTTCAACCTACTCTTCATTGCAAGGTTCCAAAGTGGGGTATATACATTCAATAAAACACTAAAAAACATTAAAGCCATGATTAAGTACAAAGGCTAGATTTAACTAACCAGTCCTGCTGGTGAAAGTCCAGGCTAGGACTTCTCCTAGCTCAATGGAGCTTCCCTCCCATGATGCAACCTGAAGTCCAAGAACATCTGAAATGGCAGCAGGATGGAGAAAGCTGCTCTAACCATTATACCTCACTGGCTCTCCTACATCTCCGGGGGGGCGGGGCGACCTCCAGCCCAATCAATTGGAACAGAGATAACACAACTGAGCAGGATGAGTTACTGATGAGTAGGGGTTAAATCCTGCTCAGTTCAGCAGGATTCCATACAACCCCCTTCCTGAATTTAGCAGGAACCCACAGCTAAAACGGAGTGAGAGAGCCTTTGTTGTAGCTGCACTTTGCACCTGATGTCATTGTGATGTCAGGCAACTGTCAGGTGGGCAGCTGCCCAAAGCCGATCCTGATGAGGATCTGGCCCGTGGAGCATAAACGTTTTCCCACCACCTGCTCCTAAAGGATGGTGGAACTTCAGGTATGCTGCAGGAGCAACCTGGGCAGATATATTGCAGGGCTTGTGCCTGGAGGGGACAACTGCACTTATTTCAGAGGGGAATGGTCACCTCCACAGGAAACATACCTGCTGTCCTCGCGTTGCCTCTTCTTAATAGCAGCCTCCAGTTCAGGTACCACCAGCTCATAAAATGCAGCAAGCCTTTTTTGAAAAAAGTAAAACACACCTAATTGTGAATTAGATAGATGGATAGATGATAGATAGATAGATAGATAGATAGATAGATAGCTATATACAGAGACAGAGAGAAATCAAATCAAGGAAGGCTATGTGTACAACATTCTAATATTGATAATACAGAGGAAGCTGGGGGGGGGGTCATAGCTCTGTCTAGAGTAGGTATAGTCACATGGTGCCCCACAGATGCTATTTTAAATCTGGTACTGTTTGCCTTATTCAAAAAATGGTAAGCTGCTCTGACACATTTTTTTTTTAGTAAGCAACTCTAGGAAACACTTTTTAGCTTTCATACCATTTGGCATTAAGTACTACTACACAGCAGTTGCTGGTTCTATTATTCTTGATGAGTGATCGCCTTGGGATATTTATTGTATCTATCATTAACTGATCTGTTTCAATGCTTGTTTTATGATGACCTTAAAATAATATAACAGAATCAAACCGAGTTGTTAGATTGTCGTGTTACGTTTTGAAATGATTTAGTATTTGTTATTGTAATGATTTGTATCTTTTGTTTTGAAGCTGCTTTGAAAAGTGTCATGCAAATTTAAATAATGATAATGACAATAAATAAATATAGAGGGTGATGAAGAGGATGATAATAATGGATGCTCTCTCAGCTGTAACCTTTTCTGAGGCAGTGTTCTTCAACCTGGTGTGATCCCAGTGTAGTTGGACTACATCTCCCATCATCCCTGACCAAAGGCTAAACTGGCTGGGGATGATAAGAGTTGGAATCCAACAACACTTATCTAGTGGAATTGAAACACGTGCACACACATAATAAGGTTAAAAAGGAATATGCAAAAAATGGACAGATAAATAGATGAAAAATAGAATGATATAATATGTTTAAGATAAAGAACTAAGATAAAACAAAGAGGGGGAAAATTTGCTGAACTAATTATTTGAATTGGAATACAAAAGAGGGAGGTGTGAGGAAGTCATGGAAATAAGTAAATGAATTATAAGACAGCGAAAGAGGGATTTGTTTTTAACTTGTTCTTATTTTTCCTTTTTTCTGTATTTTGTACTTTTTTTCTTTTTTGGGATTATGTAATTTCCTTTTTTCTTTTTTTTATTTCTCTTCTTTTTTCTTGGAAATTTCAATAAATATTATTTTTTTAAAAAAAGAAACACGTGCACTCACACACAAACACAGACAGACAGAGGCAGCCTACTAATATACCTGTAGCAGAAGTCATGCTTTTGGAATGTCTGGCAAGCCAAAGGAAAAACATCCAGAAAGGCCCAGAGGGTGATGCAAGTGTCACACAGGTACAGGACAATATCCTTCAGCTCCTAGGAGGAAAAGAAAGGAAGGCCTTTCATTTAAAAAAAATAAATCAGATTTTAAAGCACAATTTTATTTTTCTTTTAAAAGTAAACTGCCAAACAAAGCAATTCCCTGCCCTAGACCCCTCCCTGCCCCAGTCTCTGGGTTCACTTCCTCCTCAGAGTTGGCATAACATCGCACCTCAGAACCTGAGCCAGGGAGGTCCTAGAGCAGTCAGCTCCATTATTAGGCCCACCACAAGCGGTAGCATTAAAGGACAGCAAACCAAAAATTCTTTACATCAGATTTTAATTTTAAGCCAGCTTTTTCCTGCCTGATGAGCTCATAACATTTTAGACCAACTCCCGCAAACATGGCCATGCTGTGGCTGACGGGAGCTGTCATCCAAAACTTCTGGAGAACATTTAAGCACATAAAATTCCATGAAACTGAGTGATCAGGACAGCAAATGAGGGGCAGAGCTCTTCCTCAAGATTCTTTGGGGGAAGTCATGTCCTTTAAATATATGGTGTCTATGCAGCCCTGATCCACAAATTTCCAGCTGTCATTTAAAAACACACACACACACACACACAAGCTTCTAGCATTTGCAGAACCAGATGAAACCAAATTTACAGGCAGTATATTCTCCTCATTTTTCATGAGAAACTAGCCTGCTTACCCCCCATCTCCCCAAATCAGTGTTTTCCTTTGCCCCCTAGAAAAATTATTGCAGATGCCCATGGTTCTGTTTATCAAAGAATACAAAGAAAGGAAGTGTTCAGTGAGATTTTAAAACCGAACACATAAAATATCAATACAGAAAAAAGTGTATAGCAAAGCACAGGAAAATTCATGTGATGAGGAAGAGCTGCCTCACCCAGTCACAGGACAGGGAAGGGAATGTGTTACTAGCAACCATGTGCAGAATGAGACATAATCTGTTGGGTGGGGTGGGGAGAGAGAAAGTATCTGTGGTGAAGATTAAAGCTGAGGCCAGGTTTGGAGGAAATACATTGGTCTCAAGAAATACCTGCCCCACCCCACCTGCAGAGGAATATCTCCAGGAGTCAATCGGATTCTTTCCTCCAGCTTCTGTGGTGTGGATGAAGCCCCTTCACACTGCAAGCCACATGTATGCAGAATGCTGCTGAGTACCTAGAAGGCACAAAGAGTCCATAAGTGGAATACAACTGGGTGCATTTTGCCTTTCATTGATGGTCATCATCTGACCAAGGTTATTGTTGTAGCTGTTTTGTTGTTGTTATTGATAATAAAATAAATGAATGAATATTATAATAATAATTTATATAATATTATAATAATAATTTCATGTGTTTACACCCCACATTTATCCCAAGCTGGGATTCATGGCAGCTTCCAACATTTAAAAACATTATATAATACCAAGTAATTATATCAAACTAGTTACAAACAATGATTGAAACACATCAGAACACATTTAGAACCAGCAATGAAAATCCAGTTTGCCCTGACAGCAGCCCAGAGATCAGCATAGTCTGAATCTTAGTTATCAAAGGCCTGTCTGAACAGGAAGATTTTGGCCTGCTGGCGGAAGGATAACAAAGAGGAAGCCAGTCTTTCCCCTTTTGGGAAAGAGAGCAGCCACAGAAAAGGCTCTCTCTTGGTCACCAACAATCATGCCTCTGGTGTTGATGGGACCAAAAGCAGGTGCTGAGCTAAGGATCATAGCACCTGGGCAGATTCATATAGGATTTTTCAAGTCACCTGGGCCCAAGCCACATGGGACTTTATAGGTCTGCTCTTCAAGGAAAGAACTCCCTTTCTTATAAATGGGGGTCAGGGAGCATTTTTTTTCCAGCTTTCAGTTCACATTTCCTTCATGCCAATTTTCTGGTGTGTGTGTGTCAGTCACACTGGATATACTGGCTGGGGGCTGATGGGAACTGGAGTCCAACAACATTTGTTTCCCCACAACTGTTACAAATGGGAACAGAGCTTCTCAAATAAGCCCAACAAGAAGTACAACCTGAAGGACTGTAGGCACGGTTTCATCCAAGTCACTGAAATAGCTTGGCTGCTGAGTAAAGATGTTTTCTGAGGGGTAGGATGGAGAGGGAGGAAGAAAGGAAGGAAAGAGAAAAAGATTGGCTTCAGGCAGGTTAAAACATTCAACACCACAAAAGGCTTCACACTTAATTAGGAGATCTCCATACATCCTCTTCATGTTACACGTAACTCATATTGGCCTGGTTTGAATGTTGCATTAAGCCAAACTATGGCTTAGCACATCCCTCTCTATTTTCCACCCAGGCAAGGGAGAGGCATTATCAGAGTTCAAGGACACACTCCAGCCAGGCAAAAACACAGAGGGAGGGTGTAAAGCAGGACCAGTGAATACCAAGGGTGAGACAGAAAGGCTTAGAGCGCCATATCTGGACCCCAGGCCCAAAGTTCCTCCCCCCTGCTTTAAAGCTTTAATGTCCCTTAGCAATGGGCCAGTTTGGAACAGCCCCTCTTTAAAAACTATTGCAGCTGAATGCTGGTTTTCTGTTTCCTAGTAAAGAAATAATGGAGCCTGACTTGACCAAAGTAAAAGTAATATTAAACAGTAAATTAAGAAACAGACACTTTACTCCTACAATTAGTAAAACCAATTGGACTGAGGAAAGTGGCAAATTTGATTTAAATCCTGATTTTTAGAGGGCGCTGCCCCCCAACACTTCACATACACACATACACACACCATTCCCTCACTAACCAATCATCTTATGGAGCAGAGGACCGTTGCCTTTTCCAAAGAGCACACACAGATCCAGGATTTTGGGGATATCAAACAAGAAGTTATTGTAAAGGATCTCTCCAAAAACAGATGGCGTGATGAAGTGATCCTAAAAAGGGGTGGGGAGAGAAAGATATTGAAAGATGCTTATGGATAACTAGCAAAATGCCCTTTGTCGTCATGACAGATATGAGGAGGAGGAGGAGTTTGGATTTGATATCCTGTTTTATCACTACCCTAAGGAGTCTCAAAGCGGCTAACAATCTCTTTTCCCTTCCACCCCACAACAAACACTCTGTGAGGTGAGTGGGGCTGAGAGACTTCAGAGAAGTGTGACTAGCCCAAGGTTACCCAGCAGCTGCATGTGGAGGAGCGGGGACGCGAACCCGGTTCACCAGATTATGAGTCCACCGCTCTTAACCACGCTGGCCCTCTACTGCAAGTGCCCTGAGGGGGTTAGGGAGGGATGATGCACATGTGTGCGTAATTGCCCTTCATGCTGTGATGTAAAAGTTTAAGAGGACAAAGGACAAGCCAGTCTTTATAGTCAGCAGGAAGAGCACAAGCCCTTGATTTAGGGGCTGGCCTGGAGAGATCTAAAAGTGCTCTGGATTTTGCTGCCTTTACAGAGCATCCTTTGAGCAGCATATATTTAGGGCTAAAAGGCTCTACAGAGTAGCTTTTAAGTACGCATAGGCATTCAGAATTTAGACGATACCACATGCCTCCAAAGAACCTCCAGGGCAGCTCACAGCATGACAAAAACATAGCACCATGATCAATGAGCACAGATTAAAATTCATCTCCCTAAATCAGCAGAACTGACATCTTAAAGCCACAAACACTGTAAAACAGGATAAAATCGCACGCAAGCAGCCACCCACCCCTCTGTAGCTCCAAACATCCACATAATATACCTAAGGACAGTGACAGGGCAGGACCTATGAACATTTCCCAGGGTTTTATTTTCACAGCATTGGTACCACTACTGAAAAGGATGTATTCCTTGGCTATATCTATCTGAACAGGCATCCGCAAGTTTCAGCTGAGCTTTGGAGGCACTCAGAAGGAGGTGTACAGCTTTTCAATTGCCTCTGAAGCCCAACACAAGACCAGGGATACCTCTTGCATGACTGCCAGAAACTAGTTGAAAAACCCATCAGCACATGGTCCTGAATCGAACTTCAGAAAAGTGGAATGATTCACAGCAAAGAGGCTCTTCCAATGACCTTAGTGAACAAAGAGGGTCATATATGAGAAGTACACCACTGAGGTCACCTGTTGCTGGACTACAACTCCCATCACCCCCAGGTAGCATGGCCAATGGTCAGAGATAGGGGTTGTATTCTAACAACATCTAGATAGCCACACGTTAGACACCTGTGTTAAGAACAGTGGCTTGTTTCCAATGCTAGCCCTACTCAAAGTAGACCCACTAAAATCAATCAACATGGCTCACTTAGGTCCATTAATTTCAGCTGGTCTACTCTAAGCATTGGATACAATCCATCTAAAAAAGGAAAAGAAAGAGGGAGCCAATGGTGTTCTTGCAGAGAAAACCAATAGGAACGGCCAGTTTTGCCTTATTTCTTACAGGATGTATTGAAGTTACTTCTATGAAAATTAACTTGAAAAGAGTTGAGGTAATTAAGGGTAGGGAGCCTCAGGCATGGAGGCTTCCCTGTCTGGCCCTCAGAAGTCCCCCCAGGCCACACCTCCTCTCCCCAGGCCACACCCCTCAGTGGCCTTGCTTTGCACCATGAGTGTTTTTGCCTGGCAAGACCATGTCCTGAAACTCTGATCAAGCTTCTTGCTCTCCTGGATACAGGACAGAGAGGGGTGTGTGTCAAAACCAGCCTACTATGAAATGTTAAGATTGACATTCATTGTTCCGCCTGCTTTTGCCTCTGGCCCTGCCTGCCACTGGCATGTGGCCCTCAGAAGGTTGCCCAGAAGGAAATGCAGCCCTGGGGACGATAAAGGTTTTCTGCCCCTGAAATAAACAACCTCCATGAAACTACATCTCTTTGAAGGTTCCAACTAATTGAACCTCCCTGGTGGCAAGACACTTTATGTACATAGGAGCCCTCAGAGGAAACAGCTGACAGAATATTGGATCAGGACCTAGGTTCAAACTGGGCTCCTCTTTGGCTGAAAAGGCACCACACATGTTATTTGTGAAGGTGAAAGGAAAGAAGAAAATGTTCTTTCCCACCTCGGCCTTCAGGACAGAATGGGCTATATACCTAAACAAATACATTAACATTTCCCGAAAACCATTTGAATATATTGGAGCGTAACTGTGCTTCTATTCATTAATGACTAGGGAATGGCATATATATATATATATATATGAATATATGTATGAAACTCCAGGTAGAGGCTATGAAGGGAAAGCCATTAGGAAAGACAAACAGAAACCTGCTATTTTTCCACACACAAAAACATGTACGCACATCTCAAAAACAGGCCGAGTAAAGAAATTATTTACTTTGGACTCCTTGTGAGTGGACATGCGGAGGAAGGTTAGGAAAACGTTCCGATGGAGGCGTCTCTGGAGGTCATTCACCTCTGGAGGCAAGTCCGCCACTGCGTCAAACTTGCGAGGGGCGTGGTGCAGGTACGAATCCAGGCATTTCTGGAGCGTCTCATCAAACATCACCTGCCACAAGGAACAAAAGGCCTCATGGGAAAAAGAAACCTGGCCGGCTAGCAAGACAGCAGATCAGCGCAGGAACTTATGTCAGTCTATTGCACGTTGAATCAACAAGTGAGCAAAACATTTTAAGATGAAGGCTGCGCCAAAGAAGCAAAGATTACAGGACACTTGGGGGGGACAGGACATTTTCAAAGTTTCATTACGCCACACATTCATCTTGAGGGTAATGCAGAGGCCTGGCCTCACCCCCTTTACAGATTTTATAATACTCATTTACAGAATCAAACATGCTTCATAAATAGGACCACTGACCATTTTAATTGCCTTTTAACTGGCTGGTTAAGCCTATTGATTCACATATCAAAATCTCAAGCTATGCTTTTTTGAGGTATTGAAGGAAACATTAAGATAACTTACAATTTAATAAATAAAAGAATCTGGTAAATAAAATGTCACAGCTTGAATAAAATATGATCCCGAATACTATCTTTTTTACTCTGTATTCAGTAACACCAGAGACTCAAGGTCCTCCTAAAAAAACCCCACAAAAGGTGTGCCCATAACTCTCAGCCTCAACTATCAAAACTGCATTTGTTACATTTTTCCCCCCTGACTTCTAGCAGCAGAAATAGGGACGCCCACCCCTCAATTGCTGTTGGACCACAAACTCCCATCATCCCTGCCTGCCTGCAATGCTGGGGTTGATGGGAGTTGGAGTCCAACAGGACCTGGATGGCCAAAGGCTCCTCACCCCTCCCCAACGAGCTCCTTACTGATGCTTCTACAGCCGGTGCTAGAGTGCTCAGATGAAAGAAGAAAGGGTAGGGCTTTAAGAGTTGTGAGGAGGGGTGGAGAACCTGAGGGCTAGGGATGAAATACAACCCCTAGGACTCTCTCTAGTACACAACCCTTCCCTGCCCCCTCCTTGACTGCTTTCACTTGACCAATGTGTGTCCTTGAATACAGTTAACGTCTCTCATTTGCCTGGATCGAGAGATTTGTGTACAACTGGGGGTGTAGAAAAGCCTGACTTCTTCATGGCTGGAACTTAACCTACTGCAGAAAGGAACGATTCATGCCTTTTGTCTCACTCGCTTTTGCCTCTGGTCCCACCCATCCCTAGCACATGGCCCCCAGAAGGTTGCCCAGGAGGAAAATGCAGCCTCCAGCATGAAAAAAAGGTTCGCCACCCCAGTATAGAAGGAGGACTTATACTTTCATCGTCACCACCAACACATCTACACATGCTTCTTTCTTCCTTTACAAAATAAATTATACCTGGCACCAGAATTTGTCATGAGGCAGAGTCAAAAGCCACTCCAGGTCATCTGCAACAAACTTGGCTCTCTCCCAGAACTCCTCCAGCAGGGCACGGTCGCCTCTGGCTTTCGGTGGGGGCTTATACAGCACAAAAGACCGCTCTGTTTTCTTTTCAGGATGCTGCAGAGAGGGGGAGAATGCCACGGGATGTCAACAGGTCAAAGACTAAACAGAAGTCCTCGGTGTTGGCTTTCTGAGCTATCTCAGAAACCTGGGCACACCAGGGATAATTCTCCTATTTGTCAGAAACTTGGCCTGTGGTTTAGCAGGAATCCAGCCCCTCATTTGTTGCTGCCTTTGGCTTGCTGGCTGCTCCCGTTTCTCTTTCATCGCAAGGGGCCTGCTGAGTGGCGGTTTGGGGAGAACTCCTTGTTTTGCAAATGACACTTTTAGAATCCTGCAGAAGTCACAACAGACTCTGCCTGGCTCCTGTTAAGATAAGAGCTGGCACCTTCCTCGTGCTCCTGTGTTTTCAAAACTAAAATAGCAGAAGCTGGACGAAAAGACCCTTTGGATGTGTTGAGAATATGCCAGGATCCTGCACTAACAGCCACAACATAGTATGAAAATGGAAAACCCGTATTCCAGGGGTGACCAGTGTCGGTTGGGACTGGTAGGGCAGAAGGCATGGGGTCAATCAGTAGATGGAGCCAAACCAATGAGAGGCAGAGCCAACCAATTCTAGTTTTGTCTCCATCCTCCTGCTCCCTACTGAGCTCCATGAGGGCAACACTGAGACTAAGGAGGAAGAAGCTGACAGGCAGTAAGTGAGAAAGCAGGCAGGTGAAGGCAGACATGTTAAGAGTGCCCTATTTGCCCTAATGGAGTAGTCTCTACTGTGACTGCACAGGTGACAGCTTTTCAAGGGAGCTGGAAGGGGGAATTGTGGATTCAGTGCTACTCACAGGAAAAGCACATATCCATTTATTTTGCTCCATGTGGTTTAGGTTTTGCTTTAATTTTTCCATTTTTTATTTTTAGTGTCCTACTGTGGTTTTTGATGAAACTGGTTTTGCAGCTAGAGAGCTCGCTGGGGCAAGTTTGAGAAAACCTTCCTGGTATAGCAGAGGGAGGAAAAAATCGGAAGCCAGAGAGGTGGCCAAATGAGATTTCTGGTGGGTAGGGGTGGGGCTGTGGTGCCCTAAACAGCAACTGGCTTTTCCCCATAATGAAGAGAAGCAGGATAAATTATGCAAAATAGAAACAATGACAGAATGCATTAGACAAAACAAATCCTGCATATTTGCATAATTTGCACAGCTTGCTAATTTCAGCTATTTTTAGGGCAGTTTCTGTTTTTAGTGCAGGAAACCTACAGTTCAGTGGACAGATGCCAGATCACTAGGTTTCCAGTTATAACCAGGAATGCCAGGCAATAAGAGGAAGGGAATTCTCTATTTTGTTATTGCACTTGATTTGCTTTTGGACCAATTGTCTTTTTGGAACAGTAAAACAGTAGAGCAACTGTTTTGCATGCAGAAAGCCCTGGGTTTGATCCTCAGAGTTTCCAGGTATTGCTAAGAAAGTGCCCTGTCTGAAACCTTCAGGAGCATAGGACCAATAGCGTAGAAACCTGCAACCAGCCAGTGTAGGCCCAGAGAGGGAAACATGTGGCCCTCTAGATGTTGCTGGGGTGCAGCTTCTACCATCCCTGACTACTGGTCATGCTGCCTGGGGGGATAATGGAAGCTGGAGTCAAACATGCTCAGGAGGTTCCCATCCCAAGTTAAAGGAGTCATATACTGCATTTTCACCCCTTAGCTAATTTTATTCTATGCATTAACAAAAATAAGAAGAGAATGGGTCAGGCTTCTGAACTGCAAAGAAAATAAAAGCACCCCGCTTACCAGGGCGGGTAAAGTTTTCACCTTCCCAGTCAGTGAATCTTTCTCTGTAAACTGGAGCTCATCCAGTGGCAGTGCTGGCATGCTGCCGTGTTATCTCTGCCTTTAAAACATAAGCACATAGACACAGGTTGCATCAGGAACTGTTTCAAGAATGCACAACCAGCAACAAGCAGGACAGGTTGCTCCTAGTACAACAGCCACACCTAGAGACACCTGCTATGTTTTTTACACAAACAGAGGAGCTGATGTGCAACTCAGGAGGAAAAGTATTTGTGGGCTTCCTGCACGAGGCCCAGAGAGCTAAGCATAATTTAGAGATATTGGTCATCGCTTCATGAATAGGCACCAGAGAGTGAGGGAATTTTAAGGTGTACAAAGCAATACAAATATCCTAAAGGCAACAGAATCAGAGATGGGGACAGGTGTTGTTGGACTCCAACACCTGTCAATCCCAGCCAGCATAGTAAACCATCAGAAATGAAGGGAGTCGTAATTCAGCAGGATCTGGAGTCTATTCTGTACAGTGGGTTACATTTCTGACTAGCTCTCTTGTGGACTCCTGAGCAGCCACTGCCTCAGGCTAATACTCTGTGGTCTGGATAAATGGCTAGAGCTTGCATGCAGAAGGTCCCAGGTCTAGTCCCCAGCATCTCCATGTAGAGCTAGGAAAGACCTGTCTGAAATCAGGGAGAGCCACTGCCAGTCAGTTGAGGCAATACTGAAATGGATGGACCAATGGTCTGGCTAAGTATACGACAACATTCCTATACTGTCATCTAGCCAAGCTTGTTTCCTATTACTAGCTTTATTGGGGTTCTCTGGAATGCAGTTGGGAGATAACAATAAGAGCTTATGGGATATTTCTAAGATGCTTGAGTTGTTAATCAGAGGTGGAACAGGTGAGTATATATTATCAGGTCTATATATCACACTTGATCTCTTCACTCTATGCAGATTTGATGTCATTTCAAAACACAACGGGAGGAGGTGAGTAGTACATGTGAAAAGGATCTAGGGTCTTAGTAGACAACAAACATAACATGAGTCAACACTGTGATGCAGCAGAGGAGAGAAAAGAGTAAGAACCAAAACGGTATGACTCTCTTTTTTATTGCTTCCCTGCAAGGAGGGAAGATGAAATCTCTGAGCAGATAACCACTGTATCCTTACCCGCCTTTCAATAATTTATTTATTTATTTATTTATTTATTTCTTGCATATATATCCCCCCTTCAAGGAGCTCAAGGCAGTGTACTCCTCCCAGTTTTATATCACAACAACCTTGTGTGGGAAGTTAAGCTGGAAAGGAGCCGGGTGAGGTGAGGTGGTTAGGGTGTTGGACTAGGACCTAGGAGGCCAGGGTTTAAATCCCCACTTGGCCTGGAAGTTGACTGGGTGACCTTGGGCCAGTCCATACCTCTCAGCATAACCTACCTCACAGCGTTGCTGAGGTAAAAATGGGGAATGGGGGATGGAGTGGGGGAGAGAGAAATCCAAGTATGCCACCCAGAGCTCTTTGGAGGAAAGGAGGGATGTAAAATATAATACTTTTAAAATAATATAAAAATAATCATTTAAAAAAAAAAAACATGTCACCCAGTAACAAAGTCAATGCTGAAGGTGGGAATTGAGCCATCACTGCCACCCAGCCTAACTTACAAGGTGTTTTGAGAGGATGAGGGGTAGAGGGAGGAAGGGATGTAAGGACACTGCTTTGAGCTTCTTCAAGGAAGGTTGGGATGCAAAACAGAATAATAAATGTAAATAAATATTAATATTAATATTAATACAGTGGTACCTCAGGTTAAGTACTTAATTCGTTCCGGAGGTCCGTTCTGAACCTGAAACTGTCCTTAACCTGAAGCACCACTTTAGCTAATGGGGCCTCCTGCTGCTGCTCCTGCGCCGCCGGAGCACGATTTCTGTTCTCATCCTGAAGCAAAGTTCTTAACTTGAAGCACTATTTCTGGGTTAGCGGAGTCTGTAACCTGAAGCATATGTAAGCTGAGGTACCACTGTACTGTAAATGTGTGTGTGTGTATAAAATGAAGTCACCCAATTGCTGAAGGGGGAAATCTGGCCACTTCCTCTCAACTGGACCTACCTCACAGGGTTGCTGAGAGGATGGATTGGGGGAGAACCAGGTACATCGCCTTGAGCATTGCCTTAATAAAAGACAACTAATTTTTAAAGAAATAATGTAAATAAGCAAAGTCACCCCAGCACCAACATGACTGCTGAAGGAGCATTTCCACCACCATCTTTCAGCCTGAACATGGAGATCCAGCTCCGAGGGCCTTCTGGTGGTTCCCTCTCTGCGAGAAGTGAGGTAGCAGGGAACCAGGCACAGGGCCTTCTCAGTAGTGGCGCCCGCCATATGGAATGCCCTCCCATCAGATATCAAGAAAATAAACAACTAGCTGACTTTTAGAAGACATCTGAAGGCAGCATTGTTTAGGGAAGTTTCATTGCCTTTTTATGATTTTTATTACAGTGGTACCTCGGGTTACATACGCTTCAGGTTACAGACTCCGCTAACCCAGAAATATTACCTCGGGTTAAAACTTTGCTTCAGGATGAGAACAGAAATTGTGTAGCGGCGGCAGAGCAGCCCCATTAGCTAAAGTGGTGCTTCAGGTTAAGAACAGTTTTAGGTTAAGAACAGACCTCCAGAACGAATTAAGTTCTTAACCCGAGGTACCACTGTATTAATATTCTGTTGGGAGCCGCCCAGAGTGGCTGGGGAAACCCAGCCAGATGGGCTAGGTGTAAGTAATAAATTTATTACGCTACCTTGAGCTTCTTGGAGAAAGGAAGGAAGGCAAGGGTTTAACAAAACATAACTTTAAAATAATGTAAATGGTGAACTTTAAATATACGGTCATCTGGTGACGACATCATAGCTGGAGGTGGGGATTCGAACTCGGGGCTCCACGCTGCCCAGCCACCCAGCCACCCACTAACGAACCCCGCGAGCCACGACGTCACTGGCCACCAACCCCCCGCCCCCCCCCGCCACGCCGCCCGTGTAACGTCATAACGGCCATTCCTCCGGCTCGCGCGCGCGCCTGCCTCGCCCCCTTCGGTTCATTCCCCTCCTTCCCTCAGAGCGCCCCTCAGTCAACCACTGACCCGAGGCCCGGACGCCCTCCAGCTTCCCCGGCCGCTTTCGTTTCTTTTCGACACGGCTCAAAGAATAGTCTCCCACCCGGTGTTCCCTGCCGGCCTAGTGCTTCCGGGGTCGAAGAAGCGCTTCCGGTTCGGAGGAAGGTCCGCCGAGATAATAAACGTAGCAGTTGTTAATCGTCATATTACGCTCCTCTGCAGGATAGAAGCTTTGGTTCTGTTTGCAGTTTTTGCGGGTGATAAAGGGTTGGATCAGGATTAAGTGTAGACCCTTTGAAACCAGAGTTAATTAAGTTCAATTCAACAGTTTTCAGTATGCCCACACTTATTTATATTTTTATATTAATTTTTGTCAGAAAATTGGTTAATCAGATGTTCCATGGTGTTGAAATCTGGGGCTCTGCCTAAAACTCCATCAAAGTTTTAGAAATGGGATAATTTCTCCCCAGCCCCAGAAACAATACTGTACTCTGCCACCAGGAATATTGGCATCTCAACCAGAGGGCCTTCTCAATGGCGGCACCCGACTGCCTTGCGGAACGCTCTCCCACCGGATGTCAAACACATAAATAACTTTGTGACTTTTAGAAGAAACCTGAAGGCAGCCCTGTACAGGGATTTTTTTTATTGGTGTTTTATTGTGCTTTAATATTTTGTACAGTGCTACCTGGAATTGGGTGATATCCAACTCCAAGGAGCTCAAGGTGACATACATTTTTTTTCTTTTCTTTCTAATAATTTTTTAATTATATCTTTGAATTGTTGAAAGAAAGAACTTAACAGAAGGGAAAACAAGTTGCATATAACAACATTATTGAAATGGTACAGTTGCAATGGAATCCTATGTAAATAAGCAGAGACTTCTATATGTTTGGGAGTAAGGATGTATATATATAAACAGTTTACCGGTCTGCTAACCATATGGTGGTTCAAATGATAACACTGTCTCCTGTGTTTTTCCATTATGTGTGTCTTAATACAAAAGAAGAGTAATATTGAAGAGCAGGAAACCTTGCTGACTATGGTTTATACTGCATTTTAGCATAAGCTGTAGGGACCACCTGACCTTGTGCCTCTTAGTTTGTAAATGAGATTAAATCAAACCATGTTGCGGGGGGCGGGGGGGGATGGAAACCTGACCTTTTTTTAACTAAAGCCACTATAATTTGTAGGAAATTTCTCAAGTAGGACTATCTGCTGGACCTTGGAGTACCAATAATACAAACTATCTAAGATAAAGGTTCTCTGAATTTTTGCTACATTTGCCCTTGCTGTCGTGGATACATGGTTTTTCCTCTCCCCATTTTATCCTCAGACTAACCGTGTGAGGTAGATTAGGCTGAGAGACAGTGGCTGGTCCAAGCTCACCCAGTGAGTTTCACAGTGGCCATGTAGGGATTTGAACCCTGGTGTCCCAGGTCCTAGTCCAACACTATAATTGAGAGGGAGTGTACAGTGCCTTGAGCTCCCAAACTTAAATTGTCAGAGTTCAATTCTATGCATGTTTACTCAGAAGTAACCCCCTGCTGTGTTCAGTGGAGTTTGCACCCCAGTCATTTTGTTTAGGATTGCAACCTAAAACTGTTTTGAAAGTTATTCTCTCACAACAGGGAAGCAACCAGGGGAACTATCATTCTGTGGAGTGAAGGCCCTGAGACTGCTCAGGGCCTTCAGCAGTTGACAATTCTCAATATTTCTTTATGGCAGGATCAGGCAGTTTGCAGCCTATGGGCCACATGTGGCCCATGGCCTAATTTCATGGGGGTCTCAAGGAGAAGGAAGAGTGAGGGGATAGGGGGTGGCAGAAAGAGAGAGAGAGAGAGAGAGAGAGAGAGAGAGAGAGAGAGAGAGAGAGAAAGAAAGAGGGTATTAGAAAGAGAGTGGGTGCTGGCTGAGACAGATAAGAAGAACCTGTTGGATCAGGCCAATAGCCCATCTAGTCTAGAATCCAGTTCTTTCAGTAGCCAACCAGATGCCTGTGTGAAACCCACAAGCAAAATTTGAGCACAAAAGCATTCATCCGTGCCCCAGAAGTTATGAAGAGAAGCTTTAAGAATAATAATGGCAAAGGTGTGTCACCACTGGGCTCATGTTCCAATGAAACGCATCAGAAATAAAACATAAAAAAGGAATGACACCTTGTCATATAAAAGGATAGGGAACTGACCTGATTTTCAGAGAACAAGATAAAAGGCACTAAGCACGTCACAATCAAGAATCTTTACATAGGGAAATAATTCTGCACCTCTTGGGTATCTCTCCCACTGTTTGAGATTACCCCAGACAGTGTGCGCTTGAGACTGAATACATGTTTGCTAGTTAACTCTAATTGCACACTAATCCCACCATGATCTCTTGTTTTGTCACTCAACATGACAAACCAGATAAAAAAGCAGGGTTGCAGAAAATACAATGTTTCCATGACAGGCAGGATGATTGCAGGCCCAATACACCATCTAGGCTTGTGATGGAAAGAGGGCTTTTTGGAGAGCCTCAGAACCAGAAATGTGGCTTGAAATATTGAATTCTCTCTCTCTCTCTCTCTCTCTCTCTCTCTCTCGTATGTCCCCTTTTGAAGGAATCAAGGGCAAATAAGATCATATAGGACTTGCCTATTTTTCTGGGCTTTTATAGTTTTTCATTTTTACATTTCTATCCCACCTTTCCTACAAGGAGCTCAAGATAACATACAGGATTTTCCTCCCCCCTTCCCAATTTTATTGGCACAACAACCCCTGTGAGGTAGGGACCAATCCAAAGTCATCCAGTGAGCTTCAACATGGCTGAGTGGAGATTTGAACCCTGGTCTCCCAAGTCATAGTCCAACACTAACTACTATGTATTGGTGTGTTGTTATTGTACAAATAACCCTTGCCAACGTCAGGGCCAGAGCCAGCTCAAGACATTTTGCTGCCTGATGGCACCCTCCCCAGGGCACATAAGAAACCAATTGGACTGACAGCTGTATCTTACTCTAATCCTGGTGAACGAACAATATCTTCTACTGCTATTGGCAGCAGGCTGGTGTAGTGAGTACAGGGGCACTGCTATAGCCACTCCTTGCACTTCAGCAGCTGTTGCCTAAGACAGCTGCCTCACTCTGCCTCATTGTAAGGCTCAGATCTGTCTTGAAATGTATTCATATAGTATAGATAGCGGCACGCATGGTTCTCCCTCTCCCCCTTTTAATCCTCAAAACAACCTTGCAAGGTATGTTAGGTTAAGAAGCAGTGACCGCCCTAAGGGTCATGCAGTGAGTTTTATGGTCGAGTAGGACTTTCAACCATGGCTTTCCAGGTCCTAGTCCCAAATTCAAACCACTATGCAATGCTGCCTTTTGTGTTTCCTCTGATAAGTACCTGGATAAGTTTCCTCTGATAAGTACCTGGAGAAGAGGAGGTTAAGGGGTGATATGATAGCCATGCTCAAATATATAAAAGGATGTCACATAGAGGAGGGAGAAAGGTTGTTTTCTGCTGCTCCAGAGAAGCGGACACGGAGCAATGGTTCCAAACTACAAGAAAAAAGATTCCACCTAAACATTAGGAAGAACTTCCTGACAGTAAGAGCTGTTCGACAGTGGAATTTGCTGCCAAGGAGTGTGGTGGAGTCTCCTTCTTTGGAGGTCTTTAAGCAGAGGCTTGACAACCATATGTCAGGAGTGCTCTGATGGTGTTTCCTGCTTGGCAGGGGGTTGGACTCGATGGCCCTTGTGGTCTCTTCCAACTCTATGATTCTATGATTCTATGATTCTACTTCTGCCTCGTTGCCCCATTTGTGTCTACTGCCCGGTGACCCCTGTTCTTGTCTCCAGCGACTTCTTAGCCCTGACGTTCCTGCTTTCTCCAAATCCTGCTATCTCATCTACTCCTAGTCTCCCACTTTGGGAAGTTTAGGCAGTAAGCTCCTGGGAGCTGAGAGCTGTCTTTTCTCTCTCTCTTTATAACACTCCATAAAGCAGGCATAGGGAACCGTGATCTTCCAGATGCTGTTGGGCTGCAATTCCCATCCTCTCTGTCCACTGGTCATATTGGCTGGGGCTGATGGGATCAGACCTAGGACCTTCTGAATGTAAGATGCTCTACTACTGAACTATGGCTCTTCCTCAATGTTCTGCTGACACTCAACATTCCCTGGATAGTGAGCATGCTCAGTTTTCTTTGGCTTGTTTTCAGGAGGGGGTTGCTCCTTAGGTTTTTGGAGTTTTAAAATATGTTTGTTGTACGCCCGCCTGCCAATCTCAGTGTTTCCCTCACTCACACATGCCGACACTTTCCTCTGATTTCTCTGTGACCCCATTTTAGCTCCAGCCCCATTGGCACTCATCACTTGAGCTTGCTATTAGAGGGAGTAAACGTGTTAATACACTAGAGGAGACAGACGGTATTATTCTCGTTTGTAATTCACCATTATTCAGTATCTACTTATTAACATGCCAGCCTCTCTCCTCTCCGGAAGGAGACTGCAGTGGGTAGAGTTTGTTTGCCTTGTACTTCAAGGGGCTTGGAAAGCTGTTTAGAATGCTGTAGACTTAATGCTCTCTTTTTTGCATCTTCTAAATGATTTATTTTTAAAGAAACCATGGATGACTTATGTTTAATTTCCTTTGGCAGATATCCTATAAGGTGCAAAACGAGGCCCAATCCATTTACAACTGGGCTGCTGTTGTTATTTGTTTATCTAAGTTGTAAGTTGCCTAATACAGGGCAGTCTTTAGGAAACTTACAATCAGGTTTTATTAACAACTTGCCATTGACGAAGCTTATCATATCTGAGGTTGAGTAAATTATGCAAAAAATTACAAATATGGGGAAGGTTGTAAAGTCAGAGCCAGTTTTTGATAGCTGAAACCTGAGACTTGGCATTACATTTTTCCTTTCTTTTTTATATAACTACAGTAAAGTAAAATGTGCTTTATAGCTACAATAATGCAGAAATGTTGTAGGACTATATGCAGTTTTTTAATGGTATTGTTTTGAACTGGGTTGCTTCTGAAACTTGTTGACAACAATATGCAGGCCAAAGGCTAGGATCTAAAGAATGACAAAAACTTGGACATAACAGTATTTTTTGCTGCTCTTTATTCCTATGAATAGCAGACCACAACATGTACCTGCTATAGTGCAGCCTTCCCCAATCTGATGACCTCCTGATATTTCAGACTTCCGTTCCCATCAGTTATAAATAACTGAGGAGGATTTGGCACCCTGATATCCCTTGTCCACATTCAGTATTCCTTCATCCATCTTACCATGCTGACTCAATGTGGCAGAGAGAGGGCTCATCCACCATCTGCCTGCTTTCTTACTTACAACCAATCCAGGCAGTAGCACTGTCAGTTTCCTCCTCCTTACGGCTCATCCAGACTTCCTTTTCCACCACACTATCCATCCGGGGAGACTTTAGCATATGCACCACCAGGGTGCAAAGATCCATCCAGCACCCCCAAGTCTCACAAGCATTGCCGTTGTGAATGACAAGTGCTGCCGCTGGTGCGGCACGTCTTTGGTAAAGGAGCGCATGAAGTCGAAAGTCCTTTAGTGAAACAGTAGGTATACATTTCGGTAATACCTAGGTATATATGTATTTTGTTTTTCTAGCTTGATCAAAATTATTATTTCATTACAGGTAGATAGTTAAGAGCTAGGGCAGCTTCAGCAGCTGGCACCTCCCAGAATTTGGCGGCCAGGTGCCCCGTACCCCTTGCACCCCCAGGTAAAGACGGCCCTGGTATCCATGCCCCGGTCTGGACTTTAAGTTCTATATCCAAACAGGTGTTTTCTTGTCCCAACACTTTCCCTGGGGAAACCTCTGTGTTACTGCTGAAAACGTGATTGCTGTTTGCTCTAATTCAGTAGTAAAATGCAGATTTCCCCAGGGAAAGTGCCAGGACAAAAAACCCTGCTTGCACACAGAGCTTTAAAGCCTGGACCTATGCCTAGAAACGCAGCATAAAAAGAAGTCTGGATGAGCCCTTAGTCTCAGTATTGCCCTCGAGGAACTATAGTTCTTCATCGGCACTATGCATTTAAAGCAGTATCATACCACTTTCAACAGGCACAGCTTACCCCAATGAATCCTGGGAATTGCAGTCTGTTAAAGGCAGTCTGTTAAGACAGAGTTGTTCTGCCTGGCCTTTGGCTTGGAGTCAATTTGATTCCCTCCCCTTTCTTTTTCCTTTCTCCTCCTGTGATGAGGCTGCATTTTAATTGTTTTAATGTTTTAATGTTGTATTTTAATCTTGTTTTTAAGTTGTATTCATTCAACTTGTTTTTATTATTGATTGTTAGCCGCCCTGAGCCTGGCCTTGGCTGGGGAGGGCGGGGTATAAATAATAATAATAATTATTATTATTATTATTATTATTATTATTATTATTATTATTAAGGTGCTGAGAGGTGTTAAGAAACCCTTATGCCCTGCACAACAGAGCTTCAGTTCCAGAGTTCCCTGGGAAGAAGGATTGATCATTAAACCGCTCTGAGAATTGTAGCTCCATGAAGGGAACAGGTGACTGCTAACATAGGTGCTGACTCCTAGGGGCCGATGCACTTTGGGGGGCCCCAGTGGGTTTTTAGAGGAGACCAAGGGCTGCAGCCTTCAGTTGAACATTGAGGGACAAAATAGGCATGATTTCATTCACACACTTGGCTTTAAAAACAGTAAATAGCAGTCACGGAGGTGGTGGGGGTAATCTGAACCATGACCTTTGGGGAAGTAAGGGCTGCATCACCCTTCCCCTCAACACCACTGTGGTCCTGATCTGGATTACGTGGAAGCAGGGTCGCCTCTTGCTATTTGTATTCGAAGAAACGCTCCCATTTGTACTGATGGAAGCTCTCCTCCCATTACAAATAGCTGGCATGAACTGCCCCCACCCAATATTTTTATTGAGACCATGTAAGGATACAGGGCTAAAGCCCCTTCCATGCCACAGCCCTCCTGATGCAGTTCCGGGCCCCCTCTATGCATTTTCTTTCTTCCTTTGTTAATAGCTGTACAAGGGCTAAAGCAGGGTTAGTGAACCTGTGGCCCTCCAGATGTTGTATTACAGCTCTGGTCTTCCCAGGTCATTGACCATGCTGGTTGAAGCTGATGGGAGTTGTAGTCCAACAACATCTGGAGGGCCATAAGTTTCCCCATCTGTGAGCTAAAGACACACACACAAACATCACACAGCTAAACTGGTCCTGAAAAATGGCTCACAAGGCCCTCATATTTTGGCAGGAGCAAAATCTGGATGAGATCCTAATGCTTTCTAAACAAAGGAACTGTAGGAAATGGAGTTTGACTTACATAAGAAGAAGACCCGTCTCAGGGGCTGATTTGCTGCTTGGAAGCTGCTGAGCGCTGAATGCACAACTATTGAATGGTCCAGAGTGTCCTATCCAGTCAAAGCCTGGGATGAGTGCCTTGACATTGCCTGGAGGTTTGACAGATATATGTCGCTAATTGTCTTGGCTCTGTTTGAGGACCAAGAGAACCCTTTTTGGCTCAGCCAGTGATAAGGCACAAGGCAGCATTCTCCCTTTCAAAGAATGCAGCGTGCAGGAAAAGATGCCAGAGTCTTCCCAGGAGATAGACGGTTTGAGGTTGGCTTTTAATTTATTTGTTCATGTTTCATGCAAACTACAAAAAATTGAGACTGAGAGAGAAAAAAAACAGTTTTCTGAAGTTTCTGGGTTCTTTCAATGTCAGACAAGTTCCCAGCTGACAACCTCACCATTTACAATCTTAAAAACTGCTTTTCTGTATGTTTAGAAAGATTCTCTGTTCAAAGTTCTTTTCCACCAGCTCCTGCTACTCTCAGCTGCGGCCAAATGAACTTCCTTCTTGCATGGAAAGAAGGCTACTGTTGATTCTTCACACTTTTATTTATTTTTTTCCAGCAGAATACAAAAGGGCGCTTGCAGACTGAAGGTTGTGATGGTGGGTTGTTGTGGTGTTGCTGTTTGTATTTTCTTCTCACAAGTAGGTCAGAGAACCCGAAGCACAGGAATAAGTAAGGTTAGAAATCTAGGATATAAATTAGAGGTGGCGAACCTCAGGTCAATGGAACTCCCTCCAGCCCGCCATGGTCCTCACTGGCTCTGCTCTATACAATCTCTGTTAGTTTTACCTGGCTGGAATGTGACCTTGATGGATTAATATGTCAATTTCGGTTTTTCTAAATTTCTCCCTTTTCCAGTCTTATGTTCAGTTTCTCACAATTCCACACCAGTTTGTTTGTCATAATGATCACCATCCTTAAAATTCACCAGCACCGTAGTATGAATATCTCCTTACAGTTTGTACTTTCGCCTGATATACACATTCGTGGAAAGTAATTTCCCCCTAAAATTATGTGTTTTGAAATGTTATTTTTACTAACATATACATTTTTATGCATATTTTACCTTAGCAAGTGCGTTTTTGTAGACCTCACTGCAAAATTCATAGTACAGATTTGTGAAGAATGGCTGTGTTTCCATTCCAGTATTGTTTCAGAAAGTGCAAATTAGGTAGGTTCACCTTTCGATGCAAACTGAATTGAATTTATCCCCCATCACTACTTTGTGTCCCCTCTGTGGGTTTTACCTAGCCTGAATGTGTCCCTGAACTGAAATAATAACTCCTGCTTGCTTGCTTGGATGAAGGATGGAGAGCTGTGAGTGCCTGGCCACACCCACCAATGATATGGTAGCTGCTGTCACTGTATTCTTTTAAGCACCTGGTAAAAACATTTTTGTTTAGGCAAGCCTGTCCAGACGTGTAGAATGTTGGCATGTATTTTAATCTGGTTTTTAGCTGATTTTTTTTATTTTAATTATTTGTTGAGGTTTTGAAATAGTCATTTTTAACTTTTTCTAACCAATAATTTTATTGCTTTATTCTTTCTGTAAACTGCTCGGAGGTGTTTTCTTTTAACAGTCAAGCTATATGTACATTCTAAGAAATCAAATATGAAGTATACAGCCCTTAGAAGGTTGCCTGTGAGGCAATGTGTACCTTGGGTTAAAGAAGGTTCCCTACACTTCTCCTATATTCCCAGATGCATCTGGGAAGCCTATGAGCAGGGCATGAGAACAATGCCTCTCCGTCATTCACGATCCCAAGGCATACTGTCTCTGACCCTGGAACTCCTTAGATGTGTAGCGGTGGTGGATCTTGTCACTTCCCTATGTGCGTTGCATGTTTAGAAAAATGTTATTCTTGCAATCCTCGAGTCACCTTGCGCAAACAGGATTCGGCTCATGCTTTCCTTCCTGTTGCTTTTCTCTTTTAAGGCACTCCTTTTTGAATATTGTTCACCCTGTCAAAACAGATTATTTTATTATTCTGTTTGTTTTACTGTTTGTTTTATGGTACTTCCCTGAACCAATGTTCCAAAAACAAACTTGTGCTCATAGGAACATAGGAAGCTGCCTTATACTAGGCGATTGATCCATCTAAGCCAGTACTGCCAAACACTGACAGGCAGCAGCTCTCATGGGATTCAAATGGGAGTGTTTCCCAGGCCTTTCTGGAGACACCAGGTATAAAATCTGGGGAGTTTTGCATGCAGAGCAAATGTTGAGTGCCAGCCATTCTTCAAGAAGCTGATAAATATGGCTTGATCTTCATTTTCCAGCGCTTGTGAAAGACATCCAAAGCCTAGGACATATTCTGCTGTACAGATTACAGTGAAGGTGGCATTTCCTGCTTCTTTTCAGACGGAACTTCCAAGGACAGTGCCCCTTTTTAAAAAGAGAAGGACTTGGGAACATGTGCAAAGAATAGCAGCCATTGTCTGTAATCTACCACTGACACAGATTCTTCCTTGCGCCGGTGTCATATTCCTGCAGTTCTAGAATTGGAGTGGAACCAGTTTACGGAACTGCTCTAGTCTGAATCAGCCATCTAAATCTAACTTTTGCAAGTTTGTTCTGGCATCTTGGAATGCCTTTGACACATTCATCTTTGTTTCTTCCAGCAAGGTAGGACAAAGGATTTCGTTACAATTCTGTGTTGGTGATAAAATCTCTTTGCTCAAGGAATGTACTCCTTTGATTGCAGGAAGTGAGGTTTCTCAGGTTTAAAGGTCTGGAGAACTAAAATGTCATTTTGTTAGGGTGGCCCAACTGCACTTTTTAAATCAAGTATTTAAATATCAGTTTTGTTTTCTTACATGTATGGCATTAGAACCAATTGTATGATCTGATTCTCATTTCCCCCGATAGGACCCCAACTTACATTGCTGAAAATAAAATCCTGGGAATGCAATCATGTGTCTGATGTATGAAGGCCAATATCATTATAATCTTTACAGCCACTTCTAGTCATTATTCTTCATTATATGCAAGTTAATATACATTTGGAATTTTTGTTAAGTCTTACATGCCATGCAAGGTCCGACTGCGGACCTGCTCACAGGTATGCCCTCCCAACATCTTGCTGGCACTCCTCACCCAACTGCATCTTTCACTTGAAACAATTGTCACACTTTGCCTAATTGTAGGGCTGGTCCTGCACAAGTGCATATGTCACTGGCTTTTATTTTTCCTCATCTTTAATTACCCAGTGCATTCTGAAGTGCTATCATTCATGCAGGGGAGGAGAAATAAAGCCCAAAGTTGGTGATCACCAGCAAAGGTCCATTCTCCGTACCTGTTGCAGCAATACATTTGGTCCTGACTATTTTATAGCCATTTCCCTTTAAACAAAAACAGATCGTAAATATATTTGCGAAAGTTCTGCATTTTCAGCACTGCTGTGTATTTCCCCTAACCCCCCCCCCACACACTTCTGTTTTTGATAGTTGGGAAGTGAAATCGATAATGCTCCAACAAGGTATTCCCCAGACTTTTATACTAGACTGTGATAACTATTGTAGCACAAAAATGGGAACCGCTACAGCTTGCCATACCTTTCTGGTGCAACTAGAAATCTCCCTGGTCTTTAATCCAAGGCAACTGTGTTGACTTGGATTCCTCTTTACCCAATTTCTGCCCTCTGTTAGAAAATACAGTAAACGTTCCAGCTTTTGGGTTTTAAGTGAGAATATTGTAAGGCCTTGAAGACAATATTCTAACCTTTACAAATACATCTTCAAAGAAAACCCTCATCCAACAAAAATAATAGTAATTTTTTTCCAGGTTGTGAAATAACTGACACTTCAAATTTTGTGCGTGTGTATGTTTAATTTTAATTGTATTTTTTGCTTTATTCTTGTATGTCATCAAATTATGTTTTTAATTATATTTTGTAACTGTTTGATATGTCTTAACTGGTTTTAATTCTGAATTTTAAATGGCCGGTAACCCCATCCTTGCTGGTGAAGGGCGGGCAACAAATTTAGTAGTAGTAGTAGTAGTAGTAATAATAATAATATAAAAAAGAAAACTTTATTGAATATATGGGAAATGACTTTGTACAGCTGAAAACGCAGGCAGCATTAAGATAAATTCAACAGTGTAAATAAGTTATGATGAATGTAATAATGGAATACTGAATGGTATAGTTTCTGTAAAATATGCAGGGATTTATGATACGTAAAATGAACCACGGAAAGAGAAGAAGAGAACTATATATATTAAACACACACACATATTCTTAAAGGCACTACAAAATTATTGTTGCTGATTGGTTTTCTTTTGTCGGAATTCGCCTCATAATGAACGCTTCCCTCAGTGTCGCTGCGAAAGAAGGAGCCATCCCCTCAAGGCGTTGGGACGCGACTAGAAGGAAAAAGGAACTTTTTATTTTAATTTTATTTTAGTCCGCGTGGACAGGCGATAGTGGCCAGCTCCCTTCAGCCCCGAACCGGGAAGTATGAGAAGCAACGCCGCCACCTGCCTTGGGAAGAAGACGAAGAGACGCGCCCCCGACCCGCCTCCCACCATTTCCCCTCAGGAGGAGCGTCGAAGCAGGAGGCCGCCCTCTCTCGCTCTCCTTCCCGCCCTCCATCGCTTCCCCCACCGGGCTCCTCCTCCTCCTCCTTCCCCCGCCCGCCCGCCCGCCCTTCGGTGTGTGGGCCCCGGCCGCCATGTTGTTGTGGTTGTAGAGGAGGGAGGCGGAGGCGCCGAGCCGCAGAGCTGAGGGGAAGGCGGCGGCAGAAGCAGCAGCGACGACGACGCCGAGGGGAAGCCGAGCGACCACCCCCTCCGAGCCGC